>NC_073313.1:93946157-95270727 GCF_027595985.1 Sorex araneus
GGAATTTGTGCTACATTTTCCTAGATTTTTCTTCTATCTCTCTGAGCACTCATCAATGATCTTTCTTGCCCAACTATGAAATTTTTTACCCCATCTTTATAAGTTTTCTCCTCTAAAAGCCAGTATAATTTGTGTATAAGATTCTAACATACATCTCCTACCCTTGTATCTATAAAACCATGGTTGCTTTTTATCAGTTTAAAGCTGAAGTATCCATAATACAATTAATTACTATCTTTACAGAATTAGCTAGAGAATAGTACAATATGATCATTCTTTCTATTTAAATGCATTATCTGCAAAAACTTTTTGAAAAAAGAAATGAGATATATTTTCCAAGTTATCATAAAATGACTTAAATGCTATTAAAATGGTGATTAAAGCATTAACTATTGAAAAATTCCATTCATGGCCTGCTCTAATTTACATAAGTACAGGCTCATAAGTAGTATGTACATATGCTCTATATGTCATCTCCTCCAAAACTGTCTTAGTGGTTAAGATGATATAAATCTTACTATAAAACAGGGTACAGGATCACTGTCACTGTCACTGTCATCCTGTTGCTCATCGATTTGTTCGAGCAGGCACCAGTAACATCTCTCATTGAGAGACTTATTGTTAGTTTTTTGGCATATCCAATACTCCACGGGTAGCTTGCCAGGCTCTGCCGTGCGGGCGCGATACTCTCGGTAGCTTGCTGGGCTCTCCAAGAGGAGCAGAGGAATCGAACCTGGGTCAGCTGCATGAAAGGTGAAAGCCCTACCGCTGTGCTATTGCTCCAGCCCCTCCAAAATTGTAAATAGCAAAACTAGGATTCTTTCTGCTAAAAGCCAATTCTCGAATACACATCTAGCGGGTCTCCATCAAAATCACACACTAAGAATAGTCACTGTCAGGGCCAGAGCCCTGACAATGTATACAATGTACAGTGTATAGTGTATAGTACAGAACTGCCTTGCATTTGACTGACCTGAGTTCAATACGGTCCATTTTATATGGTCCCCCGAACACCACCAGGAGTAATTCCTGAGTGCAGAGCTGAGAGTAACCCCTGAGCATCATTGAGGGTATGACCCAAAAAAGCAAAAACAAGGAAGAACAGTCAATGAAAAATTTGGGAGAAGTCAAGACTCCAAACAGTATTCAGAGGCCACTCCCTGAAAGGTTGTGTGGGCCTGATGTTCAGTGCTCAGGCTGGCAATGTGGTGTTGCATTGCCTAGTGGTGCACTGGGGCCAACCTGGACCACATCTGACAGTGTTCTTGGTGTAATATAGTTCCTGAGATCAAATTCAGGGCCTTCCAGGATGCCAATAAATCTCTAGGCAAAAATGGTTGAAAGTTACAACTGAAATTGGACCTCTACTAAGAGTCTTCACAGAACCTAGAAGAAACCCCTGAGCACCCTTTAGGCATGGCCCCCAAACAAAATAAACAAAAACCTATTGCTAAGCAGAGGGAACTAACTTCTCCTGCGACCAGATAACTTCTGCAACCAACATCCTAAAATATACAATATTAAATTCAAACAGCTCCTTACTCCCCTACCAGAATAGAATAGGTACATGCCACAATAGAACGTCTGTTCTTAGTAGATGTCAATCTTGGTCCATTCAGAGTAGATCAATTTAATTCAGAATCATCTTGCAAATAAGTCAACTGAATCAAGACATCACGCAATATTTCCACTCAACAAATATTAAGCACCTAACATATCCCAAGCACTTTCCAGGTTCTGTAGTTAGCACAGGGGGAAAAACTGACCAATATTATAAGCCAGGGACTGAAGAGGGGCAAAGGGAACTTGGTTTGATCCCTGGCACCACAAGGTCCATAGCATGACACTGGGGAGAGTGTGCCCCCTCCCCATCCCCAAAGAAAAATACACTGTAGTGTAGGGAAAGTAGCAATTTGGGTAAACTATGTTTGATGGTGGTAAGAGCATGGAGAGAAATTGAGCAGAGTAAGGAGAGTCCTGGAGGCAAAGGATATTCTACAAGACATGGCCAAGAAATGCCTCACTAAAAGGCATGCAAAATGTTCTAAGGAAATACGCAACCAAGTCAGGAAAAGAAAACAACTAACTAACTACAAAGGCTCTAAGATAGAAACTTATTTGGAAAAATTATTTAGGCCTCAGGCTTCTCATCTATTAAATGGGGATAATATCCCTGGTATCAGTGTTTTCAACCACTATTTCAACAGCATATGAAACTGAAAACTACTGGTCTACCACAATGATTAACTATTAGTCTGTGGAATGGTGCTTAGACAGGTGAGGTGTTAAAAGGATGAAAACCACTGCCCTACACTATGTAAGAAGTAACAGCATTATATTACATTGATATAGAAAGAAATTAAAATGAATATATGAAACATACTCAGTGAGAATTTTATTATAGTCATCTGGGAGTATATTATGTCTATAAAACCCTAAGCATATTCTCCAGAATACAGAAAACACCCAGAATAAGGACTGTTGGCTAATCCTCATACTAGCATAAGGCAGATGAGATTGTGTCTATTTCATGGTAGGAAGTCTGAAGATTAGAGATCTTTCCAATTCTTTGCTGGCCCCTAGAAGTACTGTAAGGATAAAGAAACTCCACAATTAAAGGGAGTTACACACTGCCAGGATAAAAAAAAAAAAAAACTACTCACATTGGTGTCACTGATCAGCAGTACAATGATAAAGCTCTAAGAACATGATCTTTAGCCAGATAGTCTGAGTTCTTATTAAGGTTCTATCACTTCCTAAGTATTTGCTCACTTACTTGGGCAATTTTCAATTTTCTCTTTGCAGCTCTTTCCTCACCTAAAAACAGGAAATAATAATTGTACTTACCTTGCAGGCCTGTTGGAAAGATTAAATGGGTTGCTTTTTTTAAAAAAGCACTATTTCAGTGACTCTCATATAAAGTCACTCATAGCACAAAAGTGAAAAATGAAAATCAACAAAATGTTTTTACTTTCCATGCAGAATTTTATAAAATGTACAGATAATGAAAGTGGAAAAGCAGCAGAAATGAGAGGGAACACAAACTGGCATAAAAATGCTGCACAGGGGCTGGAGTAATAGCACAGCGGGTAGGGCGTTTGCCTTGCACGCGGCCAACCCAGGTTTGAATCCCAGCATCCCATACGGTCCCCCGAGCACTGCCAGGAGTAATTCCCAAGTGCATGAGCCAGGAGTAGCCCCTGTGCATCGCCGGGTGTGACCCAAAAAGCAAACAAAAAAGTACTGCACAGATTTAGAGCAATTTACGTGAACTGTCCCTAATTAGTAATATTTAATAATATATTAATAAGAACTTTACTACTGAAGCATATGCCAACAATTCATCTAATAACAAGTGCTTTGAAATTTATTTTATAACAAGTTTAATTCCTTAAAATAAATCCAGATGTGGAGTCAAAGAGATCGCTCAACAGGCTGAGCACATGCTTTTCATGCCGGTTTCTACCTCAGCACCACATGATCTCCAGAAGGAGCAAGTGTATGTAGCACAATTATCCCTCATCGAACCCTCTTATAGGAATTACCTGATTCTTACAAAAAGAAATATGTCATATACATAAGCACGATCTATCTTGGGGCTGAAGAGATGGTACAGTGGGTAGGGTGCATGCCTTGCACACAGCCAATCCGGCCTCAATCCCCGTCACCCCATATGATCCCCCAAGCCCACAAGATGGGATCCTTTAGCACAGAGCCAGGAATAAGTCCTGAGCACCAGAGGGTATGACCCCAAAACAAAAAGCAAAAAAAAAAAAAGTTGTGGTTTTTTTTGGCTTTTTTTTTCCGCTTTTTGGGTCATACCCGGCGATGCAAAGGGGTTAGTCCTGGCTCTGCACTCAGGGATTACTACTGGCAGTGCTCAGGGGACCATATGGGATGCTGGGAATCAAACTCGGGTCAGCCGCATGCAAGGCAAATGCCTTACCCACTGTGCTATCACTCCAACCCCGAAAAAAAAAAAGGGGGGTGTTTAAGATTGTCTATTCAAAGTCAATTAAGGAAAACTAACTGACACCTTCCCTTCCAATATCCAGTCTAATATTAACATATTATTAGTATTAAAATGAATTATATGCAAATATTAAACATAAAAAGCATTATTACATATCTATTACATATCTAGAAAACCTATGGCTCTTTTTTAACCACTCATCCCTTCAAAGGAATTGTGATGACTGAGAGTTGTACAACAAGTTGAAGGTGCTAGCACAATTTTTTTTGTAGTATCAGGGATCATAAATGTTGGTGTCACCAGTACTACGCTAGTCAGGTAGGGTAGAAGCTGGAATCAAGTAATTGGTATTATGCCTGCAAGATGCTCTATCACTGAAACACATCCCTGGATCCCAAAAACCTAAGAGTTTTTAATTCAATTACCATTTGATAATTGTGTAATATATAACTACACAATAAAGCAAAGATTCAAAATCTACTAGAAAAAACTCTTAGGGTCAAAGAAATGGTTCAAATGGGTTAGAGCACATGTGCTGGATACAGGAGGCCATGTGATTCCCCAGCATCACATGGTCCCCTGAGCACTGCCAGGAACAAACCCAAAGCAGAGCTGATAATAGCAAAAATCACCACCAGGTACTCCCCCAAAATAACACCACAATTTCTAGCCTAAAAAAGTTAAACAACATAGTTGTAAGAGAACGGTCTGGATACCCACCACTACTAAATATCTATACTATGCATTTATAGATAACACAAATAATTGCCTCTCACATTAGGTTTGCTATTTTCCTGTAGCAACCTGAATAACTATTTCAGTCTAACTTCAAACCAATTTCTTAACAAAGCAACTTTTCTAATACAACCACACATAGTCCAAATAGTCCCTAAGAAATTTTTCAAGTATATTTAGAACACTCAAATATGAATGCAACTACTAAATACTTCTCAATGAATAGCAGCACTTTATGCATTGATATTTAATCAGAACTCAAAAGTACATATACTCAGAACTGGAAAAATCCATTTGTCATTGACAAATTTGCTTTTCAAAAACATACCTTCATGCTTCTGCTTCCTTGCCAGCTACGGCTACCACCACTTCCTCCATTTTCCTGCCAGGAATAAAGTCTGAGGAATGTCTTTTGGCCTGAGTGAGTGGTGGAAACAGGGAGGGACATATCCCACAGGAAAAATATTATGGTTTTGTTAATATTTCCTACATTTTCTCGCTACTTCTTTAGTGTAGAGGGGAGAGTTCTCAAAGGTTCATGTTCCTATCACTTACTTAAACCACAAAAAGACCTTTTTTTAAGAAAAAGGTTACAAAATATTTTCTTTGAAACAATCTTGTTGCCATAAAGTTTGCAAATTAGATACATGGATACGAAAAAATCTCCTTGCTTCTGAAATGAGGGGCAGGAGGAAGCTTAGAAATCCAAGAGAGAGGATATCGTACAGATATCTCAAGGCTGTAAGGAATATATCTCAAACATAACCAAACCCAAATATATGTGATATAAATGCTGGATGTGATCCAAATCCCCCCCCCCCCCCGCAAAAAAAGACTAAATCAACATTGTAACAAAGAAACCAAAGTCAAAAACTGAAACATAATTATGTATAAATTTAAATCACCATTTTCCCTCTTTCCTTTTTTTGTAGACTTTGTGATATCTGGAGTTTGAACCTCAAAGTTTGGTTGGGTGATCACACTCAAGATGGGGACAGTACTTGCAAAGCAGAACTTGTAAAGCACACACTCTTATCATCTCAGGACTTTTAAATTTCTATTTTAAAAGCAAGCAAGGGGGCCAGAGAGATAGTACAGCAGGTAGAACATTTGACTTGCACACAGTAAACCTGGGTTCGATCCCTGTCATCCCATGTGGTACCCCAAGCACCTCCAGGAGTAATTCCTGAGTGCAGAGTCAGGAGCAACCAGTGAGCATCAACGGGTGTTACCCAAAAAGACAAATAATAACTAAAAGCAAACAGAACCCGAAATAAAGACAAAGGGGTAAGAGAAACAATACCACACGGTAAGGCACTTGCTCTCCATGAAGCTGACCTGTTTGATCTCTCACATTGCATATACATCATCAGAAATGATGATCCCCGAGCCCAGAGCCAGTAGTAGAGTTTTGCCAGGTATGGCCCCCAAACCCCAAAACTAAAACATATTCAAAAGAAATAAAGACACAAGAGTCCCATATAACAGAAAGGTTATTGATGACCTCTTGTGCTTTTAGACAGAACCATAGTATCATCCAGTCTCAAACTGGATTAACGATAACCAGTTACATGATGATCATGGGCTCTCGATTTATTAACAATCACGTAGAGACCTACCGAAGCATTCTAAAGCTATATTAACAATCCCCGACTGTTATTCTCCCCCGCTACCCTGCCCCAGAAGCTTTTCAGAATAGTCCTTATTCTTAAATGTTATTAAATCTCAAATTAAAGCACATTTACCAAATCTGTGTTAATGGTGACTGAGTTTACTCTAATATTCTGGAACATAGCATAACACCAGAATATTAAATATTTAGGTGGTGGAATATGTGCACTGGTGAAGGGATGGGTGTTTGAGCATTGTATAACTGAGACTTTTAACCTGAAAGCTTTGTAACTTTCCACATGGTGAATCAATAAAAGAATTTTTAAAAATATTAAATATTTAAAGGTTTTTGTTCTTCATTTTTGCCAATTGAGGGACCCAACCCAGGCCTCACACATTCTCACACATTCTAACGATATGCTCTACTGCTGAGTGTTTAACCCTTTGGTTGCCTGACGGCAGACACTATGTAACTAAGTCTCTGTAGGCATTCTATACCACCTGATATAACAACTAAGAAACTTAAGACATTTTGTACATAATTTCATAGAGATCTCACATCTCTATTTTAAGCCTATGATCCAGATTACAAACTGGCAGCAATACTTTTAAAATCTGATTTCACATAATAAATCAAATACACAAAATATATTACTTTGCCTACCAGTCACTGTACAACTTATAAATTCCTTCATTTGGTCAGAAATGCAGGCACCTTTCTAGTTTCAAATTATGTTAATGGGGGCTGGACTGGAGTTTAGCGATAAGGCACATGCCTTGTTTGCATGAGACTTGGGTTTGAGTTCAGGAACCAGCAAGAAAAATAAACTGGGGTAGAGACACAGAAACACTACGGGGTTAAGGTGTTTGCTCTGCACAAAGTCCACACTGGTTCAACCCTGAGTGCAGACTGAGTGCATCACATATGGTCCCTTGAGTACTGCCATGAGTGATCCCTGAGTGCAGAGCCAGGAGTAAGCCCTGACCATCTCAGGGTGTAGGTCTAAAAAAAAAAAAAAAAATCAACCCTAGTTCAATCCCCAGCAGTCTAGCAGATCACGACCTTCCACCCTAGCCTAAGCATTGCCAGGTGTGGACCAATATATCTCTGGCATCCCTGGGCATGTAGCACCACATTTTCTTAGGCCCTACCAATCAACCATCTGACAAATTGGCAAAAAATTACAGTGACTAGCCCAGGGTTCCCTTGACTACTTTTGTGAACTAAATAAAATAAGGCAGATCTACTAAATAAACCCTGTTATGTTTGTAATATAAAACACCTTACATAAGCAAAACAGCTAGTGAAAATCAAAAATCTAAAGATTTCTCAAATAAGAAAGTAGACAATGATCAACACACCCTGAAACTGCTGCCACTGTCATGATCATGCCCACACACTGCTTCACATGTGCCAAGATGGCCACAAACAGGTGGGAGGACTACCTGGGACTACAGCAGGCCCAGGACATCAGGGAGGACCCAACTCTACCAAAAAAAGGGGAAAAGAGATGGAAAGAGAATACAGCAAGTAAGGCACTTGCCTTGCACCCAACTAGACCTGGCTTAAATATTCAGCACCATATATGGTTCCCAAGTACTGTCAGAAACCAAAATAATGAAATGATTAAAAAAAAGATATTTAGTTTACAACATAGTAGACTTATGATTACACTGAAATTATTTCTACAAATGCTTCAAGTTCACCTTCAGTAATCATTCTTTGTATTTGAAAAGTATCACAAACATAAACTGATTCAGAGTACAAAACTTAAGAAGGCAAAATTGAAATTCTGCTTCAAGCCAAAGTCTTTTTGTTTGTCCATTGGGGGAGTGCACAACTTTGTGGCCCTCAGGTCATATTCCTAGCTCAAAGCTCAAGGATCATTACTGGTGGGACTGGGGAACCATATGTGGTAACGAACCTGGGTGGGTCGCATGCAAGGCGAGCACTCTACTATAGCTCCAAACCCCAAACACCCTAGCAGCCTTTCTCAAACAGGGTTCTTCATGTTAACAATAAGAAAAAAAACCTCAGAAAATTACCTGAATGATTTCTAGAATTCTCCCAAGAATGTACACGTAGCTAGCTAGCATTTTTCCAGCTATGAGGGAGAGAAAGCAGTTCATCAGCTACATTGGATGCCCTAGGGCATAATTCTGTTGCAGAAAAGTAGGGTTTTGTTACTCTTGGAGATCAAAAGATTCAAAAATGGAAGAGAACTATCAATGCAGAATTATACATCAATCTGAACAAGACTTAATTCTCAAATATTGTTACAAAATTAGTTTAAATTCATATTAAGTCTCTAAATTGGACCTTTTTTTTCTAATACCACTTCTCCTTAGTCACAAAATTATTTTTCTTTCAGCTGTCTACTCAGAAGAAATTTTCTACAGAGGAATCTCCATGAAATATATAATTCACATTTCCTCCTAAGAAAATTTAAAGAGAGTCTGAATAATTTATAAGGAAAACAAACAGATGTGAAGAGTAAAATTGGTTACCTTGAATTTCTCTTTTTTTGACTTAGATGGAACTCAGACAAATTACTTTCAACACTGAGACATACAGATCTAATAGTAAACTGAAAACAACCAACTAGAAATTCTAAGTTTTCTTGGTTTTGTTTTGGGGTCACACGCAGCAGTGCTCAGGGATTATTCCTGGCTCTGTACTCAAGGATCATTCCTAGTGGGCTCCAGGTACCATATACAGTGCAAAGTATAAAAACTGAGAGTCAGCTGTGTTCAAGGCAAGCATCTTTCCCGCTGTACTATCTCTCTCGCCCCTCCAATGAGTTATTTATAAGCTGCATATTTTGCTAGGGATCCCAATACGAATAAAAACTCCAGAAGGGGGGGGCATAGCAATAGTACAGTGGGTAGAGAGTTTTCCTTGCATGTGGCCAACCCAGGTTAACTTCCTGGTATCCCATATGGTCCCCTGAGCCTCACTAGGAGTAATTCCTGAATGATGACCCCAGAGTAAGCTTGATTATGCCAGGTGTGGCCCAGAAACAAACAAAAAAAATTTAAATCCAGAAAAGTAAAAAAAAAAAAAAAAAAAAAAAACCGAACTCATGGAGGGGCTGGAGCGATAGCACAGCGGGTAGGGCGTTTCCGGAGTTCGATTCCCAGAATCCCATATGGTCCCCTGAGCACCGCCAGGAGTAATTCCTTAGTGCAAAGCCAGGAGTAACCCCTGCGCATTGCCGGGTGTGGCCCCCCCCAAAAAAAAAGCTGGAAAAAAAACGAACTCATGGAATATAGCAGTTTAAAGTCATCTAAATCACTTTCAAGTCTAAAGAAATCTCTTTAGAGATTTCAGTAGGGGGCTTCTTTTTATTTTTTACTAATTGGGTCAGTTACTTGACATATACTTAGGTTTCCTTTTCTAGAAAAGGGGCTTATTAATAAAGGTCATCATACATACTGTATTTCCCCATACTAGTTTCTCCAAGACAGTCCTAGTTTATGCAATATCCCAGCAAGCTATCTGGTTAGTGCTCCCCTCCTTTTACTTTCAAAAGCATTCTAGTTAGAGTAAGTGGCCACCCTTTCTCATAGGATAATGAGTTAACAGTGCCTACCATATAGTAAGAATTCAGTTAGTGTTGGCTACTGTTATTATTAAAGACTTTATAACAGATTTTGAATCGTATACTCAATAGAGATCCTACAATATTCCTTTTTACTAACAAAATTATGTATTTAGCATCCCACATCCAACTCTTAAAAACAATTCATGTGGCACTAAGTGCTTGGAGTCAACACTAATTTATTCCACAGAGATAATATCAACTGCATTCACATTTTTATCATACATAAGCTTTAGTAACGGCTATAATAGGCTTACTAAAAACTGAATTGTAAAAACTAAAAATTTGCATCTGCCAAATCAATTCCTTTAATATTCTAGCAACCTTTCTCAACCAGGGTTCCTTCCTGTTAACCACAGAACTCAGATCATTATTTGACAGTTTCTTGAATTCACCCAATAATGGTACATACTCTCTTTGGTGCACAGGAGAGAAACTAATTCACTATATACAATGGGTTCCCTGGGGCATAATTCTGTTGTAGAACACTAGGGTCTTGGTATTCATGGAGTACAAAGAGAAAAGTATGGATGAAAATTTTCAATATTCAAAAATGACTCTGTGTAGAAAACTGCTGTTCATCACCTGGAAAAAATAATTCCTGAAGAATGAAACTTAAGGGAATGATTAACATAAAACATAAATTTGTCTCAGAGCTATGAAAAGCATATTATATTCAGTTTTACTTTATCTCCACTAATCTTACAACAGATGTCCAATATCCAGTATTATTTCAGATCAGAAAAATCCAGTGGGGCCAGAGAAGTAGTACAGCGAGTAGGGTGTGTACCTGGCAAATAGCTGAGCCAAGTTCGATCCTAAGCACTCCATATCATTCCCCAGATCTACCCAGGAGTGTTTTCTGAGCAGAGACAAAGTAAACCCTGAGAACCACCAACTGTGGCCCAAAAACCAAAAAAAAAGAAAAAAATGTGTTACAGTTTATGAAAAGCAGAAAGGAAAAAGCAGCAAAGCAAAGACAGCTTACGCCCCTAACAGATTACTTGATCGAGAACCAACAGCTTAGATCAAGAATCTAATGACTGATAAATCTATTAATATAGGGGATCAATATAAAATAACAAAAAATTACTAAGTGAAAAGATAAACTAGAAAAGTACAGAGGAGATATTAGAGAAATAGAATATTGTAAAGGTAATATTAAAGGCCAAAAATATTCCCCTGTATAACCAGGTGACCTTGACCATTATTTTAAACCTAACAACTCAATAAACAATAAGCTGGATGGTGGGGAACTCTTCTCAACACAAATAAATCCTCTGGTTTGTATAGAATCTAACTACATAAAAGGAAAAAAAAACGGAGGTTGGAGAGATAGTATATTGGGTAGGGGACTTACCATGCATGTGGCTGACTCAGATTATATTCCCAGCATCCCATGTGGTCCCCCAAGCACTGCCAAAAGTAACTCTGAACATCGCCAAAAGTGCCTCCCCATCCCCACCATCCCTCCTCCACCAAATAAAAAAATTGTAAGCCTTTCTATCTACCACAAAAATCAGGACTATAACTTGGGACTTGTGGTTATAGAAAAGCACCTGCCTTGCATGTGAGACCCCGGTTCAATTCCTGGAACTGCCAAAAATAATATTTTAAATACAATTCAGGACCCAGAGCATCTACATTGCAAGTTCACCATCACAAGTTCAATTCCCTGGTGTCCCACATATGTTATGTATCGCACATATCCAAGCAGCTCTGCTGTTTTAGCCTGGCAGCTGCTTTGTTGTCTGAGCTCCCTGGAGCCACAAGTGAAATTTCTGGCGATATTGCAGCTTAATGGGCTGTAAACACATCCTTTGCATACAGAGGCCCTGGTTAGATCCTCAGCACTCCAAGATCTCCTGAGAAGCTAGAGAAGCAACTGTTGAGCACCAAGCCAGAAACAGCCCAATCGTCAGGTAGGATAATCCTTCTCTATTCAGAAACAGCCCAACCACTCCCATTGTGGCACCAAAAGTGGGAAAGTTTCTTGATCAATAAATGTAACCTCCCACCCACCCACATTGAGCTCCCACCATTGCCAGAGAAATGGCCCAGCTTCACTGTTGATCTCAAATAACCAGCAGCTGAGTTATTCCAGGTAGGCCTGGCTGCCTCTGGGCCCACATCTCCAGAGCCTTAGCAAGATGAAGGCAGACCAAATCCACGCCCTATAAAAGGCCCAGGGTACCACCCACCCACATGTGACTCCCACAGCCAGAGAAGTGGCCTTGCTTCAGAAATGGCCCTGATCTGAGAGAGATACCAGCAGCTGATCATCCTAGCTTCAAAGCTCCTGAAGCTCCAAACTTCAAAGTTGACAGCCAAGTAGAAGCATAGAAAAGTAGATGGGAAAACTGAGTAGAAACCCACTAAGCTCAATGTGTGAAAACAATAACACAGAAGGCTCACCTCACATCTAACAGCTCAGTAAATCCTCAGGCCGTGACTTTAGCAACACCATTAGAAGATATATGTTCTAACAAGCAATATAAGTAAATTATTTTGTGCCTGCTAAGGCAGCAGCCTTGAGGGGTGTGTAGGAAACTGGGGACATTGGTGGAGGGAAGGTCACACTAGTGGTGGTACTAGTGTTGGAATACTGAATATCTAAAACAACTACATTGTGAACAACTTGTAAATCATGGTGTTTAAATAGTAAAGTTCCATTCAAAGCCAAAAAAAAGAAAGAAATGTAACCTTTGGCAAGCAAATTTAAGTACCACAACTATAACCTGTGTTCCTCCTGTCAGCCTAAGTGCTCACACAACTGTTAGCCTCCAAGAAAAAGAGTACAAGCAACGCAACTAGAAAGGAGGACTGGGGCCAGACCGTACAGGCAGAGGTTAAGAGACTTTCCTTGCACGTGGCTGAACCAAGGTTCAATCCCTGGCACCACACATAGTTCCCCAAGCACCTTTAGGAATGAACCCTGAGAGCAGCCAGGGTGAACCATCCCCCACCCCCAAAAAAGGAGTCAAAACCTCAATGAGTCCCAGGGTGAATGTACAAAGTACAACTAGCCTGGTAAGACCCTCAGCAAGCACCAGAAACAAGTAAGGTGAAAACATCATCATCTTAACAACAGTCAAGAGAATGGGATGATGTAGAACAAATAATTCAATATATTTTCCCACAAATTTCTTTATAATCTTTATATACTTTGTATACTCAGGGGCTGGAGCAATAGCACGGCGGGTAGGGCGTTTGCCTTGCACGCGGCCGACCGAGGTTTGAATCCCAGCATCCCATATGGTCCCCCGAGCACCGCCAGGAGTAATTCCTGAGTGCATGAGCCAGGAGTAACCCCTGAGCATCGCCGGGTGTGACCCAAAAACCAAAAAAAAAAGAGTATATTCAAAATAAAAGCTCCAATGGCCTGGGGGATGACTCTGTGGTTAAAAGCACCTGCCTTGTAGGGGGCCAAAGCTATAGTGCAGCAGGTAGGGTGCTTGCCTTACATGGGTCCAACCAGGGTTACATCTCCAGCATGTCATATGGTCCCCCTAGGACCAGGAGTAATTCCTGGTTGCAGACCAGGAGTAAGCCCTGAGCACCACCAGGTATGGTCCAAAAAACCAAATAAAAAAGCACCTATCTTGAAAGCGTAAGGAAATGAATGTGATCCCCAGATCAGTGGCCAGCAGCTCTGATGTCTAGGACCCCTGGCACTGTAACTGTGTGCAGTCTTCTGCCTACAACCAGGTACATGCAAGAACCGCAGCTAAAGATATGAGAGTACAGCAGCCAGGGCTGCTGTTCCAGATGGGCATAGGTATGACCCCCGGTTAGCAGTGAATTCACAGATGTGTACAAGCACCACAATACAATGAGTGACACTCCAGGCAAGAATATATGCAAGCAGGACAACCAGTTGTGTACTATGACCGTTGGTCAACAATAGCAACAGTGTGGAGGGGAAGCAAATCTAAGTTCAGATTTTTTCAACGCTAGTAAGCGCAATTTAATTCTCTCTTCAGGAAGCAGACTCATCTAATCCTGTATCAAAATCTCATTTGCCTTGTACTAAATATTTTAAAATCTTCATCTTGTAAAATTAAACACAATATTTTTCTGGTAATAGATAACTCAAGACCTAAACCAGCTATGGAAAACAACTAAATTTTTAAAAAATGCAAAAGTGTTTTGAAACCAAAATAATATAAATGTGAATTCAGGCTGACAGTTGTTACCATTTGACCTTAGACACATCCTTTGTTCTCTGAGAGCCTCAATCTCTCCATCTGTAAAAGGTTGATAACAACCAATGTTGAAGGGTAGCTGAGAAGTTTAAACAACACGTTAAAACAGAATACAATGGGACTAGAGCAATAGTACAGGTAAGGCACTTGGTCTTCCATACCAGCAGATTAGGGTTTGATCCTAGGCACCCCATATGGCCCCCAACACCACCAGGAATGATCCTTGAGTTCAGAGTCTGGTGTAAGCCCTGATAGCCGGGTATGGCAAAAAATTAATAGTTACTGGCACCCAGAAGGAACTAAAATGCCATGTAAACTAAGACTTTCTGGGCCAGGGATGTAGCTAAGGGTTGAGGTCATGTATCGGATATGCAAGATCCTGAGTCTGATCCCCAGGGAGTGAAGAGGGTAAGAAAGGGAGAACAGGGGTTAGATAATGGGGTTGATTCTAACATCATCTCAGAATTCACAAATTACAGCATTGAAATCCCAGTATAACAAATGTTATCCACACAAAATGGTAATCAGAGCCTACTCCCCACAACACCCCAGGAACATTCAATAAAACTTAAACAATTGGTTGTAAAATTTTTCCTTTTGAGTTTATACATCAGATTATCCAGAGTTTACAGAAATCTCCCTAGTCTGTCTTAGCAAACCTAGTTATGTATTTTTAAACTGAAATAACTAAAGGCTATTGACATTATTCACCTTCCCCTTTCTTTGGGACAGAGAGAAGTTTAAAACAATTTCAACAGTCTGACAAACCAAGTATGTGTAAATACTTGTTTCCTTCTCTTCAGTGTCACAAACAGAATTATATCAAGCATTCACTGATTTCAGAAAGCATATTACCATGGCTTCTAAGTAAATGTCTAGGGCTGGAGAAATAGGAAAGGAGGTAGGGTGCTTGCCTTGTATGCTGCTGATCCTGTTCAAATCCCTGGCACCACATATGGTTCACCAAGCACTGCAGTAATATCTTCTAAGTGCAGTCAGGAAGAGCCCTAGAGAACTATGTACAGGGTGTGGCCCCAAAACAAAGACATGCTTATATTTTAAAGTGACACATATGCAAAACTTAAGACCCCACTTACGCTAAACAGAAAATTTTAGTTAAATTAAATGTAAAGCAGGCACGGGGCTGGTGCAATAGTACAGCGGCTAGAACATTTGCCTTGCACGTGGATGACCCAGGTTTAATCCCCAGTACCCTATCAGGTCCCTAGAGCCCATCCATGAGTGATCCCTGAGCATAGAGCCAGGAGTAAATTCTGAGCACTGCCAGGTGTGGCCCCAAAACAAACAAAAATGTAAAATAGGTAGCTCAGGAGATTGGGGGGAATATCAAACCAATAATTTTGTTTTCTTACATATCTTTGTCAAACAAAACATGCAGTAACCACTACTCGTGACTAACAAATAGATTATTACACAAGAATGATATTGAAACACAAATCAAGGCATTACACATGAATCAAATATAAAAACGACAAGAAGGAATTCTTCAGGGGTGGAATACTACAACCGGTCGGATGCTTGCCCGTGCCCGTGCCCGTGCCTGTGCCCAACCAACTTTCTATCCCTGGCACTCCATGTGGTCCCAGAAGCCCAGTCAGGTGTGATCCCTGATCGCAGAGAGGAGTAAGCCCTGAGCACCGCCTGGTATGGCCCAAAAACAAAAACAAAAGGGTCTTCTTTATTCTCTAAGGATTAATCAATTTTAGTTTATACTGATTGGAACCATCCCTTTCCTTTGCTATGCTCTCCAACTTCTAAAATAAGTATATGCAATAGTGTTCCACTATCCAATAAATGATCATGTTCCTGTCTTTGAATAATCTGATTTCAAAATAGTATTAACACAAATCCAGGTATATAACAAATATTACAACACTAAAATTATGAATGTTATCTGCTCTAGAAAATTTGTTGGTTTAAATATAATGATCCTTGGGCCTATTTAATAAAATATTTAAATATTTGACTTGTGGGACCGAACAGATAATACAGTGGGGAAAGCATTTGTCTTGCAAGCAGCTGACCTGGGTTTGATTTCCGTTCCCACACATGGTTCCCCAGCTTGGCCAGGAAAAAGCCTGAGCACCTCTGGGAGTGGGCAAAAAACAAACAAAATTAAACTTGCAGCATCAAAAGCTAATGTCTTCTATCTATTATAAAGAACCCAAAGTAAAATATGCTATTCACTGTTTACTCCCTTCTCACAGGACTGTGGGTGGCATCAGTTAAACATGAAGAATATTAAGCATTACTAAACTGTGCAAGCACATTTTCACATCTAACCCTATATTCTCAAAGGACAGATATGACTATGAGCCACACCATACCCATTTTAATTCATGGTTTCTCAGGCAAGAAGGTAAAAAAAAATGAAAAATGACTATGAAATTTAATTTCACTAAAACCATTTGAGTGTTTGGGCTTTAAATCGTCCTACTAAATGGACTTCGGAAGTTTCCAAACTCATAATTTGTTGGTTTAGTAGTTTAGCTTTTGCCTCACCACAATAAAATAAATCTGAAACCACAATCCTCATCATCTACTTAAGAGTATTTGCATACGAATAAGAATTCAAAATATGTAATCTGTCTTCTCTTAACTTCCTTCTAAAGCTAAAATTCTGAACATGAAATATACAAACAAATATTAACAGTTATGAAATGGCTGTTCCCAGCTCGAGTGGAATTTTGCTTTAATAACCCGGGAAGACAATTCAACAAACATAAAAATTAAATATCCATTATTTTGGATTCCATTTAGAACTGACATATTCAGAAACACGGGATAATTTTCTGACTCTGAACAACACAAAATTGTGGAAAATAAGGCACTTACCTTCAAAGAACTTGGGAATAATTCACAAATACACTTAGACCAAGAGTTTTCATTGCAATGCACTTTTATTTTACTGGTGATGGGTAGCAGTCATAATGTTCTTAATAAAAATTTTGAAATATTTTTACATATCAAGTTTTAACTAGTTGTAGCACCCAGTGAAAAGGGGGGGATTTAACTCGTTTTCAATATAAACATCCATTTCCATATCAACTCAAAAAATAATAAAGAACTCACCCCAACCCCACTGTCAGTCCCTGATACCTTTAAAATACTATAGTTATTTCACAGTGGGAAAGAATGGCTAATAAGTACATTTCGCTTCCAATCCTCTTTCCTACCCATTCATTAAACACCAAATACTGAAACTGAATACAACTCCTACCTCCATCTTCCTAGCAGGAATGCTCCCTGGGGCACCCAAACCCTTCCACTGTCACTTATTCCAACTGCCAAAGCCCCTCCTATTAATGGTAAATCTTTTTCATACTGGCTCACTGTAACTCCAATGAAACAGGAACTGAGCAGAAATCACAAAATTCGCAATCGAAATTTGCAACGAATATTTTAAAAACCAAAAGTAGAGCAGCACATTTGCGATGAAGTTACAAACATTTAAAGTTAAACCAATTTTTCAGATTTCGTGTCGCTTATTCTATATTGATTCCGTTCACTTTTTTGTATACCAGGTATTGTAAGTACACAAGGCCAAAATTCCTATGCTAGTAATTGATATGTAGCTACAAACTGGTCATTACGCCAAAATGGCAAAAACGATGGATTTTTTTCTTCAAATTTTTTACCTTTCATCGTGGAAATCCTCAATTATGCCCCAAAGTAGACAAAGTGATAATATAATGAGCACTCCTGTACTCTCCGTCCAGTTATAATCAACAACTAAAAGCCACTTTTGCTTCATCTCTATTCCCACCAACCCCCCCCCAATTATTATTGTCAGCAAATAATTAAGTGGAAATAAACACTTCTACGAAGTCAAGAGAAATCTAAAGATAACAAAGTGTCAAAGACTGCCAAGAAAGTCAAGAACCCAACAATGTAATTGTATAGTAACCTACACAACTCCTTTTTCGGTGGTGAACTTAAGTTTCCAGTTAAAAAGAAATAGCCATCTTTAAGAATTTTAGTTAACTCCATAGCCCAAAGGACCGAGTTAAAATTATCTTTATCGGGATATATGAGAACCTGCTGAAAATGAACTTAAAATATCTTCAATTCGCTACCATTTGCGTAGCACCTCGATTCGAAGCGGGGAGGGGGGAAACCTAGTCTATTTAACATAATGTGTTATAAAATTACAATTCAACCACTTGAAAAACCGCTGAACATTTATGCTTTAGCTGGTCCTCCTGATCCCTAATTATAGATTGATATCAACGTAGGATGAGAACCCGACATTTTAACGTAAGTGGTTTAAAATGTTCAAAATTAACCCCACCGTTTACCGGAAAATACATAAAAGCAAGTCTAAAGCTGCTGAATTGCATGTCATTAAACAAAAATGTATCCACTTTCCGGGGCCTTTATTTTTTTAACAAATAAGTTCACATATACCATTAAACGCAACGAGCTCGGCTACAGATAGAATTAGGAGACCGCCTCCTGCTTTTGCTCCTAACCAATACGAGGAGAGAGAAGGTTGGCAGGAAAGTGCTGTGAGGACAGTAACAAACACCAGCAGCTCCCGAGCAGGCCCAGCTAGAGCCAGGAATGACGCACTTCGGTAACCCGACTCTTTTCTCCCCTCCACCCCCGCCCCCAGCAGCGGTGCTGACACCGCCAACAGCCCGGAGTAGGAAAAAAGACAACAGAAAAAAGGCAGAGGTTGGACCGCACCAGGTTTCATCAAGAAACCTCGATTATTCCTCTTTCGACACTAACCACTAGGACTAAACAGGAAAAGAAGCTTCGTGCTTAAGCAAGTCCCATCATGGTGGTTTAAGAGTCACTAAATTAAGCTGATAATGAGTCCAATCCACAGAGACAAATACAGGGTGTGGCTGCTGTGAAATAAGGCGGTCCGTGGGAGAAAAGGGGTATGGAATTTACACTTCGGTGTGAGGGGAGCTGGGGCTGGGGGGGGGCATTTTAAGGAACCAAAGGAAAGCAATACAAGCTTTTGGTTTACTTAATCCTAATCCTACAGATCCAAAGTTTCTAATAGATATATCGTGTAAACTGTAAATAACCATCATCAGCCCCTCAATTTAAAACTACAGACCAGGGAAATGAGGAGGATGAGGGAAGGGGGATGGTAGGCAACAACATATAAAACATTTCTAGGCCACGGAGGAGAAAGTCTCCCAAACCGGATGAAACTACTAATGCGATATTAAAAATTAAAGCCGAAACTGCAGCACGCGCACACACACGCACACACACACACGCACACACACACACACACATCGCACGATCAACCCCATTCCGTTTCAGGATTAAAAATAAAATGACATATACACCAAGGGGCGCGGAAAGTAAATGTCGAAAGTACGGCGGCTTATGAAAAACTAAAGGCAAAAACAAGACATTCTCGCGACGAGGCGGAAAAAAAAAAAAACAACCCACGAACGTAAAGAAAAGGCAGAAATCAACAATACGTTGACGAATGTAGGCCAGAAGAAAATGGGAACAGGGCTCAAAGTTTTGCAGAACTACTTGATGCTGTTTCCCACACCTTCTTCTCGCCCTAGGCCCATAGGGCCCCTTTCGCCCAAAAAAAAAAAAAAATCGCCGGCCCCGCAGATCGCCGGGGCGGGTGCGGGAAGCAAAAGAGAAAGTCAGCCCCCAAGCCAAGAAGCAAAGTGTGGAGAGAGCAGAAATTTACAAAATAATAAAAGCAGGCAAAGGAAAGCAGAAGCTGCCTACCTGGGGCAAAGGCTCAGCTCAGTCCGCGCCTTGAGCAAGAGACAGCGCGGGTGGGGGTGGGAACGCCAAGCAGCACTAAAACTAAAACAAAAGTGGCGCCAAAACCCCCCAACAAACAGTCTTCCACTCCCGCCCTTCCCCCCTCCTTCCACGCCAGGCCGGCGGGGCCCCCCCGCCACCCCCAACCCTCCAGGGCCCGGGCAGTACGCCGTGGTCGTGGGGGGGGGAGACGAGAAGGCCCCCCCCCGGGCGCCGCCGGCCCCCCAGCCCGACCCCCCACGGCCGCAAGCGGGTGCCCGGCGCCAACTGACCGAAGTGGGGCCTCGGAAGGGATGGAGAGCTCGATGCCACTCGCTCTCCCCAGCAGTTTCCCCCACCACGCGCCGGCGAGGATGGGGCGGGGGAGCAGCCGAGGGGCCCGTCACATGAATGTTGTTCCCTCTCGAGGAAGGGAGGAAGAGAGAGGGAGGGCGAGCCGGGAGGGAGGGAAGGAAGGAGGGGAGGGGAAGGGAGGGGGCCCGAGGGAGGGGTGTGAGCCGCGGAGCTTTTCCCTCGCCGCCCGCGGTCCGAGGCCCAAATAGACAGCGCGAGCCGCCCGCTCCCCTCCCCCCGAGGTGCCCGGCACCACCATTTTGCTCGCCCGCCCGGGCGCCCCCCCCCCGCCCCGCGCCGCACTCCCGCGCGCCCCGCGCCCCGACCCCGGCCCCCCGCCGCCCCGGCCGGCCTCCCCCGACGCCGGCCCGCACCCCACCCCACCTCCGGTGCGGCCGCTCGTCGGCTTTAAGAGCCTACCGGAGAGCGGGCCCCGCCATCCGAGGCTACACACGGCCGCCGAGCCTCCATCTTGCGCCACTCCGCGTTCTCCATTTTGGGTCACCCATTTGGGGAGGGGGGGTCCGCGGCGGCGGCCCCGGGGGAGAGCCGGGCCGGGGCCCCGCGGGCCGGGCGTGCGGAGGGGAGTGGGAGAGGCGAGGCCGGCGGCCCGGGGCCGCTGTCGGAGCGGGCGGCGGGGGGCGGGGGGCTGGAAGTTCCGCGGCACAGTGCGGGCGGCCCCTCGCAGGGGGGCGGCGGGAGAAAGGAGGGTCGGGGGGCGCGCGGGGACGAGGCGGCTTCTCCCCGCCCGGACTCGGGGCGCCCCCCGCCGCCCCCGCCGCCCGGGCCGGGCGCTGGCCGAGTCGGGGGCCGAGGCAGGAGCGCGCCCGGGCTGCTCGCCCTCCCAACTCCTCTCGCTCGCCCGCTCGCCACCGCACACACCTTCGCCGGGGGCCCCTGGCCGCCCGGGTGCCCCTTCAAACTTCTAGAAGCTTCGCCTCCGCCATTTTATAACTTACCTCCCCCCTCAGCGTACACAGAGGCAGCGGCGCGACTGTTCGCCACCCCCACTCCTCCTTCCTTCTCTCTCAGGCCGGGGGCTTCCTCACCCCGGGGCTGCCACCGAGCTATCTGCCCTCTCCTCTTCTTGACACCCTCGGATCCTACTCGGGGACGGAAGCTCCCGCGGTTCTACAGCGGTGGGGGGTTTTGAAAGTGGCGGTCGGATCCGGCGGGTTTTTTTTTTTTTCGGGTTTTTTTTTTTTTTTTTTTTTTTTTTTTTTTTTGGTGGCGCTTCGGGATTGTTTGGGGTGTTCGCTCTTCGGCGACTTGGAGGCGAATGGAACGCGCAGGCGCCATCTGTCGGCCGCGAGTCCGCCGCCGGGTCCCGTTGGGGGAGGGCGGCATCTAGCGGCCGCCGGCCGGAACTGCGGGCCGCCGCGCTCCCGGCCCTCCCACCCCGCGGCCCCCTCCCCGCCGCCGACCAATGGTGGCCGGCTGCCTCCCGGGTTCAGCGGCTCCGACGCCGCCTCCGAGCCCGGCGCCCGCAGGGGCGCGCCTCCGAGTGGGGTAAACAAGGTGCCGTGCCCGCGCCTGACTTACTCATTCCTTTGGCGGCGCTTCCGCCGCCGCCGAGGCGCTCGGGCGGCGCTGCCCCTTTCTCTCCCGAGGGGGTCGCGGGCAGGGCGGCGGGGCGGTGCGGCCGGGCCCCGGGACGCGGGCGATCGGAAAGCAGGCTCGCACGGAGACTCGCGCCCCGGGCCCCCAGCGCAGCCCGGAGGTGGCGGCACTGTCGGACATCACCCCCTACGTCCCTTCCTCTGACACGCCCCGCCACTGGCCTTCGACCCTCGCTCCCGGACCCTAGTTCGCCCGCGTCCCCTCCTTGCCACCCAAAGAACTCAACTCGTGTTAACTCTCCGCACCGAAACCTCAGTGACTCGCGGGCCCGGGGGTTGGTGTGATGATTAGATCTCCACGAGGGGGTTGTTTGGGTTCTAGTTGTTGTTTTTTTTTTTTTTAATGATTTGGGGATTTTGTGGGGGTTTTGTTTGTTTGTTTGTTTTTGCTACGGGTGTGGAAAGAAAGTGAACGGATTGTCGACCGGGAAGAGCTGGCACTGGAAAACAACCCCCCCCCCCGCCCCGATCCAATCCACTCTGCCCGTCGCCCAGCGAACGTGCTTCCTATCTCCAGGGTCTGGGGAACTGGGCTACTAGGCTAGGCCGGGCGGGCGCCCGACCAATTTATTCCGGACTCGTGGTTGGCGGGGGGAGGGGGCCGGCTGCGCGACGGGACGAAGTGGAGGGAAAGCGAAAATTGGGCAAAAGCCATCCGGGGGGACCGAGTCGGCGCTCCCCGCCTCCCCCGCTTATCTGCTGCCTTTCTGGCAACGTGGGCGGGGGCGGCCTGTAGACTTTGTTCGCGCTGGCGGGGCCCCCGGCCCCTGCGGCCGCCCTCCCGCGCCCCGCTCGGGCTTGGGAGCGTGGCAGGACCCCTTGGGCGCCGCCACCCCGGAGGACGCAGTTCTTTACCACCTTGTTTGTTTGTTTTCGAATCCAAAGTCCAGGACCTCAGACTGCCGGGAGCTCTCCCTGCAGGGCGGGGGTGGGGAGAGGAATTCAGGGAGGGCCTGTCCCCTCTTCAGCGCCACTTTTGCTAGGACGGGAAGGAGTGACCTAGTCCAGTGTCTCCATTACTGCTCGAGAAGTTCCCGGAGTCAGAGGAGAGTGTTTTCGTTACGGGTTCTTTGTTTCTCTTTTATTTAGGATCGTGGGGGGAACGATACCGTGCTTGTTCAATTGCTTTTCGGTTGTTAAACGCAAAAAAAAGGCATCAGTGTATTTCATAACAAGTTTTCCAAATAAGAAATAACGCAAGCCCCATGGAAATCGTGGGGACTTCACGCGATATCACTTCTAAAACGTTGCGAATGCGATGTAATGAATATTTCCAGCTTTAAACTATTTGCCTTCCATGGCCGTGTCTTAGTTTCTCTCTCACCCTCTGTACGTGCTGTGTCTTTCTGCAACTCAAGACAAGAGTTATGGTATATTTAATCTACAGAGCCGTAAAAGTTAAACAGAAGCATCTAAATATCAATAACAAGAAATAAAATCGGAGGCATTTTTACTCACCTCTAAAGCTCTGCGAAATGGAATACAATTCAAAATAAATTTCCATTTCTTTTATAGATCATCTTTGGTAAAATGTTACACAGATTTTAATAGATTCAACTTGGGGGATGATGCAGCTAGAACACTAAATAGGGAGTAGTGGAAATTTTACAGTTACATAAGTTAATGCAAAATTCCACTTAAAGTAATAGAAAAATTGGGCTCTGTACCAAATCTTTTTACATTAATTTTACTCAATTGTGCCAATTCAATATCAATTGATATTAAATGATTTCCTGTTTTAGTATTAGCTGAAAACTACTAATTTATGCTCCAAATATTACATTTATAGTTCAGAGTGCTTTTATTCCTTCTATTTTATAAATTTGCGTTCTTGGTTGATTACATAGCAACTGAGATTTTAAACAATTCTATGCCTTGAAATTTTTTTGAGAATTACCTGCTTGATAAATTTACTTTCACTTCGTGAAAAATACCACTGAAGAAAATTTATAGCCGTGACTGGTATAACATCAGAAACAGTTTTGAGCAAATTTTTCATGATGTTTAAGACTGTTCCATAGTACCTTTTTCTTCCAGAGCTCATTCAAAAAAATAACTAAACCTAGTCCTATTCTAGGAATTTATGTCACATGCTAAAAGCCTTAAGTGTACATTAAAAGTTGAGAAGAACACGACAAAATGCCATGAAGTGAAATACATAAATGCTATAAGCATTAATCTTAGTTATTTGTAGCATGTCCTTCATGAGATAATAATTATACCAGACTTTTGGTTCCTGATAAGAAATACTGAAAAAGGAGAGTTTAATAAATAGAACCTGTGAGCATTTGATACTGTGTAAGGGGCAAGACTTGTAAAAAATTCTGGTATTGGGCTGGGAAAAATAGCTCATAGGGCGGGAAGGCATTCTTTGTATGCAGGAGCTCAGGTTTAACTCCCAGCACCTTGTGGTCCACTGAACACCTCTGGAGGTAACCATGCAGCACTCCAGGGTGTTGTTCACCTGCCCCCCTCCAAAAAAAAAAAGAAAAAATATTTGCTGAGTAGAAATGCATGACCCCCAAAGAGCCTTACCATATTTTTTGTATAAAGCATCCTATGATTGTCTTTGCTCTGATTTTATGAGAATAGAGCAAGCTTCTGATTATAAATTAAATTTTCCTAATAGTCTCCTAATAGTCTCCCAGTCTACATAGCTTATATATGTAATTTGTATTTTCTAACATCATTATAAATGTTACCTAAAATCTAGAAGCTTAAAGATGGATTTAAGTATACAGAAATTTCAAATGATATATATTAAATACCATAAAGTCAAAAGGTAAATTATATGCTATGGAAAAACACTTCCTCCAGGAATGGAAAAGTCCAATTTCCCTAAAATACAAAGAATCAAAAATAAGTACAATAGAAAAATTGAAATAGTATATTAAGAAATATAGAAGGTTAATAAGTACATCAGAACTAGGGATGTACCTCAGTGGTAGAACACTTATTTGCTTTGCATGTGGAGACCCAGGGGTCCGGCTCTAGCACTGGAAAAAGAAAAGTGTTCAACTTTAAGAGCTAGAGAGATAGTATAGTGGTTTAGGCCCTTGCCTTGCATGTGACCAACCCCTGGTTTGATCCCTGGCTCCACATGTAGCCTCCTTAGCACTACCTCCTTAGCACTGAGCTAGAAATAAACTTAGAGCACAGCCCGGTGTGACTCAAAAAGCAAAAATGTGCTCAATTTTAGTCTCCTTAAAAAATGTCGGGGCTGGAGCAATAGTACAGCTAGTAAGGCACTTGGTTTGCACACAGCTGACCTGGGCTCTATCCCCGGCTTCCCATATGGTTCTGCCAGCACCACCAGGAATAATTCCTGAGCACAGAGTCAGGAGTAATCCCTGACCATTGCTGGTTGTGGACCAAAAATAAAAGCAAATTAAATATCAATCCTATTCCATGGGCAAAAGTTTAAAATTTTTATAATAGTGTTTGGAAGACCAAATTCTCATATACATTTAGTAAAGGTATAAATTGTTTTCTTTAAAATGAGGGGAGGCCAGCTGACCCTGGTTCAATCTCCAGCATTACATATGGTTGGTTCCCTGAGCACCTCCAGGAGTAATTCCTGAGTGCAAAACAAGGAGTAACCCCTGAAATGAAATGTGTAAGATAAGAGAAAAAGTAGAGTTTACATCTAATAAATCTCAAGATCATTCTTAGTTTATGCTGCAGATTTAACATCCACACTCTGAGGGGCCAGAGAGATGGTACAGAGGGTAAAGCACTTATTTTCACACACAGCTGACCTGTGTTGGATCCCCAGCACCCCATAGGAGCCCTGCCATGGGTGATTCCTGAGCTCAGAGCAGGAGTAAGCCTTGAGCATTGCCAGATGTGGCCCCCAAAATTAAAGAGAAATGTCCAAGGAGGCAGGCTCAGGGATGGGGTTGCATAACTTGGAGACACTGGTGGAGGGAAGTTGACACTGGTGGTGGATCAGTGTTAGAACACTGTATGGCTGAACATATGGTAGGACATATGTAAATTATAGTGCCTATATGTAAAAAAAGGAAAACAATGTAGGGACTGGAGAGGTGGTACAGGGATTAAAGTACTTATACAGTTAATTCCTGGTTCAATCCCTGGCACCCCATACGATCCCCAGAGCACAGAGCCAGGAATAAGCCCTAAACACCACATAATATGTCCCCAAATAAAAAAAAGAAATAATTACAATTTAAACATAGTGCCTGAGAGATAATACAGGAGATAAGGAACTTGCATGCAGCTGGCATCCCTCCCCTCACCCATTCCATAGAGCCATCTCCAATCTGGTGATAAAAAGATGAGTAATTCATGGTCCTTGACCTCAAAGAGTTTGCAACCTATTAAGTTAGTCAGGATCAAGCCAATCCAATCAAATATTATATGTGCTATTATAGAAGACTCACAAAGCAGCATTCATGTACAAAGGAGAATGTAGAAAGGAGTCAGAAAGGGGTTTGTAACAAAGGTAAGAGTTGAGAAGACATAGTTAAAGAGACGTTTCACCCAGGGACAAGTCCACACAAAGGTTTGAAAACCCCAAATAGAGTTTCTCTCTTCTTGGACCACATGTAGTTCTTCTGACCAAGACCTAAGAACTGCTGGAGATGTTCATGCTGGGGAGCTGCAGGAGCCCAATCACAGAGGATCCTAGAAATGCCATGCCAAGGAAGAAGCTTGATATCCTGGAGACAGTGGGAGCCATGGAAGGACATAGAGCTTGATATTTTAGAAGGATGTTTCTGGATAGTGAATTGGAAAGAGCTAGATGGACTGAGTTGATGGGGCTTACACTTAGTGGCAGTGAAAATGTTGTCAGGGTTAGATGGGGCATGTACTCATTAGTCAGAAGCAAGATGGTATTACAGTGAACAACTTTGTCTTGTCCTAAGAATTCATTTGATTTCCCTTTTTTGTTTGTTTGGGGGGTTAAACCAGACTATGCTCAGGAACACTCCTGGAAGGGCTCATGGGGCCATATGAGGTGCAGGAGATTGAATCTAAGTGAGCTGTGTGCTGTACAAGTGCCTTAAATGCTATGCTATCTCCTTTCAACTTTTTAATACTATACCAGTGGGGCTCAGGGGCTATTTTCAGCTCAGAGCAGATTCCTGGCAGTGCTTAGGGGACCATGTGGTGCTGGAGCTCTAACCCAGCGCTTCATGCATGTAAAGCATGCTCTCCAGCCCTTTGTACTATCTCTCTGGACTTTTTTTTTTTGCATATAGAGCCACCAAATGGCTAGATCTCCATGGAAGCTGGAACTTGGTATGAATATCTGGAAAGTTCAAGGGAAAAACACCCTGTCTTCTGCTTAAATTGCTTGAGAAATACTAGCCAAAATAATTAATTCCTATCAGCAGCTAATTATTTCGCTGCTTAATGCTGGCAACTGGTCCTGGTTATTTGTATGAAGTAGTTAAACATGTCATAGAATTTGTGTCGACAGATGAAATTTGCATTATATTTTTAATGCCAACATTTAATAAGCAGCAATAAAAACATATCCAGGCACAGACAGACCTATCAATTCAAAGTTATGGATTACTTTAAAGGTCCTATTGTGACAGGATTTTTCAATATGATCAGGATGTATTTATTATCTTAAACCCATACACATTTAATGATTGTGTTATTCTTCATTTTGTCTGTTGCTGTTATGGAACTGTTGCTAGGTATTGGATTTTAGAGAATAGCAATCATTTTGGGAAGCAAAAGAAACATTGCTTTTAACAAGATAAAGGACATACACACACCCAAGTAAACAGTTTGAAGGCTTTTTCTCTATGTTACTAAAATTGATTTGGTTAAAAGTAGAATTACACAGGACCTCCAATAACACTTTAATTGGTACCTAGAAATGTTTATAAACTCACGGCTGTACTAATAATGAAGAAAGATGCACTTATCATTAATAATAACAAAGACTGTTCCTTAAATTTAACTGAAATATTTGTTGCCAATAACTACAAAAATTAAGTATAATTCAAACATTGGAACTAGTGTCAGCTCTGATATCTATCATTGGTAGCAAGCATACTGTTATATGCTGGTAGCACCTCTGATGCTAGAAGGGAAACTAATGCTAGAACTGCTTGTAGAAAGCTTGAGAGATGTGAAGAAGGGACGAATGGAAATTTGCAAATTGGAAGGTTAGAGAAGGAAACTTTTAAAAAAGTACATTTTATTCCCAAACTATAGACAGTACTGGATCATATTCTGGACAAAACCATTTTTTTGTTTTTGATTTCGTTTTTAAGCTATAAGGGGAATATTGAATAAGCTGGAGAGATTGTACAGCAAGTAGGGTGCTTGCTTTGCATGCAACCGAAAGGGTTCTATCCCCAGCATTCATATGGTCCCTTGAGCACCACCATGAGTAATTTCTGAGTGCAGAACCAAGAGTAAATCCTCAGCATCTTGTGTTTGGCCTGAAAACCAAAAAAGGGGGAATATTGGAAAATTAGTAAAATTTGAAGGAGACCTATAAATTATATAATAATATTGTACCAATGGCACCCTTTTTCTCCACATAATGTTGCCGATTTTTTTTATGAAATTTGAGGTGCTAAGGTATTATTTCTGGCTCTCTGCTCAGGGATTACTCCTAGTGATACTGGAGATCAAACCAGGGTCAGCTGTGTGCAAGGCAAGTGCCTTACCCCTCTCTGGCCCAATATTTTTTTTTTTACCAAAAAGAAGGGAACTAATGGGATGGGCAGCTTCCTCCTACCCCCACTGTATTTCCAGAAGCCCTGGAAGCCACACCCACATCCCACAACCACCTCCATGTTAGGTCAGGACCAAGTTAAAAATATTCTGGAGTGTCTGGCATGTAAGGCCACAACATCTCAAAACTCTACAATACTCCCAGTAGGAGCACACCAAGTTATATGGGAAAATAACATAGAAGCCAACTAAGCTCAATAAACAAAAACAATAACACACTAGGCTCAAACAACAACAACAACAACTTAGTAAACCCTTAGAGGAGGATTTAATGTCCCCACGGTAAAATATAACAATTTTTTATAAATTCTCTTTTACTGAAGTATTTTTGATCATTACAATAGCCATTTAGTTGTAATAAACAATATAAAATAAATTACTTTGGGGCCTCCTAAGCAGGCAGGCTTGTGGGTGGTTGGAAAAATGGAGACACTGGTGGAGGAAAGGTTACATTGGTGGTGGGATTGGTGTTAGAATATTAAGTGCCTGTAACAAATGCATCATGAACATAAACCATGGTGTTTAAATAAAGTGGGAGGAAGTTTCTAAAGTAGAAAACAACCATTATGTAAAGTTGTTGTTGTGAGTGCACCTGTGCTAGTATTACTGAGGGAAAAAGTATGACAACAAGGTGATAGTTATACAGTAAAATACGGTAATTTCCTGATTTTTTTTTTTTTTTTTTTTTTTTTTTTTGCTTTTTGGGTCACACCTGGCGATGCACAGGGGTTACTCCTGGCTCTGCACTCAGGAATCACTCCTGGTGGTGCTCAGGGGACCATATGGGATGCTGGGAATCGAACCCGGGTCAACCGCGTGCAAGGCAAATGCCCTACCCGCTGTGCTATCGCTCCAGCCCCCTGCTGATTTTTTTAAATACTGGTGTTGTGGTTATATAGGAGGCCGTTTTTGTTCTTTTTTTCTGGTAATACTATTTTTATTTTTTTAATTTAGTCACCATGAAACTGCAAAGATATTCATGATCGGGTTTCAGACATACAATGTTTCAACACTGATCCTTTCACCAGTGTCCACTTCCCTTCACCAATGCCCCACCCCACCCCTACTGGCCAGTCTGCTTCTACTAGGGGCTCCTTTTTTAAAATATAAGTTTCTTCACTGTGGTTTACCATACTGTTGCTGGTAGGGTTTCATACATAACACTACCACCTTTGAGCACCACTTCCTCCTCCCTGTTGAAAACTTCCCTCTGCCATAGATGTTGCCTGCTCCCTGTCCTATTCCCCAGCCCCTTCAATGGCATGTTTCCTACTGAATACCAGTTCCTATGTTCTTTGTTTCCACTGTGCTTGCGTCTTTTTCCAACATTATTTTTCTTTATATCATGCATATGAGAGAGATCATTATGTGTCGGTCTCCCTCTGACTAATGTGTTTTATTCTTAAGAGATACTTCAAATACTCTGAAGTATTTAAAGATAACGGGGGCATTACATCAGCAATGTATGCTCAGATTGTTCAGAGAAAGGTGATGTAAATACATTCCTTACATATGCCTTCTTTTTTAATTTTTTAATTAGCGAATCACCGTGGGGGTACCGTTACAGACTTACAAACTTTCGTGCTTGCGTTCCAGTCATACAATGATCGAGTGCCCATCCCTCCACCAGTGCCCATTTTCCACCACCAATGGTCCCTGCATCCCCCCCACACCCCACCCTGCCTCTGTGGCAGGACATTCCCTTTGCTCTCTTTCTCTCCTTTTGGGACATGTGCCTTTTAATAGCTGACTGTGCGTGTCTTCTCAACCCCAGCTAAAGACCTCACACCACACTGAGTGCAAGGCCCCTGCAGTGTCCAGACCACCTGATCCCAGTGGTGCTTGAGGGCCTCCAGGGCTATACCCAGTGATGCTATAAAACTGAGGTGTTGGGTTTTGAACACATCCTTTATCAATGAGCTATCTCTATGGTCCCAAATCCATGACCTTTTTCTATGTTATAATTGCTAAGTGATTTTATTTTGCATTTTGAGTGCTCTGGGGCTGCTGACTCTGCATATGGAAGTAGCTCCCAGCTGTGCTCAAGGGACCATGTGGTGGAGACGGAATCTGGGCCTCCCACTTGCAAAGTGTGCACTCAGTCATTTGAGCTCTCTCTCTGGCCTTCTATGAGTGCTCTCTCTGTGTCTCTGTCTGTCTCTCTTTCTCTGTCTCTCTCTGGCCTTCTATTTTGCTTTCAAAAGTATCATCCTGAATTGTTACCTTCCAAAAAAACTTTTGGTGTTACATTTATAATAATAATATTAATAATATAGTATTTCAGCTGAAGTATACAGCAAGTAGGGTGCTTGCTTGCATGCAGATGACATAGATTTGATCCCCAGCACATCATATGGTCCCCTAAACCCCACCAAGAACTATTTCTGAGCACAGAGCCAGGAGTAAGTCCTGAGCACCACCAGGTATGGGCCAAAACATTATATATATCACTGTCACTGTCATCCCATTGCTCATCGATTTGCTCAAGCGGGCACCAGTAACATCTGAATGTGAGTTTTATTGTTACTGTTTTTGGCAGATCGAATACACCATGGGTAGCTTGCCAGGCTCTGCTCTGCAGGCGTGATACTCTTGGTAGCTTGCTGGGCTCTCCGAGAGGGATGGAGGAATTGAACATAGGTCAGCCGCATGCAGGGCAAATGTCCTTCTACTGTGTTGTCGCTCCAGCCCTATATAAAATGTGTGTATGTATGTATGTACATATATACATATATAGTATTTTATTTTCTCCATTTTCTAGAGGGGGAAAGACATACAAAGATTGCATTTATTTGTGGAATGTAAAGTCACAGAATGGGAGACTAACACCCAAGAACAACAGCGATAAGTACCAGGAGGATTACTCCACAGCATGGAAGCCAGCCTCGCATGCTGGGGAAACAGACAGCTCAGATAGAGAAGGGACCACCAAGTAAAGGGTGCTAGGAGGGCCCGCTCAGGATGGGAGACGCGGGCTGAAAGTAGACTATACACCGAACATGATGGCCACTTAATACCTCTACTGCAAACCACAACAACCAAAAGAAGAGAGAGAACAAAAGGGAATGCCCTGCAACAGAGGTGGGGTGTGTGGGGGGGGTAACTGGGCGGGGGGTGGGTGGGAGGGATGTTGGGACCATTGGTGGTGGAAAATGGGCACTGGTGGAGGGATGGGTACTCCATCACTGTATGACTGAAACGCAAGCACGAAAGTTTGTAAGTCTGTAATGGTACACCTCACAGTGATTCACTAATTAAAAAAAGTTTTTTAAAGAAGACTAACTTTTTAAACATCTTTTCAAGGAAATTAGCAACTATATGTATTATTCTAGTTTTTATGATTTGATTAAATTTCATAAAATAAAATTTATAAAATATTTTAATACTTATTGTATTTATTATTTGCTATAAACTAAAAGCAATCACTTATCTAAGGGTAAGGATAAATTTAGCTATACTCAAATACTGTTTCCTCAAAAACCAAAAAAAAAGTTTAAAAAAGGGGGCTGGAGCAATAGCACAGCGGGTAGGGTGTTTGCCTTGCACGCGGCCAACCCGGGTTCTAATCCCAGCATCCCATATGGTCCCCTGAGCACCGCCAGGGGTAATTCCTGAGTGAAGAGCCAGGAGTAACCCCTGTGCATCGCCAGGTGTGACCCAAAAACCAAAAAAAAAAAAGAAATTTAAAAAAATCAAATACTGTTTCCTTTCCAAGCATCTGACTCCTTTATGGGACTTTGTGAAACTTCACATTTTCCAATGTGGTCTCATGAATACTACATTCTGCATTGGTCCCTTCTTTTCAGTTCATAAAATTGGGAGGTGTGGTGAAAGCAGAATGATGTCTCAAAATGCTGGAGAACACCAGGTTTCATCCCAGGCAGCACATGTTCCCCCTAGTACCCTGAGGATCGACTGCCAGGCACCAATCACCAAGCACCACCCAAGTAAGGTACTTTCCTACACACACAACTAACCCTGTTTCAATCCCCAGCACCACGTATGGTCTCCTGAGCACCGCCAGGAGTGATGCCTGAGTACAGAGCCAGGTACGAGTAAGCCCTGAGATTTCCCACCAGAAAAGGACTCAGTTTAGGGCTGGAATAATTCAGGAGAGAGAGAAGGCACTTGTCATGCATGTGAATGACCCCAGTTCAAATCCCTGACATAAAATGGTCCTCCAAGCACTGTGAGGGACCACTCCTAAGCACAGATCCAGGAATAAAGCCTGGGTGCGCACCCCCCACAAAAAAGTATCAACTTAAAGGGGCCAGAAAGATAGTTAGAAAGTTATGGTGCTTCCCTTGCATGTGACCGACCTCAGTTCAATCCCTGGCACCACGTGGTCACCCAAGCACAGAGTCAATAGTAGCCCCCAAGAACCACCAGGTGTGATCTCCATAAAAGAATAACCCCCTAAATAAATGACACTCTCCTACAATCTTTAGAATGATAAAATAATAAACGTTGGGTTTTGTTTTTTGTTTTTCGGTTTTGTTTTTGCATTTTGGGTCACACCTGGCGATGCTCAGGGGTTACTCCTGGCTCTGCACTCAGAAATTTCTCCTGGCAGTGCTCAGGGGACCATAGGGGATGCTGGCAATCGAACCCGGGTTGGCCATGTGCAAAGCAAATGCCCTACCCATTGTGCTATCGCTCCAGCCCCGAAAATGATAAACTTTGAATAAGTTTTTTCAAAAGGACTTCTAGAAGAAACTTAATTTAAGTAGTAATTTAAGATAGTACAGTGAGTAAGGCACTTTCCTACATCTCAGGAAGATGCCAGTCATCAGAGACTTTTTAAAAATCAGAGACTTTTTAACTGGGGTCTTTACTCCTTTATGAGCTATTGAAACATTCTTAAAGTTTATAGCCTACCATTCAGCATGTTAAGACCAATAAAACACCCACTTGACCAGTTCAGTCTTTCCCAAGAAGAAATTTAAAAACAGAGTTTGAAAAGACATTCATTAGTTACAAGTGTTGTGACACAGACCTTAAAACCTTTGAAGTATAATGATCAATCTAATTTTTAGACATAGTATAAAAATAGTATGCTGTTTGATTGGAGTTCCGGTTCTTTCCTTCCATTTGCAAGCGGCAGTGTGTGAGAAATAAAAGGCAATCAAAACTTAAGACCAATATTTGCGTCATAACATCGTTATTTCAACTGAATTTTTATATTATTTTGTTTTGTTTTGGGTCACTCCAGCCGAGCTCAGGTCACCACGTAGTGCTGTGTATTGATTCTCAAGAGGATAACTATAAATGTTTAGGAAGTCAGGAACACTTTAAATTATCATTAGGTAACATGGTTACAATAGTGTTAATATACATGATATTGCTGTACAATGTTACACAAACACTTGATTTTGAAGCTGCTGTAATACTTGACACTCAGGGTTCCTGCACCTATGAAAAAGAAATCAAAGCCATATTTGCCAAAATATATCTTTCTAGAATTAATTAATGATGAAGAAATTTAAACAAATTAATTGTATGTGCACAGGAAGTCAAATACAAGGACGGTCATTCCTGAAATATTTGTTTTATTGTTTTTTTTCTTTTTGGGTCACACCCGGCAACGCACAGGGGTTATTCCTGGCTCTGCACTCAGGAATTACCCTTGGCAGTGCTCAGGGGACCATATGGGATGCTGGTAATCAAACCCGGGTCGGCCGCGTGCAAGGCAAATGCCTTACCCACTGTGCTATTGCTCCAGCCCCAATTCCTGAAATATTTGTAATGTGACTGACTGCATTGTCCATCACAGAAATGTAGATATGTTACATTCTACCCCTGTGATAGAATTCAATTATTAAAATGAATGAATGCCACATGTATCAACATGCATAAGTCGCAAAAAGGTTATGTTTGAAAGAAAGGAAGGTGGGACTGGAGAGACAGCTTAGAATTCTTCGACTTCTGGAAGCCTGAGTTTGATCCTGACACCACATGATCCCCTGAGCACTACCTTGAAGACTGATCCAGTAGCGGTCCTTGAGCAACACCAGGTGTGACCTTAAAAAAACCTTTTAAGGTAATATTATGAATTTCTATTTTATAAGTGACAAAAATGAGGCACAGAGAGATTAAGCAATTGACACACAGCCAACACAGCAGATATTCCAGACACGTCTGGGTATAATACATGTGTTCTTATTTATGGCATAATAGAGCATGGGTGTAAGATAACATTTATATAAAGCTTAATACAAGCAAAACAATATCTTATACCGTTTATTACTTAATATATAAAATTTAAAGATACACAAATAGTCACAAAAATACACAAATAGACTAATTCTGAGATCTGGAGATGGGAAATTAATGGAGATGTGGCGTTTCAGCTGCATCCATAAAGACTTATTTCTGAGTTGGAAAAATAGTAAAGGGGTTAAGGGCTTTGCACGGGGTCCATCCTGGTTTGATCCCTCCCAACCCGGCACCACATTTGATCCCAAGCACTGCCAAGAGTGATCATATAGCACAAAGCCAGGAGTAACCCCTGAGCACAAATAAAAGATAGATCTTTTGGGAGGCACACTAGGATTCAAGAACTATTCCTGACTCAGTGATCAGGAGACCATATGCAGTGCTGGGGATTTGAACCAAGTTGGCTGTATGCACGGCAAACACCTTATCTCCTGTGCTCTCTCTTGCCAAGAGATATCCCCTTTTATAAAAAGAGCTTCAGGGGCTGGAGCGATAGTATAGCTAGTAGGGCATTTGCCTTGCACACAACCGACCTGGGTTTCCCAGAATCCCATGTGGTCCCCCAAGCACCTCCAGGAGTAATTCCTGAGTGCAGAGCCAGGGATAATCCCTGAGCATCGCTGGGTGTGACCCCCAAAAAAAGCAAAAAAAAAAAGAGCTTCAGTAAATATGAGATACAAGATACTTTTAAATGTAGATGCCATGATTTATAATAGTGTTAAGTTTTCAGGATTACACTATTACCACACCACACCGACCATTAAAAGGTCAGTGTCCCTCAATCACTATCTCTGGATCCCCTCTCATCCCCCTAACCCAAATCCAGTGTACTCAGCCTCATAAGCAGACTCTCAAGGTCTGTTATCATTGGTCATTGTTTATTCCTTTGCTACATTTTTTAAAAGTTGTTCACAATAATTTACTACATTCAACATTCTAGCACCAATCCTACCACCATTACACCTGCTGACCACCATTTTTTAAATTTGGCCAGTTAATGAGCTTATATGACTCAGAGGACATTTGTGGGTGCTGATTCCCAGTTCCCGGAAGAACAAGGAAGCGGTGGAGGAAGATTGCCCATCGTAACTCCGTGAGAGCCTGGAGATTTCGGTCAAAAAAAGCTGCACAAATGAGGTTTTCAACAGATTCATTCATGAATGAAGTTCATCCTGAGCTTGTGAATATGGTCATAGAGCATGGCAGCGATTGGGTTCTGGAGGTTTGCGGCTGCCAGGGCTCTGTTTGGGTGGGTGGTGGGCTCACCAGCTCCACACCAGGGTACACCAGGATACATTTTTTATACTCCTCATACTAATGGGAGCTTTTGGTGTCTGTTCTCCCTTTCATTCATTTCACTTAGCATGCTAACGTCCAGTCCCAGCCAATTTGATAACTGCAAGATTTCAACCTTTCTTATAGACATGTAGTATTCTAGATATATTACATTTCTTAAATTATATTGGCTTAGAGGACTAGAGCACATGCTTTAATGTGGGAAATGCAGATTGATCTCCAGCACCAGATGGTGCTTCCCTTCTCCCAGCACCACAAGGAGGGACTCTTGAGCACCAAACAGGAATAACCTCTGGTATTCAGTAGGAAAAACCACTGCCTGATATGGCCCCTCCTCTCAAAAGAATAAACAATAAATTAATGTTTCTTTTGAGCCTCAGAGTGTCTCTTGCCCACATGCCTGGCTGTCTTTCCTGGGGCTCCTCGGAGGGGGTGGTCTCCAGCTTCCCTCTCCGTTCCGAGCAGAGATCCTGTGGCCGAGGACCTCCAGAGCCTAACCACAGCCATGCTGCCCCTTTCCACACGTTCGGACGAACCTCGTGGATGAAGGTACTGGCAGAGGAACCCAGGTGTGTGGGACCTGGGGCTGAGACCTCCAAGCCTGCTTGGATCGGGACTGTGCCTCTTCCGCCCAGATTTCCCATTTTCCAGTAGCTAGGCGGTCACACCTAGGGACTGCCCCCGGCGCCGAGTAATCCCACCAATGGCCAACATCCAGAGACTTAAAGCCAAGCTCCCAGACATCTTATTGCCTACTTCTCCCTCTGGGAGAACTTGGCAAGTTACCGAGAGTTTCCTGCCCACATGGGAGAGCCTCATAAACTCCTCGTGGTGTATTCATATGCCAAAAACAGTAACAATGCTGGGTCTCATTCCCCTGACCATGAAAGAGCCTCCAATGCGGCATCATTGGGAAGGACGAGTAAAGAGTGACTCCTAAAATCTCAGGGCTAGGACGAATGGAGACATTACTGAGACCGCTCGAGAAATTCAACGATCAACAGGTTGATGATGATGATGATGATGATGATGATGATGATGATGATGATGATGATGATGATGATGATGATTCTTTTGAGCCGGGAAAGGGTTGTTTGGGGCCACACCCAGTGGTACGGCCTATTACTGGCTACGTGGTCAAGAATATCCTCTAGCAGTGGTTGGGGAGTCATATACAGAGCTGTAGATCCAAGTAGGATTTTCTGCATGCAAAACAGACACTACCTCTTTTACTGTCTCTCTTATTCCTCCCATCCCCCATGTGAAAATAAGAAAAATATATTTGTGGGGGCAGCACAATTGGCAGTGCTCAGAGGTTCTCCTAGCTCAGCACTCAGGGAACACACCTGGCTCTGCTCAAAAGAGAAAATAATTTCTCTTTTGTTTTGTTTTTTTTTATGTTTTGTTTGGGCCACACCTGGCAATGCTCAGGGTTATTCCTGTCCCTGCACTCAGGAATCACTCCTGGTGGGCCTTGTAACCATACGGACTGCCAGAGATTAAACTTGACTTGGCCACGTGCTTGGCCAGGTACAGGCATGGCTTGGACACTGGGAATAGCTGAGGTACGGGCAGGGCTTCAATGACCAGCCAGTGACAAATCGCTGAGCACAGTAGTCTCACCCACATGCACCTGGTTGTGACAGAAACTGAAGAAAGCATACACGGGAGAGAACAGAGCAGGACAGGGCCTGGCATCTTTCATGGGAGGTGAGTGAACTGCATAAGACAAGATAGGGAAGTCACTCACGGGACCAGACAGTGTCTGAGACAGGACCTGGTCATCATTCACAAGTAAAAGAGAGGCCTGGGCATCTGAGGAAGGATCCGGACCCATCAACTTTATCTGTACAATAAACTTTTAACCTTTAGAGTCTTGTCTGCAATTCTTTTATATAATTCTCAAGATCCCAGTAGCACAGGAAAATCCACTTATCTTAAAAACAAGGTTTACAAAAATAATGCAAAATATATTATTTCAGTTCTGCTTTAGGGCAGGGATTGGGGTTAGGGATGGAAATCCCCGAAACATGGTGGTGGGAAGGTGTAATGGTGGTGGGGTTGGTGTTTGAATACTAAATGTAATGAAATATTGTCAACTACTTTATAAAATTAAAAAGTTTAAAAAAATAAATAAAATTACAGAATAAAAAAGTTTTACAAAGAGGAAATGAAGAGTTATAACATGAAGCCAGTATATTCATCTTGGATATCAAGTATAATAAACAATTCTGATTGTAATTGTAAATATTTGTATAATTTGTACAAAGTAAATATTTTGTGAAAACAGAAACCCTGTCTAATTTCAGCTCAAAATGTACTAGGATATTTAATTAAAGCTCAGAGATAAAATCTGAAAAAGATTCTACTGATAGGGGCCGGAGCGATAGCACAGCGGGTAGGGCGTTTGCCTTGCATGCGGCCGACCCAGGTTCGATCCCCGGCATCCCATATGGTCCCCCAAGCACCGCCAGGAGTAATTCCTGAGTGCAAAGCCAGGAGTAACCCCTGAGCATCGCTGGGTGTGACCCATAAAGCAAAAAAAAAAAAGATTCTACTGATATAAGACATGGAACTTCACAATAAAGTATTATATTAACATACATTCATTTCACCACCACATACAGAAATGGTGTCTTCAAGAGGCTATGTCCAAATTCAAATGAGAAGTCCATATAACCATATTTGGGAGCTTGGGGGTCACTTCTGGCGATGTTCAGGGCCTAATCAGGTCTCTGCACTCAGGAATCACTCTTGGTAGTGCTTGGAGAGCTATATCGGATGTTGGGAATTGAACCCGCGTTGGCCAAATGCAAGGCAAGCTCAGTACCAACTATATTATCACTCTGGTCCACCACATAAACATTTTTAAATGTTATGTTTTATTACCTGAAAGATAGTTCAAATGGCTGGAGCACATGCTTTATATATGGAAGCCCATATTTAATCCTCAGCACCACAAGGCCCCCAAGCATAACTAGGGGTGACCCTCAAACACCGTAATTGTGGCCCCCAAAACAAAACAAAAAATTGTATTTAATCAGGAATAAAAGAAGAATTGTGAAAAACAGCTTCCAGAAGCAGCCTGATAAATGAATAAATTTGAAAAGATGCATAATTCTATTTGAACAAAAATAGAGCATTGTATTTGTGTAACAAGTAATACAAGATTCAAAATTAAAGGTCAAACTAAGTTGAAGAGAGGGAAGAGAAGGGATTGTTTCATCTCCTTGTTTACAGATACTCAAGTAGTTAGACAAGCTTTCCCAAAATCTAAGATTCAGCAGATATTTCTTTTTTTTTGGGGGGGGGGCAGGGGTTTGGGCCACACTCGAATGCACTCAGCCCTTTCTTTTGGCTCTGTACTCAAAGATCACTCCTGGCAGCCTTGGTGAACGATATGGTGTGCCTAGACTTGAACCTGGGTTAGCAGCAATGAAGGCTCCCACTCCACAGCAGCTTTTTCTTTCTTTTTTCAGCAGCTTTTTCTTAATTTGATAGAAAGGTGTCTCTATTGACAACAGATACACCTTTATTTCTATTTTCCCCCTTTAAATAAAATAGAACCACCCACCACACTAGATTTATTAAGACTGTAGTTTTCCTCAGCAATACAGTTCAAGAGGGCTTGGAATTTTATAAATATTCATGTCATTCTCCCCCCCCACTTTAATTTTTTTCTGCCTTCCTCTTACAAATTTCGAAGCACATTTTTTCCTGTCCAAAAGCATTACCCTCATCCTTTAACCTGGAGTGAGAGGAATTTTCCACTGCGAATGTTGCTGTCTAGTTACTGTGCCCATAAATTATGTTTCTGAGCATTGATTCTCAATGATTTCCAAAGCAGTATTCGCTTCACACTCTGGGGGTCAGACAACTTTTGGCACATCCATCCTCCAATCTTGAAAGTAACATGGAGTTAATTACCATGTTTATGAGACATTTGTGCCTCCTTTCTCTCATTTTATGTGTGTGAGCTCACCCTTTGGTGTGGAGATCTGAACAAAGAGGAGGAGAAAAAAAAAGAAGGAGCTCCAAGTACTTATTATTGTTATTATATTTTTAGTGCTGCAATTGTCTTTGCACCTTCTCTGAGAACTGTGTATGTGGGAGCTAAGGGGATGGACATTGGAAATCATTTAACCTTTTATTGTTTCATTATCTGATAATTGGGAATGACAATACAGGATTTGCATACTTTGGTTCCTTGAAGATAAGTTACTAATCAATATAAATATACATCCATTCTACTTTTTTGTTTTGGTTTGCTTTGGGTTTTGTTCTTATTGTTTGGTTTTTTGGAGGTGCAGGGAATCACACCTGGCAGTGCTCTTGGCATAAGTCTGTGCTTTTGTGGATCCCCTACTGTGACGTTTCAGAGACCACAAAATGGCAGACATTGAAGCTGGGCCTTCTGCAGGCAAAGCATGTGTACCAGTCTTTTCAGTTATTTTCAAGCTCCATTCTTCTTTCTAAAAGTTAATAACAGAGGGGTCAAAGAGCTAGTACAGTATATACAGTGCTTGCCTAGCATGCAGCAGACTCAGGTTAGATCCCTAGTATCACATATGGTCCCCTGAACATGCCGGGAGTGATCCCTGAGCTCAGAGCCAGAAGTAGGCCCTGAATACTGGCAGGTGTGACCCAAAACACCAAACTTTTTTAAAATTAGAGAATGAGAACAGAGAGGTGATGGGAAGAGGAGGACAAAATCAGAAAATACAAAGATTATGATGAACTTGTGTTGGAGCTGGATCAATAATAGCACAGCGGGTAGGGCGTTTGCCTTGCACACAGCAGACCCGAGTTCAATGCCCAGCATCCCATATGGTCCTCCGAGCACTGCCAGGAGTAATTCCTGAGTGCAGAGCCAGGAATAACCCCTGTGCATCACCGGGTCTGACCCAAAAAGCAAAAAATAAGTAAATAAAGGTTTTGGTTTGAGGCCTGGAGAGATAGTACAGCAGGTTGGGTATTTGCTTTGCATGCAGTCAACTCATGTTCAATTCACAGCATCCCATAATATCCCCTGACACTACCAGGAGTAATTCCTGAGTACAGAGTCAGGAGTAACCCCTGAGCACTTCCAGGTGTGGCTCAGTTGTTTAAATAAACACTGTGGTTTACAAAGTTGTTCATAACACAGTATTTATGGGATGCAATGTTTCAACACCAATCCCACCACTAGAGTGACCTTCTCTCCATGTAAAAAACTAATCAGCCAGGGGCGCGGCCGGGGGAGAGCCTCGGCGGCTCTCCCCCTCTGCCGACCCTGGATGTTCAGGGGGGTTCGGTCCCGTTCTGCTCACCCAGATGGAGCGGCCGGGGCCATGAGGCAGACGGAGGAGGAAACAAGGGCAAAGCCGGTTGATCAATCAGTTGCCGTATATTCCATTCTCTCTTGTCTCTCTCTGCTTCTCTCCCGGCTCTGGATCTCTCCCCTGGATCTCCCCCCAATCCACTCTTACAGACTAGTTAAATCCTCCCAGCATGAGGGGGTTGGGGCTTACACATAGGTGTGGTCACTATTAATAGGGGTAAAGTTCTTTCCCTCAGGGCATGCTGCTTCTAGGACAGATTCTCCTTCAGCAGGACCATCCACCCAAGGGCAGAGTCCCATGAGTGTGTTTCTCCTCTCCTAGTCCAGCAAACATATAAGCATTCATATTAATCATTTTGTATGGGCACAATAAGAGATGCATTAAGCTTATAGAATTGCTCTCCTGGGGCCATCTCGATCTCAGACTACAGTGCTCAGGCCAGGTTAGTCTTTCCTATCCCTAGCAGGGTCCTAGTCTCGTCGTTACTTTTGGACCATGACAACATTTGTCCATGATCAAGCTCTTAACTTATAGTTAAACATTAGGCACTTTGGCCAGGCCTATCTTGATGCCAGGGTAACACATAACTCACCGCTTGCCCTTGATCCGTCCCGTCCCTTGTCGGGACTCTGCTTTTGGGATTCTAGGAACTTAGGGCAACTGAGGCTTAAGTGGAGAAAGCAGATGCCTGGGAATTAATAATATTTGAAGCCAATTAAATCCCAAGTTACAAAAGCATGATATTGTCTTCTTGTGTCTATACAAAAAGGACATTGCTTTAAAATAAATTATTCAAGAGACATAAGGAGAGGAGAAAGGCAATATTAACTTATAAGTTTAGTGTCCTAGAAAGGTCTGATCTTACAAATTAACAGAGGCAGATTAGGGGGGAAAGCTGATTAACTGTTTTGGAGAAGAGAGCATAGAGAAGTGATTACAGCTAAACAAAGGAATGGGAGTGACTTGGGAACACCTTGATGGGTGTGACTGGGGTAAGCCTAAACTCCTTGTGGCAAGGGGGGAAGGACACAGCAATGTCATCCTACATCATCACCATTATCCCCATTTTCCCAGCCACCACCAAGTCTGCCCCCTTATGAGGCCCAAAATTATTTCTTTTATATAACTTCTTACAATGAAATGGCTTATAGAATTATAAAAGAATACTTCAATAAAAGAAAATTTGTGAAAATTGTTATATTTTACAATGGGGTCATTAAGTCCTTGTCTGAGAATTTACTAAGCTGCAGCCAGTTAAGCCTTCTGTATTATGTTTTGTTTATTGAGCTTAGTTGGCTTCTATATTACTTACTTTCCCATCTCATTTGGTGTGCTCTTACTGGCATGTCAGTATTGTGAAATTTGGAGGTGTTGTATGGCTACATATGCGCCACATGCTCCATAACCTTCAGGATCTGTAGAACTGGGCTCATAAGATTACTGAGCTGTGTGATGTGGGTGTGTCTTCTGGGGTGTCTGGAAGTATTAGGAAGAGAATACCTGCTCTCACTCTGAGAAGACCCCGGGAACCAAACCCAGGTCAGCTACATGCAAGGCAAGTACTCTACCCACTGTACTGTCATTCCAGGGCACTAAATATGTTTTCAATATATAAGGCAGTATCTATTATATCAAAATATTAAAAAGTAATTTATATAAAGATTATAAATATGTAGAGAACTGGCTTAACACATTTACGGGTTTTGAGAATCCCAAGCTCTGCATTCCATAAGCTGAAGACACAGAAGAGTAAGTGGTCTAGTTTCAGTTTGAGAACTGGCAAGTCTGAGATGAGACCCAAGGAGAGGTGATATTTCCATTTGAACTTCTTTAGCACTTAAGCAGGAAGGTGAGTCAGTTTTTGTTCTATTCAGTCTTTCAGCTGATTGTTTGAGGACCCCCCAAATTAGGGAGGGCAGTTGTCTTGAGTCAGTCTATGAAATCAAATTTTAATCTCAGGAGCTGGATAGATAGTACAACAGACTGAAAATATTCATGGTATTCAGACGGCCTGGGTTCAATTCCCATCACCTGTGGTCCACTGAATACTGTTGGGAGTGGTCCCTGAGTATGGCCAGGTGTGACACCCCCAAATAAAAACAAACAAAAAGCAATGTAATGTTTCACCAAATATTTTTCTTTTGGCTTTTGGGACACACCTTGCTGTGCTCCAGGATCACTCCTGGAAGAATCACAGGACAGTATGGGGTGCCAGGGATCAAACCTGGTTTGTCCAGGTACAAGGCAAGCGCCTTTACCTGCTATACTACCACTCTGGCCCCATGTTTGACCAAATATTTGAGCAATCTGTGGCCTAGTTAAATTGACATGTCAATAAATATGTGGCCACCCTCTAGACTTGTTCCCATCTCCTTTCCCATAGATAACCAATTTGGGGCCAGAGAGATAGCCGAGCAGGGCACTTTCCTTGCACATAGCCTACCCAGGTTCAATCCTGGCACCCCAAATGGTCCTCAAGCCCTGCCAACATTGATCCCTGGTGCTACTCGCAGCTCTGTCTTGGGGGTTGCTCTCCTGTGGTTGGCTGTATGTAAGGCATGTGCTTAACCCCTATACTGTCTCTCCAGCCTCTGATGGGGTTTTTTGATACCTGTGACTTTCAAATTTGCTTGTCATTCATAATTACATACTTCAGGGACTGGAGTACAGTCTTGGTGCTTACAGTCAGCCAGCTGATGCTTGCACCTTATATTATAGAACTGGGGATCACAAACAGCAGAGCTGCAGGGACAAGTCTCACTGCCTAGGAGTGGCACCAGAAATCAACTTGCAGCCTTACACAAAGCAGGAACTTTTGCCACTGTGCCAACCCCAGAACCCTAAAATCTACAGGGAACAAACTCAGGGACACACACAAACAGACACACACACACACACGTACACACTTACTCAGCAAGTACTCTACCATTGAGCCACATTTCTGACCCATAATATCTAAATTATTTTATGGGGTGGGATAGGCACACATGGACGTGCATACAAGATACTTTTGGCATGGTGCTCACGAAACCATGTAGTACCCAGGATCAAACCTAAGTCTCCTGCATACAAAGAAATATGCTAGAGTATAGCAGGAGAAATAGATGAAGTCAACAAATAATGGGATGAAGTCAACAAAATGTGATAGTCTGATTACCCCCTCCATGTATACATGATCTTTTAGATGCACAACAGTTAAAAATGACTCTTGATAATTCTACTTCTCCCTGTGCTTTCACCCCTTTGCAAAGTGATTTTTGCTATTTCTCCTAGCAGGAGGCAGAGTCTCTATTCCCTTCCTTTGAAGCTGTGCCAATCATGTAACTTGCTTTGAATAAAGTGTAGTAGAAATAACATTCTGGGTTTCCAGCTAGGTAGGTCTGAAGAGAACTAGCAGTCTCTGCTTTTCATCTGGGCACCCAGATGTAATGTAAGAAAATAAATCAGGGCCTGGAGAGATCAGCGGGAAGGTCTTTTGCCTTGCATGCAGCTGACCCTGATCCTATCCCCAGCAACCAGTATGGTCCTAAGCACTGCCAGGAGCGTTCCCTGAGCATAGAATTAGAAGTTATCCCTGAGAACCTCCAGATGTGTCCCCAAAATAAGAAAAAGGAAAAAAAAGAAAGAAGTGGAGCCTATTTTGTTGGGAATCGAGGTACGGAGAGGCCCTGGAGGCAGAGACCACAAAGAGTGAGAGAATCAGGGGTAACTATCTTTGCTGAGCCCAGCCTCTGGGTTAACACACCCGCTGACTGATACCACATGGGTGAGCCTAGGAGAAACCCAGCCAACACACAGCATCTTGAGAAATAGTAAGTCATGTTGTGTTAAGCTACTACTCACTTTGCGGAAGAGTTTGCTGCGTAGCCAAAGGTAAGTGAGACATGCTGACAATGGAAAAGAGAATAGGAATTCCCCAGGAAGACAGTTTGAAGAAAGAGCTTTCCAGGAAGAGTGAATATTCTAAGCAAAGACACGGGAGTGTAAGTACACAGCCTACACTGAAAGGGCAATTGGTATTAGGTGGTTAATGGAAAAACAGAAGGTACACTGCAGGAGGTGACTGACAAAAGGTTAAACTGCATCAAAGTCCAGGAAGGAAAAGTGTTATTACCAGCTGAAGTAACTATTGAAGTGCTATTACCAACTGAACACCTCTTAGAACATCATCCAGGAATTGTGCTTCTTTTGTTTAGTTTCTTTCCTTTGTAAACTGTTGTCTTCCAAGCCTCAAAGAAGCTGTCATCAACTTTTGTTCAAAGCCATCTTATATATAATGATTACTAAAAAGCACTTTTCAGAATTTAGTTACCTACCCAGTGGCTACGTTAATGTTTTCTTTCATTTTTGCTAAATTAATTTTCTATTCACTTATTAAAGAAGCAAACCTTTAGTGAGTTCCTAACATATATGTCAGGCACTTAAGTGAGATTCGGATAAAGTAAACAAGTCACAGTTCTTACTAGAAAATCATAGTATGATGAGATTAATAGGCAGTTTGAAATTAACACACAGCTTGCTTAGCCTCATAGAGGAAGTAGTAATTTTATATAAATTATTATGACCTAAAAGAACACACTATTTACAGAAAGAATTACCATTAAGATATTTTTATTATAGTTTAAGTTACATGGTTACAATAAGATCCTTTATTGTTCTGAAAGAGTAGATTCTAGTTTCTATTTTTCTTAGTCTTTTGAATTTATTTCTATACCGTAGTAACAGATTTTGTTAGTGATAAAAGTTTCCAGTAAACATTAATATCCACATAATTAAAAATAACTCTTTTAGGTACCTTGATTTACAAAAGAAAAATTTGAATCATCATGAGATAGATACACAGTCAAAGAGCTTCAGATATTCACTGTTCAGTTCCAAACCCACCACCAGTGTCAGCATCCCTCCACCAATGACCCAAGGTTCCCTCCCTCTCCCCACCCCACCTCCTTAGCAAATTCTTAGCAAACTACACCATGTAGAGTAGTGTCCGAGGACATCCAGTATATAAAAATCAACGTAACAAAATATGTTAGATAGATAACATATACCTTGAAAAAACTTTTTTTTTGCGTTTTGGGTCTCACTCCTGGCTTTGTACTCAGGAATTACACCTGGCAATGCTTAGGGGACCATATGGGATGCTGTGAGTCGAACCCGGGTCGGCTGTTTGCAAGGCAAATGGCCTACCCGCTGTACTATCGCTCCAGCCCCCTACCTTGCAAAAACTTTAAGTCACTAATGAAATAAATAGAAGAAGACATCAAGATATGGAAAAATATTTCATGTTAATAGGAAGAATTAACATAATCTGGAGAGATGGTAGAGAAGGTAAGACATTTTCCTTGAATGTGGTGAACCCAGGTTCCATTCCAGGCAACCAATATGCTTTCCTCAGCATCTCCATTAGTGATTACTCAGTGCAGAGACAGGAGCAACCCCTGAGTACTGCTGAGTGTACGACCCCCCAAATTAAATAGATAATTTTAAATGAATTAACATATTCAAAGTGATCATCCTATCCAAAGTATTATGCAGCTTCAATACAATTCCCATAAAAATTCCTGACATTCTTTATGGACTTGGAACAAACGCTAATAAAACTTATATTGAACTATAAAACTCTCCAAATAGCCAAAGCTATCCTTAGGAAAATGTTGAAAGGCATCACAGTTCTTGGTTTTAAACTATACTATAAATCTATAGTAATCAAAACAACATGGTACTGGGATAAAGACAGCCTGTTTGATCAATGGGTTAGAATTCAGAGCTCAGAGATAAGCTCTCAGTTCTAAGGACAGTAAATTCAAAGTAGATAGATGCATGAATTTGAGCAAGGAAAGCCTCAGCAACAAATGGTACTGGAAAAATATGAGAAAAGGAGATTTGATTCATATCTCATGCCATACACAGAAGTAAATTTAAGGTGGATTGAAGACTTCAAGATTAAAACAGAGGGGCTGGAGCAATAGTATAGCAGGTAGGGTGATCCTTGAGCACAGAGCCAGGAGTATGCCCTAAGCACTGCCAGATGAAGCCCGCAAACAAACAACTAGGATTAGAACAGACTCTAGGATTTTTGTTTCTGTTTTTGGGTCATGCCAGCAGTGCTAAAGTCTTAATTATTGGCTCTGGGTTCATGGATCATTCCTGAAGGAATTCAGAGACTATATATGGTGCTGGGGATCAAACCAGGGTCCTGTGCATGCAAGACAAATGCCTTAACTCCATTACAGCTCTTCCCCTAAACTTCTTATGAATTGTTTTCATTTTACTTTGTAGGCAAATAAACCTAAATCCAGATGGGAGATAGTTCAAGGAGCTGAGCATATAATTTGCATGTAAAACGTTCCACTTGATCCCTGACAATGCATGTTCCCTGGAGCATTGCCAGGGGACCTGCAAGCACTGAGCTGGAAGCAGCCCCTCAGCACCTTCCAGTTTGGACCCCCAACAAAACAGCCTGGAGAGATAATATAGCGGGTAGGGCACTTGTCTTGCATGAGGCCAATCAAGATTCAATCCCCAGTATCTCATATGGTCTCCCAAGCTCTACCAGTAGTAACTCCTGAGTGCAGAGCCAGGAGTAACCCCTGAGTATCCCCCTGAGTATCGCCTAATGTGGTCCACACTCTCCCCTCCAAAAAAACCCAAAGCAATATTAGGACCAATATTATATTAGGACCAATATCTATATCTTATACATTTTTTCTGATTATGTATTTTTCAGACAGTTTAAAACCAATTGCTAATACTGTGCTAATACTTGTAGTATTGGGATCTGGATCTCTTCTTAAGTTTTTTCTCTGCAATGCTGGGGGTTGGGTTCAAACCCATGCTAGGCATGAGGTTTACTGCTTCTATTCCCTAATGGCTTCTGACCCGGCCCCACACCCTGCTATGCTCGGGATTTACTATGGGCTCTGAACTGAGAGATCATTCTTGATGGTGTTCACGGAGCTATAGGCAGTGCTGGGGGTCAGGGTTGGCCCATGAAAAGCAAGTACCTTAACCCCTGTACTATCTCTCTGTTCTCTCTTTTCACATTTTTAGTGAAAAAAAATTATTTAATTCTGTTATATGATTTATTTAAAAAATAAGCAAGAAATTGGCAGACACTACATTGCCATACCTCGACCCTAAAGTTAGCTTCATGTCAATAGAGAAATCCTAGTGCTTTGTTCTATAGTCAAGACTAAGGTGTAAATGCTCACATGATACAATCATTACTTAATATCCAACTGGCTAAAAAACTTTGGTACATCTACACAATGGAATACTATGCAGCTCTTAGAAAGCAGGAAGTCATGAAATTTGCATATAAGTGGACAACATGGAAAGTATCATGTTGAGTGAAATGAGTCAGAAAGAAAGAAAAAGACACAGAAAGATTGCTCTCTTTTCACATTTTTGCTTTCAATAAAATTACTTTTTTCAGGGACCAGAATGATAGTACAGGATTAAGACACTTGCCTTGCATGGACCTAACACTGGTTCAATCTTTTGCACCACAAATGGTCCCCCAGCACCATCAGGGGTCACTTCTGGGTACAGAACCTGGAACAGTCCTTGAACACTGCAGGGTGTGGCCCTAACAGGCCAACCCTAAAAGTTTTCTTTAATTCCCTCTACTCAATATTGCCCTACTAATACTTGTTCTCAGGATCTAGATCCTAAGAGTGTTTACAAAAATACAAAAAGAAGGTAGATTTTGGTGTATGTGTGTGGGGAAGCACTGAGTGATTTATGTTGTTGTTATTTTGGGGCCACACCCAGCAGTACTCAGAAGTTACTGCTGATTCTACACGCAGGAAATCTTTCCTGGTAGTACTTGGGGGACCATATGGGATGCCAGGGAATGAACCCAGATAGACATGAAAGGTATGCTCCTGACCCACTGTATTCTGGCCCCAACTAGTGTTTTTTTTTTACAGTAAAGGAGGAGATACGCAGATAAATTCGGGAAACTTTGATAGTTCTACTTTGTCCACATGTCTGTGAAAACCTTTAGGAAACCAGTCCTCTTTTTTCTCACATGTTTTGCCCAATGTGGTTCTCTTGATCTCTTGTTAAATTATGGCTCTCTGCTAGTCCCTGCTGGTGCTGAGACCTCTAACACTGCCTCCAGAAAATTATTTTCCTTCTTGCCTAGATCATACCCTTCAAGTATTTATAGAGGTGAAAAATATTCCATTGAGCCTGCAGTATAGTGATTTTTTTTGTTTGTTTGTTTTGGTTTGTCTTGGGGTCACACCCAGCGATGCTCAGGGCCTATTCCTGGTTCTGCTCTCGGGGATCACTTTTTTTTTTTTGCTTTTTGAGTCACACCTGGCGTTGTACAGGGGTTACTCATGGCTCATGCACTCAGGAATTACTCCTGGCGGTGCTCAGGGGACCATATGGGATGCTGGGAATCAAACCCAGGTCGGCCGCGTGCAAGGCAAACGTGCTACCCACTGTGCTATCGCTCCAGTCGCACAGGGATCACTTTTAGTGGGGCTCAAGAGGACCATATAGGGTTCTGGGGAATGAACTCTGGTAATCTACATGCAAGCCCTACCCACTGACTATCTCTCCAGCCCCCAGGATGTTGTTTGAAATAGTTCTGTTATTTGCCCGGAAGACATGCATAGTAGTTGGACTTTAGGCATCTGCATTAATCACTATTGTTTAATCACGCCCATTCTTGTATATTATCCTAATCAGACACTAGAGATTTGACTTTGACCCGGAACTTATTTCACTTCTAAATCAAGGTGGTTGTTGGTTTGATTCTATCTGAATTACCTCATTATTGACTCACACAGAATACTTTAATTGGAGAAGGTTTTAATGCTTAATCAGATGTGAAGAACTGGTTCTTCCACTTCTATTCTCTTAGAGTAGTAGACATCTAACAGGGATTATCAATAACTGTAACTAAACTCTGTTTCATCTCACTTTGGTTCTATACTTCTACTTTTTTGTGCAAATCTATAGTCAGGGCCTAGACTACGAATTCATTTCCACAAAAAGTCTTATCTACAGCATTTGCTATCTGTGTAAGGATTTAATAGTCTGATGTTTCTTTTTATTGGGGGGTAACTCCCAACAATGCTCAGGGTGCCATATGTGGTTCTGGGAGTGAACTGCTGTTGGTCACATGGAAGACAGGCATCTTAACCTCTCTACTATTTCTCTAATCCAAAATTTATCTTTTATTATTAAATATGAATGGGGCTATAATGATAGGACAGCAAACAGGTTGCTTGCCTTTACAACGACCGATTTGGGGTTGATACTGACATCCAATATAGTCCCCTGAGCCTTACCAGGACTGATTCAGGAATAAATCCTGAGCACTGCTAGGTGTGGCCCAACACAAAACAAAAAGAAATAAATATGAGCAAATATGAACCAGACATTTTGCAGTAATGGTACCTTGGATTAGGCAAATTTCTGTCCAAATATCACAATTTCCCCACTCATCTTCATTAAAATGCATCTCTATAATAAACAGTTACATAGGCATTAGGGAGGAGTTAGTCCTGACAGTGCTCAGGAATTGCTTCTTCAGGGTGTTCAGGGAGGACTATGCACTGACAGGGATCAAACTCAGGCCTCCCGTATGCAAAGCATGGCTCCAACCTGTTAAGCTTCTAGCCCTTATTGATTGATTGGTTTGGGAGCCACACTGAGCAGTGCTTAGGGTTTACTCCTGACTTTGCACTCAGGAATCATAGGGCTTAGGGGGTCATCTGTGATGACTACGTGCTAGGATTGAACATGGATGAGCAGTATGCAAGACAAATGCCTTACACACTGTATTGACACTTCAGTCCCTCAGTTATTTATTTTTGAAGTTACTATCTTAGGACAAATTTTTAAATAAATTTTTCACACTTTATCATTTTTTCTTATTTGGTTTTTGGGTCATATCTGGCTTGCTCAGGGCTTACTCCTGGCACTATAATGTTATGCAATACTCAGGAATTACTCCTGGTGAGTTTGCAGGGCCTATATTGGGGGGGGGGGTTTCCAGGAACGGAATCTCAGTAGACTGTGTGCTTGGCAAGTACCCTACCTGCTGTATTTAGGCCACCTCATACTTCAGCATTTAAAAAAACAATTTTATAAACCTAAATACTTCACATGGAAGGTTTAAATCAAGACTTTTATTTCTTTTCTAATTTTAAGTTATCAAGTTGGGTTTTTCTTTCTTTTTTTTTGTTGTGCGGGCACACCCAATGATGCTCAGGGGTTACTTACTCCTGGCTCTGCACTCAGGAATTACTCCTGGCTGTGCTTGGGGGACCATATAGGATGCCAGGATCAAATCCATGTTGTGCGAGACAGGTGACCTACCTGCTGTACTAACACTTTGGCTGTAATTTCTCAAATTTTTATTCTAGGTCACTCAGTTCTCAGATACCAGCTCATCTGTCAGGGTGCAGCTTTTTGTTCTTTTGTCTGCCACGGACAGTCTATATCTTCTAGGAAAATCCGGTTAACTTATTTTTATTGATATTACTATTGATTTTTTTTTTTTTGCTTTTTGGGTCACACCTGGCTCTGCACAGGGGTTACTCCTGGCTCTGCACTCAGGAATTATCCCTGGCGGTGCTCAGGGGACCATATGGGATGCTGGGAATCGAACCCGGGTCGGTCGCGTGCAAGGCAAACGCCCTACCCGCTGTGCTATCGCTCCAGCCCCTGATATTACTATTGAAATAATTATATACTTGTGTACAGTTGTAAGAAATATATGATACAGACATGCCTGGTACATTTTGTCTAGTCTCTGCCAATAGTAACATTCTGCATCTAAGTATAATTTTATATCACAATCAGATTATTGACTTATAATTCATTAGTATTTGTGGGGGAAGGGAGTTTGACCACACATGGTAGTCCTCCGCTGTTACTCCTGTCTCTGGGCTGACGGGTCATTCCTGGTGGTATTTAAGAGACAGTATATGTGGTCAGTGCTGGGGATTTGAGCCAGGGTTGGCTGCATAGCAAGTCAGGTGTCTTACTTCCTGTAATATTGCTCCAGCCACAATCCATTGGTCTTATTTAGAGTTCCCCAGTTTTTTTTGTTTTTGATTTTTGGATCACATCAGATGGTGTGTCAAGAATCGCTCCTGGCAGTGTTCAGGAGACCATAATAGTGATTGAACCAAGGTTGGCCACGTGGAAATTAAATGGCTTAATCTCCATATTATCTCTTGTGCTTCAGAGTCCCACAGTTATAATTATACTAATTCTCGAGTATGTGTGCATGTGTTAATTTGTATAATATTTAATCATCTGGGTTGAATTATATATCCATCACCACAGTAAAGGTACAGAGGAGTTGTCACACCCCCAAAGAGTCTGGAATTGCCCTTTTATGGTTCTCCCTCTGCCCTTCCAATGCTTGTTAACCACTAATCTATCCTCCATTTCTTATAGTGTCATTTCTAAAGTGTTATATAAATAGACACTATTCAAAAGTTTTCTGCACTTAGAGTGAGAAATATATGCAGTGCTACCGTATTTCAAGAAGGATAAAGCCCTCTTTTCTTTATTCCAATTGATGGTAAATATTTCACAGTATAAAAGAACAAAATGAACCTATGCTCTAGATATTCCCCTAAAGTTCAGCTTTGAGATGGTAACTGAATTCCTTCTGCAATGGACACTACTTCAAAGCATGATTTCTATGAGGGAAAATCATAGATGCTGGGGGAGATGACTCAGTGACTCAATTGGCTTGCCTTACAAGCATATGATTGTCAGTTTGATCCCCAGCACTGCTCTATGCACAGTGTGAGATCGGGGCAGCCCTGATGTTTGTGTCTGCTCTGAGATTTCCAGCAGCAGTCAAGCTCCAGAGAACATTGTGTGTGAGTATTTCAATGAGCCCTGTGGAGAACTAGAACCAGGATGTGGTCAAACTCTACAACCAAAAGGGCAACTCTCCTGTGAGCATTAGTGCAAGCACTGTAACTTGCTGTGCAACCCCCAGCAAGCACCACAGCCAAGAAAGAATGTGGGATCTCCAGTCACCATAACAATGCCAACAGAAGGAAGTGAAGAAAGAGGGATAAAAAGACACCCTCCTGCATCACCCAGGTAGTACTCTGGAGTTGGGGTAGAGAGTGTAAAAGAGCTTTTGATCAAGATTAATATACTTTGGGGCTGGAGCAATAGTACAGCAGGTAGGGCATTTGCCTTGCATGTGGATGATCTGGGTTCGGTGTACCGCATCCCATATGGTCCCCTGAGCACTGCCAGAGTGATTCTTGAGTGAAGAGCCACATGTAACCCCTGAGCATGTTCAGATTTGACCTCAAAAGCCAACAAACTAACAAACAAGATTCACATATTACATTTGTCACACACATAGAAAAATGACAGATTTTTGGTTTGTTTGGGGGCCACACCTGGCAGTGCTCAGGACTTATTCTTGGCTCTGCACACAGGGATCACTCCTGGTGAGCCTGGGAGACTGTCTGGGGCACCAAGAATTAAACCTAGGTGAGCTAGTGAAAGGCAAGCACTCTACCTGTTGTACTATCACTCCAGCCCCAGTAAGTAGCAGCTTTAAAACATAGTTCTAAACAAGTTTTATTGAGCTGGAGAGATTGTACAGAGGTTAAGGTACTTGACTTGCATGTGATCAACCCTGGCCAGGTCCATTGAGTAGTGCCAGGAGTGATCTCTGAGCACAGAACCAAGAGTAAGCACACAGCCAGGAGTAATCCCTGTGCACTCCCAGGTGTGACTCACTGCCCCAGAAAAAATAAAGTGGTTTTTTTTTAATACTCATATTCCATTTCATAGTCCATCATGGACTCACATGTTCAGAAAAGATGCACTTTTCTTTGAACATAAAGATATCACTATGGAGTCAAGGTGTAACAATTGTGTAATCTCGACAATGTTTTTTTTTTTCAGTGACGAGAAAGACAATGACACTCTCTTGCTTCTCTCAAATGGCCAAATGGCAAAAGAAGTTTGTGGTAAGACTTGTGGTTTAGGGGATCATCCTATTCTTGTTTTCTCTATTGGTTTTGTTGCCCTAAATTTCCTCATAGTACTTAGATTTGGATGTTGTTATAACATCTTGCTGACCTCTCCCCTCTTGTTTTCTGCTTGGCCAATCCCAGCTCCCTTTACAAGTGGTGATGGAGTTGGGGTGGGGGTTCCATCAACTCAACATTTGTTCTTTCCTCTCTTTTCCTGCCATGTAATCATTTTAAAAAATTAGATACTGTGTGTTTTCAACTGACCAATAAAAATGAGGGGTGTTTTCCCCTTGGATCTCCCACTCCCTGCAGTTGTGGGACTGTCTTTTCTACCTTCTTCTACCTTATATTAAAAAAACTGAAATTTTTTGCCAGCTAGGTGCTAGCTTCGTTTGCTCACCTCTTCCATCTCTTAAATAGATGATTGTTTTAAATATAAAAATTACTAAATATGGACTGGAACAATAGTATAGCCAATGGGTCGGGTGTTCACCTTGTACATGACTGACCTGGGTTCAATTCAGGCACCCCTTTTGTTTCCTGAACCATGCCAGAATGATCCCTAAGTGAAAAGTCATGAGGAAGCCCAAAACATCACCGGTTATGGCCCTCCAAAGAAAACATATAAATACATAAATACATAAATAACCAAATAAATGAAAATAAAATGATTGAAGAAAGAAGCAGGTAAGAAGTGTAACTACAGCAAAGAAGAAATTACCAAGTATTGGGCAAAGCAGGACCTCCTGTTAGATTTCAGTGAAATCATTTAGATGAACTTTTTACAATATTTTGAGAATCTTATATAAAAAAGGACTCAGCTGAAGAAGAATCATTGAGAAATAGAAGTAAATTGCTCTGGAAAACTAAGCTCTCCCAAAGGAAAGACTTGAAGAATCCTAAAGCCAAAAGATTAGTGGTCTTTACTACCACTGTGGGCTGCATATTATTTCAAAGGCAACTGGTATCCGTGGCTAAATAATGTAGTAGTAACTCGAGAACAAGGAAAAACTATTTGAGCTGTCATTTTGAATACCTATTAAAGAGGGAGTAAGGGAAGCCAGTCTGAGAGACTCGCTGCAGTATGTAATTACACACTTTGAAAGCATGGTTCATCCATGAATCTCAAAGCATATTACCAACTTTAATTATTTTTCATGACACTTTGGTGAGACCATTATTCCCTGCAGATAGATGAAGAAACTGAGACAGAAAGATTACTATGAGTCACCAGCAGAGTTGCTGCTTTTGCAGATTTGTCATTTGAACTCAATGGCCATTTTCAATGAAGAGTGAACACTTGAGTAGTACTTTGAAATTTGGTTTCTATTTTTTATTTGTTTGGAAGCATGAGTATCTGGATTCCTTTTAAGATGGAATGCTGTCCTGAGAGTTATAACTCAATGGAATGTGTATGGATATATATTAAAATATTATTCAAGACACATGCCAGAATATACTTCACAATATACAGCACAAAACACAGCACAATAGCCCAAATAGATCTATTTGTCTTCCATCATTAACTTTGGATAGAAAATAAAACAATTGCCCCATAGCTGGAAGTCTGCTTCATGAGCGAAGGGGAGAAGGCTGATGGAATAGAGAAGAGATCACTAAGAAAATGATGGCTGGAGAAATCAGTCGGGATGGGAGATGCGTGCCGAAAGTAAATAATGGACCAAACATGATGACCTCTCAGTGTCTGTGTTGCAAGCCATAATTCCCAAAATGAGAGAGAGAGAGTATAGGGTATATTGTCTGCCATGCAGACAGGGGGAGGGTGGGAAAGGGGGGGTATACCTGGGATATTGGTGGTGAGGAATGTGCACTGGTGGAGGGATGGGTGATTGTAACACAAACATGAAAGCTATTAACTATCTCACAATGATTCAATAAGTTTTTTTAAAAAAGAAAAGAAAACAAAACAATAGCAAATGTGTACGATCATAAAGACTAAATCTTTAATCTCTGGAATGGCCTTCAACAATTTCAGATCCTCTGGTCACAGAACTTTCAGGAAACCTACTGCAGTTATTGTTTACACCCTCATTTGTCCTTCTCTGTTCCTATAATAATGACAGTTGATACCATAAATCTAGCACCGTATCACATTATATTTATACTCTTTAGTTCTTTTGAATTTTGAGTTAACACAGTGACCCTTATATTATGTTTGGAATGGGGAGTACTTTGTGAATGATGAATGTAAAGCTTTTTCTGCTAAAAAGGCACTACAGGAGGGCCCAGCCTGAGTCTTATTATATCACTACTTCCCTGAATTTCTGAGTACACTGCAAGCACTGAATACACACTGTTGGTTTGAATTAATAGGATTAAGAGACATTGATGGAGGCCAACAATGAAGTGAAACAAGGGTTCATTAAGTTCACTAAACAAGGTGGCATAATATGAATATATATTTCAAATAAAAAGGAACCTTTGTGAGATTTGTATATTCCACTCAGCCATGGCAGAAACTTAGAACAGGTGATTGTTGCCTAGTGAATTAACATCCTTTCCTTACTCCCAACATATTTCACAAAACCTACTTTAAAATAATCACTCACTAGTTACTGCTCAGAAATTCAGACATAGTGTATAAGCTTAACTTTTCTAATCTGTAGGAGGAATGACCAAATTTATCCTATGTACCAAAAGGAGAAGAGTATACATAAAGAGCCCTTGAGGAGTCTCAAAAACATCTTTTCACCTCTCATTCAAGACCTTGGTTTTTATTTATTTATTTATTTTATTAACTTTTTTATTGAATCACTGTGAGATAGACCCTTACAAAGCTGTTCATGATTGCGTTTCAGTCATATAGTATTCCAACACCCATCCCTCCACCAGTGTACATTTCTCGGCACCAGTGTCCCCAGGTTCCCTCCCATCACGCCCCTGCCTGCCCCCAACACCCCCCTCCCGCCTGCCTGCCTTTACGGCAGGCACTTTTCTTCTTCTCTCTGTCTCTGTCTGTCTTTCTCTGTCTTTCACGACCTAGTTTTTGTTTTTCAGATGTGCCTTACTTTCTTGAGTTTGATTAAGAAATCAAACTCAAATATACATGATTTCCTAGCCAGAACTCCCTTCTACTTCTTTGACTACTTCAAGGGCTTCCATTTTAATAAAACGTTCTCTAAGGGTTATAGTACAGCATAAGGTCATAGTACAGCACGTAGGACACCTGCCTTGCTTGTGGCCCACCAGGTTTGACTCCTCAATTCCATCTGGTCCCCCAAGGCCCTCCAGGACTGATCCCTGTGTGCAGAGACAGTATTTCCTAAGCATTGCCGGGTGTGGTACCAAAACCAAACAAAAATCAACCAAACAAAAATCCCTCCCCTAAACAGATCAAATACATCTAGTTCCTGTTACTCTTCAGCATTGTGATGATAGTATTCCCTAACATATAGCACAGAGCAAGGCACATAGTAGGTATTTAATGGTCATTCATAAGAACATTAATGAGGTTTGCTCCTTTAAGCCTGTCTTCTCCCTTTAGCACATCTTTCCGTGTCTCTCTTTGCTTGCTTACTTTCTTGTTTGTTCTTCATGCCATGTTCTCTCTTGACCACACATTTCTTCTCTTTCTCTCCCCCTCACATCTTTCTAAGTAAGTTTTTATTTAATAAAGACTATCTTGATTGATTTTTTATTTTATTTTATTTTTTGCTTTTTGGGTCACACCCAGCGATGCTCAGGGGTTACTCCTGGCTTTGCACTCAGGAATTACTCCTGGCGGTGCTTGGGGGACCATATGGGATGCCGGGGATTGAACCCCGGTCGGCCGCATGCAAGGCAAATGCCCTACCCGCTGTGCTATCACTCCGGCCCCTTGATTGATTTTTTAAAAAGAATGAAATTTGTAGCATCCATACTACCACTGGGTATAGCACTGATGGCCCTGAGCACTGCCTGGGGATGCTTCTACAAAAAGTAAAAAACAAGAGCCTGAGAGATAAATCAATAGTCTGAACACATGCTTTGTTTGCATTGAGGAGCCTGGGTTCTATCCCCAGTTCTGCATGGTTTCCTGAGCACTTCCAGGAGCTATCCCGGAGCACAGAGCACTGCTCAGTAGGGCCTAAAAGAATCAAACCAAAGTAAAACCAAAGCAAACCAAAACAAAATGATGAAACTTGTAGCAGATCAGTATCTTTTTCCAAATCATATTTGTTAATTAACAACTTTTTGGGGTGGAGAGTAATAACACCAGGTGGTGCTCAGCAAGCCATTCTCTGCCGTGCTCAGGGGGCCGTGGATCTCCCTAGCCCTCAATACATAACTTTTTGGATGATATTTTTCTATCTTGTTAATTAATTAGTGCCTGCCTGCCTGTCTTTCTTTCTTCCTTCACTTACACATCCAAAATGTAACTCAGTGCTTATTAATGGACAAGATAGCTGGTGAATCCCTGGGAATACAATGATTAGGGTTCTTATTCTTCCAAGGTGTGGGCTGGAAATATAGGATTTGCATTCCTGGATTGGTTTTTATTTTGCTTTGGGACCACAGTTGGCAGTGTTTGGGGACTACTTCCAGCACTGGGCTCCAGAACTGTGTTGATGCCAGCTGTGTTCTGGGGCCCGATGCAGTGCTGCACCTTCCGCATGCCAAGCATGCACTCAGCTCATTGAGCTCCCTCTCTGACCACTCTAGTTTCAAAATTCTTGAGATTAGAAACATGGCTTGGCGCTTCAGTTTGTCAGACTTACTGTTTCAATTCTAGTTTAGTAGACATGCTAAGGACCATATATGCCTATTACTTCTGTATGGTTTTGTAGTTTAGTATCATTTGGCTAGCCAGGTCTTGTCATCTGAAGAGCGAGCCTGGATTTTGACATACATACACTTAAGTTCAGACAGTGAGGCAGCCAATTTAGCTAATTCATGACAAAAATTAGCTAGAAACATTTTCATTGCCTATAAGAATAGCTTTAGTGGTGATTCACCACGTGATATAGGTGAGTCACATAACCTCTACGTCTGGGGTTCCTCAGCTGTAAATTACAGAGATGTTAGGACTATAATGAATGAGAAACATAAAGGCATACTGAAAGCGTTTCATACCAATTATTTTATTGTGCTTAAATTGATCTGTTTAATATATTCTTATTTTCACTTGTCAGAAAATAGAGCTGACCTAACTGCCCAAGAAAATCTATTTGATAGCAACTTGAATGACAGGGTTTATGAACACAATTTTCACAACTGTGTATAGCAAAGATTTTGCCAATTATCTCGCACCATTGTCCTTTTTTTGATCCCTTTTTATACTTCCAATTTAAACACAATGAGTAATCTTGCTGATAGTGGAAGGCAGATAGACAATATGTGTAAACCTTTTTGTTTGTTTTGGGGCCAAAACCTGTGGTGTTCAAGGGCTATTCCTGGCTCTGTGGTATGAGGTATTCAAACTGGCGTGAGGAAGGATGCAAGGCAAGCACTTAAACCCCGGTACTAATTCTCTGGCCCCCTAGGTAATGGTTTTTAGTAATCCTGGAAATGCAGAGAAACTGTATAAACGAGTTTCATCATTTGCATCACTCATTAATCAGATACTCATCCACAATTGCTTTGTTTTGAATGAAAATAACCCTTAATTTGACTAGTAAACTCAAATTAGAGAAATATTTTTTTTGGTTTTATATTGGGTTTATCCTTTTTGAAGCTCTACTACTTATTCATATGATTCTTATAACAATCCTCTGTAGTAGATTCCTCCGTCCCTCTCGGAGAGCCCGGCAAGTTACCGAGGGTATCCCACCCGCACGGCAGAGCCTGGCAAGCTACCCGTGGCATATTCGATATGCCAAAAACAGTAACAACGAGTCTCACAATGGAGACGTTACTGGTGCGCGCTCGAGCAAATAGATGAACAACGGGATGACAGTGATACAGTGACAGTGATACATCTAAAAATAGAACATAATTGAAGTTTGCAGTAGAAAATCAAGAGGGCCAGAGTGATAGTACAGGAGATAGGGCATGTGCCTACCATAAGGTTAACCCCGGGATCAGTTCCCGGCATCCCATATAATCCCCTGAGCACCACCAGTGATAATTCCTAAGTCCAGAGCCAGGAGTAATCCCTGAGCATTGCAGGGTGTGACCCCTCCAAAAAATAGAAAACCAAGAAAGGTTTAAGTGCAGCAGAGTACATTCTTTATAATCAAATAACAAACAAAAATGTAGTTGAAAGAAAAACAGGTTTTTCCAGATGAGTTAGGTCATTCTCTTATTTATTAACACCAGCTTTTGTTAAACTTTTACTAAGAAATTCTCATACAATGTTTGTTTAATGAAAAACATATTTTTGGTACAAGGATTGAAACAGGCCTTTATTGGTGGGGGAGACTCAGAGGGGTTGGGTCACATGTACCAGTTATCAGGGTTTAATCCTTGCTCTGTGCTCAGAGATCACTCTTGGTTGTGCTTGGGCAACCATATGCTGTATTGGGGATCCAATTGGTGTCAGCTGTGGGCAAGGCAAGTGCCCTAACCCCTGTACTAACTCTCTGACATATGAACCCAGCTCTTCTATGCTTTTACTACTGAGCTAGATCCATAGACCCTTGAAAAAATAAGGTTTTTGTTTTGTTTTGTTTTGTTTTGGGGCCACACTCAGCATTGCTTAGGGGTTACTACTAGCTCTGCACACCAAAACTATTCCTAGAGGTGTTCAGGGGACCAATTGGGATGCCAGATTTCAAGACTGGGTCGGGTGTGTGCAAGGCAAGTGCTCTACCCACTGTACTATCTCTCCAGACCCCCAAAAATAGATTTTTAAGTTTTGTATGACTTCAGTTTAATTTTATGGGGGAGAGAATTAAGGTTCCTCTGAAACAGCAGTAAGGACCCTTGAACATGCTCATGTACTCTCTCTTTCCTCTCTTTCCTCAATACTATTGCCAGCAATCTGGCAAAAGCAGAGCTTAATACTGCCAAAGAAAATTCCAGTATTTAATGAGAAAATACATTTTATGCCATAGCCAAAAATTAAAGCCCTTTATAAATTAATGGAATTGAAAAGACCTCCTTAATACCTAGTAACAGAATAAAGGTAAAGAAACAACACATACTTAATGAAAAAATAGCCCTTAAAACTAGTTTATGTAACAAACATATATAATTCTGCATGTAAATTCTATTTTTGAATAGCAAAATTTATTGCAACAAGAATTAAGTTTCTAAACAAGATCAGTACTTAAATATTATTGCCTTAATTATATAATATTGTTATTACTTGATCTGGGGGGTTACACCCAGCAGTGTATAGAGCTTACTCCTCGTCCTGTGCTCAGAGATCACTTTTGGGTGTGCTCAGGAGACCTTATGCATTTTTTTGGGCGACCATACATGGTACTAGGGACTAAACTTGGTTGGCTGCACACATGCTTGCATGGTAAGCACCTTAACCCTTATGCAATCTCTCTAGTCCCAGTTGTTGTTGTTACTATGTAGTGCTGGGAATTGAAACCAGGCTTTCATATATGCAAAGCAAATGCTCTATCACAATTACATCTCTGAGTCTCATAGTCCTTTCATTGTTGTTGTTGCAAATTTATTTTGTTTGGCTCTTTGTTATTTGGGTGGGCCATACATGTCAGTGCTCAGAAGCTGCTTCTGGCTCCACATCGGGAGGTTACTCCTGGTAGTGCTTGGGGGAACCATGCAGTGCCAAGAATCTAACCTGGGCCTCCGACATGCAAAACTTGTACATTGGCTCTTCATCTCCCTGGCTCTTTGGTTGAAAATTTAAATCTGGGAGTTTTCAAAGAGGGAAATGACAACGTTTAGTTACTTGTGGATTATTTTTTCTTGTTCATTTCAACGACTATTTTTCTAGTATTCATAAACCTAAAGGTAACCAGTAGAGACCCATGTTAAATATGTCTCAAGTTGTTGCCATTAATTCTGGTGCACATATAAGCTTGGAAAGCTCAAATTAAATGGAATAAAATTGGAATAAATCAGCGCAGAATAAATCTATATAACTGAAAATGCTAAGTTATTTGAGTTTCACAAACAAATTAGTGGTTTAGGTAAAATAAAACTATATCCAGTGACATTCATCTAGCTTTAACTTTCTCAAGATTCTTTTTATTTGGGGTAGGAGACCAATACACACCTGTTAGTGTAGACTTACAGAAAGCTGAGGGTCTTCAGATACATCCATTTTTTTTGCCCACGTCTGGCTGTGATCAGGGATCACTCCTAATGTGCTAGGTGAAACATATGCAGTGCTGGAGATCAAACCCGGGTTGACCGAGTGCAAGGCAAGTGTCCTACCCACTATATTCTATAGCATTATACAATTCCATTTCTGAGCACCAGAGGAGACCCTCTCAGCCCCTAGCACTGCTGGGCCTGATCAATGGTGAACCAAGTTACGCCAAGTCGCCCTTAAGGCATCCTGAGTATGATATGAGATTAAAAAATAATTTAGAACTGCTAGAGATGCTGTCCCCTTGCAACTCAAATTTTTATCAATGTAGAGTAACTACTTACATTTCGCTGAAGCTTAAGCTCTTTCTTGCAGGTCTGTCCTATGCAATTTCAACTAGTTGCTATTGGCACTAGGACTTAGTGCCAAGCGTCTCCAAACACTTAACTCTTTGATTTCTTGATTGTGAATGGCAATGAGCAATGTAATGCTAAAGGGAACTTAGAAGTGAAAGGACTGAAAATTGAGCCTTACACATAGTTCATAGTGCTATATGCAAAAAAGTTTGTTGAAAGCAGAATCAGGAAAGGATAAAAGTGTGGGGTTGGCCTTTCGGCAGCATGGCGACTGCCACTGTTTAGAGCCAATTGAACAGGAGCTTGCAGTGATGGGTTGCATGGGGAATCTCGAGATGGGGCTGGGGGGCAGAACCGGCCCTCCTTCCTACCCAGAGACCCAAGCGGCCGCCCACGAACAGCTCCCCCGCTCCTGAACAGTCATGATCCCAGCGCCACACAAATCAGTCTCGGAATGCAGCGGCTGTTGGCAGAAATACCTCTGGACTTAATACCAGAATCCCAAAACTGGGAGGCCGCCTTCACAACCGTGCAACATCATATGCTCTTTGTTATCAACAATAGAAAACATATGATCTAATGATGCCATTCCGACAGGTCTGACTGCTGGGGGGAAAACTCCAAATAATGATAGTGAGTTTTCTGTCAAAAACTGAATGATATCAAAGTAATGAGAGAGAAAAGTGAAAATCATCTGCCACACAGGCAGAGGGGGAGAGGGAGGGGGGGTCTGCTGTTGTTCTTGGTGGTGGATCATGTGCACTAGTGAAGGGATGGGTGTTTGATCATTGTATGACTGAGACTTGACCCTGAAAGCCCTGTAACTGTTCTCACGGTGACTCAATTAAAAAGCATAAAATAAAATAATAATAATGAAAAAAATAAAATTAAAAAATTAAAAAAAAATTTTAAACATTTATAAAAAATCCCCACAAACCCTTCAAAGAGCAATAGTCTAAGGGGGACAGAGAGGTCCTAAGCGCCGTGCCTGCAATTTGCTTCCACCACTGATAGAGCACGTCCTGCATGCGTGAGGAACTGAGTTAAATCCCAATACCACCAAACTACAAACCACAAATAAAGGAAAAGCACTGTTAAAAAATGGGGTTGGAGCGATAGTATAGCAGGTAGGGCATTTGCCTTGCATGCAGTTGACCCTGGTTCAATCCCTAGCATCCTTATGTTCCCCTGAGCACCCTGAGTGTAGAGCCAGGTGTAAACCCTGAGCACTTCTGGGTGTGACCCGAAGGGAATTATAAAAATGGGCAAGTTTACTGAAACTGTGATTGTAGGTAATATAGAATTACTATCATACTCCTAAAAAGACAAAACAGGGCTGAGGAGCTGGAGAGAGAACAAAGTGGTAGAGTGTTTGTCATGCACAAAGCTGACCCAAGTTCCATCCTCTGCACCCCATATATAGTTCCCTGAGCCCCAACAGCAGTGATCCCTGAGAGCGGAGCCAGGAGTAAGCTCTGAGCACTGCTGGGTGTGGCCCCAACTAAAATAGAAACAAAATAATGTTGCATGTTCTACTTTGTACAGATTTTGTACTTTGTAGCAGAAAATGCAAAACACAGCTTTTGCACAAAGCTACATTAAATCAATTTACAGGTTTTAGTCATTTAGATTTTTGGTGTTTTTTTGTTTTGCTCCATACCCAGCAGCGCCCAGGGCTTACTTCTTGTTCTGTACAATGCAAGACAAGACACTTTATCCTTAGAAATATTGCTCCATCCATTAAAAAATGCAATTTAGGAAATATGTTTACAGTAGTGTTAGATTTTAAAGTACTGATGTACAAAGTTACTTAACACCATTATCACCACCACCACCAAAGTACATATAACCCTCCACCACTGTTTAGTTTGGTTTCGGTTTCCATCACACCTGTTGATGCTCAGAACCCAAGTCTCCTCCATGCAAAGCATGTGGTCCCGTGCACTGAGCTGTCTCCCTAGCCCCAGTCATTTAGTTTTCTGAATTTAGAGCCCATTACCATTTTCTAGAGATTTTCAATTTTCTACCCGTGTCAGAACCACCTCGAGGGTCTTGTTGAAACACAGATCTTGGGGTCTGTTATACATATTCCTTATTCAGTAGGCTTGAGGTCAGCTCGCTGACTTTTCATTTCTACCAAGTTCCCAGGGGATACAGATGCTAATGTTCTGGGACATTGTTTTGAAATCCTCTGGGTATTCATATCCCATGCAGTTATTACCGCATTTATTCTAAAATCTACAAGCAAATTGCAAACAAAATCGTGAGGATAATTTAAAGGTTTCATTGTGGGGCCACTACCAGTGGTGCTCAGGCAGGGGCAACTCTGAGAGTTGCAGGGCGGATCACTCTTAAGAGGTACTTGGGGGGACCATGTGGTGTCAGGAACAAAATAAACAGTTCTGAATGGAAACATGTGCTCCAGCCATTTGACCCATCTCTTCAGCCTACAGGTACTTTTAAATGATAAAATCAGTTTTGAGAGTGTTTTTTGTTATAATCTTCAGATAAGGAGAAATAATGATTTTATTATTCAAATTTGGGTTTTAGGTTTACTCGGTGGTGCTCAGGGGTTACTCATGGCTCTGCGCTCAGGAATCAGTCCTGGTGGAGATCAGAGAACTATATATGGTACCATGCATCAAAACTGGTCAGCCATATCTAAGGCAAGCTGTACTACGGCTCTGGTCCTTGGAAAAATTGGTAATTCTTTACCTTCCCTTTGAAAATCAGTAACAGTGGTGCATTACAAGGAGGAAGTGATGGGGCCGGGTAAAAGGACAGAGTGTAGGGTGCTTGCCTTGCACTGAGGCCAGCTATGCAGGTTCTATACCCAGTGCGATATGGTCCTATAAACCTGCAGGAGTGATTCATGAGTGCAGAACTAGGAGTAAGCCCTGAGTACCACCAGGAGAGGGCCCCCAAACACCTGATATTTTTAAGAGGTATGGAAGAGAGCTATATTTAGGAAACTATATACCAGAGGAGGGAGGTTTGGGGCCACACCTGGTAGTGCCCAGGGGACCATGTGGTGCTGAGGATTCTATCTGGGCCACCTGCATTTAAAGCATGTGCCCACCCTGTCTCTCTGCAGCTCCCCAGAGTTTAGTAATTTTAAGAAGACAGTATATATTTTTTGGCTTTTTTTGGGTAACACTCAGTGTTCTGCACTCAGGAATTACTCTTGGTGGTGCTCAGGGGACCATATGGGATGCTGAGTATCGAACCCAGGTTGGCTGTGTGCAAAGCAAACACTTTACCCGCTGCACTATTGCTCCTGCCCCAACAGTATTAAATTTTTGAGAAAGTAAAATAAATACAAACCAATAATATCATTTTAAAGAATAGTACTTTATTGAATATGCTTTATTCACAGAAAAATAAGTTTTAATCTATGAGAGCCAGATTATACAATGAAAGCAATTTCTTAGTTTTCCATACTGATAGGCGGTTTCTATTAAATGAAATGCTGTAAAGTTGTATTCATAAATACAGTACACTACCTCAAAACATTTCACATGATAATTCACAACACTAAATACAATGACACAAAAATGTCATTCTGTCAGGTTAGATAAAAAATAATGAAAAATGAACAATCTAACAGAAATCACAAGCTTTTGTTAGAGTAAATAAAAATGCAAATTTGTTACCAAGTATAGACAAAATATACTGACAGTAACTTTAAATGTTATAATATACAAGAATGTAGTAAATGCCAAAAATCTATATGCATTATCTGTAAATTCTAGACTTCAAAATAGAATCTTACCACCCAAACATTGTCATATTGTATAATTCGAAGATATATATGTTTAAGATTGTCCTACTGTATTATTAGCTATAAAGTGTCATTTACTATGTGAAAGTTATGATATAGAACAGCTGACAAAATTAACACTGGAGGCTTCCTTGGAGAGGTAGCTTCAAGTTTTTCATCTTCAAACTATATCACAAATTAGCTAAACAGCTTTCAACAAATCACCTTCTGAGCCTCCACTGCTCTGTAAAATGAGGGGGAGAAATTAGATACTCTCTAAGGTCACTTCCAGGTCTCATATTCTATTATGTTGCAAATGAAACCCACATTGTGCTAATATAATAAGCAGATGAATTGAAATGACACTGATTATGAAGGTGAAAATAAGCCACCTTCTATTAGGAAAAGTTCAACTAAAATTTTTAAGAATAGGTTTTTCAACTTAAAAAGAATTTCAGGTGCTTATCATGTGACTCAATGGTAGTGCACATGCCTCCTAATGTATGATTCCCATTCAGTTCAATTCCCAGCACCACAAACACAAGAAGGATTTACACATTTTAAGGATTTGACCTATTTATCATCATTAACATCACAATTATGAAAAATACCCAAAAAATGAGTAACAGTCACTGAAAGAACTCTTATCTAAATTTTAGTCCAAATCCCTAGGGTAAAGACAACCCTATTGAGAATATGTTTGTCAGGAAGAGAATTAACATTTATAGTAGGTATTTTACATACATGGTCTCCCTGAACTCTCACACCTTTGTAAAATAACTATAAAACCAAATTTCACAAAGAAATGGCTACCTCCTTCTTTAAAACACATGGCTAGGAAGAACTATACCTGTTAAAAATTCCTTTTATTCCTCTCCCTCCTTTTCTTATTTCTCTAACAGAAAGGATACATGATATATACCATGTCTACCACCCCTCGAGTCCTCTCCCATTCAACACACTCAAGAAATGATTTGGAGCTAGAGTATAGTATATCCAACTAATCCTGTACTTGTAGTCTCTACTCAGAGCGTTCAAAAGTAAAAAAAAAATTATCCACTAGAATAAGAGTAGAAGAATAAACTACCATAATTTAAATAATGTAACAACAAAAGGTTATAAACAGTACCAAATCACATTATATACATTCCCACCCCACTCTACCACAGCCCTTAATTGGGTGAGGAAAATCTAGCAGGAAAGGTAATTCAAGCTATTAAAAGACTGAAATTCATAAACACTATAGTCACTTCTCAAAAATTAAGACAGATTTTTACAAACACTATCAATAAAGGTAAATACATACGTATTACAAAACAACTGTATTATTAACATGACTAGCAAAACAGGTGGTAACTTCCAAATCTTAAGAGAGAATTTTATACAGAAAAAGAATATCTACATGTAGATACTGAGAACGATTTTGGAAAGGGGGAGGAGGCATAGGTTTGGATCTGGTTTTATTTTTGATCTAAGTGATTGGTTTTTGCACAATTACATGGGAAGGATCCAGTGATTTTTATAGTGAACAAAACATTGGTAAGTCTTTAAAATTTTGATTGGTAGAATTTGGAATGCTGAGTGATTTAAGAACCCAAAAGCAACAACGTTTTAAAACATTCTTAAAATAAACTTGTTAGCCACATCAGCTTTATGCATTAAATTTCACAACTTACAAGGGAGATAAAAAAGGTCTTGCTTAACTCAAAATCTTTGAGTTTTAAAAGTTTTTCAAAATAATTTTTTCTAGGGGCTACATCTGGTGGTGCTTAGGGGACTATGTGGTGTCTAGGGATCAAACCTAGGCCTACTGCATGCAGTTAGCTCGATGAGCTCTCTCTGCTACCTTAAAAGTTTTAATGAACTGAGACTCCCAAAATAGGAGAAGCTTTATGTTAAAACAGTTAAGTCTTTTGCCACCAACTACAGTGAACTATCTATCTGCTTTGGATCTGAGGTGTCCTGGAAAACACATGTTCAACTTTAGCACTTCTTCCCCTTGCATTTTTAAGGTTAGTCTATACACATAAAGTTTAACTTAATGAATATATAATTAAACCTAAGTGGGATAGAGTGCAAAGGTAAAGAACTGGGAATTTACTAGTGAAACAAAAACAGGGTGGTCAGTAATTATTTTTTAAAAAAGCATTTAAATACACAATGCTTTAAACAAACATCACGTAGTGATCAACAACAGTTAGGAAAACATGCTCTAAGAACCAGTATTCTTTTTCATAGAAACTTTCTGCAATAAAATGCCTCACTCACCTCTACAACAGGTATTGTGAGAATCTTGCGAGGTTCTATGAAGCAGTCTTAATTTCTAATTTTTATCTATATCAAGTCTTATTCGTTTTGTTTTCTTTATAATATCTATAAAATTCTTATCACTATTTTATAATTTCCATGAGGTTTTTCTTTTGTTTGGGGAGAACCACACCTGGTGGTGCAAGGGCCCAGATGGTGCTAGGAATTGAACCAGAAGTGCAAGCACTGTACTCTAGCCTGCTGAGTTCTCTCAGGCCCAATTTCTATGAGATTTGAGAACATTATTTCGGAAGTACCTACTCTCACTAGTCAAAAATCAAAAGAACTTAGGTAGAGAATCGATAGTTTGCCCTATATACATCTTAATCATCTAATTACAATAAACTAAGACAAAAGGATAGGAGAATCTCAACATGGAACGCTGTCACTATAACTACAAGCAGTATACAAACATGCTTCTATTTTTACCTACATAAGCTGACAGATGTTTAAAATACTGGGTTAACAAAGATCTTTTAGTAAAGTGACTTAGGCAGGCTTAAACTAGCAAGGATTAAAGATGAATCCTCACTAATTAATTGGAAGATCTGAGACATATTTTATATTTCATTTTACAAAATCAGGAATATTTATTTTGAAACAAGAGAAGAAGACATGGTCTACCTGTCAGAAAACTACCACTCAGAAATGTTTTTCATCCACAAAACAGGAAAAACATAAAAATACTTAAATTTCACATTGGCACCAAAAAGGTTAACTGCCCTGTCTTCCTGGACTAGAAAAACTAAAGCTGAGCAATAAGTAGTTTTGCAGGCGTCTGAACATGCCTAAGCCTTGAAATCAGTAAAACACTTTCTAAAAATTCGGATTACAAAATACATACTTATATAAAAATTAAACAGCAAAATTTAAAAAGTAGAAAGTGAAAGGTCCCTTGAGTCCCTCTCTGGGACCCATTGCCCCACCCCTGCCCCCAAGAAAAACCATATTTAACCATTTATTGCATTTTTTCTAAATATTTTGCTTTACACATTTACAAAACACACACATACCTCCTCACGTGGCTCATACTACACAAATTTTTGCCACTTGCATTTCCTACTTAATATATCCTTGATTTCACTCCATATCAGTACATATAGACTAGATGGCATTCTATCATTTAAAAATCCTTTAAACAGCAAAATCATATTAAAAATCACCCATATAAGTATATATGTATAATTATAAAAGAAAATGTAGAGACTCATGAAACGAAAGAACATCTAAAAATAATTTCTCTTTCCACCAGTGTGGAACAGTTCATTCTTCTTTTATACAAAGCAAATTATGTGATTGGGGAGATTAACTCTAATCTCCACATTTATATAGAATGGTCCATTTGTTAACTCTATCTAAAAAGAATGAAAAATTCAGTTGATTAATTCAGTTACACTAAGAAGCTATGTTAAGTCAGTGTACTACAAATACACATTGTGATCAGCTACAATATACTTCTTAGTTTAGTATTTCAATTAAATGACAGTAAAAAAAGATAATACAGCTGCTATTCTGAAAAATCCAGAAATTAAAAATTTAAATTATCAACTCTTAACACTGAAGTTTACATTTTTCCTACTTGCTACCAAATGCTAATGGAATTCAATGCTGATTACTTTAAGTGGGTTCCCATTACACATTCAAACAGTGTAATAAGAACATTAACACGCCTACTGTAAAGTTACATTTTAAGACATAAAAATTTTCTGCTTGAAAGTAATGACTGTGTAGCACATAGGACATTTGTCAACTGCTTCAGCACATTGTTTACAAGTGACCAGATGTCCACAAGGAATAAAAGCTATAGAAATATTTCTATCCATACATATTTTACAAAGTTTCTCTTCTTGCAGGAGTCTTAGCTGCTCTTCAGTACTAATATCTGCACAAAGAAGATAAAAGAAACAGGTTACTTTTAGACCCATTTGAACTTGTTTATATTCACTGAAACATTTGAACTCTATGTCCCAGCATCAAGTCAACTGCTGCTGATAGGATGACTCACATATGCTTATAGTTGGAGCTGACAATATGGAGGTGAGCATAAAGAACAAAGGGAAAAACGCCATATTAAAGTCATGTACAATGTGCTCTGAAATAAGATTTGAGAGAACTAGTTCTGTTCAGAGAGGCTAAGAAGACTTCACAGCTTGGTGACAGCAAGGTGCAGGGATAGGAGAGAAATGAAAGAGTGACATTTAAACATGGCCAACAATTTGTAGGCCAAAAAGCAAGGGTAAGGTCATGGCTTCTTCTAGAAATAGAGGGTTGAGCGTGAGGGACACTTCTGAAGTGGGACAAGTAGAAACTGGATGGGAGAGATGAGGAAATAAAACTGATTTTAAGATTTCTAGTGTCACTGCTGACAAGATGACAGGAGGCAACATAAAAAAGGTGCTGGTTTGAGATTTTTCAAGATATTCTTGAGGTGTTTTAGTGGATCTATACAAAATATGTTCATGAGACAACTGGAGAGTCAAGTCTTGAGGCTAGAGGGTTTGAATGACACCAGCACCTAGGTGGTACTGGAGTGCCTGCCTAAACCAGCCTTCCCCAAGTAGGAAGATTTAGTGAATGTTAATGTTTATGTCACAAAAAACAACAACGGTAACAGTGGTTAAGAGTACATTAATGCTTATTATAATGTGTAATTCTGTATTGTGGTGCCTGGGATGGAACGCAAGGACTCACATATGCAAGGTAATTGCTCTACCTCTGAGCTCATCCCAGAATTATAATACACATAGCACTGAGCTATGTATTACTTTTGCTTCAGTGAATAAAAAAGAACACTGCACCAGATAACTAAAGTGGTCACATTTATAGAAACAGCAGAATAGTGGCTGGCAAAGGCTAATGGAAGGATGGAAAGGAATCAGTTATTTAAAGGGTACAAGTGTCAGTTTTGTGAATGTTCTGTGATTGGATGCAAAATAGCATAACACTATGGAACCATACAATTAAAATGTTTAAGGCAGGGCTGGAAAGTGGCTCCAAGAGAGAGAGCACGCTTTTCATGAAAGAGGCACAGCATGGCATGTTTACCAAGTAACATCAGGAACAACCTGAAACAACTCTCCTAAATACTTAATTCTACGTCCTTCCCTATATGCTGTTTCCCCCTTTACTTCCTATACAGCCCTCCCCTAGATTACAATGTTCCTGGTACATGAGGAATGAAGATAAATAACATTTTTTGTGGTTTTGGGGACACACCTGGTGGTACTGAGGGTTGACTCTTGGTTCTTGTGCTCAGAGGTCACTCTGGGTGGCCTTAAGGAACCATAAGGGATGCTGGGGATCATACCACGTCAGCTGTGTGGGAAGGCACACTTATCCACTGTACTATCGCTCTGTCCAGCAATAGAGAACTTTTGATGTCATTTATTTACATTAGCTTAAACCAATTCTAAAATAAACCACTGTTATTTAGTTTTGGGCTTGGGGCCACACCCAGGGTGCACAGCAGTCACTCCTGGTAGGCTTGGGGTACCATATGGGGTGCCGGAGATCGAACCTGGGTCAGCCACGTGCAAGGCAAATGCCCTTCCCACTGTACTATTGCTCCAGCCCCTGATTAATTACTTTATTAGAGATGATTCATGTAGAAAGATAGACTGATAAGGAATATATATGTTGAGTCAGAGAGATAGCTCAAAGACTAGTGTGCATGCTTTACATGTGGGAGGATGGTCCAGCTTCTATCCCCAGCACCACATGGTATACTGAGGAATGATGGAAGCTAATTACCCAGCACCCAGCTGTGAGCAGTCCCTAAATACAGCAAGGTATGGTCCAACAACCAAAGTCCCAAAATGAAATATATTTTAAAAGGTGTTTTTTTCCTGTTTTTTTTTTTGGACTACATCTGCCAGTGCTTACGGCTACTCTTGGTGCTGTGCTCAGGGATCTCCTGGTGGGGCTTCAGGGGACCATATATGGTGCCAGATTACCAAACCTGCGTAAGGCAAGAATCTTATCCACTGTACTCTTGCTCTGGCCCCTAGATAAATGAATTATACATATATACACATAAACACACACATATACACAAATTATTTAGTTTTCAGTGTATTATATATGTGAATATGCACAAAGGTATTAAAATACTTTAATCATATATACAAGAAATAAGGCGTTTTATATTACAATGTCAAATTATAATCTTATTTCTTGGTGCTGGGGATCAAACCCCAGGCCTTATATATGCAAGGCATGAGCTCTACTGCTAAACCATATTCTCAGCACACACTATATAATTTTTACAAAAGAAAGAAGCACTGATTTGGCACTATTTTTAGAAGAACAATTACTGAGGCATGCTTTGTCAAATAGCCAGTTGGAGAAAAAGCTAGCATTGAATCTAAGAATCAGTAAACAACAATAACGTGCTTTTCCTAATAACTTCTACCTACTTTACTTCAATTAGGCCTATCCTCTATCTTATGTAGATTGTAAAAACTCAGTGTTTAGGAGGAGAAACATAAAGAAGTTCTAATAGGCAAAAACAGTCTATATCAATCTGTGCATCAATTTACTGAGACGATGGAGAGGTGGACTGATGGAATTCCACTTCTGCTCCTGAATGCTGCCACTTGAGTAAGCCCTCATTCCTATAGCATCTTAGCTTGTAGCTAAGCAGTTCTTTTTTTTTTTTTTTTTTTTTTTTTGCTTTTTGGGTCACACCTGGCGATGCACAGGGGTTACTCCTGGCTTTGCACTCAGGAATTACCCCTGGCCGTGCTCAGGGGACCATATGGGATGCTGGGATTTGAACCCGGGTCGGCCGCGTGCAAGGCAAACGCCCTACCCGCTGTGCTATCTCTCCAGCCCCAGCAGTTCTTAATAATAAGAACCCCATGGACATCTGCTGGGTGAAGAACAGAAATTCCACATGTGTTCCCCTCGTCTCTTCCAACAGCAACCTAAGAAATCCTTCCATTGTAGAGAGCAGCATTAGGTATAAAAGCTAGCACCTTTTTGTCAAATAAGCTTGAGTTATAATTAGTATACAGGGAAAAGTTCTACCATAGTAGAAAGATGACCAAGACAAATGGTTAACATTAGTATCACCAACAAAAACAGAGATATTATAGGTTTGAAATAAATATATCATTAAGAAAAGTCATCTGTGAATCTTTTATAACAAATGATATCATTTTGAAAGTTATTAACCATGTCCAGGTAGCAAAAACTGCATGTAGTTTGAAATCTTTTAATTTAAACATCAGTGTTGCTGACAAGAACCAGAATACATGTAATCCCGTTTTTTGTCTTGGTGCCACACAAGAGGTGTTTAGGGGCTACTCTTGGCTCTGTGCTCAGGGATCACTCCTGGTGGTGCTCAGGATACCTTGTGTGGTACCAGGCACTGAACTGGGATTGGCTGCATGCAAGGCAAGCACTTTACACTCTACTATCTCTCTGGTCATAACATCCATAAAGAAGGAAGTTGCTTTACTTACTTACTTATTTACTTATTGGTACTAGGGATTGAACCCAAGTCTCAGGCCTGCAAGGCATGCATTTTTCCACTGAGCCATATCCCAGCCAAGGGGATCATATTTTTACATATTTATTTTTCCTTATGAATTTACAGGCTTATTCTCTGGATTATAACCTATTCCTATAAATGAATTATAGTATTATGCTGCTACTCAAGATTTAACTTACTAATATGACCTTTTTATATGTTCACATCATATGAAAAATCATGTAAACCCTACATCTGAACTAATTTAGCTACAAAACTGGTTTTTGTTTTGTAGTTTTACCTGGCAGTGATCAGGAATCACTCCTGGCTCAGGACTCAGTGAGCACTCCTGGCAGGCTCAAGGGACCACATGAAGTGCTGGGGAGTGAACCTAGGTTGGTCACGTGCAAGGCAAAAGTCTTACCGCTGCATTATCACTCCGGTCCCACTAATTACAAAACTTAAGGAGTCTACAAATATGATAGAAGGTAGTTCTGATGTCCTTTTTTTGTCTGGGGGGTGGTGGTGGTTTGGGGTCAAACCTTGGGCAATTCCCAGTAAGTTGCTGGGTGGAGAGCATGAGTTCCAGTGCTGCTCAGGGCAACGTGCAGTACCAGAGATTGAACCCAGGCTTTCCACATGCAAAGCATGTAAACTAGCCTTTTGATCTCTCTCCCTGGCTTACTTTTGTTGTTGTTCTTATTTTGTTGCTCTTTATCTAAAATAGAGCATAAGTTCACACTTTTAATATTAATGCATGAGTGGACCGTATTATATCATGATTAGAATACATCAACTGTAAAAAAAATACTTTTTAGAGGCTGGAGTGACACCCAGTGGTGCTCAGGGCTTACTCCTGATTTTGAGCCCAGGGATCACTCCTGGTGGTGCACGGGGCCTGACAGTTTTGAACCCTGAGCAGTGCCCGCCCTACTCTATCTGCTCCCTCAACCCCCCAACTTTTTACTCTGTTCTACTCAAACATTTGAAAATCACAGGGTAAATTCAAATCAACTGACCTTTGGGGGGATCCACACTTGCTGATGCTCAGGGTTCATTCCTAGCTCTGCACTCTGCAACTGCTGCTAGTAGTGCTTAAAGGACCATATGGGCTGCCAGGAATTGAACCCAGATTGGCTGCATGCAAGGCAAAAGAAGTACCTGCTATACACTCTCCAGCCCCTCAACTGAATTTTAAATACTATGACAAATGGTTCCTCTGGTTTTGGGCCACAACTGGCAATACTCAGAGGCTAATCCTTGTTCTCCACCAAGGAATTACTCCTGGTGATACTTGTGGGTCCATTTGGGATGCCAGGGATTGAACCTGGGGGGGGTCAGCCACAGGCAGGGTAAATGCCCTATCTGCTATACTATCACTCTGACGCTACAATGGTTACTTTGTTAAGTGTAATATGCTGTGTATTAAATGTCCACACCTCCCCAAGGTTCTTATGTTGAAACCCTCACACATAAGGAGATGGAGCCTTTGAGAGGTAATTAGGTTTAAATGGGGTCATGGAGATAAAAGCCCAAGGATGGGTCACTGTCCTTATAAGAAGATGAAAGTTGGGAGTGGAAAGACAGATAAATTGCTTAGTGCATGCTTTATACATGGAGAGCCCTGCGTTCAATCCTGATCCACCATATGGTGCCCAATCACGGTCAGAAATGACCCCTAAGAAGTGCTTGAAGTAGCCTCCCAAACCCACTACCCCAAGAAAGAGGAAGAGAAACCTGTGAGTATGTGTGTGCGCGCGTGCATGTGCACTGCATTTTCTCTTGGTCATATGAAGTCAGTAATGTCTATAAGCCTACAAAAGAGTCCTTATCAGGAACGAAATCAGCTTGCATCTTGATCTTAATACTTCCCAGTCCCCCAAATTGCAATAAATAAATGGCTGTTCTTTACTTAGCGCAGTATACTGTGTTATAGCTGTCCTAGAAGCCTGACATAAGGTTATAACTAAGGCTATTTTTAAAGTATTGTCAAACATGGGTTTTCAAATTTAAAAAAAATAAAGGAAAAAATGAGGAGAATATGAAAGACTAGAAAATATATTGATTATTGAAGATGACTGACAGACATGGGATAATTCCTTATACCATTCCAACTAGATTTAAATATTTTTTTAGTTTTTCATAATACAAGTAAAAAAATAAGCAGTATACAAGGGGGCTATAAAAGGGAAATGAAAAGTGCTAGTAGGTATTTACTGTGTTTTTTGGCTTTTGCTTTCGTGCCACATGGTGATGCCACAGCATACTCCTGGCTCTGTGCTCAGGGATCACTCCTGGTGGGGCCTGCCTTGCTGTACCATCTCTGTGGTCTCAGTTTCTTGCTTATTAAAAATAGACAAATGTGGGCCGAGAATGATAGTATAGCAGGTAGGGCTCTTGCCTAGTATCTGGCTGATCCAGACTTCATCTCCAGCGCCACATGTGGTCCCCAGAGCCCACCATGAATGATGCCTGACCACTGCTGATATGTTCCAGAAACTTAAAAAAATATCCATCTATACCTTTTTGCAAGGAAGTCTGACTTGATTCCTCCTGGACACATTCTTTCTGAGCACTCACGAGATCTGCAACCAATACTGCAAGTGATTTATAGTTGTTCCCAGATGTTTGAATTTTTTTCTCCATTATTTTCTTAATGTCACTGAAATGGAATCCCATTCGTATGGCTTCCTGTACCATAGGATTTTGGAAGATGGTATCATCTGAAATGAAAATTGGTAATGCAAAAGAATACAGAACTTAGACAAGTATTTTTGGTAACATCTCAACAGCAACCTATTTAAACAGTAAACAAAACCAAACAAACAAAAAAAACAGGCCAGAGCTAACCTGGGAAGATTTTTTGAAATATTTAGGCATTAAGAGATAATTTTGAGGGAAATATATATGCAAATATATACATGCTACATATTTTTTCAGATATATATAAGAAAGCTCACGTCACTCAACTCTTAACAACATGTTAGTGATATCCTAAAGAAGATCATAATGGCCCCTGCCAAAATAGAATAATCTTCACACTGTATTCTCTATGGATATTTTTTGTATCATTTTCAGCAGTTTTTCGTAACAAACAATACTGTCACTGTCACTGTCACCCCGTTGCTCATTGATTTGCTCAATTGGGCACCAGTAACGTCTCCATTGTGAGACTTGTTGTTACAATACAAAATATATTATTTCGGTTGTGCTTTGGAACTGGGCTTGGGGCTTGGGATGGGAACATCCCAAATATCATGGTGGGAAGGTGTAATGGTGGTGGGATGGGTGTTTGAATATTAAATGTAATCAAATATGTGAAATACCTTATAAAATTAAAAAAAATTTAAAAAGGTAACTTTGAAAAGCTTACAATTAATTGAAAATACAACATGTACTTTATAGCACTATGAATTATGTTTAGCACTTAAAAATGACCTAGAGGGGCTGGAGCGATAGCACAGTGAGTAGGGCCTTCCACATGGCCAACCCGGGTTCGATTCCCAGCATCCCATATGATCCCCTGAGCAGTGCCAGGAGTAATTCCTGAGTGCATGAGCCAGGAGTGACCCCTGTGCACTGCCGGGTGTGACCCAAAAAGAAAAAAAATAGAAAAATACCCATATTTATAAAAAAAAAATCAACCTTTTACTAAAAGTTGGATTCATTAGCAATCAATTCAAGGTACTTAAAGAGTGAATAGCTTTACTAACTCAGTAGCAGTAATTCTGAAAAAACCCTGGGAAATATGGAGAGTTTCCACTCTGTAACTTTGAATGTAATAACTTCATATTTCTTGGACTCAGAGGGCAGAATTAGATCAGGCAAGAAAGCAACTAAGAGGACCTGAAGATAGCTCATTGGACTAGTCTGTGACACTGCACTGCCACCCACAGAGATCCCTGAGCATCAACACGTCACCCCCAAATTGAAAAAAAGAAAGCAAATGGAAAATCATATTTAACGATAAATCAAGAATATGTGTTATATAAGAAGCACTGAAGCACTGTCGTCCCGTTGTTCATCGATTTGCTTGCACAGGCACCAGTGACATCTCCTTTGTAGACTTGTCACTGTTCTTGGCATATTGAATATGCCACGGGGAGCTTGCCAGGCTCTGCCGTGCGGGCGGGATACTCCCAGTAGCTTGCCAGGCTCTCCAACAGGGATGGAGGAATCAAACCTGGGTCGGCTGCATGAGAGGCAAACACCCTACCCATTGTGCTATCACTCCAGTCCATGTTATGAGGAAGTGTAAAAAGAAAGACTTAAACTTTTTCCTTTTTGGGGGTGGGACCACATCATTGGTGATCAGGCTTACATCTGGGTCTGTACTAAGAGTTCATTTCTGGCAAGGCTCAAGGAACAAAACGCAGTGCTGGGGATAAAACCTGGGTCAGTCATGTGCAAGGCAAGTGCCCCACCCACTGTATTACCACTTTGGTTCCCAGATTTAAACTTTCTTACTCATCCATTTAACTCCTGTTAATTAAAAATTTATGCATAAATTCAAGTACAAAATAAAAATTTAATACATAGGGGTTGGAATGATAGCACAGCGGGCAGGGCGTTTGCCTTGTATGAGGCCTACCCGGGTTTGATTCCCAGCATCCCATATGGTTCCCCAAGCACTGTCAGGAGTAATTCCTGAGTGCATGAGCCAGGAGTAACCTCTGTGCATTGCTGGGTGTGACCCAAAAAAAGCAAAAAAAAAAAAAGAAAAAAAATTGAATACATATACTTTAGATACCAGAATTGAAAACTTAGTTATGTAAATGAGAATAGGCACTGTATTGTATGGAAATAAACTTGTTATATGACTGCCAAAGGGGCAGGCTTGGAGTTGGCAGGGAACCTGGGGACACTGGTAATGGGACTGGTGTTGAACACTGTATGCCTCAAACAACTCCTTTATAAAAAACTTTGTAAATCATAGTGTCATAATAAATTTTTAAATTCATGCATAAGGGATAGAGAGATAGCTCAATAGGCTGAACATATATGTTGGATGCGAGAATCCCAGGTTTGCATCTCTGGTACCACATAGTCCCCTGTGCACCACTAAAAGCACCCAGAGCACTAATCCCAGAATAGTTCCCAATACTAGTGTGTGGCCCCTCAAAAAGCACTGAATGTAATAAAATAGGAATAGTCACAACATTATTTATGAGTCCCAAGCTGAAAAAAACTTACATTCATCAGATGAGTAAGTAAATGATATTGACTAAAACATACAGCAAGGGAAAAAAGACTGCCACAATCAAAAGAAAATTCTCATAGCTATGATAATCAAAAATGTCAAGGTAATGGGGAAGATGTACATATCTAATTTATGGTAATAGAGTCAATATAACTTGAGATGGATATTAGGAAGGGGTTGATCAACACTTGGATGGTGGAACTGTTCGCTTTTTATGTGGTGCCAGGGATCAAATCTGGGGTTTCACAAATACCAGGCATGGGCTCTACTGCTCTACTGCTGAGCCACATCCCTTGCCCTGGGGATGTTCTATACTGTGATATGGGCGATAGCTACACCTCTGACAGCACTGTTTCATTCAAAATTGTTTTATTATAACACTGATGATCCAGCCAGAACTGTGTACGGAGAGTTTGCGTGTTCTCATGACTGAGGGTTTTTTCTGTTTGTTTTTGGACTACACCCATTGGTGTTCAGGGCTTACTCCTGAGTCTGTGTTCAAGGATAACTCCTAGCAGGCTCGGGAGACCAGATGGAGCCAAAGATTGAAACTAGATCAGCTACCTGCAAGGCAAGCACCCTACCCACTGTGTGCTTTTATTAGGGCACTCCAGTTTCTTCCCATATCAAAAAGATAAGCACAAGAAGCTTGTAAGCATGTCTATATTGTCCCACTTTCAGAAAGAGCAAGACAGAAATGGGGAGAGGAAAAGGAGAGAAAAAGGAGGTCAGGAGTCACAAGAGAAAGAGTGGGGTGAGAAGGAGGGGGAAGAAAGGGAAAGGGGAAGAGAGAAGATGGAAAGAGAGAATGGAACGAATGGAGAAGGGAGGAGAGGGGAGCTCTTGCATATGTCCTGAGAAGCTCTGACCACCCAGATATCTGAATTAGAATACAGCTGGAAAACAGGTGAATGAATACAATGTTCAATATTAGAAGTGCTTTGGGTCTTTAGAAAGATGGTAATGTGGGCCCAGAGAGATAGCACAACAGGTAGGGCACTTGCCATGCATGCAGCAAGCACCAACAGATGCAATTCTTTAGTGAAGAACCAGTCACCCCTGAGCATTGCCGACTGTGGACCAAAAACATACATACAAAAAATGTGGTGATGTGTTTGTGATCAGAAATATGCCATAGGAACTTAACTTCTGTTTGTCTAATTAACCTTTTGTAATACTGGTTTTGTAATATTTGCTTAAAGTCACAGTTCTCAAGAACCTGTAAAAGTTTTTTTTTTGCTTTTTGGGTCACACCTAGTGATGCACAGGGGTTACTCCTGGCTCTGCACTCAGGAATTTCTCCTGGTGGCGCTCAGGGGACCATATGGGATGCTGGGAATCAAACCCGGGTCGGCACCGTGAAAGGCAAACGCCCTACCCGCTGTGCTATCACTCCAGCCCAAAAACCTGTAAAAGTTTAATGAGAATATAATGTGTGAAAAGAATACATATATTTAATATACTTTATTGTATGTGCATTACACCTTAAAAAGTTATTTTCTTTATTATAGTTTAAGTCATTTATTTACAATAGTAGTAAATGGTCATGGGTTATTTGGTCACAATCAGTGATGCTCAGAGCATATTCTCTGCTCACGGATTACTCCTGGTGGGCTTGGGGGATCAGAGGGGATGCAGGGATTGAACCTGGGCCAGCTGCGTGGAAATCAAGTGCCTTACCCACTGTACTATCACTCTGGCCCGGATTTATGGTTTTGATGTACAGTTACCTTGTGTCTCACCAGCACCAAAGTGCCCAAGATCCTCCAATCCATTACACCATCCTATAAAAGTTTTGGGGATTAGATAAGGGCCTGTAAATGTTTGGGATCACACCTGCTGGTGCTTAGGGCTTACTCATGGCTTTGTGCTCAGGGATCACTGCTGGAGGTATTTGGGAAACTGTATGTGGTACAAGGGAGCAAACCCAGGTCGGCCGCATGCAAGGCTTTATCCCCTGTACTCTCTCATACCCTATAAATGATTTTTAAGAGATTGGCAGAGGTAGGTACAGATCCACAAAGAGAAAGGAAGGTGAGGAGAGTGAAAAATAAGGGCCTGAGAGATAGCACAATGGATTGGAGCACATGCTTTACATGCAGAAGGCTCGGTTTGTTTCCTGGCATGTGGTTCCCTGAGCACTGCCAGCAATGACCCTTGAGCACTGAGCTGAGAGTAGATCCTGAGCACTGCTAGGTAGCCCACCTAAAAACTAAAGTAAAAGCTAAGTAAAACAGGATGTTGAAAAGTATAATGTAGGAATTTTACTATAAGAAACAAAATGCAGGAAAGTACATAAAATATACATAAGAATTATGTCGGTATTAATATTTATGTCTTACATAGCTTATAAGTATGTAAGATATAGGTAAGTAATGAGACATGATCTAAATAGAAAGTATACTAAAACTTGTATTTGGCAAAAAACACAAAGATTTGGGGCTGGAGCGATAGCACAGCGGGTAGGGTGTTTGCCTTGCACGTGGCCGACCTGGGTTCGATCTCCAGCATCCCATATGGTCCCCTGAGCACTACCAGGAGTAACTCCTGAGTGCAAAGCCAGGAGTAACCCCTGTGCATCACCAGGTGAGACCAAAAAAGCAAAAAAAAAACCAACACCACAAAGATTTGTATTTGAGGGCCAGAGAGTTCAATGGGATAGAGTTCTACATGTGCTAGGCTGGGTTTGTTCTTTGGAACCACATGGTCCCCCAAAGCAAATTAGAACAAAACAACAAAAAAGAAAGAAATATTTGCGTTTGACTGGATTGAGAATATAGCTTAGTAGGAAAGCACTTGCCTTACATATATTTATGAAGCCCTAAACTTAATCCCCAGCACCGAAAGGAAAAAAAATAAATTTGTTTGGTGAAAAAAAATCTGGGGGCTTGAAAGATAGTACAGTGGGTAGGGTGTTTGCCTTGCACATGGCTGACCCAGATTCTATCCTTAGCACCCCATATGGTTACTTGAGCCTATTAGTAGTGATCCCTGAGCTCAGAGCCAGGAGTGAACTCTCAGTACCAGCAGGTATGGCCCAAAAACAAATGAAAAAAAAAGAGAAGGCGGGAAGAAGGTAAGCAGCAGCTGCCGCTGTCAAAAGACCAGTTACGAAACTACTACAATAGTTCAAATGAGAAATAAGAGTCTAATCAGTATATTTCAGACAGTATTTTAAAAGGTGGAATTAGGGTCAGAGAGTGCTGTGGGTAGGGTCCTTGCATTCTGTGTAGCCGACCTGGGTTCAACCTGCTACACATTTGGCCGACTAAGCACTACCACGAATGATTCCTGTGCAGAGCTAGGAGTTAAGTCTTAAGTACTATGGGTGTGCTCAACTTCACTAAAAATACTTAAAAGGAGGAACTGATCACCAAATCTGACAACAAATTACATGTACTGGGATTACGGAGTGCAAAAAGTTTAGCATGACTCAAAATTACCAGGTGATCTGACAGTATGACTGGATGAAGTATAAGTAGTCTGTTCTTATTTATTTGCTTATTGGGCCACATCTGGAGATGCGCAGGGGTTTCTTCAGGCTCTGCACTCAGGAATTACTCCTGGTAGTGCTTGGAGAACCATACAGGATGCCAGGGATCAAACCCAGGTTGGCTACATGTAAGGCATGTGCCTTACCTGCTGTAATATCTCCCTGGCCTAAATCTGAGTGGGTTTTGAGCTGTTTGTGAGATTTGTAGGTGAAAATGTCTAGGGAGTAACTTTTTCCTTGTTCTACTGGAGATTTTTTTTTTGTAGTTTTTATGGCTCCTGCCTATCTAATTAGACACTGATGGTTTCCTTTCATTCCCTCATTGAACATTTATTTAACGATCTCTTTAGACACTTTACACAATTTTATTCTCATTTAATGAGTTCAGGTTGTAATATCTATCTTGGATATCCTGCAGCTATCTCAAATTTGCCATAAACCAAAAGCAGAGACAAGGCGTTCTCATAAAAAAAAGACTTAATGGGCTGGGGAGATAGCTCCAAGAATAATGCATACATTTTGCACGTAGAAGGCCCTGGTTGGATCTCTGGCACTGCAAGGTTCCTGAGAATCAAGCTGGGGGCAGCTCTCAAGAACTGCTGGCTTCTGGTTTCCCCAAAAGAATTGTCATAAAACAAGTTTTTGTAATTTTTAAAATATGTGCCATAATAAATGATATGTAAGTTCAAGCACATGTTCTCTGTTGAACATGTATCACTTGCTTATTTACTTGCCTTTATACTTCTTTCCTTATTTCCATGCTGGAGAAGGTTGTGTTCTCTCTTGAACACACTTGCCCTCTTTCTCTCCTCTCACTTCTTTCTAAGCAAGTTTCATTCAATAAAAGCTATCTTGCTTCACTAAAAGAAATATCAAAATGGCTCTCTTCAAACCGAGAAGGAACTTGAAATATATATATATATATATATATATACAAATATATGTACACATATATAGTATTCAATTTCCTTGTAATCTTTAAAAATACTAAATAGAAGATGCTAAGTATAGGGAAATAAACAGATTTATTACAAATTAACTTTCTACTGTTTTTGAAATATACAATGTTTAAGTAAAGAATGAGATCTATAGTGTGATAAAGGGTTCAGAGGACCTGCCTTACATTCCTACTTAGACAAATGATTTATAGTTTAACTACAGACATGTCATGTAATCTCCTTGATGGTTTTGTCACCTGAAAAGTGGTGATGCCAATATATTTGTTATTATCTTTCTGTCCATTTTCTGGTACCTCAAGATTTCCCCCCAAAGCAAATAACCTTTGTGATAAAAAAAATATCTCAACCTCTCTACGAGGTGATAGTATCCAACTTGAATGTATAAATACTTCCTGAAATTCTTAAATTTATAGCAAATATAAATTGACCTTCAAAGAGTACATATACTGGGACCAGCGGAATACTACAGCAGGCAGGGTGCTTGCTTTGCACATGGCTGACCTGAGTTTGATTCCTGGCATTCCATATGGTCCCCCGAGCACTGCCAGGAGTAATTCCTGAGTGCAGAGCCAATAGTAACCTGAGCACAGCCAGTTGTGGCCCAAAAACCAAAAAGAATAAAGCAAGTTTACTTTTGCATCCTATGAATTACTTTAATACATTGTTAGTAATTGTATTAATTTTAATAAGAGTATTTACCAATTCTTTTAGTTTGTGAAGGACTGTTTTCAGCAGTTCTTGCCTAAAATAGAAATATAAATTACCAGTTAGAATTCTTTTTTGGTAGAAGGCAATTACCTCCATCTGAAAATTGATATTCATCATGAATTTATAAATTGACTTTATTCCAATTCAACATATGAATATATATAAAAGGCAGAGTCTAATTAAGCTAGAAGGAAGTTCAAAGATCATCCAACCTAAATCTATTTACTTTGCATACAGGAGCTGAAGTTCAAAGATATTAAATTACTTGATAGAAACAGTAGTTCATTGCTATGACAGTAATGCTGGGCTCCCATTCTCTATCCACCTGAAAACTATGCCTTGATCAACCCAGTTCACACGAATCACTTAGGCAGAGTAAGATTTATACTATTACCTGTGAAAAGTCTAAAACTACTGTAACAATACAAAAATAATTATAAAAAGTATCATTGCAGAAGGCAAGAGATTACGAAGTTTAGCTCTTCAAGACAAATTTGGTCCACAGTGATGCTCATGTCAGTTCTGTTTCCCCTTTCACAAATTTGCTTCAGGTTGATAACAGGTCTTCACCCTTTACAGCTCAATACACATTATAAATTTCAAATACGATGGCACCAGCAGACAGTTAAAAGGACTGGAGCATATACTTTGCATATAGGAGCCCTTGGTTGTAATCCTTGTTACGGGATGGCCCACCCAAACATGCTGGGAGTGACCACTAAGCACCAAGGAGGTAGTATCCCCCCAGTTACCACCAAGTATGCCCAAAATAAATAATACTGTGGACACAAGCTCACAAACCACACTCACTCACATACACACACACCAATCTAAAAAACAACATACTATACTATGAAAAAATAACATTTGAAAATGCATGTCGACAATACAAGACTTACCAGAGACTCCCCAAGAGAATGGGTTAAATGAATATTGTTTATATACTCCTGTCCCTTCTCCTCCAACAGATATTTACACCTAAAGACAAAACGTTAAGTTTATTAGCTGATAAAATATATCAAAGTTAAAGATGTAATCTTCCCTCTCAGTGTCTGTGTTGCAAGCCATAATGCCCCAAAGTAGAGAGTATGGGGAATATTGTCTGCCATGGAGGCAGGGGGAGGGTGGGAAAGTGGGGGTTACACCGGGGATATTGGTGGTGGGGAATGTGCACTGGTGGAGGTATGAGTGTTTGATCATTGTGAGATTGTAACCCAGACATGAAAGCTTGTAACTATCTCACAGTTATTCAATAAAATTTTTTTAAAAAAGAGATAAAATCTTCAAGAAATCCTGCTTATGAAAACTGCTCAATTTAGTCCTATACTAAGTTCCTCCCCACTTGGGGAGCTCCTTTTCTTTTTTCTTCTACTTTCTAATAAACTTTTCTACTTTCAAAAAAACCCAAAACAAAACCAAAAAACCTCTCTCACAATCTGGGAGTTTTCCTGACTTTCCTCCTCTTCCTCCCCCTACCCTCTCTCTAGATACTCAGAAATTACTCCTTGCAGTACTTGATGCACCATATGGGACGTCAAGAATCAAACCTGTAGGTGCCTCTGTTTTATCTCTCCAGTCCCTCTTTCTAGTCTCCTAAATAAAATAGTCTGCATACAGAGAAAAAAAGATACAATCTTCATTGCCTAATTCCATTAACTTTTTGCTATTTCTAAGGTTTATATACTAAAATGCCACCCAATTCCCTATCCAATTGTTATAACCAAAGTTAAAAAATATTAGGAATCCTTGGCCTGAAAGAGAGTAAAGGACATAAGGTGCTTAAAGAAGTAAGGTAATTGCATGTGGCTTCAGCAGCCGCAACCCTATTTCAAATTCCCCAGAACCATATTTAGTCCCTGGAGTATTGCCAGGGCTCAGTCCTGAATGCAGAGCCAGAAATAGCCAGTGAGCACTGGCAGGTATATTCCAAATGTTTCCCAAAAGATTAAGTTTCCTTCATGATTCTACTTATGCTAGTATTAGAATAAAAACATCAATGAGGGATTGGAGTGATGACAGTACAGAGCGGGTAGGGAGTTTGCCTTGCAGGCAGTTGATCTGAGCTCAATCCCCAGCATGACATATGGTCTCCCAAGGAATGCCAGGAGTAATTCCTGAGAGCAGAGGCAGGAATAACCCCTGAGCACCTCTGGGTGTAACCCTAAAAGCCAAAAAAAAAATCAATGAGAATTTTCAAATTTTTGTTTTTGAGCCACACTAGGCAGTGCTCAGGCCTTACACCTGGCTCTGCACTCAGGGATAACTACTGGAAGGGTCAGGGGACCATATGGCATTCTGCTGATCGAACCCAGATCAGCCATGTGCAAGACAAGAGCCCTGATGTACTACTGCTCCAGCCCTGAGAATCTTCAACTTCTTATATTATATTATCACCTTGACATTTAAAGCCATTTAAAATAGTAACTTTCCCAAGTTTTAAATGATTAATAAGTTGAACATTTATTATTATATTTTGTTTAGGGGCCACATCTGGCTGTGCACAGAGGGCTATATATGGTGGCAAAATCAAACCTGAGTTGGCTGCATGCAAGCCAAGGGCCTTATTCACTGTATTAACTCTCCAGGCCCCAAATTGTACATTTCATTAAAAAATATTTTATTGACGGGGCTGGAGTAATAGCACAGTGGGTAGGGCGTTTGCCTTGCACGCAGCCGACCCAGGTTTGATTCCCAGCATCCCATATGGTCCCCTGAGCACCACCAGGGGTAATTCCTGAGTGCAGAGCCAGGAGTAACCCCTGTGCATTGTCAGGTGTGACCCAAAAAGCAAAAAAAAAAATATTTTATTGACTGAGATTCTGTGATGAATATTTTTTTGTTTTTGGGCCATACTTGGCTATGCTCAGGACTGATGCCTGGCAGGCTCCAGGAATCATAAGGGGTGCCAAGATATCGCACCTGGGTTGGCTGCATGCAAGGCAAGTGTCTTCCCTGCTGAACTATCTCTCTGGCCCCACAAACTGTACATTTTGGAGGAATACTTAGGTATTTAAACAAGTTTTTTATTCTTATTATTTTTTCTTTCTCGGTCACACCTGGAGATGCACAGAAATCACTCCTGGCTCTGCACTCAGGAATTACCCCTGGCGGTGCTCAGGGGACCATATGCGATGCTGGGAATCGAACCCGGGTCAGCCCCGTGTAAGGCAAACTCCCTACCCACTGTGCTATCGCTCCAGCCCCTTAAACAAGTCTTTTAAAGGTCATTTAAAGTTACATTTTGTTTTCCAATGACTTACATTATTTTAAGCTATATTATTTTGTAACCCAAACATCAATACCACTTGCATATATTACATTATATAACATGCAGACGAAATCAATATTACGTATATTCTATCTTTTTGGAAGGTTGTACACACCCAGCTGTGCTCAGGGATTACTCTTAGAAGTGCACAGGGAAGCTGTATGTGGTGCCAGGTATCAAATCAGGGTCAGCTGAATGCAAAGTAAAGATCTTACCCCTGTGCCATCTCTCTGAACCCTGTATACTTTATTTTAAGGATGTTGACAAAGACATATTTAGAATACTGTCATCACCCAAAGATACCATTGATTATAAGAAGCTTGAATATTTTCTATCAACAATACCAATTATGACCCTCTGCCAGATGTGTCCTGATTTCAGGAACTGGAAAACATGAACAACTGTGTGTCTTCTAAATAATAATATACAGTGCTATTTGGCAAAGGGTACAATGAATTCTTATAAGAAATTCCTAGGCAACATCGTTTCTCTTGTGTCCATTATGAAAGAACCTTTCTTCTTTTTTTTTTGGTTTTGGGCCATACCTGGTGGTGCTTAGGGGTTACTCCTTGGTTCTGCACCCAGGAATTACTCCTGGCAGGGCTCAGAGGACCATATGGGATGCTGGGAATAGAACCACGGTCAGCTGCACACAATGCAAGCACCCGAACTGCTGTACTATCTCTCCAACCCTGAAAGAATGTACTTCTAACAAAAGTATGGGTTCCTACTTTGGCATTCAAAAATGGAATGATCTGGGCTAAGAATATAGCTCATGTGTATGTAGATCATTTACCTTGCATATGTGAGGGAGGCCCTCGGTTCTATCCCTGATACCAACAAAAACAGTTTCAAATAAATGGAATAATCTGGGAGTTTGAGAGATAGTGTAGGAATTAAGGGGCCTGTCTTGCATGCAGCCTACCCTGGTTTGATTCTCAGCACCATACAAGGTCCTCTAGCAATACCAGGAGTGACTTCTGAGTATAGATCCAGCACCACTCAGTGTGGTCTCAAAAGCAAAAAAAGAAAAAAGAAATGGAATAATGTGAATGTTACAGATGTGATAAACAATGAATGTTTTGGTCACCAGAGATGGCTTAGATGTTTTTTCCCCTATAAAGTAGGTGACCCCATTTTTATAGACCTGGTGCGAACTTCCAGCCATGGTAAAAGCAAAAATAGTTGAAGTGAAAAGTTATTCAGGTCTTTTCACTGCAAACTGTCCAACTTGCCTTTTCCTGATTAAAATTAAATACCTTACCCTGGATACCACTTTGCATGTTGTTCCCAAGGGTCTTCACTAGGCTTCCACTCAGTTAGCCCTCCTCCACAGTGAAAACACTGTACTTTATCACCTTCACCTAAGAAAATATATACACAAGGAAAAACACAAAGTATTTGTTCAATTGGAAGCTAATACCCATCATAAAATCAAAGATAATCCCAAATGACATGAAAATGACTTTATAAGAAAACATTAAATTTCTCATAAAAATAATACACTTGATCATTTTGGTAGAAAATACATAATAAAATCATGAAATGAATTTGAGGTATTTTACAAAAGACAAAATTATCATAATTTTCATGTGGAAAAATGACAACTGTCCTTTTCCTTTTTAAACTTGTTATTTAGGGCCATCATCACACTTGATCTTTTTCATATTGTGAAGCTTTAACAATAAAGTTCAGCATGCTAAAATTATAAGCTAAGTCTCTAAGGTTATAACTACACAACATTAAACCAACCAACCTTCATGACTTCTGTGTGATAACCACATATTGAAATAACCAATATTTTATATTTTTGTAGTTTAGAACTACTCCATCTAATGGATCAGATACATAATGGCAAGTTTTTCTGACTAACCCTAGAAACCATCACACGACTATCCCTTTCTACTGTAGTTCATTTGAAAAGCACGCATTTCAAACGAGATATAATACAGGGCAAATTTCAAATATATGGTCTGTGTGCAAAAGTTGCACACCAATTAAAATTGGTCTGTTATCAATTTTAATATCTGCCAAACTCTCTGATATTAAGTGCACATGGTTGTTATGAGGTGTAGAGAAGGCACATAGTAGCTTAAATTAATATTACTATCAAAGCTATTCTTCAGGGATATCTTTCATCATTTGCATGCCACCTGTCTTCAAAAGTCAATTACATTAAGATGCTCATTACTCAAACTATGGTAGTCTTTTTCACATGAATTCAGTGGTTACAGTAGAGATTAAACATAAAAGTCCATAGAATAATAATGGTGCAATCATGCTGGTTTTTATCTAAATATCTACTAGTACAGGAGGCTAAAGGTATCTATTTACTTTTTAAGCACTGTGGAAAGTTAATTTAAGAGTGAAACTTTTTAAAAGCTGTTGGAAAGTTAGCTTGTTTTTGCTTTGTAATTTTTGGGCCACACCTGGCAGTGGTCAGGGTTTACTCCTGGATCTGTGTTCAGGGATCATTCCTCGTAGGACTCAAGGGACCATGTGTGTGTGAGGGATTGATCCCGGGTCTGCTCTGCAAAAGGCAAGCATCCTACCCACTGTACTACCACTCTTGCCATAATTAGCCTATTTTTATAATGAAGTTTACCTAAAGCATAAAATCCAGCTCTTGCAAGTTGCTCCTTGTTAACAGAGTACATCCACGTCCCAAAAGTAATGATTCGTGCTTCATAGTCTGCCATAGCTGGACTTCTTGGAGAATTCGTTGAATTTGAGAAATTCCTATCAGAACTTGCAACATCAGATTCATTTCGACTGTTAACATTCCGGCCCAAAACAAAGAAGCAATTAGGGAAATGCCGCTTGTGTTCTGACCATGCACGATCACAAGGTTCCCAATTTTTCAGTTTTCCACCACAGCAAAAGCACTGCACTTGATCACCAATACCTGTGTAGTAGAGTCCAGCACTAGCTAACTCTCTTGGAGTTAAGTGGACATATTCTGGCCAGTTCTGAAATGACTTTAATCTAGCTTCTTCACTACGCATGGCAGGATTCCTTGGGTACATGGCATCTGAGAGATCGACAACTTGCCCAGTTCTCAGAAGGTATTCTGCATGTGTCTCAGACGGCCTGTCTGAGGATAGATGATTTCTGTTTCCCATACAGTTTTCAGCTTTGTACTGACCACTTTGGACACCAGAATTTGTAGGTTGTGCAGCATTATTTTCAAAATAAAAGCCATTAATAAATCTGCAACTTGGGGATACTTTCCGGTGCCTTCCAACTGCCGAGTCTCCATACTGCCATCTATCTACTGCTGTATGACAGCTAAAGCACCGCACACAGTCTCCCTCACCAGTATAGAGAAAACCAGCTCGTGCTAATGTTGATGCTGAAACAGGACTACTACTTGGAAAATTAGCAAAAGTTTTTAATCTATTAAACTCTTCTATAAATTCTTCATCCTTATTGATGTCTGCAGGCACACAAGTTTTAGGTCCTTCAAAACTGTTCAAAGTCATCTTCTCTTGAATAATAGAACTTGTCCACCTTTACTAAAAAGAGAACATTACATTAGGAAATTCAAACTGTAAAACATAAGCAATATATTTTTGATACTAGGAACCAGCAAGTTACCCACAGACGATATAAAACTTACATAATACCTAAAAAAATCTAAGTATTAGAGTTCTACATTGTCATGACTTTTTGTTTTCCCTTTTAGAATATTTAATCACATGAAACAGAAATAATAATTATCCAGGCCTGGAGACTAATAATCTAATAGTATGGCAGGTAGGTCGCTTGCCTTGCACACAGCTGACCCAGGGTTTAATCCTAGGACCCCGTATGGTCCCTCAAGCCCGCCAGGAGTGATCCCTGAGTGCAGAGCCAGGAAAGACAGGAATAAGTCCTGAGCATTGCCGGGTGTGTTCCCTCCCCCACAATAAAACAAAACAGAAAGACTGATTTTCCTTTGGCGATGACTGCTTAGTCACACTCAGCAGTGCTCAGTGCTAACTGCTCCAGGATTAAGGGTCATTCCTGAAGGTGTCCAGGGAACTATGTGGTATCAGGTAATGAATCCAGGCCTCCTGCGTGCAAAGCATGGAGCCTGGCCAGTTGAGCTACCTCATCCAGAAATATTAATTTTCATGTCACAAATAGTAGCTGTGAGCCCCTCCTGGCTATTCCTGGCCAACTAGTCTGAATTCAACACAAGGGCTTAGGAAGTGCTTCTGCTAAGACCTGCAGTGCTGGAGACTACTCAGGCCACCCAGGCCGTGCTTGTTGTCTCTAGGCCACATCAGGTGACACTCAGAAGCCTCCAAGGCTAAACCCCATGAGGCTCAGGATTTTATGTACGTGGGATAAAACACAGTGAGCAAGATGCGAGGCACGTGCTTTAATCCTTGAATTATCTGCCCACCCTGCCATGTAAAGTTATTAGGAAAAACGGTAAAATATGAATAACTTATAATAGAACTATTGCATATACAGGATATCAAAGTCCAAGTTTTGCAATAAAAAAGAGTGTTTTGGAGCTCAGCGATAGTATAGGAGGTAGAGTGCTTGCCTTGTATGCGGCTGACTTAAGTTTTTATCCTGGCTCCACAATTGGTCTTCCGAGCCCTCTTAGGAGTGATCCCTGAGTGCAGAGCCAGAAACAGAACTTAAGCACCGCTGGGTTTGGCCCCCAAACAAAAGCCAATACTCTATTCATGAATTTTTAATATTTTTCTTTTTTTCCCTGCTGTATTTCTGGTCCTGGTCTGTTTTTGCTTAGTAAAAGGTAACTTTTACTCATAATATTGGTTCCAACATGTTAATAACATCAGATGTTTATGATTTTCAGACATAAACAAGTCCCTTTTTGTTAGAATTGGATCATTTTAGATGTACATACTACTGCCCTCTAGAGGGTGGTTGAGGGAAATATTAAATATATGTAAAACTTAATTGCAGTTATTTTTGTTGTCAATTTCCCATAGCCAAAGAACAATCTATTCAAATTATAGTACTTTTGAAGTCTCATTAGCGACACCAAGTAATAGCTATGTAATATTTAATCTAGGTAAAGTACTGAAAGTAAATGAGTGGCAGATTATCCTCTAAACTGTGTAATTCTGACAGTAAGGGGGGAAAATGACACTAGGATGGAATTCTGTACAGTGCCTAATAATGAGCTGAGTATATGCTTGACAAATGCAAAATATCAGAATATTACTACTTATTTAATTGATGTAAAATGACTTAGAAGCTCTTTTGGCATTATAGTGACACAATCCTTGGAACATTCTGTCTTATGTCTAGCAGTTAATTTCAGTTTCTCCCGGCCTTGTCAATTCAAAATAGTACTAATTCAATACCTCAAAAGCAGAGTTATATCTGCTCTATACTAGTTTTTAGAAGATCATTTTCACAACTTCTAATTAATTTTTCTTAAGTGAGTGAAAACACGCCACTAGCTTTGTGGCCCTTTGTTGAATTAAAATAAGCTGATAAAGGAAAGTAATGGGGGAGCAGGGGTCATGGGACCTGGGTATGCCCGTGGCGTGGGAGAGCAGTATTGCTATCTATCCAAAGCACAGACTCAACAACACTGTAATCAAGAGACCAAAAGAACAACTACTGAACTTTGAAACATGCCTGACACGGTGGCAAGTGGGGGTGGAGGAGCATGAGAACTCTGGTGGAGGTAAACTGACACAGGTGGTGGTGGGATTGGTTGTGTAACACAGTATGTCTAAGACCGATCTATCAATAACTTTATTAATAACGGCACATCAATTTCAAAATAAATAAAAATTAAGATTCATGACTGTCGAGACAGTACTAGACACTCGCCTTAGATGCAGCTGATCAGTAGCATTCTATATAATCCCCAGGCACTACAATTCCTGAGTGCAGAGCCAGGAATAAACCCCGGAGCATCATCAGGTGTGGCCCCCCCAAACAATCAAAAATTATTAGGATTCAGAAAAACCAAGGTTTTTAGGATATTGAGGTAAAATTTGGTGGGATTATATGTATGAGCTTATATTCTGACTTTTAAAAAATTTGTCTCACAAGTAAATGTAGGCAGAAGCTTGGTTGTAAGGAAGTCATATGAAAGACTGGGGAGACAGCACATGGTTTAGGGGGTCCATGTGACCCTGGCTTGGTCTTTGAGAGTTCAGACCCCCTGAGCGCTGCTGAATGTAGCGCTACAGACCTCCCAAATACCTCTGGGTGTAGCCCTAGTATTCATGAACACTACTGTGGTGGCTTCAGTGATGCCTGGCACCAAAGGGCCTGAGTAGCACTGCATCCTTGAGCCCTAGCACTGAACTAGTGGCCCAGTTGGCCAAGAATCTCCAGAGGTGGTCCTTTGGCCCCCTGAGTATTACATGGGAGGCACCCCCCAAAGAAAAAGAAAATCCAAATTAGAATGTTAGTTTAGTTAATAAAAATTTCATTATGAGCCAACACTACACAGCTGATAAAACATCAATCTGTATTAATGTCCTGCCTGATGTGTAATATCCACAACCAATGGAGCTACATATTGAATTTTTAGTCGAGAACACATTTTAGAAGGGACATCGATATCCAACGAGAAAAATCAGGATGATAAAAATGATGTTCTAAACGTGACAACTGTATTAAGAAGAATTTGTTAGTGGGACAGCACTAAAGAACAAGATTCAAACCATTTTTGTTGTTTTTATTTTTTAGTTTTATGCTCAGGGGATCCAAGATCAGAAGAGATCAGGCGCGTTCAGGGTGGGACTAGCGCTATAGCACAGTGGGTAGGGCGTTTGCCTTGCATGTGGCTGACCTGGGTTCGATTCCTCTGTCCCTCTCGGAGAGCCTGGCAAGCTACTGAGAGTATCCCGCCCACACGGCAGAGCCTGGCAAGCTACCCGTGGCATATTCGATCTGTCCAAAACAGTAACAAGTCTGACAATGGAGACGTTACTGGTGCCTGCTCGAGCAAATCAATGAACAACGGATGACAGTGCTACAGTGCTATGCTCAGGGGATCATAATCAAATCTGGTGCCAGGAATCCAATCTGGGTTGGCCACATGCAAGGCACAAGCATTAACCTCTATACTGCCTCTCTGGCCTGAAGTCTGAATTCTCATTTCAGAGGAGGTAAAGTGATAGACATGGTAAAGGAACCACAACATGAAAATATTTAAAATACAATTTTATTATGGTTATTGTTTCTGGGCAACAATGACGATGCTTAGGGGTTAAACCCTGAGCACAGCTGAGTATGGTGTCTCAAAAAAAAAAAAACCACAAAAGCTTACAAAATGAATTGGACTGCCTTGTAGATTGTTAGTTCGATGCTCAGGGGTTACTCCTGGTTTTGCACTCAGGAATTACTCTTGCTGGGGATCAAGGAATCACATGGGGAGTGAGGGATTGAACCCAGGTTGGCCATGTGCAAGGCAAGCACCCTATCAGCTCTACTACTCTCCAGCCCCAGGACTGAACATTTCTAATTATTGCAAAGAATTAACGTTCAATATAATCTAAACCACAAAAATTACCTTCTCTGAGGTAATACATTTAATTTCTCAGCTCAATCAAAACAGAAGTACAAAATCAATGAACAATCTCATCTCATTTCACACTAGAGGATATTTTGTGTGGTACAAGTGGTCACCCCACTTCAGATAATAGTAAGTAAAACTCCATCAATCAACACTAACAGAGAATTTCTACTTGAGCCTTTTAAGTTGAGATCTCATCTTTGCAGGGACTATTTCCATGCTAATAATTTAGATTGCATCATATTTATTCAAGAAGCACTCAACTGAACACTACATATACATATCAGGGCATAGGCTTTTGGATGAGGTTAAGAACAAAGGGTCAGGGAAGGGAACGATAGCACAGAGGGTAGGGCATGTGCCTTGTACACGGCCTAGCCGCGTTCAATTCCCAGCATCCCATATGGTCCCCCGAGCACCGCCAGAAGTAATTCCTGAGCACCGCCGGGTGTGACCAAAAAAGCAAAAAAAAAAAAAAAGAACAAAGGGACAATGACTTCAATCAGTATAAAATACAATACCTCAATAAAAATAATTTTAAAGAGAATGAATGGGAGAAAGATGACTGGCAAAATATAGAGTCCTTGGTATTAGAGAAAGGCACTAAAATAAAGATGAGAGAGATTTCTAAAGAGGATTTAAGCTAATGAAGGTGGGGAAGATATTTATAAAATAAGTATATATGAAACACAGGAATTGTGACTACAGAAGAAAATGGGATATGAATATTGAAGAAGTGCAGTAAAACAGCTCTGTACATGAAAAGATATGAGAGCAATGAAGTATGTGAGATAATCTAAGGTTTCTTTGTGAAAGTACATTCAAGCTTTGCTCTGGGTAAGGAGAAAGGTAAGAATGTACAGAGTGAAAGATGCCAAAGAAAGCCCCGACATGAAGGTGCTGGGCAGTGAATCATGAGGGGAATAAAAAGGTTAGAAAAATGGCACTATGGAAACCAACACTGGCACAAAAAGAATAAGTGAGCAGTACCACATCTGCACAAGCATAAAGACAATAGAATATTTTAAGGTGTTAAGGTGGTGAGAATAAAACAGGCTGAAAAGCTCGTGCAAGGACTAAGGTGTTTGCCTTGCATGTGGCCAATCACAGTTCAATCCCAGAACCATATGGTCCCTTGAGCACTGCCAGTAGTGACCCCTGAGCACTTCCAGCTGTGGTTCTCCAAACACAAAAAATAAAATTAAGTGCTGGAGTGATAATACAGTGGGTAGGGTTCTTGCCTTGCAAGTGGCCAACTTGGTTTCCATTATAAGCACCACAGACAGCCCCCCAACCCCCACGAGGAGTAATCCCTTCTGAAATGAGAGCTGTGAACATGTCCCAAAACAAAGAAAAAATTAAAAGAAAAACAAAAATATACATACATACGATGTGTGTGTATGTGATGCCAAATCATTTGGGTAAAAAGAACCATGGGCAAGTGTCAAGGAGAAAAGTATGCTGGCTGACCTGGTGATGGTGGAGGGCTGGGGAGCTGGAGGAGAGGGGGAAATACAGAGAACACACTCTGCCTGACATCTGATACACAATACTAGAAGCGAGGAGGTAGACAAGCTAGTTGTGCGCTCACAGTCCTCCACTGCAGCCCTGCAGCACCCAGAGTAGAGCCCTTCCCTGACACACAGAGGAGGGAGGGCGTTAAATCTCCATGTGCTGTACGGCCCGGCCATCCCCAGTCACCCTCTGGAGCTCAGCTTTGAAAACTAAGCTGCCTCTGCAGGTGTATTTAGTGAGTTCCAGGTGCGCCTCAGTCCATATCCAGGGGTGCTCACACATACACATGGTGCACTAGAGGGGGAACCCCTGCACTCAGCATGACCAAGGCCACTGGGACCTCCTAAAACTGTTGTGACATCGACTTTCACTGGTTTACATTTGCAAAGGCAAAATTTTGGACATTTTGGGGACCTTGAAGATTCTGCAATGTATTGGTGAGATACCTAATCTTGCTATTTTAGTATGCTATGCAGAACTCCAGGTAGACATACTCTGTGAATAGAAATGATAATTATATTACAGGAAGTTTCAAAGGCCAACTCAGTGCTTACAAGGTGTTTTTGTTTGGGGACCACACTTGTTGTGGTCCAACAAGTGGGACTGCTCCTCTGTGCTCAGGATCAAACTGGGACCTCCACATGCCTTGTGCTCTGCCAGTTGAGCTATCTCTCCAGCCCCAAACTTGTAAACGTTTGTAGGAACTTGTACAAGGAGGTCTGGCTCATAACACAGGACTACCGACTGTTAAGTGACAAAATTTTATTTTACTTTTTTGTTTTGTTGCCAGGGCCACACCTGGCAATTCTCAGGAGTTACTCCTGGCTCTGTGCTCAAGAATTCCTCCTGAGGTGCTTGGGGGAGCATACGTAATACCAAGGATCAAGCCTGGGTCACCTGCCCACAAGGCGAACACCCTACACATTGTACTATCTTTCCAGCCCCCAAGTAATGAAATTTTAGAAGTTAATGGTATAGGAGTTTTAAGAGAGAATTTACACAGTAACAGAAATAATTAAAAATAGCTGCAATCTCTCCCTTGAACACGTATCTCGCTTGTTTGTCTTTGTTCCTTTGCTTGCCTATTTCCACTTCTGAGAAGTCTGTGTTCGCTCTTGAATACAGACTTTCTCTCTTTTCTTCCTTTCTCTCTCCTCTTGTATCTTTCTAAATAAGTTTCAAAAAAAAATCTTGATTTATAATAAACAAGTTGAAACTTCATCATAATGCTGACAAAACTTAACCAGGAAAATAATGTTAGCAGCAGCAGGGCTTCTGGTAGCTCCCCCGGTGCAGGAAGAATAGTTTAGGCTATGCACATAAAGAACGAATCACTGAGCCAAAAGAAGACAGTAAAGTAGATGACACCATTACTGAAGATAATAGCATGCCATAGACGATCCCCACAGCTGTTCCTATGACTGAACGCCTAGAATGCTTGACACAAATAGGACTCAGTTTTGAGTCTGGACAGAATGCTCTTATTCCTTCTAATTAAATGAGCTTAGCAATCCTAGTAAATGGCACAAACAGAGAATTTGAAACACATGGTTTAGATCAAAACTCTGAGAAGACAGAACAATCATATCAAGAATGAATTGCCTGATTGTTTTTTAGTGAGACTGTCACAGGACTTGCAAATCTGATTAGTTTAAGAGCTCTTAAAACTTGAGTCAATGTTAGATAACATTGGGTTGTCCTTGCTCCTCCCACAGGGAGCTTAAGGTTTATTGAGCTACTCCTACAACAGTGCCCCTGGGGCACACCCAATTCCATCAAGCACTAATAATCTTATATTGTTTTTTTCTTTCCTTTATGTTATTTGTATGCTTTATTTAGCAATGTCATTTTTGTATAGACACAGGAAGACAGTTGATGCTATGCCATGTATCATGGAAGTTAACTGACTCCAAAATAGTATTTACTCCTGGACATCCATAAGCTTCAGTTGTCCTTAGTTCCTAGCACTCTAGTTCCTAGCACTCTAAGAGCAGGGTCCCGACAAGGGACTAGATGGACCCAGGTCAAGCTGTGAGCTACCCTGGCATCAAAATGGGCCAGGCCAAGCACCATAATACTTAACTATAAGTTATGAGCATGGTCATGGACAAACTCTGTCATGACCCAAAAAGAAGTAATTGAATAAGGACCCTGCTGGGGTTAGGAAAGACTAACCTGGTCTGAGGACTATCGTCTGGAATATATAGCGAGATGTCCCCAGGAAGAGCCAAACTTTAAACTTAATATATCTCTTACTGTGTTCATACAAAATGACTAGAAATATTGTAAGAAGTAAAATTACTATGATTGCTTAAATGGACTATTAGTTGAGGAAAGGAGAAAACAATACACCATGGATGGAATCCTGCCCTTCTGCGATCTCCTAGTAATCTGGAGTGCTGGATCCTCAGATGAGGTTTTGTCCTTGAGTTAATCTCCTGAAGGGGAGGCTTTATGTATGTTGTTATGATAATGTTCAACCCCACCTTTGTATCCGCACCCTTTATGATTTCTACATAACTATGATCTAAGGGTAGACGGGAAAGAGATGCTGAAGACCTTAAAGACTGGATGTTGGGGATGAGAAAGTCAGGGTGAGACAAAATGAAGACTAGACGTTGGGGGACGAGAAAGTTGGGACGAGATGCTGAAGACTAGATGTTGAAGACCTGAGGAGAACTGAGACTGTGGAACTAGAAGGAGAACCAGATGATGACAATGACTGGAAGTAGAGGACTACGAGACTACGTTGAGACAAGGAAGAAGATATAATGAAGAAGAGGACTTTGAGGTCCATGAGGAGACTAGGATGATGGAACTCTGGTGACTGGGACTACTACCAAAACTTACGACTGCGCCATGAGGGAGAGATCGAACTACGCTGGAGAGGAGAGAGAAGTAAACTGTATACCAGCCTAGGGCCCGGTTCCTGTTCCTCAGTTCCTCACCTGTCGATCTGCTGCTGCCGTGGACTGGCCTGGGGAGGTGGCTGTTGGCCACTGAAAGCTCAGTCCCACACCTGCAAGGGCCCACGCATGTGCTTCTTTCTGAAAGTTACAAACTTACAAGTCAGTAACTTGGAAACAGGCATAAGAACAGTAACAATGCAAGTTTCAAATGTTATCAAAATAAATAGAAACAAAGTGAACTATGGAAGTCTATGGCTCAGGTAGGAGGGGCTTAGGGAGTAACTGCACAAAAAGTTAATGCATTTACTTTTGGAGTGATGAAAATATTCTAAAATAAGATTTTTGAGGGGCCAAGGAGATAGCTCAAAGGGATGGAGTGCATGCTTTGAATGCAGGAGTCCTGGTTCCATCTCAGCCATGGTCACCTGAGCTCCACTGGGAATGACCTCCAAGCTCAAAGGATCCCCCTATTTACTACGTTAGGAGTAGGCCCCAAATACTAACAATTATGGCCCAAAGGCCTAAAACAAATCTATAATGAGTTTCAGTTATCACAGCATCTTAGAAAAATACGTAGTTTCATATGTGTACCAGACACTAAAGAAAGTGATTTTGACTGTGAAGATTAATAAAACTTTAAGTTGGTTAAGAAACTATCCCTAATGATAGAAAATTAACTGTTTTATTTACATATTCAAATTTTAAGTAAAATATGTCAGCATAATAAAGTGTCCTGTTTATTATATTGACCTGGTTTATCGGTAGGGTGTTTGCCTTGCATGCGGCCGACCCAGGTTTAATTCCTCTGTTCCTCTTGGAGAGCCCGGCAAGCTACTGAGAGTATCCCGCCCACACGGCAGAGCATGGCAAGCTACCCGTGGCATATTCGATATGCCAAAAACAGTAACAAGTCTCACAATGGAGATGTTACTGGTGCCCGCTTGAGCAAATTGATGAGCAATGGGATGACAGTGATATCAGCACCACAGCCAAGTGTGTGCACAACTTCCAGTTATTACAACATTACCAACAACCATGAATGGAGGGAGGAAAACAAAAAGTTAAATGAGCACTCGAATATAGAGAACTGTTAACATGGAGCACTACCTCCAGTCTTTTTTTCTATCTAGCTCATAGGTCTCTAAAATTTATACCTCACCCTTCCGGTTTCTACAAGAAATTAATCTAATGACTAGAAATTTACCTAACTACAAAAAAATAATATTCCTGAAACCAAGAGTTCCGTCACCCACTTACTGCAAAAACAGCACATTTTCCATTAACAATATTTATGCTGTTTAGTACAAAGGGAATTAACTGATTGTTACTGACTAACTTTTCTCACCACAAAAGATAATCTACAGTTCTAATACTGGTTAGGAAAGTGACCTTACTTGGAAATAGGGTCATTGCAGAAGAGGTGAAGATGAGATTATTAGAGTGGACCTTCATCTAGTAGGATTGCCATCCTTGAAAAAAAAAAGAAGTTGGCACAGGGACAAAGAAGAAAGGAGGCCATGTGAAGATGAAGGCAGAAAATGGAGTTAAGGATATATCTGAGCCAAAGAACACCACAGATCAATGGCAAAACCAGAAGAAAAGGGAAAGTAATGAACAGCTTCTCACTCAGAGACTTCAGAGATCAAGGATGGCTTTGCCAACATCTTGATTTTGGATTTCTATCTCCAGAACTATTGAGAATACATTCTTATTGTTTTAAACCACTCAGTTTATGGTATTTTGTTAAGACATTCTTTATTTTTTTATTTTTTGCTTTTTGGGTCACACCTGGCGATGCACACGGGTCACTCCTGGCTCTGCACTCAGGAATTACCCCTGGCGGTGCTCAGGGGACCATATGGAATGCTGGGAATCGAACCCAGGTCGGCCGCATGCAAGGCAAGCGCCCTACCCGCTGTGCTATCACTCCAGCCCAAGACATTCTTTAAAAATTAAAAAATCAACAGGATCAGAGAGATAGCCCAGGAATACATGCTTTTTAAGGGAGTTCCAGGTTTGATACCCAGATCTCCAGCACCACTGTCCCCCTTTCCTCAAGCACTACACTGGGAATGGCCTCCAAGCACCACTGGGTGTGAACCAAGAAACAAAGAAATGATAGGATTCACAAAAGTTTTGACAGGATTCACAAGTTTTCATAGCAACATAAAAACTCTGTGTTTTTAACAGAAAACACCACCATAATTTATCTTAAGATTTTCTTCAGGGTCGAAGAGGTATGAGAGCAGGTAGGGTGCTTGTTTTGCATACCCACAGCCAATCCCCATTCTATCCCCAGCACTACATATGGTCCCCAGAGCCCTGCAAGGAGTGACACTGAGTAGAGTCAGGAATAGATCTTGAGCACAGCTGGATGTGGAGCCCCCTCCCCCAAAAAAGATTCTATTTGTTCATGACATGCAGAAATATAAGATGTTATTAATGGCTATTTCCCTATGGAGGATGCAACACAGAGATCTCATCAAATAATGAGATTTCATTCACCCTAGTTCAATGGCGGTCAATCCCTCTTAATTATCTTAAAGTATTATGCAGTTTGTTCCCAATTTAGAAAAAGGATTTAGATTTATGAAGTCGCTGCTATCTAGAAAATTTATCATAAAAATCCTAAAGTTAAAAGGCCTGATTTTTAAAAATGACATACTCAGAAAAAAAAAGGGCTCATCATTTCAAAAACTGATGTTTATTGCCAGAGATAACTCAAAAGGGCTGAGTGCAGGCTTTGTATGGAGGTGACCTGGTTCAATTCTTGGCACGGTATGGTACCCCCAACACTGCCAGGAGTGACTCCCAAGTACAGAGTATAGGGAGTACCCTACCAAATATGTCCCAAACCTCCGCCAATTATTTCACTGTTATTCTGTGATATATTTATATAAAATTCTACCTTTTAGGCAAGTTGTTCACTTATACTACTGAGTTTCTTCAAAACACTGAAACCAATAAGTATATTTTCTTTTAATTTTAGGTTAAATAGTCAATAAACATTTTAAGTATTAATGACATTCAAAAGTTCTTACCCTATTAAATACTATAGCCACTCAAATAACAATGACATTAATAAGTTTAGCCCACTTATTAGTACTGCCGTATACAATATGCACTTGATCATAAAATGTACTTCTGTAAACACCAGAAATGACGTGCAGAGAATCAAGAGAGAGAATATCAATTATATGTTCTACATTTAATTTAGGACATTATAGTAATACATTTTAGCACAGACCTCCAATCTTACTCCACGGGCAAAATTTCCTCAAAATAGACACATAGTAAAGTATTCCCTCATGTTTCCTTCACCAATTATGGAACTTTGTTCCCCCAAAGAATGTCTCGCACGAGAATAAACAGATTTCAAAGTCAGTAATTCACACAAAGGACCAGAGAGATAATATTGGGGTTAAAGGGCTTGTCTGGCATGCAGCAGATACCTTAAAATCCTGGTAATGCATGGTTCCCCCAAGCACCTCTTGGGAGTGATCCCTGAACACAGTTAGGAGTAGCCTCCAAACACTACCAGGTGTAGCCTGACAACTCCCCCCTGCTGCCAAGGAATTCACTCAAGACCATTAAGGGGCTTAGAATCACTATTATCACCTCTTCCATTTCACTTAAAAAAGAAATACACACACAGGCACTCACGAAACAGGAAAAAAAACAACCAAGCAATGAATGAACAAATGATCTGAATAGACACTTTTCCAGTGACAACATAGGAATGGCCTACAGACATAACTACAAACAATTGCTGAGCAGCATTCCCTGAGAAGAGAAACACAAATCAAAACCACAATGAGATATTATCACCTCACTTCAGTTAGAATGGCCTATATGAAAAGATTGGAAACAACATGTGTTGGAGAGGATATGGAGAAAATGGAACTTTAGTATACTGTTGGTGGGAATGTAAATACGTGCCTCTATGGAAAATTCTTAGGATTCACATATCCTTGAAAAACTGAAATGAAAATACCATATGATCCAGATACAATTCTCCCGGGCGTTTATCTAAAATATACAGAAATACCAACTTGGGGTCAGAGAGATAGATCAAAGGGACTGAGTGTATCCCCTAAGCACCACTGGTTACTGACTCCTGAACATTGCCAGATATGTCCCAAAACAAAACAAACCCTGAAATAAAAGACAGGAGTTAAGTGCTTGCCTGCACATGGCAGACCCCAATTCTATCCCCAACACTGCACAAGAACCCCCAAGCACCATCAGGAACAATTCCTGAGCACAGAGTCAGGAGTAGGCCCTGAACATCACTAGGTGTGCCCCCCCTGCAAAAAATCCCTAATTCAAAAAAATATTACACACCTCTGTTCATAGCAGCATTATTAAAACAGCCAAAATATGGAATCAACTTAAATGTCACTGAGAGATGATTAAATAAGTTATAGAATAGTACACTCTACACTCAATAGAATACTACTCTATAGTTATAAAAATGAAATTGCACCATTTATACAAACTGGATACAACTTGAGGTGATCATGAATTGCTAAAGCAAACAAATTGGTAGAACAACAAAACTGGAATAATAGCAACAGGCTGAACCCATATGTTCTGCATATAGAAGACGGGTTCAATCCCTAGTACTGCATGGTTCCCTGACCAATAAGCCCATAGTAACTCCTGAACATATTTACATGTGATCCAAAACCAAAAAAACACAAAATAGTACAGTCTGACAGTGGAAGGTTATGGCTTTTCATCATTTACTCTCTCTCTCTCTCTCTCTCTCTCTCTCTCTCTATATATATATATATATATATATATATATATATATATGGTTTTGGGTCACAACTGGTGATGCTCAGGAGTGAATCTTAGTCAGCCACTAGCAAGGCAACTGCCTTACCTACTGTACTATCTCTCTGGCCTGACTGCAAGCTATCACTGAGTTCAACATTAAAAAAAAAACCTTTGCTAAAAATTGTTTTTGAGAAGCGACAGCTCAAATTTGAGCCAAAGCCAGGTTGGATTCCCAGTATTGAATGGCTCCCTGAGCATCATCAAGAGCAACCCTCCCACCCCCAGCAAAAAGTTGGGAGTAGCCCTCACGCACTGCCTGGTGTGTCCCCCCCCCAAAAAAAAAACAAGCAAAAAAACATTTCTGGGGCTGGAGCACAGCGGGTAAGGCCTTGCATGTGGCTGATCCCATCCCCAGCATCCCATATGGTCTCCTGAGCCCTGCCAGAAGTGATTTCTGTGAGCAAAGCCAGGAGTAAGCCCTGAGAACCATCAGGTATGACCCAAAATTTAAAAGAAAAGTTTCTGAATGGTATCTATCACTAGAGTTTTGACTTATAAAAATATTCCCTGGTAAAAATACTCAATCCTAGTCTGATTAGAAGAAAGGTATTGCTACCTGGACACCAGAAATTTCACTGAAATATTTTTACAGAAGGGCAGCTCAGCACCACAGAAACAGGTCATCAGGATGAGTGCAAGCTCTGTATACGGGAGGTCTGGGTTTGAACCCCAACACATGGTCCCCCAAGCATCACTGGAGTGACTCCTGAGTACTGAAGATGAGTTGCCTCTAAGCACTCACTGCTGGACATGTTGCAGAAACCCACCCTTCGCCCCAATAAAGGGCAGCTCAGAATCAAGCAAAATGAAAAGTATATCACTGTATTTTGTAGTAATCCTATACAGTCAAAACTTGCTCATCTATGACCATGAGGAATTGGAGAATAAATATCACTATTTTGTTTTAAAGATAAGGAAACTAAAGCATAAGGAAGTTAAATGATTTGACAAAGTCACAAAACTTATCAATGGGTTTGATCCCATATATCACATGGTACCCTGAGCACCACCAGGAAAATCTCCCAAGCACTAAGTGGGCAGTAGAGACTGAGTACTGCCAGTTGTAGTTACTCCCCCTCAAATCAGATAGCTCCACAAATCATAAGCTGAGGTTTTTTTTTTGTTTTTAAAGGGGGAGGGGTAGGTCACATCCAATAGTGATCAATAGTTACTCCTGGCTTTGTGCTTAGGGATTGAGCATCCTTGGTGGTGCCTGGGGGACCTTATGCAGTGCCAAGCATTGAGGAAGGGTTGGCCACATGCAAAACAACCACCTTCACCTCTGTACCCTGCTAAGGGGTGAGTTGGTGGTTCAAAGAGATAGTACAGGGGTATAATTTCTTGCATATAGCTGATCCCCATTAGATCACTGGCACCACTTATGGTCCCCCAAACACCACCAGGAATGACTTCTGAGCACACAGATAGAATTAAGTCCTAAACATCAGCAGGTGTGGCTGCAAAATCCATAGAAAAAAATAAAAATGATACAGACAGAGAGATAGTACAGTGGGTAGGGCACTTGCTTTGCATGAGGCCTACATGGGCTCAATCCCCGGCATCCCATAAGTCCCCTGAGCCTGCCAGGAGTGATTTCCGAGTGTAGAGCCAAGAATAATCCCTGAGTGTCACCCAGTGTGGCCCACAAAGCAAAATAAATAAAGATGAGGGGCCAGAGGGAATATAGCAAGTACAGTACTTGCCATGCATATATTCCATCCCCAGCATGCTATATGGTCCCCTGAGCACTGCTAGGTATGACCCAAAAACCAAAAAAAAAAGAGGCCATTTTAAAAAATAAAGATGAGCCGGTGTCATATTTCCCAGAATTAAGTATTTTCCTCCATCATTGAGACTTCAAGCAAGTGCTGACAAAAGTTTTCGGGGGGGATGGGAGAACACTTAGTAATGCTCAGGGCACAGTGCTTATGGTCATTTGCTGTGGTGCTCAGAGAAGCAGTGAATGTCAGGAAGTGAATCCAACCCTCTACTATGTAAAGCATGCACGCTAGCCCTTTGAGCTATCTCCCCAGTCCTAAAATAAGTTTTTTTTCTTTGACCTTCAGTTTTTGGGTCATAGCAGCTGCGCTAGGGGTTTGCTACTACTGGCTGAGCTCAGGAATCACTCCTATCAGGGCTCAGGAGGACCATGTGGGGTGCCGGGGATCAAGCCCAGGCCAGCCGTGTGGAAGTGCCAACCTGCTGTACTAACTTTCCAGCCCCAGAAATAAGTTCTAATAAAGCCAACATCCTTGTTTACCTCTCAGTAAAAATATTTTATTCTATTTGAAAGCCACTCTGCTGAATATACACAAATATTTGGCAGATTTGTCTACTGTCTGCTTTGAATTTTTTAAATAACACAAAGGAGGGGCTGCGGAGATAGCTCAAAATCTCTTTGAAAAACATTTCTAATCCTATTTGTTACATGTAAGGCCAAAACCTAAGCCTGAGCTCCTGTAATCCCAATTAATTCTCTTTATTTTTATCATGCTAGTTGAAAAAAATTAAACTAAATAATGTACTTTATAAGTCAAGAATATTTTCATATGTGATGCCTAGAAGCCTCTGAACACTGCCAGGTATGGCCCTAAAAAAACATTTAAAAAGTATTTTAATCGGCTGGGAGAGGGAGAGAATAAGTGAGACAGAGGAGGGAGAGAGCATGAGAAAGAAAAAAAAGATTAGAGAGAGAAAGAACACCAGGGTACTCCACAAAGAGCACCCTTGTTCTAACAAACCTTACGTTAAAAGGGGAATGAATGGGATGAGGTTTTGTTCCTAGGCATAAGGAATTTACTGTGGCACCCCATGACAAGGTGCTCTGCAGAAAAGGCTTTTATAATACAGATAATCAAAATACTCTTTTTAATTTTTTTGAGCCACACCACACCTGGCTGTGTTCCAGGCTTACTCCTGGCTCGCTCGGGGGACCATATGGGTTGCTGAGGATCTAATCCGGGTCAGAGGCATGCCAAGGCAAGAGCATCTTATGCACCGTACTATTCCTCTGACCCTTAACTTTTTAATTAAATGTAATATATATTTAAAATATAAAGGCACCGGAGAGGCTTAGTCACTTGCCTGCTATCCCATGACTTCTAAGGCACAAAAGTTAACTTCTGTTTAATTCAATATCAATTATTTTATTACTAGTATTTTCTGTCTCTTCAAAGCTATGACCTTTTACAGTGTTAGAAGATTAGATTTTACAATACGATAAGACCACAGCGATAAAATTTAGGAATTGGATAGCTCATGGTATCTCCGAATCTTAAAAGAACAAGAATATATATTTTGTGATAGTTAATTTTTGGAATTCTGTCACACAGTATAATGCTTGGCATATAGCAGGTGCTCACTAAACATTTATTTTGTAAAAGATGGGTTATTTCCTATCTACCTAAGCTAGCTACCAGACTTATTAAGCCCAGTGAGAAAGTGGAATACCATTATTTCACACTTGAGGTCTCTAAACATTTACAAAATAAGCAAATAATTTATTAAGCATGCTAATGTTTACAACCAAATATAAGTACTTACATGCAAACATTATATAAAATAACCCATAGATTAAGTATGATCATATTATCTATTGAAATGAGCCTGACTAAACTTTAGTCAACATTACTCTTTCAGCCTAGTAAGCCATTGAAAGCACTAGAACACAATAAAAGTATAGGTGTAGTACAAAGGCTACTGAACTAAGACCTTTACTCTAGTTCGAGGTCTGCTAATATAAGTTCTATAATATTGGACATTTTTTTCCTCCAAGTCTTTAAAAAAGTTCTTTAGCTATTTTTAATTCAAGACACCATGATTTAGAAAGTTGCACAAGACAGTTTAGGCATAAGGTGCTCCAGCACCAATCCCACCATCAATGTGATCTTCCCTCCACCAATGTCTCAGGTTCCCTCTTACAATCCTCTTCTTTGAGTCTTAACCTATTCCTAAAAAGAAAAGAACTGAATTTTTCCCCTTCCTTTAGGTTTTATTATTTTTTAAATTTTTAAAATTTTATTGAATCACCGTGAGAGTTACAAGCTTTCATGTTTGGGTTACAATCTCACAATGATCAAACACCCATCTCTCCACCAGTGCACTTTCCCCACCACCAATATCCCGGGTATATCCCCATTTCCCTCCCTCCCCCTGCCTCTAAGGCAGACAATATTCCCCATATTCTCCCTCTACTTTTGGGCATTATGGCTTGCAACACAGACACTGAGAAGTCATCATGTTTGGTCCATTATCTACTTTCAGCACGCATCTACCATCTCAGCTGGTTCCTCCAGCCATCATTTTCTTAGTGATCCCTTCTCTATTCCATCTGTCTTCTCCCCTCTGCTCATGAAGCAGTCTTCCAGCTATGGGGCAATCCCCCTGGCCCTTGTATCTACCATCCTTGGGTGTCAGCTCATGTGATGCTACCCCAAATGAGTGCAGTCCCTCTATGTCTGTCCCTCTCTTTCTGACTCATTTCACTTAGCATAATACTCTCCATGTTTATCCATTTATAAGCAAATTTCATGACTTCATCTCCCCTAACAGCTGCATAGTATTCCATTGTGTAGATGTTCCAAAGTTTCTTTAATCAGTCATCTGTCTTAGGGCACTTGGGTTGTTTCCATATTTTGGCTATTGTGAACAGTGCTGCAATGAATATATAGGTACAGATATCATCATTTCTACTGTGCTCTAGAAAAGAACTGAGTTACCAATTCACCTTTTTGGTTTTAATTTTGTAGTGCTGGGGAATCAAACCTAGGTTCTTACAATATTAAGCACACAGTCTACCACTGAGCTGTATCTCCAGCTTCTCAATTTAAGTTTTTTTATGACCCTTTTGTTTTGTGTAGGCAAGCATATTCAGTGGTGCTCAGGAACCAAGGAGGACAGGGATTATTGAACTAGGTCTCTGATATGCAAAATATGCACTCTAGTCTTTTGAGATCTCCTCAGCTATCTATTTTGAAGTCTTGTATACTTTTTTTGTTTGGGGGCCACATCTGGCAATGCTCAGGGGACCATGAGGTGCCAAGGGCTGAACCTGGGTGGCTACATGCAAGGTAATACCTTACCTACTGTAAATCTCTCTGGTCTCCGCAAATTTGTTCCTTTTTTTTTTTTTTTTGCTTTTTGGGTCACACTCAGCGATGCTCAGGGGTTACTCCTGGCTCTGCACTCAGGAATTACTCCTGGCGGTGCTTGGGGGACCATATGGGATGCCGGGGATCGAACCTGGGTCGGACGCGTGCAAGGCAAACGCCCTACCCGCTGTGCTATCGCTCCGGCCCCTGTTCCTTTTTTTGAAGCATAACAGATTTTATTTGGAAGTTCTCAGAAAGGAGGAGGGGGAAGGAGGAAGAAGGGAAAGAAGTAGAAGGGAGGAAAGGAAGGAGGGAGGGAGGGAGGGAGGGAGGGAAGGAGGGAGAGAAAATAACACAATCAAGATAGAACATGACCTTCAAGAGTGGAGAGGGGGCCCCAGTGCATATTTAAGCATTACATATGAAAGGATGAAAATACAAGCTCAAGAGAGGGGGATGCGGGCGACACATATACTCAGGTACTACATGCGCTCAGCAGGAGCACATGGACTTAGGCAGCACATGTGCCCTTAAGATCTTTTTCTGTGTCAACTGTGACCGCCAGAATGCTGCTGAAGAGAGAATAACTTTGTTACTTAAAGTAATGTGACTCTGGAGGCCAGAGAGATAACTACAAAGTCCTAAAAATTCCTGAGTGGCTGAAGATATAGCTCAAGGGCTGAGGGCATGCTTTGCCTTCCTAAGGCTCAGGTCTGATCAAGACAACTCAAGGTCACCAGAGCACTTGCAAGAGCGACCTTCAAGCACAGAGCTAGAAATAGCTCTCCATCAAAGCACTACTGGGTGTGGCCATGCCCAGAATATAGGATTTCTCTGAGAACCAGGAAAATGGTCCAAAAAGCAGAGCATGCTTTACATGCGGGCCCCAGGTGTGAAGGCAGGATCATATGTCCTGTGTCCAGAGATGCAGCTCATAGTATAGCACTTGTGTCACATGTGTGAGTTTCTGTGTTCAATCCCTGGAACCACACTCACACAATTCCTGTGAAGTCAGGGAAGAGAGCTTTGCACACAGGAGCCCTAGGTTAAAATCCCTCGCACCAGGGCCAGAGCAACAGTACAGAGGGTAGGGCACTGGCTTTGCATATGGGTCACTCAGGTTCAATTCCCAGCACCTCATATGGTCAGCCAAGCATGCCCAGGAGTAAGCCCTGAGCACTGCTTGTGTGTGGTCCCCAACACAAAATAAACAAAATACCTAGCAGCACTGAAGTGACTCCTAAGAACTCATCTGGGAGTAGTTCCTGCTGCACACCTTAAGGTGTGGTCCCAAAGCAAAGAACAACAACAAAAAATTTTCCTGTCTCTGTGTGGCCCACCAAACATTTGCTATATTTATCTTCTTGTAAATTGTCTTCCCCTTTCTGAAATTCCATGCCTTTAACCCACAACATTCTTCTTCTGTCTTTAACTGTAAATGGAATTAAGGAGACAGACTTTAAAGGGATAGCCCGCATGAATTCAGAGTTATTCACTTTTCCTGGGACTCTCACATGTAAATAGGAGATATACATGTTTTTAAACTTTCAGTTGTTATTTCTCCTGTTACTGTTTTATTACAGCGTGTGTCTGCTAAGAACTAAGTCAGGGAGATAGCTCAAAAGGTCCTGAAAGTATGCTTACCATGCAGGAGATCTGAGTTTTAGCCGGGGCACATCTTCCCCAGAGCAGCAAAAACAGAAATCCCACAAATAATACTACCAAGGGGACTGGTGTGATTAAATACAGAAGGTAAGGCCCTTGCCTTGCATGCAGCTATCCTGGTTCAATCTCTAGTACTGTATGAAGTCCCCCAGCACTGCCAATAGTGGCTTTTGAGCACATAGCCAATATTAGTCCATGAGCACTACCAGGTATGGCCCAAACACTCCCTTTCCCGCCACCTAAAAAAAAAAACCATCAATGGCAGGGGCCTAGAAAAGTCACATCAAGGTAGTGTAGTGTTTGCCCCACAAGGTATGACCCTAGTTTCAATCACCAGCACTGCCAAAAAAAATTTAGGAGGGTAGAGGGAAATTATTTTTCTTCCCATGTACTACACTATATTTATTATGCAATAATAAAAAACTTAGCAAATTTTCTAAAATAAATTACAGGTAACATATTTTTATTCTTATATTACAAGCAATAGGGGAAAAAGAAACATGAAGATTTATTAAGTAATCAAGCTTACTTTGCCAGTGGGGCCGAAATGAACCACAATGGATTTACAAATCACAAATACACAAATTCTGATGTTTATTGAACTCTGAACATTTTAATTCTGTTTTGACCACATCCTGTAGTGCTCAAGGACTATTCCCAGCTTGATGATTGGGGGTTGGGGAGCTGTTTCCTCTCAGGGGTACTAGGGGATCATGCAGTGCCAGAATCATACTTGGGTCTCCAGAACGCAAAGTATGTGCTCTAGCCCTTGAGTCATCTCTGGGGCCCTGAACTTTGAGCCTTTTAATTAAAAATCAATACCTGCTGGGACTGGAGAGATAGCATAAAGATTAAGATGCTTGGCTAGCATGTAGCTGTGAACAAGCCACTGGATTGAACAGAGGCAGGTACAGCCTTTGAAACACTGCTGGGTGAGGCTACCAATACCGTCTCCCAATTAATACTTGCCTGGGACAGGAAATTCCCCAACAGTAGACTACCTGTGGACTGGGGCCTCATATTACTACCCCACATTACTACCAAAAGTCATAAGGGGGCAGGGAAGATATCCTAAGAGCATAGCTGGAACTCAGAGTATCCTCCACCTTTGGTGTGCCCCCCCCACCAAAGGAGCTCAGAATATCCCTCACCTTCAATAGAAGTTACCTGAGAATATACAAGCATACACGAGTGTATGTATAAATTTTGTGAATCTAAACTCTTGCCACTTCTTCAATAATAGGGAATACATCAAGCACTGATTTCATAAGCACGTTTAACTGTTGAAAAGTATTTAGAAGCATTCTCTATCTTGGAGATTAGCCTGGATCTCCACCTGAAATATGTACTGTCAACTTGCTAGCACTTTTGTGGGCTCTGTCTCCTTTTGGGGGTATTTTGGGCCACACCTGGGGGTTCTCAGGGCTTGTTGGTGGTTGTGCTTGGGGAGCCATATATGGTGTCTAGGATTGAAATTGTCTACAATATATTTGACCACATGCAAGGCAAATGATTTAATCCTTATACTAATTCTCCAGCCATAAATATAACGTTTTTGTATATGTAAAAATATTTAAAATGTGGGACCCTAGAAATAATACAGCAGGTAAGGTGCTTGCCTTGCATGCGGTTGTCCCAGGTTTGATTCCTAGCACCCAATATGAACCCTCGAGCTTGCCAGGCATGGTCCCTGAGTACACAGGAATAAGCCCTAAGCACTGCTGGGTGTGGCCCAACCTCCCCCCCCAGTTTTAAATGCACAGTTGTATTTGACACAAAGTCATACGTCAGAAATGTGTAGTGGCTTGAACACTTTTTTTTTGCTTTTTGGGTCACATCTGGCAAGGCACAGGGGTTACTTCTGGCTCATGCACTCAGGAATTACCCCTGGCGGTGCTTTGGGGGCCATATGGAATGCTGGGAATCGAACCCAGGTTGGCTGCATGCAAGGCAAATGCCCTACCTTCTGCGCTATCACTCCAGCCCTGAACCCATTTAATTTCTTGCTTGGAAGCTATGCAGAGGTTATCTGTAGAGAGAGTGGGCAGCAAGACAGCCTAGTCTCTCCTAGGGGGCCTTAGGGCCATGCCAGGCGGTAGGAAGGGGCTACTCCACTACAGAAGGGCTTTCCCGAGAGTGCTCAGAAGAGGAGGCAGTGTCCATTGTCCCGGGCTCCACATGCGTGTAGAGGGTGGGGGGGGGGGCGATCTGAGTTCTAATTTAAGTAGTGAAGTAGCTTTAGGCAAGCTATGAAATCTACGGCGCCTTAGTTCCTGGTTTTGTAAATGGATAGGGTGGGACTATGATTCCTTCCAACTCTAAAATGTTATCATCCTAAAATGGCCGTCTGTAACAATATCCTCTTAAAGTGGTCATTTATACAAACAAACAAAAAAGTGTTATAGTAACCTCTAGACTTAAACCAGACACAATGACCGTTGAAAGCAGCTGATTATTGATACTGGATAGTTTGTGACAAAGCTCCCGTTGACCTTTTGCTCTCCTAAGAAGTGGAGAGGGCTGTTAGCAGTTTCAGCAAGCACCAGCCCCTGCCCACCAAGGGAAGCAGTTAAAAGTATTAAAAGAATGAAACTAAAAGTTAGACTGAATTTTGCTTTACAGTCAGAACAGGCTGAGGAGGTGAACAAGGCAGAAAAGGTTGGAAAGAATTAGCAGCCAATTTCCTCTTCTGGAAGCTCTTTGCCTCCTTTCGGTTTCACACGCCCTCCCCCGACAGACTCCACCCCGCGCCATAAATGCCACAGGAACCAGATCGGGGGGGGGGGGGGGGGGGTGGGAGTGTGCGTGCTGGGGGGGGGAGGGCGGGCGGTCCCTTTGATCACTTTTCCTTTGGAGGAAAAAAAAGTTCTTAGACTCGATTTACCTTAGTCATCACGAGATCTGGGGAGGCAGCCAGGCCCGCCTGAGGCCACCCACCCACCCAGCACGCCTCCCCCCCACGCCCCGCGGCGCCCCGGAGGAACCACCCCCAACCCCACCCCGGCCCGCAGGAGCGGCCTTCCCGCCCTTCCCGCCCTTCCCGCAGCGCGCGGCCCGAGGAGGCCGAGAGAACCCGGCCGGGCTGTACCCACCGCGCCAGGAGAAGCGGCCTCGATCGCCCGCGGCGCCCGGCGACGTCCCGAGGGGAGGGTCCGGGAGGCTGGCGGCCCGGCCTGGAAACGCCGGGCGCGCTCGGCCGTCGGGGCCTGAGCCTAGGAGGAAGCGGAAGTGCCTTCACCGCCCGCGCACGCACCCTCCGGCCGGCCGGGGCAGCCCCGAGCTGCGGGACGCGAGGCGCGTCCACGTCAGGGACTCGCCGAGACTCCAGGCTCGGCCGCCCTCGCCGCCCAGGCCGCGTCACTGGCCACCCCAGGAGCCTCCGTCCCGCCGTTCCCACCCGGGGCCGGCCCCCCGCCCCGCGCGGCCCCTCCTTCCTCCCCCGCCGCCATTTTCCACCTTACCCCGCACGCCGGTGTCCTTCGATGGGCGCCGGGCCCGCCTGGGACACCGCCAGGGTCCCGGGGCCGGAAGGGGGGCAGTTAGGCCGACAGGCGCCCACCCCCCCACCCCCACCCCGCCCCCCTTCCCCCCGTCCTGGAAGCCAGAAAGCGTTGGAGCGGGTGCGCATGCGTAGAGGGCACCTCGCAGGCCCCGCCCCCAGCGCGGGCGTTTCCTGTTGTAGCCTTTAGGTGCCTTTTCCCACGACGTTTACTGGCCGTCCTGAGGGCTGGAGGCGAGGATTGTAGGTAAAAGCACGGAAAGCCCGGAGAGGGCAGCGGCAACGTTGCCTTCTGACTGCAAGTCACGTACTGCTCGAGGGATCGGACGTGCCTTTGTGGCGGTGCTGACAAACCTAGTCAAGCTGCGCGCTCCTGTTCAGTTGGCCCGACGGGGCAAACCGGGGCCTGGAGACAGCAGCCGCCCCACTAGGCACGCAGTTCAGGCCGTTCCTCCGGCCAGGGACTGGGCTGGACTAGGACCTGTGGGCAGGGAGGAAGCCCGCAGGCAGGCAGGCAGGCTCTCCGTGAGGCCGAGCGCTAGACTAGGCGATAAAATGAAGACGAGAGCCGGGAAGCAGGTGGAAGGGAGCACAGGAAATACGAGTACGCAAAACGCTGTTCATATCCGGGTATTTTTTTTTCTCAGCTGGGTTGTAGGAGTGTCAGAGCGACAGATGACAGATGAATTTCCCTTGCGAAGCTTCGGTTCCCCGATAGGCGAATGTAGTGAGATGAGATGAGGCGAAAGGGTCAAACCTTGGAGCCCGGAAGATAAGCTCAATGGCTGACTTGGGTAGCAGCCCTGCACATGGTCCCCCAGCACCGCCAGAAGCGAGAGCGCGTATTTCATAAAGTAAAAGTTCTTAACTATTACCTGCAGCCTCAAAGGAGGTTGCCTTTCAGGAAAAGGGAAACTGCTGGGGCCCGAGAGGTAGTACAGCGGCAGGAACTCTTGCCTTGTATGCAGAAGTCCAGGTTCGATCACACACAGTTAGATCCTACATGGTCGCCCGAGCCCCGTCAGGAGTGACCCCTGAGCACAGAGCCAGGAATAAGATCTGAGCACCTCCGGGTGTAAACACCACCCCCAAAGGGGAGTGGACATGCAAGAAGGAGGACTTATGTTTCTTAGACATTTGCTGTTATTCCCATTATGACAGATAAGGGAATCTCACATGTGATGTATGGCCAAACTGCAAACAAATATTTACCTCACTTAATTCTTAGTTTATAAAATACGTCACGGTTATTCCTGGTTCCCAGGTGAAGAAGCATTGAGGTTTAGAGAGGTTAGGGAGTTTGCCCAGAGTTATACTTGCTAGCATGTGTGGAAACTGCAGTAGTGATTCAAACCTAGATCTTAATGATAACAGGTGTGTGTGTATGTGTCTGTGAGACCATTACTCAGTCTTCCAACTGGCTTCTCTGTCCCTTGGCTGGTTCCCTGCCAAATCCAGCCCTCACAAAAATACTTTTGTTAAATGGACTACTATGTGCCTAGTGCTTGGGGGTCACTCTGAACTGTGCTTAGGCATTGCTCTAAGTTGTCCTCAGGGGACCATGTGGTACAGAGGAACCCAACCGTGCCTCCTGCAGGCAAAGGCTGCACACAATCCTTTGGGTTTATATTCCCTGGTCCCTACGCTCTTCATTACTGCCTCTAGAATATAGTAAAAACTCTTTAATTTCGTTTTGCCCCTGCGCTTTGACACTCTATCCTCTATCAAAATAGAATTATTCTCTGTGCCCCTGCTCATTCTGTTTTTCTGCTTTCCATTATTCCCTCTGCCTATGTGAAAGGGCTATATTCTGACTCCTTTAACTGGGGGTCATCTTTCTTCTTCCTCTGAAGTCTCATACCACTTGAAGTTTTGTTTATGGTTTTCTTAGCAACCTTTGGGGATTGTTGTCTGGTTTAGAGCTACACCGAATGGTGCTCAGGGCTTTCTCCTGGATCTGCGCTCAGGTATCACTCCTGGTGGGCTCGGGAGACCATATGGGGTGTCAAAGCGAACCCGGGTCTGCCGCATGCAAGGTAAACTCCCTACCAGCTATACTATCACTCTGGTCCCTGCTAGTACCTTTAAAATGGTTTTGTTACTGCCTTTAAAATGGTGCCTTTAAGGACTGTACTCATTTGTGGAGTATAGAATAACATCACATGAGGCTGACACCGACGACAGTAGATACAAGGGTCAGGAGGATTGCCCCATAGCTGGAAGACTGCTTCATGAGCGGAGGGGAGAAGGCAGATGGAATAGAGAAGGGATCACTAAGAAAATGATGGCTGGAAGAATCAGTCAGGATGAGAGATGTGTGCCGAAAGTAGATAATGGACCAAACATGATGACTTCTCAGTGTCTGTGTTGCAAGCCATAATGCCCAAAAGTAGAGAGAGAGTATGGGGGATATTGTCTGCCATGGAGGCAGGGGGAGGGTGGGAAAGGGGGGTATACCCGGGATATTGGTGGTGGGGAAAGTGCACTGGTGGAGGGATGGGTGTTTGATCATTGTGAGATTGTAACCCAAACATGAAAGCTTGTAACTATCTCACAGTGATTCAATGATTTTTTTTAAATTAAAAAAATAAAATGGTGCCTTAAAATTTTTAAATGGTGGTTGGGCCAGAGAGAGAGAGTGCAAGAGTTAAGGCACCTGTCTCATGTAGCTTATGCTGTTTTGACCCTGGCCCCACATATTTAGCACTACCAGGAGTAATCCCTGAGCACTGTCAGGTATGGCCCCCAAACAAAACAAAAATGGCAGCTCTTCACACACCTTCTTGGAGCTACCTACACCCCTTTGGGTAAGCAACTTCTTTATGGGTGCATTTCATCTGGGGGAAAGTCACCCATATACCAATGTGGGGTTGTGTAATTCTTTCCTTTTATTTTAGGGGGGTTGATACTTTTTGCTAGTCTCATATATTCTAGAAAAAAATATTTTTACTTTAAAATAGTGTCTAAGGGGCCAGATTGATAGTACAGCAGGTAGATTGTTTACCTTGCATGCTGACAGCCAGGATTTGATCCCTGGCACAGTGGTTGATGGTCTTCATCAATTGTCACATGTTAAGAAAATGGTGTGCTTATGATGCTTCGTGGAGGATGTTTTGTGGCTGACCTTTACTAAGTTTGGGATAGCTCGGTTCAGAATAATTCAGTTCTGTTATGCAGTTTTGAATATATAAGTCTGGCTGGAACCAGTTTTTTGTTTTTGGTTTTTTTTTTCTTTTTGGGTCACATCCAGCGATGCACAGGGGTTAGTTCTGGCTCTGCACTCAGGAATTACTCCTGGAGGTGCTCAGGGGACCATATGGGATGCTGGGATTCGAACCCAGGTTGGCCGCGTGCAAGGCAAACACCCTACTTGCTATGCTATCGGTTCAGCCCCTGGAACCAGTTTTGTTTTGAACAAACTGGGGCATCTTCAAGGATTTGGCCTTGCTCAAGATTTTGATAAATGAAAACCCAAAATAAACAGTGTTTTATCTATTTCATTAAAATTTCCCACTAGGTAGTTCAAAAGTCTGGAGCACATGTTTTGCATTCCAGGTTCAGGTTCAATTCGTGAAACCATGTGTTCCCACATAACTGCAGCAAGTGAATTCTAAGTACCATACCAAGAGTAGCCCCAGAACACACCTCATATGGCCGCAAAGACAGAAAAAATGTTTTATTAAATGTATTTCCTTCCCCTGTATTTTTGTGTTGGTAGCAGTAACAGAAAGTTACGGACTCTTGGTTACAGGACTTGCTTACTTGGTGCTGATCTGGGGTCCTACTCAGCAAAACGTCACTCATACACATGGGGTAGTGACAGTGATGAAACTCAGAACCTCATGCATGGCACTCTACCACTAAGCTACATGCCTGGGCCCCCAGTATGTACACTTCTTTTTGAGGGGCACACCCAGCTGTGCTTAGGGCTTACTCCTGGCCCTGTTCTCAGGGATCCCTACTGATAGTGCTCAGGAGGATAACACATTGTAAAGGATAAAATCAGGGATAGCTGCATGCAAGGCAAGCACCTTCATAACCTAACCATGTACAATTTAAATACCAATGTTTTGATTGTTCCCTGGTTTGGCACACTAGAGGTTTTGTGCTTGGAGCAATGAACAAAACTAAGTTTAAATGGATAAAAGGGATTTAGGTACTTGTAGAAGGAAAGATGCCAAAGAAGATGCAGCATGAGGACATCACAAGATATTCTGAAATATTTTAGCTTAGGAAGAAATTAATATGGACACTGAAAACCTAGACATTGGGGCTGGAGCGATAGCACAGCGGGTAAGGCGTTTGCCTTGCATGCGGCCGACCCGGGTTCGATTCCCAGCATCCCATATGGTCCCCCAGCACCGCCAGGAGTAATTCCTCAGTGTATGAGCCAGGATTAACCCCTGTGCTTCGCCGGTGTGACCCAAAAAGCAAAAAAAAAAAAAAAAAAAAAAAAAAACCTAGACATTGGCTCATTCAAAGCTACCCATTTTGGGGGGCTAAAGCGATAGTACAGTGGGCAGGGTGTTTGTCTTGCATCTGACCTGGGTTTGATTCTCAGCATTCCATATGGTCCCCCGAGTACTGCCAGGAGTAATTCCAGAGTACAAGGCCAGGAGTAACACGTGTGCATCACCGGGTGTGACTCAAAAAACAAACAAACAAACAAAAACCAAAAGACAAAGCTATCCATATGCTTTATCTATTTAATTTTTTAGTTTTGGGTGCCACATCCGGCTGTACTCAGAGGTTACTTCTGACTCTGCATTCAGGAAGTACTTTTGGCAGTGCTCTGGTGACCATATGGGATCCCAGGGATCAAACCTAGGTCGACCTTGTGCAAGGCAAATGCCCTACTTGCTGTACTATTACCCCAACCCTTATTCTTAAACACTTTATAAAATATTTTTAATTTATTTTTGGCAGTATTCAGGAATTGAAGACAGAATGTCACACAAGCAAGGAAAGTGCTCTATAGCTAAGCCACATCTCTGGCCCCACTAGAAAATCTTTCATATCCCAGAAAATACAAACCCTATGCTGAAGATAATTGACCAGACAGGATACAAACTTGGGGGTGGAGAGATGGTATAGTGGGTAAGGTACCAAACAGATTCAACCCCTGGCATTTTTTATGATCCCCCAAGTGCCACCAACAGTGATCCCTGAATAAGAGCCAGGAGTAAACCCTGAGCACTGCCAGGTATAGCCCCCAAACAAACATATGTATGATATATATATATATGTATATATATGTATGTATGTATACAAACCCTAAAGGAAAATGAGCAAATTTAAGAATATTAACCATTAAAACTTCTGCACAAGAATAAACAACATAAATAAAATGAAGAGACAAGTTATTTACAACATGTAAGAGATACATGATTAGAGTCAGAGATATAGTACTGGGATTAAGGCACTTGCCTTGCATTCCTGGTGGAATACTTAGCATACCATCTGGTTCCCCAAGTACTTTCAGGACCACTTGTGAGCACCACTGGCCCACACTGCCTTGCCTCAAAAAAGAGAGTTACATGATCAGTATCCAAATAAAGAGCTCAAAAACAACCAAATAAAGTGTTTCATAAAATAAGAAGATCACTGGCAAACAACACAGTGGAAAAATAGAAAAAAGAAACAAGTATGACAAGGAGATAGTACAGAAATGATGCAGAAGATCCCAGTTTGAGCCCTAGTATCACATAGGGTTTCCTAAGCACAGTCAGTAGTGACCTTTGAGACAGAATCAGCAGAAGCTCCTGAGCATGAAGAGGTGTGGCCTCCAAAACAAAACCTTGGGAAAAAGCCAAAATGAGATAATATCTCAAACCTTTTGAATTAGTAGAAACTACAACTGACAGAGGCCAGAATGGTAGTACAGTGAGTAGGGCATTTACTTGCATTGTATGCAACTGCACTGGGTTCAATCCTCAGCACCATATATGGTCCTCAAAGTACTGCCAGGTGTGATCGCTGAGCACAGAGTTATAGAAGTAAGCCCTGAGAACAGAGCTATGGGAGTAAGCCCTGAGCACTGTTGGGTGTGGCCCCAAATCAGAAAAAAAGACTACAACTGACAGTGTTGTGTAAAAAGTGATGAAAATATAAATTGGCACAACCACTTTGAAAGTAATTGAACAATATGTAGTAAAGAACTAGTACTCTTTCATTAGTATTTTGTTTCTATTCTTTAATTCAGAAATTGTTTATTCTTTGTTGTTTTGTTTTGAGGGGGGCCACACCTGGCAGTGCTCAGGACATACTCCTGGCTTTAAACTCAGGAATCATTCCTGGTGGTGTTCGGGGGACCATGTGGGATGCTGGGGATGGAACTAGCTTCATGTAAAACAAATGCCCAAAAGAACAGAGAGAGAGAGAGAAAGAGAGAGAGAGAAGAAAAGTATCTGCCATAGAGGCAGTTCGGGGTGAGGTGGCATGAGGGAAACTGGGGATATTGGTGGTGGGAAATGTACATTGGTGAAGCGATGGCTGTAGGAGCATTATATGACTGAACCAATCATGAACAACTTTGTGACTGTTTATCTCACAGTGATTCAATTTAAAAAAAGACAAGTTCCCTACCCTCTATACTATCCCTTGGGGCCCCAGATTCAGAAATTCTTTTAATTATGCAATGGTTTCGTGTGCTCAAGGAGATATATTCAAGAATGTTCATTGCAACATTTTATTTGGAAACATTTCAAATACTAAGATGTTAGGATAGGACCCCAGGAGACTCAGAATCTCAGAAACTCAGAACTCTTGCCTTGTAAGCATCAAATTGCAAGTTTGATCCTGGTGTTGCCATATGTGCCAAACACTATCCTGGCAGTCCCCCTGTTTGAACCTGACAACTTTGTCTGTGATCTTTGGTACTGTAAACAATTTCCAGCTGCACTACAGCTAGATGTATGTGATCACCACAACTAAAGGAGCATACCTCTCTGGTGAGCACTATTACCAAGTGTGTGAGCACCCCAATCTGCTGTGTGACACCTGGTGAGAACACAGTTAAATGTGTGAGCATCACCTGGCAAGTGTGCAACCCCTGGTGTTTCCAATATCAATGGGAAGTGAAGTGGGGGGCAAATTTTGGAGAATGTTGGAGGCCACGCGGGACAATGCACAGGGGCTACTTTCAGCTCAGTGCTAAGGAGTGACTCCCAGTGATATTTGAGGGATGGTGCAATGTGGGGATTGAAACCAGGCCTCTTGCATGTGAACCATGCTTTCTAGTCCTTTAAGCTATATTTGAGCTACCCCAATATTTTTTTGGTGCCAGGGATACAAAGCAGGCGGAGCAGTGGGCTATATCCAGCGGTGCTCTGAGGATATGCCTGGCTTGGTGCCTAGAGGACTACTCAGTGCTGGATATCAAACCCAGGATTCCTGCACACAAAGCCTGCACTTTAGCTCCTCCCCACCCATTTTTAAAAGAGGTATGAACTCTTTATCATGAATAACTCTATTATGTTTATCAATTGTTAGTAGTTATCTTATTCCCACATTAGCTGCTATATCTATGTCTAAATACACATTATTTTTCCCTGAATCATTTGAGAGAAAAATGCACATAATCCCCAAATACTTCAGCATATATTTCCCAATGTAAAGGCATTCTTCCATTAGCATAATCAATCATCGCACTCAATACATTTTTGGCAGGGGGTGGTGGGGGGAGGTGTGAGGGAGGGTTGTTGGGCCACACCTAGTAGCCTTCAGAGACTATTCCTGGCTCTGTGCTTAGGAAACCTTATATGGCTCCAGAGTTGGTGGGCTGCAAGGCAAACACCTTAATCTCTGCACTATCTCTCTAACCCCACCTCAAGACATTTTAACAGGAGCCAGTAAAGTGGCTCAAAGGGGCCAGGGTGATGGTTCAAAGAATAGGACCACATACTTTATGTGCAAGAGCCCTAGATTCAGTCCTTTGTCCCCTGATTACTGCCATGAGAGACCCCTGAGCATTTCCTGGTGTGCTTCTGTCCTAAAAAAAGACATTTTAACAATTATGCATTTTGCAATCCATATTCGCATGTCTTTGCTTTCTTTTAGAGTGGGGGAGTGGCACACCCAATGCTGATTAGAGCTTACTCTTGGCTCTGCACTCAGGAATCACTTTTGACAGGTCTTGGGGAACCATTTGGGATGTTAGATATCAAACCCCAGTCGGCCTCATGAAAGACAAATGCCCAATCCTCTATACTATTGCTCTGGCCCTGCATGTCTCTGCTTTTGTTTCATTTTGTTTTGGGGTCACGTTCAGCAGTGCTCAGGGGCTTCTCCTGGAGGTGTTCAGGGGATCATATGCAGTGCTGGGGATCATACCAGGGTTCGCTATATGCAGGGCAAGTGCTTTGATCCCTGTACCATCTCTTCGTCCCTTGATTTTTTTTTTAAATAACACCCCTTAGAGATATTTGAAACACTATCTAAGATCTACTCAGATGTCACACATTATATTTAGTTGCTATTTCATTTAGTTTCTAACCTAGTAAAGTTCAACAGCCTTTTTGTGTGCATGTGTGCTTCATGGCATTCACTATTTCCCCCTTTTTTCCTTAAAACTATTATTTTTGTGGTGGTCACACCTAGCAGTTATGGGAGGGATAGATGGCTGTGGTGCCATGGAACTCAGGGAGGACCTCACACATGCAAAGCATATGCTTGACCACTTAAGCCACATTTCTGTTAGCATTCATATTTTTGTTTGGTGGCCACTCTGGGTGGTGCTTAGGGACTCCTTCTAGCTTGGTGCTCAGAAGACTTATAATTGTGCTGAGAGTCTACTTGTGGCTCCCATATGCAAAACATGTTCATCAGCTCTCTGATCTGTCTCCCTTCCATTTATTTAATGTTCTTTAGTGTTCCAAGATTCTATCCAGGTTATACACTACATTTATGTGTCCAGTCAGCCCTTTTATGTTCTCTTTTACTATAATTTTTTCCTGAAATTTCTGTTCTTTTGATACCTAGGGCAGTTTTGAGTCCTTATTAATGGATATTTATATGCTATTTTCCTAGTATGTACTAGGGTTATGTACTTTGAGGAGGAGGAAGTAAAGTCATTCTACCATATCAAAGGTACGCGGTATGAACATAACTCATCTATTTTGTTTTGTTTTGCTTGTGGGCCATACCCAGAGATACTTGGTGACTGCTTCCAGATATCTATTCAGGGATGGGATGGTTTCCAGGAGTCCCTCTTACACTCAGTTTATTAAGCTATGACTTCAGCTTAGTCCATCAGTCTTAATGTTGACCTTGATCACCTGACTGATGTTTTGTTAAATCTCTCCGTTGTGCTAGGTACTTTCTTTTCCCTTTTCTTCTGTTTTTGGGCCACACTTGGCAGTGTTCAGGGCTGACTCTTGGCTCTATGCTTAGATATCAACTGCTGGTGGGTTCTTTTGAACATATGGGGTGCCTGGGATCAGACCCAGGTTGTTGCTTGCAAGGCAAGTGCCCTATCTGCTGTACTATTGCTTTGACCCTAGGTACTCTTTCTTGACCCTTTGTACACTGTGCTCTTTATTTTTTTGCTTTTGGGGTCACACTTGGTGATTCTCAGGGATTACTCCTGCCTCTGGACGCAGGAATTACTCCTCACATTGCTTGGGGGATGATATGGGATATCAGGGAGCGAACCTGGGTTGGCCATGTGTAAGGCTAATGCCCTACCCGCTGTACTATCCCTACATCCCCCCGTGCTCTTTTTTGAGGTTGGGTAAATTTGAGCCACACCTGGTAGTACTCAGGGACTACCCTTAGCTCTGTGCTTAGGAGTGAATCCTGATAGTGCTGGGAGGACTATGTGCTGTACTGGGGATCGAAGTGGCATCAGTGGCATGCAAGGCAAACACCTTACCTCGTGAGCTATTTGTTCAGCCCTCATACTGTGCTCTTTGAATGAATGTCACTATGCTGAGACCTTACTAAGAGGTAGGTAGTCATATATCACTTCCATGAGGTAAAATATATATTTAGATAACTTGGAATTTTTATGTATGAAATATTTATCCCTTCTCTCTCATTTACCTGTTAGATAATTTACATGAATATAAATTTGTGGATAAAATACTTACATTTTTGGCTTAAATTGTTCCAATTTGGGCTAATGGGAATTCTTTCAGTTAACTTCTATGTCTTTTTAACATTACCTTTTTGAACTTCTTTATTTACTGGTAGTACAAATAGTCCATATTCATTTTGTATATTCCTTGGTCCATTCTTAGATTTAGCTATTTTTCCAGAAGCCCTTGTTCCTTTTATGAGACTATGGTATTAGATGCCTAGATATGGAGGGGCCAGTCCAGCAGGTAGGGTACTTGCCTTACATGCAACAGACACAGGGTCAATCCCTGGAACCTCATGTAGTCTCCTGAGTCCTGCCAGGAATGATCTCTGAACACAGATCCAGGAGTAAGCCCTGAGCACTGCCAGTTGTGGCCCCCAAACAGAATTAAAACAGCAAACAGTTCTGGGAGCTAAATGTGTTATCATTTTATCTAGGGTCTCTCAGCTGACAGAGCACATAGATACATGTATATAAACTAATCCACATATATTCATAAGTATTTGTATATGAATCTATGAATGTCTATAGTCAGAGATAATGACAAGTTCATATAGTTTCCAGTTCTAACCTATCATAACAATGGTTACTCTGGCACCTACCGCTCGAGTATCTGTAACCTTCCAGTCCCAACTGTGAAAAACTTGTCTCTCATATGCTATATGTACCTATTAATTTCCCTTATTGTTCAATCCCAGTTGACATGTATGGCAGTTTCAGAAGGTTAATCCTATTTTCATGGGAAACAATTTTACTAACAGATTTCACTTTTTCATGTACAGTTGTTTGCCTCTAGTCTTATAGACTCCTCTAATTTTCAAAGATAATTAGGTGCACATCTCTGATTCACATAACAATCTGTAATAATAACTCTTTTTTGAAAATCTTAAAAACATAAAATTGAGCAAAAGGAGCCATATGTAGTTCTGTATTATAAGAATTAGAATAGTGGCTACCCTTCATGCCGAAGGTGTAGTTATTTAATGCAAAGAAACAGGTTGGGTCTTCAAAAAATAAAACTGAGATAGCCTGAGAGATAGTACAATGAGGAAGGCACTTAGTTTGCATGCAGCCCATACCAAACTTTATATCTGCATTCAATTTTATTTAAGTTATATCTCAGTTGTTTTCAAATTTTGGGCCATACATGCCCAGCTGTGCTCAGGATTACTCCTGGCTTTGTGTTTAAGTAATACTCCTGGCAGTGCTCAGGGAACCATATGGGATGTCACAGATTGAACCCAGGTTGTTCGTGTGCAAGGCAAACACCCTACCAACTGTGTTACTGCTCTGGCCCTTTTTATATCTTTTTTTATGTTTTAGAGAGACAGTATAGGAGATAAGATACTTTGTATGCTGCCACTCCTGTTTCAAATCCTTGGCACCACATATGGACCCCCAGGCACTGCCAGGGGTCACTTCTTAGCACAGAGCCAGGAAAAGTCACCAAGTACCACTGGGTGTCCCCCCTCATCCCATGGCAAAAAATTATGAAAGAGATATCTAAATGAACTTGAATATGCTTTATAGGAAACCCGGATTCCCCACACCCATGTTCTCCTGAACATTGCTGGGAGTTAGCCCCAAGCAGTGAGCTGGGAATAGCCTCTGAGCACCACCAGATGTGGCCCCGAAACAAAAACACACAAATTATGAAACATGCTGGAAATATTTCTCTGTCTCAGAGGAAATCTCACCAGAAGTGTACAATAGGGGAAAAATGTGCTTCTTGGCCTCTCACTTACTTTTGGAAATAGCAACAGCCACACTGGATAGGAAGCCCAGATCTTGTCAGGAAAACTAATGTAGTCTCAACCCTCATGCAATTTGCTTTTGTGGAATGTCTTAAGACAAGTGAAGCTCACACACAAGGCAAGGAAACTAAAGGTCTGAATGATGGTCAGTAAAGATAAAATGAGTAGCTTTTAGGTGTGGGAGAGATAGTACAGAGGTAAGGCACTTGTCTTGCATGTAGCTGACCTGGGTTCAATCCGCAGCATCCCACATGGTCCCCCGAGTACCATTAGGCGTAATTCCTGAGTGCAGAGCCAAGAGTAACCCCTGAGCATTGCCAGGTGTGCTCCCCCCACCCCAAAATTGAGTGACTTTTAGGTTTAGGTTTTTATTAAGTAGCAAAAAGCCAAATAAACCCAAGTTGTCAGTCTCTCTACAACCCCTGTTCTATAAACTACAATAAAAATGAAAACAGCAATACTGAAATTACTGGTTGCCCCATACCTCATCAGACACTCTGCTTCTGAGAAGTCTAATCTAGGCTATTGCTAGGGGGTTTTATTCTCCATAGTAGCTCTCTTTTGAGAGACTAGGACAGAGACTCCACTATAATCTGTAGTGATGAGAATCTCATCAGAGCCTCCCAGGGGAAATAGGTAAGTGTGAGATGACTTCTTACAAGCTTCTTACAGACTTCCCATCCTCGCATGTTCAAAGAGGATCACAGGACATTTTTCCATGACTAAATTCAAACCTTTGCCTCTGAAAACCAGTGCAGTGTGGCCATGGCAGTACCATTTCCCTATCATTTGTATTTATATATTTATATTTATAAGGCTATTTCTCTACTGATAACAGATAGAAACAGTCACCATAATCTTGGGTAAGTGGAAAGAGCAGGTCTCTCTTGAGTGATCTGGAACTGATTGAACTGATCATGATTTGGAGGAAATCCATGTTCAGATTTTTCAGGCAACTAGGTAGTTCTCAGAATCTTTATGTTTATCTAGAAATTGGTTCACTTCCCTTTGCCACACCTGACTGTGGAAAAATGGTGGTTAACAAGCTTAAGTTTTATATTAATTACAGCATGCTTTACTTTTTTTAACGTTGTTTTGATTCTTTTATTCTCTCAATTTTTTTTTACTTTTTTTATTTTTATTTTTTATTGAATCACCATGTGGAAAGTTGTATTGTTCTCTTTAGTGCCTTGGTTCCATTTTTTCAATTAATTTATTTTGACAAATGCCTTTAGAAATAAAATGCCTTTATTTCTTTAGAAGTGCCTGAGCAAAGATCTTTAGGTGTTAAGGAAGAGCTCTTACCTGGTGGTTTATGACAACTAACAGTTTCAGTCAGGTTTCTATCCAGAGAGAGGAGACTATGTCAATAGTTCTGCTTCAGGATGGTGTCTGAACAAAGACTATTCCTGTTTGGATGTGCCACATGTTATAAGACTTTAAGAAAAAATTAAGACTAAAGTTAAGAAAGTTAATAACCCACAGGAAACCTGTGAACTATTTAAAAAATACTGTATTGGAAGTCTGAGAAAATATATGTCAATGATAAAGAAAGTGCTAGGCACTTGGAAATAAAATAAGTAGCTTGGTTAACTGGACCGTCAAAGAGGTGATTATAAAGGGAGGAAAGGAGTTTTAAAAAGCGGGAATGTAGTTTCTAGTGGGGTAGTCTACAAAATATGAATATAAAGCTCAGATACAAAGTAGAAATTACATGGGCTAAAAAAGTGATGAGTTCTTTACCAGGTACTCTAAAGCTCCTTTCTGATATATATACAATGGGGAAAGCCAGCTAGAGAGTCTGTGGGATTACAAGGATTAAAAGGGGATTTGATTTGTGCCAGGAGTATGGGAGGTAGGGGTTTTAAATTGTTGGGGGCTTAAGTTAGAGGGCTTAGGAAAAGCTCTGGGTGAGGCCCTGGAGAGGTGACTTGAGTAAGAAGTTTTATCTTTCTCTCTAATTTTCTCCTTTTTCCATCTGACTTTATTCGCTCTGGCCTTTTCCTGAATTGGCTTGACTTTGCTCCTTTTTACTTGAATGTCCTTTATCTGCTTCTCTTTGACCTGATTTTATTTATTTTCAAGTTGTAGTGCCTAGGGAGACTGCAGAGCGCTTTTAATTGGGCTCGCTCTGGAGGGGGACATATTTTTATCTGAAATTCGTACTAACGAATTTCAGGACCCAAGTATCTTTGATCATGAGTGGGGGGAGGGGGTGCAAATAGTCACTTGAAGGTCCTTTGTGTTTTTCAGTGGAAGGTAGAGAACCTGGTCACCCTTAGTGGAGGAGGGTTTAGCTAGGAGAGGCTGACACCTGGTGGTTATACTTGGAAGGTACATTAAGGGTTGTAAGAGCCTCATGTATTTACTTACCATTTACTGAGCTAGGAGTAACTCCTGAGCATCATTATGTGCGGCCCCCAAACCAAAACCAAAACCAAAAATTCAACTTGAGGGTCCAGAGCTATAGTACAGCACATGAGGCATTTTCTCTATACATGGACAACCCAGGTTCAGTCTCTGGCACCACATACGGTCCCCCAAACCCTACCCAGAGTGATCTATAGCACAGATAAAGGAGGAATCCCTGAGTATTAATGGATGTAGCCCCCAAGCAAATGAAAACTCCCCCAAAATGCAAATTGAACTCAAAGGAAATTCCTTTTATAATACAGTTCATTTGAATACTGTGCTACCAGCCTTATAAGTCTGAATGCAGTCTGTTACAACTCTTTTTTTTTTAGGGGGCTACACTTGCCAGTGCTCATGGCTTACCTCTGGTTCTGCCATTGAATATGGTATATGCTAATGAGAATGGCATACATCAAAAAGTTTGGGAACAATCCTTTCTGGCGGGGATGTGGTGAAAAAGGAACTCTCATTCACTGCCAAGGGGACTGTTGTCTGGTTCAACCCCTGTGAAAAACTATAGGAGAGCCCTAAATAGAGCTTCTGAATCAGCGATTCTACTTCTTAGTATCTCCCCCAGGACATAAAAATATTCATTAGAAAAGAGTGCTGAGAGATAGTACAGTAGGTAAGATGCTTGTCTTACATGTGCCTGACTGGGTTTTGATCCTCAGCACCACATACTGTGCCGTGATACCACAGGGAGTGATCTCTGAGTATAGAACCTGGAGTAAGCCCTGAGTATAGCTTGGTGGGTCTACAAAACCAAAAAAAGATATGGGAAGCACTTATACTTATCATAGCACTAAATACAGTAGTTAGAATATGGAAACAAACCCAGGTGTCCAACAATAGATAAGTAGTTATTGAAGTTGTGGTGTATATACACAGTAGAATACGATACACTCATAATGAATGATGAAATCTTGCAATTTGCTACAACCTGGAGGATCTTTATGTGAAATCAGTCTGAAGGACAGTAATAAATACTGCATATACTCCCTAGTTTGTGGTATATAGAATTCCATTTTTAGGGAATGAAATATATCAAAAGAGGACAAACCATTGTTTCTAGATTATAGAAACAAAACTGCCATGGAAGGAGAAAATATGTGGGGATGAAAAGAGGTTGTCTGGAGTAACAGAGAGGCAAGGCTCAGGGGTTCTGGAGTCTCCTGTGGACTATCTGTACACAGATATTCCTGTTCACTTCTACCTGTAGAAGTGAACTATCTGTACACATCTAAACTACTAGACCCAATAGTACTGTAAGCTTGGGACTCAAACTATAATAAATAAACTTTAAAATGTCTCTGTTGTGTCTAGCAAGTTAGTGCAGAATGTAGGGTGCTTGCCTTGCGCATGGCCTACCCGATTTCAGTCCAAAACATCCCATATGTTTCTCTGAGGACCATGAGGCGTACTTGTTGAGTGCAGAGCCCAAGTAACCCCTGAGCATCACCAAGTATGGTGCCAAAACCAAAATATTGCCTTACCCACTGTAATCTGGCCCCAGAGTATTGTCTGTGTTTGAATGTGTTTCCCGAGGCCAAGTTGAAAAGTCTGGAAGTGAGAGGTTTGGTTGAAATTTGTGTGGATGAGGAACCATGGAGCATTGTAAAGATGAAAGGAAGTGAGGTATATGCTCAGAGTGTCTTCACCTTGAATGAAAGCCAAACATGACAGGATGTAAAGAGGAATGGCATTAAGATTATATCAAATCTACAGCAGGACGAGGCCTTTTTATTTCCAGTAGTATTTAATTTTATTTTAAAAAATTTTATTAGTGAATCATTGTGAGGTACAGTTACAGAACTTACAGACTTTCGTGCTTGCATTTCAGTCACACAATGATCAAGTACCCATCCCTCCGCCAGTGCCGATTCTCCACCACCAATGATCCCAGTCTCCCTTCCACAACCGTCACCACATTCCTTCCCCCACAACACCCAAAAGGAGAGAGAGGACAAGCCTTTGAGGATAGTAGAGAACTGGAACAAGGTTTAAGGGTAGCTGACATTTTAGGCTTATTTTCCTTGGTTGTCTTTCTAAAGTAATGAAAAACCTAAATCTAAAAGTAACACTATGTCTTTACTAATCAAATTAGTCAGGGCTTAACACTGCCCTGCATTTTTTTGTCTTATGTATGAGTGTACAAGCCGTTTTTGGTTTGGTTTTTGGGACCACACACAGCAATGCTTGAAAAATACTCCCTGCATGATCAAGGAATCCTGTGGTGCTGGTAATTGAACCCAGGGCTTCACATACACAAGGCTGGGATAGGCCTTGAGGCATTCCATGCAACCAAGTTATGAAAGCATCCAAAGCATGATAGGTTGAAACTACATTTGATTTCATTGACAACATTAATGTCACCCCAGGTGAAAAGAAGGATGTTTTCAGAAATCAGTGAGCTGCCCCACAATAAACACTGTAATTTATACCACTTCTTTCCCCCACCCTACCTCCATCTTACTGGGATCCTTGTCTTCTGCATTTCAGTACATGCCAGCTTTCTGCCCTTTGTTGATAGTCCCTTGGTACTTATTTTTTGACCTCTTGTATTGATCTCCATGTTCTCTGTTAAGGTATGTGCTCCTTGGAGCCATGAAATGATTATATGTCTTTCTCAAATAGACAGCTATAAATTGGGACGGAGCAATATTACAGCAGGTAGGGTGTTTGCCCTGCATGCTGCTGACCTAGGTTCCATCCCTGGCATCCCATATGGTCACCCAAGCACCGCCAGGAGTGATTCCTGAGTGTAAAGCCAGGAGTAACCCCTCAGCATTGCTTGATGTGACCCAAAAATCCAAAAAAAAGAAGGCTATAAAATAGTCCCTGCCCAATTGACTTATTTTCATAGTCTGAATAAAGAAAGTGAAGTGATTAAAGATATTGAGTGATGTTGTGTGGAGAAGTGGAAAATTTGGGATCTTATACATTGTATCCTTTGCCCCCATTTAAATGGAAGTCATGGTTATTGACTGAAGATAAGGAAGGTAATTCATTCCTCAGAGGCTTAGTTGTTGTGAGAATTTATTTTATTTATTTATTTATTTATTTTTGCTTTTTGGGTCACACCCAGCGATGCTCAGGGGTCACTCCTGGCTCTGCACTCAGGAATTACCCCTGGCCGTGCTGAGGGGACCATATGGGATGCTGGGAATTGAACCCGGGTCGGCTGTGTGCAAGGCAAACGGCCTACCTGCTGTGTTATCACTCCAGCTCCCTGTTGTGAGAATTTAAAAGAGTCTTTGGACCAAAGAGGTAGCTCAAAGGGCTAGGGCATATGCTTTGCATGCAAGGGACCCAACCTTTATCCCTAATACTGTATGGTTCATTGAGTACAATCTGGATCAGCCCCTGAGCACTGATATAGGAGTATCTCCCAAGCATCACTGGATGTGGTCCAAGGAGATAAAAATAATGATTTTGAAGCAGTTATCTTAGCATCAAGCTCAATAAATCAAAGTTTTACAAAAGCTGCCATAGGGATATGGCGCAGTGGTAGAGCATGATTCCTTAAGCACTGTGGGGAGTAGAGTCTGAAGTAGCTCCTGAACACTGCTAAGTCACTACTACTAAGTGTCCCCCAAACTGAAAGAAAAATGTCCATTGAAGGAATCAGAGTCATAAATGGGTAAGACATTAGCCAATGAAACAAGAGTTATTGAAGTTTCAATAACTGAAAAAGTGTTATAGAATAGGCAAGCTTATTGTTATGTTTGGGTGGCAGTCAGAAGTAGATGAGTGAATTGACTGTAGTTGGGAACTAAACAAGAAGAGACTGTTATGCTACTAAAGTGCAAAGAAGAAATTTAGGTTCTGTTACATTATATAATCTTAAGCATTGGGCTTTTAGTAGAGTGTAGATTCTGATAAACCATTTGCTCACCAAGTGGGCAGGGAGTGGGTGCTGCCGTAGATCCAAGATTATATCTTTTCTGACTTGGATTTGACTTGTTGTGGATGCTGGAAAGCCTTTGTAGTGAGTTTAGATTCAGAAAGTTTCTACTGCAGTGAGGGTGGGAGGCAAGTGGTGCTCAGGAGGACCCTGTGCCACTCTTGGTGATACTGGACCCAGTGGTGGGAACTTGATGGTTCTGTGCTTGAGTCAGAGATGCAGTGCTGCTTAGTGTAGATTCTCTTTAATTATGCTTATTAGGTTTGATGAGACTTGTTGTTATGTTTTTGGCATATTGAATATGCCACAAGTAGCTTGCCAAGCTCTGCCGTGCAGGCGGGATACTCTCAGTAGCTTGCCAGGCTCTCCGAGAGGGATGGAGGAATCGAACCCAGGTTGGCTGCGTGCAAGGCAAACTCCCTACCCGCTGTGTTATCATTCCAGTCCATGGCCTATCGGATATGCCCAAAACAGTAACAGTCTCACAATGGAAAAGTTACTGGTGCCCGCTCGAGCAAATCGATGAACAACAGTGCTACAGTACTACAGTGCAGGTTTGATGAAGGGCTAGAAAAATTGGGATGGGCCTGGCAAAAAGAAAAATGAATGGAAGAGTTTAGGAAAGAACACGTATTATTGAAGTTTGATAATGGGATAGAGCAAAATGAGGGAGAGTGTTTTATAGGGTTGTAGCTAAGTCAAAAAAGAGGGTATCTACAACCCTATAAAACACTCCCTCAGCACGCATCTCTCTTTCGGTGCGTGCTCACCAACCACATTTTACTTGGTGTTCCCTTTTCTATCTGAGCTGCCTTTTCCCCCAGCATGTGAGGCCAGCTTCCAAGCCATGGAACCAACCTCCTGGTACTTATTTCTACTTACTGTTCTTGGGTGTTAGTCTCCTAGAGACTGAACACAATAGCCACTCAATACCCCTATTGCAAACCACAACACCCAATTGGAGAGAGAGAACAAAAGGGAATGCCCTGTCACAGAGGCAGGATGGGGTGGGGGAGATGGATTTGGGGGGTGGGAGAGAATGGGCACTGGTGGAGGGATGGGTTCTCGAACATTGTATGAGGGAAACATAAGCACAAAAATGTGTAAATTTGTAACTGTACCCTCACGGTGATTCACTAATTAAAAAATAAAAAAATAAAAAACACTCCCTCATTTGGGGATATAGCTCAGTGGTAAGCTCTTACCTTGCATGTGTGAGGCCCTGGGTTCAAATTTCGGTACGACCAAAAATAAAATGGAGGTGAAGGACAGGGAATGATATATATTTGGTTTACCGCCATCAAATTTAGTCTCTGGCATCCAAACATGTAACTGATGATTATTTTATTTGAAGATCACAGCAAACCTCTAAAATATGAAGTTAATTTGTTTTCTTAAATGGACTAAAATTATACTCACAAAATTATTAAGATGGAAAACAATAAACAGGATTGATGCAAGACATTTCCCTAAGAATCTTTTGGGGGCCATACCTGGTGATATTCAAGGACTATTCCTAACTCAATGCTCAGGAGTTACTCCTGGCAGTGCTCAGAGGATCTTGTGATTCTGGTGATTGAACCTGGGATTACTGTGTACAAAGCATGCATTTCAGTCCACTGAACTCCTGAGGAGGTTTTTTCATGGGAACCACTTCTGGTGGTAGTTACTAGGGCGGGGACTTGCAGTACTACAGATGAAACACAGGGACTTGCACATGCAGTGTATGTGCTGTACCACTTGAAGTATCTTCTTGGTCCTCCCTTGGAATTTGTGTAAGAGGGTATGAATGTGTATATTTATTTTGCTTTTTTTGTCAGTACTCAGAACTCTGAGCTCAAAGATATGTTCTGATGATGCTCTAGGGACTATATGTGATGCTGGGGATCTAACCCTGGAAATTAAAAAAAATTGGGTCACAGGGTCACATCCAACTCGACTCCGGGCTTACTCCTAGCCCTGTGCTCAGGGATTACTTCTTGTGGTGTTGAAGGTGGAACCCAGTTTGACCACATGCAAGGCAAGTGCCTTATCCACTGTATTATCTCACTGACCTGGAATTTGTACTTACTTTATTAGTTGTTTCTTCCCTTTCTTTTATTATTGTTGCAATGTTTGGGGTTCACATACCTGTTGCCATGCTCACGAACACATGGCTTTGTATGCTACTGGCGGGGGGCATTCCCAGTGGCCCTCAGAGCCTGCTCTTAGTTTGGCTCTTGAGTCACTGCCCCTACAGAGGCTATCTCTCTAGCCCTGTATATCCATACTTATTGTGGTGCTGGGGATTATAAGTGCAGTGCTGAAAATAGCATTTTGAGATATGGGGTGATATCAGGGATAAAACTTAAAATCTTTGGGGCTGGATCAATAGTATGGCAGATAGTGCATTTACCTTGCATGTGGCCGACCCGGTTTTGATTCCTAGCATCCCATATGGTCCCCCGAGTACCGCCAGAAGTAATTCCTCAGTGCAGAGCCAGGAGTAACCTCTGTGCATTGCCAGGTATGACCCAAAAAGCAAAAATAAATAAATAAATATTTTAAAAAAACTAAAAACCTCAAACATACAAGGAAGGCACTTTAGCTACAGCCCTTCCCCTCACTGGAAATTTCTTTAAAAATTTGGGTCACATTCATTTATGCTCAGGGCTTACTCCTTGTGAGACCCAGGTTGGCTGCATACAATGCAAGCGCCTTACCTGTTGTACTATCTCTCTGGTCCCTTGAAAAAAATGAGGGTCTTGGTGTTACTTCCTCCCATTTCTTATACGTCACTCTTCATGGTGCTCAGAAGATCACGCAGGATTGAACTTCGGCCTCCACAAGCAAAGATGTGCTTAGCCTTTTGAGTTATCTTCTTTGGTCCTCCTCCTCAGAATTGTAAAAGACATTTTTCTCAGATTAAAATCTCTTTCTATGATTTAAGCTAGTGGGAAATTTTGCTATTTTTCATTAAGGTAGCATTGGTTTACAAGAGCATGTTTGTTTTAGGGGTACAATGTTATCCCACTACACCATTACCAGAGTGCCAATATCCACCCCCACTCCCACCATAGAGTATTCTGATTTTGTTTTCATTTGTGGGCACACTTAGTGTTGCTCAGGACTTATACATGACTATTTGCTCAGGGATAACTCCTGGCAGGGCTTTGGGAACCATATGTGGTGCCCAATTTTGAACCCAGGGCATCTGTATGCAAGACAAAAACCCTACCTGCTGTACTATCATTCCTGCCCAGGTAGAGTATTCATGTTTGCTTTACCATAGAGCATGTTTGTTTTTCCATTCAATATATTGCATTCAGTCCTGTATTTTCAGTACAGAAATCTGTCTTAGGGGAATTTCATACAAGATTTCATATATGTTACTGTTTGCATTTCACTTGATGTTTTTAGAATACTACCTCTGTTTTTTACATTCTCTATTTTACAGTGCACCTTGGTGTGCATTGGTTATGTTAATTTTCTTTGTTACTCTTTGAGCCTCTGTTGTTTGTTTTTGGGTCACACCTGCCTATGCTCCGGGATCACTCCTGGCAGTGCCAAAGGGCCATGTATTGTGTGGGCATCGAACCTGGGTTGACTATGTACAAAGCAAGCACCTACCCACTGTACTAAGTCTCTAATCCCTATTTGACTTTCTGGATTTTTCTCAAGATAAGAAAACATCTAATCTTGGGGAAAATTCTCAGCTATTGTTTCTTCTACTAAAAATGTTTCTCCTTATTCTCTTTCTTCTGGAACCACTGTGATAAAAATGTATTTCCCTGTGATGCTCATAAATTTGTTATCTGTATCTTAATTTTCTATTTATTTTCAGTTTTTGGGCCACAGCCAGTTGGTCTCAGGGCTTACTCCTGGTTCTGCACTCAGGGATCGCTCCTGGTGGAGACCAAGTGACCTTATGTAGTGCTGGGGTTCAAACCTGAGTCGACTGTACGAAAGACAACGGCCCTGACCACTGTACTATCTATCCAGCTTTGTCCTAACTATATTTAAAAAAATTCTTTATAACTTTTCTCTTTTTGGAATATTTTCCTCTAATTAGATTTTCTCTGATTTTCTCAACTCATTGATTGACTTTCACATTCAGTCATTTTGCTACTGCCTTCTTATTGCATTGTTGGTTCAGCTATTGTATTCTTTAGCTCAGTGATTTATGTTTGGATTTTCCCTGTACTTCTTTGTTCTTGTCGAAGTTTTCTTCAATTGATTTACTCATTTCAGCAGGCTTCATTATGTCTGTTGCTTTGAATTCATCAGGGAGTTTAGACAGTTCTTTTTTCTATTGAATCATTGTGGGATACAGTTACAAAGCTTTCATGATTTTCAGTATTAAAATGACCAAATGCCTATCCCTACACGGGTGTACATTTTCCACACCAATGTCCCAAGTATCCCTCCTACCCCCTGACTCTGTGGCAGACAATTTCCTTCTTACTCTCTCAGTTTAGACAGTTCTTATATAGTTGGAGTACTTCCCAATCTCATCCATCAGTACAGACAAATTCCATCAGTTTAGATAATTTTTTTCACTTCTTCATTATGCCAATTGTTACATCAGGACTCAGAAAAAGGTCTGTATTTGAGTAGATGTGGGTGGTGATTGAGGGTTTATTATCACAAATTTCAGGCTGTGACTGTGGCTCTGATTCATATGGGCCGGGATGACTGCTGGGAATTTGTAGTCATAATTGCCGTGCACCAGTGACAGAACCAAGGCTGAGTGGGTCTAAACTATAACACAGGTCTCACAGTTGCTAGGGCCTGTCAGCAATTTTGGTGTCCAGGCCAAGTATACCTGAGCACTGACTGGTGGTTCATGGTTATAAGTACCCATTAATAGAATAATAGCTGTAGCACTGAGCAGACTTGTATAGCTATGGGACATGTGTGTGCTTTTTAGGGGTTTGAGCCACACCCAGTGATGCACAGGGGCTATTCCTGGCTCTGTGCTCAGGGATGCCCCTCGATATGCTTGGGGTCCTCTAAGAACTGCCTTTGATTCAAATCAGGAGTTAGAGCATGTGAGTGCTGGGGGTACCTATGCATCAATTTTGAGCAGACCTGGAGGGCAATGACAGGTTCAAGATGATAAGTATCTGGTAGTCTGCCTGCACTGCCATGGTCACATAGAACTGGTTACACAGGAAAACCTGTATGGCAGTGACTTAAGAGGATGCTGGGGCCTCACCCAGAGAGCATGTCTGCTAGGGCTGAATGAGAGAGGCAATGAGGGCCCCTTCTAATTGGCATTGCTTTGAATGGGCTACAGATTACTTTGTGACTCTATATGTGCAGTCTGCTTTCTAGCAGTAGAAGTGGATTGGGAAGGGCTGGTATGTTTGTTTGCAAGTATCTCTTAGGCCTCAGCTCAACTATTAGCTTGTCTGGCTTGTTCTCAAGATGTTATTGGGGCTGGAGCGATAGTACAGTGGGTAAGGTGTTTGCCTGGCATGCTGCCCACTCAGGTTGATCCTCAGTATTCCATATGGTCCCCTGAGCTCCACCAGGAGTAATCTCTGAGTGGATAGCCAGGAATAAGTCCTGAGCATCACCAGGTCAGCCCTTCCACCCCCCCCCAAAAAAAAAGAAAGATCTGTTACTAAGGGCCTTGAGGAAGGTTTACCTTGTACATGCCCAGCCCGGCAGCCATATGGTCCCCTGAGAACTTCCAGGAGTAATCCCTGAGAGAGAAACCAGGAGTAAGCCCTGAGCACTGCCTGGTGTGACCCAAAAACAAACAAACATAAATTATGTCACTAAGAAGAGAGCATTTGGTGTCAACCGCAAGGTTAAGAGAGATTATAAAAAATGATTAAAATGAAAGATTATAAAAGTGAGATATTATAAAATGGTGACTGGGGGCCAGAGCAATAGTATAGTGAGTAGGTCATTTGCCCTGCATACTGCTAACCTGAGTTTGATCTCTCAGCATCCCATATGTTTCCCCGAGCCATACCAGGAGTAAGTGCAGAGCCAGGAGTAAGTTGAGCATCACTGGGTGTTACCTCAAAGCAAAAAAAAAAGGTGCCTCTTGAGCCAGGGATATGACTCAAGTGGTAAAGCTCATGCCTTGCATGTGTGAGGTCCTGGGTTTGATCTTTATAATCCCATGAGAACCTGTTTTCAGCCCCCCTGCATACTACCAGGGATGGTTCTCACAAACATTTTGAAAACAAGCAAGATAAAATAGTTCAAAAGACTGGAGCACATACTTTGAATGATGGAGTCCCAGATTTGATATCTAGCATGCAGTCATCCAGGCACCACCAGGGGAAAAAATCTATAAGCACCCGTGCAGAGAATAGCCCCCAGTACCACTGGTTATGAACAAAAAACAAATAAAACACTGAAAACAAAATGTAACTTGCTGGTGACTGACTCCATTTATATGACGACTAGAAATTCAATATGGTGTTCTCAGTAAGATTGTGAAAGTTCATCTAGATGAGGCATATTCATGACTCTGCCCCTGTTTAGAGACTGTAGTTTCTTTTCTCCCATTCCAGTGTAGATATATGATTGTAGGACTGGATTTCTGGGTATTTAGTGTACCCCATATCTTCCCTCACCCCCATTCCCTGTAGCAGCGTTCTGCACCTTCATAAACTCTTCCTTATTGAAGCATGTTGTTCCATGTGGGATTTTTCCCTTGATGAACATGTCCCTATTTCTCTACTCCCGCTGGAAGATCCCGTAAGTCACTTAGACATTGGGGTTTCAGGTATGTTTCTGTTACTCATCCAAATTTTGGCATAGATTTCATATTGATCACTGGAAAATGCAAACACAGTGTCTCACCATTTCACACTTTCAGTGTGAATTTTTTAAAATTAAAATTATTTTATAAAGTTGCTCAGGGGACCATATGGGATGCTGGGAATTGAACCCGGGTTGATCACGTGCAAGGTCCCACTGTGCTATCACTCCAGCCCCATTTGGTAAAATTTTAGCAGTCACAGTTGTTTGACAATCGTGGATATTTGACGAAGTAGGTTGGGTAAATCATACTCACTTGCCCAAAGAGGATCATTTCTAAACTGCTATAAATAAGTAATAATACTGTAAATCATAGTGCAAAAGCTTATATATGTATATATTAAAAGAATCCCGGAGGCTGTAGTGATAGCACAGCGGGTAGGGCGTTTGCCTTGCATTTGGCCAACCTGGGTTCGATTCCCAGCATCCCATATGGTCCCCTGAGCACTGCCAGGAGTAAATCCTGAGTGCAGAGCCAGGAGTAACCTCTGTGCATCGCTGGGTATGACCCAAAAAGCAAAAAAAAAAAAACCCAAAAAACAAAAACCTCTCATAGAAGCATACTAGTGGGAAGGAGGCAAATGGGGTGGGTGCATTGGTGGAGGAAAATGGACATGATGAAGTGATCAGATTAGCATTATAAAATTGTGTATCTGAAGCCTAAGTATAAAGAACTTTGTAATTTTGCAATGACTAAAAATAAAATAGAGTGTCTCCATTTCTCTGCTCTACTGATCTTGGCCATCCAAGGAAATGCCTGGCTTAGAGCAGGACTGGTAAAGTCTCTTATAAGCACCTACATGGCACAGATGCTCAAGTTGCAAGCTGAAGTCTACTTTTTCTGGAAAGTGTGGGAGTTGATCTGTACCATACAGTTACTCAGGGAGCCATGTACTCAGGCTGGAGTGAGGAATTGCTGTTTGCAAGAAAGGACAAATCAGTCCTAACCTCAGCATAGGTGTTCCAGGACAATTACTTTTCCCTCACAAAAGAATTTCAGGAGTAGGCAAAATAGTGAAGCAACATAGTTTTATTGGATGAAACTTTCTTAGAAAGATGTTCAAGTGAAAACACATGTTCAAGAGAGAACATATTCAGGAGAGAACCTGGGCTTCAAGAGAGAAATAGGTATTCAAGAAAGAAATGGATTTCTGCAGCATGGAAAAAAGCAAGCAAAAAGACATAGAAACAACAAGCAAAATATGTGTTCAAAGAAGAACATGGACTTGCAGAGCATGCAAGCAAACAAAGAGACATAGGTGCATATTCAAGGGAGAACATGGGCTTGAAGGAGCAAGCCCTGAATGGCTTTCAGGAGGAGGTTTTATATAATTCCTTCACATGGTGTTTTCCTAACGGTGTGTGGGGGACAATGTAATGCTGGTGATCAAAGCAGGGCGTCCTGGAATCAAACCATGCAATCAGCCCTTTGAGTGTCTCCCTGGCTATCCTTGATAACATTTTGCAGTTGCACCAGGGCTAGACAAAGTCCCCAGAATCAGACACCAAGACACCTGTACCCTTACTCAACTTATATGGAGTATCTGTATTGCAAATCATAATGCTCAAAAAGAATGAGAAAGAAAAAAAGCCTGGAATAAAAGTGGGGAAGGGGCAGGAGGGAAACTGGGGACATTGGTGGTGGGAAGTGTGCATTGGAGAAAAGAGGGTTGTTGGAACATGATATGATTGAAATCCAATCATGGACAACTTTGTAACTGTGTATCTCACTGTGATTCAATTAATATGTATATAAAATTAAAAAAAAGAAAATTAACCCAGTAAAAAAACTTATGTGGAGAACTTCACTCCTCATCTATGACAGATCCAAGGGCACATACCCTCACCTCCTCTTGACATCCTCAGTGCTTAATTCTTTGTAGACAAAGATCATTGTTTTATCATTGTAAATTCTTTGCTGGTGGTTGGGGGTATATGATATGGTGCTCAAGTTGTACATCTGGCTCTATATTGGTAGGTCACTCCCAGAGGTGCTTAGGGGCCATAATATACTGGGAATTTAACCTGGGTCTCTGGGATGCAAAGCATGCACTTAGCCTTTTGAGCTCTCTGTGGTCCATCACTGCCCTTTCTAAGAGGAAATGGAGTATTCACTCAGGAAAGAGGCGAAACCAAACCGGGGCCTTTACCTCCACCATTTTATGAACCAACAAGACAGCGCCAGCCAACAGAGCCTGTGAAAATATATTTGCTCTGTAAGGCACTGGACACTTGGGGTGATCAAACAAGTCATCAGCATACTGACCATGATCACTTGCTTAGTGTGGGAGCTGGATGGTGACTGCTCAGAACAGACATAGCAACCTCAGACAGTGTATAGCCAAGTTCACACACTCCTATTTGGTACACCAGGAACCATGAAAGCACAAGTTGTACCTGAGCCATTTCTCAGGATGCTATGAGAGCTTTCTAAATCAGACCTTGATATTTATTCCTGCTCAATAAGCCATTAGACTGCTCTGAGCCATACCACCTGCCGCCACTTGCTCAGGAGAACAAAACTTGGTGCAGTCCCAGCACCTGCTAAAACAGTAGAGAGGACAATGCCCTTACTGTCCCAGTATCCAATAAAGCCAAGCATAATTCTGTACACAGGCCAACCATCAGAAAAAGGCGTCAATATTCTCAGCTGGTCATGATTATGAATGAGAAACTTGGATTATCCTCAGAAATTTTAGCACCATGAACCATTTCTGACCACTACCATAACTATTTATTCTGTCTTCATTTGTTTCCTTTTCTTTTTTTCTACTGTGTCCTTCCGAACATCCCATTAAACTGCTATAGTACTTCCATTCTAAACAACAATCCAAGACCATTGTTATTTTGTGTTATTTTGTGTGTGATTTTGCTTCAAACCTGGTTAAGCTTAGGGCCCATTCTGGCTCTGGAGTCAGGAGTGATCCCTGCAGTGCTTGAGGGAACATATGTGGGCCTACAGATTTGAATTTCGTTTGACTATATGCAAGGGAAGTTTCTTACTGCCATTATTATCTGTCCAGCTTCAATTTCTGTCACTGTCCAGCTTCAATTTCTGTCACTGTCACTGTCATCCCGTTGCTTGTTAGAGCTGGTACCAGTAACGTCTCTCATTGTGAGACTTATTGTTACTGTTTTTGGCATATCCAATATGCCACGGGTAGCTTGCCAGGCTCTCCGAGAGGGACGGAAGAATCGAACAAGGGTTGGCTGCGTGAAAGGCAGACACCCTACCGCTGTGCTATCACTCCAGCCCAGCTTCAATTTCTAATTCGATTACTTTTTTTGGTTTTGTTTTCCTTTAGGACCACACCAGGCAATGCTCAGAGCTTATGTCTGGCTCTATACTCAAGGATCATTCCTGATGGTGCTTGGAAGATCATATGTGGTTCCAGGAATTGAACCCAAGTGGTCCATGTACAAGGTAAGCACCATGCTGACTGCACTATCACTCTGGCCCCTGACTCCAATTAAGGTTTGAGTAAAGATTTTAGAAAAGTACTGGATAGCCCAATCTCTACCATCACATTTCCATTCTTAATTGGCCTCCGCATTCATGTATCAGTTGTGTAAGTCTGGAAATTCAGTTACCAAATCCAAAGGTTGTTTTTGCATTCCTCCCCTACTGGACCTGTTTAGGGTACTGGATAATGGGTGTAACTTCCTTTGTGAGACTGTTGTCCATAGAGCCCCAGATTCTGCTCCTGCCTCTTCCCATCTTCTCCCACATTCCTCATTCTGACTTGTGCCACTCATCCACAAACTTGAATCAATGATGCTATTCTCTGGGCCCTGGAAGATGTCCTCCAACATACCCTTCTTCCCACATTTTCCAGCTGGATCTCTGCTCAGGCTTCCCCTTCCCAAGGAAGCCTGGGCTGTCCTACCCACAGCACTTAGAGTGGCCTCTTAGGTAAAACCTGTAATATCAAGGTGCACATCTCTCCCCATCAAGCATTGAATTCCTCTGGGCAGGAACCCACTGTTGTTTACTTTGGGGGCCCCAGTCAGAGCACCTGAACTAGGACTCCCTCAAGCTTGTGTCAGTCAGGCTGGAGATATTTGTGTTCAGAAGCCTGAGAAGCAGCTGGGACCTGTAGAGGGGATCCCTCAGTTTCCAAGAAAAGGCAGGAAAGGAGACATGGGCACTGAGGGGAAAGCTTGGAAGAGGAGGTGGGGGGTTATGAATCAGGCCTGCTCTGAGCAAGTGGTAGCAAGGGCCACCTCTATTAACCACGGTGAGGGCTCATAGATGTGTGTTGCTAGGCTGAGAGGCATCACAGGAAGCATGAAGGGTCCTTGAATTCTCACTGTTAGGAGAGATCTTTTGGCAAGCAGAAGTGAGGCTCACCAGTGGGGGAAGATGTGCCCAGTTGCAGCATACTAGCAGGTACAATGGAAAGTTCCAGGTCAAGTGCAGGATTTCCATGTTCCTGAGCCCAAATGGAACTGGGGCCCTCTGCAAGTGGAGCCAAAGTTCTCTCTGCAGAAGACAGGAGCACACATTCCATCAGAGGGCTGAGGGCTGTTAGGCTCACAAGTAGCCCAGCTTGCTGGAACGTGGGTTTACCAAGAAACCCAACTTTCTGCTTTGAACTAGGACAGAGCCCTGGGCAAACTAGGGTACTTGGGCACCCTGGGTGGCTTTGGACAGCCTGCCAGGTCAGTGCCAAACAGGGCACCTTTTCCCTCTGCTGTTCAGAGCAGAGGAAATTAAGGGGTTCTTTATCTGAATTTTGGGTCCATTGGGAGGTGCCTTGTGGGACTACGGGCCCGTATCCAGAGTCTGGGGGTGCTGACAGGGTTGCCTGGATGTGACTTGTGTCGGGTCCTTCTCTGGAACCTTTCCAAACAGGAACTGGCTTTCAGTTCTAGTTGGGGTTGCTGTGCTTCACAAGTGTACTTAAGTCCTTTAGCAAGACCAGTCTTGTCCACAGGGTCTTGAGACTGACTTGAATATCAGGGCACAGCCTGAGTCCGTCAGAACCATCTCCGATCTTGCACTAAAGTCTAGGTTACTCATGATTGTGTGTCCAGGCCTGCTTTAGCAGGTGCCATGGTGTGCAAAGGGGCAGGCTTCCTACAAGGTGTACCCCTCAGTGGACACAGGAGCAGGCATCTGAAGGGAAGCACTCTCACAGTGTGTGCTGAGTGGGGTTGGGCCGTGCACCCTGGACAGACTCAAACTGCTCTGGGGGGTATTGTCTGCAGATACATGTGTGAGTCCTGCCCTTGACTGTGATGTGCCACAATGTAGTGCTGCTTTGTGGTAGCTGCTGAGGTATGTTCTAGAGATCTTGTATGGAGCATGACTGTCACCTGGCACCCTGGGAAGTGGTAGTTTTCTAATTGTTCCTTTATAAGGCTATGGTCTTCGCAATGTGTCTTTGGCCCCTACTTAAGTCATGTCTCACTCATGCTATCTTCTGCCAATAGAATTTGTGTGGTTTGTGTATCCCAAATTCTCAGCAGGGTTTGAGTATTCCTTTAGAGGTTTCCTGTGTTTCCTCAATAGGATGGTGAATTTTCTCCAGTAGCAACTTATGACTAAAGAGAGACTGTCCTGAGACCCAGTTTCTTCCTATGCTAGAGGTGGAATCCAGGTGCCCACATATGCAATGCATGTGCTCTACTACTGAGCCACATTCTAGACTCCCAACTCCTTAGTCTTAAGGTAATCCAGCTACTGGGTCACACACATTATCCACTTCAGAAGGCAGAGATGTGGGGGCTGGAGAGAGTTCAGGGCTCTTGTCCTGACTGTGGCTGTTCCTAGTTTGATCCGTGGCACTGTATATTGACCCCTGTGCACTGCCAGAAGTGATCTCTGAACAAGGGCCAGGAGTAAACCCTGAGCACAGCTGAGTTTGGCCCTACTTGTCCCACTGTTCAAAATAAGAAGTCAGAAGTATGGCTCAACATATGAATGTAATCATTTCTTTGTCTTGAAGGAATGCACAATACAAGTTTGGTAAAATTGCAACCAGAGTTGAGGAGCCATTTTTAACCCTGGGTGTATACCTCACTGCTTTATTTAGTTTCTTATGGGGCCATACCTGTTAATTCTCAGGGCTTACTGAATCTGTACTCAGGGATCATTCTTGTTGGGCTTGAGGGACAATATGTGGTGCTGAGGATGGAACCCTTGTTGGCTGTGTGCAAGGTAACCTTTCCTGCTGTACTAGCATTCTGTACACATAAAACCCCCTAAATACATTTTACTTAGATTTCTATTTTTTAGTGCTTAGTTTATTCCCAGGCCATACAATTTTGCTTCTCACTTGGATTTCCACATATGTTATGCTTACTTTACCATATTTTAAATATTTCATTCTAAAACAACAAAAATATATTGAAATTTGAACCAGACAACTCATCTCAGATTAATCATTTGTATATGTCAGCTATTTCCTGTCAGGTCCCTCTTTCATCCAAAGATGTAAGGAGGTGTTTTGTAAGTGGCAGCATGAAGGTGCCATTTTCATCCTTTCTAACAAGTTATGGTATTTGTCTTCGGGGTATCAAGTTACAGTGATTTTCTTCAGGGCAATGGGCTTGGGTCTAGAAAAATAGCCACATACATGGGCCAGAGCAATAGTTCATGTAGTGCACTTATCATGTACATGGCTGGTCCAGGTTTGATATGGATCCCACATGGTCATCTGAGCCTTCCCGGGAGTGATACCCGAGCACAGGACCTGGAGTAAGCCCTGAGAACCACCATGTATGCCCCCCCTCAAAAAAAGAATAAAGAAAAGCAGGAACATGCAAATTGAATAGGGATGTAAATGACATTTATTTTTCTTACAAAGCTCTCTGACTCTTTGTTAAAAAAAAGTGGGGACTGTAGTGATAGTACAGTGGGTAGTGAGTTTGCCTTGCATGAGGATGACCCAAGTTCAATTGCCAGCATCCCATTTACTCCTCTGAGCACACCATGAATAATCCCTTTGTAGAGCTACCAGATGGTAAACAAGAAGAGTTATATGGAATCACTATCCACTCTTGCCCCAGACTCACTGATTTGCGTCAGGGGTGCTCTCAAATCCAACTTTATGGGAAAGAACAATATCATGTGAATCATGGATAATAGTAAACCAAGAGATCAATATAAGTAGTGAGTGTTGCCTTTGTCTGCATTTTTCCTACACCAGCTTTAGGGCATTCTCCATGGCCTACTGGAATCCATGAAGATAACAATTATGGGTTCCCTGGCTTCTGTTCATTTTTCTCGTGGGTCTAATTCAGCCATGTCTGGGCATGTCTCATAACATGGAAGGGCAGACAACACAAAGGTATTTATTTGCATTAGGATCAAATTGCACAGGGTAATTGTGAAAAGGAAGTTTGCATGGGTACCTGGGGAGATATGGAAATAAACAGGGTAGTACCTTATTTTTCTTGGGTGTTGATTTTCTTGCCTGATTTCAGAGACACATTCAAGCCCTAAAGACAGAAAAGATAATGGCCCTAGCTGATGGATCTGATTCCCTGCTTAAGTATGATAATGTGTATGTGTGTGGTGGAGGGGCAGGCTGAAACAGTCATTTGTGATTTCAACAATACCAGGAGGTTATACTCAACACAGAAATTCTTATGGAGTGATAAGAAAAATTATACCCAACTTAGAAATTAGGCAAAAGGATATGTTGTACATATTATACTGGAGCATTGGAATAAGCCTGACCAAACATTATGTAATTCTTTAGAGAAAGGGATTGTATTTGACTTGCTGTCTACTATTGGTTAAGATCTATGATGTTACCTTTATTTGTTTGCTTGTTTTTTGGCCACACCCAGCAATGTTCGGGATTCCTCCTGGCTCTGCAGTCAGGAATCACTGCTGATGGTGCTCAGGGGACCATATGGGATGCTAAGTATTGAACCATGGCTACATGCAAGGCAAACTTCCTACCCACTGTTCTTTCTCTCCATTCCCTGAAGTTACTTTCTAACTTAAAACCTTTTGTTTGTATAGATGCAACTGATTCTTCCCAGTAAGAAAAAATGTCCCTAAGGGGCTGGAGAGATAGTTGAATGAACAGGGTGCTTGCCTTGCATACAGAAGTTGTGCCCTCCCCCCCAAAAAAAAAATCTCCAAACCAAAAAGAAAAATGCCCCCAAATGTAACATTTTCGTACGGAACATAAATCATTATAGTATCTAATAGAAGTCTTTTTTCTAGAATTATTTCTTTCCCTTTTGGGTTTTGGGCCACATCTGGTTGTACTCAGGGATTACTTCTAAATCTGTGCTCCTGCAGGAGATAGTATTTATTTTTGTGGAGGTGGGGATTTGGACCACACTTAGCAGTACTCAGGGGCTACTTCTAGCTTTGTGCTCATGGATAACTCTGGCAGTGCTCAGTGGACTGTATGCTGTGCCAGGGGTCAAACCAGGTTGATCACATGCAAGAGAACTCCTTTACAATCCTGTAATCTCTGGTCCCCCATACTTGTTTTTCATCATTAGAGAGTTAAATAAAAATTTATAGAGGCCCACTTTATATTTCTTATAAATCTTTTTGCTTGTGTGTTTTGTGGCTGAACCAGTGATGCTTGGAGTCTACTCTTAGCTTGGTGCTTGCAGGATCATTCTAGGTGGTGTTTAAGGGACCATAAAGTTCTAGGCATTGGAACTTCATGGGGCTCCTACATGTAAATCATGCAAACCATCTCTTTGAGTTATTTCCCTAGCATATTAGTCATATATTTTCACTTTCTACAAATTATACTTTGACAGAGGACACTAGTAGTTGTGACTTCCAAGAGTGAGGCACTCAAGGGTTTTTATGGAACAGTTAACATCACTGCGAGAGCTGTAGCAAGGAGAAAGAGAATGAGAAGTGACATATGTTAAGTATATCTGACAGCTGGGTTCAAGAGGAACTCTGGGGAACTCCTAGATATAAGTTGATGAAAAAAATATTTTAACTTCTCACTGGGTTTCATCTTGATTTGTGAAGGCAAAAGAAAATATGAAGAGGAAGGCTGCCCATTTCATTAAGATATTATTTCAAAAGCTTTTCATGGGAACTTCTAGTTGGCTACCATTTGCCAACTCTAAGTTTGAAACAGAAAAAATGATCTTTCCCCCTATTCGACCATTTCCCATCCTTTACTGCTTGGAAATTCTTCTCACCAAGCCAGAAACTGAAGACTCACCCTGTGCTCTTTTCACTTTTCTGTCATCTACATATAATCAGTACCCCAAACTTCCATGTCATCAAAATTCATTCCTCCTTGTTAAGTCTTCCTGTTCCAGATTTTCTCAGTTCAGTTCTATGTCACTTTTTATTTGGTGTGCCTCCTCCCCTGTTTCAGGTTCCATCTTTCTTATAACTTCTCTTCGTCAAGTTTGCACAATGTGGAAACTTTCATTATAGCAAGTTTTATTATATTAAATGAAAGCTGTAAGGATCAGGGAAAAGCTAAGTAGTAGAGCCATTGCCTTACACATTTGATGTAATGTGTCTGATGAAACAAAGAAAGAAAGAAAAGAAAGAGAGAAAGAAAGAAGGGGGAGAGGGAGAGAAAGAAAGAAATATCAAGGATAAGAAATGCAACTCATTGGTAAAAAGTATTTATTTTATAATAAGGCTTTGTGTTTGAGGCCCTCCACTAAAATAAAGAAAATTTGGGTCACATAGGTAGTATACATGATAAGGCACTTGCCTTGCATGCAGCCGACCTGAGATCCATCCTCTATACTGCATATGGTTCCCCCAAGCACCATTAGTTGTCACTCCTGAGCCTTGAGCTAGAAAGAGCCTCTTAGCACTGTAGGGTGTGGCTTCAAAGCCAAAACAGAAAGAAAGAAAATTATAATCATGTTACACCTCTGGTTAAAACCCTTCATGGGGTGGGGCTGGGGCGATAGCACAGCGCGGAGGGCGTTTGCCTTGCATGCGGCCGACCCGGGTTCGATTCCCAGCATCCCATATGGTCCCCTAGCACCACCAGGAATAATTCCTGAGTGCAGAGCCAGGAGTAACCCCTGTGCAATGTTGGGTGTGACCCAAAAAGCAACAAAGCAAAACAAACAAACAAACAAACAAACAAAAAACCCTTCATGGGGGCTGGAGTGATAGCACAGCAGGTAGGGCATTTGCCTTGCACACGGCAGACCCAGGTTCAATTCCCAGCATCCCATATGGATGGTCCCCTTGGCACCACCAGGAATAACTCTTGAGTGCAGAGCCAAGAGTAACCCTGTGCATTGCCAGGTGTGACCCAAAGAGCAAAAAAACAAAACAAAACAAAACAAAACCCTTCATGGTAAGCCATTAGAAGTGGAGTTGGTGGAAATTGATGACTGAGCTGAACAAACAAATAAGCAACCAAGGATGTGAAATAAAATAAAGAGAAAGGGAGGAGAGGGAGAGAAAGAAATAAATATTAAGGATAAGGAATGCAGCTCAGTAGTAAAGTACTTGTTTTATAATAGGGCCTTGTGTTTGAGGCCCCCTGAGTTGGCTGTGCATAAGACAAGTACTATCACTCTGCCTCCACTTCAGATCATTTCTAACAAGCATCCTTCACTTTAGTCTTTCTGCACTTCACCCCATGCTCTCTTGGGTATCCTTGATGATGAATTTGTTTTTCTCTTTGTCCCAAATGACTCTATCTCTCTTCTCTGCTAGGCGCACTTCTGTTTACCTGTGAGATTCGTTCAAGTGGAACTCACTGGTGACTCCTTAAATAGTGTACTCTACGCTTCTTGCTCACTTCACCCTACTGTTGACTCTGGTAACCTCTGCAAAACACTTGTACTCGACTGTGATGAATGAAAGACACAAAGGAAAAAGTATATAATAATTTCACATCAGTTCAAGAAGGAAGGAAAATGAGAACATATTCATTCACATAACTGCTTTTTGTTTGTTTTAGCCCATATCCACTGGTGCTCAGGGCTTACTCCTGGCTCTGTGCTCAGGGATCACTCCTGGCAGTGCTCAAGGGGCCTATGAGATGCCAGATATAGAACAAACATCTTACCCCCATACTATCTTTCTGGCCTTTAGGACTTCTTATCTTTAAAATGAAGAGAACACAGGCATACACCAAGGCCAAGAATGTGGCTCAGAGATAAAGTACATGTCTTGCTTGCCTGGTGTTTGCTCCTTAGAAGCACAAAGAAAATACTTAAAAATAATAAACTAAGAAAGGAAAATAAACACAGGCTTGGGAAGTAGGTTATAAGGCCTAGTTCATTCTTTACATGCAAGATTTCATGGTTCAATCCTCATTGCTTACTCCTCATAATACCACCAAAATTCAACCCTGGGGCACAGAGCAGGCAGTAGGCCCTAAATACCTCTAGGTGTGTTTCTCCCCCTCAAAGAAAGATATTACAAGCAAATGAGAAAACATGGTTGCTTAACTATGAGAGGTTGTGTCAGAAAGGAGAGTTTTTTTTTCTTCAAAGAAGATATGAAGAGGGGGCTGGAGGGGGCTGCAGCAATAGCACAGTGGTAACCCCTGTGCATTTCTTTTTTTTTAGATTTTTTGGGTCACACCTGGCAATGCACAGGGGCCACTCCTGGCTCTGCACTCAGGAATTACTCCTGGCGGTGCTCAGGGGACCATATGGGATGCTGGGAATCGAACCCGGGTCGGCCGCGTGCAAGGTAAACGCCCTACCCGCTGTGCTATCTCTCCAGCCCCAACCCTTGTGCATTTCTGGGTGTGACCCCAAAAAAAGCCAAAAAAAAAGAAAAGATATGGGGAACAAGTAAAGGGTGCTTGGAGGGCCCGCTCGGGGTGGGAGATGCGTGCTGAAAGTAGACTACAGACCAAATGATGGCCACTCAATACCTCTATTGCAAACCACAACACTCAAAAGGAGAGAGGGAGAGAAAAAGGTAATGCCCTGCTACAGAGGTGGGGTGGGTGGGGGGGGAAGTGATGGGGGTGGTGGGAGGGATACTGGAATCATTGGTGGTAGAGAATGGGCACTGGTGGAGGGATGGGAACTCGAACATTATATGACTGAAGTGTAAGCACAAAAGTTTGCAAATTCGTAACTGTACCTCACAGTGATTCATTAAAAAATAAAATGAAATTTAAAAAAGATATGGGGAGGAGCAAGGGGGCTGGATAGATAATAGAGAAAGTAGGGTGCTTGACTCACATATAGTCGACCTGTGTTCAATCTACAGCACCCCATATGGTTCCCCAAGCACCACCAGGAGTCATTTCTGAGTGCAGAGCCAGTAGTAAGCTCTGAGCTCAGCTGTGTATGGCCCCCACAAAAAGAAAATATATATATATGTGAGAAGGAATGAGTATACGTTACTGTATACATTTGAAATGGGGAATTGGGCCATTCCTGGTGATGGTCAGAGGTTAGTTCTGGCTCTGTACCCAGGAATTACTCCTGGTGGTGCTTAGGGGACCATATGGGAAGCCAGGGATCGACCCTGGGTCAGCCACAAGCAAAGCATCACTGTAACTTCTGTACTATCCCAATATTATTGCATAACTTTGGGGTTTATAAGCATATTGATATTCTGTGTAATAAAAATGAATCAGTATGATGAAATGGGTAATATTCCATTGAAAGCAAATTGAGAGAAATTAACTACTTTGTATTTCTTTCTTAAAATTTTTAAAATTTTATTGAATTACTGTGAGATAGTTACAAGCTTTCATGTTTGGGTTACAATCTCACAATGATCAAACACCCATCCCTCCACCAGTGCACATTCCCCACCACCAATATCCCGAGTATACCCTCCCTTTCCCACCCTCCCCCTGCCTCTATGGCAGACAATATTCCCCATACTCTCCTTGTACTTTTGGGCATTATAGCTTGCAACACAGACACTGAGAAGTCATCATGTTTGGTCCACTATCTACTTTCGGCATGCATCTCCCATCCCAACTGGTTCCTCCAGCCATCATTTACTTAGTGATCCCTTCTCTATTCCATCTGCCTTCTCCCCTCTGCTTATAAAGCTGGCTTCCAGCTATGGGGAAATCCCCCTGGCCCTTGTATATACTGTCCTTGGGTGTCAGCCTCATGTGATGCTACCTTACACTTCAGAAATGAGTGCAGTCCCTCTATGTATATCCCTCTTTTTCTGACTCATTTCACTTAGCATGATACTCTCCATGTTTATCCATTTATAAGCAAATTTCATGACTTCATTTCTCCTAACAGCTGCATAGTATTCCATTGTGTAGATGTACCAAAGTTTCTTTAACCATTCATCTGTTTTAGGACACTCGGGTTATTTCCATATTTTGACTATTGTGAACAGTGCTGCAATGAATATATAGGTACAGATGTCATTTCTACTGTGCTCTTTTGCATCCTCAGGATATATTCCCAGAAGTGGTATTGCAGGGTCATATGGAAGCTCAATTTCTAGTTTTTGATGGACTGTCCATATTGTTTTCCAGAAAGGCTAGACCAGTCGGCATTCCCACCATAAGTGAAGGAGCATCCCTTTTTTCCCACATCCACACCAGCACTGGTTGCTTCTTTTGTTCTTTTGAATGTGTGCCATTCTCTGTGGTGTGACTACTTTGTATTTCAAATAACTGCACTTAAAGCAGACATGAGGGAAAAAGGAAAAAAAGCACGAATTTAAGTAGCTTATGAATTCCCAATTTAGGAGCAGTGAGTTGATATTGCTGTAAACCAGGTTCTCCTTGTGAGGTAAAGGATATACATGGGGAGGGACCCTTTGGACACTGGTGGAGAAAGAAGTAAGCTCTCTGTTTGATGAATGTGGTGTTGATAATGATGCATACATGAAAAGTGTGATTAAAGGCATTGTGAATCCTGATACCTCTATAAAAAAACTTAAGAAAGAAAAAAAGAAGGAAAGGTATAAAATACGAAAAGGGGAAAGGAAAGAAATAATGCTGTGAGGATGGATTGAAAGTAAAATTTATTGCTCTCAAATATGTATATACATGTATTTGTGATTGCTTATAGACTCATTTATATACATAGTATATATGATGGATTTGCATATGTACACATGTGGGTGCATTTTAGGGGGAGTCTAGTTTGTATAACACCCATACACATGGGTGGTACTCAGAGACTACTGGTTCAGTGTTGTAGGGTTGCTCCCAGTGAAAATCAGTACCATTCAATGCTGAGGATTAAACCTGGGCCTCGTGCATGCAATGCATGCATAGTAACCATTTGAACTCTCTACCCAGTTCCTCCAGATACAATTTTTAATCAAAAAGTAATGCATACAGCCGGGGAAATAACTCAAATGCTTATATTCAAGTTCTATCACTGACACTGCATGGTTCCATGAACACTGCCAGGTGTGATCCTGATCATAGGTAGATTGAATATTGCCAGGAATGATGAATGATACCTGTTTCCCCTGATCACTGCTTGGGTGGATGAAAAAAAATACAAAAACTCAATTTAGCCATTAAAAAATTAGATAAGTGCTAAAATGAGAAACATTTTACTGTATTGTATTTTTATTTATTTTAAATTTTATTTATTTATTTTATTTTTTTCTTTTTTGGTCACACCCAGAAATGCATAGGGGTTACTCCTGGCTCTGCACTCAGGAACTACTCCCGGCGGTGCTTAGGTATCCATATGGGATGCTGGGGATTGAACCCGGGTTGGCCGTGTACAAGCCAAATACCCTACCTGCTGTACTATAGCTCCAGCCCTCTGTATTGTATTTTTAAATTTTCATTTAAGTTATTTTTTGTTTTGGGGCCACACCGAGGGCTTACTCCTGACTCTGTGATTAGTGGTCACTCCTGTGGTGCTCAGGGAAACCATATGGGGTGCTGGGGATTGAACTTGGGTTGGCTGCATGTTAGGCAAGCACCTATCTCACTGTACTATCTCTCTGTGACCCACCACCCAAAAGTATTTTTTTAACATGTAGAAATGTTACTGATTTAATAATGATAAAGAAACAACAACTAAAGGCAGTATCTGACCCTTTGATTAGATCTGGTACTGGTTATGTGAAATGTTCTAAAAGATATTCCAAGTACAAAAATTGGAATATGAGGGAATAAAGTAAAGCATTGTAAAAATGTAAATTTTTGAAATTAATAACTGGGTTGTGGTTATATAAGTGAATATTACCATAATTTTGGAGCATAGGCATTGTAGTACTTAGAGTAAAGGACAATGATATATATGCGTATATATATATATGTATAAAATACTCTCAAACAGTTCAGGGGAAAATATATGTAGATCTGTGGATCAATTCACAGATGATAGAGATTGCAAATAATACGTGGGGTAAAAAATGAACAATTAATGAATCTCAATAAATGGTATACAGATAATCCTTACTATTATTCTCTCACTCTATCTATAAGCTTTAAATGATCTCCAAGTAAAACATAAAGCAATAATATCTGTATTAGAGTAACTTCTATTTTGGTTGTGGTTTCACTAATCTGTGAGAAATCAGACATGCACTACTCTTATTCAGCGTTGCTAGGCACTGAGGGTGGGAGAATGCTTTCACAGGACAACATGAATAGTAGATGTGCTATGAAAGTTTGTTGATTAACCTTAAGTATCCACAAATGAATATCTTGCAAAGGATTACTGATAAGGTTATGTCCTCGGTTATATGTTAGAGATGGTTTTAAGCAAGTTAAAAAATTACTGTTGGTAATTTTTTATTACCAAAATTACTGATGGTTTTAAGCAAGTTAAAAAATTACTGTTGATGCTCTTATCAAAAACATTTGTGGCTAGGGATATCTGTATAGCTTGGTGGCAGAGTACGTGCCTTGCATATGTGAGGCACTGAGTTTAGTTCTCTGGCATTTCTGTACTCTCTCTGAAGCCTGGACTCTAGTTTTTTGTTTTGCTTTAATTTGGTTGGGTTTTGGGCCACACCCAGCAGTGCATAGGACTTGCTCCTAGTTTTTCACTCTGGGATCACTCCTGGGGTTGGGAGAGCTTGGTGGACCATATAGGGTTCTGGGGATTGAACCCCACCCAGCTGCTTGCAAGGGAAGCACCTACCTACTGCACTATTTTTCTGGCCCTCCTTAGTTTTTAATATGTTAAGGCTTTCCTAAAGTAAGTTCTAAACAATTTTGTGCAGGCAGTGTTAAAACACACCATTTCTTGTTAGCTCTTGCAATGGAGCAAATATGCACCAAAATTTATGAACATATGGGCAAGAGGAATAGTACAGTGTGTAGGGTACTTGCCTTGCACACGACAGCCTGAGTTCAATCACAGGCACCCCATATAGTCCCCTAAGTGCCACCAGGAATGATTCCTAAGCACAGAGCCAGGAGTAATCCCTGAGTACCACTGGGTGTGACTCAAGAAAACAAAAATAAAATGTTTGCGAACACTCCCACACCACTTTCACAAGAAGACTATTGTAAGCCACAGCGGTCATATGACTCACTAGGGAAACTATCCAAACAGATGACTGTCTCATTTTATCTGTCTCTAGTTAAGAGAATGAGTCATTTATTAGTATTCATGATGGCTAACTGCTTTTACTACAGCTTTTGACATTTTTAAGGAACCATTGTTTACCAGTTCATTACTTTAAAACATTTTTATATCTACTCTTTGAAGGGTCCTATTCTGGTTATTAAGGATATAGCAGTGAACAAAACAGCTATATCCCCGATGTCATAGAATTTACACTCTTTTAAGAAAGCTATTAGATTAGCAAATGTATCACAAGTTACCTTCATAAAAGTCAACACATCAACAAAGTTATAATAGATTCCTGGGCTTAAGACATGACATTATTTATGTATGGAGGTTAGGTTAGGTGGATACATGTTGTGTTTCACAACATTATCAGTTATAGTCTTTCTATGGATCTTCTTAAATTGTAAGATAATGCTGTCAAGTTGGAGAGATATAAAAGTGAGTAATCCTCTTGTCTTCCATGCTGCGAACCCTTGTTCAATCCCTGGCACCTCTTATGGTCCGCTGAGAGCCATCAGGAGAGATTATTTAATACAGAGCTAGGAATAACCACTGAGAACCACTGGGCGTGGTCCTAAAACCAAAAAAATGAAAGATAACTGTTGGACTAGAAGATAGCTCAACAAGCTGGAGCACGTACTTTGCATGTCGGAGACCTGGTTTTCATCCCTGGACCACATGGCCCACCCCAGAACCAACAGCAATAACCTCTGAGTACCCAGGAAGTCATAGACCATGAACACTGCCCACTGTGGAAGGAAAAGAGATAAAAGAAAGGATAAAAGAAGAGAAGATAAAAGAGAGGGAAGGAATAGGAAGAGAAGGGGAGAGGAAGGGAGAAGGGGCTAGATTATGGGATAGTATGGGAGGTAAGGCATTTACCTTGTATGTGGCCAACCCATTTCGAATCCCTAGCACCACATATAGTCTCTTGAGCACCAAAAGTGGTTATTCCTGACCAGGAAGCCAAGATTATACCAGATCACTGCCCGCTATGGTCCCTTGACTGAAAGAAAAAAATTAAAGTAAAAGAGAAAAGAATGCAAGAAGAAAATGTTCTTGACTTGTAATCAATAAAAATAATAGAATTAACGTGTCCAGATTTTTCTCAGTAACTGGCTGGAGAGTTGGTACAGGGGTTAAGGGGTACAAGAAGTTAAGGCACTTGCTTTGCAAATGTTTGATCCCTGTACCGCACGATCCTCTGAGCACTGCTGGAGAATGACCACTGAGTATAGCCAGGAATGCCCCTGACCACTGCTAGCTGAGACCCACATCTCCCACTTACAAGAGAGTTTTCTTAAATGCTATAAGTCCTATTCAGCTTATGTCCAATAGGAACAGATATCACAGTCAAATGTTTTGCTGAAAGTATTTAGTAATGCAACTATTTACAGAGATCTCAGGAAAATGGCATAGGAATTAGCCTTCAATTTCATTCTCCATGCTTGTACTCTCTTGCCAAGTCCTCCCCAGTTGGAACCCAGGATCAATGGATCTCCCTAATGTCTATATATGAATCAGTAGAGAGCAGAGTGTGGATATAGAGATGCAGATCAATAAAGGTTATGCAACATAGACGGGAGCAATAGTACAGCAGTTAGGGTGCTTGCTTTGCATGTGGCTGACCTGGATTCACTCTTCAGCACCACTTATGTTCCCCCAAGCCCTGCCAGTAATGATCCCTAAGCGCAGAGCCAGAAGTAGGTCCTGAACACCACAGGGTGTAACCTAAACCTAAAATAAATAAATAAATAAATAAATAAATAAATAATCAAATATATTAAAGGATAAGCAAAGTCCCTAGTTTTTTTTATTGAATCCTTGCTCTTGCTCTGTTCACCTCTGCCTATTTTACATTTTATTTTATTAACAGTTACTTTATTTTAAATTGAAACTTATTTTACATATTGTGCTGGAGCGATAGCACAGTGGGTAGGGCATTTGCCTTGCACACGGCTGACCCCCGAGTTCGATTCCTCTGCCCCTCTCGGAGAGTCTGGCAAGCTACCAAGAGTATCTTGCCCACACGGCAGAGCCTGGCAAGCTACCCGTGGCGTATTTGATATGCCAAAAACAGTAACAACAAGTCTTACAATGGAAACATTACTGGTGCCCACTCGAGCAAATTGATGAGCAATGGGATGACAGTGATACAGTGATTTTATGTATTATATGAGTTTCAAGTATATATTAGTGATCCAGTATTTGTATATATATTACAAAATAATCACCGCAATAAGTCTAGTTAACATCTGTCACAACATAGCTATATTTTTCCTTAAGATAAGATCTTTTAATATCTGGGCTGAGGGCCAGATATGTGGCTCAGTGGTAGAGCACTTGCTTCACATGAATTCAATCCATGACACCACATGATGCACAGCACCACCAGAAGTAAGTCCTGAGCACTGCTGGATATACGCCCCCCCCCAAAAAAAAAGTTATAGACTGGGGAGGTGGCTCAGAGGGCTGGAGTACATGCTTCACATTTAGGAGAGCCAGGTTCAATCTCTAGCATCAAATGCTCTCCTAAGCACCACTGGGGAGCAACCCCTGAGTACTGAGTCAGGAGTAGCCCTTGAACACTACTTTGTATAGCCCCAAACCAAGAAAGAACAGCAGGACTTTTGCTTTGTTGTCCTGACCACACCCAGTATGTTAGGGACTACTCCCAGCTCAGTGCTCAGAGGTTTCTCCTGGCAGTGCTTGGGAGAACCATGTAATGCCTACAATCAAACCCAGGGGTGCAGCATGCAAAGCATGCACTCTAATCCTTTGAGTCATCTCCCTAGCTCAACAAAATAATTAAGTTATATTTTCTCAGCTTTCAAATATGCTTTTTTGGGGGGTAAGCACACCTGGCCGTGCTCAGGGTTTACTCATGGCTCTGTGCTCATGGATCACTTCTGGTGGGGATTGGGAGACCATATGGGGTACTGGAGAATGAAGCTAGGTCCAGGCATGTGCAAGCATGCACCTTGACCACTGTGCTTTATCTTTCCAGCCCCTAAATGTGTACATCTGACTTTACTATCCCCCAACACCCTTTTCTAATGTAAAAATGATTGTTTGGAATCCAATGCTTGTTACTGCTCCTGATTTTTTTATTTCTTGTTTCCTGCATTGCTCAATCCTTTGTAATCCAAACAAGAAGTTTACATCTACTCTGTATAACCCTGTGTAGTTCAGCACACACTCTAGAAAACTATCTGAGCAAAGACTCTCTTAGCAAGTGTATGTGCTTTTGTTGTTTGGCCCTGTGTGCAATACTTGGATGTGACAGAATGAAATGGGAACTGCTTATTTGTGTCAAAGTAACAACTCAGTTATCACACCACTTCTGCTTCTCTCCAACCTCTCTTGCATGCAAACCACACTGTGGTAGATTAAGATCACCAGGAACAGAGACAGTAAACAAAATTAGAGCATACCTCATCAGAGGAGGAATGAAAATGATTAGGGAGGCTAAATGAACCTGAGGAACCAGTATTTCTCGCCCTTGCTGGATGATGAAATTTTAAAAAGGGAAAAAAAGACTGTAAAAAGTCCTGGCATGCATGGGAAGGATAAGCTCTGATTGCAATACAATGCCTACCTTTGCCTAGGGAAAGAAAAGAGGTCCAAGTGAAGTACTGACGGATCCTTAACTGATGATCTACTTTATTTCTTCTTTTAGTTTCTTTTTTGTTTGGGATCAACATCCAGTAAAGCCAGGGATCGAACCTAGGACTCGCTCATGCAAAGAATACATTCCATCTTCTTGAACCATCTCCCCAGTAATGATATATTTTATTCCTTATCTTAATAGCTAAAATTATGTACTGGAGGAATACTTGATTAGACTGAGTGCATACATACTTTGCATGCATGGGGCGTGGGTTACATCCCTGGAACCACATATCCCCCCCAAACAGTGCCAGGAACAAACCCGAGGCACTGGAAACAGAGCCAAGAGGAACCCCTGAATACCATGTGGCCTAAAATCCTTCTAAGAAAAATTGCTAAAATTCTAGGACCATAAAGATGACTCAGAGGACTGGAGCACATGCTTTGCATGCAGGAACTCTGGAACAGCATGGTGCCTCAAAGAACCTTGAAGAATAGACCCCCAAGTACCACATCTGTGCCAGGAGTAGTCCCCAAACTGCTGGGTATAACACCCCCCAAATATATATGTAGCACTGTAGCACTGTCGTCCCATGGTTCATCAATTTGCTTGAGCAGGCACCAGTAACCTCTCCATTGTGAGACTTGTTGTTACTGTTTTTGGCATATCAAATATGCCAAAGGTAGCTTGCCAGGCTCTGCCGTGTGGGCGGGATACTTTAGGTAGCTTGCTGGGCTCTGCGAGAGAGACAGAGGAATCGAACCCAGGTTGGCTACATGCAAGGCAAACGCCCTACCTGCTGTGCTATTGCTCCCGTCCAAATATATCTGTATATGGCTGAAATTCTGAAGCATACAGAATATGTTAAATTTGGGGGGAGGTGTTAATTAGGGATCAAAACCAAGACCTCATACAAGCAAAGCTCTATCTTTGAGCTATATCCCCAGCCCAGAACTTTTGAACTGTAATAGTGAATGGGTGATGCTACTTAAGAAATTCTTTGTACTTTTCTAGGTGCAAAACAGTTGAGGCAAGCCAGGAGGGATAGGCTATAGGACAGATGTGCCCAAGAACAGTCAGAATATAATGAAGAATACAACTATTTGTTTGCTAGGTCCAAATGGTATTCTGGGACAACAGGTTGCTTCAGTCTAGCTAAAGGTTGAGATCTGCTAAACTCTGCATTCCTGTTCTGTTCTGAAAAGGGGATAGTTCCCCCATCCATAGTTAGGAACCATTGAGTAGAACCAGCCTGACTGAGACCAAATCTTGGTTTTGGCTTAACAGTGTCACTCAGCCTCTGGGTGACTCAGTTTTCTCATCTGTAAATTTTTTTTGAGGATGCCAGTCTGAGAAAAGGTTGTTGTAAGGAGTTTTTTCACAGACTGAATTTTATGCTATTATTCACAAAGTCAAGGTGAACCAATGGGAACAATACTCTAGCAAAAGGCTCATTAAACTTTTTCCACTGGCAATCACCCCCTTTAACCAGAGAGATGTGACATGGGCAATCACTGCTAGATTTATCTCAGATTCATTATATAGCTGACTATTGGTCTTTGTGCCCTCAGAAGTCTCTTACTCTTGCCAAAATTTTCATGGCCCATATGTAACCCCTGTGAAGTCAGGACCCTTAGACCCTTTAAAATATTCAGATTTGAAGGTGTTTTTGAAGGAGAGAAGGAAGAGAATGTGGGAGAGAGGGAGAGAGTGGAGAGTAATGTACTCAAGAGAGAACCCAGGCTTCTCCAAGGATGGAGAGATCCCCTACACACATCCCAGCATTAGACATGAAAGCATGAAAGTACACATCTCAAGAGGGGTGATATGGGCAACACATGTGCTCTGATCTCTGTCTAGTGCTAGGCACAAAAGTCAGATAAAAGTGGATTAAATACCTCAGTATCAGACCTGAATGCATAAGGTACATGGAAGAAAATGTAAGCATAACCTCTCATGACATTGAAGCTAAAAGCATCTTTAAGTGTGAAACTCCACTGACCAAGCAAGTGGAAACAAACATAAGCAAAAGGAACTACATTAAACTAAGAAGCTTCTGCACCTCATAAGAAACAATGACCAAAATACAGAGAGAGCCCATGGAATGGGAAAGAATGTTTGCCATTATTTTTGATAAGGGATTAATATCCAAGGTATACAAGACACTAGTAGAATTGTGTGAGAAAAAATCTTCCAACCCCATCAAAAATGGGGAGAAGAAATGAACAGAAGCTTCTTCAAAAAAGAAATACAAATGGCCAAAAGGCACGTGAAAAATGCTCTACATTGCTAATCATTAGGGAGATGCAAATCAAAAGAACAATTAGATATCATCTCACACCACAGAGACTGGCACACATTCAAAAGAACAAAAGCAGCCAGTGTTGGCATGGGATGTGGGGAGAAAGGGACTCTCCTTCACTGTTGGTGGGAATGTCAACTGGTCCAGCCTTTTGGGAAAACAATATGGCATTTCTACAAAAATTAGAAATTGAGCTTCCATGTGACCCTGCAATACCACTTCTGAGAATATATCCTGAGTGTGCAAAAAAGCACAGTAGAAATGACATCTGCACCTGTATGTTCATTGCAGCACTGTTCACAATAGCCAGAATCTGGAAACAACCCAAGTGCCCGAGAACAGATTACTGGTTAAAGAAACTTTGGTACGTCTACACAATGGGATACTATGCAACTGTTAGGAGAGATGAAGTCATGAAATTTGCTTATATGTGGATGGTCATTGAGAGTATCATGCTAAGTGAAATGAGTCAGAAACAGTGGGACAGACATAGAATGACTGCACTCATTTGTGGAATATAAAATAACGTAATATGAGACTGACACCCACGGACAGTAGACAGACACAAAGGCCAGGAATATTGCTCTATAGTTGGAAGGCTGCTTCATGAGCAGAAGGGAAAAGGCAGCTGGATTAGAGAAGGGACACTAAATCAATGATGGTTGAATGCATCATTTGGGATGGGAGATACATGTTGAAGGTAGAAAAAGGACCAAACATGATAGCCTCTCAGTATCTATATTTCAAACAATAATGCCCCAAAGTAGAGAGAGAATATGGGGGAATTGTCTGCCATAGAGGCAGGGGGAGTGTTGGAAAGGGGGGATACTAGGGACATTGGTGGTGGAAAATGTGCAGTGGTGGAGAGATGTGTGTTTGATCATTGTATGACTGAAACTCAAACATGAAAGCTTTGTAACTGTATCTCATGATGATTCAATAAAAACAAAATTTAAATTTTTATTTATTCAATTTTTTGGGTTTTGGGCCACACCCAATGGACTGGAGCAATAACACAGCGGGTAGGGCGTTTGCCTTGCATGTGGCCAACTCGGGTTTGATTCCTCCGTCCCTCTTGGAGAGCCCGGGAAGCTACCAAGAGTATCCCGCCCGCATGGCAGAGCTTGGCAAGCTATCCGTGGCATATTCGATATGCCAAAAACAATAACAGCAAGTCTCACAATGGAGATGTTACTGGTGCCCGCTTGAGCAAATCGATGAATAATGGGATGACAGTGCTACAGTGCTTCTTGGGTTTCACCCAGGTGTGCTTAGGGATAACTATTAGCGGCTCTTCTCTCAGTACTGGCAGGCTCAGGGTACCATATGGGGTGCAAGGGATTGAACCTAGGTTGGCTGCGTGCAAGGCAAGTATCATGCCCACTCTATTATCTCTCTGGCTCCCTACAGAGACATTTTGAATTTTGACTTTGTAGTTTGGATGTAGTGCTTACAGTGTTGTTAGCTTTGTGGTTTAGTTCTACACATATACCACTCATCTACACTACCAATATATATGAGACCTTTTACCCCTACCCCTGTTAACTCCCATCCACCACTTACTCCCCTTTTGATTTCTTTCCTTCCATGTCCTTCTAGTTTCTGTTATCTGTGCTCGAGTAATCTAAGTAACCCCTTAATTTGACACTTGCATTCCCTTGTCCTGTTATTTTATATAGTATAGATAAGTGAGATTGTCCAGTATTTGTCCTTCATCTGACTTACTTAACAGAATGTCCTCTAGTTCCAATCAAGTTACAGCAAATTAGATAATTTCATCTTCTTTGTAGCTGCATTGTATTCCATGTATATGTATACCACACCTTTACTATCCACTCATCTGTCACTGGAATCCTAGGTTGATTCCATATGCTGGCTCTTGTGGTATGTTCTGCAATGAATAATAGTATGCATATGTCCTTCTCAATGAATATTTTTGTATCCTGGAAGAAGAGACCAAGAAGTAAAATTTCTGGGACATATGTGAACTCTATTCTTATTTTTCTGGGAAACCTTGCACAAGTCAAGGATGTCCAATGTCTATATTTTATTGCATAATATAAATTTGGGGTATTGAGGAATGCTATCCCTTTCAAAACCAGGGCTGGTCAGGAAGGGGAAAAAAGAATAAATACCCTCAGTGCTCTTCCCCTCTCCATTTTCATGTCAGTGTCTGCCACTGGAAAAACACAACCAAAAGTCAGAGGGTAAGGGAAACATATGGTACAGACTATGGACATCCTAGGGATATAGGGAAACAAGAATGGAGAATAGATTTGTGAGTCAAGGTGTCATGGAAAATACCCAATACTTACCTATCATGGGCAGATTTCTTATTTTTCCCTTTCACCCTTTTGTCACATACTTGTAAGGTAGACTAGGGAGTTCTCTCTATGCCCTTCCAGCAATGTTCTGGCAGAAACCTAAAATGAACTTTAGGGTGAACTTGTAAAAGCATATCATAAAGCAGTGAGGTACATACCCATGGCTGCAAGATGATTCCTCGCCCTGGTTAATTTCCTCTGCTCTGAACAGCACAGGGAAAAAGTGGCCTCTTTGGCACTGACATGGTGAGTTGTCCAAAGCCACCCAGGGTGCCCAAGTGCCTTAGTTTGGCCAGGGCTCTGTCCTGGTTGGAAGCAGAAAGTTGGACTTCTCAGGAAATCCATGTCCCATCAAGCTGGGCAACTTGTGAGCCTGACAAGAGCCCTTAGCCCTTTGATGGAATGTGTGTTCCTGTCTCCTGCAGAGAGGGCTTTGGCTCCACTCACAGAGGGTCTTAGTTCCATTTGGGCTCAGGAACATGGAAATCCTGCACTTGACCTGGAACTTTCCATTGTACCTGCCAATATGCTGCAACTGAGCACATCTCCTTCCCCCGCTGGTGAGTGCCTCACTTCTGCTTGCCAAACGATCTCTCCTAACAGTGAGAATTCAAGGACCCTTCATGCTTCCTGTGATGCCTCCTAGCCTAGCAACAGACATCTATGAGCCCTCACTATGGTTACTAGAGTTGGCCCTTGCTACCATTTGCTCACAGCAGGCCTGATTCATAGCCCTCCCTCTACCTCCTCTTTCAAGATTTCCCCTCAGTGCCATACAGGCCCATATCTCCTCTCCTGCCATTTCCTGAAAACTGAGGGATCCCCTCCACAAGTCCCAGCTGCTTCTTAGGCTTCTGAACACAAATCTCTCCAGTCTGACTGACACGGGCTTGAGGGAGTCCTGGTTCAGGTGCTCTGACTGGGGCTCCCAAAGTAAACAACAGTGTGTTCCTGCCCAGGAGGACCTCATTGTTTGAAGGGGAGAGATGTGCACCTGGAGATCATAGGTTTTACCCAAGAGGCCACTCCAGGTGCTGTAGGCAGGCCAGCCCATGCTTCCTTGGGGAGGGGAAGCCTAAGCAAAGTCCCATCTGGGAACTGTGGGAAGATGGGTGTTGGGAGATGTCTTTGTGGATCCAGAGAACAGCATTGTTGACTCATGTCGGTGGGTGTGTGGCACAAGTCAGAATGAGGAATACTGGGGAAGGTGTGGGGAGGCAGGAGCAGAATCTGGGGATCTGAGAAGGGGAGTTTCATAGAGAAGATTTTTATCTACTCTCCAGTATCCTAAACTGGTACAATAGTGGATGGCTGCAAAAAGTACATTTCCTTCTGAATGGTGTGTACAGATCCATGTGAGGATTTATTTTCATATGACGGGGACTGCATGATGATTTTATCTGGGGCATATTATTCACTTTCTGTTCTTGTTCTTAGCCTGTATGCAGTTCCTCTGGGTAACAGTAACCTCCTTTGAATGTTCTTGACATTCAACATGCCTGGTTAGTGTTTAGTGGAAACCATAATTTGTTTTATCACATAAATATTATGTGCTCAGGGGGGCTTGTGAAATAGGAGTTAATACACTCATCTTGTACACATTCCCTGATCACTGCTGGGAATGATCAATGACCATGAGCACGAGCCAGTTGTAAGCTCTGACCACTGTCAGGTGTGGCCCTATCCCCTACTGTCAATGTAGAGCATGTGTTTAGCTCAAACCTGGATTTCTCCTGGTCTGCTTGATATTTACCAAAGATATAGGCCCAGTCTTGATGGAAGCATCTCTCCTAGTGCTGCCTACATTGACTCTGATGAAAAGAGATGACTCATTCCTGATTGTTGAGACATTGGGATAGGTGTAAGTATTTGCCTGGGCATGCAGTGTCTTCGTTTTCAGGGCCATTTTGTTGCCATACAATGAGGTTTGCTTGGGGTTTATTTTCTAGTTCACTGTGTAATCTCAACATACATACAAATCCTTGCAGAGGTGGTCACTTTTCTGCTCTCTCTATATACTTGTAGATATAAAGCCTCATCTGAAAGATCTTGATTCTTTTTTTTATTTTTTAATTAGTGAATCACCGTGAGGGTACAGTTATAGATTTACACATTTTTGTGCTTGTGTTTCCCTCATACAATGTTTGAGCACCCATCCCTCCACCAGTGTCCATTCTCCGTCACCAATGAACCCAGTATCCCTCCCACACCCCAGTCCCATCCCCCCCTACCCCACTCTGTGGCAGGGTATTTCTTTCGTTCTATCTCTCCTTTTGGGTGCTGTGGTTTGCAATAGGGGTATTGAGTGGCCATAGTGTTCAGTCTCTAGTCTACTTTCAGCACGCATCTCCCTTCCTGAGTGGGATCTCCATCCACATTTTACCTGGTGTTCCCTTCTCCATCTGAGCTACCTTTCCCCCCAGTATGTGAGGCCAGCTTCCAAGCCATGAAGCCAACCTCCTGGTATTTATTTCTACTATTCTTGGGTGGTAGTCTCATACTCTATTATTTTATATTCCACAGATGACTGCAATCTTTCTATGTCTATCTCTCTCTTTCTGACTCATTTCACTTAGCATGATGCTTTCCATGTTGATCCACTTATATGTAAAATTCATGACTTCATCTTTTCTAACAGATAAAAACCATATGATCATATAAATAGATGCAGAGAAAGCATTTGACAAGATCCAACATCCGTTTATGATGAAAACTATCACCAAAATGGGTTTTGGTGGAACTTTCTTCAAGATAGTTAAAGCCATCTACCACAAACCTATGGCAAGCATTATCCTCAATGGGGAAAAACTAATGGCCTTTCCTCTAAGATCAGGGACAAGACAAGGATGCCCACTCACCACTTCTGTTCAATATAGTACTAGAAGTACTTGCAATAGCAGTTGGGCAAGAAAAAGATATTAAGGGCATCAAGATAGGAAAGGAAGAAATCAAACTTTCACTATTTCCAGATGATATGATACTATATCTAGAGAAGCCTAAAGCCTCTACTAAGAAACTCTTAGAAACAATAGACTTGTACAGTAAAGTCTCAGGCTATAAAATCAATACCCAAAAATCCATGGCCTTCCTATATGCAAACAATGAGGCAGAGGAAAGGGACATGAGAAAAGCAATCCCATTCACTCTTGTGCCCTAGAAAATCAAGTACCTCTGAATCAGCTTAACAAAGGAAGTAAAGGACCTCTACAAAGAAAACTATAAAACGCTACTCCATGAAATAAAAGAGGACATGAGGAAATGGAAACATATCCCTTGCTCATTGATAGGGAGAATCAACATTGCCAAAATGGCAGTACTCCCCAAAGCATTATACAGATTCAATGCGATCCCTATAAGGATACCCATGACATTCTTCAAAGAAATGAATCAAGCAATCCTGAAATTCCTATGGAACAACAAATGCCCACGGATATCTAAAACAATTCTTGGGAAAAAGACGATTGGAGGCATCACCCTCCCTAACCTTAACTACACTCCCTAACCTAAACTAACCACTTTACTACAAAGTGGTAACCATTAAAACAGCATGGTACTGGAACAAAGGCAGACTCACAGACCAATGGAACAGGGTGGAATATCCCTACACACAACCCCAAATGCATGACCATCTAATCTTTGATAAGGGAAGAAGAAATGTGAAATGGAGCAAGGAAAGCCTCTTTAACAATTGGTGCTGGCATAACTGGACAACCACATGCAAAAGAATGGGCTTAGACCTAGACTTGACACCATGCACAAAAGTCAGATCAAAATGGATTAAAGACCTCAACATCAGACCACAATCCATAAAGTACATTGAATACAAGTTTGGCAAAACCCTCCACGATATTGAAGCTAAAGATCTTGATTCTTAATGTCTAAAATTTTCTCTACTCTGATACTCTGTGAAGTGGAGAAGAAGCCTTTTTGATTTTAGATTTTAAGGAAAGAAAATCTTTTTCTTTCTGTTCTTTCTTTTGTCCTTCCTTCCTTCCTTCCTTCCTTCCTTCCTTCCTTCCTTCCTTCCTTCCTTCCTTCCTTCCTTCCTTCCTTCCTTCCTTCCTTCCTTCCTTCCTTCCTTCCTCTTCTTCCGAAGCAAAATAGAGAAAAAGAGAGAGATATGTTTAAAAAGTTCTCCGTAAGGGGAAAAAGCCAGAAATCACAGCATTAAGACAGGTATATAGCGTATTTCATCTCTGTATCAATGGGACAAAACTCACCCTTATATCCTGAGCACCACTGAGTATTGTCTACAAAGTAAACAAAAATATTAATAAATTTATGTGAATGCCATTACAAGAAAAACATTACAACACACCATTTTGGACAATAAGGAGTGCCCAAGACACCACTCTGAAGCTTCCCACCATTCTGACTTTGTACTACATAAAAGTAAATGCCTAAGATATTGTCAAGAACGAATGGGCTGGAATTCTAGTACAGTAGGTTAGGCACTTGCCTTGCATGTGGCTGAACCAGGTCTGATCCCTTGCACCACATATGTATGGTCCTCCAATCCCACCAGGAGACATCCCTGAGCACGTGCTGGAAGTAAGTTCTGAATATCCCAAGATGTGGCCAAAAATCCCAAAATAGAAACTGCTTCAGATTTTCAGGTAAGGGAATCCCAGGTAGTTCACATCAACCGTACTAAACAAAGGTAAAAACAGTGAACCAAGCCCAACCATACCAAAAAAGATGTGACACCCTGTAAGCTCTACTACTGGCCTTGCTTCAGAGACCCATAAATAAATCTTAAAAGAGATTATAAGCCACAATTAAGCTCAGACCCGCACATGGCTGAACAGACTGGGGGAAATTGGAGGGGGACAAGTTGTCCTGTGCCCACGCAAGCACAACCCCTGGCAGCCTCTTGCTTTCACAATTAAAATCACTGCCATACTCTTGGCCTGACACCACCGTCTTAGGACGGACCTCACCAAGATAGGATCTGTTGAAACTTCTGGTATGTGGGTTTTGTGACTGAAATTTCCAGGCTTTCTTGGAGTTGGGATGGGGTATCCCACACCTCCCTGTACTTCTGGATGCCTCAGCAGTCACATCTACACCCCAAAGCTTTCACTCAATTGAAAAACTACTCTAGCTTTACTGTCCTGATAAAAATACCAAATGCCCTGAACAAACACCATGACCTCTTAGTACTTGTATTGCAAACCATTATGCATAAAAGGAAAAGGAGAGAGAGAGTGAGTGCAAGAATGAAAGTGCCTCCATCTATGGTGGTGGATGGTGGTGGGGAAATGGGGGACATTGGTGGTGGGAAATATACACTCGTGGAGCGATGGGTGCTGGATCATTGTATGACTGAAACCCAATTATGAATAGCTTTGTCTACCTCATGGATATCCAATTAAATTTTTTTTAAAAAAAAGTAATGTGGAGTTTATGCCCAGTTCTTTCAGTTTAATCAATGGCTGAGTAAATAGCAGTACTCCTATATATTTTTTTAAAAAATCAGATAAAAACCAAAAATATGTGTTTAAAACCGCCAAAGAGGGGCCAGAGAGATAATACAGAGGATGTGACACTTGGCTTTGCATGCAGCTGACCTGGATTTGACCTCCGACACCACATATGATCGCTCCCCTGAGTACTGCCAGGAGTAATAGCAGAGCCAGGAATTAGCACTGAGCACCACTGAATCTGAACCCAAAACAAACACCATCAAAAAGCTATAAATATCAGCAAAAGACCAAAGGAAACTCTAGGAGAGAAAACTGGTTCACAAAATTGAGTAAGTGGGATGGGGAAAGGGTATTAGGCACTTTAGGGGAGAAGGAGGTGGGTACACTGGTGATGGATATGGTATTGAAATTATGTACTCAGGAAACCATCATTACTAATACTGTAAATCACAGTATCTCAATCAATTGCAAATTTAAAAATAATTAAAAGTTTAAAATAAAAAATAAACAGCAAAATAAAAAAACCCACCAAAAAATCCCCAAACCCAAATAGTTACAAATGTAATAAGCAACACTGGTGGTGTTGGAACACTAAATGCTTGAAACAACTGTATAATGAAAAGCTTTGTAAGCACGGTGTTTTTAATAAAAATCAATTTTAAAAATGAATAGAGTGCGTAATGCTTTTCAAAGTTTCCCTGACAACTAGCTAGACTTTTGTTCTTTTAGAGGTGAGTGGAAATTTAAATATTACATGCACAATTCAATCACTAAAATAAAGCATTGCAATTTGTGTGAAAAAAATGTAGTGAGAAATTATTGATTCAGGACCTTGGAGATAGTTAATAATTAAAGGGTATCATGACTTGCTTTATAATACACATTTTAACATTAAATGATTCTAAAAACACAACTTATCAAAGTTGATACAAAAATAGAAAATTCAAATAATATTAAAGCTTCAAAACTCATAATCATGTAAATACACATTAAAAACACAACCCAAGCTATTACATACCTATTTATTTAGTGAGAATTAATTAAGGTAGCTACTAAAATTAATTAAAATAACTACCTACTCTAACAATAGCAGCAAAAACAAGGAACAGCAGCAATACTGTACCACTTTCTAACATTGTAGCTACTTTATTTTTAAAAGTATTCTTTTTGGTTTTGGGGCCATACCAGGTGATGCTCAGGGCTCACTCCTGGTGGGTTCAGGGGACCATATCTGATGTCAGAGATCTAACCTGGATAGGCTACATACAAGTTCCCTATCCACTGTGTTACTGCTCTGGCCCCACTCATTTTTTTTTGTGAAGCTAGAATTTTTTATTGAAACGTACTTAGAAATATGTGAGGTGAGAAAAAGAAAGAAGGAAATAAGTGTGTGCTCAAGAGAGAAGACAGGCTTCTCCAGAGTGGAAATAGTCAAGAAAAGAAACAGAGGTAAGCAAGCAAGCAAGATCTGTGTTCAAGGCTTGAAAAGCAAGCAGGCATCACTCCTGGCAGTGTGCGGGAGACCGTATGGGATGCTGGAGATTGAACCTGGGTCGACTGTGTGCATGACAAGCTCCCTGCCTGCTGTACTATCACTGTGGCCCCCCAAATTTATCGACTTTTGATAATTGTGTTTTATTATTTACTAAATTTGAGGATAGACATATTTTATAATTGAACATTTCCACATAGATATATATCTGACAGATACATCCCAAACTACTCCACGGTATTGTGTAAGTATGTTTTTAGCATCTGTACCTCAGAGAAGAGTTAACTACACCATTCTGTATTCATTCCATGAAGTATTATATTGCAAAAAATCAAGTAAACTGTAGATATAAACAAAAATTTTGGTGTCAAGAATTGAGTTACTGGTTCTTGCTTGGATAATTATATGACTGAGATGTGTATCATGTCTTTCAGGCACCAAGATAAACATAAGGGCACCAAAGTGATAGCACAGCAGGTAGTGTGCTTGCCTTGTGTACAGCTGTCCTGAGTAGATCCCAAGCACCCCCCATAAAGCCCCCCCAAGCAACACCAAGAATAATTCCTGAGTGCAGAGCCAGGAATTATGCCAACTCTTAAACCAACTCTTGAATAATTCCCCCTCCAATTTTTTTTTTAAAAATAAAGATAAAGTCATGGCTTTAGGAGGCTTTCTAACTAAGCCTCATGACTGTCTGGGCCCAAACTGTGGTTTATATTGACATATGTATTAGCCAAGTGCTTAAAACAGAGTATCCCATAATTTGCTGAAGAGCGGTATGGATTTAGACTCTGTTTTGGTCTAGGGCTGGTGCCTAGTTTCCTAAGCCCTTGTACGCACATGGGTATTGACACTGCCCCCAAACTAGGTAAAGATTCTCTCCTCCTTTAGGAAGAGGTGTGGTTCCACCATTTTATGGGACTTTTAAGCAGGTATGAACTTGGTGGTGCGGGGAAAAAAATGTGCTTTGAACTTGAAACAGCGGGATGCCTGGGCAGTCTCGGGCCAGGGCCGGTGCCAGCTCGAGCTCCGCCGAGATTCAACCCGGGTGGCCATGCCTTGCTGCTGAATGAGCAGGATCCAGAGCCAGCTATATGACTTGGGGTTCCAGCGAGTGCTTGCAGCCATGTCTCCAGACTGTGAACTAAGCTTTTGCTACATGCTGCCCCAGGAAGGGAAATGATTCAATTTCCAACTTAAATCTCCCTGGACTTAATTACTAAATTACAGAAATCCTAAAACCGCTCAGCCGCTATAGCGGCCGCGCGACTTTATATCTGTTCATTCTCATCAGTAGAAAACTAATTATCAAATATTTCCCTGTCAATAGGACCGTATTCTTGGGGGATAAATTCCAACAAGAATAATGAGCTCTGTGTTGAAACTCCAACAACAATAGTGAGTATTGTGTTGAAATATGGAATGTAATCAAGGTAAAGAGAAAAGGAAGTGAAATTTTTCAGTTATGTAGGGGAGTTTGGGGGGTGGGGAGTGGGATGTATACTGGGTTTTTTTTTTTTGGTGGTGGAATATGGGCACTGGTGAAAGGACGGGTGTTTGAGCATTGTATAACTGAGACATAAGCCTGAGAACTTTGTAACTTTCCACGTGGTGATTCAATAAAATAAATTTTTAAAAAAAGACTCTCTCCTCCTTTAAGGCTACAGTATGGATTTAAGCTTACAGCTAAGAAAGTTCTTAAGGCATTCTAATATGTTGAGACATTGTATGATTCTAGTCCTGGTTTTAGCTGAGACTGAAATTTCACAATACAATTAGGGAGACTATCTCTCAGAGTGCTATGGGGCTTACTGTAGTGTAGTACCTTACATATGGTAGATGTTAAATTTTGATTTACCAAATAAAAGAATAAAAGAATGGTTCATGGAGTATACTTGCATGAACCCTCTTCTTGGCACACATTATTTCAGTTTGATGAGTGGTTGGATAATTCTTTATGTTTTTATTCTAATATGATTAACTGTGGTTTTGGAATGACTAATATGAGGGAAATTGTGGCACAGATGTCAACTTTCCAGTGCTGACTCCTGAGTAAGTCTTATGGGGTTTGGTAGGAATTGTCTTTTGTGGTATCTTTATAGACCTTGATCTGAACAGGAGAAATTCTACTGATCTGGTAAGTGTTGGAAGATTGTTTGTTCAGTGCTTTTTGGAACAGAAATCTGCATAAGGATCCTGAAGTAGTGGATATCCATTTTCCAGCTCACTGGCTACTATGGTTGAAGATTATAGGTTCCATGAGGGGTCTGTTTTGTAGAACTAAACACAGTTTATAAAGGAATTGTGGCCTAAATATGGATTATGCATGGTTACATGGAATGTAATATATATGTAAGCTGTTATATATATTTGAACTCTGCTCTTTATAGAGATGATTTAGTAGGAAAAGGGGGCATTGTTATAAAATAAATTTGACTAAATAGCACTTTATTATTGAAAAAACTCATAAGATCCTAACAAAGAATACTGTCATGCAGTAATCATTATCAAGTGGAATTAATTCTTGAATGTAAAGATGCATCAGTATGTATGAATAAATATATTTAAATTATAATGATTATTATATTTATAGGCTAAAAAGGGAAACATGATACTCTATAACATTTCCTCAGAAAACATAAAAATTAATTCAATTTATTTATAATGTGTTGTTTTGGAGGCCATATCCAGCTGTGTTCAGTTTTCTTCTGACTCTGTGCTCATGGATAATTCTTTTTTCTTAATTTAATCACCATGAAATGTAGTTACAAAGCTGTTCAAAGTCAGGTTTCAGTCACACAATATTCCGGCACCCATCTCTCCACCCATCTCTCCATGTGGCCGTTCATCTTTCCTATTGTGCATTAAATGTTGCCTAAGTCTTTGTAAAGTTTTCTTTTTTAGGTGGGAGCGAGCATGGCAGAGCCTGGAAAGCTCCCCGTGGGGTATTTGATATGCCAAAAACAGTAACAATAACAGGTCTCATTCCCCTGACCCTGAAAGAAGCCTCCAATCTTTGGGAAAGACAAGTAAGGAGAGGCTGCTAAAATCTCAGTGCTGGGATGAATGGAGATGCTACTGGTGCCTGCTCGAGTAAATCGATGAACAACGGGATGACAGTTATACAGTGATCTCTCCACCAGCGTACATTTCCCACCACCAATGTCTCCAGCTTCCCTTCCACCCACCCCCACCCCAGCCTGCCTCTATGGCAGGCACTTTTCTTCTTTCTCTCTCTCCTTCTGGGCATTATAGTTTGCAGTACAGGTACTGGGAGGTTATCATATTTGTCTCTTTATCTACTTTTAGCATGCAGTTCTTATCCAGTGTGATCATTTCCAACTCTCATTGTCATAATGGTTCCTTCTCTATTCTAACTGCCTTCTCCCACAGCACCTGAGGCAGGCTTCCAACTGTGGGCCAATCCTCCTGGTCCATGTTTCTACAGTCCTCGGGTATTAGTCTCATACTATGTTTTTTATATCCCACAAGTGAATGTAATCATTCTATTTCTGTCCCCCTCCTTCTGACTAATTACACTAAGCATGATATTCTCGAAGTCCATCCATTTATAAGTGAACTTTATGACTTCATTTTTCCCTAACAGCTCCATAGTATTTCATTGTGTAGATCTACCACAATTTTTTTAACTTTCTGTCCTGGGGCACTTGGGTTGTTTCCAGATTCTGGCTACTGTGTAAAGTGCTGCAATGAACATTGGAGTTCAGATGGTATTTCTACTGTGTGTTTTTGTGCCCCTAGGGTATATTCCCAGATGTGGTATTGTTGGGTCACATGGAAGCTCAGTTTCTAGTCTTTTGAATAATGCCCATATTTTTTCCCAAAAGGGTGGGCCAGTTGGCATTCCCACCAATAATAAGTGAGAGTCCCTTTCTCCCCAGTTCTGCACCAACACTGGTTGTTCTTTTTCTTTTTGATGTGTACTAGTCTCTGTGGTGTGAAGTGATATCACATTGTTTTGATTCGCATCTCCCTGATGATTATTGATGACTAGTGATGTAGAGTATTTTTTCACGTGCCTTTTGACCATTTGTATTTCTTCTTTGAGGAAGTTTCTGTTCATATCTTCTCCTTATTTTTTGATGGGGTTGGAGTTTTTTCTTGTAAAGTTCTACCAGTGACATATATCTTGGATATTAATCCCTTATCTGCTGGTTATTGAGTAAATAATTTTTCCTATTCCATGGGCTGTTTCTGTATCTTAGTCAGTGTTTCTTTGGAGGTGCAGAAATGTCTTAGTTTAATGTAGTTCCATTTGTTTATCTTTGCTTCCACTTGATTGGTCAGTAGAATTTCATCCTTGAAGATGCCTTTAGCTTCAGTGTCATGGAGGGTCCTGCCTGCGTTTTCCTCCATGTGTTTGTAGGTCTGATTTTGAGGTCTTTAATCCTTTTTGATCTGACTTTTGTGCCTGGCATTAGAGATAGATCAGAGTTCATTTTTGCATGTGACTGTTCATTTTTCCCAGAACCACTTGTTAACGAGGCTTTCCTTATTCCATTCACCTTTCTTGCTATTTTATCAAAGATTAAGTGATCATATATTTGAGGGTCTGTGTCAAGATATTCAACTCTATTCCATTAGTCTGCAGGTCTATATTTTTCCAATACCATGATGTTTTAATAACTACCACTTTATAGTACAGTTTGAAGTTGGGGAAGGGGATGCCTCCCATCTTTTTCCTAAGAATTGTGTTAGCAGTTTGTGAGGGTTTATTGTTCCATATGAATTTCAGGAGTGTTTTATCTATTTCTTTGAAAAATATCACAGGTATCCTTATAGGGACCACACTGAATTTGTATAATGCTTTGTCAAGTATTGCCATTTTGACAATGTTAATGCTCCTGATCCATGAGTAGGTGATATGTCTCTATTTCCTCATGTCCTCTTTTATTTTCCGAAGGAGTTTTGCAGGTTTTTTGGTACAGGTCCTTTACCTCTTTAGTTAAGCTAATTCCAAGGTACTTGATTTTCTGATGCACAATTATAAACTGCATTGTTTTAATACCTCTTTCTTCTCTTTCATTATTTGTATAAGACAGGGATCATTATTTTTTAAATTTTTAATTTTTTATAATTTTATTTATTTATTTATTTTTTAATTAGTGAGTCACTGTGAGGGTACAATTACAGATTTACACATTTTCGTGCTTGTGTTTCCCTCATACAATGTTTGAGATCCCATCCCACAATCAGTGTCCATTCTCCACCACCAATGAACCCAGTATCCCTCCCACCTCCCAGTCCCATCCCCCCTACCCCACCCCGCCTCTGTGGCAGGGCATTCCAATTTGTTCTCTCTCTCTCCTTTTGGGTGTTATGGTTTGCAATAGGGGTATTGAGTGGCCATCATGTTCAGTCTCTAGTCTATGTTCAGCACGCATCTCTCTTCCTGCACGGGATCTCCAATCACATTTTACTTGGTGTTAAGACAAGGATCATTCTTAACAATGCTTAGGAGACCATATGCCTTACCTGGGATCCAACCCAGGTGCATCGCATGCAAAGCTAGCACCATGCCCTCTATATTCTCCAGACCCTATGATAATATTTTATAAAACTTTAAAGAAGCGAGAATATATATTGCCTTAACATGAGAAAAAATTGACCTCAAATAAAAAAGCCAGCATCATCTTTCATAATTAAAATAAATACCTGCTTTCTGTGTGTTATGGCTGAATAGCAAGCAGTGGAGTAAATTGTAAAGCAAGCTGTTACGGCTAAGATTTAAAAAAAACAAAAACAACAAAACTCCTAAATTTCACTGATATCTTAGAGTAAGGAATAACTTTTTTATCGGATTCTGACAAATCAGGGATTCTGCCACTACAGAAAAATGTGCTGTTTAAATAAAATTGCCCTGCAAGCCTTAAGAAGACTGAATTACAGCCAAATTCCCTGGCAATAAGGTGAAAAATTCCTATTTTGTGGAGTGAGTCTGTGTGTGTATGTGTGTGTGTGTGTGTGTGGTTGAGTGAGGATACTAAAAGTATTTAAAAGGGTATAACTACCCACAAGGATCAAAACTAAAGTAGCTTAGGTGAAACTACCCCTTTAATATAGAAATTAGGATCTCATATTTGTTTTTGTTATTTATTTGGTCCATTCCTGGCAGTATTCAGGACTTAGTCTTGGCTCTGTTCTCAGTGATTTCTCCTAGAATGCCCAGGGAATCTACAGGTTCCAGGGATTCAACTGGATTCGCGTTGTGCAAGGCAAGCGCCCTACCCACTGTACTACCTCTCTACCCCAGAATTTCTGTTTTCTTCTCCTCCTCAGTTTATTTTACCTTCTTATTTTTATTTTCCTAGCTCTTTTTCACTATTTTTGGGGGGCTTGGCGCCACACCCGACATTTCTCAAGGCTCATTCCTGGCTCTGTGCTCAGGGGTCTCTCCTGACAGACTCAGAGGACCATATGTAGTTCTTGGGATCCAACCCAGATCAGCCATGTACAAGGCAAACACCGTACCTGATGTACTATTGCTCCAGCCCCTTTCTTTCTTGTTCTTTTGCTTACTGTGCTTTTTTTAAATTGAATCACCATGAGAAAAGTTACAAAGCTTTCAGGTTTCAGTCTCAGTCATACAATGATCAAACAGCCATCCATCCACCAGTGCACATGTTCCACCTCCAAGAACCCCACTATACCTCCCATCCCACCCATCCCCCGCCTGTGCAGCTGATGATTTTCACTTTAATCTCTCTTTACTTTGATTCCATTCAATATTTCAACAGAAAACTCGCTATTATTATTTGGAATTTTCCCCCAACAACCAGACCTGTCGAAAAGACATCTTTCATGTTTTCCATTGCTGAGAATGAAGAGCATATGAGGTCGCACAGCCGTGACAGTGGCCGCACGGTTTTGGATTTCTGGTATTTTAGTAATTAAGTCCAGAGAAATTTCTGCCAGAAGTTGCATCACTGCAAGCTCGTACCTCTGTTTAGTGGGTTCTAAAAGATGGCAGTCACTATGCCGCCGCCACAAGGAAAGGCCGAGAGAGAAAAACCTTTCTCCTCCCGGGGTGGCATGGGGCTGTAGCTTAGCTCACAGTATACAGGCATTTCTGCAAGAAGCCACTTGGTGCTGAAAGTAGTTAGTGGGCCTTTGGGATCATGGTCGCTCAGGAACGGAGGAGCCATTCGTGTGTGGCCGCTCGGAATTCTTACTGTGCTTTTTAATCATACCCCTTTTCTTTCAGGTACTTTGAAATTTTGCCCTCTGAGACAATTCCATCAGTTTCTTCATTTTTTCATGCACTTTGTTCACATTTTCCAGATATTTCAAATCTCTATTTGTGAGGTGGTTTGTTATTATTGTTTTTGTTTGCTTTGGAGACACACCCAGCAGTTCTCAGGGCTGGTTCCTACTCTGTGCTCAGAGGTCACTCTTGGCAGTGCTTAGGGGACCACATGCAGTGCTGGGGATAGAACCTGGGTTAGTCACCTACAAGACAAGCACCCTACTCACTGTACTATCTCTCTGCCCCTCAATTCTATGTTTAACATTTTCTGATGTATGCATAGTATTCTTTCATATCATATTCTTTCATTGCTTGGGGATATTTTGTTTTTTTTTCTTTTTTGGGGGGCAGGGATCACTCCCCATTGTGCTCAGGATTTACTCCTGCCTCTGAACTCAGGGAACACTCCTGGCAGTGATAAGGTGACCATATGCGGTGCTGGGGATTGAACCCAGGTCGGCTACATGCAAGGTAAACATATTACCCACTGTACTATTGCTTCAGCCCTATGATTGATTCTTTAATACCTTTACTTAATGCTTTGTAGTTTTTAATTGGGAGGTGAATATTCTTGGGAAGGGTAGTTTGTGCACACCTGACTATGTTCAGGAGTTACTCTTAGCTCTGTGCTCAGGGATCACTCCTGGTGACAATTTGCAGTGCCAGACACCGAACTGGGGTCTGCTATGTGCAAAGGAAGTTCCTTAACCCCTACACTATCTCTTTGGCTTAGGGTGAGGTTTTTTTTTAAATTTTTATCATTATCACTGTTATCACTGTCATCTTGTTGCTCATTGATTTGCTCGAGCGAGCACCAGTAAAGGCTCCATTGTGAGACTTGTTGTTACTGTTTCTGGCATACCAAATATGCCACAAGATCAAATGTTTTTAAATAAAATTTTGTTTTCTGACTGTGCTTGTGATTCAAACACTTAAACAATGATTTTCTGCTCCATAGTAAGGAAAGCACCTTTGATCTTGTCTTGACACACTTTGTATACATGGAACTACCATAACCTCTGCTGACATGGTTTTTTGTTTTGTTTTATTTTAGAAGGCCTCTTAAGAACTTTAGGTATTATGGCAGAAACTCCTAAACACTGTCCCAGGAACACACCACATGCAGAATTTGGAGCCTTCCCAACTTTTTTGGGACAATTCTATTTCCAGGAGTTTGGAAGAGCTATTTCATTTTGTTGGAGGCTATATTGTAGGAACGTCTGTGATGATGGTATGTCAAACCCTGGACCATTCTGAATGTCTCTAGACACTGTCCTGGAAGAGGTGGTGTGGGTGGTGTGGGTCTTATTATATTTTTTATTATCTTAAAATTTTGTTTTTAGTTTTTTTTCTTTTTACCATTTTTACTGAGGTACTGTGGTTTAAAATATTGTTAGTTACCGCGCGGCGCGGCTGGCGGGGGATCGAGGGCGGGGAAGTATCGGTCTCCGCCCACATTGGACACTTAAAGAGAGTGCAGCCACGTGGGCTTTCCCATTTCTCCGCGCCCACACCCCCAGAATGACTGACGAAGAGGAAGGAGCTGCTTGGGACACCAGCAGCCCACCAGCAACCTGCAGTATGTGACTTGAGAGTTTCCGCCAGGTCCCCCGTGCGGAAATCTCTCTCTCTCTCCTTCAACTTTTTCCCTGGACTTTAGACAGAAACCCAAAACCTACTGTCCTAATGTCATCTTAGTATCAGCAATATGTAATGGTTCCTTCTTAATGGGTCGGACTTTTGTGGGTGATCCTAACAAGAATAGTAAGTATTTTGTTGAAATATTGAAGGCAATCAAAATGGTAGCCATCTCTCTAGACTGAACTAAGCTATATCCCCACGCCGGCTGAGAAGAAATATCCTTCTTTCTCGGGAAGAAACGTGGTGTGGTGTCAAACATAGTGTGATGTCCATTAAGCAAACAGACCTGGTGGCGTGGGAATGGGAAATAAGGGGAAAAATTAGGTACATGGACCAGCGGGACGCTGGTGGTATCTCGAGCCGGAGCCGATATCAGCACAAGACCTTTGGTTCCAGAAACTGCTTGCAGACACTCTACTAGACTATCAACTAAGCCAGAGCCCCACGCCGGCTGATGACGGGAAATAATCATCCTCTTCGGTTTTTTTCCCTTTGTCAGACAGCGTGGCGATTACTAAACAGGCGTGAACTCGGTGGCGCGGGGCAAGGGGGAAAAAGAAAAGTTATGTAACAAACAGCAGGACTTAATATCTCTATATTCTTAGCAATGGAGAACTATCAAATGCCTCATTGGCAATAAGACTGTCTTTTTCTTTTTGGGGGGAAACCCCAGCAACGGTAGTGAGTTGTGTGTTGAAACATGGAATGTAATCGAGATAAGAGTAAATGAAGTGAAACTTATCACGTACAAGGGTGGGGACTAGGGAGGTGGGAGGGGGCGGCAGATATACTGGGGGGGTTGGTGATGGAAGATGGGCACTGGTGAAGGGAAGGGTGTTTGAATATTGTATAACTGACATAATCCTGAGAACTTTGTAACCCTCCACTTGGTGATTCAATAAAAAAAATATTGTTAGTTACATCTTTTATGCATACATCATCCCAACCCCATATCTATCACCTAATTTCTTTCTCATAACTTTGTGCAGATGCTGGTTTCTACTTTTTGCTTTCTTTTTTTGAGTGCCCACACCCAGCAGTGATCAGGTGCTATTCCCAGGTCAGTGCTCATATGTTGCCTTTGATGGTGTTTGGAGGACCATCTAGTGCTGTGTGTTAAACCCAGGCCTCTTGCATGGAGAATGTGTACTCCAGCCTGTTGATCTTTCTTTTTGTTCCATGGGTGTATTATTCTTTTTGAGTTCTGGGGGGAGGAAGGCACAGCTGCCAATGTTCAGGGGCTACTACTGGCTCTGCACAGAAGGAATCACTTCTGCTGGTACTCATGGGACCATATGTGATGCCAGGGATGGAACCCGGGTTGGCCTCACACAAAGCAAGCACCTTACCTGCTGTACAATCACTCCAGCCAATAATGTCTTTTTCTAATCAAAATATTCTGGGAGTTTCTGGGTTAACAGTAGCAATTAATGCTACATGGAAGAAGTTTGGATGTCTAATTTTATTAAGAGCTTCCTCTTCTGTTGATACAGTACAGTAATAATTCTTTATTAAATGATCCTTTTTGTAGGAGGGGATCTTTGGACTTCTGACTCTGTGATGCTATTCCTCTAATGAATACTTCCCTCCAAATTGCAGCCTTCTTCCTTCTCAAATCATTGTCTTGTATGATTTCCAAACCCTCTTTTTTGCTTTTTGGGCCACACCCAGGGGTGCTCAGGGGTTACTCCTGGCTCTGTACTCAGGAATTTCTCCTGTCAGTGCTTGGAGGACCATATGGAATGCCAAAGATTGAACCTGGGTTGGCTGCAAGGCAAACAGCCTACCCGTTGTACTATTGCTCCAGCTTGCAGCAGTATGTATTTTAATGTAGCAGTATGTATTTTAAGCAGTATGTATTTTAATGTAGCATTCCCTTTTTTCTGGGTGAATAATTTTTGATTGTGTCAAGCATTTTGTTTACCCATTCATCAGTAGATTGATATGTAGGTCATTCCCACTTTTTGGCTACTATAAATGGTGCAATAAACATTTGTGTACAAGTTTTTGTTTGAACATGTTTTCATTCCTCCTGTTACAATGCCCAGGAGTAGAATTACTGGTTCTTATGGGAACTCTAGAGTGGAAAGAGTCAGTAAAAGAAACATTGAGACAACAATTGAAATAACATTTTTTTTTGTTTTTTTTGTTTGTGGGGGAAGGGCTTTTTGGGTCACACCCGGCGATGCACAGGGGTTACTCCTGGCTTATGCACTCAGGAATTACTCCTGGCAGTGCTCGGGGGACCACATGGGATGCTGGGAATTGAACCTGGATTGGCTGTGTGCAAGGCAAATGCTCTACCCACTGTGCTATCACTTCAGCCCCGAGATAACTTTTAAAAATATTTTTTTAATTTTATTGAATCGCCGTGAGAACATGGACTTGAAGAGCAAGCCAAGAAGAAAACTTTCATTATGTCTCCTTTAATTCTGATGCTTACAGATAATTTTTAAGATTACGGAAGTCCCATTCTATTACAAGATTAAAGGAGGTTATTATTTGTTTGCAGTTATTTTTTCCTTATATTTATTAAAATTTTAATTAAGGCATTGGAAGCAGTTTAATTATTCGCCTTCCTCCAAATTACACTGAAAATTATATTGATAGAATTTTTCCCATCAGGTTGTTGTTTGGGAGCCACTCCCAAAAGTCCATGGAGGACAAAGAAGTTCCAGGGATAGAGCACTGCAGCTCTTGCATGCAAAGCTTGAACTCTAGCCCTTTGAGCTGTATCCCTGGACCCCCTTATTGATTTTTCTTTTGACAGTGCCAGAAATAGAACCCAAGTCCTCATCCTTGCCTTGCTCTACTGCTTAGCCAAATCTCTGGCCCCTTCTGATTGTTATTTAAATGTTAAATGAAGCTCACATTCTTGTGGTAAATTCGATTTACTCATTATTCTTTCCATGTATTTCAGGATATTGTTTTCTAAGATTTTCCCCAGGATTTAGCAGTCGAGTTTATAATATGGTTTAACTGTAGCTTTTCTTTCTTGAGCTATCCTTTTTCAGATTTGGTATCAAGATTATGTTAGACTAGAGGTGCCCAAACTAATTTTACTTATAACTTTCCTTTGTTCAGCACCTGCTTTGAAATCTACCTTTTTAACATAAACAGGAAGCATTCCCCCTCCCCTCAGTTGTACTGAAAGTCATTACCACCCCCATCCACATCAATTTAGTACCACCCCCCCACAATGTGGTGGGTGGTATTGCTCACTTTTGACTCATAAAATGAATTGGGAAGACATCCACCTTACCTAGTCTCTGGAAGACTTTGCACACATAAATTGCAATGTTTTCTTCATAGAATATGGAGTAGAAATAACTTGTGCTGCCACTTAGACCTACAGTTTATGTGATATAGTTTTTAATTTCTTATATTATTTTCTTTCAAAGTTACCCATCCATTACTTATCCATTTTTTCTTTTCTTTATTTCATAATTCTTTATTTTTAATCACTGAATTACAGAGTTACAAAGTTATTCATTAGTAAATTTCAGGCATACAATATTCCAACACCAATCCCTTCACCACTGTCCACTTCTCTTCTCCAATGTCCCCAGCTATTTTTTCTTTTCTATAAATTATTATTGAAGTCACTTTTTTGTTTTGTTTTTGTTTTTCACTTTTTTTATTGAATCACATGAGGTAGAAAAAAAGCTGTTCATGATTAGATCTCAGTCATACAGTATTCCAAAACCCATGCCTCCACCAGTGTACATTTCCTAGCACCAGTGTCCCATCACTCCCCACCCCCCACCCCTTGCCTGTCTCTATGGAAGGCACTTTTCTTCTCTCTTTCTCTCTCTCTCTCTCCCATTTGGGCATTTTTCTTTGCGATATTGATACTGAAAGGTTATTAAGAATATCCACTTGCCTACTTTTAACACTCAGATCCTGTCCAGAATGATCATTCCCTGCTATTATTGTCATACTGGTCTCTTCTCTGTCTTACCTACCCTCAGCTCCACACACACTTGTGGTTAGATCCAATATTGACCAGTCCTCCTAGCCCCTGTTTGCCCTGGTCGTGGATATTAGTATTCTACTGTATATTTTTTGTATACCACAGATGAATGGTCATTCTATATCTGTCCCTCTCTTTACTCATTTCACTCAGCATGTTACTCTCCATGTCCATCTATTTATAGGCAAATTTCATGACTTCATTTTCCTGACAGCTACATAGTATTCCATTGTTTAGATGTGCCATGGTTTCTTTATCCATTCATCTTGGGCACTTAGGTTGTTTCCAGATTCTTGCTATGGTGAATAGTGCTGCAGTGAACATAGGAGTAAAGATGGTTTTCCTGTTGTCTGTGTTTAGACCCCCAGAGTATATTCCCAGTAGTGGTATTGCTGGGTCAAATGGGAGCTCAATTTCTAGTTTTTTGAAAAATGTCCATATTGTTTTTCAAAAAGGCTGGACCAGTTGGCATTGCCACCAACAATGAAGGAGAGTACCTTTCTCCCCACGTCCATGCCAGCACTGGTTGCTCTTGTTCTTTTGGATGTGTGCCAGTCTTGGTGGCATGAGATGATATCTCATTGTTGTTTTGATCTGCATCTCTCTGTTGATTAGTGGTGAAGAGCATTTTTTCATCTGCCTTTTGGCCATTTGAATTTCTTTCAAAGTAACCCTAAAAAATTCTTTTTTGGGTCACACCCAGCAATTCTCATGGGTTACACATGAGTGGCTCTGAACTCAGGAATTGCTCCTGGTGGTGCTCGGGAGACCATATGAGATGCTGGGGATTGAACCTGGGTCAGTCGTATTCAAGGAAAATGCCCTACCTGCTGTACTGTCGCTCCAACCCCTGTTGAAATAGCTTTGGTTTATAACATATTTTCCAGGTGTACATGCTGTACAACTGAACATCTGTTTTTGTTTTGTTGTTTTTGTTGTTTGTTTTATAGTTTTGTTTTGTCTGGAGGCCACAACTGGCTGTACTCAGAGCTTACTCCTAGCAGTGCTTAGGGAATCATATAACGTGACATCTGTACACACTAAATCATAATCACCACCCAAAGTCAAAAGTCTAGTTCCTTTTTTTCATTTTTTTTTGCAGGGAGCACACCTCACTGTGCTCAGAGATCACTCCTGTTCTAGCTCAGAGGATCATATGGGATTCCGGGACTTGAACTTGGACTGGCCAAATGCAATACAAGTACCTTATCCTCTCTACTTTCTCTCCTGCTACAAGTTTAATTGGTTTATTAAACTTTCTTGGATAAGTCTGGCAATTTATTTTTCTAGATTTTTAAAATTTCATCCACATATTCAAATTAATTGATGAAAATTATAATACTTTCTTATGTTTTAATATCTGAAACACATTAATACCTTCTTTTACATATATAGTAGTGTTTAATTTTGTCCTTTTTTGTTGATCACTCTCACTGATGGTAAGGTCTTCATAACATTTTTATGGTTTTCTTTCTCTTCTTTTTTGGGTCATATCCAGTGGTGCTCAGGGGTTACTCCTGGCTCTGCACTCAGAAATTACTCCTGGCGGTGTTTGGGGGATGATATGGGATGCTGGAGATTGAACTTGGGTCAGCCACATGCAAGGCAAACACCCTACCCACTGTGCTATTGTTCTGGCCCCCACATTTTTATGTTTTTAAAATTTAGTGGGGGGCATGGTAGTTTGGGCTATGCCCAACAATGCTCGGGGTTTACTCAGGAACCACTCATGACAGTGCTTGGGAGACCGTGTGGGATGCCAGGGATGGAACTGCAAGGCAAGCACCTTATTGGCTGAGCTATCTCTCCAGCCCCATAATATTTTTATTGGTATTAAAAAACATGTTAGCTTTGTTGATCTTCTGTAAGTATAATTGTTTTGTAATTTATTTTCTTCCTTTTCTTTCTCCCTTTTATTTTTTCACTTTTTGGGGGCAATACTCAGCTTATGTTTACTCCTGGGTCTGTGTTCAAGAATCACTCCAGGTAGTGTGGGACACCATATGTGGTGAAGGGGATTGAACCCAGGTGAGTCTTACCTGCTCTCTCTGGCCTTGCATTTCTTTTATGAAAACTCCTTCCTTCCTTGTTATTGATGTGGTTGTGATGATGGAAAGTTGTACACATCCCTGGCTGTGGTTCTTGCACACCTTTTTTTGTTTTGAAGGGCAACACCCAGCTGTGCTCAGAGCTTATTCCTGGCTCTCTGCAAAGGGATCACTCCTGGCAGGCTTGGGGGACCCTGTGGTGCATTGGAGTTTGAACCCGAGTCAACCACAAACAAGGCAAATGCCTACCTGCTGTACGATCCTTTCAGCCCTCTGATTCTTGCACATTTTTAGTTGTAGTGCTTGGTAGAGTCTAAAAATCAGGTTGTGTTGTGCAAACGCATCATGGCCAGTGTTCACACTTAGTTGAAGCCACACAAGTAATGGGTGTGATGCTCACTGAGGGTTACCATAGTGTTCATACATTTACCAGAGGTCACAGTTCTTAACCTTGGTGCTCACACATTTATTTTATTTTAAAAACATTTTGGGAACTGGAGTGACATCACAATTGGTAGGGAGTTTCCCTTGCATGCAGCAGACCCAGGTTTTATTCCTGGCATCCCATATGAGTCCCCTGAGCATTGCCAGGAGTAATTCAGGGTGCAGAGCTAGGAGTAACCCCTGAGCATCACTAGGTATTACCCCCCAAAAAACAAAATAAGTTAGGGTTACACCTAGAAGTGTTCAGGGTGTACTCCTGGCTCTGTGCTCAAGGCTTACTCCTGACAGTGCTCAGGGAACCATATTGGGTACTAGGGATCAAATTCAGATCAGTGGAGTGCAAGGCAAGCACCCTGCCTATTGTCCTGTCTCCATAATGCATCTTTTTAGTTTGGTGCTTACAGAGGGTTATACCACTTTTTGTGACACACATCTACTGTGGTGAGACTGGAAATTGCTTGTGGTGCCTGAGGTTGTGGACAACATAGCCATCAACCTCAAGTATGCTCAGCATACGTGGGATGTCAGGGATTTGAACTCATGGCCACACGTTTGCAAAGCAGTCACTCTTATGTCATTGGGTCATTTCTCCAGGTCCATTCCTAGCTGTCTTATTCAGATTATATTCTAGTCAACAGGTCTGTAATTTCCTCTACATTTAGCAGAGTAACTGTTCAGAACCTTTGAACTCTAGGCAGAGAAGAAATACACTGTTCTGTTTTCTGGCCACTAGCCACATGGTTATTGAGAAGTTGAGACGTGGCTAATTGGAAATGTGCAGGAGTGTAAAATACAAGGTGTCAAAAACCTGGCATATTAAAGATATCATACTTTCCATACTGATATATTTTGGCTATACTAGCATTGACTTGATAAGTTTCTTTTTTTTATGAAATGTAGCTACTAGAGCATTTAAAATTACACAAAGAGCTCTCATTTATGCCCGCCTTTATATTTCTATTGGGCAGTGCTGCACTATTTACTGTAGAATTTCTCAAATGCTTGTTTTTGGATTTATCCTGAGTTCCAACCAGTACAGGAATAATGATAAACCTACCTTTAAGGCTTACCATGACTACCAGTATAAGATCAATGTAAGGCAAAAGTGTATTCATCTTCTAAGCTCCTTAAATCTCTTGATGAATGGGGATGTTTCCCAGAGGTGCTGTGTGTCTATCCATGTTGGAAACTACACACTGAGAGCAGAGTATGCAGTGCTAAGGTCCTGAGCTGAAACAAACTCTGCACTTTTACTGCACCTCCTAAGACTGTGGCTCCAAACAGTGTTTGTGCCCACCAAGCCTGTAGCAGCCAGTCTTGTAGCTGTGCCCTGGGCTGAGCTCCTGCGACTGTACTTCTGTGTACTGATGGATCACAGGAACATCTGATGCAGGTGATCGACCAAGTGGTGGTGGTGGCAGAGGTAACTGTGGATGGGCAGAGAGCCACTGCATCAAGGAGGGGCCTGGAATCGTGCTCTAAAAAGGGAGAAGGAGGGGGAGGAGCCGAGAGGAAGAGGAGGAGCTGGAGGGGGAGGAGGAGGAGGTGAAGAAGGAAGAGGAAGAAGGAGAGGGAGAGGAGGAGGGGAGGAGGAGGGGGAGGAGAAGGGGGTGGAGAAATAGGAGGAGTAAAAGGAGGAGGAGCAGGAGTGGGAGGCGGTGGCCATGACCGTGATAAAGAAGAGAGAGTGTCCGGGGTGGCGCCAGAGGGAGGAACCCATACTTGCTTTCCCAAGCATGGGAAATCCTAGTTAGGGTCAGTTGTTTGTCCTTGGATGGGCTGATTGCACGAAGGTGCCCTCACCGACCCCTGTCCCTCCTTTCAGAGTAAGCCCATTTTCGTGGCTTCCCGCCCATTGTAGCTCCTGCTGACTCGGGGCTGGGCTTACCTGTCAGCCCTCAAAAGCCTTTTTGTTTTTGAAAAGATCAATAAAATAAACTCCTAGCTGGCCAGCATAAGATCAGAAGGAAGAAACGGATGAAGGAGAGGGTTAAATATTAGTAATGAGAAAATAGATGAAGACATTATTTAGAAATATTTTAAGATAATATTTAAGATAATAATTTGCGACATAGAAGAGAATAAATGATTTCCTAATAAATTGAAACTACCAGAAATGATTGACCCTGGAAGAAGGAAATTCAAAGAAGGCAATTGCTATAGAAGACAATGAAAAGTTAGCAGTTGGTTTCAGAACTTAATTCCAGCTAATCCTAAAAAATATTTTTACACACAAAGCAGAAATAATTTCAGTGTTGTTTGGTTCATTTCAGACCAGTAGTTTTCAAAATGTCTGTATTGAAGGACCATTAAAAAAACTGACAATTGTTGTCAATACGTGCTTCTGTAAAATTCAATAAAAATTATTAGAAAATGCAGTAATGAACAAATGCAAATTCAGTTAAAAAATTTAAGATTAGGGTCCTTTTGAAGGGGGAGAGAGGTGGGTATACTGGTGAAGAATTAGTGTTAGAATTATGTGCATGAGAAACCATTATTAACAATGTTGTAAACCACAGACTACCAATCAATTTTTTCAAGATTAATCAGAAACAAATTACACTTTGTTAAATATAATTAAAGCAAATTTAACTTAGGGACAAAATAATTACAAAAACTGGATTCATGACTCATTCTTGAGTCCACTAATCACTGCGTGGATGTCATAACAACAGCTTTCTAAATCCTCTCAATTTCTTTATTTTTCTTATTATGGTAACAAATAGCTCAGGGTCTGGAATTAACTCTTAAACCACAATAAAGGAAGAAAAGATCCTAAATTCATTTTGTAAAGCTAGAATAGCCTTATGTGTAGGAGTATATTAAAATAGGATAATAGTTGTACAAAATATATACATAGAAAACCCTAACTATTAATAAATGGAATCTAGCAATGTGACAAAGCTAACACACATGATCAAATAGGGTTTATTTCAGAAATGTAAAAATAATTTGTAGGAAACTATCATAATTTATGACAAGAAGCAATTAAAGTAGAAAATTGTAGTTTCATATCAGTAAATATGGAAAAACATTAGAAAATCCAGCAGTTGGGCTGGAGAGATAGTACAGGGGTTAAGGCTCTTGCTTTGCATGCAGCTGATGGCAGTTCAATCCCCAGCATTGCATACTGACTCCTGAATACCATCAGGAGTGATCCCTTAAACACACAGCAAGGAACAAACCCTGAACACCTTCGACTATTGCTCAAAAATCAAATAAACAAAATTCAGCAACCATTACTAATATGTTTTAAAAGTACAATAGAAATAGGAAAGAAATTATTTTTTGCAGCTTATTTTAGGAAAGATATTATTTTAAATGTGATAGATTGCTTATCAAAACCCAGCAGCAGTTCAGAGCAATGGTATATCTGGTAGGGTGTTTGCTTTGCACATGGCCGACTTGTTTTTGATTCCCCTGCACCCCATACACACCCCGTATGAGCACAGAGCCAGGAAATAGCCCTGAGCACCACCAGGTTTTCCCCCACAAAAAACCCAGCAAATGTCATGTTAAATAATAGTCATTAATTGATGGATTAAAAAATAGTCATTTTCTGCTGGGGATGTAGCTCAGAGGTAGAACACTTGCCTTGCATGTGTGAGACCTGGGGTTCAATGCCACTAAAATAAGTCATTTGCTGAAACCAGATAAAGGACCAAACGTGATAGCCTCTCAGTATCGGTATTGCAAACCATAAGGCCCAAAAGTAGAGAGAGGGTATGGGTAAATTGTTGGCCATAGAGGCAGGGAAAGGGGTGGGATCGGGTAAGGGGGATACTGGGAACATTGGTGGTGGAAAATGTTCACTGGTGGAGGGATGGGTGTTCGCTCATTGTATGACTGAAACTCAAACATGAAATCTTTGTAACTGTATCTCAGGGTGATTCAATAAAAAATAAAAATAAAATTAAAAAATTAGTCATTTTCAGGCCTAGAAGATGGCTTAAGTGGCTGGAACACTTTATTCCCCACCAGCACCCACATGGTTCCCCGCTCCACCTCCATGTATAGAATAGCCCACCCCCAGCACCCTAAAAAAGGAGGAGATTTGGTAAACTTTTCTTTCACCCTGCTCCCCACAGACTAAAATACGGACATAACAGCCATTTTCCTCAACCATGTGGATGAATATAATGCCCAGTAGGTGGCAGAGCAACAAGATAAAAGAAAACTGGCTCACTAAACCTTTCGGAGCTAGGGCAAACGACAGCCTGGACGCTCAGTGCTTGTCTAGAAAGAAAGCCTCATCTCACTTACACCACCTGTTTCTCTTTCTCACTGTAGATTTTAGCATTCACCAAAACCAAAAATATATTAGAATGCATATTAGAAACAATAAGCAGAGTTATTCCAGTTTGATTATTTTCAGAGGAAATGAATCTAGCTTAACAAAACCCATTGCATACAGGTTTCTGGTAAGAGGTTAGCGATAAGCAAAAATCAATGATGCCTTTTTTCTTCTTTTCCTTTTAGTTTTCCCCTATTTCAAATAATATTTTTCTAGGGGGCACACCCTGAAGAGCTCAGGGAGTTATTTGTGGCTCTGTTATCAGGACTGAGCCCTTGAAGTTGTTGGGGGCCATATGTGGTACCAGAGTCGCCCATGTTCGGGGCAAGTGCCTTACCTTCTGTACCATCTCTCCAATACTACCAATAGTTTTATTTAAGTTATCAACATCAACTGGAAATAGAAATGGGAAAACAATCTATTCACATTGAAAACAATAAAAATTTTCAAACGCGTAGAAATGAGTGGAAGAGGAAATATATGAGATTTATTTGACAAACACTATAGCTTCATTGAACTAGATGGGATAATTTTATATTTTAATTGTATTAAAGTTTCATATGGCTCAAATTCAAAACTTATCAAGAGGCATACATATTAAAGCTCTTTTTCACCCCTTCCTCTACTCGGTTTTCTTACATATGGGCAATTTAAGTCACCAGTTTTTCCTATAGATTTTCAGAAATATTTGCCTTTTTTTTGATGAGGGGATTATAAGGGCCATTCTTGATGGTGCTCAGGGTGACTCCTGGTAGTATTCAGAGGACCATATGTGGTTCCAGAGATGGAATGGGAGTCCACTGCACGTAGGCAAGTGCCTTAACCATTACCCCCCACTATATTTCTGGACCTATTTGAATTTAATCACAAGTGCTGTTTTTGAACATAGAATTTGTGAGTCAAACAACAATTAAATTCTTAAAATTCTTAAGAGATTGACAAACTGCTCTCCATAAAAGTCACATCAATTTATACTCCCACCAAAATGTCCGAAACTGCCTATTTGCCTGCACTCTCATTTTTTTTTTAATTTAGGGGCCAACCCTGGATGTTGCTCCAGAAGCCATGTGGGCATGTCCTCTTCCCCTTTAGTTGTTTCCCCAGTACCCCAAAGGGTTTTATTTTAAAATATTTTGATCTTGGAGCTGAAGAGATAATGTAATGAGTAGGGCACTTCTCTTGCACATGGCCAACCAGGTTGAATCCTTGACATCCCATATCGTCTCCTGAATTCTGCCAATAGTGATCTCTGAGTAAAGAGCCAGGAGTACACTCTGAGCACCATTGGCTGTGGCCCAAAAAACATAATAATAATTAAAATGTTTTGGTCTTGGTCTTTGAGCCAGAGATATAGTTAAGGTACTTACCTTGCTTCCTGCCCACCCTGATTGGACTCTCTAGCACCACATATGGTCGCCCTGGCACTGCCATTGGTCACCCACCATTAAGCACAGAGTCCCAAGAAGCCCGTGGACACTGCTGGGTGTGGCCCAACACCCCCCCCCCCAATATTTTGGTCTTTGCTTATCTGTGAAGTAAAAAAAAAAAAGGTATTTCAGTGTGGTCACTTTGCAAATTTAAATAATGAGTTGTTGGTGTTTTTTTTTTTTTTTGCTTTTTGGGTCACACCCAGCGATGCTCAGGGGTTACTCCTGGCTTTGCACTCAGGAATTACTCCTGGCGGTGCTGGGGGACCATATGGGATGCCGGGGATCGAACCCGGGTTGGCCGCGTGCAAGGCAAACACCCTACCTGCTGTGCTATCGCTCCAGCCCCAAGTTGTTTTGTTCTTTACGAAGGGCTTCTCCTGGTTCTGCACTCAGGGATCACTCCTGGTTAGGCTCTGGGGACCATATGGGATGCTGGGTATCAAACATGGGTTGGCTTTGTGCAAGGTCAAAACCTTACCTGCAGCACTATCTCTCCAGTCCCAATAATGAGTGAGTTTGAACTTGTTTTTCCTGGATCAGAAGCACAGCATAGAGGCTAAAGAATTCAAAGAGATATATAGGATCTTCCCAGTCGTAGTTAAGCACCAGAGACCATCCCCCCACCCTGTCACTGCCCCAAATCCTGGGAAAGTACCAGAGTTGGGTATCTGTTCCTTCTGGGGGGGTTGGACCATGCCCAGGGACTATTCTCACATTTGTACCCAGATGTGACTTCTGGCAATGCTCAGGAGACCATAACCAGTGCTGGGGATCAAGTCAGGATTGGTCACACTCCCTGTACTCTTATCTTTCCGGCTTCTTCCTTTAAAAATTATTAGTAAAAATATAAGTAAGGTCATTCCATGTTTTCTTTTTTATTTAGAAAAATCTACCACCACTTATTAATCTCCTCTTCCCCTTTGGTAACCTCAATTTTATTGTCAGTGTCCGCTTGTTTATTTTCATTTTGTTTTTTTTCCCATTTATCAGCTTTGTTTACTTATATGGCATAAGTAGGTGATATTATCCAATACTTGTCTTTCTACTTCTGATTTTTCTACATAAGCCCAAATTCCTTTCATTAGCTGAAAACAGTAAAATTTCATTGTTTTATTTTTATTTATTTATTTTGCTTTTTGGGTCACACCTGGAAATGTTCAGGGTTACTCCTGACTCTGCACTCAGGAATTACTCCTGGTCGTGCTCAGGGGAACATATGGGATGCCAGAGATTGAACCGAGGTAGGCCTCATGCAAGGCAAACACCCTTCCCACTGTACTACCTCTCCAGCCCCCAAATTTCATCTTTTTAATAGTTGAACAGTATTCTGTCATATATATGTATCACATCTTTATTCTTTTATATAGGTTGTTTTCATATGTTAGCTATTGTAAATAATGCCTCAGTAAAAATTGTGGTACATGTAACTGATTTTTTTCTCCATTTGCCCTTTAATTTTTTAATCAAGACATCATGATTTACAAACCTGTCCATATAGAATTATTGCATCATACAGTGTTGCAACACCAGTCTCACTACTGGTATTGTAGTGGCTTCAGGGTCCCTGCCATTCTCCAGACTTCTCTCTTGGCAGGCATGTAACAAACTTGTTTCATATTGTTGCTCCAACAAAATTTAAAGAAATGGCAAGTGTAATTATCAGAAGATAAATCAACAAAATTCAGTTTGTAATGATTAATCACTATATGATTTTAACCTGTGTAAAGGAAGTTTAAATTATTTAATACAATATGGCATACTGATTATTCTAATTTACATAACTAAGTTTTCAATTCTGGCATCTAAAACATATCACATTAAGTTTTATTTTGTACTTGAACCCAATTGTGGTTATCATCATATTTTTCCTTTCATAAATGAGGCTTTTTTTGTTTTGTCACCTTAACAGGCATATGATAAATGTATTTAATATTACTGTATACAAAAAACTTAAAGGAATGGCAAATATAATTATTAGAAAATAATAAAAATCTATTTATATTGATTTATTTATATTTATTTATATTGATTTTTAGTCTTTTTAAAAATTTCCATTTGCTAGACACATGTCTTCTAGATATTCGGGTTAGCCACTTTCCTCCTCTTGGGTCTCATTTTTATTCTAAATAAATCTACATGTAACTCTTTAAATGAATGGTTTCATATTCTTCTGATACTCAGTTGAAATTGCTAAATCATATGGTAGTTCTATTTTTAGGATTTTTCCCTTCTTTTGTGGGGGCCACACCTAGCGATGCTCAGGACTTACTCCTCGATTTGTGCTCAGGAGTCATGCCTGGCAGATTCAGGGGACTATATGGGATGCTGGGAATTGAATCCCAGTTGACCTGTACAAGGCAAGTGCCCTCCTCTCTGTACTATCACTCCGGCCCCTATTTTTAGTATTTTGATTGAGCTTTAAAACTTGCGCTAGGGCTCAGTTTCCTATCAAGCCACACACCCCAGTCTAACAGCAGACCCTGTGGTGATGCTTTGGGTTTCCCGATATCAATACCCCAAATATGTAAATTTTTTTCTATTCAATATACAGTTACAATGATAACAGTCCTAGGGGTGTTTTGAGCTAGAATTGTTAGAATCATAAATCTAATTGCAGGGGTATTACCACATTCTTCTCTAAGAAGATCCGATCTTCACTGATTAGCCCTTGGTCTGAGAACATATACAGGAGAAACTAGAAAATGGATCATGATTTTTCTGTTGTAGCAACTGAAATCAATACACTGTTCACTTATTTTGATTTGTTTGTATTTTAATTGCCTTTTCAAGTTTTGTATTGCCCTTGTTGGATTATATTAATGAACTGAGACTGAGTTGGTCTCCACTAATTCATATTTTGGAATTCTAGCCCCTAGTATCTAGAAATTTGACCTGTAATTTAAAACATGGCCCTTATTTTTTATATTTTGGGCCGCATTCAGCAATGATCAGGGCTCTGCACTCAGAAATCACTCCTGGCGTTGTTCAGGGGACCATACAGGATGCCAGGGATTGAACCTAGGTTGGCCACATGTAATGCAAAAAGCTTACCAATTTCTCTGGCTCCTGAAACAGGCCCTCTAAAGAGTTAATTGTGGTAAACTGAAGTAATTTCAGTGGGCCATTGAATGACAATGCTTTGGAGTTATTCCTGACTCTGCATGCACTACTGGCAGTGCTTGGGCGACCATATGGGATGCTGGGATCAAACCGAGCTCTGCAACATGCAAGTCAAGCACCTTAGCCTCTGTACTTTCTCTCCAGCTGTATGACCTGTATTCTTTAAGTTTTTAAAAATTGAATCACTGAGATAGACCCTTACAAAGCTGTTCATGATTAAGTTTTAGTCATAAGGGTTCCAGCACCCATCCCTCCACCAGTGTACATTTCCCAGCACCAGTGTCCCCAGTATCCCTTACATCACCCCCAGCCCCCAATCCCCAGCCTGCCTCTATGTCAACTGTGTGAGAAGAGAATGAGAAACAGTACTTTTTGTTTTTTAATTATTTTTTATTTTATAATCATAAACAACTCTCCCATCCAGCTAGACTGGGAGATAGAGGTGTAGGAAACAGTGGAACCAAGAGAACTACAGGGAGAACATGGAGACCAGAGGACATTCCTAGTACGTGGGGGATGGGTGCCCTCCCAAACTGCAGAAGGAAGGAAGGAATGGTCTGGTGGTTCTCAATGAAATTCAATGAGAATCAGAGCCTTTACACTTGTCTGCAGTCGGAAATTATGATCTTCTTGCTCATCTTGCTGTTCCCATACCCAGAGCGCTCCATGGCCTCCACAATATTCATGTCCTCATTTACCTTGCCGAATACCACATGCTTGCTGTCCAATCACTCAGCCTTGGCAGCACAGATGAAAAGCTGGGAATTGTTGGTGTTGGGTCCATCACTAGCCATGGACACAATGCCAGGCCCCGTGTGCTTCAAGATGAAATTCTCATAGTCAAACTTCTTTCCATAGTTGGACTTGCCAACGTTGCCATTGTGACTTGCCACTGTTGCCATTGTGGTGAGTGATGTCCCCACCCTGGCACATAAATCCAAAGATGATTCTATGAAAACAGGAAACTTTGTTTTTTTTTTTAAATTTTATTTATTTTTAATTAGAGAATCACCGTGAGGGTACAGTTACAGATTTATACACTTTTGTGTTTATACTTCCCTCATACAAAGTTCGGGAACCCATCCCTTCACCAGTGCCCATTCTCCACCACCCGTAAACCCAGCGTCCCTCCCACCCTCCCCAATCCCATCTCCCCCCCACCCCACCCTGCCACTGTGGCAAGGCATTCCCTTCTGTTCTCTCTCTCTAATTAGCTGTTGTGGTTTGCAATAAAGGTGTTGAGTGGCCGCTGTGCTCAGTCTCTAGCCCTCATTCAGCCCGCAACTCCCTTCCCCCACATGGCCTTCGACTACAATGTAGTTGGTGATCGCTTCTCTGAGTTGACCTTTCCCCGGAACGTGAGGCCAGCCTCGAAGCCATGGAGTCAACCTCCTGGTACTTATTTCTACAGTTCTTGGGTGATAGTCTCCCACTCTGTTATTCTATATACCATAGATGAGTGCAATCTTTCTATGTCTGTCTCTCTCTTTCTGACTCATTTCACTCAGCATGAAACTTTTCATGCCCATCCACTTAACTACAAAATTCTTGACCTCCTTTTTTCTAACAGCTGCATAGTATTCCATTGTATAGATGTTCCAAAGTTTCCTCAACCAGTCATCCGTTCTGGGGCATTCGGGTTTTTTCCAGATTCTGGCTATTGTAAACAGTGCTGCGATGAACATACATGTGCAGATGTTGTTTCGATTGTACTTTTTTGCCTCTCTGGGATATATTCCCAGCAGTGGTATTGCTGGGTCAAATGGGAATTCAATATCTAATTTTTTGAGAATCGTCCAAATTGTTTTCCAGAAGGGCTGAACCAGTCGGCATTCCCACCAGCAGTGAAGAAGGGTCCCTTTCTCCCCACATCCTCTCCAACAGCGGTTGCTTTTGTTCTTTTGGATGTGTGCTAGTCTCTGTGGTGTGAGGTGGTATCTCATGGTTGTTTTGATCTGCATCTCTCTGATGATTAGTGATGCAGAGCACTTTTTCATGTGCCTTTTGGCCATTCGTATTTCTTCCTTGGTAAAGTTTCTGTTCATTTCTTCGCCCCATTTTTTGATGGGGTTGGATGGAAAACAGGAAACTTTGTAACCAAATCCTTTCTTGCCAATGCTCAGAGCATGAACATTCTCTGCCATCTGTGGAACTTTGTCTGCAAACAGCTCAAAGGCACAGGGCCCAGAGGTTCATGAAGAGCATGATGAGGTTGACCATGGTGGAGGACGAGGGGAATCTTCAGGCAGCAGCAAAGACAGTCCTTTAGATATCAAGAGAGAGGACTCAGAAGAATCAGATCATTATTATTCTCTGGATTCCACTATTGTAGAATTCTATCACCTCCATCGACAACAGACACTACTTATGCAGCAGTGTCCTATATCATGAACATTAACCCATACAATTTAGCCACCCTGGAGCTTTTCAATGGTGAGTATAGTTCATTTCTTACTACCTTAACCAAGCTGCCTGGGCTTTCCCAGAGTAACATCATCAACTTCTATCTTTTCCATTCTCTCTCTCCTTCCTCCCTCCCTTCCTTCCTCCCTCCCTTCCTCCCTCCCTCCCTCCCTCCCTCCCTCCCTCCCTCCCTCCCTCCCTCCCTCCCTCCCTCCCTCCCTTCCCTCCTTCCTCCCTTCCTTCCTTCCTTCCTTCCTTCCTTCCTTCCTTCCTTCCTTCCTTCCTTCCTTCCTTCCTTCCTTCCTTCCTTCCTTCCTTCCTTCCTTCCTTCCTTCCTTCCAATATAGAATCGCACTGTTCCCCCTCCATTCTTACATAAGAAAACCATTCTTGGGGCTGGAGCACAGTGGGTAGGGCGTTTGCCTTGCACGAGGCCGACCCGGGTTCGATTCCAAGCATCCCATATGGTCCCCTGAGCACTGGCAGGGGTGATTCCTGAGTGCAGAGCCAGGAGTAACCCCTGAGCATTGCCAGGTGTGACCCAAAAAGCAAAAAAAAGAAGAAAAAAAGAGAAAACCACTCTTGTTTGCTTACTTCTCTAAGGAATTTTTTTGTCAGTACTATCAATGCAGTCCCAACAACTCAATTTATTATGCATGCTTGATTGTTTTCCAGCTTAAGGAGTCTTTCAACCAGCACACTAGGACTGGACCTGGTGTCTTTGCCAGGATATTAAATCCTGAGTCATGGTAGAGTGTTTCAATATCAGTAAACAGTTCCATATTCAGCTTTATATTCTTCCCTGGCCCAACACCCTTAAGATCCATTACTATATTGTTCTCTGAATCCTGCAAATATGTATTTTCCAAGTTTTATATCTGTCACAGTAGAAACAGGAGTTTGCTGCTTGTGCCATGCTAAGATTATCTACATTTCTGGTCTACAGCTGAAATGTGCTGAGGTAGGTAGGGGCAGATCTTGAGGAAAACAAGCATCATGCTCCTGTGTAGTTTTACCACTCTCCTAAACAAATATAGTCTTCATTTTAGCCTAGACTCCCCCTTTCTGAAAAGATATTGAGGAAAATGTTCCTATAAAGGCTTTCTGTTTCCATCCTGTTATTTGAATTAATAGTTGGCTGATCAAGCCTATCATTAATTTCTTTCTTTTGTTCAAACTTGAGATTTGGAGTTATATGCAGCTGATCTCAGGACTTACTCCTAGTTTTGTGCTCAAAGATCACTCCTGGAGGTGCTCAGAAGGATCACGTTAGTGCCAGGCATTGGACTGCGGTTGGCCACATACAAGAAAAGTGTTACCCATATTACTTGGCTCGTTTAGAGTTTCTGAGATGGTTAACAGCAGCAAAACAAATCCTTGGGTTTTTTTGTTGTGGTGGTGGTTGTGGTTTGTAATTTGTTCTTTTGTTTTTGGTTTTTTTTTGGACCACAGTTGGATGTGCTCAAGGGCTATTTCTGGCTTTGAGCTCAGTAGTGACCCGTGGTAGTGCTGGGGGACCATATGTGGTGACTGGGATCTAACAGAACCAGGGTCTACTGCATGTAAGCAAGCATTTTACCTTCTGTACTATCTCTCCAGCCCTAAGTTCTTGAGTGTATTTTGTCTTTTTGTTTCATGGCCAAACCTAATTGTTCTCAGGGCTCAGTTCTGGCTCTGTGGTCATGGTTCACTCCTGGAAGGGCTCAGGTGACTATATATGCTGCCAGGGATCGAACCCACATTGGCTGTGTGCACCTAAACTGATGTCCTATCTCTCTGGCCCTAAATCCTTGATTGTTTAAGCATTCATCTTTAGAGTGCTAAAGATACTACAAAAAATAGTGCATTTCCTGCCATTTGCATTCTCTTCCAAATCCAGCATAGGTGAGTCTCACCAATTGTGATTATAATACAGTCTATGTATTACCTCCAACCTACTTACCACCAGTAGTGATGTTTTTTTTTTGTACTGATGTTTGTGTTCATATGTTCTATATGTGATCAAATTTTAGGAACTCAGCCTCATTGTCTACTTAAAGTATCAATCTGGCACCAACTATCTAAATTTGAGGGAAACAGACCCTGAATTAATTGAGAGCAAGAGAATTATTTGGAAGGTAACTCCAGGGGCTGGAGCCATAGCACAGTGGGTAGGGTGTTTGCCTTGCTCGTGGCTAACCCTGGTTCGATTCCCAGCATCCCATATGGTCTCCTTAGCACCGCCAGGGGTAATTCCTGAGTGCAGAGCCAAGAGTAACCCCTGAGCATCGCCAGGTGTGACCCAAAAAGAAAATAAAAGAAAGAGGAAGGAAGGTAACTCCAGAATGCAATAGAGGGAAATTAGGAAGCAAAATAGGGAAGACAGAAAAAAAAATACAAAGTCTGTTAATGAGCAGGTTAGTGTTGTGGACAACTGGGATTCAATTCTACTGGGACCACAGGAAGCCTAAATAGAATGTGCTTCAGAGTTTTTCACCCAGGGAACAAGGATACTTACTGGGCGATTTCCTCTTCATTCGTGTCTACTGTTGACTGAAGGTAGCTCCTCAGGGCCTTAACTTCTTGCTATTCTGGTCTGCCTAGAACACTGACGAGGCACACTTAATGAACAGAAAGTTCTTAGGCATAGAGTCACATGCGCTTGCACTGAGATGTCATTGGCATATAAAGAAACAATGATTGCCTAGGGGATGCTGGGAGGGGCATCAACACAGGGTGAGAAGAAATGATTAACCTTCTTTACATACATGTATATTATTTTTCTGGTGCAGAGAAGTTGAATGACAGTGTATTAGCTACCAGAAGATGGATTTCCTCTCTTGGAGTTTGAAATATGAATTTTGGTATGGTGGTCCACCAAGGGTATAGACACAGCAGATAACTAGACAATTGAATATTGGGCCCCCAAAATGAACTGCATGCATCGTCTCACCTTTCAAAAGCAGGTTATATTTCTGTGATATTCTCCCTCAGTCCCTTACAATTTTATGTTCTTATCACTCAGGGCCCCCTCAATGGTTCACTGCCTCATCGTGGCGAGGGGGTGGCAATGGTGCCAACTGGTGAAGAGCGAACCAACAGGTGCTGCCCAGAGATGCAGGTAGGTGCACAGCTGGACTCCTTGCATCGACTGTGTCAATCTGGCCAGTACTTCCTGTATATGAACAGTACATCCATACACAAGGTGTGTGGCATGTTTGTCAGCGTGCAGATCATTACAACATGCCACCAACATGGCAGAACCTGGCAAGCTATCCGTGGTATATACAATATGCCAAAAACAGTAACAAAAATGGGCCTCATTACCCTGATGCTGGAAGAGCCCCCAATACGGCAGCATTGAGAAGGACGAGCAATGAGAGGCTGCTAAAATCTCAGGGCTGAACTAGGCTGCCAAAACGAAGAAGAACTAAAATGACTGTCTGCATTTTTAACACACATATACTGGCATTGGAAGCATCCAAAGAGGACCTGATGGTGCAAGCACAGAAGATCAAGTACAATGTCATTGGACTGACCGAGACAAAAAGGCATTGATCACATCATGCCGTTTTTGATACTGGAGAACTGTTCCTCGGAACATGCGACAGGAGAGGCGTCAGTGGTGATGGTGTCCTCGTCAACATGAACTTGGCCGTGAGCATCGATTCGTTCAAATGCCTAACAACTAAATTTGATGCTGATGTTTGAATAGATGTGGCTCATTGCCGGCAGTTTCTATCTTCATCATCTACACACCAACATCCAACTATGACAAAGAAGAAATTGAGAAGTTCTACATGGAGCTGCAGAAGTTTTATAAAGAATACCACACCTTCTACAATGCCATTGTTGGTGATTTTAACACCAAGGTAGGACAGAGAAGGTTGCCTGAAGAACTCCACATTGGGACCCATGGCCTAGAATGGAATGAACAGGGTGAGACACTGAGTTCATCATGTTGACCAAGGCCATCCATGGTAACTGCGAGGCAGTTTCCAGAAGGCCGAATCTAAACGTTGGACATGGGAGTCTCCTGGTACAGTTTCACAATGAAATTGACCACATCATATTCAATCGAAGGTTTTGCCTGACCGATGTCGCTGTTGTCCCAAAATTGCAATGAGATCAGACCACTGTCTCCTTCGTGCAAAATTCTACTTCACGGAGTGGGGAGAAATGCATGGAAAGGTTAAGAAGAGAAATCCCAGAACGACCACCAATTGGGAGCTCTTTGGCACTATTGCGGCAATATGGGAAGATGCCAGCATTGACAACATCGACGAGGAATACGATAGACTGCTTCAGCATCTCCATGATTATGGGAGGAACGCTGAGAGAGAGAAACCCACAAAAAGGTGCCTGTCTTCGGAAACTCTCAAGCTCATTCGCCAATGTAGTTTGGCACGAGCCTCAGGCAATCACAAGCTAACATCTGAGCTTGCAAAGCTGTGCAGAGAAGCAATAAAGGAAGACCTCAAAGAGAGAAGTGCAGGGGCTGGAGCAATAGTACAGTGGGTAGGGCATTTGCCTTGCACGCAGCTGACCCGGGTTCAATTCCCAGCATCCTATATAGTCCTCTGAGCACTACCAGGGGTGATTCCTGAGTGCAGAGCCAGGAGTAACCCCTGTGCATTGCCAGGTCTGACCCAAAAAGAAAAAAATAAAAAGAGAGAGAGAAGAGTAGCAGTGTTGGCCAATGCGGCAGAAGCCGGGAAAAGTATTCGCAACACCTGCCTGTCCTTCGCCAACTATAAAACCAAGATGACTGTCCTTCCAACGTCTTGATGGATCTATCACATCTTCCAGAAGGGCAATGGGAAAGGTTACCCACGACTTCTACTCAGATCTCTTCGATAGCCACGTCCACCTCCCCACATACTAAATTTCACAGGATGGATATATCGTTCCCAATGTTCTCCCTTCCAAAATCCGACATGCCATTTCGTCGGAAAAGAAGTGTAAAGCATCCGGTCCAAACAAGGTCAGAACCGAACACCTGAAGAATCTGCCACCAGTACTCATCAATAAACTGGCTTGGCTCTTTACATGCTACCTGTCCAAATGCAAGGTTCCGTCCCAATGAAAAACCGGCAGGACCATTCTGTTGTACAAGAAGAGAGACATCCATGACATTGGCAACTATCGCCCAACCTGTTGTCCGTCCTCTACAAGTTGTTCACTCGAGTCATCCTGAATAGAATAGGCAGAACACTAGATGAAGGACAACCATGCGAGCTAAGCCGGGTTCCGAAAAGGATTCAGCATGATCGACCATATCCACACGGTCACCAAGCTCATTGAGGTTTCACGAGAGTTCAAGATGCTGCTCTGTCTAACGTTCATTGATTTAAAGAAGGCCTTTGATTCTGTTGAGACTGAAGCGGTCATCGGAACCCTAGCCAAACAGGGTGTTCAAACTCAGTACATCAGGATCCTCCGTGAGCTGTATTACGGATTCACCACCAAGATCTCACCATTCTACAAGAAAGTGATCATCGACATAAAGAGAGGGGTTCGTCAGGGCGATACCACTTCACCAAAACTCTTTAGTGCCACCCTCGAGAACGTCATGCGACAACTGGAATGTGAAGGAATGGGAGTGAAGATGGTCGGCAACTATACCATCTCCGCTTTGCTAATGACATCATTCTAATAATGCCAAATATTAGCCAAGTGGCATGAATGCTGGCCGACTTCGACCATGAGTATGGAAAGGTCGGAATGCAGCTGAATCTCATGAATACAATGCTCATAAGAAATGGACTAGTTCCTGACGTTCCATTTGCTCTCAATGGAATGAACATCTCTGAATGCAGCAGTTATGTGTACCTAGGTCAAGAACTCAACATGATCAATGACCTGGCACCTGAGCTGTGCGGGAGGAAGAGAGCGGCGTGGAACACCTTCAGGAGCGTTGAAGAAGTTGTTAAGAGGACGAAAAACTTCCGACTCCGGGCACATCTTTTTGACTCCACTATTCTTCCTGCACTAACATACGCCTCAGAGACCTCGGCCATATGAAAACAGGATAAAATCGCTATTCGGCTCTCCCAAAGAAGAATTGAAAGCGCTATGCTTGGAATATCACGTTTCATTCAAGTGAGAGGAGTCTGTCAACGATCAAGAATCAGGGACGCTGTCTCGTTTGCCAAGGTGTTGAAAATCAGATGGGGCGGACACGTAATGCGATTTGGAGATGACTACTGGACTAGACCTGTTACCGACTAAATTCTATGGGATGTCAAAAGAACTCCTGGCTGCCCACCTATGAGATGGACAGACATCTTCATCAAGACCCTGAATGAACGGTTTGAGGCTCTTCTTGTTCATGGAGCAAGCAGACACTATTGGGCTACACTAGCACGCGACAGGGACAAATGGAGACATTACTGGCGCCTGATTAAGCAAATCGATTAGCAGTGGGATGACAAGTGACAAATGACAAGTGACAATCTCTCAGGGATGCCTTTGTCTGCATGTAACAGAATATATAATTCATTTTATTTTTCTCAGAGTTAGAAGGCTGGAGGTTTGGGGATTTCGGGCATCTGTTCAGTATCTCAAAATGTCAGGGTTGAGGGCATTGCAATACCGAAGCCATCCCATAATGCCTCTAAATGACTTACAGGTTCTCAATTAAAGGCAAAAGTAAGGGTGAAATCACGCACTTGTGTTTTAAAGCAAAGATGTTACCAAGGAACCCATGCAACAGTTTTCTTTAATTACCAAAACAAATTATCACAAACTTGATTGTTTAAAACTATCCAAGTTTGGGCTGGAGAGGTAGTATAGGAGGTAAGGCCATGCCTTGTATGTGGTGATCCTTGTTTAAATCACACGTGTCCTCCCCATCCCCCAGCTCCCATCCCCTCCAAAGATCACTCCAGGACACAGAGCTAAAATTAGTCACTGTGGGGCTGGAGCAATAGTACAGCGAGTAGGGAGTTTGCCTTGCATGTGGCTGACTAGGTTTCAGTCTTGGGCATCCCATATGTTCCCCCATACACCGCCAGGATTAATTCCTGAGTATAGGGCTAGGAGTAACTCCTGAGCATAGTTGAGTGTGACACAAAAAGCAAAATAAATAAATAAATAAATAAATTAAAAAAAAGAGTAGCCACTGAGCACTGTCAGTTGTGGCTCACTCCCTATCCCCACAAATAAAACAGAAAATGTTTTTCATCTTACAGATTCTGATGTCAGATGTTTTAAGTGTGTCTCACTAGGCTAATATCACAGGTTTACATTCCTTCTGAAGACTGTAAGGGATCATTGGCTTCCTGTCTTTTCCAGCCTCTAGCAGAGGTTCTCAAGCTTATGTGAATCACCTGGAGAACATTTACAATTCCTAATGTCTTAAAAAGGAGTTTTAAAAATCCTAATGTCTCTAGAATATTCATAATATCAGGGTTCAGGGCCAGAGATGTCCACCATGCCAATTAAAGCAGAAGAATCTTTGAGCGTGGAATGCAGGGATCTGGATTGTTAAGTCTGTTCAGTGATTTCAATGTGCAGTCAACTTTGGGACCCACAGATAGTATGCCATACCTGCTGTACTATTGCCCTATCCCATGTATTTGATTTTTAATTGACATTTTGCCCTGCTCCTTCAGAAAACTTACTGTTGCCAAAATTGCCAAAATTCCTGCACCCACATTCAGTTATGCAATTACATTTGGGATTTTCATAGCTGTTTAAGAAGCTAGGAACTATAGAAAATTGGTTATGCAATTAACATTTACTTGATGTTTTTAAAGAAAATCCTGAGCTGGAGAGGGCACTTGAGTTGCATGCGGTCAACCTGGGTTTGATTCCCCAGTATCCCAGATTGTCCCCTGAGCCACCAGGAGTGATTCCTGAGTGCAAGGAATAACTTCTGAGCACCATCGGGTGTGGCCAAAAAAACAATAAATAAAAATAAAAAATGAATCCTGTATCTTTCTGAAATGAAATATTCAGTCTTTCATAGAAGAGGCTAATTTTAAATGTAGCAACATGAAAATGCTCATTATTTACTATGGGGGGAAGTGTAATTTGCAGAACAGCACATATTGTATGATACTATTTGTGTAATAGAACATAAACTGAAGCTTATTGCCGTGGGAAAAGAACAAAAAGAACCACAAAGAATAGAGTATTCAATTCTTGACTTTGAGTTATGACAGAAACACATATCAAGTACGTCCTATCTCATGGTCATTTGCACTGTTCTTTCTGTCTGGTACACTTATATCTTGTATATTAACATATCAATTTAACTATATTTAATAGCCTTCTATTTACTTTTCTTAAGTTTTCTCTCCAATGTTATCTTAGAGAGCCCTAATTTGACTACACTTTCTTTAAAACCATGCCTATTACTCTTCATTCCCTGCTCTGCTTTATTTTGTCACATTTTATATCTACTTGTTTAATTGTTTATTAAAATAGCTCTATACCTGCGTGTAAATGAGACCAGTTATCAAGGTACTTCAGATGTGGACTGCTGAAGCAGTTGAGGAACCACTTCTAATGCTTAAAGTAGCAGTTCTCAAAGTGTGCTCTCCAGACCAGTGGCAAGGGAATTTCTTAGACATACAAATTTTAAACTCCACCCCTATTCTACTCAGTAAGAATTAGCAGGAGTAAGATCTAGTAGTCTGATTTGAACAAACTCTGAAGTGCTTGCTTCTCTCTCTCTCTCTCTCTCTCTCTCTCTCTCTCTCTCTCTCTCTCTCCAGAAGTGCTCAGGGTTCTGCGCTCAGGATTCATTCCTGGCAGGCTCAGGAGAACATTTGGGATGCTGGAAATGGAACCCAGTGGGACGCATACAAGCCTTACCTGCTGTACTCCCTGTGTGCAGAGTGTGTGGTAATAATACAAACTAATGTTTTTGAACTACTGACTTTCTCCCCATCATTTCTCTAACTTTCTTTGTAGATACATATGCTAATTACAAGGGTGGGATATTGTGGCTCAGTGGTATGCTACTTGCTTTGCATGGGTAAGGCCCTGAGTTTGATTCCAAGCACTGACTGTCACACAAAATGTTGTTTTTATTCCCTATTTTTCTTCTAAACTGCTCCTAAGAATGTTTTAAGTAGGGCGGCCAGAGCTATAGTACAGCGGGTAGGACGTTTGCCTTGCACACAGCTGACCAGGGTTCAATTGCCCGCATCCCATATAGTCCCGCAAGCACCACCAGGAGTAATTCCTGAATGCAGAGCTAGGAGTAACACCTGAGCATTGCTGGGTGTGACTCCCAAAAAAATTTTTAAAAAGAATGTAAATAGGATAGGATTTTTTAATTGAAAATAAAATAGGAAGTCGAAATTCCGTATGCAATTTTATTTATTTTTAAATTTTGTGTTTTTGGCCAAATGAGATGGCCCTCATACTTACTCCTGGCTCTGTGCTCAGAGACCACTTTTGGCATGTTAGCAGGAACATATGTGATGCTGAGAATCTAAGCTGGGTCAGCCATGTACAAGGCAAGCACCCTATGTATTGTACTGTATCTCCAGCCCCCATATATAATTCAACTTTAAATGTAACTTAAAATTTTCTTGAAGTTTGATTTCTAGGAAAGGGGCTGGCAGCAAATATTTTTGTTTTTTCAGACCATAACATCTGCCTTTGTAGTGTGAAAGCCATAGATCATGTGGAAGTGAAAGAGTCTGGCTGTGTTCCTGTAAGACTTCATAGATGGACACTGAAATTTCACTTGTTGCTTGTTGGAGACCTGCTTGAATAATACTTATATGATGTGATGTTATTTTGCATTTTATTTCCTGCCTCTTCTGTGAAATTCTTGCTGTCTTCTTTTGTCTCTGCTCTTTTCTTTTGGCTTTTGGGTCATACCCGGCCATTCTTGGGGTTACTCCTGGCTCTGCACTGAGGAATTACTCCTGGTAGTGCTCAGGGGACCATATGGAATGCCGGTGATTGAACCTGGGTAGGCTGCATGCAAGACAAATGCCCTCCCCGCTGTGCTATTGCTCTGGCCCCTGTCCCTGTTCTTATCTATGGAGGTAGATGCATACAAACATATAGTGAATTCTCGGAAGTGGCAAGTATTATGGCTTACTGGAAGCATAGAAGGAGCTGGAATATCAGTGGCAAGAGATCTGTAGTTTGACCCCTGAGGAGTGGGTTTAAAATGTGCAACTCTTTGTGCCTTACATTAATATCCACAAAAGAAAATTCACTGCAATGAAGATTAAAAAATAAGCAGGTGGATAAACCAACCTATCTTCTGGGCCACCCACATAACTTTAGTATTGTGATTTGATGAGTAGTTATGTAGGTAAGGATGGAAGCTATGTATGGCCCAGAAGCATTGTCTTCACCTCTCCATGGTTGATTTTGTGACTGCCATTGCTTAGTGATCAATAAGCCAGCAGTAGAAACTTTTATGTAGTGACTGACTCTTTTATACAGTACCAGTGGCAGAGAAGACACTGATCAGCCAATTTATGGCAAGTTAGTTACATTGAACTTTCACCTTGGAGAGGACAGTGAGCTGTTTGTAGTGGAATTGGCACAGACTTTGGAGTTTACTTGGTCTGCCTATACTGCCTCTGCCCAGTTCTATAGCCTGATTTCCTTCACAGATTTCACCACTGTTCAGTATATAATATTCATTCCTGAATTTCAGCTTCCACAGACTTTTTTCCCAGAATACACATGTATTTAATTTATTAGAGGGGCTTAACACAAATCAACACAAATCAATTTTAGGCAATTCCTTAGTAGTCAATCAGAATTTTATAACAAATAATGGCCAGCATCTACTTCTTATTTTTTTTCTTTTTGGGTCACACTAGGCGATGCTCAGGAATTTCTCCTGCCTCTGCACTCAGGAATTTCCCCTGGAGGTGCTCAGGGGACCATATGGGATGCTGGGAATCAAACCTGGATCGGCCATGTGCAAGGCAAATACCCTACCCACTGTAATGTCACTCCAGCCCCAGTATCTACTTCTTAAAAATTACAGTCAGCTTGGTCTTCAAGCATGTGTACTCCCTTGAAAAATAATCTCACCTGCTTGTCTCTATGTTTCTCTTGCTTCTCTTCTGTGTTCTCTCTTGAACACACACTTCTCACTTTCCATACCCTCATAATTTTCTATAAAAGCTCCTCCTGAAAGCGATAGTCTTAGGCTTTGTCTTCAAGCCCACATTCTCCCTTGAACACTTATCTCTCTTACTTATTACTATGTTTCTTTGCTAGCCTGTTTATACTGTGAGAAGCCTGTGTTCTCTCTTGAACACACACCTTTCACTTTCCCTCCCCTTCACATCTTGCTAAATAAGTTTCAATAAAATCTATTTTGCTTCACAAAAAACAGTTTAATCAGTGATAACCTCTTTTCTGAGAAAGTGAAACACTTATAATGCATGGCAACACTTAATGATGATTATTCAAATTATCACCCAGAGTGGCTTAAAATGGAATACAAGTGGAGGGCAAATCTTTCGGGAATCAAATAGCTAGAGTACTTAGTCCCTATAGTGTCAATGATGATTGCAAAAGATGTGGCTAGTGCTGCTTCTGATGACCCTAGAGAGCTTATAAAGAAAAGAAGATAAATTGAAAATCTTGAATACACATCTCAGATCATAGTTCAAATTCAGTGTGCCTCAATGCTACCATTACTCTTTATTCTCCTGGAGCTTCAGGATACATATGCCTAAAGATCACACTCAGGGACTGATTATAGATGTTTCAGAGGTACAGCATCAATTAAAGGTACAATCTTGCAGGACTTTTCAGCCAAGTTAAGGGCACTCCTGGGGCAAGAATATGACCCTAACAAATTGGATGCAAATATATGAACATGAACAGATGAAGCTGAGAAAAACCTAGACCCCCATCTGCTTGAATCTTTATTGCCAGTAGAAGTAGCCTTAAATTCCTAGCCCCATATCCTATTAGATATCAGCTTTTCTCTACAAACGAACTTTTTAGTGATTTTCATGGGAATATTTGCATTACACAAATACTAATTCTTCTTAGGACCAAACCCTAAAGTCCCTCATTGTCTCGACTCCCATTGGAAACATTGGATAGAAGGCCAGAGAGATAGTACACCATTTGCCTGGCATGTGGCTGACCTGGGTTGAATCCCTGGCATCCCATATGGTCCCCTGAGCACTGCCAGGATTATTGTTGATTTAAGAACCAGGAGTGACCCCTGAGCATTGCTGGCTGTGGCCCCAAACCACACCCAACGGTGTTCAAAGCCTCTTCATGGATCTGTGCTCAAGAGACAGCAAGCGTCTTTCCTTGTGTGCTATCTTTCCAGCCTGATTTTCAGTTTTAAAATTATGCAGCCCAAGAAAAATTGGGATAAGCTAGTCACTATTTGTAATTTATTTTTGGCCACACCTAGCTCTGCTCAGGACTGACTCCTGGCTCTACACATGGGGATCACTCTTGGTGGGGCTCAGAGGACCATATGGGATGCTGGGGATTGAACCCGTGCAAAATTCTAATTCACAGAGCGGGGAGAAAGGACTGAAAAAAAATAAGTTTAAGACGAGAACTCCCAGAATGACCACCAACTGGGAGCTCTTTGGCACTATTGTGGCAATGTGGGAAGATGCCGTCGTTGACAACATCGACGAGGAATATGATTGACTGGTTTAGCACCTCCATGACTGCACGAGGAATGCCAAGAATGGGAAAGCCACAAACAGACACCTGTCTTTGGGAACTCTCGAGCTCATTCGCGAATATGGTTTGGTGCGAGCCTCAGGCAATCACAAGCTAATGTCTGAGCTCGCAAATCTGTGCAGAGAAGTGATAAAGAAGTCCTCAAAGAGAGAAGAGCAGCAGTGTTGGCTGGTTTGGCAGAAGCTGGAAAAAGTATTTGCAACACCTGCCTGTCCTTCGCCAACTACAAAACCAAGAAGACTGCCCTCTGACGTCCTGATGGATCTATCACCTCTTCCAGAAGGCAATGGAGAGGATTATTCATGACGTCTACTCAGATTTCTTCGATAGCCACGTCCACCTGCTCACATACCAATTTCTGCAGCATGGATATGTCTTTCCCAACGTTTTCCCTTCTGAAATCTGACACGCCACTTCCTTGGTAAAGACACATAGCACCCGGTCCAGACAAGGTCAGAACCGAACACCTGAAGAATCTGCCACCAGTACTCATCAATAAACTGGCTTGGCTCTTTACATGCTACCTGTCCAAATGCAAGGTTCCGTCCCAATGGAAAACCGGCAGGACCATTCTGTTGTACAAGGAGAGAGACATCCATGACATTGGCAACTATCGCCCAACCTGTTGTCCGTCCTCTACAAGTTGTTCACTCGAGTCATCCTGAATAGAATAGGCAGAACACTAGATGGAGGACAACCATGCGAGCTAAGCCGGGTTCCGAAAAGGATTCAGCATGATTGACCATATCCACACGGTCACCAAGCTCATTGAGGTTTCACGAGAGTTCAAGATGCCGCTCTGTCTAACGTTCATTGATTTAAAGAAGGCCTTTGATTCTGTTGAGACTGAAGTGGTCATTGAAGCCCTAGCCAAACAGGGTGTTCAAACTCAGTACATCAGGATCCTCCGTGAGCTGCATTATGGTTTCACCACCAAGATCTCACCATTCTACAAGAAAGTGATCATCGACATAAAGAGAGGGGTTCGTCAGGGCGATACCACTTCACCGAAACTATTCAGTGCCCCCCAACCGAGAACGTCATGCGATGACTGGAATGGGAAGGAATGGGAGTGAAGAAAGACGGTCTGCAACTACACCACCTCTGCTTCGCTGATGACATCGTTCTAATAACAACAAACATTAGCCAAGGTGCACAAATGCTGGCCGACTTCAACTGTGAGTGTGGAAATGTCGGACTGCAGTTGAATCTCACCCAGACAATGTTCATGAAAAAATGAACTAGTCCCTGTCGTTCCATTTGCTCTCAAAAGTACGAACATCTGCGAATGCAGCAGCTATGTGTACCTGGGTCGAGAACTCAACATGAGAACGGCTTGGCACCAGAACTATGCAGGAGGAAGAGAACAGCATGGAGCACCTTCAAGAGCATTGAAGAAGTTGTTAAGAGGACGAAGAACCTTTGGCTATGGGCACATATTTTTGACCCCACTATTCTTCCTGCCCTAACATACACCTCAGAGACCTGGGCCCTACGAAAACAGGACGAGAACACTATTCAGGTATCCCAAAGAGGAATCGAAAGAGTTATGCTCGGAATATCACATTTCAATCAAGTGAGAGAAGAATCTGGAGTTCCAACCTCTGTCGATGATCAAGAATCAGGGACACTGTCTCATTTGCCAAGGTGTTGAAAATCAGATGGGCTGGACACATATTGAGATTTGGAGATGATCGCTGGACTAGAGCTGTTACCGACTTGATTCCACAGGATGTCAAAACACTGCATGGCTGCCCACCTTTGAGATGGTTCGACTTCTTTGTCAAAACCCTGAATGAACGGTTTGACGCTACTCGTTTCCTGGAGCAAGCAGATACCATTGGGCTACACTAGCATAGCATGTGACAGGGATGAATGGAGAAGTTTCTGGCGCCCACTCGAGCAAATTGAAGATTAATGAGATGACAAGTGATACAAGTGATAGATTTTGGTTGAGGAATGCTAATTCTTGGGGAACCAATATGCTAATGAGGTCCATCTCAAGAGAGCAGTCTTAAGGAGTCAGGTAATAGGTAAAGTCCTATTTGTTTATTTTTGGGGCACATCTGGTAGTACTTAGGGCTTAATCTTGTCTGTGCATTCAGAGATCACTCTTGGTAGGTTTTTGAGGGACCATTTGGAGTGCTGGGGATGGAATTTGGGTTGGACATGTGCAAGGCGAACACCCTACCCACTGTTCTGTCACTTGGACTTATCTTGGCAGAATATCCACATTTCTCTTTTTGTGCTTTTTTCTTGGGCCACACAGGCTTACTTCTTGTCCTATGCTCAGGAATCACTACATGTGGGACTCTTTACAAACCATGTGGTGCCAGGTTCAACTGTGTGAAAGGTAAGTGCCTTAACACCTGTACTATCTTTTGGCTCATATTATTTTCTGATTCATAGCTCCATGGAGGGAAGGTTATAAAGGAAGTGTCAAACAGCAGCCCCTGAAACTAGAGATTAGAACCAAAAACAAGGAGTTAAAAAATGAGTGTGATCGATATTGAAGCTAAAGGTATCTTCAAAGATGACACACAACTGATCAACCAAGTGGAAACAGAGATAAACAAATGGGACTACATTAAACTAAGACACTTCTGCACCACAAAAGATACAGTGACCAGAATACAAAGACAATCTACAGAATGGGAAAGGCTATTCACCCAATACCCATCAGATAAGGGGTTGATATCAAGGGTATATAAGGCACTGATTGAACTCTACAAGAAGAAAACATCCAACCCCATCAGAAAATGGGGCGAAGAAATGAACAGAAAATTTCCCAAGGAAAAGATACAAATGGCCAAAAGGCACATGAAAAAGTGCTCTACATCACTAATCATCAGGGAGATGCAGATCAAAACAACCATGAGATACCACCTCAAACCACAGAGACTGGCATACATCCAAAAGAAAAAAAGCAACTACAGTTGGAGAGGATGTGGGGAGAAAGGAACCTTTCTGGTGGGAATGCCGACTGGTTCAGCCCTTTTGGAAAACAATATGGAGGCTTCTCAAAAAATTAGAAATTGAGCTCCCTTTGACCCAGCAGTACCACTGCTGGGAATATATCCCGGAGAAGCAAAAAAGTATAGTCAAAATGATATCTGCACTTATATGTTCATGGCAGCACTGTTTATAATAGCCAGAATCTGGAAAAAACCCGATGCCCTAGAATAGATGGCTGGTTAAAGAAACTTTGGTACATCTATACAATGGAATACTATGCATCTGTTAGAAAAAATGAAGTCATGAACTTTGCATATAAGTGGATCAACATGGAAATTATCACGCTAAGTGAAATGAGTCAGAAAGAGAGAGACAGACATAGAAAGATTGCACTCATCTGTGGAATATAAAATAACAGAGTAGGAGGACTAACCCCCAAGAAGAGTAGAAATAAGTACCAGGAGGTTGGCTTCATGGCTTGGAAGCTGGCCTCACATGCTGGGGGAAAATGCAGCTCAGATAGAGAAGGGAACACTAAGTAAAATGTGGTTGGAGACCATGCACAGGAAGGGAGATGCGTGCTGAAAGTAGACTAGAGACTGAACACAATTGCCATTCAATACCCCTATTGTAAACCACAACACCCAATTGGAGAGAAAGAACAAAAGGGAATACCCTGCCACAGAGGCAGGGTGGGGTGAGGGGAGATGGGATTGGGGTGGGAGGGATACTGGGTTTATTGGTGATGGAGAATGGGCACTGGTGGAGGGACGGGTTCTCGAACATTTTATGAGGGAAACACAAACATGAAAATGAGTAAATCTGTAACTGTACCCTCACGGTGATTCACTAATTAAAAATAAATAAATTTAAAAAATGAGTTTGATGATTCCAGTAACGAAATCTATATATAACTTGCCTGTCCGATTGTATCATGCAAGAAACCCTATGATTAAGAGTATTAAACCATGTTTCCTGAAAAAATTTAGAAAAACCCTTCCTTGCATGTTTGGTTTTTTATATTTTTTGCTTTTTGGGTCACACCCGGCAAAGCACAGGAGTTAACTCCTGGCTCTGCACTCAGGAATAACTCTTGGTGGTGCTCAGGGGACCATGTGGGATGCTGGGAACCGAACCTGAGTTGGCCGTGTGCAAGGCAAACAACCTATCCTCTGTGCTATCGCTCCATCCCCCTTCCTTGCATGTTTGATCTGTGGGAAAGGCCATGTAGGTTTTGGAGAATGTTAGTGGATTATAGTTAATCAGTTAGTATCAGTTTTATGGTTTCCAATGAGGTATCCAATGAGCTATTTTTTAGTGAATCATATCAATGATCTCTGGCATATATTGCCCTTGTCAGTAGAGATAACCAGATGTTCTTATTTCAGGGATATATATATATATATACATATATATGTATTTGTATATATATATCTATATATTTTCCCCCCATTGCTAGTGCTATGATCAAACCAACGGCCTTATACATGCAGACATGTGCTCCACTTCTGAGTCACATCCCCAGCTTCAGAATCTTGAAGTCTGCCTTTCTATTTTTTGTTATATTCTAAACCAGAAGCAAACTGAATTTGTCCTTTTCATCCTAAACACTTAAGGTTGGTCACTTAAATTTATGGCATTATTCTAATAAAACTGATAAGCAGGAGAAACCCAAACATCCTGAAACCTCTAGGATAGGAGAAAGATCTTAAAGACCAGAGAAGAAGAAACAGAGTCAGAGGAGAGGAGATAAGCTAATGACAGTTAGGGGGCCTGCTCTAGGAATAGTATTTCTAGATGTCAAGCAATTTGGGCAGTTTAAGAGTATTTTTGCATTATTTTTGTTTGGTTTCTTTAAAAAAATCATTTACTTGTTTATTTTAATGGAATCAGATACACAGTTACAAGGTAAAAATTATTTATTTATTTATTTTAATGGAATCACAGTGACAGTTACAAGATTTTTTGGTTTTAAGTCATACAATTTTCTAACACCCGTTTCCTCACCAGTATACATTTCCCACCACCAAGTGGGAAATTATAATTTTTATTAAAAACTGATTTGAAAAATTATTAATAGTTGAGTTTTAGGCATATTATCAGGGTGTCTTTCTTAAAGTCGGTTGTATTTTGTTTTTCATTGTACCATCCATTCCAAAGGAAGGAAGCAAGCAAACAAGGAACATTTGGTGGAATCTCTTTGGATTTAGGAGGCAATGTATGCCATATTTGGGCATGCTGCACTGACCCAATTACAGAGTAACCTGTAATGCTGCCAGTTTTGAATAGGATATACAGCAAGATAAGCCTCTGCAGAAAAATTGGGCTGCAGTGCATGCTGCCCTGTAATTTGGTTGTAGGACTCTGCAGATCCAATGGTTTTTGAAGTCTGGGGCAAAGATGTTCTACGAAGGCTCAGTAAAAGTGTCATAGTATAGACCTTTAGGAGTTGAAGTAGAGTTATGATTTCCTTACTTTACAATTATTCTCCATTTGAAAGGCAATGTCTGAATTTCCAGGAGGCCTTGATAGTGAATGAGTTCCTTATTGTGGAACACCAAGAGATGAATGACTTAAATTCCTAACTAACTGGATGTTATCGAATTCTTTCAATCATCAAATGAATGATTTGAACAGCAGTGTCTCATTGATAAATGGAAATCGTGTTTGAAATCAGATATTAGCAAAATATAAGGTGAAAGTAAAGTGATTTAGGAAGTCACTGTGACTCTCAAGGTACTTGCTTCTACTGTATCCCTGCCTCTACATGAGCCTATGCATATGTTTTCAAGGAGAGTTCAAGGAGCATTCTGTGGGTTTATGAATTGATCTGCATGTAGGCTGGTACCTCTTAGAGATAGATGGCAGTTGTCCAACAAACCCAATGAGGGATGACCCCTAAGGCAGAGGGAAAGGAAACTCATCTCATGTAGTGAGCACATGTAGTGTATGGGCTGGAGCGATAGCACAGTGGGTAGGACGTTCGCCTTGCACGTGGCTGACTCGGGTTCGATTCCTCCGCCCCTCTTGGAGAGCCTGGCAAGCTACCCATGGCGTATTCAATACGCCAAAAACAGTAACAGCAAGTCTCACAATGGAGACATTACTGGTGCCTGCTCAAGCAAATTGATGAGCAACGGGATGACAGTGACAGTGACAGTGAGCACATCAGATTACCTCATTCTGTGGAAGTAGAAAAGGCCAATGATATTAATGTAGACTGACTCAAGGACACTGACGGATGAGCTAACCAAATAGTGAAACATAGATCAAACCAGATAAGAATTTGACGATAAAGAGCCAGGAAAGTGGTGTACGTGTAGGCATCTTAAAATAGGTTAGAGTGTAGAGACATTTGTGTTCCATACAATTGGCCCCCCTGCAAAATATTATCCACTGTTAAGGAGGCACTCAACAACCAGGTGGGTAAGATTATTTTGTATTCTGTTAATGTTAGCTTCATTCTTTGAAACCCCTCATGGGTGCTCAGGAGGACAATGTACAAAACAGTCATAGTCACTAGGATGAAGATATTATATGGACTCAGAATAGGCTCTTTCCTCACTGAAGATGATCTACCTACCACCACTTTGAATTTGCAAGCTGATTATCATGATGAGAAACTGACATAGCACTGCCTCAGAGGAAACAGTCTTCTGTTGGCAGATTAATTCTATGGAACCTCTTGCATCAAGAAGAAGGCACCAACTGTCTTGACAGGAATAGATGTATGTTATGAATATGGATTTGCTTTTCATTCTTACAATGCTTCTGCCAGCACCACATGTGGACTCATGGAATGCCTGATTCATCACCATGGTATCATAACCAATACTGCTTTCAAGAAAGAATTCATTTTAGCATGAAGGAAGTAGGCAAGAGACTTATCTTCACCAAGTTCATTAGTTTTATCATGTGCGTCATTATCCAGAAACAGCAGGCTTAACAGAATGGTGAAAATTCCCCAGAAACAGCAGACTTAATAGAGTAGTGAAAATTCCTGTTTACTCTCTTTTGAGTTCGTATATTCTCCCCATTCCAACTACCATGACCGTTTTGTACTTGAGTCAACTGAGCAAGTATGAGGGGAGCTGAAAGAAGCAACATTAATAGAATACAAGATTATCTTACGCACCTCATTATCTTCAGAACTAGTGCCCAAATTATTATATAATCTTCCCAATAGCAGAATGAATGGATCTAGGATTTAAGAGGTAGAAGGGTGACCTTTTTGGCTGAAGATACACTTGCTTTCCATTATTACATGTTGGAATTAATAGGCTGAGGTTCTTTTTTTTCTTCTGGATTGCAGTTATTATTGGATTTTTTTTAAAAAAATTGAACCACAGTGAGATACACAGTTACAAAGTTGTTCATGATTGGGTTTCAGTCATATGATGTTCCAACACCTGTCCCTTCACCAGTGCACATTTCCTACCACCAATGTCCTCAGTTTCCTTCTCACCCCTCCTCTCTCTGCCTGCCTCTATATGTAGTCATTTTTACCCTCTCTCTCTACTTTCTTTCTCACTCTTTTTCCTTTTGGGCCTTATGGTTTGATATACAAATACTGAAAGGCTATTAGATATATTCCTTTACCTACTTTAAACACTCAGTTCCTGTCCAAAGTGATTAATTCCAGCTTTATTGTCATACTGGTTCCTTCTGTATCCTAATTGCCCTTCACCCCTAGACACTCTTGTGCAAATCTTCCAACCATCGACCAGTCCTCCTGGTCCCTGTTTTCCAATGTCTCATAATACATATGTGCATACACACATACATATGCATATATATGCAAATATATCCCACAAATGAATACATTTTATATCTGTCCCTCTCCCTTTGACTCATTCCACTCAGTATGATACTCTCCATGTATTTACAAGCAAATTTCATGACTTCATTTTTCCTAATGGCTGCATAGTATTCCATCGTGTAGATACACCATATTTTCTTTATTCAGTCATCTGATCTGTCATTTGAGTTGTTTTCCTGATTCTGGTTATTGTGAATAGTGCTGCAATGAACATATAAGTGCAGATGATGTTTCGCTGTGTGTTTTGGGCCCCGGGGTATATTCTCAGAAGTGTTATTGCTGGGTTAAATGGGAGATCAATTTCTAGTTTTTTGAGGAATGTCCATATTGTTTCCCCAAAAGGCTGTTCCAGTTAGTGTTGCCACCAACAATGAAGGAAGGAGAGTCCCTTTCTCACCACATTCTTGCTAGCACTGGTTGCTCTTGTTCTTTTGGTTATGTTAGGCTGAGGTTCTGATATTCAAGAAGGAAGTTTTTCCACCATGGAATATGTGAGGACTCCTATATTTTGTTATTTTGTAGTCTCATTTTTTACTGTTCTTTAGGCTTAGGGATATTAATGCTTCAGTGTTGTTAACTCTGAGTTATTTTACTATTTGCTGTTGGCTTCTTAAATACTACGCACACTGATGTACTGGTTCCTACACTAAACTCTTTATAATTATCCTCTTCGAGTATATCATGTTTCCTGTCAAGTCACAATATTTGTCTGTACAACTCTTATAGACAATTCCAATCTATACAATTCCTAATATTTATTTATCTGTACAAATCTTTCTCTCTTCCTCTTCTTTCCCTGCTCCTTGCTCTCCCAGATAATAACCCCAGGTCTTTCAGGTATGAGACATATCTTCTGCTGCTGAACTATATCCATGCCCCCCAAATTTTCCTTTTATAATTAGATTTTTCAGAGTTTTATCAGTTTTAGTAACAACCAATTTTTTGCCTTATACTTTCTTCTTGTATTAGAATTTTCTCTTTTAATAGTCCTAATTTCTGCTTTCATTTACTTTTAGTTATTTTATTGTAACTTATTTTTATTATTGAGCCATACTCAGCAGTGCTCATGGGGAACTCATGGCTCTGCACTCAGAAATCACTCCTGCTGTGCTCGGGAGACTATATGGAATGTTTGGATTGAACTTTGGTTGGCTTCATGCAAGGCAAGTGCCTTACCTGCTGTAAATTATCTCACCCGTCATTTTTTGTAACTTCTTAAATTGGACACATAACATCTGAATTTCCAACCTTTTTTATTCAATAATTCTAATGCTCATAGACATAAATATCTTTTGAACTATCTCTTTAACTATAATCCATGATCTAGTTTTGATGTGTAATATTTTAGCAGATGCTCCATACTAAATTTTTTTTTATTTTTATTTTTTGTTTTTGGGCCACACCTGTTGATGCTCAGGTGTTACTCCTGGCTCTGCCTCAGGAGTAACTCTGGTGGTGCTTAGGGGACCATATGACAAGCTGGGGATTGAACCTGGGTCAACTGCATGCAAAGCAAATACCTTACTCACTGTACTATCTCTCTGGCCCCCATAGTTCCTAATTTGTTTCATTTTATTGGGTTTTGGGCTACACCCAGCCATGCTGAGAGCTTATTCTTGGCTCTGTGCACACGGATTACTCTTGGAGGGCTCAGAGGTACCATATGTGGTACCAGGGATTAAACTATCCTGGTCAGCCAAAAGGCCAATGTCCTATTGTCTGTTCTATTGATCTGGCCCCAATGTTTTCTAACTTTTTCTCTATTCTAATTTTTTCTGTTAACAAGCAAAATAATAGTTAACAACAACAACAACAACAACAACACATTGAAAGTTGAAACAGCAGGAAGTCAAAATGATGCCTTTGTTAACAGATGTATGTGGGGTACATGCTCTCTTATATTGTGAGGCAGGACTGAAGCACATGACTATGCATTTAGGTACATATGTGACTGTGAAGAATCATAGAGCCAGAAACCACTAAAGAACAGAAAGCAAAAGCTTTTCACCAGGCAATTCCAAAGTGCTCTTCTCTTTTCCTCTTCCTTGCCTCTGTATCTTTCGTGGTTCTAGCTCCAGCAGAATTTATAAAAATCTCATATTACTCCTTACTTCTTTTCAGCTTCTCATCATCTTCAGACTTTCTGGACATTGAAGAGACATTAAAACCAAATATTTAAGCTCATTCCTTTAGCTTATCCAGGTTAAACATAGGTTTGGATTCAGATGATTGTTCCTTTGATAAAACTGAAAAAAATCCCAGATCTATGGGGCTGGAGCGATAGCACAGCGGGTAGGGCGTTTGCCTTGCACGTGGCCGACCCGGGTTCTAATCCCAGCATCCCATATGGTCCCCTGAGCACCGCCAGGGGTAATTCCTGAGTGAAGAGCCAGGAGTAACCCCTGTGCATCGCCGGGTGTGACCCAAAAACAAAACAAAACAAAACAAAAAATCCCAGATCTAGCCATTCAGGCAGCATTCTTATACTCCAAAAATCACAGGTACATTGAATATTTCTCCTCTCTTCTGCCTTCTCTCAGTTTGTGGTATTTCATATGTAATTTTTACTACTTTCTTCTCTGCTGTCACATAACTGCTTTTTCATAGGATTCTTCCTCTTTATTGGACAGTCCTAAGGGCTTTGGTTCTTCTTTTCATTTGCCTCCTCTTCAGTATGCTCTTCCAAATATGCCTGGAGTCTGTTGATAAGATTTTGTTTTAGACCCTTGGTCTCTAATCCATGAGCAAGACTCAGCAAACTTCAGTTTATAGAGCTCCACTATCTCTGTAGCCATCTTGGTACACTCCACAGCCTCCACTGTTTTCTAATTTTTAATGTTTTGTTTTCTTTGAGCTGTGATATATTTCAAAATATATATTTAAAATGTCCAAGTATAGGTGTTTAATTCATATTTTTTGTTACCTTTTTTTTGCTTTTTGGGTGGATCACATTCTGCAGTGCTCAGGGATCACTCCTGGTGGACTCAGGGAACAATATGGGGCACCATGGATTGAACCCAGGTAGTCCACATGCAAGGCAAACACCCTACCTGCTATACTATCACTCCAGCCCCCATTACTGATTTTCAATTTAATTGCAGTGTGGTCTTAAAACTGTGATACTGATTTTGACATTTGTTGATATTTGCTTTAAAAAAACTAAATGTATTTTTAATTTTCTTAAGTGTTCCAGGTACTGGTCCACTACCAGACAACATACTGCCTTTGTGTTGATTAGGAAACTATACCCTTTCTTCCAGAGGTATGAAGCACTGTACCTGAGTATATGGCCTGGCAAGTGGGGTGTGGGATGGTTTTGACCACCAAATGACCCCTTTGGTTAAGTGCCTTTGATCAGTGAACACTCTGTACACGGTGACTTGTTCTTGTGTACTTGTAAATGATGTTTATTTTCAAGTTGCTAGGTAATGTGTTCTATGTATATCTACTAGACAAAAATACATTCATTTGTCGCCCAAATTTTCTACATATTTCTTGTCTTTGCCCCGCTTTATCTATTAACTTGTGAAAAATGTGAACTAAAGCCTCTTACTGTGGTTTGTTTCTTCTTATAATTGTTAATTTTTCCTCCACATATTTCAAAGCCATCACTGAATACCTATTAAGGTACTGTATTTTTACAAATACTTCAATAATTGTATTTATCTTGTATTTTAATGTGTCTCCTTCGTGGTCCCATTATCTGTTTTTATTGACTCTGGTAACAGATTGCTCGACTTTACAGTTACCTAACATTAAGCTATTATTTGAAACATTATACTATAAACATTGAAACTATCCAATACCTAGCCTTCACCACAGACCATAGTTCCTCTCTGGTCCACTAGTACTCATAAGCCAGCAAGATCACTAGAGAACAATACCCCCAGCTAATGAGACAATACGAGTTAGACAGTAGTAGCAAAAAAACCCACCAGAAAACAACCAACAAAACTAAACAAAAACCCCAAACCAACCAGAATGTAAAAGAGATGATAGTTTTACAATTTTGTAGGATGAAATCCAATTATTTCTGAGAAATTCTTAAAGGAATCACTATATTATGTAAAATTATTTCTGCAGGCTCTGGCAGAAGGGAAAATCAAGAACTCAAAGAAAATTACTGCAGTCAGGCCATACTATCTTTGTGGCATATTGAGTAGTATGCATAGTACAGTTCAGTGTTTGAAAAAAAAAGCACTGTGATGAAGTGCCTAGAAAAAACAATACAGGAGAATAATATAGAATACAGTGGCTCTCAACAAGTATTGTGATTCAAGACACATAGTTGGTTGTATCATGGGGGTTGTATATGTGTGTATTAAGGCCAGGGATGTTGCTATACATAGTATAATATGTAAGACCCACCCTATGCCCCCTACAAAGTAGTACCTGGTTCCAAATCTACATAGTTCCCACTGATGGGAAAATATAATGAAGTCTATATAAGCAGAAGGATAGTGTTTCTTATATTACATAAGTCATCATGAAATTATGATTTCAAATATTTCTAGAGAACATGATGTTATGTATTAACTCAGTTCACTTTGTATATATTCAAAATTTTCCACAATAATGAAAGATGAGAAGATCAGCAGACAGTAATCTCTACACCTCCCTAGAAAAACAAAGTATTTCTGTATGCCGAAGTCAAGGGGAGTGAACAAGGTATATTTAAAAATGTGTGGCTTTAGAGCCAAAGAGATAGTACAGCCACTAGGGTGATTTCCTTGCATGTTGCTGAGCTGTATTTGATTTCTGGCATCCCATATGGTCCCCAGAACTCTGCCAGGAGTTATCCCTGAGTGTAGCACCTGGATGGAGTAAGCACTGAGTACCATCGGGCTTTATATAAGGTGGCTTTTATAAAGTGGTTTTATATATTCTTAAAGTCAATCAAACATTAAAGTAGAGAGGGCTAATGATGGCAATGTAGTTTTTTTCCCCCCAGGACTTACTCTGAATATATCCTTTGAAGGGTTTTGGTTTTGTTTTGGGACCATGCCCTAAGCTGCTCAAGTCTACATTCAGGGATCATATGGGGTGCCCGAGATGGAACCCAGTTGGCATATATAACTCTGGGAGAGAGGTGGGGATATGTTGGATGGCTCCTAAAGAGTTTTTCAGTGTAAATAAACTTGGTCCATTTGGCAAAATTTGCCAAATAGATGGTACTTGTTCTAAAGTTCGTTTCTTAATACCATATGGTAGAACATCTTCATTGGGTTTGTCTATATCTAAATTTTCTATCAACCTTATCTGAAACTCTTTTTATTCTGTAAAGTTGCATAATTAGAACAGAGAATGTTATTTTACATTTGGCTAATCATTTGTTTTTAAAACATTTTAGAATAAGTTACAGAATAATGTTCTACCATCTCAAAATATTTCAGTGAGTAATGAATTGTTTTGTTTTGGGTCACACCCAGTGAAATTCCAGAATTACTCCTGGTGGTGCTTGGGGGACAAAACGGGATGCTGAGGAACGAACCGGGTTGGCTGCACGCGAGGCAAGCAACCTACACGCTGTACTATGTCTCCAGCCCTAGTAAGTAATATTTTAAAATTATTGTGGGGGCCACTCCAAGCAGGCTGGGTTGAGGCTTGCCCTTACCTGGAATTGAATCTAGGCTGCACACATGTAAGGTCTAGGTTGCGGTACTGGACCCACACATCTCTGGCTTGTCAGAACTAGAACTTTCTCTCACTAGACCTGGAAACTTCCTAGGTTCTAGAACTTTCTCTCACTTAACCGTGGCACAAGGTTAAGTAAACGGGCACTGGCCTATTGTTACTTCATCTACATTCTTTTTTTGGCGAAGGTGGAAGCGACCAAGCCTCTTGAAAGCGAAGGAAACGTTTCCCGCCCCACCTCCTTCCTCTGGCCCGGGATCGCTTGTCCTGTGAGAGTTTTTCCCCCGGAATTTGTCCCTCAGGCTCTGTCTTCAGAAGGAAGCCCGAGGGTTTGGAAGGCAGGAAGCCAGTCGCTCCACAGACTTACGCCCCGCTAGCGCCCACCCCCCCAGGGTCTCACGCGAGGTCCTCCCAGGATTCAGTTCCCAGTCGTGTCAACCCCGACCCGAGGCACGGCACGCGATTGGTCGGCGCACTTTGGCGCCGGACGCGGCCGTCGGGCGACAGGCGTCGCGCGCGCGGCTTTGTGTAGGGGTCTCCGTGAGGGGGCCCGGCCGCTTCCCGGCATGCTCTAGCGCGGGCTCCGGCACGAGCGTTTCAAAGCCGCTCCCGCGACGCCAGACGGAGGCTCGCGGCGCCATGGAGGTCCTGCTCAGTCCGCCGTGCTGGGGGCTCGTCGCCGAGCCGGGGCCCACCGAGCTCACGGGAGGCCTCCAGCCGCCCCGGAACGCGCCTCTCCCCGTGGGGACGCATCTTTTCACCACCGAACGGTACCAACCACGGGTTCCCGGCGGGAACTTAGTCACCTCGCCCCGTGACACGGCGCCTCCCGAGGGAGCCCTTGCACAGCCCGGAACGTGAACGACGGCTCCCCGTGGCGCGGCGCCCCGTAGGCGGGCCCGGCCGCCCGCCACAGCCGCCCCCCTGCCCCTCGCCGGCCCGCCGGCCGCCCCCTCCCCCCCGCGGGCCCTTTGTGTCTGCGGGCTCCGTTTCTCTCCCTCCCGGGGCCCGTGTCGCCCCCCTGGGGACTCGCCTAATGCTCGTCCCCGAGTCAATGGCCGCTTCCGCCCCCCGCGTCACTGCTTTGTGTCTCGGAGCGAGCCGCGGGCCACCGGCGCGCCCGTCCTTCCCCCCGGGCCGAGGGGCGCGCTGCGGGTGGGCCTCGTCCTTTACTGCCGTCGCTCCACCCGGCCCGGGGCGCGGCGCGGGGTCTGAGAGGGACACGCCGGAGGTGGCCCAGGGCCCCCCCTCCCCCCGCCGCCACCCCCCCCCCCCCGGGCGCGGGGCCCGTGGGCAGGAGGGCCGGCGTGGCGGGCGCCCGGCCGGCGGAGCCAGCCCGGCGCGGGGACTCGAACCCCGGTTCGGTGGGTGGGGGCCGAGCGGGGCGGGAAATCGCCCAGCGAAGCTCCTGCTCCCGGCATTCCTCGTGGGCGGCGCTCCCCTTTGACCCCTCGCTCGCTCGCTCGCGTGCTACACATCCGGGCCTCTGCTACTAGGGAGAGGAAGATGGCGGCCGCGGCGGTGGTGGTGCCCGCAGAGTGGATAAAGAACTGGGAGAAATCAGGGAGAAGCGAATTGTGAGTATCGGCGCGGGGCGCGGGCGCGGGGCCGGCGGCGCTCGGCTCGCGGATGCACTCGCACTTGGTGGGGGCGCTGGGCCGGGGGGGGGGAGGGATGGGCACCCCTCCCCCATCCGGACGGCGGGCGTGGATGGTTGGCTGGGAGTTTGGAACTCCGGGTGGAGAGAGCCGGGGGTTCGAGTCACCGACCCCAGCCCGCGCCGCGCGTGCTCCAGATCCCCGCCGGCCGCTCCGGAGCCCCTCGGCACGATTTCAGCCCGGCCCCGCGCTCCGGCGCGCGCTCTCGCTTTCTCTCTTTCTGTCTCTCTCTGTCTCTCTGTCTCTGGCTTTCCCTCTCTGTCTCTCTGTCTGTCTCTGTCTCTGTCACTCTCTCCTCTCTCTCTGTCGTCTCTCTCTTTTTTTGTTCCTGTCTTTGCTCGAGCTCACTTGGCTCCTTTCTCTTTCCGGGCTCGCGCTGCGGGGGAGAGGCTCGCTGTGCTATCATCGCTCTGCCCCATTACTTTGCAGCCTGCCGACTCAGTTCAGTGCCGGGCGCTTCCCTCGCTGCCCCAAGGAAGGCGAGCCGCCTCCGCCCGCCGCGAAACCTGGGGCGTCGCTCCGAGCCCCACTTGGAACCTCTCCTTTTCCGGGGGCACGGGTGCCTTGCACCGCCGCGGAGACGGCGAGAAATGTTGCAGGCACGGCCGCTCTCTCCGATGACCCACTGACATCGCTCTGCTGCTTGCACGTTGGAATAATTTCGCCTTGGCCTCAACTTTGCTCATGAGAGGGTTCCGGAACCCCATTTTGTCCTGGGACGGGCAACTCATTTTGGCACGCTTCCAAGCGTCTAGAGTACCTAGAATAACGCGTTCCCTTTTAGTTACAAAACTTGTTTCCCTGCCCAGCCATACAATAAAGAAAACGGTAATTTGCCCTGCCCGTGGTTTCTTCACCCCACGTTTCAGCTCGCTCCGTTGCGGTGGGGGGAGGTGGAGGGAGAAAAACCTTTCACTCCTCCCAATTAACCCAGACGTGAAAACAAACAAACAAACAAAACTCAAATGATCGCCTTTTCTGAATTGCTTTAGAAACGAAAGCTCAGCCCGGTATTGAGATGAAATCTGGTTAGCCATTTTCTGTCCCCTCCCCCTCCTGTAATCAGTTTATGGCTGGTTGCTGGGGCGAGAAGATCCAAATCTTTGAACGGAACGCGCGGAACGCATTGCCTGTTCTTGCGCGAGTAATATTGCCAGTCCCAAATACACCCCCAGCCTCTGCCCCCGCACTTGCACTGCTTTGCGAATTCTTTTTAACTGTGTGAGCTCTAGATTTGGATTGTCGAGTAAGCGGTCTTAGCCACTTAAATAGCTGTGTGACCTTGGATAAGTTCCTTAACCACTTTGACCGGTTCCCCTTGAGTAAATGGGACTAATAAGTAGTACTCAAAGGATTGTTGAGAAGACCAAATAATGCCTGTAAAACACATGACTTGGAGTAAGTGGATAAGTGATGGCCAATAAAAGTAATGCTACCCCCTACTTGAGATATTTCAACTTCTTGCGCTAAAAATCTGTACCACTCAGGTTAGCAGCTAAATTGCTTTCACCCTCTCCTGGACTTCTATGCTTTACAGGTAAGGAATCAAAACACCCCTGAAAAGTTATGATTTTTTTTCCCCTTGGTTGAACCTCAGACACCCTCTTGTACACTTTCTAGCATATGTTTCGAGTGCTTATTGTTATTAACTGAGAGACATCTTTGATAAATATTGATTCATAATGTCTGGGAACATTTTTCAAATCCTTATACCTGGTAGTTAACAGGTAACTATTAAGTCCTTTGTGGGTAGAGAAAGCAAAATGGGATGTCACTAAACCAAACCATTTTAATTTGCATTAGGTTAGAGTAACCCCTACCCCAAACTGATAAATCTGTGCACTATTGTTTGTTTTTAAATTCAGCATAGTTACTTAGGGGCTGTCTCACCTTGGAGGATTGCTGAGCTTCCTGGTTCCAATAGTGTGTGTGTGAGTGTGAGAGAGACAGACAGAGACAGGACAGAGAGTTAGAGACAGTTTTACTGTTACTACTCCTACCATAGAATGAATGGTATTAAAGCTAGGCAGTGACAATCTGCCTGGCTGGTGACATTCTGCCTGGCTTCTGCCTCGCAATGGTTGGGGGAAAAACATGATGTATGAGGTCTCAGTACCTAGGAAAATGGAAAACGGTATTCACTTCTTGTGTATTTACATGATTTTGCTACTTGTCATAGTTACTGTATTTGAAGAGCTGCTTTGAACCTCATATGAAGTGATTTGTGGGATATAATTTGAATTACAGTAAATTCAAATCAGCATATTCAGTTTCTTACTTGTATTCCGTTAGATGAAGAAGATGAAGAGAGGTTAAAGTTCCGTGATATAATGAAGTATTAGTATTCGAACACCAACGGTACACTTAGCTTTCATTTACATAACCTTGTTTCTCTCTTTGAAAACTTTAAGTTAGCTAACTTTGGACAGATTATGTGAGTCTTTGTAAAGATAGATGTTAACATTTTCAATTTATTAGAACTGAATGCTGTAAATGTTACCAAATACGCTCTGAAAACCACCACTTAAATATAAAACAGCTGTAGGGACTCTTAAGAGAAAATACCACCTAATTATTGGATTTTAGGATATGACCAATATTTAAAATGATATTTTGGTAAATTTTTCCTTTTTTAAAAAATCCCTTTTTTATGTGAAATTAGCAGGTGAGCGTTAACGGACTAAAATTATTTATTTTTAGTTTTTTTCCCCCTACACCTGTCAATGGTCAGGGCTTAGCTCCTGGTTCTATGCTCGGGATCACTCCTGGCTGACTCACTCCTGGGGACAATGTGGGGTGCTGGGGGTTGAACCCCGGTCAGTGGTGTGCAAGGCAAATGCCCTACCTGCAGTACTCTTGCTCTGGCCTGGTAATTGTTTTATCATTTTTTACCAGTATAAGTCTATGTTTGACATTTGTTCAGTGTTTACCAACATTTAAAATGCTTGGAATTTTTTGAGGGGGCAGGGCAGGGATTCAGCTCAAGGTGCTACATGCAAGTCATGCACTTTGTCATTAAACCATTTCCCTAGAGAGAGCAATGTTTTATGTTTGCTAGTTTGTTTTTGTTTTGAGGCCACAGTCAGCTGTTCTGGGGCTACTTTTGGTTCAGAGGTAACTTCTGGTGTTGCTTCAGGTGCCATGTGGTACTGGGGATTGAACCAGTCCTCCTGCATGCATATTATGCAATTTAGCCAGTTAGTTGAGCCATATCTAGCCCTGAAAGAGCAAATTATATTAAGTTGGGATTTTGGGCCATACCTGGTGGTGATCAGGACTTATTCCTGGTTCTGTGCTCCTGTCTTGGTAGTGGGCAGAGGGACCATAAGTGGTGATGAACATTGAACCAGGGTTGGCTGCTTTCCTAAAGCACCTTACTTCCTGTATTATCTTTCTGGCCCAGAATGGCAAAGTTTTAATTGTGTGTCATGAAAAGTAACTTCACTGTGGAGAGGAACTTTACCCAAGGTCTTGGGATTGAAGGACAATTTTTGTTAGGTAATTAAAATAAAATGATTTAAAAAAAATCTGAGCAGCCCATTGCATGCTTACCTAAGTTGCTTCTGGAGATACTGATTGATTTTATTTTATTTTTTTGTTTTTTGGGCCACACCTGGCTGTGCTCAGGAGTTTCTCCTGGCTTTGCACTTGGGGATCACTCCTTGTGGGCTTGGAGGACCATATGGACTGCTGGGGATTGATTGAGTCTGGGTCTGTCATAATGCAAGGCAAACGGCCCCCTTCCTGCTATACTATTGCTCCGGCCCCAACTCACTTTTTAATGGTAAACTATAGAACTCTTAAAAATGATCTTTCTGTATTTAGTTTCTGAGCTGTTGTTTATCTGTGAAACTGTGTGTTTTTCCTTCGAGTCTAGCGCTTCTTGAGCGGAGGGGAGAAGGCAGATGGAATAGAGAAGGGATCACTAAGAAAATGATGGCTGGAGGAACCAGTTGGGATGGGAGATGCATGCTGAAAGTAGATAATGGACCAAACATGATGACCTCTCAATGTCTGTGTTGCAAGCTATAATGCCCAAAAGTAGAGAGAGAATATGGGGAATATTGTCTGCCATAGAGGCAGGGGGAGGGTGGGAAAGGAGGGGTATACCCGGGATATTGGTGGTGGGGAATGTGCACTGGTGGAGGGATGGGTGTTTGATCATTGTGAGGTTGTAACCCAAACATGAAAGCTTGTAACTATCTTATGGTGATTCAATAAAATTAAAAAAAATAAAAATGATCTTTACCAAATGATACCAAAAGGATAAAGGCTTCAAGAAGGTAATTAGCCTACTTTCACAAATTCTTTCAAATTCTGCAATATATGCAAGAAGTGTATTTAGCCATTAATTTTGGAATTAAAATTTCATTGTATTGATTTTGTATTGGCATAGAACTTGCTTTGTTTAAACTAATACATTTGTGTGTACTGGTTGGAAAAATCTTTAAGGGAGATTTAGTTTCCATGCCTTTAATCCAAAGGTGTTAGCCTGATGTCAATACTTAATCTAATGCTGACACACTTACATTTGTTGAATATCATCTGTTTGAATATTTGTCTTTTAAAATACATATCAATTACAAATCTTAGTTGTTTTCACTTTCTTTTTCTTTTTGGGTCACACCCAGCGATGCTCAGGGGTTACTTCTGGCTCTGCACTTAGGAATTACTCCTGGCAGTGCTTGGGGGACCATATGGGATGCTGGGAATTGAACCCAGGTTGGCTGCGTGCAAGGCAAATGCTCTGCCGCTGTACTATTGCTCCAGCCCGTTTTCACTTTCTTAATTATTGGTAGTTATAATAAAAATTAATGAATTCCATTGTGAAATGGTTTGATTGCCTTTTCCTCCTACCACTAAATGATTTTACACATTCTAAATCTTATCTAATGAGAATTATGTAAGTGCTCTTTAAATGTTTAGTCTTCCATGGAAGGGGGGAAGTTTTTGACAAATAATCATTTTTGAAATGATAGTAGATTTTTTTCCTTCAAAAGGTGCTCTAAATTCAGCTGAAGCTCGATGTGAAATCATTTCTTCATATTTTTTCACTTGACATTTATTTTCTTATTTCTACCCGTGGTCACAAATTAAGTATTAATTGTTCTGTTTTCCTGGTAAGAAAAATACATTCTTCAGAAAATGTAGAAATAATCACGAAATTTTCTAGACCGTTGCCTTTGTTAGAGAAATTCTAATATTTAAACATTTAGCTAGAGAGCTATGAATGCACTTGCGTGCAGAATGTTTGTTGCCTTTGAACATTTTTTCTTCCCTTCTTAAATGCATGGTTTTATTTTCATAAATGCATGTTTCAAGATAAAACTATCTTACGCCTAAGTGTTCACTTTTGTGAATTAGAACTGTCTTAACAGTTAAAATAGAGGTAGCACTTAGCTTAACCAAATTAAGCTTTTTTGATTTGTTTTTAAGAATTGACTGAAACAAATTGACAAGTTTTTAATTTTTTAATTGTTTTTACTTTTGGACCACAACCACTGGTGCTTGGGGGCAGCTACTGGCTCAGTGCTCGGGGTTGATGCCAGTAGGTGCTGGGGAGCCATGTGGTGTGGGGAAGATGGAAACTTTACCTCTTGCATGCAGAACATGCGTTCCAGCCATTTGATCTATCTCTCCAGGCCCTGACGTTAATTTTTCAAATGTGAAAACCAACTTTGAGATACTGAGCATAATCTAGAAGCACAGGTTCATGCTGTATTTTTTTAAGCTCTTGCCTTTGGCCATCTTAGTCCCTGTGTTTCTTTCTTTTTAACTGCTAAATGAGCAAGTACGCTGGAAAGCTAAATCTCATGTTAAGAATTCTTCAGGAGTCATGAAATTTGCTTATAAGTGGTGGATGGACATGGAGAGTATCATGCTAAGTGAAATGAGTCAGAAAGAGAGGGACAGACATAGACTGCACTAATTTGTGAAATATAAAATAATGTAATTTGAGACTGACACCCAAGGACAATAGAGACAGGGCCAGGAAGATTGCTCCGTGGTTGGAAGCCTGCCTCATGAGCAGGGGTGGGGGTGTGGGGGTGGGGGAGAAGTCAGCTGGGATAGAGAAGGGATCACTTAGTCAATCATGGTTGGAAGGATCGCTTGGAATAGGAGATGTGTGCTGAAAGTAGATAAAGTACCAAACATGATGGGCTCTCAGTATCTGTATTGCAAACCATAATTCCCACAAGTAGTGAGAGAGTAAGAAGGAAATTGTCTGCAATAGAGGCAGGTGGTGGGGTTGGGTGGGGGAGGTGGGAGAGATACTGGGGACATTGGTGGTGGAAAATGTACACTGGTGGAGGGATGGGTATTCGATCATTGTACGACTGAAAATCATAAAATCTTTGTAACTGTATCTCATGGTAATTCAATAATAAAAGCAATTAAAATTAAATGTATATATTTATTTACGTAAAAAAATAAAAAAATCTTCAGGAGTCTGGGAGTGATAGTACATTGGATAGGACTTTTTCTTGCTAACCTGGGTACCCCATGTAGTCTCTGTAGCTTGCCAGGAGTGCTCTCTGAACACAGAGCCATGACTTAGCCCTGAGCACTGCCAGGTGTTTTCTTTAAAGCCAAAAAGAACCCCCTATTCCTAGGGGCTGGAGAGAGCTCAATAGACTGGAGCATGTGCTCTGCGTATTGAATGCCCGGGTTTTATCCCCTGCACTGAATAGTCCCCAAGTACTGCCAGGAGTGGCCACTGAGCTGGGAGTAAATCCTGAGCACGCTCGGGTTTACTACTCCCCCGCCTCCAAAAGAAAAGATTTACAAAATTTAGGTCCTTGGGAGAGCATAAGATATTATTGTGTTTAATTTTAACTGATCATAGACTGTAAATTCTGTCTCTATTCTCAGGAACCTGAGACAACATCAGCACAGAGCCACAAAACTTTTATTTTCAAAGTTTATTAAAGCACTATGAATTACAAAGTTACTCATATTTCAGATTTTAAGAAAAGAAAATCTTTTTCTTTCTGTTCTTTTGTCTTTCCTCCCTCCCTCCCTCCCTCCCTCCCTCCCTCCCTCCCTCCCTCCCTCCCTTCCTTCCTTCCTTCCTTCCTTCCTTCCTTCCTTCCTTCCTTCCTTCCTTCCTTCCTTCCTTCCTTCCTTCCTTCCTTCCTTCCTTCCTTGTTTTTGGGCCAAACTCAGTGACTTTTAAGTGTTGCACCTGACGCTGCTCTCAGGCATCACTCCTGGCAGTGATCAGGTACACCATAGATTGAACCTGGTTGACCGATTGCAAGGGAAACGTGTACTATCTCTCTGGCCCCAAGAATTGTTTAAGAATATTTGGGGGGGAGGTTGGAGAGAATGTACAGTGGGTAGTGTTGGCTGCCTTGCAGTGCAGGTGATCCAGGTTCGATCCCTTCCACCACTTAATGCTCCCCCTGAGCCCTGCTAGGAGTGAGCCCTGAGCAAAGCTGGGTGCGCCAAAACAACGTAAAGTTGTTTTTTAAAAAAGGTTTTTCATTAAGGCTGGAGAGAGTACAGCAGTGAAGTCGCTTGCTTTGTACAGATCCGACCCAGGTTTAGTCCCTGGCACCCCATATGGTCCCCAAAGCTTCATCAGGATTGGTCCCTAAGCACTGCCAGGCGTGGCCTAAAAATAAAACAGAAAACAAAAGCAAATCCCCCCAAATTATTAATGATTAATTTGAGAAGAATATACACAAATCTTGGGGAAATTTTGGAGGTCTTTAATTTTCTTCTTCCAGAAGAAATCATACAGTAGGGCATTAAAAGTATATTACGCAAGTGAATTGCTTTATCCTAATAACCCACCACTGAATTCTTACTCAGTTTGACTGAATCTTTGGGTTGTTAATTAATAGTTCACAATGAAGTTATAATCTGTATCCCAATGAACATGTTTTTGGCTTTGTGAGTGGCAGAATAGAATTGTATTCTAGTCATTTCTTTATGTAACAGTGATTGTACCATTAGATTGGTGGAGTTAGAACACTGACACCACTAGAATTATTGCAAAAGACATACATTAAGTTTATGAAAACTTAGAGAAATTGAAGCTATTGAATTGAGATTAAATAAGTACATTCACCTTAAGTAGCTTGAGTACAGAGGAAGAGATGAATTGCTTATTAATTGTATTCTTCTGTCGAAGACAAGATGTTCTTCTCTCCTGCTACTACATTCTACAGGAATGGACCTATGTGATAATTTCACAAACATATTGTGAAATTGTTTACATTTCTTTTAAGCAAATGATAGAAGTAGTCATAAAACATATTATTTGTTTTTGTATGTTCTGTTGGGGGGGTGGTCACACCTGCTGTGATTAGGGCTTACTCTCCAGTTTGGGATCACTTCTAAGCAGAGAACACCTGGTGTTGCTTGGGGGTCCCATAAGTGGTGCTGGAGATTGAACCGTGTCATTCAGGTGCAAGACACGAATTTCACCCTATGCTCTCTGACCCTATATTTTATTCATATATATTTCAAAAGAGGTGCTATATAAGACATGTAATTTTTATCCCTGGTGGTAGCATTTAAGCAGATGATTCTGTGTTACTAATTGGAAGGCTGTTTCATATTCCAGAGAAGGTTATGATAGGTTTAATGTATTTTGAGAAATGCGAAGTTCAACCAGTATTCTCAACATATTGGAGGTCTTGTCTTCAATAACTCTTGGGAAGTACTTGGAGTTAAATTTAAATACGTTTATTTTACTGTTCCTAAGGTGCTTCCTGGAAAAAAATAGTTGGTTAAAAAATAATAATTGCTCTGTAGAAAAAAGTAGAAAAAAATAATTGCTATGCCCAGGCCATTGTATCCCAGCTGAATATCAGCCCCAGGATAGTTGCAAAAGGCAAGTCATGTGGCTCAGTTAAACCTACTGTGTGGGGATAAATTTTGTTCAGGGTAGATTCTGCCCACACTGGGGCTTTTGAAAGTTAATTTTGAAACTCACTTCTGAAGTCAAGCCTTTTTCAGCTTAAGCTATATCAGTGCCTGCTTCTACTCAAAAGACAATACCTGGAAGTTGTCAATTTGTACACTATTAAAGTTCCAGTGTGGTGGTTTAATTGGAAAAGTTGCATACTATGTAGATGTAAGATGGAACTTAATAAAATCTGATCCTTCTTGTAAAACTAGTAACTGATTTAATTTTCTGAAGATTTAATTTATCATTACTTTCCTTTGAAAGGCCTTTGTTGTTTTGGGCACCACACCCGTGGTGCTCAGAGGTTACTTCTGAAGCTTTGGTGCACTGCTCAGGGTCACTCTTGTCAGTGACCAAAAATTTTGGATTCTGGGCCACCCCAGGTGGTGCTGGGGCTCCGACTCACTCTGCTTCAGATTGCTGCTTGGCATGCTTGGGGATCAAACTGAATACTCCTATTTGCAAATCACATTTTCTAGCTCTTACTATTTACCAGTTCTGTTTTTGTTTTTATTTGTAGGTTCTTTATATTTTGTATTTAAGCCTTTTATTGGTTTTACTGGACTGGAACAATAGCACAATGAGTAGGATGTTTGCTTTGCATGCGGCCGACCGGGTTTGATTCTTCCGTCCCTCTCAGAGAACCCAGCAAGCTCCTGAGAGTATCTTCTCTTCACGGCAGAGCCTGGCAAGCTACCCGTGGCATATTCGATATGCCAAAAACAGTAACAACAAATCTCACAATGGAGACGTTACTGGTGCCCACTCGAGCAAATCGATGAGCAATGGGACGACAGTGACAGTATTCTTTAAAAATATTAAAGGAGCTGTGATTTACAAAGTTGTTAACAGTTAAGTTTTAGGCATGTAATATTTCAACACCAGTCACAACACTTGTGATAACATCCCTCCACCAGTCGTCCCATAGTTCATTTCCACCCATATTCCCCACCCCCTATTTAACTGCATTCTTTAGTGCTGAAATGTATTTGATTGTTTTTCTATTTTGTTGTTGAAATACTTATTTTGCTCTGCATCATTTTCCTGAGCTATTGAGCATCTTTCTATAGTGATTTCAAATACTTGTTAGATAGTTCTTATACTTCTAATTCTTCTAAGTCAGTATCTGGAGATATTTTTCCATTTTTCTTTGGGCTCCTTGAACTTTATGTTGTATCACTGCATTTTAAAAGACACTTTTTCAGTCATTTCTACTGGCTTAGTACGAGGAAATGCTTTTATTGGCCTGCCTGGCAGTAGATTCTGTGGGCTTCACAAACTTTTTCTCTAATTTTGTCTTTGCTGAAATGCATGAATTTCAAACTTGAAAGACCATCAAATTTTTGTTTTTCATTTTTTTTGACAGTCATATCCTTGCATTCTTTTGTGTCTTTGTATCATGAATTTTCTGAAGCAGCGTCAGGCTACCCAAGTCATTTTTGTTCTTAGTGACCTCATTTGGTAGATTATTCCCCATCTTGTCAGTGTCCTAAGTCCTAGCTTCTTAAACTGTGGTTATGACCCCATAGGGGATTTCATAACTGAGTGTGAGGGCCTCGAAGTAATTGGCAGCAGTAAAAGGTTTATAAACATTCAATTAAAAATTAATCACACAAACTGTTTCTTTCAGCTCTTGTCCGTGTTGCATTTTTTTTTGTTTCGGGGCTTATTTGGTGGTGCTTGGGGGCCATACTTCACCTTTGTACTCAGGGATCAGTCCTGCTTCTGCTCTGGGGAGCATATACAGTGAGTGCCTGGATTTTAAAATAGGAATGTAGCCACAGCCACATGCTAGGCAAGTGCCTTAATCTTTGTTCTCTCTCTCTCTCTCTCTCTCTCTCTCTCTCTCTCTCTCTCTCTCTCTCTCTCTCTCTCTCTCTCTCTCTCTGACCTATCCATTGTTGCCTGTTTCCAGGTGAATAAAGGTCTGGAGTGGAAAAATTATAAGAAGCCCTACCCTAAGTCTGGCTAGACAGACCATTTTCCTAGGCAGACTCCTGCCCTCAAGCAAGAGACTGCCAAGCTGTATCAGTTACTCTTGAACTATGTATCTTAGAGATCTGCAGCTTGCTACCCAAATCATTTTTGTTCTCAGCAGACTCTGGCCACATAAAGCTACATTTGTCATGTCTTATGTAGACCACCCAGATACTCCAAGGAGAAGAGGGATCACAAGTGAAAACTGTAAATATGGTATCAACTGGTTCGACAGGGACCATAGGAAGGAAACAGATTGGAAGAGGGTTGTGTTAAGAAAAAAAATTGAGAAAACCATGACAGTAAACCAGCCTTAACTTCTCTGCAAGATGTTTGAGAATAAAACTGGTCCCTCAAGCAGCCACCTTCCTGACCATCTCCTACCCTTCTGCCTACAGGTCAGAAGGTCAGGGAGAATTTGGGAGCCTATAGTTGCCTTGCAATTATTTGGTGGTTTGAGGATGAAGGACTATAGTGAGAGGATATCACAGATTTTCCTGCTGACTGATGAAGCTGGTTAGTGTTTTTTCTTGGAGTGCTGGAGCTTAACTGGTTTCTGAATTTCTCATGAAGGGAATTTATATGTGTATTGTGTTTAATGGGTGGTTCTAAGGGAGGAAGGAAGGCCTGGGGCTTCCTTTTTCCAGTCTTGCTGATGTCATTCATCACAGCTACTCTTGGTGCTTTGTTTGTGAATAGCCAAGAAAAAAAGATAATGAAAAAATTTGGTGACATCTTGAGTTTGACTTTTTTCTTTCCTTTGATTTTTTTTTAATTTTGGGGCCACACTCTGCTCTACTCAGGGCTTGCTCCTGGATCTGCATTCAGGAATCACTCTTGGTAGGCTCAGAGGACCATTTATCGTGCCAGGGATATAATCTGGGTTAGCCTTGTCCAGTTTCCTTACATGCTGTACTATGTCTCCAGTCCTAATTCCTTTGATTTTTTTTGTGTGCCACACCTGGTGGTGCTCAGGGCTTATTCCTGCCTCTGCACTCGAGATCACTGTTGGTGGGGCTTGGGGGTGAATGTGGGGTGCAGTATATCGAATGCTGGTCAGCTTTGTATAAGACAAGCACCCTACTCGCTCTGCTATTGCTCTGGCCTCCTTTGATTTCTGAGTCAGGAAGAATTCAGTGAGACAGTTTGGTGCTATTGCCTTGACACAAGCTGAGGTGCCAGCTGGTTTCCTTAGCCTTTTTTTTTGAGAATTAAAAAAAAAATTAAAGCACCATGATTCACACTGTTGGTGCAATATCAATATAACTGCACTGTAGCACTGTCAGTCCCGTAGTTCATTGATTTGCTTGAGCGGGCACCAGTAATGTCTCCATTGTGAGACTTGTTACTGTTTTGGGCATATCGAGTACGCCATGGGTAGCTTGCCAGGCTCTGCCGTGCTGGTGAGATACTCTCGGTAGCTTGCTGGGCTCTCCGAGAGGGGTGGAGGAATCAAACCCGGGTCGGCCCGCGTGCAAGGCAATTGCTCTATCCACTGTGCTGTTGCTCCAGTCCATCAGTATAACAAAAGTGGAAATGAAAGATTTGTATGTAGTTTTGATTTATAGAAGTACAGAAAGTCTCGGGGGCCAGGTATTATAACTTATTGAGTGCATACCTTGTATCTATGAGTTCATGATTTTGATCCTGGCACCAAAAAGGTCAGTAAAATAATAAGAGTTGTTATGGATAGAAACCTAGTATTTAAATATATCCGGGGGGGGGGCAGAAAAAGAGAGCAAGAGTGAGAGAGAGCGCACACAATATAAAGTTCAGAACCTATATATCAGGAAGAATCTCTAGAGTTATGGATAATTGCATACTGCTCGTTTATAGAATGTTTCTTGGAATTGGGAGTTCATCATGTACACTATCAGAATTGGTTGCTTTGGGCTTGACAATACAGGAGGTAAGGTGCTTTCCTTTCACTTGGCTGACCCAGTTTGTTTCTCAGCACTGCATATGGTTCACTGAGCATTGCTAGGAGTGAACCCTGAGCACAGCCAGGATAAGCCCAAAACACAGCCAGTTGTCACCCAATCCCTCCTTCAAAGAAAACCCAGAATCATCATTTTATCAAATTATAGTATTTCTCTTTTCATTTTTTAAATTTTTGTTGTTGTTTGTTATTGTTTCCACACACTCAGGCCGAGCCTCACACATGAGTGAACATATTCCTGGACCGTGTGGCTGCACATCATCATAGAGGGAAATAAATATATATGCCTCTCGGAGAGCCCAGCAAATTACCGAGAGTATCCCACCCACACAGCAGAGGCTGGCAAGCTCCCCAGAGTGTATTTGATATGCTAAAAACATTAACAATAACAGGTCTCATCTCATTCCCCTGACCTTGAAAGAAGCCTCCAATCGTTGGGAAAGACAGGTGTAAGGAGATGCTGCTAAAATCTCAGGGCTGGGACAAATGGAGTTGTTACTGGCACCTGCTCGAGTAAATCGATGACAACAGGATGACAGTGATACAGTTGTTGCTTGAGGTGTTGCAGTATTACTCTGCTAGTGTTGCAGTGTTACTCCTGGCTCTGTGCTTGGTGAACTCTGTAGTGCCAGGGATCTTGCAAACCATGCACTCTGTTGAGCTCTCTCTCTGGTCCTAAGACTTACTTATTTGTTTGTTGTATCACCATGAGATACAGTTACAAAGCTTTCATGTTGAGTTTCAGTCATACAATGATCGAACATCCATCCCTCCACCAGTGTACATTTTCCACCACCAGTGTCCCCAGTATCCCTCCCGTCACCCCCATCCCACCCCCTGCCTCTATGGCAGGCACTTTTCTTTTTATTCTCTCTCTACTTTGGGCATTATGGTTTGCAATACAGATACTGAGAGGTCATCATGTTTGGTCCTTTGTCTACTTTTGGCAAACATCTCCCATCCTGAGCCATCCCTTAACCATCATTGACTTAGTGGTTCCTTCTCAGGTCTTCTCGCCCTGCATATGAGGCAGGGTTCCAACCATGGAGCAATCTTCCTGGCTCTTGTCTCTACTGTCCTTGGGTGTTAGTTTCATGTTATTTTATAATCCACAAATGAGTACAGTTATTCTATGTCACTTTCTGACTCATTTCACTCAGCATGATACTCTCCATGTCCATCCACTTATAAGCAAATTTCATGACTACATCTTTTCTAACAGCTGCATTGTATTCCATTGTATAGATGTACCATAGTTTCTTTAATCAGTTGTCTGTTCTTGGGCATTTAAGTTGTTTCTAGATTCTAGCTTTTCTTAACATTGCTGCAATGAACTTACGAATGCATATGTAATTTCTACTGTGCTTTTTTGCACCCTTGTTATATATTTTCAGAAGTGGTATTGCTGGGTCATGTGGAAGCTCAATTTCTAGGTTATTTGTTTTTGAGGAATGACCATATTGTTTTCCATAAAGGCTAGTCTGGTCCTACGACTCTTGTTCATTTTATTTTTTAAAAAAGGCCTAATTATTTTCTGATTGAGCAATTAATTATAGTTGCTGACAGAAAGAAAATCCAGGGCCACACACATATGAGGCATGTGCTTTACCACTATACCATACTTCTGTCTTAAACCCCTTGACAGAAATTCAACGGAGGGACACATACATGTGAGACATGTTTTACACCCATTGTGCTATACCCCTGTGTTACCCATTGTGCTATATCCCTGTGTTATCCATTGTCCATCTCTGTGTTATCTAAGAGTGTTTTGTTTGCAATGCCAGGAATCTTAACTTAGGGCCTCACACATTTAAGGCAAATCTCTACTGCTAAACTAACTACCCAAGCGTTAAAGAAAAAAAGTAAATGGAGTTTGAGTTTTGTCAAATGTCTATCAAATGATTTTGTTGCAGGGTCGGCGTGAGAGGGGGTTTGAGCCATGTCTGGCTGTGCTCCTGACTTATTTTTGGCTCTGTGTTCAGGGAACACTCCTGGCAGTGCTGTGTGTGTGTGTGTATGTGTGTGTGTGTGTGTGTGTGTGTGTCGGGGGTGGGGGAACATTGCCGTATTTGGAGCTAGGGACTATGATTAAATTTGTACAGTGCAAGTGCCATATCTTCTGTTTCGTCTCTCAGGCCCCCAGTAGACTTTTTCCTGGCCTTGCTTAGGGCAAAAATCTTAGCTCTGCTCAGGGATCACTCCTGGCAGGGCTTATGGGAATATATGCAGTAGTAGTACGGGATAGATATGTGTCAGCCATGTCAGGCAAGTGTCTTAATCCTGTACTGTCTTCCGAGACCAAATTTCTTGTATTTATTTATTTATTTTGCTTTTTGGGTCACACCCGGAGATGCACAGGAGTGACTCCTGGCTCGTGCACTCAGGAATCACTCCTGGCGGTGCTCGGGGGGACCATATGGGATGCTGGGAATCTTACCCAGGTCAGCCACGTGCAAGGCAAATGCCCTACCCGCTGTGCTATTGCTCCAGCCCCTCGCAAGACCCAATTTCTTAACCAATATTGGCTAATATAGGCAGAATAAATATCTGGTTTTTATTCTTTTAATTACTAGTTTTAAAAATAATTGATGTATTAGCATTCTTTAATTCTGACCAATTAAGGTTTTTGGATTTGTTCTTATAAACTAATTAAGCTTTAACATATTTGATGCATTTCCACGTATTTTTACTTGATGTAATTTGTCCTTCAGGGATTATCTGTGCTAGGATTGGAAATTAATACAGGTTACATCTTTTTTATTTCAGTTTGCTTTTATGCCGGATCCTTAGTGAAAATAAAAGCCATGATAGTTCAACTTATAGAGGTAAGACTTTAGTAAATAAGCCTATTATTTTGTCTTGATTAAATTAAATATCCTATTTCTTTATTAAATTGTTGTGAATGAAAACAGAAGACTTACGACTTAAGATGTTTCACATTACGTAAAGCTTTTCTATTAATCTGTTACAGTTAGGATTAAATATCACATTTCTGTATATGGTGTTACTTGACTTGAGTGATAGTTGTATATTGTATGACTTTTATACTTGTGATGTATATTTAAATTTCAGCAATTTGTAACTCTAAAAATTACACAAACTAGCTATCAGTTATAAATAGAAGAAAAAAGTTATAAATAGAAGAAAAATGTCAGCATGAAAATATCGGAGCTATTCTGATTTTGTTTGTTCTAGGAAATTTCCAGAAACCAAGGTTCAGCTGGTTATGTTTAGGTGGTGTCTGGGGATCTTGTTAAAGGTAGTTGTCATGGAAAACATTAAAAGCAAAGGAGTTGTTTACTGCAATTGCAAATGTGATTTATTAATAAAATGCTTTGTAATTAAGTCAGGATATGAATTTTCAGTTACTTTACAGAATTTTACTGTTTAACTTCCATTAGTTTAAAATTAGGCACTTGAATTTAGGAAAGGAGCGACAAAAGCAAATGCATTTTCAAATATAGCTTTCACTGATTGTAGAACCCACAGCATGTTATTCAATCTGGAAAAATTATAGCCCCCAAATTATTTGATAAAATTTATTATTGTATATGTTTATCAATAGATTTGAGCATTTTTTTCTGTAGATAAGTTTACTGTTATAAATATTTTAAAACTCAACTGTCAATAACTTTGTAAATCGCAGTTCATTAATAAAAATTAAAAACTGATAGGATGAGAGTATATGCTTTTGTATATTTGTTTTGGGGCCACACCGGGCTATGTTTATTCCTGGCTTTCAGTGATCACTCCTGGTGGGTTTGAAGTTTTGGGAATTGAACTGGTTGACTCTGCAATGCAGGTGCTTTAATCACTGTAGTATCTGCGTCCCCAGTATGACAGTATGTGTTTTTAGAGAGGGAGCTTCCAAGCACTGCTCAGGCATGAGGATTCAAGATGTTTTTTTCATTTTTGGGCACACATTTTTGCGCAGGGGTTACTCCTGGCTCTGCACTCAGGATCAACTCCTGTTAGTGCTTGGGGACCATATGGGATGCTGGGGACTGAACCGGGGTTGGCCCTTCCCTCTGTACTTTCTCTCCAGCCTCATGGACTCAAAAATTCTTGGCTAGATAGTTCACTGCTCAGCCCAGTAGTTATGTAGGCCACCAAGGCCATGCCCAGTGGTGCTCTCGGCGCTAAACACTATCCCGAATTGAACTTAGGTTCCCTTTTTTGGTTTGCTTTTGGGCCACACCTGATGGTGATCAGGGTTTCCTCCTGGTTCGGTGCTCAGGGATCACTACTCTTGGAGGGTTTGGGGACCATATAGGGTGTTGCAAATCAAATGTAGGTTGGCCAGGTGAAAGGCAAACAGCTCTACCTGCTTTACTATTGCTCCAATCCTGAATTTGGGTTCTGTATGCCCCTGATTTCAGATGCCCCAGTCTGAATTATTTTTAAAGAACCTTTGGAAATTTGAATGGAAAACATTATTTTTTGGCCACACTTGACTCTGCAGAGGGCTTACTCCTGGCTCTGTGTCCAAGAGATCACTCCCTGTAAGTTTGTGGACCTTACAGGATGCTGGAGATTGAACCTGGGCCAGCTGCGTGAAAGGCAAGCGCCTTACCCACTGTACTATTTCTCTGGCCCTAGAAAACATTTTTTGTCCACACTTGGCAGTGCTCAGAGCTTCCTCCTGGCTCTGTGCTCAGGGATCCTTCTGACAGGGCTCCTGAGGCCTTATGTGGTGCTGGGTGTCAAACCCTCTTTGACTGCAGGCAAGGCAGATGCCCTGTACTCTACATTGTTGCTCTGCCACCCCACCTCCGGGCAGTTTTAAAGAATGAGCCTTTTCCTTTTTGTGATTGGATAAGCCTTATTTTAAGATAGCATTCTTAGTCCTCCCATTCCCAGTTATTTTAAATTCATTCTACTTTTAACACATCATTAGCATTCATAAAGTTCTTTTTTTTAAAAAAATTAAATTTTATTGAATCACCGTGAGATAGTTACAAGCTTCCATGTTTGGGTCACAATCTCACAATGATCAATCACCCAAAGTTCTGATGTTGATATATCTCCTTTTTTACTCTTACTTTGGATGCCACACCAGTGATGCTACTATCTCTGCACTTTGGAATCAGTCCTGGGAGTGCTTGGAGGGGCATATGGGATGCCAGACATTGAACCTGGGTTGTCAGCATTCATGGCAAGCACTCTGCCCGCTGTACTATCTCACTGGCCCCAATATCTCTTTTTTTTGAATCTCACCTGACTGCCATAGATGTAGCAAATGAAAAATAAAGAATTCTTTATAAAAACACTTGAATACTCCACCCCCCACTTCCCTATGTTTAAAACATGTTTATAACTGCTCAATTAACCTTGATCTTGTTTATAATAAAAATCTTTAGATAAGAGAATTTTCAGAAAAACTGTAAATACTTTAACATGGTGTGATTATTTCAGTCAGAAGTTTTTTATGTTTTATTTTTGGCCACACCAGGCACTGCTCAGTGCATATTCTTGGCTCTTTGATCAGGGATTGCTCCTGGGGTCCTGATTCCTTGGGGAACCCTATGTGATGCCGGGGATTGAACCTGGATTAGCTGTGTGGAAGACAAAACACCTTAAGATGATGTGCTATCTCTCTGCCCAGAATATTTCAGTTCTTATAGAGGACTGAATATTAATTTGTTATTTATGCAATTTTGATTCATATTTCTGTGGGAAAAGTTACTGTGGATAAAGTACCCCCAGGATATTGCAAGAGTGTTAGAGGGGAAAACCACATAAATGCACAGGGGTGGGTGCTGTGGTGAGAGACTGGGTGCCAAATGGTAAGGCATGGGGACCACAGGAAGGAAAAATGCCAGAAGGGGCCCTGGTTGCAGAGAAGATTGATGAACAGTTCTGTAGCAGTTTCTAATCACTAAAATGGGTATTTAAATTTTGTGAATTGGAGCCAATCCTTACTATTTTGTTACTATTTTATTTCACCTTAATGTTAATAAGAGAATTTAACCATTTGTTCTGTTATTCTCCTTCTGTGATTAAGATTAGAATTTCTTGGTTGAAGAGATAGTACGGTGTGTATGGGGCTTCCCTTGCAAGCAGCTGACATGGGTTCCATCTCTGACCCTGCCAGGAGTGATCATTGAACACAGAGCCAGGTGTAAGGCCTGAGCACAGCTGGGTGTGGCACTCAAATGAAAACAAAATAATATTTATGGGGGGCATTAGAATGCCAAATGGGAGTTTGGAGCAATAGTAACAGCAGGTAGTATGCTTGCCCTGCATGTGACCGACCCAGGTTTGATCCTCAGAGTCATTTATGGTCCCGACCCCTACTAGGAGTGATTCCTGAGTGCAGAGCCAGGAATAAGCCCTGAGCATTGCTGGGTGTGGCCCCCAAACAAATAGAATACTAAACAGTTTGCACCATGAACAGGAAAAACTGGAAGGGAATGGTGAAGCTATAGTTAAAGTAGTGGAATCAATCAGCTTTTTTCTACTCTTTGTAATATGTTTCTGTGAAGATAAAAGGAAGAAAATCTAGACAAAAGCATTATCAATATATTTCATTGTTTATAATTTGAGAAGTTGGAAGTACATAATCTTTCCCCAGATGGTGTACATTTCATGTTTAAGAGATTGTCCTCACACTTTCTTTTATGTTTGATAGATTTTCAGCAAGCTCTCTATGAGTTATCATACCATGTCATTAAAGGAAATCTAAAACATGAACAGGCATCTAACGTCCTTAGTGATATAAGCGTAAGTATATCTATATGTTTGCATTTGTTTATCTTGTTCTGTGTTTCATATCTTTAAAATGTATAGCTTTTATTCAAAATTACCTGAGTGTTTTAAGGTTAAAGCATTGTTTTAAGTGTTTGGAGCCATTGTTACAAATAAAGGTATTAATTTTTTGCTTAGTTTCGTGTAAAGGGGAACATGTTTGATTAGTTGGGAGGACAGAAGTTTTTCTTTGTAACAAGATCAAGATTTACTTAATTTAAAAATACTACCAGTAAAGTACTAGAAGACTTTTCACCCAATACAAATATCAAACATTCTCTTTGTGTTTAGAAATTAATTATCCTTTAAAGTAGAGGATTGATTGCCTACTTAGCATTCACTTGATAACAGTTTTCATATGTTTGCAGTTTGTTTTAGAAAATTTTTAACTAATTTCAAGTAGAATGATTTATTATTACTATTAGGTTCATTTTGGAATTTTTATAAGTTTAATTAAATTGAGATCAGTTTTAAGTTTTTAGTAAGTTTTATTGAAGCAGAACTAGAGCTTTTGATGTATTAGTATGGATTTCCCCTCTGCAGCTTTTAGTTTCTATCATCTTATTCTGTTAAGGTGTGTAATCTACTTTAAGTTTTGGTTTTTCTAGGATAGTCTTAAGAAACTTCTAAATTTAGCTCTTAGAATTTCTCTCCTCCATATTGAGATATATTTGAACATTAAGCATTTAATATAAATTTCCCTTTCATCCCTGAACTCTCTAATAACAGCAGTGCTACTTTTGAATAACTTTCTTTGAGTGGAGTGGCATGCCCAGCTGGGTTCAGAACTTATTCCTTGCTCTCTGCTCAGGGATCACTACTGGTGGTGCCCAGAGGACCATGTGTGGTGCCTGGGATAGAACCAGAGTGAAACCAGCAGTGTGCAAGGCAGCACCTTAATACTACTACTATTCTCTGGCTCAGAGTTGTTTATCTCCTAAACAGTTAGCATTCTGTGTTTGAAAACTCTGGCCTTGATCTGTTATTTTAGTCTTAAAGTTGCTTGAATACTTGCATTCAAGTAGATATAGCCATAACTCATAGACTTTAAGAAGTTTGAGCCTAAAGACTAGTTGACAGTTAAGGTTATTTCATTACATAAATTGGGCATCAGAGTAGGTTTTAGTTTGTTTATGCAATCTGATTCTAATACTTTTACCATTATCGAAAATGAACAGTTCAGATGAACTTTTGTGTGTGTTACTAAGTGTCCCTTTTTCCTTGATTCCGTAATTATTGCTTATGTATACTTCTTTGGCTGGATTGCTTTGTCATTGCTTTCTCAGTCTCCTATTGCATTGTCTTATATCTTAATCACAGAAGCATATATTCTGTACCTTAAAGCTGTCAGTTTTTCTTTAGAATTCTATTTCTCTTTAACCTCTGAAAATAGGCTAATTATATTGCCAACAAACTAATTGCAGTAATTGAACTATTATCTTTACCAGTAGAAAATAACTAAAATTGGGTATAATAGTGTGAAATCAAGAGACAAATCTAGTACTGAAGTTGTCCAGAAGCAAGGGGAAACTTGATTGTTTCTCCAAAGGCCACAAACATATTGAAGATAACTTTTTTCTGTTTTCATCTTAAGAAAATCAGGTTATTTGGCATCAGATGCTTATACTAGTTTTTCCTAGTTTTTCCAAAACTTTAATTTTGTTTTGTGGTACCCAAAGCAATGTTCAGGGGTTCCTGTAGCTCTGCACTCAGGAGTTACTCCTGGCAGTCTCAGAGGACCATATGGATGCTAGGATCAAACCTGGGTTGGCTGTGTGCAAGGCAAGCACCTTACCACTGTACTATCTCTCTGGCCTCCTGTTTTTCCTAGTTCAATTTTTTAAAAAAAATTTTATTAGTGAATCACCGTGAGGTACAGTTACGAGCTTTCCTGTTTGCATTTCAGTCATACAGTGATCGTTCAATTTTTTTGGGGGGAGGGGACATTTCTGGCAATGATCGGGGATTCTTCCTTGTTCTGCACTCAGGAATCATTCCTGGGGATGCTCGGGGGACCATATGGGATGTGGGAGTTTGAACCTCGGTCAGCCACTTGCAAAGCAAGCGTCCTACCCACTGTGCTCTCCCTCTGGCCCATATTTTTTTTTTTTTTTTTTTTTTTTTGCTTTTTGGGTCACACCCGGCGATGCACAGGGGTTACTCCTGGCTCATGCACTCAGGAATCACCACTGGCGGTGCTCAGGGGACCATATGGGATGCTGGGATTCGAACCCGGGTCGGCCGCGTGCAAGGCAAACGCCCTACCCGCTGTGCTATCACTCCAGCCCCTGGCCCATATTTTTTTTAAAATTTAATTTTATGTTACCACTTTTGAATTTTGCATAGATCAGTGTTGATTAAGGTGGAACACAGCATTAAAATTTTTTGTTTTTTAAAAATTGTATTTTGAACTTCCCGAGTAATATTTAGGGGGTCTGAGGAACATTGCAGATACCTCTTGGTGCTGGTGCTTCGATGCAAGGGCTCAAGGATGTGATGTGCTGCTCATCCCCTGTTGTGATATAACTGGAGACTACTTGGGTCTCCAAGTAGTCTGAAAATATCTACCATTTTCAATAGTATTGAGTTATGTAAATGTGAAATACTCCAAATTCCAGTTTGTAACATGAAATGTCAGTGAAAAAGTGTCATTCATTTTTACTTTTTAATATTTCCTGAGGTGATTGTTTCCCATTTCCCCCCCCATGTTTTTGGGGTGGAGTCAGGGATTGAATCAGGGGACTGACACCTGCAAGCCATGGCCCTCACCCCTTCTCTGATCTCTTTTTAATTTATTTTTTGATTTTTGCGCCACACCCAGTGACGCTTAGAGGTTTCTTCTGGCTCTGCATTCAGGTATTAGTTCTGGCAGTGTTTGAGGCAACTATATAGGATGCTGAAGATTGCTCTGGTCTCTTTTTGTGTGTATATATATATATGTGGGATTGGTTTAGGCCCCATCAGGCAGTATTCAAGGCCTATTCCTATTTCTGGTTCTGTGTTCAGGAGTAACCCTGGGAGTGTTCAAAGGATCTTATGCAGTGCCAGGGATAGACTCAGGGTCTGTTGCATGCAAGGCAAGTGCTTTGCCTTCTTTCTTATCTTTGCCTTATCTCTCCTAACCCTCCTTGTTTCTGTTTTCCTTCTTTTCTTTTTCATTTTGTTTTGGTTTTTGGGTCACACCCAGCTGTGCTCAGGGCATACTTCTGGCTCTGTGCTCAGGGATCACTCTTGGCGGGGCTCTGGGGACCAAATGGAGTGCCGGGAATTGAACTCGGTTCGGCCACATGCAAGGCAAGCTCCCTACCTACCTGCTGTACTATCTCTCTAGCCCCCTGTATTTTTTTAATTAAAGAACTGTGATTTGCAAAGTTATTGATATTTGAGTTTTAGGTATATAATATTTCAACATCATTCCCACCAGTGAGAACGTCCTTCCAGCGGTGTTCCATATTGCTTCCTTACTCAAACCCCACCCCAACTTGATTAGGCAGGTTACAGTGTTTCTGTTGTGGTAGTTTAGATCTTATATTTTCCGTTTTGTTGAGTTTGTGTTTTGGATATATGGCGATATAACTCACTCATAGAGCGAAAAATATAAAGGATGGGAAAGAGGGAGCAGAGGACATAGGGAGAAGGGAAACATTTTGAGTTGTGATTGCATATTCTCAGCAGAGAATGTACCCTTGGTTGTTTCTATAATCAAGTTATTTTATGTAGAAATTGAAATATTTTAACCATTATTTACCTTTTTATGTTCTTTAAGGAATTTGAATAATTTTGTCAACATAGTGGTGTATATTTTTAGATTTTGTTTTACTCAGGTGTGTTAAATCTAAAACTGTAATACTTGCTGATTTGCTATTCTAGTATTTACGATGACTAATTCTATTTTTATAATTAGGAATTTCGTGAGGACATGCCTTCCATTCTTGCTGATGTATTCTGCATACTCGGTCGGTATCAGGTCTTTGTTTCACCTGTAAAGTTGGGTTTGATAAATTAGCATACTGTGTTAAATAAAATATTTTATCTTGAAAGGTATTTAGAAATGTATGAATGTTTCTACAAATACAGAATATTTTATTTTTACTTTATTAAGAATATGATATTGTAAGTCAGATGTGAGTATGATCATTATAACTAGCTTTAAAGTATAATTTAGATAACTTGAGTTTTTCAGAATGTCTTTTTATAAAATTGAGCCACATATCAGGTAAAAGTCCCAAGTTTTCTGAAGTCAGTTTGAATTTACTCAAATTTTCATAACTGCATAATTATTCTTATTTAGTTTAGGTTATCAATAAGTATCATGTTCTCAAGTTTAGGACACTCAATTTATATTTATTTTCCTTTTTTGCCATTTTGATTCTTGTTAATTCTAGGAGCAAAAGCTGTCAGAGTAATCAAAAATACATTGTTTGGGGGATGAGATACCAATTTTAGAAATAGCAGTTTAAGAATTCATACTAGATTTAAAAAGAAATATTTCTGGGTCTGGAGAGATAGTGCAGTAGGCAGGGCACTTAATCTTACATGTGGCTGTCCTGGGTTTAATCCCTGGCATGCCATATGGTCCCCTGAGCCCCCACCCAGAGTGATCTCTGAACACAGAATTAGTAGTAATCCCTGAGTACCTCCAGGTATGCTCCCAAAACAAAAAACGAAAAAGGAATATTTCTTTGACTTAGAACAAAACGTCCTTCCATCGGAGGCATGGGTTAAAATTGTAATGCAAATTACACCTTTCTCTCTAATTTTAGGTCTGAATTAATATAACTGTGAGCAGTTTTGGAGTTCTTTTTTCATTGACCTTATATACATTCTATAGTTTTGCTTTTACAGAAAACAATGTAAGAGCTAGATGTCATAATCACTTAAAAACAAAATAAGAAAGACATCTTTTGAAGGCTTGTCAGAATGGAATGAATTGCTTTAGCTTATTAATCTTTTGTTTGTTTTATTTTGGGTGATACCTGGAGGTGCTCAGGACTTGCTCCTGGTGCTGGGCTCAGGGAACACTTTTTATGGGCTTTGGGGATCATATGGGATGCTAGGGATTGAACCTGGGTTGGCTGCCTATAAGGCAAGCACTTTACCCACTGTACTATCTCTGCATCCCCAAACTCATTAAGGTTAACTCTAGAATCACAAAAATTCTTACATATCTAGGAATCTGGAATTTATTCTTCATAAATTCAAATATCCTGTGTTCGATTCTTTGATAAAGATTTTATAATCTAGTTGGAACAAGACAGAATGTATGTGGACTATGAATGATGATTGGAAAGAGCAGACCATTGAAGGGGTGAACATTTGCCCTAGTTTTGTTTTACCTCCCCTGGCATAGTCATTGATAGTGTCTATTTTCATTTTTAAGACTGTTCTTAATTTGGATGATAATCTGTATGTTTTTTTGTTCTCATTTGAATTAGTTGACTTATGCCAACAGTTCTAAAATCTTTTATATTTATGTCTTAAAACACTAAACATATTAAAATTAAATATATGAAACAAGTTCTAATTTAAAAATTTTGCTTTTACTATTTGTAGGTAATATTTTGCAGAAAAATTTTCCTTGATACAAGTACCAGAAATTGTTTTATGTATTTGGGTAATCATCAGTTATTAGCTTACTATAAACTGCTAGTAATTTCCTTATCAACTAATTGGAATATATCCTTCATTGTTGCATGGCATAAAAATTATTGTTACAAGTCTTTTTACAAGTAGCATGAATTCAAGAAGATGTCTGGTTGCTCTTAAGAAATTTCTTTTAGCCTGTCCAGTCCATTTTTACAAGCAAGATTAGAGCAGAAAACTTTGAAAATTTCTCTCACCTGCCTCCTCACACATCCACCCCCTCACTCTTGACAAAAAAAATGATTCAAGGGTGAGCCCAGATCAAGGTATAGAAATAGGAGTAATAATATGAGTTAACTAATAAAAATGAAGATGGCATATTATCATAATGATGATAACAATAATAAAATAGGTGGCTCTGGGTAGCACCTTCTATGTTATAGGTATTCTGTTAGGCTTTTACTTTTTAGTCCTTTTACTTTTTAGTCCTCACATCTCCCATAAAGTGGGAAGTTGAAATTCAGAGAAGTGATTTACACCTAAACCATAAGGCAGGCTTTAGTTGCTAGAGCCCATGACTTTTATTTATTACTGCTTATTGTCTTTGTCTTTGCTTTACTTTTTAATTTGCTTTTTGGGTCACATCTGGCAATGCACAGAGTTTACTCCTGGCTCATGCACTCAGGAATTAACTCCTGGAGGTGCTCGGGGGACCATATGGGATGCTAGGATTTGAACCTGGGTCGGCCGCGTGCAAGGCAAACGCCTTACTTGCTGCGCTATTGTTCTAGCCCTTTGCAATACTTTAAAAATTATAGGGGAGTCAGTACTGTAATTTACTCGTGAAGATACTTTTATTTTTAAAAATTAAAAGTTTTTTGGATTTTGGCCAATCCCTGGGTATGCTCAGGGCTTATTCCTGACTCGTTGCTCAGTGATCATTCCTCACGGGCACAGGGGACCATATCGGACGCCAGAGATCAAACCCAGGTCAGCTATGTGCAAGGCAAATGCGCTACCCGTTTGTACTATTCTTTAATTTTCTTCAAAAGAGTAAAATCATGTAATGGTGAAGGGACCTGTCAACTTTATTAACCTCAAAGATACTTACCATTGGTCTTATGCAACTTGAAAATTGATGCACTGGTGGAATCTTTAGCTGGGATGGTTGTTGATATTGGTAACTAGTTGGAAATAGTTGAGGAAATTTTAGTAAACTTAAGGGGGAAATTAAAGAGAACTTACCAAGTACTGATTCAGTTTAAGAATCAAGGATAATGAATGAATTTATTAGGATTAATCTCCGAGTTAGGAGCAAAGGAATAAAGAAAACAAGGCAAAAAGCATAGCTGAGCTAATAGAGCCTGTCTGGTTGTTGCGATAACTCTGCTAAGAAACTGAGGTCCTCTTAAGAGCATTTTCTAACATGGCCAACACCTAGAGAATAGTACTTTACTTAGAAGTTTAAGAGGAAGCAAAGTTAAGGTCGATGAATCTTAGGGTTTTTGGAAAAAAAACTTTAAAAACTTTAAGGTATTTTACCTTTCCTTAGGTATTAGGAAAAATGTTGGTTAAAAGAAAAAAAACCTGTTTAGACTTTTGTTTGTGTGTGGGGGTTTAGGGGCCACACCTGGTGGTGCTCAAGCCTTACTCCTGGCTCTGTACTCAGGGATCACTCCTGGTGGTGCTGGGGTGGTGGGAGACCATATGTGGTACCAGGAATCTAACCCCAATTGGCTGGGTACAAAGCAAATGCCCTACCCATACTATTGCTTTGACTCCAAGATTTGATCATTTAAACTTTGCTTGAATATTTCCAATTTTGAAAACAGTATAAATATTTTTAAGTTCTATTATTTTGAGTGACACAGCGTGTAACTCTTGTATGGATATAGCATTTGTTGTGAGGTCATTCTTCAATATCAGGAGAAGTTAATTCTAATCATTCACACGCATATGTAGGACAACTCATGTTTAACCATAATTTATATTTTTCCCAAATTTAGAATGAGGCATTTTGAAATCTAGTTAACTCAGATTTTAAATTTTAAACAATTTTTCTTTAAGGCACTGTGACTTAACTGTTAATAATAGTTTTAGGTATGCACTGTTTCAACTCTGAACCCATCACCAGTGTTCGTGTCCAATGCCATGGAGTCTCCCCTCCGCCTGCTATTAAACTAATTAAAAAATGCTAATAGTTTTGGATGCATGTTTACAGTAGTATTGATTCTTGCAGTTCTGATGTATAGAGTTACCTCAGCTCTACATTGTCAAGATGTAAAACACCTCTGATCAGTGCTCCTACATTTCCAGCAGTCCGCCGCCACCTCCTCCTATGCTCCCCATTCTATCCTTACTTGATATTATGAGTTTAGAGTCTAAGAAAATATTCATCTATTTTTGTTCATCTTTATAGATATTGAGACAAATTGTTTAGAAGAAAAAAGCAAGAGAGACTATTTTACACAATTGGTATTAGCATGTTTGGTGAGTTTAAAATACTTTGTCTCTAAATTTTACATAGAATAATTACCTTTATAGTAAATTATGTTAATGAAGTAGTATATTGACAATTAATGAGATTTGGGTTTTTCCATGAAATGTTTAGTTATATTAGACATGTTAATTATTTCTGTGAAATTATAAGTTATATACACATAAACATATATTTGCAAGCTTTTGTATGTGTATGTAAACTGCATACTCTTAAAACCTATACTTATAAAGCCCTTGGTGATATTCCTGACCTACTAAAGTGACTGAGAAAAAGGTAAGTATCAAGTGAGTGGAAATAATCTGGAAAGGTTTTGAAGTGAAAAATATTTCATAAATCCATTACTAGACAAGAAAAATGGAGGTAGATTAAAATAATAAATTCTAGAACATGTTAAACCATTTTATGTTCATAAATTTAGAACCAAGTAGAAGTGTCATTACCTAGAACTAGAAGAATGTACATGTATTTGCTGTACTAGAAATAAACTTAAATAGCAGAAAAGGCTGAGGGGTGCTGAAGAGAGAGCTCAATGGGTGAAAAGTATGCTTTGTATTTGGTAGGTGAATGCATTTGGTAGGTGGCCAGGGTTCTATTCCTGATACCACGTGGTCCATCAGCACCACCAGGTGTGGATCCAAGACCAAAAAAACCCAAAGAATACCCCAAAGTGGCTGATGTGCTCTGTTAAAGAATATTGAGTTGATAGACTCAATCAGATTAATCAGATTTCTATCTGTAGTGTTTTTTTAACTATTCATCGGCTGGTAAAGCAAATGTAGTTTTTTTTTTTTTTTTGGTTTTTGGGTCACACCTGGCGATGCACAGGGGTTACTCCTGGCTCTGCACTCAGGAATTACTCCTGGCGGTGCTCAGGGGACCATATGGGATGCTGGGATTTGAACCCGGGTCGGCCGCGTGCAAGGCAAACGCCCTACCCGCTATGCTATCACTCCAGCCCAAAGCAAATGTAGTTTTTAGTTAAAAGAGTAACATTTTAATTTTTTAATACTTAGTGTCATGATTTTTGTGCTATTAAACTTCCAAGCCTTTTGGGGGTGGGGTCTCAAGTGGTGTCCAAGAGGTCCAGGGGTCCCCTTCCGGTGATTTGTAGCCTAGTGGGCCAGTGGTTCACTGTCAGGACCTAAGATTCGGTGCAGCTTCTGACTCTGCAGTATCAGGGATTACCTGGGTCACCCTGGCAGTGCTTGGGGACTTCTAGGACTGAATCTACAATGATCACGGGACCATGTGGTGCTAGGGATAGAACCAAGGGTGGCTGCATGTGGGGCCTGTGCCTTAACCCCCTTTTTTTTTTTTTTTTTTCTTTTTGGGTCACACCCAGCGATGCTCAGGGGTTACTCCTGGCTTTGCACTCAGGAATTACTCCTGGCGGTGCTTGGGGGACCATATGGGATGCCGGGGATGCCGGGGATCGAACCCGGGTTGGCCGCGTGCAAGGCAAACGCCCTACCCGCTGTGCTATCGCTCCGGCCCCCTTAACCCCTTTTCTATCTCTAAAGTACCCCAAGCCTTTACAAAGTTATAAATTGTTTATAGTATATGATTTTCATATTCTTATCATGGAATATTATTTTGTACACATATGAATACATGGTTGGCATGCTAAGGAACAAATGACTTTCAATATTTTTGATGCAGTATTTAGTTTCGGACACAGTTCTAAAGGAACGCCTGGATCCAGAAACATTGGAGTCCTTAGGACTTATCAAACAATCACAGCAGTTCAATCAAAAGTCTGTTAAAATCAAGACAAAGCTTTTGTAAGTACATTTACATATATGCTGTATACCAAAAACCTGAATGATGTTTATGTATTCACTTAAAATGCCAGAAGATTCTATAGACAATTTGAAAGACTATTTTTGCTGCTGTTAGCATGTGTGTTGTGTTTTTTCTTTCTAAAACAGGAGCTAAAGTCAGCAGTGAACTTTATCTGTGTGAAACTAGTGTTTTTTCTATATTCTAAGTTAAGATAATACTAATTGTTTTTATTGCTGCCAATAAACTTTGTAACCATGGTTACTATGGTTATTCTTAGTGGTGGAAATTATTGCTCCTTGGTGTATTAGTGATATGCTGGCCTTGTGTTAATGCTGTTCCTTGTGAAGTAACATTGGAGTATCTCTTATGAGCCACTGTTACTATTTTTTTAGTAATTTTTTTGTGGATTGAAGTTCTGTGATTTTATAATATTCTTAATGATGGTTTCTCATGCATGTAATTCTGAGCCACTGTTACCTTCTGTCTTTAAAGGTACAGAGAGGTAAACTTTTTAGCAATTATTCTAAGGATTGTACATAAAGAACAAATGAGAACAGCACAGTCTCACAGCAGCCTTTTAATCAAAATTTTGTCTTATATGATATTTATATAATTTCAGTTATAAGCAGCAGAAGTTCAATTTGTTAAGAGAAGAGAATGAAGGTTATGCCAAGCTGATTGCTGAATTGGGACAAGATTTATCTGGAAATGTTACTAGTGATTTGATCTTAGAAAATATCAAATCTTTAATAGGTAAGTTTTTTAAACTTTGGAGAATATAAAACAGAAAATGTTAGTCTCATAGTTTTTTTCCTTTGGTGGGACTTGGATGTGTCGAAAGTAGTGGTCATGAAGCCTGATGGCACCTCTTGGTGATTCTTGGTGATAACCAGACTTACTTAGTCACTGGTTGAAAGCTGAGCCCCAAATGGTAACATTTGGGACCAGTGATTGAACCAGGGATAGGTGCATGCTAGGATGGTTCCTTAACCACTGTACAATCTCTGGCCCCTGTTTCCATGTACTTTATGCACATAGAGAAAAGTCTTGTTACTGTCTCTGAAGAACGATGTGGATATTACAGCTGCAAACTCATGGTATTCCATGAGTAGGATTTGATTTCTTGGGCTAAACTTTTGTGCTAGTCCAGTAAGTATATGATGAAACGTTAATAGGACAAGAAGTACTCAGACGTTACCTTTCCGATGAAGCTTTTTCTGACCACAAACTTCGCACTTCTTGTTGCTAACTATTCTTATGTATTTTATATGTATATATATATATTCTTATATACATATTCTTATATAGCATGCATACCCACACTAGTTTCTAAGCTCCACAAGGAGATGAGAGCTTTGTTCGGTTTGGTACCTTTAACCTCAGTGCCTAGAATGTAGGCACTGAGGTGGTCGATTTCCTCTCCTTGGGTCCATTAATTTGTTTTCTGGCTGACTCATTCCTTATGACATAAGCATAGAGCCCTACCCTTATACCATTATATTGGGCATTTAAATTTCAGCAGGAAATTTGGTGGAATACCAACAATCAGTCCATAGCATAACTTGTTTCTAATTTAGTTTTGGGCGTTGGATGATATTCTTTTGTTCCTAACCTGTTTTGTTTTTTTTTTTTTTATCTGATAACTTCCATTTTGCCAGAAACATGATTTTTTTTCTTTTTGGGTCACACCCGGTGATGCACAGGGGTAACTCCTGCCTCATACACTCAGGAATTACTCCTGGTGGTGCTCGGAAAACCATATGGGATGCTGGAAATCGAACTCGGGTTGGCTGCATGCAAGGCAATCGCCCTACTCACTGCTATCACTCCAGCCCAGGAACATGATTCTTGAAGCTATCATTCCGATTTCTGATTTCTTGTCTAAATGTATAAGTTAGACATCTCTCCAAATCATATTTTAACAGTATTACCTTGATCTTTGTTTTCTGCTCAGTTTTACTTTAATCCCAATACAGCCATTGCCAATTTAGTGATTTTTCTCCTAGTTATACTTACTTATCTTAATATACTAGCCATCTTGTCCATCTTTGGGAAACTTAGGTAAGTTTTTGTGCATTTATTCAGATATGTATCAGCCAAAAGTTATAAACTCTCTTCAAGGATAGGAGAGGTAATCTGCATCTCATAAGTACCTGGCATGTGGTGCATTTTATGTTTATTTAAATAAAGTAATGAATTCTGTCACCATTATATGTCCACCATTTCCTTATTTTTCCACTTGTTTCCTTTCAATATGGTTCTCTGTTCTTCAAAAGACATAAAAGTATTATATGTGTATAATATATACACATATGTATATATTACATATTAATTTATATTATTATATTATATATAATTAATGTACCTGGCGAGAAAAATAGGAACTAGGCTTAAGATCTCTTTCAAGATCACATGACTTTTGCTTGAAGTTTCCCAAGCAGTCTTCAGGAGACCTGGGGATTACTTCTGGTGTTACTTTGTGTTACTCAGGCTAGTGCTGCTTGGGTTTAGAAGTGCTGGGGGCCACCCCGGTGGTAATTAAAAAATGATGTGGTACTGAGAATAGGACCTGGCCTTCTAGTACCAGGCCTGCACTGCTGTCCCTTGAACTATCGCCTGCTTGCACTGGACAAAACCCTTTCTAAGAAGCTTGAGCAAAAAGTGCATATGTTTTATACATAACTTACATTAGAAAAAATTGTGACTTTACAACTTACTGATTGCTACTAGAGGCTCATTAAACATGAAAGCTTAATAGTTAACAAGTTTCTAAGATTTTAAAGATCATTTTAACGATCAGACTAAATCTTGCTTGGTTACTGTTTCTGTCTAATGTAGCCAAAGTCACTCTCTTTGAATAAATTTATGATGCCTGAGACATTTAATAGAAAATTCATAAGACAGTTTTTCTTTTATGAAAGATGCAAAGGCTGACACTTGGTTTTTGTAGTTGTTGTCTTTGGGTCACACCAGGCAGTGCTCTGGGCGTACTTCTGTCTCTATGCTCAGGGAATGCTCTTGGTGGGGCTTGGGGGACCATATGTGGTGTTTCAACCACAGTGGTAATTAAAGAATGATAAGATCGAACTAGGGTCATCTGAATGCAAGATAAGCGCCTTTCCCACTGTACTATTGCTCCAGCCCTGATACTTGTTTTTTAGCTTGCTGCATGAAGCATGTGGGAATTAAATAAACTTCAGGGCATGTCACATTGATAACTCATGCTCACTGAGTCATAAATATGTGTTTTATTGAGAGAAAGATTGATGAGTTTGCTTAAATTGTTTAAATTATTTCTATACTTGCTGTGTGTAAATGGTTACATTCTCATGAATGTGCTCTATAATTATAGTAACAGCTGAAGTAGAAGCAAATAGAGCTAATGTGTTAAGAATAGGATGACTGATAAAATGTTCATTAAATCTCTATCTATAGATCCTGTTTAGCCTACCCAGAGGAAAATCTACAGTATTCATGAGCATTTATTCAGTGCGTCTTACCCTTCTTTGTTCTGCTTTGCAATGATTGCCTGCTTTTTCCTCTTTGCTTTTTCAGTCTACACTACTTTGTTCTGTGCCCAATTTGTAGGTTTTCTCTCATCTCTTTAATATTAGAAATATATCTGTTATACTTTTAGAATGCTGCTCAAAAAGCTTAAATATAAATTAGTGCTGCAGTTCAATTATATTTTATAGCTTTGTTGTATACTATAAACTTATTGATGATTCTAAAAATGATGGCCTACTTTACTGAACCTGAATGTTTTGCTTTTATTTGGGATTTTTATAGATATTTCAGATGTCTGCATAAATCATTAGACATTTCTTTGTATAACTTGTAAAATGCATTCTTTGATTTTCATAGTTTGCTAAGAATTGAAAATATGGTTTATTTTTTATTCTCCTGAGTACACAAGAACTGATGAGGTATTGTGACACATAAGAAAATGTACTTGAGTTAGTGTGACAGATCTTGGGCTATAATACCAGCCCTGTCATTAACCCAAATTGTGATTTGTGTAAGTCACATATCTTTTTGGGAGCAAACTTGATTATTTGACAATTATGAAGATTTCCCTCTGAGGCAAAGAAGCAAACTTCTAAAAGAAGTTAAGTTTTAAAAAACATTCTTCATTTTGTTATATGCGTTATCCCTGAAGGTAAATAACTACTAGAAATAATGTTTAATCAGTTTTGATTTGTGTATATCTCATCTGTTGCAGGATGCTTTAATCTGGATCCCAATAGAGTTTTGGATGTCATTTTAGAAGTGTTTGAATGCAGGCCAGAGCTCGATGACTTCTTTATATCTTTATTAGAATCTTACATGAGTATGTGTGAACCGCAAACACTGTGTCATATTCTTGGGTTCAAATTCAAATTTTATCAGGTAAAAAAATATACATTTATGTGTACGTATATAGAGAGGGGTTAATTTAATGATTTTATGTTTATAATTTATTTTGAACTTTATTTATAAATTAGTTTTAGCAAGCCGTTCTAGGAGAAGAGATGGATAAAGAGATGAATAACTAGCAGGTGATGAACACCGTATTAGTATAAATGATGTGATGTGAAAGCCTATAGAAAAGCATGGTAAATTTTTGCCTTTGGAGAGTTACGGAAGACATTATAGACATATTCCTTCCCTTTAACTAAAAGCCTGGAATTTGAGAATGAATAGGTGTTTGATGAGTGTCTTGCATGAGAGTGAAGATATGGTGGCATGAATGTATATGACAGATTAAAGACGTGGTATATAGTTTGCCATGGCTTGATTTTTCTTTAATATGTGGGGCAAAGAAAGGACAGGAAGTGAAATGGGAAGACTTTAGATTGTCAATGACCTTAAATGGAAAACTGTTAAGGTAGAAGGTCTGCTTTAAGTAGACCCATATTCATGTCATCCCTTATAATTGTTTTTAACTAAACCTCTCACCTATCTTTACCTTGTGAACTATTTGTTCTTTAAGATCAAGGGCTATTTGCTCAGTATAATCCTTGGCTGACACTTCAGCCATAAACAGTTTGTCACCTCTTAATCTCTATTCTGATAAAATTTGGCATACAGACCTCTAGCACTTAGGAGCTTATATTAGAGTAAACTACATCTCATTCCAGGACTGTGAAACAAATAGGGCAGGGTCTGTATTTTACTAATTTTTAGATTAGGGCTTTGGAGATTAGATTTCAAAGCATATCACAATAATCACATTTATGTGAGTTTTAAAATAAAATTATATGAGAACTTTCCTCATAATGTACCTATTTTAAATTGATTAAAATATCTGAGGGTGGTGTTGAAAATATTAAAATCTTTTTGAAGATTATCAGGCTTTTTATTATCTAAGAATATCCATTCAAGAAACATTTGGTTTATAAAATAACTTGTTAGTTTTAGAGAGTAGTCCTTGTATTGCTCTGTGTAGCATCGTTCCCTTGTTTTTATTGCTTGAGATATGTTGTGAGACTGCATGCTTAAGTATCACTGAAGATAGGAAATAAAATGTTAGAGATCTCATAAATAATTGTGGTCTTGGAGGTAAAAAAAGCCAGGAAAATCAAGGACTTTTAAGTGAATTTAACTTTGTTTCCCAGGATCAGCCTGTGTAGTGTTCTCTTGCTTTACTCTGCCCTCCTTTACTACTATTTGAAAATGTTCATTCACTCAACTTGCCCACAGTCCATATGTTCATCAGTTGGGAATTTTTATTTTTTCTCTCTCTTGACAAAATTGGTCATCCCCATAATTATGTTAGAGTGATTTTAGTATAGCATTCACCTGTGATCAGCTATTCTGAATGTTTGACTTAGGTAATAGGGAGTGTATGTAGTGCAGTGAATTCTGCTAGATTCTCCTAACAGGGATTGCTACAATAGCAAGTTTACGGATAGCACAAGGATTATATAAAGGACAGAAAGAAAGGAATACAGGACAGTTTTTGGATACCAAAAGGCAGACTTGACTGGAGTTGTCTTGCCACAGGAGATAATGACTGACCCAGGTCACAGCCCCTGATTTCTGGATTGAAGCATAAAATAGTAATAATCCTACAATGTATAGGCATTATTGTACTGTAAATGTATTTATGTAAGAAATACTCATTGTACAAAAGAGGTGTGCATAAGAAATATGTCTTATATTTCAGGTACTGCTCTGGGTTGTTGGGCTATTATTTATGTAAATACATTTCCTTGCCTTCATGGTCTTTGTGTTTTCAATAAATCAGATGGTAGGTTAGAAAGTGATCAACCTATCCCTTTCTAATGAATAAAAAACAGAATAAAAACAAACGAAAACCCAGCATAACAAATATGAAGATTGTTGGAGTGGGAATTTGCAATTTTAAATATAAGACTAAGAATAGATCTCATTGAAAAGGTTGAAATTGTAGCAGAGACAAAGTATATGAGGATGAGTTGTTAGGATACTTGGATACTTGATCCTGAAGGCAAAGGGAACAGCTGATACAGAGGTTTGAAGGTCGAATTGAAGACAAGCTTGAAGTGTTGAACAACAAGGAGCCAGTGTAACTAGATCATAGAAATAGGTCGATTATGTCAATGATAGATAAAGATATAAAGGGAAAGGTTTTTGACTTTGATGGGGAGAACCAGTGAAGGATTTAGAGTAATGTTTTTCTCTAAATTAGTGCACTAAGGTGGATGCTCTTAATTTTGATTTTATTTTGTTTTTTTGGATCACACCTGGCCATGATCGGGGGCTATTGCTGGCTCATCACTGCTTGGAGAATATTGTGGGTGCCAGGGATCAAGTCCTGGCTTTTAGCTTGTAAAACATCACTCCAGCTCTTTAACTGGTATCTCCGGCTTCAGTTATTTTTATTTTTTAATTTTGTTTTTGTTTTGTTTTGTTTTTTGTCTCCTAAGTGTTGTTCAGGAGGCTCTGGGCCCCTCCCAGTGATGTTCTGCCACATGATCATTAGTTCAGTGCCAGAGACAGAATGCTGTGTGTGCCCTTTGGTGCCAGAGTTTACCTGGGTTAATTGGGTAGTGCTTGGGAGCCTCCAGGGCTGCACCTGGCTATGCTTGAAGGATTATGTGATTCTGGGGATCAAATTGGGGATGCTTGCTTCCAATCATTTGCCTTAACCCCTCCCCCCTTTCCACTGTATTATGAACATTTTCAAATATATTAGCAAGGGAGTAATAGCATAATAATTATTACCCTATCAGTTATAACAAATTTTATATTGGTATATTGGATGTTTTTATTGCAGCTGAATACTCCTAAAAACATTTTTTACTTTTTAAAAGTAGGCAACATTTCTGTTTATTAATTTTTATAGTAATATTAATGTTGTCTGCCTGCCTGGGATAACCTCATATCTTTTTTCAGAATCCAAGGATTTGTTTTCATTTGCTCTTGTCCATTCCTTTTCTATATATTCCACATATGATTGAACTTCTTTGGCATTTTTCTTCATAAACATGATATCAGTTGCATACCCAAGTTAATCTTTAATATATAATAAAATAAACTCAGACTATATTCAAATTTCTCAAATTTTTCCTTAATGCATTTTACAACTGTAAAATGTTCAAACATTTTGTAAAATCTATTCAAAATGATTTTACTAAACTAAAAAAAAATTTTTAAATCACATTACATTTGATTGTTAGAATTCTTCAGTTTCTTTTAATTTAGAGCATATCCTCCTTACATAAGTCTTGTCTTATTGAGGAAACTTGCCGTTGAAGATTTTTTAATTTATTTGATACTTTTCATGGTTCGTTTAATTTGTTCTTTGTACCCTGCCTTTCATATTGTACATGGTATTTAGTCTAAAAGTTTGGCTGTTTTCAGATAAAATATTTTATGTCAAATGTATACCTTGGACGGGCTGGAGTGATAGCACAGCGGTTGGGCGTTCGCCTTTCACTCGGCCGACCCGTGTTCGATTCCTCCGCCCCTCTTGGAGAGCCTGGCAAGCTACCCAGAGTATCGAGCCCAAGCAGCAGAGCCTGGCAAGCTACCCGTGGCGTATTGGATATGCCAAACACAGTAACAATAAGTCTCACAATGAGTGACGTTACTGGTGCCCGCTCGAACAAATCGATGAGCAACGGGATGACAGTGTATACCTTGGGTTATGTTCCATACTCCACTTTGTATGATATGCACTGTCTAACTTGAGTTTGAGAAGTTTACAGTCAAATCCCTCCATTATCTAATGCTATTTCTCTCCTTGTCTGTTTTAAGAGTGATATTGGTGTTAATATGAATGTCCAGTTAAATTATGTGATTTAGAGTATTAATACTTTTCCTTGTCAATTTTTTTTTCCGGGCCACACTGAGCGGTGCTCAGGGGTTTCTCCTATTTCTGCATTCAGGAATATCTCCTGGTGGGGACGTGGGGATTGAACCCAGGTCAGCCGCATGCAAGACAAATATCACATGCTCTGTACTATCATGTGGCCTCATAGTTATTTTCTATAATGTTCCAAGTTTTTTATTTATTGTGCCCTCTACAAATATTAGTTATCATTCTTTTATAAAGAAATGTTTGTACCATATCAACTTGTATTATTTAATTTATCTCATACGGTTTCTTCTGTAAAGGTTGGACAGGTGTATCCATTTCCATGTTTTACTAGATGCTGCAATGAAGATTTATTTAGCCTCTAATAGTGATATGCATGGCATGTTTATCATGTATCTGTGTGAGAAGAGATAATAGGGTTATGTGAAATTTGGCTTGATGAGGAATGCTATGGTAGGTAGCAGTTAAAGTTGTTGAGACAATAAATCTTGAAGGTAGAATCAATAGTATTTGCTGATGAATTAGATATAGAAAGTAGAATTGAGGACTATTCCAGTTTTTTGGGGGGGCTTAGGACTGGAAATTTGGTCTTATATATTGGAATAAGTTTCAGGTGGAATGGGTTTGGAGTATTGAAGATAGGAATCAGGAATTCAGTCTTTTTTCCCTTCTGCGATGCTGGAAATTGAACACATAGGGCTTCAGACATCGAAGGTAAATACTCTACTACTGATCCATATTCCAGGTCCAAGAATTTAATTTTGAACCATTAAGTTTGAGATATCTATTAGATATTCAAGTGGAAATGTTGAGAAATAACTTCATGTATTGATCTGGTTTTGAGGAGAAAGGACCTGGTTAGAATTATAAATATGTGTATCAAAAGCATGTAGATGAAATTTAAGTTTTGATACTGGATAAAATAACCAAAGGTTGAATAAAGAAGTGGACCAAGAATTGAGTTTTGGGATACTCAAATTTCAAGGTCTAGAACAGGATGGATCAGTTAAGGAGGTAAGAAGGAACATAAATGGTAAGTGGAAAAGAAAGAGAGTGTTGCACCTTGAAAGTGAAGTGGCTGGAGTGATAGCACAGCGGGTAGGGTGTTTGTCTTGCATGCGACCGACCTGGGTTCAATTTCCCGCATCTAATATGGTCCTCCAAGCACAGCCAGGAATAATTCCTGAGTGCATGAGCCAGTAACCCCTGAGCATCACCAGTGTGACCCAAAAAGAAAAAAAAAAGTGAAGTGGAAGAAAGAGCCACCAATCCCTGTAAAATGCTTCTAATCATTTAAGATGTGGACTAAAAACTGATCATTGGCTTTATTAGCAAGAAGGTAAGAACTAGCCATTTTGGTGTACTTCAGTGTGGTGTTAAAGAGAATGAAGAGTCAGGGACAATAATTTAGAAGGCTAATGTGCATGATTAGCATACAGAGATCCTGGGTTTGATCCCAGGCATAGCATGATAGTCCTCCAAGCTCTGCTAGGAGTGAAGTACCACTGTGTGTAACACAGAAATAAGGGGGGTACAGGGGAGGAGTGAGGAGGGAAATGAATAATGTGTGTGAAATTGGAGACAGTGAGAGTACAGCAGTGTTAGCTAAAAAGAATCACAGACAAATGAGGTGGATGAGTAGTAGCTGGCAGGACAAGTGAACTCAGTATTTTTTATTTCAAGATGTCAGAGAGCACATTTGTATCCTAGTGAGAATGACTGGGTAGAAAGGGAAATTTGTGATCTAGGTGAGAAGAAAATTATTGGAACAGTATTTTTTTGAAGGGAAGGCACAGCCAAGGGTGCTCAGTGCTTACTCCTGGCTCTGTGCTCTGGAAACACTTATGGCGGAACTTGGGGGACCATAGTGGGTGCCAGGGAATAATCCTGGGTCAGCTGTATACAAGGCAAACACCTTACCCATCTTACTTTCGTTCTGGCCTCCATTTTCTTGAGTAGGCTCTAGGGAATAGGGCTTAGTGGATGCATTGATTAGATAGGAGTGTGCTGATAATTGCAGAAATACCTTTGTAGTAGATAATTCTTCATAGATGAGTAGATACGATGATGAGAGTATGTAGAAGTCCTATTTATCTAATATATTTGCTGAATTAGAAAGCAAGGACATTAGTTAAGAAGTTAAGAGACAGTACAAGGAAGGAGGTATTGAAGGTTAGGAGAGAAGGTTGGAAATTGTTATGTAGGAGGGTGAAAGGGCAAGAGAAGTAGATAATGATTGTCAGCAGCATGAAGGACCTATGATGGTGGGTGAAATTTTGGCATTTTGTTAGCTATATGTAATATTAAAATTAATATTACAGAATGAATGTTTGCAATAGGGTAGAGGAGAATAATTTTAGAAGAGTTTAGTGGGCTGAGAAGCCAGCATGATGAAAACACCATTCTCATGCCTGCTTATCTACAAGAATTAAAAAAATAGGTAGAGAATGACGGAGAATCAAAAGATAATGGTAATTGCTAAATGAAGAGGGTCACTTAGCACAGACCCCTAGATGAAAACAATTGGACATCATGAAAAATGTCAAAGTAATTCTCCAGAGTTTTCTCCTATAAAAGCAATTAAGGAAATGGCAAAAATTCAGTCAGCTTTTACAGAAACCTGGAACTTAGAAAACATACAACCAAGGAAATGCTTGGTGAACAAAACATTCTGATTTGGGCTGAGAGAGCACTGTGGCATTTTAAATTGCCTTACACTTGATGGTGGCCATGAAGGTAGAAACTCCCATACCTGATGCTACTACAATACTATAGGGTACAAGGAATTGTTTTTAAAGGTTCTCAACTTGTCTGGCTGCTCCTTGAACAACTTGACACAGGTACCAATTTTTGTTTTGCCTGAAGAGCATTATCAGGGCTGGGACAGCTTTTTTCACCGAGATGTAGGGTTATTCCTGACTCTAAGCTCAGGGATCATTCCTGGCTATATACAGGGCACCATACGGGATGCCAGGTATCTAACCCAGTCTGCTGCATACAAGGCGAGTGCCCTACTTGCTGCACTCTCTCTGACCCCTGGAGCAGCTTTTGCCAGAAGAAGTTAAAGGCACAGCTCTTAGCTTTAGCAGCCTGGAGCAAGAGACAACAGTTTTATAAGTAAAAGAGCCTGACAGACTGGGAAAGAAGTATACTAATACAAAGGTATGTAGGGTTTTTAAAAAGCTTCTCTAGTCTAGAAAATCCTCATACAAGGAAATTGGTGGGGAGGGAGACCATACATTTGCAGTACTGAATGCATGCTAAGAAAAGGCCTAAAAAAAGAAAAAGGACAAGGGAAAGAATAAAACATCCTAACTTATCTGATAGCCTTTCAGGTTTTGTGCAAGTAGGAAGTAAAGGTTAACAGTAATAAATGGCCTTTGAAAATATTGATGAGAGTCATTGTGTGAGGAGTGGGAAAATATTTATCTTTTCTCTGTTTTCTCTTTTATTTGGTTTTAGACCTTTAAGAAAACTCAAATATTGGGCTGAATAGATAGTACAGCAGATAGGGTGCTTGCCTTGCACCTGCCCAACCCAGGTTTGTTCCCGGGCATCCCATATGGTCTCCTGAGCACCTTCTGGAGTAATTCCTGAGTTCAGAGCCAGGATTAACCCTCCAGTATCACTGGGTATGGACCAAAAACCAAAAAAAATTAATAAAAAGAGAAAATTCAAAACATTAGCTGATCATTAAACTAGTAGAATATAGATCTAGTGCTACATGCTAATACAGACATTGCAAAACAAATTTACAAAAGTTATTAGATAACAAACTAACAATCCTGTGGCCAGAGTGATAGTACAGTGGGTAGGGCATTTGCCTTGCACGCAGCCGACCTGGGTTCAGTCAGGCATTCCATATGGTCCCCCAAGCACCTCCAGGAGTAAATCCTGAGTACAGAGCCAGGAGTAACCCCTGTGCATCGCTGGGTGTGACCCAGAAAGCAAAAATAAAGATTTTTTTAAAAATCTCAGAGAGGCACAATATTACATTTTATTTGCTTTATAGTATCTGAAATGAACAGTTTTCAAAAAGAAATGAGGTATATAAAGATACAAAGATGTTTCATAAGAGAAAATAAATGAACAGAAACTGTCTCTGAGGAATCCCAGGCAGTAGTAGTTATTAGATAAATAATTTAAACCACAGTCCTGAAGTATGCTTACCTACAGGAAACTATCGACACAAAATTAAACAAGTAGAGCACTATCTTATTAGACAAAGTATTAATAAAGATGTAGAAGTTGTGAAAAATTAGCCAAATAAATTTCTATGTAAAATAATTAGATAACTGAAATTAAAAGTTTACTGTAGTGGTAAAACAGACTTGAGGGAACAGTCAACTTCATAAATCAGTTGAAAGTAGGTGTTGTGGGTAGATAAAGAAAGGAGTGAAGAAAATAGGAATGTATTGGTTTAACCAATATATTCATTATATAATACCCAGACAAAGATGGGAGAAAGTAACAGCAAATTTGGAAAAATTGTAGTTGAAAACTTAGAAATTTGATGAAAAGTTAGAATCTATAGTTCCACTGGCATTGCAAATGCCAGTCAGAGATTTGCAGCAAGATATATCATACAGTCAAACTTACTGAAGACTGAGTCTCAAAAGCAGCAAAAGGTATGACTCATTAGGTACTGGAGGTGCATAACACTATTAACAGCTGATTTCTTTTCAAAATACAGTGGGATGGCATATTTAAGTGCTGAAATAATAAAGGAACTGGTAATTGTGTATTAAGGAATACACTTTTTAAAATGAGAGGCATTTATAATTAAAGCTGGGGTATTCATTGCCAGTTTACTTGTTCTACAAAGAAATGCTAAAGGGAATCCTGTAGTCTGAAATGAGCAGACACTAGGTCATTGAATCTATATTTAAACACTTTTAAAATTTGTTGTTGTTTTTGGGTCACACCCAGCCATGAGCAGGAGCTTCTCCTGGCTCAGTGCTAATGGGTTGCTCCTGGTGGGGTTCTCGGGACAAGGCAGTGCTGGAGATCGAACTTGAACATGGCCATTCAGTCCATATGAGGAAATAAAAATCACTGATAAATGAAACTGTAGATTAGAATAAAAACCTTTATTACTGTGATGTTTTGGTTTGTTACCTCCTTTTTGACCTTTATGATTTCAAAAGGACTAAAACAATTTGGTGATTGGTACTTACTGTGTAAAGATAAAAGGGAGAGAAGAGAAATATAGCAGTTTTTACAAATTATTGAAGCTAAATTGGTATTCAAAGTAGGTTATTATAAGTTCATTTTTATTAAAAATTACTATAGTTTAGGTAATAGCGTTATAAGACTATTTAAGTTTATAAGCTTAAAATATTAGTTGTAGGGGATAGAGAGCTTATATTACAGTGGGCAAGACACTTGGCAAGACACTTGGCTTGCACACAGCCAACCCAGGTTCTATCCATAGCAGCACATATGGAATCCCCGAAGTTCTGGATAAGCTCTGAGTACCATCTGGTGTGCCCCTCCCCAAGTAGATTGTTGTACCTAGGGGTAACTCTTAAAAATAATTTAAAATATACACAAATGGAAAGAAGCAGGGCATAAAATGGTATACTACAAAAAACAGAAAAGAAGACAGTAATGAGGAAAATTAGGAACAAAAACATAGTGTAATAAGGAAAACAAGCAGAAAAATGACAGTTCCTTATTAGTACTTAATTTAAATTAAAAGAATCATACATTTTAGTTTAAAAAGGCAAGTTATAGTGCATCTAAAAGCACGATTTAAGAGTATTACCTCTAAAAATAGAAACACTTTGTTTAGATTCAAGATAGAAATATGTTGAAAGTGAATGTGTAACTAGGTATCTCAGGCAGTTGTATCCAGGGAGGGAGTTGAGTAGTTATTCTAACCAATATCAGAGAAAAAAAGACATTAGGTAAAAAAATTTACAACAGACAGTGAAGGACATTGTGAAAGGGTCAGTCCCACATAGGTCAACAATAGGTACAAACATATGCACCAGACAGCGTCAGAAGAAAGATATAAAGAAAAACTGACAAAATTGAAGAACAATTAATTTCACAATGATATTTTGTTATCTCCATACCCTATCTCAATAATGGGCAGAAAAGCCAAACAAAAAGAGATCAATAAGGAAATGAAGATTTGAACCACAGTGTAAACAATTAGAATTAATAGGCTTACATAGAATACTGTGTTTATTTTTAAGCCACAATGAGCAGTGCTCATCACTGACTACAGGCTCTACTGGCTCTGTGCTCAGGGATAACGCCTGGCGGGACTCTGGGGACCTTATATAGTGCTGGGGATTGAACTGAGTTCGCTGTGTACAAGGCAGACATTTTTCCTGTACTATTGCTCTAGCCCTTTATGTAGACTATCCTATTTAGATGGCGCATTATTCCCAAATGAACATGGAATATTCTTTAGGAAATGACCAAATCTTTGAACACAAAACAAATTCAGTAAAAATTAACACTGAAACCTTGTCCCTATATGTTCATTGCAGCACTGTTCACAATAGCCAAAATCTGGAAGCAACCCAAGATGACTGGTTAAAGAAACTTTGGTACATCTACATAATGGAATACTATGCAGGTGGTAGGAGAGATGAAGTCATGAAATTTGCTTACAAGTGGATAGACATGGATAGTATCATGCTAAGTGAAATGAGTCAGAAAGAGAGGGGCAGACATAGAAGGACTGCACTCATTTGTGGAGTATAAAATTACATAACATGAGACTAACACCCAAGGGTAGTAGATACAAGGGCCAGGAGGTTTGCCTCATAGCTGGAAGACTGCCTCATGAGCGGAGGGGAGAAGGCAGATGGAATAGAAAAGGGATCACCAAGAAAATGATGGCTGGAGGAATCAGTCGGGATGGGAGTTGTGTGCTGAAAGCAGGTAATGGACTAAACATGATGACCTTTCAGTGTCTGTGTTGCAAGCCATAATGCCCCAAAGTAGAGAGTATGGGGAATATTGTCTGCCATGGAGACGGGGAGGGTGGGAAAGGGGGTGTATACCGGGGATATTGGTGGTGGGGAATGTGCACTGGTGGAGGGATGGGTGTTTGATCATTGTGAGGTTGTAACCCAACCATGAAAGCTTGTAACTGTCTCACACTGATTCGATAAAATGAAAAAAAAAAAAAAACCCTTGGGCTTGATGATGCAGCTCAGTGCACTTACCTTACATGTCTGAAGTCCTGTGTTCAACTTTAGATACCTCATGATCCTTTGAGCACCTAGCTGGGAGTAGCTCCATTGTTAGATGTGACTCCAAAACAAAACAGAAACAGTGAGGGGCTGGAGTGATAGCACAATGGGTAGGGCATTTGCTTTGCATGTGGCTGACCTGAGTTTGATTCCCAGCATACCATATGGTTCCCCAAGCACCACCAGGAGTGATTCCTGAGTGCAGAGCCAGGAGTAACCCCTGAGTATCGACAGGTGTGACCCCAAAAAGGAAAAAAAAACCCAAAACAGAAACAGTGAAACTACTGAAATCTTGAAAATAATCCTTGACCAAAATTGTATGAAACTAGATCAGAATAATTATTAAGAGGGGTAATGTGGAATATGAGATTCAAAGCCAGGGTGGACTTTAGGGATACCACAGGGAGAGTGATGATCTGAAAGCTATAAGAAGCAAAAAAAAAATGCCTAGTAATTTGAGGTGGAGGGGGGCGCGGAAATAGCAACCATTGACTGGGTTACAGAGGCAGAAATGTTTCTAGGGGTTGCTAAATGCTGTTTGAGCATGAAGGTGAGGGAAACATTTAGAGGAGATTTTAAGGATATATATGGTGGTGTTTCTTGATCACGAGTTCTTAACAATTCTATGATAATGTTTCAAGGATGTGGAGAATTGGGATAGCACAGTCTTTGTGCAGAGCAATGTGAAAATCGTAATATGGGCATAGGTGTTGGCCTGTGAGGGGTTATTCTTGTGGTCATTCAATTAAACAGTGATACTGGGAGTAATGATAATATTCCCAGTAGATTCAAGTTAGGTAGTGAGCTCTTTTGTGTTTTCTTTGGAACCCTAAACACCTTTTTTACTTCTAAAACAAAAAATGTAGGTAATTATAATTATAAAACTATTAAAATGGGGACAGTCAAAAATTATGAAACAGTGAGTATTATGTGGTATTACTTTGACTTTATATATTATATGCATATCATATATTGTTTGTGGGCTCTAATTACAAAGGGCTCATTTTTAGTATAGAGTAGAAGCAGAATATATTGTAGTCATATTGTTTATATTGGATTTTTTTTGCTTTTTGGGTCACATCTGGCATTGCACAGGGGTTACTCCTGGCTCATGCACTCAGGAATTACTCCTGGCGGTGCTCAGGGAGCCATATGGGATGCTGGGAATCGAACCCGCATTGGCCGAGTGTAAGCAAACGACCTACCCACTGTGCTGTCACTCCAGCCCTGTCATATCTTTTTAATGTGCATTTTGCCACTAGTAATTGCCTGTTTATCCTATCTTCACTCTTCTATTTATCTGATTCTATGAAATTTAAAAATAAGGGGGGGGGAATGTCTTCTAAAATTGGTAGCATTGAAAATCCTCTATTTGTGTAGGGTACTCCGTGTTTGACCTGACATGGGCATTCCTTTAAACTGTTGGTTTATTCATATATAACTTCTGTAGACAACTGTTTTAAAGAGAAAATTAGTTGACAAGTAGATTTAGTACTTTTGAGGCCTATGAAACAGATACAGGTGGTTCTATACTTCCAGACTTCTTAGTCTTGTCTCTCTGTATTTTTACTGAAAACCAATTGAAAAAGGAAATGAAAAACACACATATAAACAGAATTACAGAATACTATACCATATAAAATCTGAATTTATTCAAGTATTGGAATGCTCTGTAGAGTGTGTTCACTTTCCCTATGTTCATTGTTGTTTCAGGTGAAAATAGGATGTTGGTGTTATTGAGTTTGTCCTGAATTCAAATGTTATGTCTGTATGTGTCTATATTTGATCAGGAAGAGCAATAAGTAGTATGATTGACCTAGACTTATTTGATCTGGTAAATCCTATGATTTAAGGTTTTCTATTTTATGTACTAAAGAGAAATACTTTTTGTTCTTTTGAGGAACCAAATGGAGAAACCCCTTCATCTTTATACAGAGTTGCGGCAGTACTTCTACAATATAATCTTATTGATTTAGATGATCTGTATGTACATGTAAGTCATGTGGGCTGCTGAGAATATTGGTTGTTTACCCAATGGGATGGGAAAGAGGTGTAGGCAGCCATATAAAGCCATATAACACTCTTTAGATTGATTACCTTCTCAGGTCTTAAGTTTTGAAGCCCTAATACTTAGCTTTGTGATTACTTTATAAAGTGAATGAGTTTAGTTCTTCGACAGACTATGAAAATCTGTACACTTTAGTTACCCATACAAAGTTCAAGAATGTTAGGCCAAGTTCTATCAAATGTGATTTTAGATTTCACTAAGAAATACAAATTATGGAAATATGGGATTATCAAAATGTTTTCTTCCCCCAAATGTTAGTTTTTTAAATTTTCTTATGTTTTTATTGAGTAATAAATGATGAATATTTAGCTTTTATTTTTTTTACTGAATCACTGTGAGATACAGTTACAAAGCTTACATGTTTGAGTTTCAGTCAGATAATGATCGAACACCCATCCCTCCACCAGTGCACATTTTCCACTACCAATGTTCCAGTATCCCATCCCCATCCCACCTCTCCCCCTGCCTCTATGGCAGACAATTTCCCCCATACTCTCTCTCTGCTTTTGACCATTATGGTTTGCAGTACAGATACTGAGAGGCTATCACATTTGGCCCTTTATGTACTTTCATATTTAGCTTTTCTTGGCTGGGTACAGAATCTAGGAGAGTATATGATTGTGATTCACGGCCTTTACTTTATCAAATGTAGTCTTTCTTTTTTGAGCCACACCCAGTGATGCTGAGGGCTTATTCCTGGCTCTGAACTTAGGAGTACTGGAGGTATTTGGGGACCATATGTGATCCCAGGGATTCACCCAGCGTTGGCCATATGCATGGCAAGCACCTTACCCGTTGTTCTGTCTCTCTGGCCCCTGCATATGGGTTGTTTAGTGTATTGACTAAATTTTTCACTCATGCAGATTTCTGTAATTGAGATCTTCAATTTTTTTCACAATGGAGAGTTGATTTTATTACTTGGTCTTTTTATAATTTGAAATTGGTTTGTTAATTAAGTCATATAGGTATCCAGAAAATAAAAAGTGAGATGTCAAGTTGTTGATGATTTTGTTTGATTTGGTGTCAACACCTGTGAAAGTCCACAGGGCTGATAATTTTTTACTAGAGATTTTTCATTTAGAAGAATCAGATTTAGCTCACCTCTCCAAACTTGATCTATATGTGGTACTCTAATCTGGCTCTTGATTTTTCTTATTTTTTCTGTGGTGTCTGGGATTGACCTCAGAGCCTTAAATACGCAAGGCATTGTTTTACCACCTAGTCATATCTGTGGCCCCCAATTTTGGCCATTACAGGGAAGTCTGTAATCATTTTAGTGAACCACTACACTCTTCCTTGAGTAAACTAATGGTAAGCATAACTGTTATACTCGATTAAGACCACAAAAGATGAGAAACTTAATTTTTTATTGAGTCACTGTGAGATACAGTTACAAAACTTTCAGGTTTGAGTTTCATTCATACATTGATGGAACACTGATCTCTCCACCAGTGTACATTCTCCACCACCAATGTCCCCAGTCTCCCCCCTATTCCAACCCTCCCCCTGCCTCTGATGCAGACAATTTTTCCCATACTCTCTCTCTACTTTTGGCATTCTGATTTGCAGTATCCATACTGAGAGGCTATCGCATTTGGTCCTTTATCTACTTTCAGCACAAGGATGTGAAACTTTGAACTGCTACCTGATTCTATTTTGGTTTCTTTGAACATAACTGTTGGTACTGGGGAGACCTATTCCAGGAATCAAACAGCGGTCAGCTGCTTGCAAGTGCCTTAGCCCCTGTATTGTTCCTCTGCCTCTGCTATCTGATTTTAAAGGGTGTACATATTCAACTACTTAGCTCTGTGAGATTATAAGAAAATAGCAGAGACAAATTTATTAGAGAACTTGTGGTCCTGAATAGTCTAGGCTTATTATTGTTTTATCAAGTGAAAGTTGTACATGATTTATTTATACAAACAGTATTTACTATTTTATGAAATTTCTTTGAACCATATTTAGCTTCTTCCTGCTGATAATTGCATTATGGATGAACACAAAAGAGAAATCATTGAAGCTAAGCAAATTGTTCGAAAACTTACAATGGTCGTATTATCTTCTGATAAAATGGATGAACGAGAGAAAGAAAAAGAAAAAGAGGAGGAAAAGGTAGAGAAGGTATAAAGTTATTCTAGTAAATGTGGCACTGTCTCCTAGATTTAAAATTACAAAATTTAACCTTTAATAGTTGTAGAAGCATAATTTCTTTTTAAAAGTAACATATTTGCAGTGCCCAGGTGAAAGCATAGTATTTTAATATGGAATGTGATGTGATGTTTGAAATAATAGTTTGCAAAGATGGTTTTGTTTTAAGCATAATTGAAATGTTTCCAAAAGAGAGAGCCATGATTTTCTTGAAATTCAGAATGTATTCTAAATAAAATCATGAATGTATTTATTATATTTTGTACTAGTATATTAATGTTCTCAGGCTATAAAGGAATAATTAAAGATGAACGAATTCTAGTTCCCTGTGATACAATAAAACATAAAGTAGAATTTTATTCCAAGTCTGTAAACTATCTCAACTTAAATGTGTAAATGTAAAAGTATTTTTGTTATTTTTTAATAGCCTAAGCACTTGATTTTCCTTTCAGGAAAATATCGCTTCATTTTCTATGAATACCAGCTATCATTGGCGTATGTTTTTGTGGTGTTTAACTTTTCAAAATAGAATAAAAGCATTAAGATTTGTTTGTCCTTGTGTTCTAAGTGTTTTTGCTGTAATTGTCCATTTTTAGCCACCTGACAACCAAAAGCTTGGTTTGTTGGAAGCCTTGTTAAAGATTGGTGACTGGCAACATGCACAGAGCATTATGGATCAGATGCCTCCATACTACGCAGCTTCACATAAGTTAATAGCTCTTGCTATATGCAAGCTCATTCACATAACTATTGAACCTCTCTACCGAAGGTATGTTGTTATAGCACAGCAGGTAGGGCGTTTGCCTTGCAAGTGGCCAACCCGCGTTCCATTCCTCCGTCCCTCTCGGAGAGCCCAGTAAGCTACCAAGAATATCCCACCCACATGGCAGAGCCTGGCAAGCTACCTGTGGCATATTCGATATGTCAAAAACAGTAACAAGTCTCACAATGGAGACATTACTGGTGCCCGCTTGAGCAAATCGATGAACAGGATGATGGTGACAGTGACTAATCATTGAGGTAGTAATAGTGTAGCATGATAAAAAGTCCTGCATATTTATCTTGTCTCCTCAAACCAAGCATATATGATTTACCAGAAGACAAGAACTTTCCACAGAGTATACCAGTATGTTTTAATGTGAATTGTCTTTTAATACCTTCATTAGTTATTATAGAATGTATGCTACTGTGTAGTCTAAACACCATAGGTACGTTTCTAGGGTCGGTTTGCTCAATTGAGTGTGAAAAGTTCATTCTTCTGGGTTTGATTCTCCTCTATTGGAGAGGAGGAAATTTCTAAGATTTTAGCTACGTGTCTTTTATCTTCGTTGAGTGAGTTAAGACATTACTCCTGTTTCTCTTCTCCTGGCATATATGCTGCTGTTCTAGAAAATGTTTGTACAATCTCTTATCCTCTCTAGTTACTGAGTCACCAGTTCTAGCCTTCAACCTATCTATAGTGTACTTAGGAGAAGTATTGGTAGCAGCTCTGGCTTCAGTTTCACAGATCAGAGACTGACATTAAAAATGCCAGCTCTGGGCCAGGGTGGTAGTATAGCTGGTAGAGCACTTGCCTTGCCCTTGACCTGGGCTTGATCTGCACCACATGGTCTGGAGTACTGCAAAGAATGGTCCCTGAGTGCAGAGTTGGGAGTAAGCTGGTACACAGCTGGTGTACCCTCCAAAAAATTACCAGCCTCTGACTTGGGCATAGGTACTAGCTGCTGCCATTAGTCATCTGGAGTATGGCCCACTTTTTCTCAGAGTGTCCATTTTGACTCCACAGTGGGGCACAAGCTCAGCACATGAGTGAGTGCTGAAAGTATACCATCCTATTTAGTATCCATCTTTCGTTATGCTCTTCACTTTCCATGTGATCACCCCCTTCATACTCAGTTCAGGTGATAGAACCCATTTTTGAAATGTTTATTGACTTGCATGAGGTTTGTTACAGTCATATTTTTTGTTTTATTTTCTGGTACCTCTGAATCCCATTCTTTATGATTTCCCATTTTAATATCCAAATTTCTGATAACAACTTAAAAAGCATACATTTGTGTGTTGAGTGCTTTTTGATATCTGCAGTTCTTTGATTTCCTTTCCTTAGGCAGTTAGCTGAAAGCTTTCCCCTGTACTCTAATTTTTCCAACTGAATATCATATTTAAAATTTTAAATTTAAGTTAAAATTTGTTATTACAGGTCAGAAAACTTAGTTACTTAGTGCTTATGGTGTTATCTCACCTCATTGCCACAAAAGTACCCAAGACCCTGCATCAGTGTCCTAATTTTACTTCCAATCTGTTCTTCCATACCCCAAATCATTTTTGTCTTGGTTGCTAGTTAAATTATATGAAATAACAAAGTTAGGCACTATTGAAATACAGAAAACAAATATGAGGATTAAAAGGTTTACTTACTGATTCAGATGATTTATTAACTTTGCATGGAATTATTGTTTATATATTTTTGATTCTTTTTCTAGAGTTGGTGTTCCTAAAGGTGCTAAAGGCTCACCTGTTAATGCTTTGCATAATAAGAAAGCACCTAAACAAGCAGAGAGCTTTGAAGACTTGAGAAGGGATGTCTTCAATATGTTTTGTTACCTTGGCCCTCACCTTTCTCATGATCCCATTTTATTTGCAAAAGTGGTGCGCATAGGCAAGTCATTTATGAAGGAGGTTAGTAAGTTTTTCTTTTCCTAAAATTTGAAATTAAATATCCTGAATATATCTCTTATGTGTATCTTTAGAAGTAAAAATAAGGTCAGCCTTTTTTAAGAAAAATTGTATTGAGTAAGGTTTGGGGGAAGTTCATTGTATGCCAGCTATATATGTGCATGCATGTATGTCTGTGAATAAAAAGTCTGGTTAGGTTATTAGTTCTCCTATGCTTTGGACTAGATATTGTTTTTTTAAAATGATTTTAGGCATTGTATACAAAACTGTTATTGGTAGAGCTTCATGCATAACACATTCCAGCACCACACCTTCCACCAGAATGTCTGCTTCCTTCTACCTTTGTCTCAGTGTCCCCATCTCTGTCCCCCTACCCCTACCTGGTGATAAACTTCCTACTGAAAACCAGTTATCAGTTTCTTATTTATTAATTTCTTAAAATTGAATCACCGTGAGATAGTTACAAAGTTGTTCACGATTGGGCTTCAGTCCACAGTGTTCCAACACTTGTCCCTTCACCGGTGTACATTTTCCACTACCGATATCCCCCACTTTCTTGCCCCCACCCCAGCCTGCCTCTGTGGCAGATACTTTTCTCCTCTCTTTCTCTCCCACTCCTTTTAGGGAGTGTGGCTTGCAGTGCAATTCTTAGGGTCTGTTGAAGTGATTTCTCTTTAAACTCCCCTAGAATTGGTAGTTGACTCAGTGTTCTCCCTTTTCTCTGTTCACTTATTTTCCTGGCTGCAATTTTGAATGGTTGCCATATTTTGGTATGAAGCCTCTTCAATCTCAGACTATTCAGCATCCATTCTTTTATCTTTAAGTAAACTTTTATGTACATCACAGTTGTACTGCACAGAGTTTTCTCCAAACTAAACTTCCTTGTATCTACCACCCTTATCAGTACCCAAGAGTTCTCTTTATTCAAACTTCTATTCTCTTCTCTAAGGGTAACCATTTCATGTTTTAAAAAATTTGTTTTTAAGAACAATTAGCTGTGAGGCACAGTTTACATATAGTAAATCACATCGATTTTAGATGTCTGACATAGTGAGTTTTGACAAATTACACTGTTGTACATGCATCACCACAATCATGACTCAGAATCACTCAGAAACTTCTCACTTGCCCCTTTGTGATCTGTTATTCTCTTCATTGCTGGTTTCTGGAAGCCAATAATTCTTGTCACCTATTTCTGCTCTTATAGAACTTCATTAATTAAATTATATAAAATACCTTCTGTCTTCAGCTTTCTTTCACTTAATGTTTTTGGGATTCATCCAAGTTTTTGCATGGCAGTAGTTTATTTATTGTTGAATAATACTTCACTAGGTAGATAAAAGAGTATTCACTCACCAGTTGATCAACATTTGGTTTGTTCTAGTTGAGTTTTATATGTTGCTATGAACATTCTTGTACAAATCTTTTGGAGGGTCTGGGGAATACGTTTTTGTTTCCTTAGGAATGGTGTTTCTTACACATAATGGGTAAGTGTATGTTTAAGTTACTAAACTGTTTCACAGTGGGTGTGCTATCTTGCATTCCTGGAGGCAGTGTCAAAACTTTCAGTTGTGACATTCTCACCCATATTTGGTATTGTCAGTCCTGTAAATTTTTGTCATTCTAATGGATGTATAGTGATAATCTGTTTTGCTTTTAATTTCCATTTTACTGAAGACCAGTGATGATTAGGTATCTTTTCGTATACTTATGTACCATTTGTAATCATCTTTATGAGTTACTTTACATTATTACTTTGTAAAATATTCAGACCTCTTGACCATTTTTTTTATGTTGGATTACTTGTTTTATTGAGATACACATGTTCTTAATATGAATTTATATGCATGCATATGATTCAGGGCCTTTATTAGATAACTCATTTACAAAATATTTTTTTCAGACTGATTAGACTTTTTAGTGGTGCTGAAGTAGAGTGGGCCGGACCGTCCCTGATGAATGAACTGACAGTTCAGGCCCTATCATTTGGTGCTTGGGTTTGGCTGGGCTTTGAGGCTACCTAGGTATTATCTGATGGTGCCTGGGAAAGTTAAGCAGTGTCAGGGATTGAACCCTTCAGTCCACACATGTGCCCATATCCCTTGAGTCATCTCCCCAGCCCAATTTGTCTTCATTCTGTTAGCTATCTTGAAAGCAAAAGTTAAAAAAAATTAAGGTAACAACATGGTTTACAGTAGTGTTTTTTATTATGCAAAGTTACTGCACCTGCACCATCACCAAAGTGCAAAAGACTCTTGTTCTCTTTTGTTATGTCATTCATTTTTATCCTAGCCCATATCCACTTCCTTGGAAACTACAGTTCTGTTATAATCTGAGGGTTTGTTTTTGTTGGACAGTGTACACTCTGTTTTCTTTGTTTCTCTATGTACCATAATGTGACTGAGATTATTTAGCATTTGTCCTTTTCCCTCCAGCTTGTTTTGCTTAACATGAGGACCTCCATTTCCATCCAGGTTGTAGAAAAAGATAAGCTTTGGGACTAGAGAGATTGTACAGGGATTAAGCACGTCTTTACAAGTGTCAGACCCCAGTTTGATTCCTGGCACTGCATATTTTCTCCTAGCATCACCAGGAGGGCCCTATGGGCACAGGGGCAGGTGTAAGCCCTCAGAACTGTTAGGGTATAGACCCTTCCCCTAAGAAAAACAAACTTTGGTCTTACTACTAACTAGTATCTTTATCCACTTATTTGTTGTTGGATATTTGAGTTGTTTGCATATCTTGACTGTTGTAAATAATGCTGCAGTAAACATAGGTGTGCATATATCCTTCACATTAATGATTTTGTATGCTTGGGGTAAGAAATGGAATTGGCAGGTCAATGGAAGCTGTATTCTTTTTTGGGGGAAATCTCTAGTCTTTTCCAAAAAGGCGGAACCAGGTAATGGTCTCATCAATAGTGAATGAAAGACCCATTTTCACCACATCCCCTTTAGCACTTATTATTTCTGGACTTTTAATTTTTATTTTGTTTTGGGGTCAAACCCAGCAGTGCTCAGGGCTTATTCCTGGCTCTGTGCTCAGGGATAAGTCCTAGTATGGTTTGGGGGACCATATGTGGAGCCAGAAATTGTGCCCAGGATGGCATGTGCAAGGCAAGTGCCCTACCCTCTGTATTAACTCTCTGACCCACATTTTATTATAGACCATTCTTGCTGGTGTGAGGTGATATATTTGATTGTGGTTTTGATTTGCTTTTTCCCGATAATTAGTGATGATAAATGCTTTTTTATGTGCCTGTTATCCATCTTTATTTCTTCTTTGAGAAATTTCAGCTTCTGTTATCTAAGTTTTCATTAGTGCTTTTAAAATATGGGATAGTGTAGTTCTTTGTCAGATATATCATCATCATCATCATCCCGTTGATTATTGAATTTCTCGAGTGGTCAGATATATAGTAAATAAATATTTTCTCCCACTCAATAGGGTCTTTTTATTTTACTCACTGTTTCTTTTGTACAGAAACTTCTTAGATGTCCCATTTGTATATTTTTGTGAAAAGAAAATTTTAAATCAAAATTTGAATTTTGACTATTTTTACTTCAGTAGTACTTTTAGGATTTGCTTTCTCCCCCAAGAGATCTTTGCTTGCCCCAAGGTCTTTAAGCTGAATACCTAATTTTGGGGCTGGAGAGATAGCATAGTGGGTAGGGTGCTTGCATTTCATGTGGCTAATCTGAGTTCAATTACTGGCATCCTATATGGTCCCCTGAGCATCACTGGTTGTGCCCCCACCCCTACCCAGAAAAATACCTGATTTCATTTGTAAACCAATAGGGCATCTAGTTATAGTTTTATATATATAGTTATATAGTTATAGTTATAAGAACAACTGTAAGTGCGCCAGAGCCATAGTTCATGGAGTAAAGATCTTGCGTTGTAATGTGGCCAACTCCAGTTTGATCCCCTGCTACCACATATGGTTCACTGAAAGCTGCCAGGAGTCACTCTTGAATACTATTTCGTGTGGACCAACACTCCAGAAAAGAATAACTGCAGATTTTATGAATGGCGGTTGCATTTCTTTGTTTTAATTTTTTTGGCCACACTCAAGTGGTGTTCAAGGAACCATGTGGTACTGGGGACTGAACCTTCTGAACTCCTGCAGGCAAAGCATGTCTTGCAGTCTTTTTAACTCTCTCTCCCGTTATGCAGTATTTTACTCTCAGATTTGCAGTTATTTGATCACAAAAGAGCTAGATGTATTAAATAGAACATGGAAAGTCTTTTAACAAATGGTGTGTAAGCCTTTCTTTTTCTCTATGTCCTTGTAAACACTTTTTGTTTCTGGCTTTTTGACATAGAGTATATTCACCAGTGTCAGGTGATACCTCATTTTTTTGATTTTTTTTACTGCTACTAAATTATTATGACTATTTTGTAATGCTTCTTTCTATATGGCCTTCTACACTTTGGTGAAATGTCCATTGCAGTCTCCTACCCATTTTTTGATGGCATTGATTTTTGTTGTTTGGTTTTTACATAAAGTTTTCTTTATATATTTTGGGTGTTGGCTTTTTGTCATGTATTGTGTGTAGATATTTTCTCCTATTCATCAGAATATCATTTTGTTCTAATGATGCTTTCTTTTTTAAAAATTTTTTATTAGTGAATCACCGTGAGGCACAGTTACAAACTTATGAACTTTCATGTTTGCATTTCAGTCATACAGTGATCGTTTACATCCCTCCACCAGTGCCCATTCTCCTCCACCAGTGTTTCCAGTATCCCTCCCACCACCCCCACCCCAACCCCCACCACCCCACCCTGCCTCTGCGGCAGGCATTTCCTTTTGTTCTCAATACCATGAAGATCGACAGAGATGTGTCTAAATATTAGATACTCATAGAGTTTAAAAAGTTGAATTTAAGACTTTTTCAAATCAGAGTTATTTCATTTTAGCAAAGTACACCACGCTAGCTTTTGATTGTTGAAAATTACTAATATACTTATTTCTGTCTTTTATTAGATTCTACTTAAAAGTGGCAGTAGTTTCATTTCCCTCAAGCTTATTTGAATTTTGTATAGAGATACTTTGGTTTCTTTATGTTTCAGTGATAATTAAATTTTCCTCTTGTTAATTATTGAAATTGATCACTAATTATTAAGGAACAAAGAAAAACTTTTTTTGGTTTTTGGTCTACTCCTGGTGCTGCTCCAGCTCCTTGCAATGCTTGAGATCATGTGATGCTGGGGATCAAACCTGGGCTTCCCACATGTAAATCTTGTGCTCAGCTTATCAAGCTCTCTCTGGCTTACAAAACCAAATAAAACCGTTTTATTTATCAAATAAAGGACAGTTGTGGATGGGTATGTCTCCACTTGAATTTAAAAGAAATTTTCTAACAATATTTTAAAAACTATTAAAATCTCAAGAGCCTGAGTGATAGTGCAATGGATAGAGTTCTTGCATTACAAACAGTGGACACAGATTCAATCCCCAACACTACATATTGGTGCCATGACTACCACTAGGAGTTATCCTTGAGCACAGAGCCAATATAAATAAGCCCTGAGCACTGCCAGGTATGACTCAAACAAACAAAAAATCCTTGCATCTAATTTTACTGTCCAAAGAAAGACAGTTGTTGCTGTCATTGGCCCCATTTGTTAAACTTTCCAATGTACTTTTGGTATTATAAATATTAATATAAAGAAAATGAGAAGTTCTTCCTATTTAATGAGTCCAAGCGGATAAGAAATGTATAATCCTGGCACAGCATATTCTAAGTGGCTGTGACTTCCCATGGAAAAGAAGGAAATTTCTGTGGACTGGTATGGTTTATGACCAAACAGTTGAAATAATTAATTCAAAGTAAAACACATGGATAGTATATCTTTTTTGTCTTACAGAAGACTTCTGTTATGGTATATGTTTATAAAGAGAACCCACTTAAATTAATTACATTTATATATAGTATATTAAAATTCTCATTAAATTATATTTTGTTACTTTTTTTGGGGGCAGACACACCTGATTGTTCTTAGGGCTTACTCCTGGTTCTATGCTCAAGTATTGAAGATGCTCATTTTTACACACAGATTTTTAGAATCTTGTGTTGTAAAACAAGCACATTTTCATATTGTAATCAATGTTTTAATCAAAGCAATTACATTTGCATAGTAAAATTTATGTAACATATCTATTGGTTTTCTTTTTTCTAATATTTAATACTTTCTATATTTAAACCACTTTTGAAATGGTGTACTGAAGTTTTAATGCTGCCATTGTAGTTATGAGCCTGGCAAGCTACTGAGAGTGTCTCTCCCGCATGGCAGAGCCTGGCAAGCAACCCGTGGTGTATTCGATATGCCCAAAACAGTAACAACAAGTGTCACAATGGAGATGTTACTGGTGCCCTCTCGAGCAAATAGATGAGCAACGGGATGACAGGGACAGGGACAGGGACAGTGACAGATGCCAACACTTGCTTACTTGGGCAAAAATAGGATATGCAACAAATAGGATTGTAGTTATGGAACTTTGTCTAACCTCGGACTTTCTGATACTGAAAGGTGGTGCACTAGATAAAAAAGCAAGATCCACATCTTCTTGATGCTAGTTATTTGGTAGAGCTATATATGCTAACTTGACTCTGTGTGTGTGTTTGCGTGGAAATCACATTGCAGAACAATATGAAAACAGATAACTCTTGCCATGCAGTCACAAAACATGTGAACTGTCAGTAGTGATAGCCAGTTGATTGGAAAGTGAGAATGGGGTTGAATTAAAGACTAATAACATTTTACTTTTCTGTATAATGTGGTATTGAATACATTTTTTAAAAATAGAAATTCATTTGTGTTTTATGTGATTTTATTTTATTCCTTTATATAAAGGAATTAAAATATATAAATATATAAAATTATATATAAGTATATATATTAATTGTTCTAAAAATCAAGTGCCTGGGATATAGAAAGAAAACATATTGAAGACATTTTCCTGATTGTTGTTTTCTCCCTCTCTGATCTGGGAAGTAAATCCAGGACCTCACTTGCAGAGCAAGTGCTCTGCAATTTATCCATGATCCTGGTAAATTATTTTCTGATTTAAGAATATAAAGATACTCCCCCCTTACATATACTATGGACTTTTTAAGTGCTATAAAGTGAAACTCAGCAACTGTAGCAAAGAAATGAGAACCAACAGATTCTGAATTCCTATGTGTAGGTAACCATAGTATTTTCTTTTCTGGCATCTTTGTGCAGACTTGTATTGACTAAAAACAAAATATGTTAGAAGGTGGTATTTTTTAAACTAGTTTCTCTTTTTTTAATTCATTAATTTTTGTGTGTTTTGTTGTCATGAGCACGTTAGAGGCAAGTGGAGTTAGATGTGCTTAAACACTTCCAATTTATTGAATAATGATTCACATAATCAGTACCATCACTAAAGTAAAACATATAAGCAAACAAATCCAACTAAGAACAGTCATGTACCTAATACAATATTCCAAATCCTATCCTCACCTCTAGTTGACTGAAGCCACAATCCAGGCACTCTTAGGTATACAGTGAGCTCAGGGTTGTTCATTCCACCTGACATGAGGGCTTGTCAGCTCTGTCGGACAGAGTCCATTCCAGTCTCAGGCATGTTAGGGACAAGGTGGAGATCCAGAGGTTCACGCCAGATCCCAAGTATGTTGGAGACAGGAGATTCAGAGGGTGTCAGAAGCCGGTCTTTTAAGGGTCCACTGACCAATCAGTTTGGAGCACTGCCAATTGAATCGGCCAGCCTGAGTTCAAAGTGGGAAGTGTCTGTCCTGCATTGATAAGGAGCTGTGTAAGCTGTCTAAAATAAGCTTTCTAATTTGTCTAAGGCCTGGGGCACCGTATCCGATTATCAGTGACCTTGCAAACAACTTACTAACTAACTGCATTACACACAAAATTAAGGAAGTTTACAAAATGGTGTAACTTTTGTTTACACAGAGTGGAGTGCCATCTGCCCATTGAACTGCCTCTTCTACACCCTCTTCCTGTCTTTTCATAATTGATAAAGTATCAACATTACTGGTTAAGTGTTTATGAAGTCTTATGTATTTCTTATTGAAATATTTAAGAGCTGAGGGCTGGAGCAACAGCATAGGGCCCTTACTTAACTTGCATGTGGTAAGCCCAGATTTGATTCCCAGCACTCCATATAGTTTCCTGTGCCTACCAGGAGTGATCCCTGACCACTGCCTGCTGTGGCCCTCACATAAAAAGATTTTCAACCAAAACATTGAAAAAGATTTTATTATCTTGTGTTCAAGCTTCGTATAGTTATATTCTTGTAACTTTTTATCCTATAGGATATATTTTCTAATTTCTGTGTCATTTTTGAGGGGTGTTATGGAATCATTTCTTAAAATATTTTCTTCATAGAATAATTTTAAGACAGATGTGAAGCTCTATGTCCAGTACATGGCACATAGTGAGCACTTGATAAATGATGTTTAAGAATGAGAAAAATAAGGTGAAAGTAGTACCATAATTTATTTAGATGTAGCTTTAGTTTCCAGTGTAGTCACAAATAGTATTTTTTAAATTTTTTAATTTTATTAGAACAAATAGTAATTTTTTAAAAAAGTTTTCCCTTTCTGAGATCGTCTAAGTTGATATTTGAAACATTCATAGAGGTAATAAAAATATTGTAATAAAAAGTAATTCACCCTGTTATTTCTTTTTCCTTTTTTCAACCTTGATTATTTTTCAGCCTTGTTATTTTCTTTTTCAACTTTGATTTCTTGACTTCCTCAAAGCTCCCTTTTCATGAACACGTATTCTTATTTTGTTCCCAGTACTGTTTTGTAACCCTGTCAACTGCTCTGTCTCTATAGAGCAAGAATAGAAACTGCTTGGGGTCATTAATTTATTCAGCCGATACTCTAGGCATAATTGTGAGTGCTTGGATTTATTAGTACTTGGTTTTATTCATAGTTGTGAATGTTTGGTTTATTCCTACAATGGCAAACCCTTGGCTTTGGAATGCAAAATTAAGATTACAAAGTGGTGGAGGGAGGTGGGAAATACTCCTTGTGGACTTGGAAGTAACAGGACTGTGGTGGTGTGTCTTGGATGCCTGGGTAATGGTGAGGTGCAATAACTGTTAGCATCAAAACCATAAATGTTAACACTGTTCTAGTCTTGTTACCTAAACTATAATTTAAAATAAAAAGATTGAGGTCTTTAATAATGCATTGGTAAGCATAATTTTGAATTTAAAAAATTTTGAGTTCTGAAGAGTTCTCTCTATAAAGACAGGGACTATCTTTCCATGTTCTTCATAGATAGGGACTCTTATTCATCTTTGAATTCCTAGTGCCTAGCACATAGTAAATGAATAGAAGTCCTTTGTTTCTCTTCTTTCTTCCTCCTCCCCCTTCCCCAAACTGCCATTAACAAAATTTAGTATTGTGGCGAGAGAGAAATCTGTTGTTTGGGGAGATACACCTGGTGATGCTAAGGGGCTTCTGGTTTTGTGCTTGGCAGTCTTTCTTGACAGTGCTCAGGGGCCTTGTAAGGCTTGAACCTCATCCTCTTGTATAGAAAGCATACCACATAGTCCTTTAAGTGATCTCTTTGGCCCCAGAGTTATTTAATACTTGGGTTAAGAAAATTAAAGGTAAAAGGAAAAAGACAAGAGAATGGAGATTATCTATATCTCCTTTTCTCCCTTCAGTCTATATCTCTCAACGTTAGTCTTCTTTTTCTTAAACACTGATTTACATAGTTGTTTACAATAGGTTTTTAGGCACTCAGTGTTCCCACCTCCAGTCCTACCACCCCTTGTACCCCATCCCTCCATGCTTACCCCAGGTTCTCTCCCCTTCTCTGTCTTCTTTTAAAAGATGTGCTGTGAACCTAGGACCTCAGATGTACAAGGAGTGTGCTTTTTTCTTTCTGACTTTTGAAAAAAAGTGTTCATACATGTTTTTTGATCAAGGCAACATGATAGTGCAATAGTTTCATTTGCAGATGTACAAATGTTTGACTTCTCTGAATGATAAGGCATGAATAATAAGGGCATAGCCACAAAAGTCCTTATTTTAGCTTCCTTAACTTTTTCCTCACTGGATCCCCCAGATAAATTCCTTCTAGAAATTAATATTATCCTTGAATGTCAGTCATTTGTTTTTACAAATAATGCCCCAACCCTTCACCTATCTATACACACAAATAATACTTCATTTTGAATGACTAGACAACATCAAACATGGCAGCTTTTCAGCAGCCTACTTACAAATCATTGACTTATTTTTTTTTCTGTCTGTCTAAGCTTGGCAGTGGTGTTTTTGTCAGCAATGTTACTAATATTGTGGCTTTATTTTTCAGTGAGGACTTAAGTAATGGTGAATTAAAACAGGTTTAAATTTATTTGTATTAAATTTTTCTTGTTGTAGCCTTTACTAAATTTCTCTTAAGTGGAAAAATGTAATTGTATTAAAACCAAATTATTGTATTGGCTTCAATTGAATAATAAATACTTAGATCAATCATAGGACATTTTGAATTGTCATGAAATTGAGAAAAGAATTGCTTTATAAGATTGATTCTAAAATTAATGAATGTCTGTGCTGGAGAAATAGATCCAGCAGTAGAATACTTGTTTGAGTTTGATCTCCAGCACTGCTGAATATAGCCCTGGTAGCCTCGAGAACCACACCTCTGGGCAGAACATTGCCAGGAGTGGCTCTCGGGTGCCTGGGGTGCACTGCTGGTTGTAGCCCATGTTAAAAATTAAAGACATGAATATTTAGAGTTATTTACAGTTTTAAAATATACGTCTTTAAAATGTTAATTGTTTAACAAAGATTATATTTAAAATTTACCTGCAGGCCAGAGAGAGAGCTCAATGGGCTGAGCGCGTGCTTTACATACAGGAGGCCCGGGTTCGATCCCCGGCATCGCATGGTCACCTGAGCACAGAGCTGGGAGTAGTAGCCTCTGAGCACCGCCAGGTGTGGCCCCCCAAAAAAATAAAAGTAAAAAAATCTACTTGTATGTAAAAAGGAAACAAATCGTAAACCATATGCAAATTAATTTTTAAACTTAAAACTCTATATTGTGTAAACGTAATTTTAACTTTTTGCATTTTATTTATAATTTTAGTTTCAGTCTGATGGAAGCAGACAAGAGGATAAAGAAAAAACGGTAAGAGACAAGAAAAATTTAATGTGTCTGATGTTTGTCAAAATGTTAGTATAAGCAAGTGTAAGCAAGTTACACTTGTGTGACTGTAAATACTGAATATGACTTATTTGAATATCATAGAAAATTTTAAGAAGGAGCCAAACCTTTTCTTATTTTGATGATTTACTGTAGTGAGAAGAGGAATAAAATGTTACCCATTTCCTTCTTTGACCTCATTTGCTATCTTAGAGAAACAAAACCAATCATTGTAAAAAAGACAGCAGTAGTGTGGCAAATTTTTAAATCAAGTAATGACATTTTCTCAAGGCTGTAATAATCTTAATTGTGTGAAATTAATATGGAACTTTCAATAAAATAATTTTCCTTTTCTTCTTAGGAAATTATCCTCAGCTGTTTGCTTAGTATTACTGATCAGGTACTACTTCCGTCTCTTTCTTTGATGGATTGCAATGCTTGTATGTCTGAAGAGCTATGGGGAATGTTTAAGACATTTCCGTATCAGCATAGGTAAATACATAATCATTTTATATTTTTAAATACTAACGTAATGTATTAACTGGGTATTTTAACATTTCCTAATTCTTTCATCTTACTATTTCTTAAGGTATCGTCTATATGGCCAGTGGAAGAATGAAACTTATAATAGTCACCCACTTTTAGTAAAAGTTAAAGCTCAAACAATTGACCGAGCTAAATACATCATGAAGTAAGTTTAAATTAATTTTGTTTTCATTGATTTTGGGTATATTTTCATCTTTTTTGCTTTCTTTTAGTGACCTAGAGTCTAATTGTCAATTTTGAGGAAGTTCAGGAGTATTTGCTATATATACACTGGCAGTAGCATGATCAGTAGATTTTGTTCCTTGACCATCAAGTTAATGTTTTAGTAGAGGTTTTATAGATATATATATTTATGATAAATATTTATGGATAATAAATATATTGTATATTGCATTAGTATACAATGTAAAGCACAGCCTATCATGGCCTATGTTCAGTTTCCCTGATATGTTAAATAATGGCTTGTGTTAGGTAAATCATGTTTCTTGGAATTTTCTCTTCTAAATATTATTTTTTCCTTTTGAAGATCTAATGAATACATTTATTTTCATGTCATTAGAAGTATACATGTGTTATTATTCTACCTCCTGGTAAATTTTTTGAGAGTTTTAATTATGAAAATAGTATTCTTCAGATTTTTCTTGCATCAGATACCAAATACAGAGTTGTGATTTTCAGCACAGCATCTCTACAGTGATAAAGTTATTCTAATTAAAGTATTATATTCGATATGCCAAAAAAACAGTAACAATAAGAGGTCTCATTCCCCTGACCCTGAAAGAGCCTCCAGTTGTTGGGAAAGATGAGTAAGGAGAGGCTGCTAAAAATCTCAGGGCTGGCATGAATGGAGACGTTGCTGGTGCCCACTCAAGTAAATCAACGGGATGACAGTGATACAGTGATATAGTGAACCCAGCAGTGATATAGTCTTTGCACAGTGATACTGTCTCTGTTCATAACTCTCTTGGGGAAACAGGTGTGTGGATAGTCACAGTAAATAGGGGCTGTTAAACAGTATGTGTAATGTTCTGTGGGCAAATAAGAGTGTGAATTATTTCACTTTAGGGTTTGTTGGCTAAGTCATGGAAGGGGAGATGCTATTAGAATTGGTCCTTTTGAAAGAGTTCCAATCTTAAAAAATGTTCAAATAGAGTTTCTAACTTAATAACAACAACTAACATTTATGGAGTTATTATTGTGTGCCTGGCACTGAATTAAGTGCTATTTAAATAATTTAAATATTTTGAGTCTGTTTCTTCCACACTATTTTGCTACTACCTTAGTTCTTCACATACATATCCTTTATGTTTGGCCTCCTATGTAGTGCTCAGGTGGCTCAAGCACCTTCCTGGTAATTCTTGGCTAATCAGGCTAGAGGTTTAATGTAAGGACACATGGATATGGTACTGCTCAGGCCCTGTGGTACCCAGGGATTACTTAGCGATATTCTGAAGCCTTGAGTATTGGTTTGGGGACCGTATTGTGCTGGGGATTAAACAGGAGTTGGATGCATGCAAGGCATATGTGCACCCCAATTCCTGTACTACATTTTCAGCTCCTACCTTAGTTCTTTTATCGTGAGTACTGTAGTGTCTTGTATTATCTTCTTTATTCCAAAAAGTCCTTTAGAGATTACCCTTTGCCAATAGGTTATATGTTAATCTTTTTTTTTGTAGTTTTTATTTTTGTAGTGTTTGGGCCATACCCAGCTATGCTCCAGGGTTACTCCTGGCTCTGCACACAGAAATTATTCCTGGTAGTGCTCGGGATCATTTGGGATGATTTGGGATGCCGGGGATTCAACCCAGTTTTGCTGTGTGCAAGGCAAGCACTCTGGCTCATATATATCAAACTTTCTGGCATGAGGATGTTAGACACACTTTATGATTTGTCCCTCCCTATTTTTAAGTCATTTCCTACCTGTTCCAGATGTACTGAGCTCACTTATTGTTTTCTTTAATGAATGTCGGTCCCCTTTGCTTCTGTTTCTTTTTATATATTTTTGTTTCTCCTGTGGCCCCCAAATAAGCAAAATCACATGAATTTGTTATAGAGCTTGTAATTAATTATTTCACACATATTTGTTGATTGTATTCCATATGTCAAACTTCCATATGTAGCTTAAGGAAAAGACATAATCAAGAAACTATTCCTTTATTTTTATTTGCTTTTCCCTCCAGGGTGGTGAAGACAGAAGGGAATGTGCTAACAAGTAGGAGGGCCACCTCAAATAATAGGGTTAGAAGTAAGACAGGGTGGTAAGTTTGAAGGTGGATCAGAGTATAGCCAAAGTTTAAAACAGATAGGTCTCCTTTCTTTTGAAAAAAATTGCTAGACCATGGAGAAATTGGAAAGGGAAGCAGTTGATGAAATATTTTCAATTAATATGTAATTTTTTAATGTAAAACTTCTTAATTTATCACTTCCCAGAAATCACATTCCTTGAACTGTAAACGGAATTTAGCATGTGCTTCAGTATATTTTATTGTAGAAAGTTTTATATCACATTATAAGCATTTCAGATTTTAAATATAAATTTATTACAAATTATTATGTACATTTGTTATTTATTATTACATAAAAGCTCTTTAGACAAGTTTAAAGTATTATATAAGAGTGTAAGGTATTGTGTTGAATGTAAGCATTTCATAAATATACATTTTTAGGTTTTTGGTTTTTGGGCCTTGCATACTCAGGGTTTACTCCTGGCTGTGCGCTGAAGGAATAACTCCTGGTGGGTCTCAGGAGGCCATCTGGGTTCTGAGGATTTAACCTTGGTGCCCTGCTTACTCTACAATCTTTCGACCCTTGTTATGAATTTCCATAATATTTGTAATATATTTATTTTGAATATTAAAAACATAACTTTCTATATTAAGGGGTACAGATAAGCTGTCACTCTCATAGTTATTAAAACAGATGGCATAAAATTAGTTTGCATTCCACTGAGTTTGACAGCTTAATTCCTAAGCTGATAAAGCATCCCTTTTAGCCTAAAATAATTATGCTTAATTATATGAAAAGCTTTATGTACCTGTAGAGTAGATGTAATATTTTATTTTTTAGAAGAACCATAAAGGGTCTTAATTATTTATTTGTTTTGGTTTGGGGGCCACACCCAGGCGTGCTCAGGGCTTACTCCTGTCTCTGTTCCCAGGGATCACTCCTGGCTTGGCTCAGGGGACCGTATGTGTTGCCGGGGATCGAAACTGGGTTGGCCACATGCAAGGCAAGCCCCCTGCCCACTGTACTATCTCTCAACCCTAAATATAAATTTCCAGTATATTATAAATATTTACTTTGAATATGAAGACCAGAACTTTATTAATGAATACATATAAGCTAATGCTCTCTTAGTTACTGAGACAGATGGCATGAGACATTAGTTTGCATTACACTGAATTTGATAGCTTAATCCCTAAACTGATAAATGATCCCTTTTAAACCTAAAATAATTATACTCCATTATAAGAAAAGTTTTGTGTACTTGTAGTGTATTAAGATTTTAATGCTTATTGAACTATTACTATAAAATTGAGATGTATAACAAATGTTAAGCACTATTACAAAAAAATTTAATACCCTCTGTGAGAATGCCTAATTAAAATAGCCTAAGATATGCACTAATGTGTCATGAAAAATGTGGTTGTTTACTTGCATTCATTTTAGTTACTGGCAGTGAACTGTTTTCTTTCCATTGATGTTGCAAAGCTATCAGTATTATGAAGGAAATTACTCAAAATGATACCTGCCACCCTTTTCTCCCCTTGTAGGCGTCTGACGAAGGAAAATGTGAAGCCTTCTGGAAGACAAATTGGGAAGTTGAGCCACAGCAACCCAACCATTTTGTTTGATTATGTATGTTTTGTGGTTAATATTGTCTTAAGGGGTTAGATGTTATCTTGAAATCAGTACATGTAAGTGGAATGATACAGTTTTGCAACTGTGCTAGTGTTCAGAAAAAAGTTTGTATCCAATGAAAACAAAAATTCCTGTGCAATATTTATTGGTAATCTTGTTTTCTAGTTACATATATTTAGCAGTGCTACTGTTAATAAGCAGTCAAATGTTACTTTGGAGGCCACAGTGATAGTATAGTAGGTAGGGCATTTGCCTTGCATGTGGCTGACCTGCGTTCCATGCCTGGCACCCCATATCGTCCCCCGAGCCTGCCAGGAGTGATCCCTGAGCCTACAGGTGGGAGTAAACCCTGAGCATCGCTGGGTGTGATCTAAAAACAAAAATATTTGTTTACTACAATTTAATAAATATAACATTATTAGAGGCATTATTTGTTGATTTTAGTTGTGAGAAACATTTGCATAGTTTTTTATTGTGATTCAGATATAACACTTGTAACACATGTTTTGAAAGACATTTCTAAAACACAACTGATATTAGACATTCCCCTGTAGCCACGGTATAAATTTAGATGCCCAAGAAGTTTCCTTATTGGTAGATGTAATTTGGAATAATACTTCTTAGGGAAGTCATAGAAGAGATGGTTTTGTATAAATGCAAAATGGAAGCAAATAATTTTATTTTTAAGCATTATTTCTTTTGAAACATTATTCAGCTGGCACAGTCGAAATTCTCTTTTGGTTAGCTAATATTTGTATTCTTTGTTATTTCCAGATCTTGTCACAAATTCAGAAGTATGATAACTTAATAACACCTGTTGTAGATTCATTGAAATATCTCACTTCATTGAATTACGATGTCTTGGCCTGTATCCTTTCAAGTGAAATAACAGATTTTACAATTCATAGAATCTTTCTCTTTTCTTTTGAGCCACACCTGTCTCTGTGCTCAGGGATCACACCTGGCAGGGCTAGGGTGACCTTATGGTTTGCTGGACTGAACCTGGGTTAGCCTCCTGCAAGGCAAGTACCTTATCTGCTGTACTACCTTTCCTGTTCCACAATTCATAGAATCTTAATCTTGAGCATTTTATTTTCTTTCTAGTTTCTTTGTTAATCTGAAAGTTGAATCCGTTGACTAATCAGAAATTGAGATAATCAGGCATTTGTATGTTTGTGTTGTATATAGAGATGATGTTAAATTATATCCATCTTGATACAGCTATAATCTGTAAGCAGGTGGAAAAAGACTAATAAAAGTAGGAACTACAATGAATTTTTTTTCAGTAATTTGTTACAATGTCAAGCTAACATTTTTCTAAGGCATAACATTTTTGCTTTAAGAGTTTGTTAGAAATGTAGTCCCTTAATTTTTTTCTTAATGTATGAAAAGACTGTATCATTGAAGCTTTAGCTAACCCAGAAAAGGAGAGGATGAAACATGATGATACAACCATCTCAAGCTGGCTACAGAGTAAGTATTTAATTTTTTCCAAAGATTAAATTTCCATCTGCGGCTCAGGAATATGGGTCACAGCCAGAGTACATCTTTCATATGTGAGGCCCTGGGGTTCAGTCCCTGACTTCCCAGATTTTTTCTTCATGTGTTGTAACTTTCCCGGTTTTCCAAGAGACTTATTGTACAGCCCTTTTAAGAATTTCCTTCATTTAGAAGGGCCTACACCGGACTGTGCTTAGGGCTTATTTCTGACTCTGAGGACAGGGATCAAGGCTTGCAGGGCTTTGGGACCATATGTGGTGCCAGGATTGAGCCCACCCAGGTTAGCTTGTGTGCAAGGTGATCAGCTTTCCCTCAGCCTCATTAGCTCTTAAAATTTTTAGCCACTCAGCTTGTTCTACAGAATGACCGACTACTTGGCTGAGTAAGGTTGTATTGTATTATTCATTTTCCAAAATCAGAAGGCCAGTGTTGGTTATGATATAATTTGCGGGGGTAAGCATTACTGGGATTCAGGTTGTCTTAAAACTATTTTAAAAATCCAGTCTTTAAATTATTTTTTTACTTTGATAGGCTTTGAAACCACTTCCTTTTTCTTTCAATCTGTTGTGTCTGATAGCTGAATCTTGGAGTTGTGCTCTTATTTTTCCTTTAAAATCAGAAAACTGTATTTAGTCATACATGTAAGTTATTTTGGCCTGAAGCCCTTCTCTAATTTTTCATCTTTAACCCTTCCCCAATATTGTAGCTTCTGTTAATCCTGAGCTTTTTGTATATTCCATGGTTCTTCTGCACATTACTCCCTCTATTTACTGTCTTCTCATGTGCATTTGATATCTTTTTTACCACATTCTCCCTTTAGTTATTTATTAATTTCAGTTTAGATTTCACCCTTTTCAGAAAGCTTTTCCTGTTAACATTTGCACCCCAAATTCATAATCTGACTTTACTAGAAATCCCTTATCTTGACTGGAATTTCATCCCTACTCATAACAAACAAGGGCTATTCGTTAAAATTTATCTTTTCTTCTGCTGCTTTCATTTATTTATTTTTTTGCTTTTTTGGGGCATCACAATTGGTGATGCACAGGAGTTAACCCCTGGCTCTGCACTCAGGAATAACTCCTGGCGGTACCGAGGGACCATGTGGGATGCTGGGAATCAAACCTTGGTCGGCCATGTGCAAGGCAGACGCCCTATTTGCTGTGCTATCGCTCCAGCCCCTTCTCCTGCTTCTTGAGTGAACAGTACTTTTACCACTTTTCTTGACTGTCTACAAATTTGAGCATAATGAAAAAAGATTTTTTTTCTTTATTTGAACATTTGAGGGGCAGGGGTCTTTTTGCGGGGGAGTGGGGTTATAGTAAATTTTATTTTGGAGTTTTGAGGAAGGGGGCTAGTGAGGGAGAAAGAGACAGTGGAATAAAGTGCTCAAAAGAGAACATGGGGTTCTCCAGAGTGGAAGAGCTGCCCCAATACACATCCCAGCGTTAGATATGAAAGTACACATCTCATGAGGGGCGATGCAGGTGACACATGACCTCAGGTACCACAGGTACCACATGTGCTTGGCATTAGCACATGAGCTAGGGAAGCATAATGTATGTGCATCTTTTGTTCAGATTGGCAGGGCTAGGTGTTCGGTTGGTTAATCATTTATGAAGTTGAATGCAATATTTTTTGTATTTAATTAATGTCACAAGCTCTGAGATCAGACCAAATAGGTTTGAGTAACTACTCAATCATTTTTTTAAAAAAATTTATTAGTGAATCACCGTGAGGTACAGTTACAAACTTATGAACTTTCCTGTTTGCACTTCAGTCATACATTGATCATTTACAGCCCTCCACCAGTGCCCATTCTCCTCCACCAATGTTCCTAATATCCGTTCCACCACCCCCACCACCCCACCCTGTCTCTGCGGAAGGGCATTCCCTTTTGTTCTCTTTCCTTTTGGGTGTTGTAGTTTGCAATAGAGGTATTGAGTGGCCATCATGTTGGGTCTATAGTCTACTTATGGCATGCATTGTAACTACTCAGTCTTGTACTGACTGTGATCTATGAGCAAGTTACATTACATATACTTCCGAATTTACCTCGTACATAGGTTTATACCATCGTGAGATGATTATCACAAAGGTTTAATAAGATTATTAACAAAGTTCTTGAACAGTGCTTGGCATGTATATATTCAATGAAAGCTATTATAAAACTTCAATAGCATCAGCAGTTATACCTACTTAATTTTGTTTAAGAAATTGAAGTAGTTGAAGAAATGACACTTAATATTGTGCTTTTTGTTTCATAAACTATTTTTATGTAATTCTTTTTTTTAAATTTCATACAGGTCTGGCAAGTTTTTGTGGTGCAGTTTTTCGTAAATATCCTATTGATCTTGCTGGTCTTCTTCAGTATGTGGCTAATCAGTTAAAGGCAGGCAAAAGGTATTCATAGCAAATTACTTGTAAATGAACTGCAATAATTAGAGTTATTCTGATGATATTGAAATGTTGACGTTTTCATTCTGAAAAACTTGATTGTAAGCTTGGGTAAGAATCATTGCATGTGATTCTTTTTGGAATTTTCAGAACAATTATAATTTAATAGATAAATGCTTCTTCTGTAAAAATTTATTTGGATACGTTACATATGATTCTTCAAAAGACTAATTCATTTCATTAAAATGATTTAAAATAAATGGCTTACATGGCATATTATGACTCTTAAGACAAAAATATATTACTCTTTTGATGATAGTATGGAGAGTAATTGATGTTTACATAGAGCAATTGGTAGTAACGTGTCTATTTTTGAGAGTGTATGTAGTATTTTAGACCACAGTTTTTGGTATTTAAATATTAGAGATACAGTTTAGATACTATTTGGATAGTGTATTCTTTATAAATACTGAATTGTATTACTTTGCTCTGGACCCTTAGTTCTTAGAGCTTGAATTAGTATATTTAGCTTCAACAGCTGTTGATTTTCTAGAATCAAAGAACTAGAAATTGTTTTCAAAACTTTCTCCGATAAAACAAAATCCAAATGCGATCTGATATTTTGAACAAATATTACCCAAGTAGGGTCTGGAGAGATAGTACAGGATTAAGCACTTTCCTTGCACGTTATTGACCCCAGTTTGATCACCAGCACCACATAGGCTCCTCCAGGTATCACCATGAGAGCCAGGAGTAAGGTCTGAACATAGCCTGGTGTGGCCAAATCCCCCTCCCCTAGAGAGGAACGTATGATTGGTAGGCAGCCTGCACCTCACTAAGCCACATGCCACCCCCTCTAAGTGCATGGTGCAATCTTTGTTTTCTTTTATTTCCAGTTTTCAATAATTGAATTGTTTATAATGATGTACGTGAGAGTAAAATAATGTTATAAAGGTGGCCGGGAGATATCTCAACTGGCTGGTTCACATACTTTGCATGCTGAAGCCCAGGTTTGATCCCTGGCTCTATAGAACACCCCATAGCACTTCTGAATAGACCCTCAGTATCAGTATGTGTGGTTTCAGAACAAATAAAAACACTACAAAGACCATTATTTTGTCCACTGGTAAACATGAAGTATGTTAATAAATTAGATGAAAATATTGTTAGATTTGCTGAAATTAGTGAAAATGACATGTTATTTATGAGAATAGCTTATTTTTAGGAAATACTTTCTTAGGAATTTTAGGAAAAAATTTATCCCCGAAAAGATGGTTACTCTCAAGAAGTTCCAAAATAATCTGTGTGTATGGTTGTGAGTGGGGGAGGTGAGACATTGCTAGCACAATGATAAAATGAATTGGAGTTAAATGTTACTGGTAGTTTGTTGAGACAAAGGATACATGATAGTGCTTTTTACTGTTTTTATCTTTGCATTCTGCGTGCAAGCTTCATATTATTTCCAAGTGAAAAATTAAAAACTACTGTCAAAGAGTTCCAAAATTTTGTTTGTGTGTGTTGGTGGGGTGGGGAGCGGGGTTTGTGTGTAGGAGAGAAGGAGATGAAGGAGATATTATAAGCAAAACTCACATAAACAGGAGTTAAAAATGTTAATAGTAAAAAAATAAAAATAAATTTTGCTAATGGTTTGTTGAGAGAAAAGGTACATGATTGTGTTTTGTACTGTTTTTAATCTTTGCATTTTGTCTGCAAGTTTAACATTATTTCCAAGTAAAAATTTAACTGAGCATAAGCATATATGCCAAACATTTTTCAGTGTAATATTAGATTAGATTGCAGTTTTTCCTTAAAAGACACTTCATCTTTCTCCCCCTTATTAACATACAAATAATTGGGGATTTCTCAGTATATTAGTATGCTATATATTTTAGCTGTAAACTTGTTTTTTTTTCTAAACAGTTTTGACCTGCTTATATTGAAAGAAGTCGTACAGAAAATGGCAGGAATAGAAATTACAGAGGAAATGACAATGGAGCAACTAGAGGCCATGACTGGTGGAGAGCAATTAAAAGCTGAGGTAAGAGTTACTATTATTGTTCATTGACTTTCAAAGATGTGTGCATGATCATGTTAAAAATCCATATAATGACAACTGGAAGCCAAATGTCAAATCCCAATACTCTCTTCTCACAACTGCCCTCATTCCCCTTTTAAGAGTTCGAGATATATTGGTTATTTTAAACTTATATAAAGTGGAAACAAAGTGCAAGAGACAGTGAATAAGTATCAAAACTTCTGTGATCCTTGATATCCTAACTGGAATAAGTCTCAATAGCATTACTTTGTTATTGAGTCAGTTCAGTACTGAATGATCCTGTTTAAGGAACATAATTAAGAAAATAATCCTTTTAAGGAACTTCGGGATTTAAAATGGGAAATATACAGAAACTAAATAACATGAACAGTTTTTGGTAAACCAGTGAGTATAGTCATATGGTCATTTAAATTTGAAGGAGGAAATGGAATATAGAGTATGAGATGGAGATATGATTCTATCTTCAGGATCATAACTGAACATTTTTTTTCAAGTCAGGTGGCACGTGTTATCTGGTATACACTGGTAAATTTATGTCTATTCTTTTCAGGGTGGTTATTTTGGCCAGATCAGAAACACTAAAAAATCCTCTCAGCGATTAAAGGATGCATTATTGGACCATGATCTTGCTCTTCCTCTCTGTTTACTTATGGCTCAGCAGAGAAATGGGGTAATCTTTCAGGAAGGTGGTGAGAAACATTTGAAACTTGTGGGAAAGCTCTATGATCAGGCAAGTTAATGTAATGTGTATATGTGAGTGTGTGTGTGTGTGTGTGTGTGTGTATACACCTGGCATGGCATGTGCTCTTGCACTGAACCACATCATTGGTTAACTTTTGTGTTTATGTTGGTATTCCTTATTTTATTCATTGTTTTGGCCACACACAGTGATGTTTGGGGGCTACTCTTGTCACTGCTTAAGGAGCCATGGGTTGCCAGGCAAGCACCATACCTGATGCACTATTTCTCTGGCCCACAATGTTCTTTTTTAAAATTTTCATTTTATTTTTATAAAATAGTTCACAATATCTGATTACATTTAATATTCAAATTCCAATCCCACCACAATTACACCTTCCTACCACCATATTACCGATGTTTCCATCCCGAACCCCAACTCCTGCCCAAAAAAGCAGAACTGAAATAATTTATTTTGTATTGTTTGTTATTAATAAACCACTGAAAATGCTCCCAAAAAACTAACTTTCCTTAGAAGAGAGTATGTGAAGATTGTTGTATTTCACCCCCGGGCCATTAAGCCCTTCTATAAGAGAATATTAATATGTTGTTAAGGGTTGAAATTTGTGTGCTTTTATATATAAAATTATATTTCCCTTTAAGATTGGTTGCCTTCTACTTTAAGCCCCATTAATGTGGTGCGCTACTCTTGGAGTATGAGTAATGTTTGCCGCTGCGCGGTCCAGGAATAGATTGACTTGTGGTTGAGGCTCTGTTGAACCTGGGAGTTTTCAGTCACAAGTCCTGCATACCTGAGTTTTGTGCAGATTCACCTGTGGCCCATAATGTTCTTGTAAACAGGTGATTTTTTTTGGTGATTTTGATAAATTAATTTTCCTGTTAAAATTAATAGCTTTGAACTTGAGACTTGGTTGGCTATTAAAATTTTATATTAATCAATCTTATAGTGTGTTTACTCTTATATTTTTGTAATATTATATGATTTGTCTGGATCATATCTAAAGTTCTTTTAAGTTGTAAAATTTGTATTCTTTTTTTTTTTTTTTTTTTTTTTTTGCTTTTTGGGTCACACCCAGCGATGCTCAGGGGTTACTCCTGGCTTTGCACTCAGGAATTGCTCCTGGCAGTGCTTGGGGTGCCGGGGATCGAACCTGATTTGGCCGCGTGCAAGGCAAACGCCCTACCCGCTGTGCTATCGCTCCGGCCCCAAAATTTGTATTCTTAATTGCTAATAAAATACTAATAAAGTGACTTCTTAATTGTTTTAGAAAATATTGGTTTTATAGAAAATATTGGTTTTATAGAAAAGTTTCATATTTGTGGTGTTTTTCTTATTTTTAATTTTAGTGTCATGATACTCTGGTACAGTTTGGCGGGTTTTTAGCATCCAATCTAAGCACAGAAGATTATATAAAGCGAGTCCCTTCAATTGATGTGCTCTGTAATGAGTTTCATACACCCCATGATGCAGCATTTTTTCTGTCCAGGCCAATGTATGCTCATCATATTTCAGTGAGTATAAGTATCTGTGCTGTCACTTAAGAATTATTATAAGTATTTAATCATCTTATTTGTAAAGTCATTTTTATTCGACACAGATATTAACATTCGTTTCTCCAAATTCTAACTCACTAACATGAATGGTACCTAGGAATATCTTTTGATTTTTCATAACAAGCACTAGATGATTCTGATTCAGGTGGTTTTGATATGCCATTTTGAGAAACAGTCTGGAGTACTGCTTCCTTAACAATATTCTTGTCAGGTAGTTGACTTGGCTTTAGTGTATTGTCTTCAAAGAAATACATATGAACAGAAAGACTTGCCTGTCATCCCGTGATTGAAAAAAATGTTTGAATTCTTGATTGCACAGCCTCTAAGAATGGTGTGCTCATACATTTTGTTTCACTTCTCTATCTAAATGAAAAACTGTCACCAAACAACAACAAAACCAGACTAGAGCCTTCTTCATCAGGGTATCCTAAGTAATGATGGTTGACATTCAAGTATTATGTGGGGGAAGAGGAAACAACCCTTCTTCTTCTCTATCTGCTGTCTACACTCTTCCTTACAAAGTTGTGCTCTTGAGTGGGAGTTTACTCTTCATTTTCTGGGCCATGGTCAGTCTTATATATGCAAACATGAATACTTCCCATACTAACTGAATCCCCTAATATATTCTTGATATGTGTATAGGTTTCAATTCTGCCATTTATTTATTGTTTTTAAGTCCATACTGTATAAGATTTTCACTACTGATCTTTGTCTTTTTTCTTAAACTAAGATATAACCCTTGTTTTAAGTTGAGATTCAGGGCTGTGGAGTAAAGGCATAGAAAAATAGTTGCTGAGGGGCTGGAGCGATAGCAAAGTGGGTAGGGCGTTTGCCTTGCATGCAGCCGACCCAGGTTCGATTCCCAGTATCCCATATGGTCCTCTGAGCACTGCCAGGGGTGATTCCTGAGTGCAGAGCCAGGAGTAACCCCTGTGCATTGCCGGGTGTGACCCAAAAAGCAAAAAAACAAACAGACAAAAAAATAGTTGCTGAGAAATTTTGGTTCTGTCTGGTCATTTAATTGATTGTCAGGTGTTAATGTTTACATATCAACTACCACAGTGGCACACATCCCTCTATTATGGACTAAACTTAATTGGTTCAGTTACCACTTGACTAGCAATATGTGACAGTTTCTGTACTATACTCTCTGGAGGGTTAGGGAAGATATTATAAACTTAATTGGTTCAGTTACCACTTGACTAGCAGTATGTGACAGTTTCGGTACTATACTCTCTGGAGGGGAAGGGAAAAGATTATAGCATAGAATCTCTCTTTAAAATATCAGTTTAGAGATTGTGTATGTGGTTGTATTTGGTCATACCTGGTGATGCTCAGGGGTTACTCCTGACTCTGCAATCAAAAATCACTTATGGCAACTTGGGGGACCATATGGGATGCTGGGTATCCAACCTGGGTTGGCTAAATGCAAGACTAGCACCCTACCCACTGTACTATCTCTCTAGACCGGAATTCTGTGTTTTCTTTTTGTAGTTACTTCCTGTGTCATCCCACCCTGCAGTAGTTAAGTTTCAGCTATACAGCAGAGAATCTGATTCCTTAAAGGATTGAGGCTGGGAAAATTGATTCATCTAAGGAATTCTGACCTGTCTGTGGTATATTGAGTTGTGAATACAGTAATCCACATTATTAAACCTTATCAGTTACCCTTGATGCCTGAGGTTGATTTAACTTTTTCAAGCCAGAAAATGGAGCAAGTTGTTCATATCAATAGCTACTTTTCCGTAGTATGTAGGAAATACTGTGTCTTTGTGGAAATTTGAAGAAATAAACCATGTTTTCCTCTCAAAGGAGGAAACAGAACTATACAAAAGTGGCTCTGTAGCCAAGTCAGGGATAAGTCTTTTAATCATGGGCCAGTCCAGTCTATCCTTTGGAAAGGGAGTTAGCCTTTAGCAACTATGGTTTTGTTCAATGGACAACCAGATTTCGCTGGGGGTTCTTGCTTCTTGGATAGAAGTCTTCCTTGAGCCTTTGATTAGAATCTGAATGTGTATGAATAACTGATAGGACTCTTTCATAAATTGAACTGATATCTATCATTATTACTATACTTCTAATCACTAATTACTATTCAGAAAGCTCATATCTGCCAAATATATGAGCAGTTTTTGGCCGGCTGAATTATTCCCATGCAAGTACCTTCTCATGGGAATAATTCAGCCAGCCAAAAACTGTTATGCCTCTCCATTTACTGAAAATGTGAACTTGAAGGAGTTAAACTGACTTCAGACAAGGAAATATTCATCTTAGCTTAATATGAAGCATAGTCATAGTTTCTGATCAAGACTATATATTTTTAATAAGATAGTGATTTACGGGAGTAACTGGCAGTTGAAGTCACAGATTTAGAACCAGACGATTGGGGGAGATTTGACCTATTATATAATCTTAAACCATTAATCAAAAAAATTCACTTTTGTTGAAGCCCATCTTACAGCAGAGGGCTGAAAGAAAGGCTTTCGCCCCACAGTCCATATTCTAAATCTTGCCAGAATTAGGTAGTCAAGCTATTTTATGCAAGTGGTTTTAATACTATTTTATTTATTACTGTGCTTTGTTCCTTAGTGGGTGTTGTTCTTCTCACATAGATTCATATTACTTATCAGCAGTAGGATTCACCCATAACATTTAATTTTTATGTTTTTATTGAATCTTTTATTGAATCACTGTGAGATAGACCATTACAAAGATATTCATGATTAGGTTTAGGTCATACAGTAGTCCAACATCCATTCATCCACCAGTGTACATTTCCCAGCAACAGTGTTCCGAGTTCCACCCTTAACATTTTAAACCCCTTTTTTAAAATTTAACTGCTGTCCTCTCAGCTTGTCATGTTATTGGCACCTCTTCATAACATTCTTCAGCTTGTTACCTGTGTGGTCTCAGCAGTTATATGTATGCTCTTTAAATAGGAATAACAAGTGATATGTCTTACTAATTCTCCTGTACTAGTAATACACCTGTACAATAATTGCAGGATTCTGAGAACTTTTATGGCATACCCTCTGCAACAAAGAGTTGTTTTTATGTCTTCGTTCCAGTGAGCCTGAGGTATAGTAGCACTCTGGACTGTAAGGAGTCATCAGACTCTTGTCTGTCATGGTGCAGAACTAGAAGTAGAACTTTTTTTTTTTTTTGCTTTATGAGTCACACCCGGCAATGCAGAGGGGTTACTCCTGCCTGTAGTTTAGTCTTGAATTTTGGGAAGAAACTAGGATTTCTATACCATTTATGAGGTAGTCATCTTTTGATCCTGAAAGTAGTGCATAGGTATTTATACTACGAAATTCAGTGGTTTAAATTGTGATGTTTGTTTATTTTTACCTTTAGTCAAAATATGATGAACTTAAGAAATCAGAAAAGGGAAGTAAACAACAACATAAAGTTCATAAGTACATTACATCATGTGAGATGGTGATGGCTCCTGTACATGAAGCAGTGGTCTCTTTACATGTTTCCAAAGTATGGGATGACATCAGTCCTCAATTCTATGCCACATTCTGGTCATTGACAATGTATGACCTTGCAGTTCCACATACCAGCTATGAACGAGAAGTGAATAAACTTAAAATCCAGATGAAAGCAATTGATGATAATCAGGAAATGGTAAGTTTTTGTTCTAGGAGCTCAAGTATCATAACTTTTGGTATTCTCATTTGCCCAAACTTTGCACTTGGATTACTCAGAGATATGATCTTGCAGTAATATAATATTACAGGTGGGTTTAATTGTTACCTCTCAGTAGATAGTTGAAGCAAGGGGTTGGTAAATGGATGAAGGTTATGATTAATCAAAGGGAACTGGGGCCCCAGCAGATAGTGTAAAGGACTGGAGGGTATTCTTGGCATGCATAGGTCTCCAAGTTCTGGCACGACAGGGCCTTCTGAGCACCTCTGGGGGTAGCTTTGGTGGTCCTCAGCACTACTGGAGAGGCCCATAAAACAAAGCAACAAAAGTATCTGGGTATGCTTTTCTAGTGAAAGTTGTAATAGCAAGCTAGTATTTCTGTGAATTAATAATTTCAATTTCAACATTGGTTCCAGTTTCAGGATTAATAGCAATTCCCTGAAGGAGAATTCTCCAATTCTTTAGGAGTTGGCTTTATTGTATTCTGTAGGCTGAAGTTTAAGAAGACCACTTTTACCATAGTGAATGGTCTTGGTGATAAATTTGAATAGTTAGCATTGAGCTAGATTATAGTAGAATACTGGGGCTAGAGTGATAGCACAACGGGTAGGGCGTTTTAGTTGCAAGCAGCCAACCCAGGTTCGATTCCCAGCATCCCATATGGTCCCCCGAGCACCACCAGGAGTAATTCCTGAGTGCAGAGCCAGGAGTATCTCCTGTTCATTGCTGGGAGTGACCCAAAAAAGAAAAAACAAAACAAAACCCATTATATAATACTTTGAAAGTTAGAAAAGACGACTATAAAATTGATGGCTACTTCTTTTGATTTGTTTTGTGTCCACAACTGGTGGTACTCAGGGCTTACTTCTGACTCAGGGTTCACTCCTTGCAGGGTTTGGAGGTACCAGGGGTCGAACCTGGCTTGGCGACATGTAAGGCAAGCACCCTACCTTTTGACAGCGACTTTGATTGCTGAGGAAGGAACAGTGATAAACTGATACCTTTAGAAAGATTACTGTGGCAACAGTTACAAAGGCTGTATTTGATGGAGGAAGGAACTGACTGGCGTTAGGATAGAGACTCAGTTAAGTGAACTTTGTGTAAATCATTGTGAGTTACTGAGGCTTAGATAGTGGGAGGTGGTAGAAATGCACAAGATGTGTAAACAGTTGGAATATTAGAATGAAAGAGAAGGAAGAGTGTAAGATCGGTGGATGAAGAATGGATAGCGTGTCTTAAATTTGTTGAATGGATGTGAAACCATAACTAAGTGAACCCCTAAATTATCCATGCTGAAGTCATATAATATTCACATTTTTCTCTGAAATTTTTTAATTAAAAGCAAGAGGGAAGGCAATGTACCCTTAGTTAGAAAAGTATCTAACATACATTGTAGCCTCCAAATAAAAAGAAAAAGGAAAAGGAGCGTTGTACTGCCCTACAGGACAAGCTTCTTGAAGAAGAAAAGAAGCAGATGGAACATGTACAACGCGTTTTACAGAGATTGAAACTGGAAAAGGACAACTGGCTTTTAGCAAGTGAGTTTGGGGATTGTTTCATTTGTGCTATATTAAATTATATAAGCAAACCTTTGCAACTTAGGAGGTCTTAAGGTGTATCTTGTTTATACTTATCCACTAGATCTTTAGTTATAATTAACACGGACTCAGTTTCTTATGTTAAACTGAAGCAGACTGATTTAGTTTGTGGTGAAATTAATTGACTTATAATGCTAGTAGCTTTGCCATTCTACTTTTCTGTAAAAATTTTTATGGAGAAGTAGGGTAGAAGAATGTTAGGAGTGAAAATGAAAGTCATACCAGGCATAACTTTTTTGGCTACAAACTATAAGTAGTTTGCAATTTTATAGCATTCTCTAACTGAAGCTAGTATTTTATCATGTTTTGTGGTTTTAAAGTACAAAGGAAGAAGTTTACCACTTAACTCTATTCTTTCCTTATTTTTAGAATCTACCAAAAATGAGACCATCACAAAATTCCTACAGCTGTGTATATTTCCTCGGTGTATTTTCTCAGCAATTGATGCTGTTTACTGTGCTCGTTTTGTTGAATTGGTACATCAACAGAAAACTCCAAATTTTTCCACACTTCTTTGCTATGACCGAGTAAGTTCTTTAAATTGCAACCTTTAAGAAAATGTTTGTGTTGCTTTTCTCAGAAGGTGACTTGTTAAAAGAGAAGTGGCATCTGCGTGTTCCAGAATCTGAACCTGGAGAGTATATAGAGCATAAAAACCTGGAATTTGATTTTAGTTCACCACATTCAAGGATCCAGGATGCCAAAAATATGTGTGAACATTTGAAACATTTTTCATTTGCTGCTTTTTTCCCTTTAATCTAGTTAAAAGAATGTATTGTCAATTGGCATACAGTACTGCCTTTAATAGAAAATATAAGTACTGGGACACATTTCACATATTGACTACCTGAGAAATTGTTTTGTGTCCCACTGTTATTAAAGCATAAAGTATATACTGTTCTTCACTTGAACTAATCAAATACAATAGATTATAAATTGTGTATTGTAAATAAAAGTTCACTCTGAGTGCACCAAAAAAAAAAGAAAATGTTTGTGTTTTGTTTTTTGTTTTTTGCTTTTTGGGTCACGCCTGGCAATGCACGGGGGTTACTCCTGGCTCTGTACTTGGGAATTACTCCTGGTGGTGCTCAAGGGACCATGTGGGATGCTGGTAATCGAACCCGGATTGGCCACGTGCAAGGCAAACACCCTACCCACTTTGCTATCGCTCTAGCCCCAAGAAAATATTTTAAATAGACATAGCTAAACATTATAAATATAGTATTGGTGTGTATGGTTACATGCATGAACCCGGTGTTGGAGAAAGTACAGTGATTAAGGTGTTTGCTTTGCATGTGACTGATCGTAGCTCCATCCACAGCACCACATAAGGTCTTCTAAGCAATTCCAGGAGTGATCTCTGACCACAGAGCCAGGAGTAAGTTCTGAGCACTTTAAGGTGTGACCCCCAAACAACAAGGAAAAAAAGCAGAAACTTCAGACAAGTGTCTGAACTCTAAATACCATCTCTCCTTTCTAGACATATGGTTGCAAGTTGTTTAAGATGCCTATATCTCAGTTTTCTTATCAGCAAAATAAGATATCTATAAAGAATTGGTGTGAAGATTAAATGACTCACTATACATAGAAACACTTTGAATAGTGCCTAATACATAATATGCACCCTTAATTTAATATTTTTGTTCTAAGTTTAGTTTTCTGTGTTTCTCATAATAGGTGCAAACTCCATTTTCTACCTTTACCCCTTCAAAAACTTTTATAAAAGGGCTTGAGTAATGAGATTTTTTCTTTTGTTATTGCAAAACAACTTTTATTTGTTGATTTATTTTTATTTTTTTTTTACCACACCTAGCGATGCTCAGGTGCTCATGGGACCAGATGGGATTCTGGTGATCAAACCTGGGTTGGCTTCTTGAAGAGTAAGCACCTTACCCACTGTGCTCTCTCTCTGGCCCTATTAAAGGATGGGATTTTTTTGTTTGTTTTTTGGTTCATACTCAGCAGTGTTCAGGAAGTATTCCTGGCTCTGCACTCAGGGATCACTCCTGGTGGCCAGGCTCGGGGATGCCAGGGAGTGAATCGCTGTCAGCCATGTGCAAGGCAAGCTCCCTACCCATTGTTCTGTTGCTCCAACCCCCAACTACTTTTTTAAATAAAAGTTTTTTGTTGTTGCTTTGTGAATATGATATTCCCTCCCCAAAGCCAGAATTGTTAACAGTTTCTTACTATATTAGGGAAAGATAATGTTTGTCTAAACTTTAAAAATAAAGTAGTATTATTTGCCACAGTGTGCTCTTTTAAAAATTTTGACTAATTTTGATATTTATGTTTTACTGTTTTACATTTTCCTCTAGGTTTTCTCTGACATAATTTATACAGTTGCAAGTTGTACTGAAAATGAAGCTAGTCGATATGGGAGATTTCTTTGCTGCATGTTAGAGACTGTGACCAGGTGGCACAGTGATAGAGCCACATATGAAAAGGTATGGCTAATAAGTGTCCTTGCATACTGTATTTTGTTCTTTCAAATGTCATTGATATTCCAGATATCAGTGAATATGTTGAACCATTTGACAGAGTTGCCATTCACATATGCATTGTGTTTTCACATGTACTTATTAATCTAGATCAGTCTACTCAAATTTCAGCTTGTGCTTCTTTCTGCTAATAGGAGGACAGATCTTTTTCTTAAAAGCGATAATCTTTTTCTCTTTGCCTCCCCCCATAGGAATGTGGAAACTATCCGGGATTCCTTACTATATTACGGGCAACTGGATTTGATGGTGGAAATAAAGCTGATCAATTAGACTATGAAAATTTTCGACATGTTGTACATAAATGGCATTATAAACTAACCAAGGTAAATAAAAACTCTACAAGGTGATGCTTTTTTTCTTTTCATACTTACACATTCATAATAATCTGTCTTATGATATTTGTTGTAGGCATCAGTACATTGCCTTGAAACAGGAGAATATACTCACATCAGGAATATCTTGATTGTGCTAACAAAAATACTTCCTTGGTACCCAAAAGTTTTGAATTTGGGTCAGGCACTGGAAAGAAGAGTACATAAAATCTGCCAAGAAGAAAAGGAGAAGAGGCCAGATCTATATGCATTGGCTATGGGGTAATACAATTAAACTTTAATGTGGTTTGTGAGACTAGATTACAGAAGGATTCTGAAGACTTTAAAATGTTTTACAGTGTTGAAGTTTATCTGCCTTACTTCAGGAGATTATGGGAGATTATTCGATCATGTTCCCCCAGGCTGGTGAGAGTTGTCAATTCTGATTATCAGCTTCCAGTCTAGACTGGATGACAGTTGTCAAGTCAAATATAATATGCCTTAGCTTAGAGGAAAAGTAATTTGATCATCAGTTATCAGATATTCAGTAGAAGGAAAAAGGGTTTCTTAGCATAAGGATTACATTCAAATTTTTATTTTAAAGATAGAATCTAGGGCTCTTGTAAAAGAACTTAAAACTTACTGAAAGTTAATTTTTTATTCTTTAGCTCCAAATAGTGGAATGAAAAACTTGCTAATTTTATTCATGTATACCTCTTATTTTAGTTATTTGTATTTGTATATTTAAATACTTTGTGCGACTTTCAGCTACTCTGGGCAGTTGAAAAGTAGAAAATCATACATGATACCTGAAAATGAGTTTCATCACAAAGACCCTCCTCCGAGGAATGCAATTGCCAGTGTACAAAATGGCCCCGGTGGTGGGCCTTCTTCATCATCCATAGGAAGTACATCTAAGTCAGATGAAAGCAGTACTGAGGAGACTGGTATGCTTATTTGTAGAAATTTATTTGTATTATTATTTGTAGTAACATATTTTGTTTCAACAAATTGAAGTGTTCTGTATCCCATAACAAGTGAAATCTAATTTCATTTTTTTTTTAAATTCCCTAGCAAGGAGTATATAATTATCAAGCATTCAGCCCTTTGTTTCTGTTCTTGCTTCTTTTTTTGTTTTTGGGTTGCACCTGGTGATGTTCAGGGGTTACTCCTGGCTCTCAGTCAGGAATTAGCTCAGGGGACCTAATGGGATGCTGGGGATTGCATGTCAGCCACATGCAAGGCAAAAGCCTTACCTCCTGTATTAACGCAGTGGCCACCAAGTGTCTTTTAATTAATTAGGAATAATTTTGATGTGAAATTAATCTATGTCCTGGGACTTGTTAAAAATAAAACTTTGCCTTTATTTCAGATAAATCAAGGGAGAGATCTCAGTGTGGTGTGAAAGCTGTTAATAAAGCTTCTATTGCCACACCAAAAGGGAATTCAAACAATGGAAATAGTGGCTCTAATAGGTAAGAAATATGTACTATAAGTCAAAATTCAGAATCCCCCATCCTCAGTGCTATGGATTGAAACTATCACTTTATTACTTTATCACTGAACTATATCACAGACCTTTGTAGAGGGTCAACCTCATTTGATATCAATGGAACAGAGTGGTAGTTCCATTAATATGAAAATAGTTTATGTTGGATAATGAATTTTTTTTTTGCTTTTTGGGTCACACCCGGCAGTGCACAGGGGTTACTCCTGGCTCTGCACTCAAGAATTACCCTTGGCAGTGCTCAGAGGACCATATGGGATGCTGGGATTTGAACCCGGGTTGGCCGCTTGCAAGGCAAACGCCCTACCCGCTGTGCTATCGCTCCAGCCCCGGATAATGAAATTTTTATGTGCTTCTTTTCATAGTGCTTATCATCTTTATTATGAGATTTATAGAATACCATGACTGACCTTTGTTTCCCCTGCTAGGTAGTATAGGGGAAACTAGGATGAAGTTAAAAAGAAGCAAGATGGTCAAGTTAAAAAATACATTTTTGTGGTTTTATGGGTATTAGGGACATGCTTGGCAGTGCCCAAGGGCTACTTCTGGCTCTTTGATCAGGGATTACCCTTGGTAATCAGGGGACCATATGTAATGCTGTGAATGGTGCCAGAGTCGATTATGTGAAAGACAAGCACATTAGTCCCTTTACTTCCTCTCTGATCCCTATTTTTATTTTTTTTTGCTTTTTGGGTCACACCTGGCAATGCACAGGAGTTACTCCTAGCTCATGCACTCAGGAACTACTCCTGTTGGTGCTCGGGGGACCATATGGGATGCTGGGAATCGAACCCGGGTCAACCGCGTGCAAGGCAAACACCCTACCCACTGTGCTGTCGCTCCACCCCTGATACCTATTTTTTTTTTAAAAAAAGAAGATAAAGCAATTGCTGTGGACAATCTGGATAAACAGAAATAATGTAAAAGGAACCTGTGATGATTCAGACCAGCGATCCATCTATCCAAGCAATGCAATTCCTGATAGTAGAACCCTTGTTTCTCTTCTGGCATAATTTGTGATTGCTATCATGTAAACCTCAAAAGTTATGAATATACATAAAAATAGGCCTGACATTATTGTAAACATTCTTTTAAATCTTTATGGGTTTGGTTATAGTTGTACTTTAGTGTTCAAAGAGTGGGCTGCTTTAAGTTGTAGAATGTTTTTATTCATTCAGTTTCACCTCACGTTACCTTTGTTGTTACAGTGATCAGGGTAACACACTAATGTGTTTGTCAGACTCACATATGTAGTTTTGGTGCTCACCAGAGTTGCACATAAATTTGTAGTGCTTGCACACTTGACCACAGTGCACAACTGGAGCAGTGTCCTGTCCCGTTCTTTCCTTATGCTCTTGCAATTTCTGGTTGTGAGGCTCACTCAAGGTTGCTTTGGTGCTCACATTTCTTTTAGTTGTGCTTGTTGATGTTTGCAGCCCTTTGTTATGGTGTTTACAGAACACCTGATTGCAGTGGGATCAGAGATGGTTTGTAGTGTGAGGACTGCAGAGAGCAGAGCTCCCAGGTTCATACTTGAATATGTGGTAGCACTGGGGATTGAACTCCTAATCTTTACATTTACAGTACAGTGTTGTAAACTACTTAGCCTATTTTAAAATTTCTTATATTAAGAAACAAGGAAGAAATCTATTCTCACTTAAAATGCAGAATATATTTATGAAAACTTAAAACCTTATACTTTTATTTGTACACAGCAAAGCTATTAAAGAAAATGAAAAAGAAAAAGGAAAAGAGAAAGAAAAAGAGAAAAAAGAAAAGACGCCAGCTACTACTCCAGAGGCCAGAGTACTTGGTAAAGATGGTAAAGAAAAACCAAAGGAAGAGCGCCCAAATAAAGATGAAAAAGCAAGAGAGACAAAGGAAAGAACGCCTAAGTCTGATAAAGAGAAAGAAAAATTGAAGAAGGAAGAAAAGGCTAAAGATGAGAAATTCAAGACCGTTGTCCCCAATACAGAGTCCAAATCAACTCAAGAAAAGGAAAGAGAGAAGGAGCCATCCAGAGAGAGAGATATAGCAAAGGAAATGAAATCAAAGGAAAACGTTAAAGGAGGAGAAAAACCACCAGTTTCTGGGTCCTTGAAGTCACCTGTTCCCCGATCAGATGCTGCAGAACCTGAAAGGGGTACACTGTCTTTCTTTATACTTGTTGACCTTTCATTGTTATGTATAGTCCCTCTTGTGTCCTGAAAAAGTTATCTGGGAAGATTGATACTTGATGAACTTAAAAAGTTGATGAGTTTTGGGAAAAAATTGGGAAAAAGTGGAAATAAACTTTGTTGTAACTATTTCTTTTTGTCCCAACAGAACAAAAACGCCGTAAAATTGATACCCACCCTTCTCCATCACATTCCTCAACAGTAAAGGTTAGTATAGCCTGAGGAAGGCAGCGTCCGTATTAGGCTCACCTGTTTGGATACGTGTCCTGACTTCCTTCAAGTCTTGTGCCGAGTATTCACTGGAGCCACTGGAGGTTTTATATTGCATTACAAAATGCATTTTTTACATATTGGTGGACTGATTTTTTTCCTATTGAGTGTTTTTATTGTAAAAATAATAAAACTTCAAGGACCTAGCACTAATTTTATAGCGCTTCAAAGTGCAAGAGAAATTTTACTCAGAAGTGCCTCACTGCTTTAAGCAGTTTTTTTGGAGTGCAATGGTAGCTACAAGCAAATGAATCTTTTCAGCAGAATGAAGCCTATTTTTCGGCATAAATATTGAAGAATATATAGCCCTGAAGACTTGCTGGATGATACAGGATAAACAAGATACCTCTGAATTCATCAAGCTTCTTGATGAGCATCATACCGATGTGTGCCTTCTAAGAAGGAGTCTTGAAAGGAGTTCCATTTTAAAGTCTCCTTGGTGATCAGTTCTCCTGTAGTTGTGTATATTCAGTGAGCATGCAGCTTCTGTTGTATCTTCCCTTGGAGGTTTGTTTATACCCATTCGGTTCCCAACAAGTTGAACCTTGCGTTACGATAAAAGCAGATGTGGCATCCAATCCTACCACCCAGCAAAGAGAAACCCCAGGCATTCAACTGCAGCACAAAATCGTGGGTGTAGCCTTCTTGAAGACTCAGGGTAGCCATTCCTTGCTCCATATTTAATTTTAATTCTAAAGTCATCTAATTTCATGGAATCTTTGAATTGCAGGACGTTGAACTTTTAAAACTGTAAGTTAATAATTCTTCATTGAGCACTGTGGTGGAATGCCATAATTGATTTCTTTTTCTTTTTTTAATGTGCTTATTTTGGGAGGTATGAGAATTATCATCAGAGGCACTTTGTAAAAAAGTGACTGCTCTTTTACAGAAGTTTTTTTTTTGTTAATATAATGCCACAACATTTTCTGACTAGGATAAAAAAAATGAGTATATTTATGAGTCACAAGTGAATTGAAACTTGAAACCTCCCATGTAAAGAAAAAGTATAAAAGTGTAAGGCAATGTTCTTCCACAGTGATCTCCACTGTTCTAACTTTTTTTTGTGGAGAAAAATCGTTTTTTCGTTCTTCAACTTCTTAACATTAATTGTAGCTTAAATACAGTGATAAAAGATGTGGCATTGACATTTTAAAGTCTGAACAAAGTAAAATTTTTGTTACATTGAGTACATATAATTTAGTTTTTTTAACATTACAATTCCATTACATAGTTTTGCTTTTGTTTTTTTTTCTTGTTGATAATCATGTAATAATAACATCACAAGATTTATCTTCACAAGAAGTAGCTGGTTTATTTCCAGGTTACAGCCATACTTCCCAAAGTTCCTCTGGGTTCTGAGAACTATGCCAGCTCACCTGTCATCTCCATTCATTTTCTACAGGACAGTCTCATCGAACTCAAGGAGTCTTCAGCAAAGGTTTGAGTCTTTTAAAATCATCATGCCTAAGTAAAAGAAACAAACAAAAGTCTTTACTTCATTTGCTTAATAGATACCCATACCCAAGTAAATTCAGTTTAAGCTGTAGAATAACCTTTAAAACTACCTATTACAAACTGACACAATGAATGACAATGGTCCCTTTTAATGAGATTGTTATAAAATGTGTGTAATGTGACATTTCTATACTCTCTTCCTGCTTACTGTGTTCTGCATTATTCTTTTATGCTTCAAAGTCTGGAAATACAACTAAGGTTTGGGGAAAGAGTTGTTGATTTGTTTTGGGGAGTAGGCTTATATCTCAACAAAAATCTGTTAGGCTGTTTTCTGACTCCTTAGAAAGACAAACCAAAGTCCTAAAAACAAATTTTAATGCAGTTACATAACTGTTCTAAAAATGAGCCATCTCAATCCATAGAGTTCTCTTTATTGCCTCTGCCAAACTACCTTTATGGGTAGTTGTAGGATAATAGCAAGAAATATGGTTAATGTGAACTAATATTCTCTTGGAAGGAAATAATTCAACTTGATGAGTGTGTTTACATGTCAGTATTAATTCTTGCTTATTACTCTACTTTCTTGAGCACTCTGATGCTAAAAACAATGTGCAGTTTGTGTATCTTACTACAGAGTCCATTTCATTATTGTAGTTGAATTGTCCATTGTTTGTGTTATTTTTGTCGTATAAAATTTGTACCCTCTTCACTTTGATTTTCTACTCTGCCGTTTCTTATATCTGCTACGTTTTTCTTACTAGATGGGCCAACACAAAATGAAATTTTGAAACAAAGCCAGTTGACATTACTAACTGCTTTTAGACATACAGCTTTATTATGAAATGTCTGTGGATATTGGGCAAATAAGCACTAATTTTAACTATTTAGATTAGCTATTGTGCCTGTGTCCTGAAATTGAAGCATTGTTTTTAGAATATACTGTATTTATCAAAATTATCAGTGATATTGTGAGTGGTTTCTTTTAAAGTAAAACTTTCCATTGGCTAAAATTCAGATGTATTGCAATACATAATTAGTTTGAGATTGTGTATGTCAGTCTAAACCATCAGTCTTAACCATGACTTTTGTGGACTGTTTTAAATTCATGGGTTAACAATGTTACCTTGTGAATATTTTCTGAAACATACTTGGAAGCAGTTTGAAACCTGCTGTTAATAGTTACCTGAATTTTCTAATCATCAGTGGTTTCTCTTACATTTGATGAAAGCTTTTTGAAAATAAAACATGTGAGATAGGCATGTTATTTCATACTCATAACAGTGTTGTGAAGTAGGTAGGGCAGGTAATAGTACTTATTTTTACTGAGACTAAAGAAGTCCAGATGCCATCCAGTGGCATCTTTTCCAGTGAAACTATAACCTGCTAGTTCCAAAACTTACACTCAAATTAAGGTTCTTAAAGTGGTCTTACCACAATGAAAAAAGTTTTTAGAGATGTTATGGTTTCTTGATTCTTAACATCCATATTGATAATAGCTGAAAAGGTTTTTAAATCCTTTAGTATTTGCCTTGTTCTTCAAATTATAACAATTCACGTCACTTTCCCACCCCCTTAAAAAAGATGGTGAGTTTTTTGTGAGCGTGTAAAATATAATAGGTTTTTTTCATATTCAACCAGGAAATTGGAAAGTTTTATATAAATACAATGTTAAAAATTACTTGATGCATAAATTTTCAGATGCTGCTAAGTATGGTACCTGGTGATAGGGTTACATGTTCAGTTTTTGAAATGAACTCATGTCTAAAATGACTATATAAACTCATTGTTTCTCTGATAACTTTTTCATTTTAGAAGATTTGAAAGGTGTGTGTCCCTTTTTTCATGTTATCTTGTCACTCAGATATATAAATTGTTTCCCTGTTTTAGTTTAGCTTTGTCATGCTTTGTCCCTGGGATCCTCGCTTTTGTTACTATTTCATTACATGGACTTGGCTTTTCAAGTGGCACTAGTTCAGTATAGGGAAAGAACTAGTTTAATATTTATATATTTTCTATTTTCTTTTTGTTGTGGGGGGCACAGCTGGCAGTTCTTAGGGTTGACAGCTTGCTCTGTGCATTCAGGAATCATTTCTGGCAGCTCAGGGAACTATGCGGGATGACAGGGATTAAACCTGGTTGGCTGCATACAAGGCAAGCACCCTACCTGCTGTACTATTGCTCGAGACCTTAATATCCAAATCTTTTTTGTTGGTTCAATTCCTGTTCACCTCCAATTTCTGTTTGACATGTTTCTAGTTTGGTCAGTTGTCTTTTCACCTACCTGTCCTTAAAGCTATATTTAGTCACTTTTCTCTATAATTTAGGAGGGCAGCAATAACCACCTCAAGACAATTGAGTTTTTCTGTTGATTTTCAAATAAGGATTTGCAACTAAATCTAAACCTAAACCTAAAAGTGAGGCTATATATACATCATTCATAACACAAATATATGCATGCACATGCATGTATATAGTAGGCTTAATAAAGTCAGTGTAGCAGTGTTCTTTAAGCATATTTGAAATCAAATTATTTTCGTGCATTAATGATCCCCATGTCTAGAACTAAAAAAATTTAAAAAATCCAATAGTGCTTCTAGATCAGTTCAACAAATTATTAATCTTATTTGGCAAACATGTATTTACAACTCTGTGCAAGAGACTTGGAAATATGTGAGTTCCATTGCTGGTCCATAAACTATGTCGTGGAAAAAAAGTTAGGACACAAAATTAATAGGTGATGTCTGTGACACAAATGAGGTTAATATAAAATAGTTCAAAAGTTCACCAGTGAGTTGGAGGATTGAGGAATGGTTGAGATGCTGGTGACTTCTGAGCTACCTTTGTAGGACTTGAAAAGAGTAAGATGAAAGTGAACAACCATTTTGGTAAAGCGAAAAACTATTGGGAAGGAGAGGATGTTGTTTATGGAACAGTGGTAGCCACAGCATAGAGTGCATTTTTGGGTTTCTCCTTAGTAGGACATAGTTGTGCAAAGATTGTGAAAAGCTTAAAATATCTATGCTAAGGAATATGCATTTAAATCCACAGACAGTAGGACTATGTTTTTGTGGGAAAGTATTGTGATCAGAACCATTCTTTGAAGGTTAGAGAGAAGGAATAGAACTTGGTATATCTCTAAACTAGTTTTCTCAGTTCAATGCAGTACAGAAGTTAAAGTCAGGTGTGCTTAAATTAACTTCATTCTTGTGTGTGCATGTATTCATGCATGCTCATTTATAAACACAAGTTTTTTATTGTATTTATTGGTAGGAATAAGCAATACTTTAATGAAATCTTTTGGTATTGCCATAATGTGCTATTTTCTTTGTCTTACCAGTTTTATAAATAATATTAATATGACTACTAATGAGAGTTTAGGGTAGTATACCCAGCAAGAGTACCTTTTAGACAAATACTTTTATGACTGTTAATTTATTCTCTTGCTCTTTGTTATTAATAAACATTTTGTCTATTTCAGTTCCTCATCAGCTTTTTTAACAATGAAATTTTAAAGAATCTGCTTCTGCATTGCTATGGCAGTGTTTTTGAGCCAACCGAATTGAAAATGTTTGGTGCTGTTAAAAAGAATTGTTTTCTTTATTCTCAAACTGATGGTTGTCATTTTTATGTATTCCTTTGACCATCAAAGGATTTTCTGGTGTACAAATATTTGACTTTTGACCTCAGTATTTTCACTCGTAAGGAATACCTAGAATTGGTGTCATTATGTAGTAAACATTCAGTATTTCAATGTCTTAAATTTAACATAAGCTTCATAGAACACTTATAAGTGCTGTAAGATTTAGGCATATAACTACCTTAGTATTTTCTTTTACGATGAACTTCCATAAGCAAGGCTATCTTTTAATTATTTAGAATTAACATATTTGATCTTTGTTCTATTGCCTATGAACCTTTTGGCAGAGAAAAAATGGAGACCATCAGTTAATTTTTCAATTTTTGCATTGTTTTATTATGCTCAGTTCATGATATAGTTTTCTGAGCTATATATAACTGTTAAATTATGCAGTCAGTTGTGATTAATAGAAATTGAAGTGCTTTTAGATGTAAAATATGTAGCCTTTACAGTTAAAAAATGTTGAGGATAACCTATGCAAGGCACAAAAGATTTATTAGTAAAGCTATGGCTAGGTTTTTTTTCCTTTTGGCTCACCATCAAAAATTGCCTATCAGTAGATGGTAACTTTTTCAAAATTTCTATGATTCTATGGATAGCAAAAGTCCAGTCGTCTTTCTCAGATGGACTTTTGTATTGTTGGTAATAGGCCTTCACAATATAGAACTATAAAAGGAACTCTTTCTCTTGTGAATTTACTAATGTGAGTCACAGTTGAGGCAGGAATGATATTATTGAGTTCTAATGATAATTTTTGTCAGATCAAGGATTGAAGCATCTGCATAATTTGTTCCATGTTCTCTTGTATTTTACCTCTTGTAATCCAGACAGCTGACCAGTTTTGACTTTGGGTCTAACTACCTATTGTCTTTCATTAAATAAACAATCAAGCAAATAATGCCAATACTGGAAAACTAATAATCTTTAGTAATATTGCCTTAATTTAACAGCTCTACATTAATCATACTCCTCCACCACTATCCAAGAGTAAAGAGAGAGAAATGGACAAGAAAGATTTGGACAAGTCGAGGGAAAGATCCAGAGAAAGAGAGAAAAAAGATGAAAAGGACAGGAAAGAGCGAAAAAGGGTTTGTAATTTTTTTAACAACTAGTTTGGAAAGCTTATTATCATGTACTGTAGTTTTTTTTAATTATTAGTTTGTTTCATGGCAGCCTATAATTTCATATTTTTTAAACTGGTGCTCTCACTCTAAAGTATGCTTGAATCTTTAGGATCTACAGCCTGGTAATCTCTGCCAGCTCTGCTTGTATTTTCATTGTCATTTTGTTGTGTTTGTGCAATTACCCCTAAATATTCCCCTATGCTAGTTAGTTGTTATGCCTTGTATAAAAGTAATACTTTACACAAAAACATAAGCTCTTGATCAATGTAGTTCACAATTCTTGATTCTAGGATCACTCAAACAATGACCGTGAAGTGCCACCAGACTTAACCAAGAGACGGAAAGAGGAAAATGGAACAAGTAGGTAGATTTACTATGTTTGAAGCAATCATCAAACTGAATTGGAGAAGGATTTCATCATTCTCTTTTGTAATTTTTAGTGGGGGTTTCAAAACACAAAAGTGAAAGTCCATGTGAGTCTCCTTATGCAAATGAGAAAGACAAGGAAAAAAATAAGTCAAAATCTTCAGGCAAAGAAAAAGGTGGCGATTCATTTAAATCTGAAAAGATGGATAAAATCTCCTCTGGTGGAAAAAAGGTAAAGTAGAAAATCCAAGGAATTACATACTTTTTTCTAGTAAAAGAACCCGTTGACATTTGAGCAGATACTGAGTGTTTTGTAGTCAAGTACTATTTTGGGAGAGGGCAGGTTACATAGGGAATTAAGCCAGTTCAGTGCCAGATTACTGGGAGAATTAATTCTACTGTCTCTGAAGTTCCTTTTCTCTCCATTATACTCTCACTTCTGTTGAGTTTCAACTATTTCCTCCACTCTTCGGTTCTTAGACTTTAGTTTCTCTTTGTTCATCATATTAAAATATGGTTACAAATATTCTCCCTGATCATTACACTGTCATAAACTATTGTTAACTTTTTTTGTTTTTGGGCCACACGAGTTGGTGCTCAGGGCTTATTCCTGGCTCTGTGCTCATGGATCACTCCTGGCAGTGCTCAGGGGATCACATGGGGTGCCAGGAATTGAACCTGGCCGGCTGCATGCAAAGCAGATGCCCTACCTGCTGTACTATCTCTCCAGCCCCATGAAATATTGTGATTTTTAAAGCATATTTTTATAATACTTTCTCCTGATAAACACTTATGTGTTTGCAAATTGTATGTGATTTTCAGATTAAATGTGGTGTGGATTCTCTTTGATACTAATGGCTGATATTCAAAATAAATTTCAAGCAACTGTCATAAATTAAACATGTTATTCCCAATGTATAAAATATTTTACAAAAACACTATTCTGAGATATATTCACAGTATATAACCCATATTCAAAATACTTTAAAAGTTTTGGAAAAATAAGGTGAAAGTTTAAATTTTTATATGCTTTAAAAAGGAAAACTTTTGAAATACAAATTTTTAAAGTAAAATTTGTGAAACTGAAAATCATTTTAAAACGTGCAATTTAGTGTATTTAGTATTTTAACACTTATTCAGTCATCATCATAATCATCATCATCTTCTAGTTCCAGAAAAATTTTCATCGCCCTCGATAAAATCCCCTTACTCATTAAACAGTCATTCCCCATTTTCCATTTTCCATCCCTTTAGTTCCTGACAGCTATTAATCTGCTTTCTGTCTTTATGGATTTACCAATTTTGGATAATTCGTTAAAACGGGGAATTGTCTAGTATTGTGGCCTCTTCTGACTTTCACTTAACAATATATAATATTTTTGTCTTTTGAGGCCACACCTGTCAGTGCTAAGGGGACCATGCAGTGCCAAGGTTCAAATCTGGACCTGCATGCAGAGCATGTGCTCTAGCCCTCTGAACCATCTCTTTGGCCCTGGTATTTTTAAGATTCTTCTATGGTATCATGTATCAGCACTTCATTTTTTATTATGAATAAATAATACTCCATTGCATGAATATACCACATTTGTTTACCCATTCGTCAGTTGATGGGCATTACGTTGTTTTTTACATTTCAGCTATTGGCTATTGTAAATAGTGCTGTTATGAACATGTGTATGCTGTTAAGTATTTGCTTGAAACGTGTTTTAAATTTTTTGTGTATACCCAGGAGTGGAATTTCTGGTTTATTTGGTAATGCTATGTTTTAACTTTTTGAAGGAACTGCTAAACCATTTTTTCACAGTGGATGCACAGTTTACCTTTCTTCCAGCAGCATATGAAGGGCTACCATTTTTCTACATCATTGACAATGCTTTCTGTTTTGTTTTTCTTTGTTTTTTTAATTATTATTGGTGTCCTTGTGGGTATGAAATGGTGTCTGATTGTGGTTTTGATTTTATATTTTCTTAATGACTAATGGTATTGTCCTTGGCCATTCATATGTCTTTGTTGGGGAAATATATTTGTATATTTTTACCTTTTTTCTTTTTGAGGAGGGGTGGGGTCTCCCAAGCAATCCTGGGGGGGCACTCCAATGATATGGCAGTTCAGTGCAAGAACTGGAGGGAATGGTGTTGCTTAGGCCCTTCAGTGGCCCAGGAACCCTACTCACTCCCTCTGCCCCTGGCAGTGTTTGATTCTTGTTTGTTTTGGGGCCATACCTGGCATTGCTCAGGGCTTATACCTGGCTATAAGCTCAGGGATAACACCTGGCAGAAAACCATATGTGGTGCCAGGGCTTGAACCTGGGTCTGCTACATGCAGTGCAAGTGCCTTACCTGCTGTACTATCTCTTCTACTGCAAAGACTTTTTTATATACTATAAATATTTGATCCTTTTGGGGACATGTGATTTGCAATTAATTTTCCATTTTGTAGGTTTTCTTTTTCTTTTCTTAGTTGCACGAAAGTTTTTGCTTTCCATCAAAATTTCAGTATTTTGCTTTTGTCGCTTCTGCTTTTTGTGTCATTAAGTTTTGGAAGAAAAAAATTCTTTACTTGTGGATAATGAAAAGGGATATGGGACTACTTTTTGTATTTTATTCCAACTAAATTCCATCATGCTTTATAGGAGTCCAGGCATGATAAAGAAAAGTTAGAAAAGAAAGAGAAACGGGACAGTTCAGGAGGAAAGGAAGAGAAGAAACAATATCCTTTTACAAGTTTATTATTTATTTTCCGGTACCCAGAATAAAATCCAGTGCCTTACATACAATGCTATATTACCAGCCCTTTTGTTATTGATTTTAATCAGTGTAATGAAAAGCTTTGACAATGGTCATGTTTGAAATTATACTCTTTCAGTATGTGGTTAAAATGCTTATTTTCTTTTCATTTTATTTTGGTTTTGGGGACTGGTTGTGTTAGCCTGGTTGTGCTCAGGCTAACTCTTGGCTCTCTGCTCACGTATCACTCCTGGTGGTGCTCAGGAGAACGTATGTTGTCCCGGGGAACTAACCTAGGTCAGCTGCATGCAAGGCAAGCACCTGGCTTGCTGTATTATCTCTCCTGCCTAAATACTTATTAACTTAATAAGTATTAATAAGTATAAGTAAGTATTAAATACGTATTGATCTCTCCAGTAACTCTCAAATATATGAAGTATGAAAATGGGAGACTTGATGTCTGTTTTTTAACATCTGTGATGACAGGTTATTGTATGACACCAAAGACTGTATTAAGAAAGAAAACAGAGTCCTTTGAACTGATTATATGAGAAATAGAAGGCAAATTAAAGCAGCAGGTGAGCAGAGCTGGTAGAATTTGAGGCCACCTGCTGGTCATAACCAATAATTTCTGTGACCGTTGGATTGTTCTGAGAGATAAGACACCATTCTGTTTTTTTTTCCCCCATAAAGTTGTTCTCCCTTAATTTGCCATCCACTCATAAGTCTTCGGACAAGCACAGATAATGAAGACTTAAAATCAAGGTGAGTGCTCTTTCACCTCCGTTTCATTTAAAGACACACAAAATGAGGTCAGATAATGTTCAATAGACCAGATTAGTTTTGTAACATACAACTAGAATTTTTACCTAAATATAATAACCAGGCCTTTTGATATAGATTCAAATCCAGATTCACAGTTCTGTTTAAGGTGTTTTTCAGTTTTTGCTAAGTTGCTACATGCTTTTATGAAAATTCATTTTTTAAAAACTACATTGGCTCTCTTTGCATCATTTTTAGCATCAAGATAAATATAAAAACATTGAGTCTCTCTTCACTGATTGCCATCTTTTCTGTATAATTATCTTTTTTAAAGAAAGTTCCTACATAGTCCTGCAGGTTGTGGTGGCTAGCTTCATTTTATAGATAAAGAAACAGACTCAAAATGCAGAGATATTAGCTGACAGAACCAATAAGCAAAAGTTCTTAGTCCAGTGTTTTTTATTCTTTTTGCCTTTTCATATAGGCATGTTATGCAGAAAATTTAGTTTTAAGCTTCTCTGCCTTTTTTTCTCTACCACTGCCTATGCTTTACAAAACAAAAAATAAGATCTCTGTTGTTTGGAATTTAAAATGTGCAGCTTTGTCATATCATGTAAGATAGTTATCATGTCAGATTATAAAGTGTCTTAACAATCAAATTCCATATCCTAGGTGTAGATAGTGGGTTTAGAACCCAGCATAGTCTATTTTGAGCACTAAAAACATGATCTGAATGTTCTTATTCAGATTGGGTGATGCCTTAAGATTATTGAGGTATGCAGAATTACTTGCCCTCTTCTTTGTCTAGTCACTTCTTGCTTTCTTGTTGGTCATTAAATTCTCCTTAATGATAATCCTATAAACTTGTCTGTCCTTTCCCTCTGTAGTATTTGCTGTATCTAATCTTTTGTGAAAAACAGATAACCAAGGCTATTTATTGTCATTTAAATTAAGGATAAATACCTGAGGTGGCTTTCTGTGTAAAGGTAGAAGCTTTAGGGTATGGATTTGGTCCTAGTATTTTGGTTAAAAAGAAGCATTTTGAGGTTGCCTAGTAGATAACCATCTGATACTTTTTCTGCATAGTTGTTCTGTGTCTGTTATCTAAGTAGTATAGAGTCTGGTAAATGGAGTTACTCAGACCATTGAGAATATAGTAGATTTGGGAAAGGGGAGATAGGGCCATATCCTGCTGTGCTCAGGGTTTTCTCCTTGGTTCATGCTCAGTAATAACTCCTGGCAGTGCTCAGGGAGCCATATATGGTGCTTGGGTGTCTGGTTCAAGTTGGCTACAACATCATCATCATCATTATTATCATCATCATCATCATCATCATCATCATCATCATCATCATCCCGTTGATCATCAAATTTCTCGAGCGGTCTCAGTAACATCTCCATTCGTCTAAGCCCTGAGATTTTAGAAGCAGCTCTCCACTCGTCCTTACAACGATGCCGTACTGGAGGCTCTTTCAGGGTCAGAGGAATGAGATCCAGCTTGTTACTGGTTTAGGCACACTAATACACCATGGGGACCTTGCGAGGCTCTCCTGTGTGGGCAGGAAACTCCCAGTAATTTGCCAGGTTCTCCCAGAGGAAGAGGTAGGCTATAAAATACCGCGAGGCTGCAAAGCGGCCGTGCACTTCCGGGAGCTTGCTTTTAAGTCTCTGGATGCTGGCCGTTGACAGGATTACACGGCGTCAGGGGAAGTCCCTGGGTGTTACTGCCTAGCTACTGGGAGATGGGAAATCTGGGCGGAGCAGGCCCAGTCCCAATCCGAGCAGCCTTGGAAGTCTCAGCCCTGGGTCCTACACACCTGTGTTCCTTCATGCGTGAGGCTCGTCCGAACATGTGGAGAGGGGCCTTGAGCATGGCGGTGGCTAGGCTCCAGAGGTCTTTGGCCGCTGGGAGCTCTGTTCGGGCTGGGGAGGGAAGGTAGAGCCCATCCCCTCTGAGGAGGCCCCGGGGAAGAAAGCCAGGTGCTTGGGCAAGAGACTCTTTGCCAAGTTGGCTACATGCAAGGCAAATGCCCTAATGCTATACTACCTCTCTGGCCCGTAACATAGATCTTTTATATTAGGAATATTGTAAAAGAAATTTATATACCAGTTCTTTAATTCTAAGTTATTATAAACTCAAGACCCCTTTTCATTTCTTCAACCAAACCTTTATTTTGGTTTGGCTTTTTATACTTTTTATTCTTCTTACTTTGCCATATGGTTTTATTAAACAAAACAAAGAATGCTACCTTTAATATCTTCAAATGGGATGGTTCAAGGATTGTCACTGACAATTCTGTGATTTTATGTATTTTTCTTTACTCAGTACCTACATATTATTCCTTGGTATGTGAAAGTTATGCTACAGAACCTCATCCATATTCACCTAGGCTTTGCCTTTTTCTAATTTCTCAGAGGCATGAAAAGACTGAGCAGGGTGCTAGGTTGGTGTGGTCTTATAGCTAAACATCTGAATTTAGATATCCTTTGAACATATATTTAGCTTGACGTTCTCTGTGTTCAATTGCTTGTTGAAACCTATGCACTATACCTTCTTTTTAGGTAGACTTTTAATTTTACAAGGCTCTGGTTGATTTTTTCCCCTTCTATTTTAGCTGCCTTTTTGTGTTAGTTATATTCTAGGATAAGTGAGATCTTACTGTTCTTTTTCAGGTCTCATCATTTTTGAATGGCACCACTTACCTTTAAGTTACTTCAAATATGCTGCTCCTCTTTCTCTTTTATATTATTTTTCATTTTACAGAAAAGGGAGCTACTAAATAATGTCACATTTTCCTAATTCAGAGAAGTTAGTAATTCTAAGATTCAGTTTTGGTTTCTGGAAGGAACTATTTGAGAGGGGTAAATTAAAAAGTGACATTGACTTATAAATACCATTCTGGCTTTAGAAATATTAAAATGATCACATTAGGGTTAAGAAAATACAGTATACAAATGTGACCCAGATTAAAAGTCTGCGCCTCATAACTTTTAATAAAGTAAAAACCTTCCTGTCTGTTTTTGTTGAGTGTTGTTGCTAAAATTCTTGCCTAAGCTAATAATTTTCTTGATTTAGTCTCTTAAACAATACTAGTTAGCTTCTTTGTTTTAACCTTCCCCACTAATTTATTAAAATTTTCCTCCTGGAACCATCCTTTAACTTATTACTTATAATTTGATATGTGTTGCCCTTTATCTTGAATGTTGGGTTTGACTAATTTGTTTTAGATTAGGTTTTAAATTTATTATAGTTTGACTGACTTTAAAAATCTTTATTTTGGTGTTGTGGTTTACAATAATTTTAATGATGATTTCATGCATACATCATTGCAACACCATACCAGAATTACCCACTTCCCTCTACTAAGATCTTCTCTGATTAGTTTTCACCTTCTGTGCCCCGCTCCCCAACTGTAAGCTCAGTTCTGTAGACCAACTCTTCAGTTATGTTGTCTTTGGACATTTATTGCTCCCTGTCTGTCCTTAAGTTTCATTATTAGATACATTATTTTCTACATATCCACTTTCTTTTGACTTACTTCACCCAGCATGATACCTCCTAGCAGCAAATTACATAATTTTTTTCTTTCTTATATAGTATTCCATTATCCATACCACCCCTTTATATTTTTGGGTTTTACTTTGCCTTTATTTTTTCCCCTTTTTAATTGAATCGCTGTGAGATGCACAGTTGCAGAGTTGTTTGTGATTAGGTTTAAGTCCTACAGTGTTCCAGCACTGGTCCTTTCACCAGTGTACATTTCCAACACCAGTGTCCCCAGTTTCTAGTTTCCCTCCCACCTCCACCCCTGAAGCCTGCCTTAGCAGACCTATCTCCCTTTCCCTCTCCCTCTCCCTCTTCCCCTCCTCACTCCCCCCTTCCCCTTAGCGTCCCCTTGCCTTTTAGACTAGTAATACAGATACTGAAAATTCCTTATGTCTCTTTACCTCCTTTTAGCATTCCGTTTGTGTCCAGAGTGTTCATTTCCAACTATCATACTACCACAACATTTGGTTGTTCTCCATATCTTGGCTATTGTACTAAGCTCGACAATGAATATAGATATGTATATATAATGTTATTGTGCTTTCAGAGTCAATTCTAAGAAGCATTATTGTGGGGGTACTATGGCAGGTCTTTTGAATTTTGAGAAATCTCTATATAGCTTTTCATAGAGGTTAAACAAGATGAATTCCCACCAATAATGAATGAGAGTACCATTCTCACCACATCCCCACTAACACTGGTTCTTGGCAGAAATTTTAATGTATGTCATTCTGACTGGTGTGAGATGGCATCTCATTTTTTAAGTGAAGCAAAATTGTTTTTATTCAAAGAAATTTACATAGAGAAATATGAGGGAGAGAGAGACATGTTCAAGAGAGAACATGGGCTTCACCAGAGGGGGAAACACACATCTCATTATTGTTTTGATTTGCATTTCCCTAATCATAAGTGAAGATAAGCAGTTTTCATGGACTTTTATATGTCTTTTTTGGGGGGTAAGAGTATGTTCAGCTCTGCTTGGGTTGTTTTTGGATGTTGAGCCTTGTGAGTGCCTTGCATATCTTGGATATTAGCCTTTTATCTTATGTTATATGCAAAATTTTCCCATTTAATTGGGTACCTTTATTTTAACATGAGTTTCTTTTGCTGTACAGAAGCTTTTTAATTTGATGTAGTCCATTTGCTTATTTTTTGATATTTTTGGTCTTTGGTTCTAGTCATCTTGTTGAAGACACTCCAGAAGTTCATATCCTGCAGAACTCTGCTTATGTTTTCTTCAGTGTATTTTATGGATTCTGGCCTAATTTCACGGTCTTTAATCCACTTTGAATTTACTTACATGAATGGTGTGAGATATGGTTCCTATTTCAGTTTTTACATCTGGTTCTCCATATTTTATAGCACTATTTGTTGAACTTTCTTAGCTCCACTTTGTGTGTGTGTGTATATTTCTTTTGTCACAGTTTAAATTCCCATAAATCTGGGAGTTTAACTGAGAACTTGCAGTTCTGTTCCACTGGTGTCTCAATTCTGTTTCATTGTTATCTGTATTCCAGTATCATGCTGTTTTGATTATTATAACTTTGTTGTACAATTCAAAGTTGAGACATACAATACTTTTTATCTTTTTTTCTTCTTAGAGTTGCTTTGGATATTTTGGGAAGTTTCATGGTTCCATAAAAATTTTAGGAGAGTTTGTTCCAGTTTTTTTAAGTATGTCATTGGAATTTACTGGATAGTGCATTAAATCTGTGTAATGCTTTGTAGTTCAACTAACTTTTAAGGTTCCTTTTATAAATAAGATTCTGTGTTAAAACAGACTTGATCTCAGGCTTTGAGAAGCTTAGGCGTCTTAGACTTTAATTTCAAACAACATTAGCAATGAGCTCTTTTCTTTCAATCTGTATCTGTAATACAGAGTATTTCTGTTCTAATCCTTCTTTCCAACAAGACTTGATAATATTTTTTAAGGTTGTCTCAATTCCAGTCTCAAAGGTATACTCTAACTTAGACTAAGTGTTACAAATTCTCAAGCTTTGCGCAGAATCTACCTTGTTAGATGTGCTTTCTTGGCCTCATAGAATATTTTGCATTAACAATTGGTTATCATTAGAAATCAGAAATTCACTATCTAGATTTCATTTTGCTAGAAGAACCGACATGTCTGGTAACATATTTTGAGTTTTATGTGACAGTAGTGAGCTAGAATTGTCTAGGCGCAGTATTCCTTTTTTTTTTCTTTTTGGGTCGTACCTAGCAATGCTCAGGGGTTACTTCTGGGTCATGCACTCAGGAATTACTCTTGGTGGTGCTTGGGGGACCATATGGGGATGCTGGGAATCGAACCCAGGTTGGTCGTGTGCAAGGCAAACGCCCTACCTGCTGTGCTATCACTCCAGCCCCAAGTGCAATATTCCTTAAGTAGAAAGTAGGTCTGTTTTTGCTAGTCTTAATTTATTCTTAGCTTACTTTACATTAACCTGTACCAACAGTCAGTTTCTAAAATTACTTTTCTGAGTCTTTTGTCTTTAGTACATACTTGGAAACATCTCTCAAGTGTTTCAGGAATGTGTTGCCTTTATGAGGCTTATTTTTAGATTCTGGACATATTTAGTGGATAGAAAGAGTTTAAGTTCCTTTTTTATTGTTTTTGAGCCACACGTAGATTTGCCTAGGGATCACTCCTGGCATTGCTCAGAGTGCCCATATGTGGGGTTCTGGGAATCGACCTGGGTCATTCGTGTGCAAGGCAAATGCCCTATGTACTACTCATGTGTTTAAGGTTCTTTTCCCCAGTAATTTCACCCTGTGTGTGTATTTGATAGGGTTAGCACCAGGGCTTGCTTGCAAAGTCTTAATCATTGATTCCTAGTACATATGAGTATGCTATATATTTCTTTCCTTGTGATTTTGTTGAATGCAGTAATTGCATCCCTTCCTTCTACTCAAAAAACTATGATTTTGTTTTAATTCTACTTGAAGGGCTATTATGAAAGCCGGTAGTGCTTAGGGCTTACTCCTGGTGCTCTGCACTCAGAAATTAGTTCTGTGGGTGCTTGGGGTACCATAGAGGTTCCCAGGTATGTTTACATGCAAGACAAGCACACTATCTGCTGTACTCTTGCTCCAGCCCTATTTTGTAAGTATTGATAATTTCAAGTATTATCTCTTGGAATAGAGAAATAGCATTGACCATTATTTTCTTTTCAATTAAAATATTTGATTATAGTATGTGCTTAATAAATGCCTTTGTTACAACTTATTTATTGATGGTAGCATTATTATTCTATAATTTTTATCTACATTAATTTTAAAACATTCAGAATTTTTTAGGAGATTGAAATGATATACACAAGCCTTTCTATCTCCATTATCAACCTTTACACACTTTAAAGGACAATAAATTTTTTGTTCCTTTCTTGCACTGAAGATTGACCAAATGTTCATTGAAATGTTTTTTGTAAGTTAGCTCATAAGCACGCACTCTCAAGAAGGCTCCTGTGTCACAGTAACTACTGAGTGTGACTGTCACATACACATTTTTCCACCCTTTATGCAACTACAATTCTGGTACAACAAATTCCAGTTTTAAATCTGTGTTGTAGTTATCAACAAGGACTGTGCTTGCTGTAATAAGAATTTTTAAGCAACAGCATGAGGATAATTATAGTAAAGTGGAATTAGAATGATTATCCCTTCATTTTTCTTTTTACAACTTCATCCTCAAATAATTGTTTAACAATCAACCTCATCCATATATGCCTTTCTACATGGTTTGTGATGGTGATTACGGTGGTGATAGGGGCAATTTTGTATATGTGTGTGTGTTTGTAAGGGTAGCTGAGAGGGTGGGAGAACAGAAAGAGAACACTGAGCTCATAAAATCTTAACATCTTTAGGCATTGTCAAAACAAAGGGAACTAAATTCTGGAATGCCTCTTCTGATATAAAGATACTTAACCAAAATAATCTATTGTTAATTTTGTGCTTTATAATTTTTAATTTCATAAGTTTTAATTTCACTTAAGGTTTGATCATCAGTTGTGGCGTTTTATGAGGGATTTATTGAACTATTAGTAAATTCTTATGACATCTATGGTGAACTGACATAAAATTTGAGTATGTGTGTTCAGAAAGGCATATCTCTTTAGTTATGTTTTCACCTTCTCTACTTTAATAACCAGGCTTACCTGTCCTTCAGACCATCCTGTTTCTTCAAACTTGTGTCTTGTCACAACTTTCTATAAAATAACATATAAAATCTGCTTTTACAGAGAGGTTGATCTTTGAGGGCTTTCCATGTATAGTTTTCAAATTTCCTCACAAGTTAGGAGAGCATAATGGAACATAGCAGAATTGACAAGCATACCAATGCAGCTGGGTTCTATTTCTGGCAAGAAAAAGGAAGGGGGAAAACCCAAGACGTCTAGATAATTCTCAATAGAACGTGAATGTAATCTTGTTTCAATGAGACGTAGAAGGCGACCTTTGTTGGGTTTTATGTCCTGCAAACATGTTATTGTCAGTATAGTTTATAGATTCAATAGAGTAGGTATCTAGGGCACAAGAAAGCCAACTCTGAACCAAACTGAAGGATTGTTTTTTAAATATCTGAGAAACATCACTCTGAGTTGTGAAAAAGGATCTGTAAGCCTTTATATTTAGAGCCTATTATTTACAATGGTTAAAATGGCATGCACAATTTTTAAGAAGTAAAAAAGTGCATTTTTTGTTGGTGGGCCACACCTGGTGGTATTCAGGACTTACTCCTGGCTCCGCCTCAGGGGTTGCTTCCTGGCCATGCTTGGGACCATATGTGGTGCCAGGAATCAAATAGGATTGACTGCAAAAATAGCACATAGTCTTAAAAGTAAAATGTTCAAAAAATGTTATGGTTGTCAATGTATATTTTGATTGTTAATGATTAGAAAAGACTACTCTTCTGAAAGAGTCCTAAACACTTAAGTTTCACACAGTTTCATCACTATGTGACTTTATTCTTGGTGGTAGCTAGCTTCTTCTGAAGTTCATTGAACTTGGGGGTGGTTTTCAGTTTGTGATTCAACACTTCAGCATTATTTAATTTTATAAATACACTCGACACTGCTGAAAGACTGACATCCACTGTCCTCTTTCCACTTGCTCTTGTGCTTGCTGATTTGTCATTCCAGGGTATGGACAGATCCCTAAGCTGAAGGTCCCCCAGAGGAGGATGTCAAAGCTCCATGCGTCATTCTAAGAACGATATCTCCCATAATTAAGAGCTTCTGGTGCTGTCCATTTAATGGGAATCTGCTTTAAGTCAGAAGATGAATATACACCACCATCCTCTTGACGAGACATTCCAAAGTCATGATTTTCAGAACATTATTTTCACCTCCAGGCAGTTTCTTGCAGCAAGGCCCTTGTGTGTACAATTTTTACTCAAGATACGCCATCCAGAAGCAGCATCTAATGAAAATTTCATTGTTTTTAGTTCATCCTTCTTAACGAGAAAAGGAGAGAAAATTGCTTCCTGGAACCAGTTCCTTAATGATGTAGATAGGCTGTATTTGTGTTTGAACTCTTATAAGTTTGACAATATTGGTATGATTGAATTGTTTAAGGATTTTTAGCTTCTTGTAAAAATTTTAATTTCAGTTCCTAGGAAAGATCACCTTTGCCAGTTTTAACGGCAACAGAAGTTTTATCCTTTGATGGCTCTTAATATCGTCAAAATTTCCATTCCCAACAGTTTTCCTGATGTGAAGTCTTCATGATTGAGAACCCATTTCTTAATTCTATTTATGGATATTCGGGTACTATGATGATCTCCATTGGAACATAATCTTTTTTTTCGATTTAAAAAAAAGAAAATTTATGCACAAATTTGCCATTTTAAAATGGTTTTTTTTTGTATATTATGCTGTACTCATCACCACAGTCTGATTCCAGAAAATTTTATCGCTGAAAAGAGATTCCACAGCAATTAGCAGTTATTCCCAATTCACAATTCCCCCAGCTCCTGGAAATAAATAATGTATTTTCTGTCTATGAATTTGCCTGTTTTGGACATTTCATAATAATGGAATCATGCAATATGTGATCTTTAGTGTCTGACTTCTTTAACATCATGTTTTCAAGATTCATCTATGTTATAGCATGTATCAGAACTTTCTTTTTATAACTGAATAATACTCCATTGTATGACTGTGTATCACGTTTTGTTTATCCATTCATTAGTGATGGAAGGAACTTTCAAGTATTGAAATTGTAAGTTCAACGTTAGTGTACCCACAGTTAAAATTGGTAATGTCAAGATTATCAATGGTGTGTGTGAACAGAATGTTATATAGAAATGATATGTAAATTATTTGTCAGCATTTCATGAAAGTGTGATGATTTTCTAAGGCCCTTGTAGCTTTGATTTTATGAAATATGTGAATGTAGTATTTTCATCAATAAAGTTTAATGCATTAAGCATTAGTTTAAAATTTGAGAACAATATTAGGCAGATAAACTTATTTGCCACATGTTGTAATGGTTATGTTTTGAAATTATTTCAATATGCAGTATTTGAAAAATGTCAATACATAAAGGAAAGGAAATAAGTATAATTAAGTCAATATATTTTTAAAGCAATTTTTATAATTTAGCAGACATTACATCTTAATATGTCACTATTAAAACTGCATCCTTATGAAAAAATGTGATGTCATTTTTCTTTGTGGATCCTGTAAAATCAGTCTTTTCATTGCTATGTGTTGTTTACTTTAGAAAAGTAATTGCTTCCCCCTGTGAAATGTTTTGCTGACTTTTCTTTCATTCTCTATGCCCCTTTTCATTCCTACTCTCCTTTCTCATAATATATTCATTTTAAAAACTAATCATTTTGCCCATTTTAAAGATTCTAAGAATGGGCATTAAAGAATACGCAAACATTATATCTCTACTACTTAATTCAAGCCTTATTGACAGAGCTTGTTTTTTCTTTCTGATTATTTTCTTCCCTTTCCTTCCTGTTCATGTTTCTCCCTCTTCCCTCCCTTTTTTCTTCCTTCTCTCTCACGTTCCACCTTTTTTCCTTCACTTCTCCCTTTTTACTGCCTCTCCTCTACCTTCGCTCCTTTCTTCCTTATCTATCAATATAATCACTTTGTTTCTTTCAGGTGGGATTGGAATGAAAGTGCTCATCTGTGACAAGAAAGTTTTCCTGAGTAGATTTCAACGAATTATGAAGAGTCCATTTGCATCTCCTTAAATTATTCAGTTTTCTGCTTTTGCTCCATGCTGAAAACTTTAAAAATCTTGAGTTGTGCATTACTGTATTTTAAATTGTGCTTAGTTTTTTCATGTTTATTTTCAGTAAATGGCTGAAAGTGTTAATTATTCTATATTTTTAGCACAATGTGCTGCTTATAGTTATCCAACAAGCAAATAAGGTTACATGTATACATAATTTCATTTTAGGTTAACTAAATATTGCCTGGGTTTAGTTTTTGTTATCCCCAAATTTGAAGTGCTTCCTTTTTTGGTTTGAAAATAAATAATTACTGAACATTTTGAATTTACCTCATTAAAAATTCAGTTTCAATTTATTATTTGGCTTGTTTCAGTGTTCATCACTAAAAACAGTGGGAACAGTGTGTCTTATGGAATGCTTAGAAATCATTTATATAATACTACATATACAGCATTAAAAATTGTTTTAAAGACAAAAAGGTACCAGCACTCTCTTATCCCTTGCCCTTTTTTCTTGTAATTGTTAGACAAATGGGGGGTTGGTGGTGTCAAATGTTAATTGTGTTTTAATCCTACAGCTACAGAGCTTTGTATTGCTAAACTTTCATCTGGAAAAGTTTCACAGTGACATTTTTAAAAGAAAAATTTTTTTATCTACTGAATTCTACCAGTGTAACCTTCTTCTAAATAAACAGTAGTTTTCTCAATGATTGTATATCATTGTGTATATGTTGTTTATTAAAATTAACTTAGACATAGTTGTTCTTTTATCATTTGAAAAATTATTAAGACACCAAGATTTATAAAATTACTCATAATAGTTGTTTCAGGCGTACAGTATTCCAACACCAATCTCATCACCAGTATGACTTTCCCTTCTCCAACACCCTCAGTTTCTCTCCTTTCCCCCAGTCCTGCCCCCTTAACAGGCACTTAACTAATTAATTTTATACTGCTTGCTACAAGAAAACTTATAGGGAATGGCAAATAGAATGATCAGAAAATCAATAAAAGTCAATTTGTGATGATTGATTGCTATACAATTTTAACCTCTATAAATTAAAATCATTTGATACAATATCATGCCTACTTTCACTTAAATAAGTTTTCACCTCTGGGTATCAAATACTTTGTATTAACTATTATTTTATACTTGGGTCTCATGGCAATAATCATGGCTTCCCTGTCATTAGTAAAACTTTTAATTTGCTGATATATTTTGGAGTTTACATGAAATAAGTTAAGCGTACAACTGTAAAATTTAGTGAGAATTTAAAAAGGAAGAGTATTTAAAAAAATTAAGGAGAAAATGTGAATAGGTCTATTAAAGTACAAAGTGTTTCAGGCTGGAGAAATAGTTCATAGGGTGTTTGCCTTCAGTGCAGCCGACCTGAGTTCGACCCCCAGTACTGTAAATGGTCCCTGAGCCCACCAAGAGTGATTCTAAGCTCAGATCCAGGATTCAGCCCCGAGAATTGTGTGGCCCAAAAGTCAAACGGGGGAAAAATGTGTTTTATCCTAAGAAGGGAATTTTTTAAAACAATCACTTTAAGATGGGCCTTTACAAAGATGTTTACAAAGGTTACAGTCACACAGTGTTCCAACACCCATCCCCCCATCAGTCTACATTTCCCAACACCAATGTCACCAGTTTCCCTCCCATCACCATCTCCCACTCCCCAGCATGCCTCTATGGCAGGCGCTTTACTTCTCTCTCCCTCTCCCACTTCCCTTTTTCTCCTCACCACCTTCCTTTTGGGCATTGTGGTTTGCAATGCAGATACTGAAGTAATACTGCTTTACCTACTTTGAACATTCAATTCTTGTTCAGTATGATAATTTCCAGCTATTGTCATGTCATACTGGTCTCTTCTCTATCTTACCTACTCTCTGCCCCACACACCCTTGTAGTTAATTCCAGCCATTGACTAGTCGTCCTAGTCCCATTTTCCCCTGTCTGTGAATATTAGTTTATGTGTGTGTGTGTGTGTGTATATATATATATATATATATATATATATATATATATGTTTGGATAGATAGATACGCTGGAGCGGTAGCACAGCGGGTAGGGTGTTTGCCTAGCATGCAGCCCACCCAGATTCGATTCTTCCGCCCCTCTCGGAGAGCCTGGAAAGCTACCAAGAATATCTCACCCTCACCTCACAGATCCTGGCAAGCTACCCATGGCCTATTCGATATGCCAAAAACAGTAACAAGTCTTACAATGGAGACGTTACTGGTGCCCGCTCGAGCAAATCGATGAGTTACAGGATGACAGTGATAGAGTGATATATATATATGTAAAAATATATAAAGAATTGGTTTAATATTTAAAGAAATAGATACTTCCGAAGTGCTAATACAGACAAGATTGCAAAAACAATCTCAAAAGAGTGATAAGACATAGAACTATCAATGAGATGTGAATTCATTGAAAATGTATAAGTTCTTTAGCAAGCTAGAAGTATACATTAATCTAGTAGAGGGCAACACGAGCACCATGAGTGACTGTCATACTTAATGTCATGAGCTGAGAAGCTTGTCCTGTTCTTTCAAGAAGCTTCTTTGATGCTTCATATTAAACTAGTTTCAAAGCGATAAATTCCCTAAGCTGTTGCTTATTGTCTCTGAAATGTGTCATTCCTTTAAATCTGAATGATAATCTAGCTGGATGAATATTCTTGATTTGATGTTCTTTTCATCGAATTTTTGTATGATAGCTCTCTATACTGCTTGGAGAGTGTTCTACTTTGAATCTTAAAGACTTTCCTTTTAATGTAAGTTCCTTACTGATCTTTCTCTGGGGTATTTGTAATTTTGAGTGCAGTGTATCAAGGAATTTTCCTAGTTGAGGCTCTTTGCTGGGACCCTTTGGGCCTCTTGAATCTTGATACCTATAATCCTAAGTTATAGGAAATTCCACCTCTATGATATTTCAAATTATTGTCTCATCAAATTTTCCTTCCTGTTCTTCAGGGACTGATGATTCTTATATTGTCCTGGATTTATCCCATAGTTTTGTGGTGTGCTGTTCATTTCTTTTCAGACTTTCTCCCATCTTCTGTTGTTTGCTTGAGATCTCTTCCATCTCATCCTTGAACTCCTTGATCTTTGCTCGGCTGCTGTTACTCTGTTCAGAGCTTCTATTGAATTTCTTTTTAATGTACCTACCTTGTTCTTCATTTCTGTAGTTTTCTCATTTTAGCACTTACACTTTGTTCTGCACTGTTGGCTTTTCTGACGACCTGTGCCATCGTTTCTTTGAGCTCATTAAACGTTCTCACAATAGTGTCACTAAAGTCATGGCCTGAGGATTTCCTGAGCTGGCTCTGCTGGTTAAACACTCTGTTCTTGTCTTATCTCAGTGAACTTGGTGGGCATCTTCCCTTCCTCTCCATTGTGTTGGCGGCGCTCTTACTGTGCTTTGTGAAATTTGGAGGAACTGTCATGGTTATGTGGTCATGCACTTTAGTAGCTATGGAGCTGGACCTGTAGGCCCTGTTTGGGTATGGAGTACAGAGGTTCAGAACCTGTGGAGCTGTGCCCATTCATATGGCAGAGTTCGGATTGTGGAAGCTGTTGGCACTCTCATTTCTTAGTCCATGGGCCACATGGTTTTCAAATGTTTCATCACTGTATCACTGTAATCCCGTTGCTCATCGATTTGCTCAAGCGGGCGCCAAGAACGTCTCCATTGTGAGACTTGTTACTGTTTTTGGCATATTGAGTACGCCACAGGTAGCTTGCCAGGCTCTGCCGTGTGAGAGGGATACTCTCGGTAGCTTGCTGGGCTCCTCAAGAGGGACAGGAATCGAACCAGGGTTAGCCGTGTGCAAGGCCAACGCCCTACCCACTGTGCTATATATAATAAGAAAAATCCCAGTTGCTTACCTCTGCATTTAGGGTATTTACAGTGGTCTGAAGACATGCTTAGCACATGGTTTTTCCAAATGTTATTAAGAACATGTTATTTCCCAGTAACATATATACACTGATTATTGGGAAACGAGATGATAAAACTTATGCAAATTAAAATTTTATTTAGAAAATGATAAGGCTTAAAATGATTGAGGAATGCTGACATATTTTATAGTTGTCAGGGGATGTAGCACTGTAGCACTGTCTTCCATTGTTCATCGATTTGCTCAAGCGGGCACCAGTAATGTCTCCATTTTGAGACTTGTTACTGTTTTTGGCATATAGAATATGCCACGGGTAGCTTGCCAGGCTCTGCCGTGCAGGCGGGATACTTTCAGTAGCTTGCCGGGTTCTCTGAGAGGGCGGAGGAATCAAACCCGGGTTGGCTGCATGCAAGACAAACGCCCTACCCACTGTGCTATCGCTCCAGTCAGAAGGGGGATGTAACTTAATTTTATTTTTATAAAGTAGCTCATAATATTTAATTACATTTAGTATTCGAACACCAATCGCACTACCATTGCACATTCCCACCACCATATTTTGGATGTTTCCATCCCAAACCCCAACCCCTGCCCCAAAGAAATACTGAAATAAGTTATTTTGTATCGTTTGTCATAAATAAACCACTGAAAATGCTCCAAAAAACTTTCCTTAGAGGAGAACGTGTGAAGATTTCTTGTATTTCACCCAGGGGCCAATAAGCCCTTCTATAAGAGATTACTAATATGTTGTTAAGGGTTGAGCCTTGTGTGCTTATATATATCTATATATAAATATATATGATATATGGATATGTAAATATACATATATATGTAAAAATATATTTCACTCTGAAGTTGGTTGCCTTCTACTTTAAACCCAATCAAATGTGGTGCACTACTCTTGGAGTATGAGTAGTGTGAGGTATGAGATGTCACACAGCTGTGAATGCGGCAGAGCGGTCTCCAGGGGTAGATTTACTGGTGTTTGAGACTCATCCAAGTGTGTGGAGAGTGGCCATAAGCATGGCGGAGGTTGAGTTCTGGAGGTTTTTGGTTACTGGGCCTGGGTCCCTTGGGGCTGGGAGGGACCTCACCCATCCCGCTCTGGGGTGCCCTGAAGGAAACAGCCTGGCGTGGGTCCAGTGGCATGGCTCTGGCAGTGTCGTATGATCTCTTCTGAGAGAAGACAATGAGTCTCAGGGATGTAACTTTTTTTTTTAACATTTTTCGTCACACCCAGCAATGTTCAGGGGTTACTCCTGGCTCTGCACTCAGGAACCACTCCTGACAGTGCTCATGGGACCATATGGGATGCTCGGAATTGAACCTGGGTTGGCTGCATGCAAGGCAAACGCCCTACCCACTGTGCTATTGCTCCAGCCCCAGGAATGTAAATCGATGCTCCTCTTCAGGTAGTTAAAATTTTTTAAAAACAAGCATAATAGTGTCCAGAAGGATAGTAAAGCATACAGGGGGAGTGTCCTACTATTGCTCCGGCCTCCAAAGTTCCTGTTCTTAAAAAATGTCATTCTATATAATGGAGTTAAATGACAAATATTTAATGTTTGGTGGAAGGAGGTCCTCTGAGGGACAGTAAATTTGGATAAAGAGTTTGAGTGAGGCAAGGCTTACTAACTAGTCATATGGAGTGGCAATATATAAAGGAATATTTTAAAATTTTAATGAAGAGATAAACATACTTTGATCATTTTTCCTGATATCCTGCCCATTTTGAATCTTTTACATGAAAGTCAGGGCTGGAGCGATAGCACAGCGGGTAGGGCGTTTGCCTAGCACACAGCCGACCTGGGTTTGATTCCTCTGTCCCTCTCAGAGAGCCTGGCAAGCTACCTAGAGTATCCCACTCGCACAGTAGAGCCTGGCAAGCTACCCGTGGCTTATTCGATATGCCAAAAACAGTAACAAGTCTCACAATGAAGATGTTACTGGTGCCCGCTCAAGCAAATCAATGAGCAATCAGGATGACAGTGATACAGTGATATATGAAAGTCATGTAATCCATAGGATTCTTAAGCTACGAGGTTTGTTTTGTTTGGGGGCCACATCTAGCCGTGCTAAAGGGTAACTCCTGTCTCTGCTCAGCAATCCTGGTGGTGCTCTGGGGGACCATAATGGGGTGCCAGGGATCGAACCCATGTCGGCTGCATACCAGACAAGTGTCATATGTACTTCTCTGGTCCCTAAAGCTCTGACTGAGGTCTAATTATGGAGACTAAGCTTGCTAATTTCTAGAATGTAGTTCTTAATTTCAGGCTCATAGGTGGACTTGTAAGGTATCAATGGGCCCCATCTATCCCAGAAGTTGAATGTGACTTTGTGGTCTGTGCATTTCTCTGGGTCTTAGTTTTCAACAGATTCTCAAAAAGATCCACAGTGGCAAGTTTTTTTTTTCCTGTGTCTTGTTAAAACTACTAAAAACTTTATAATTGACCCCACATCTCTTGACTTACTGACAAATTGGAAGCTAATCTCCCCTATCTTGAACAGTAAAGGTAAAAGTTTTAATATTTTGCCTTGTCTTTTTGGTTGATCTACAAATGACTTACAGTTTGTTTTTGTAAAGTCACTGGTACATGATACAAAACATTTTTCTATTTCATGGAAACATTTTAAGTAATGGTGTGACACTCCGAATAGCCTCCAACAATTATATAATTATTTTATTCCTATATATATTATTTTATTTTCCCCTTACACTTTATATACAATGATGTTCATGATGATTTGTTACAGGCATTCAATATTTCAACACCAATCCCACCACCATTACACATTCCTGCCATCATTGTCTCCAATTTTCCAAACTACCCCCGTAGCAGGCCCTCAATAATTTATTTTATATTGCTTTCTATCAGTAATTTGATAACAGAATGATCAAAAAATGCTTTCTTAGAAGGAAGTTAGCGAAAATTGTTGTATCTCACCATGGGCTATTAAATCTTTGTATAAGAGATTACAAGATGTTGTTACAGGCTAAGCCTCCTGTGTTACTGTTTTGTTAATTACGGTTGGTTGCCTTCTACATTACATAACATCCAATATGGTGTACTACTGTTTAATCAGTGTTGTAGAGTTTGAAATGTTGCACGGTAGCAAATACGGCTGCCTGATCCAGGAATCCAATTTTTTTCAAGCAGAAAATATTTTTATTTATTTATTTAATCACCGTGGGGTACAGTTACAGACTTACAAACTTTCGTGCTTGTGTTTCAGTCATACAATGCTTGAGTACCCATCCCTCCACCAGTGCCCATTCTCCACCACCAATGATCCCAATATTCCTCCACTCCCCCACCCTGTCTCTGTGACAGGGCATTCCGTTTTGTTCTCTCTCTTCTTTTGGGTGTTGTGGTTTGCAATAGAGGTAATGAGTGACCATTGTGTTCAATCTATAGTCTGCTTTCAGCACACATCTCCCATCCTGAGTGCGTCCTCCAAACAACCTTTACTTGGTGTTCCCTTCTCTATATGAGCTGCCTTTTCCCCCAACATGTGATACCGGCTTCCAAGCTGTGGAGCAAACCTCATGGTCCTTATCTCTACAATTCTTGGGTGTTAGTCTCCCATTCCGTTACTTTATATTCCACAGATGAGTGCAATCTTTCTATGTCTGTCTCTCTCAGGGTAATACAGCTGGAGTTAAATTTTTGACTATTTGGGTAGTGGCTCTGGGCCATGTATGTTGACTACCAGGGTTTCTGAAAGTACAGGCAAATGGGGGTGGGGAGGCAGCCCATCCCTGTTCTGTGAAAGCATGGTGATTTCAGTCACAAAATCCACATACCTGAGTTTTTCAGCAGATTAATTTCTGGGTGAGGCTTGTCCCAAACAGTGGATTCCAGCCAGGAGCATAGTGTTGATTATGGAGTGTGGGAACTTTTGGTTGTTGGGGCTCTGTTTGGGTGGGCACTGGATTGATCTGCCCCTCTCTGGTGTGCCCAGTTTTTTGTGGGGTCCAAAAGAATCTCTGCGACTTGTTGATCTCTTTTGAGATTTGTTTAGTAGTCTCTGGATCATGGCCAGTGAATTAGTCGTATTTTATTCTAGTAAGGATTTATAAAGTATACAGTACAGTGTTGAAATTTTATTTCTGGGTATTAATCCCGGGCTGGAGTGGTAGCACAGCGGTTGGGCGTTCGCCTTTCACGCGGCAGACCCGAATTCAATTCCTCTGCCACTCTCGGAGCGCCTGGCAAGCTACCGAAAGTATTGAGCCCACGTGACAGAGCCTGGCAAGCTACCGTGGCATATTCAATATGCCAAAAACAGTAACAATAAGTCTCTCAATGAGAGACATTACTGGTGCCCGCTCGAACAAATCGATGAGCAATGGGATGACAGTGTCTGTGTTACTCACAACCCAGAACAAAAGCTAGAATTAATCCCAAAATGAGGTTAATAGCCCAAAATACCATGTACACATATGGGTACTGAATTGGCTATGAGATAGCAGACAGGCTACACAGAGGATGGAAATTTGGTATATTACACTCTCCATCATGAAAAAAAAAAGTTGTAGAGAAAATTTTGTGACTCTGAAACCCTGAAAGTTAGCTTGCATTCTTAGAAATAAATAAGTAAATTTTCTATATCCTTGATACCGACACTTTATCAGAAGGGTACTGCATAAATATCCTTTCCCATTCTGTAGATTGTCTTTCTATTTTGGTTACTGTTTCTTTTGAGTTGCAGAAGCTTCTTAGTTTGAGATAGTCCCATTTATTTATCTCTGTTTTCACTTGCTTTGCCAGTGGCATGTCAGCTTTGAAGATACCGTTGGCTTCAATGTCGTGGAGGTTTTGCCGGCCTTGTCTTCAATGTGCCTTAGGGATTCTGGTCTGATGTTGAGGTCTTTAATCCATTTTGATCTGACTTTTGTACAGGGTGATAGGTGGAGATCTAAGCCCATTTTTTTTGCATGTAGCTGTCCAGTTTTGCCAGCACAATTTGTTAAACATGCTTTTTTGCTCCAATTCACATTTCTTGCTTCCTTACCAAAGATTAGATGATCATATATTTGGGGTGCGTGTCAGAGTATTCAACCCTGTTCCATTGATCTGCAGCTCTGCATTTGTTCCAGTACCATGCTGTTTTAATTACTACCGCTTTGTAGTAGAGTTGGAAGTTGGGGAGGTTGATTCCTCCCATTTTCTTTTTCCCAAGAATCGCTTTAGCTATTCGTGGGGGTTTATTGTTCCATATGAATTTCAGGAGCGCTTGCTCCATTTCTTTGAAGAATGTCAAGGGTATCCTTATAGGAATCGCATTGAATTTGTACAATGCTTTGGGGAGTATTGCCATTTTGACAATATTAATTCTTCCAATCCATGAGCAGGGGATGTCTTTCCATTTCTTCGTGTCCTCTTTTATTTCCTGAAGTAGCGTTCTGTAGTTTTCATTATACACGTCCTTTACCTCCTTAGTTAAGCTGATTCCGAGGTACTTGGTTTTTGAAGCACAATTGTGAACGGGATTGCTTTTATCATGTCGCTTTCTTCTCTCCCATTATTTGCATATAGGAAAGCCATGGACTTTGGGTATTGATTTTATAGCCTACAACTTTACTATACGAGTCAATTGTTTCTAGGAGTTTCTTGGTAGAGGCTTTAGGGTTCCCTAGGTATAGTATCATATCATCTGCGAATAGTGAGAGCTTGATTTCTTCCTTTCCTACCTGACTGCCCTTAATATCTTTTTCTTGCTTAATCAATATTGCCAGTACTTCCAGCACTGGTTGTACTCCACAAGAAGAAAACTACCAACCCGATCAAAAAATGGGGTGATGAAATGAACAGAAACTTTCCTAAAGAAGAAATCCAAATGGCTGAGAGGCACAGGAGAAAATGTTCAACATCACTAATCATCAGGGAGATGCAGATTAAAATAATGAGATATCATCTCACACCACAGAGACTGACCCAAATCCCAAAAAACAAAAGCAACCGGTGTTGGCATGGATGTGGGGAGAAAGGGACCCTCCTCCACTGCTGGTGGGAATGCCAACTGGTTCAGCCCTTTTGGAAAACAATATGGACAATTCTCAAAAAATTAGAAATTGAGTTTCCATTTGACCCAGCAATACCATTCCTGAAATATATCCCGGAGAGGCAAAAAGGTATAGTAGAAATGACATCTGGATTTATATTTTCATTGCAGCACTGTTTACAATAGCCACAATATGGAAAAAAACAGAGTGCCCAAAAACAGATGACTGGTTAAAGAAACTTTGGTACATCTACAAAATGGAATACTATGCAGCTGTTAGAAAAGATGAAGTCATGAAATTTGCATATAAGTGGATCAACATGGAAAGTATCATGTCAAGTGAAATGAGTCAGAAGGAAAGAGACAGACATAGAAAGATTGCACTCATATGTGGAATATAAAGTAGCTGAGAGGTACAAGCTTACAATGATGCAATTTCTGGCAGAAATTTCTCTGGACTTAGTCACTAAAATACTAAAATACAGAAATCCAAAACCGTGCCGCTGCTAGTGTGGCTGCTCGAACTCATATCTCTTCAAGTTCTCAGCAATGGAAAATGAATTATCAAATGCTTCCTTTTCAGCAGGTCTGACTTCGGGGGAGAAACTCCAAACAATAATAGTGAGCTTTTTTTGAAATATTGAATGTAATCAAAGTAATGTGAAAGTTAAGTGAAATTTATCAGTTACACAGGCGGGGTGGAGGTCTGGGGAGGTGGGGAGGGGGGAGGTATACTGTGATTCTTGGTGGTGAATATTTGTACTGGTGAAGAGATGGGTGTTCGAGCATTGTATAACTGAGACTTAAACCTGAAAGCTTTGTAACTTTCCACATGGTGATTCAATAAAAAAATTAATTGCAAAAAAAAGAAAGAATTAAATTTTCAGTAACTAAAGGGATATGATTTTTAGTTGCCTTGAGTGTAAAAAATACAAATGCGCGCTTACGGAAAGGGGTGATGTTTGTGTGTTGTTCTCTGGCTCTAGGGGTGGCACTTTCTCTCTCTCTCTCTCTCTCTCTCTCACACACACACACTCTTTCCCTCGCGGCTCATGTTTGGTGCTCTCGAGCCGCTGTGTATGGACCGGATCGGGATGGCTTCTCGTACTGCTCTTCTGTGTGTGCCGCTGTGCTCTCTTCTGTCTGTCTCTCTATCTCTGTCTGTCTCTGTAGTCTCTCCTCTGGTCTCTTCCGATCTCTCTTCTTCCAATCTCTCTCTCCGGAGCCCTTCTGCTTCTCTCTCTGAAGCCCTTCTGCTTCTCTCTCTGAAGTCCTTCTGCTTCTCTCTCTGGAACCCTTCTCACTTTCACTTCTGACTCTGACCCTTACTTTTGACTCTGACCCGCTCTCACTTCTGATTCTAACTCTTCTTACTCGATTTGTGCTCTTTCTTTCCCCTACTTCTGGCTCTGATGACTCCCTGATTCTCTTTCGCTTTGTGCTCTGCTTCTGTGTCTTCACTACTTCTCACAGTCTTAGTTTATAATAGCAGTCACATAGGGTGGTGACGCAAAAGGTGGGTTGAACATTAACAAATCATCAAAGAGGGGTAAGACCACTCCTCCAGGAGACTAGCAAAATCTTATCTAAGGAGATTACTCCAGATTACTAGGAAATCCACTTAAGGGTGGGATCCCATCCAGGGTGTGTTGCTTTCTTCTTTCCTTAGCTAGTAATCCACTTAATTAGTTGTAGTAAATCTACTTCTAATATTTCTAGCAATGTCATTCTGTATGAGCACAGTAAGAGTTATATCAAACTTAAAGTTTGGTTCTTCCTGAGCACATCTCACGATATATTGCAGACCACAGTCCTCAGGCCAGGTTAGTCTTCCTAACCCCAGCAGGGTCCTAGTCTCGTTGTTACTTTTGGACCATGACAGAATTTGTCTATGACCATACTCTCAACTTATAGTTGAGTATTGTGGCACTTTGGCCTGGCCCATTTTGATGCCAGGGTAGCTCACAGCTTGCCCTGGGTCCATTCTGTCCCTTGTCGGGACCCTGCTTTTGGGGTGCTAGGAACTAAGGGCAACTGAGTTGAGAAAGCAGATGCCCAGGAGTAAATATCACTGGAGTCAATCAACTCCCAAGCATAATATCAACTGTCTTCCTGTGTCCATACAGAAAGGACATTGCTTTAAGGTAAACTAAGTTCCCTGTGCAAGGCTGAAAGGACATACCCAATGTTATCCTACACTTGAGTATCAGTGTTAATCTCAGCTCATTTGAGTAAGGTTACATCTATAACAGGATCACATATGAATTTGTGCAGTCCATGAAAATATTTGTGTATGTGGGAAAAGGTTCCTAAGATGAAGTTTATGGCATTAGATTTTTATAAGCATATATTTAAATCTGCTGTGCAGTTTGTAGATTCCATGATATACAAAGTAACAAGTACAAGTAACAAGATCTCAGTAGTTTAAAAGTTGTGCTTGACCTTTGATATTTGTTTTTATTTTCAATGGAGACATTTTCAATGGAGAGAGGCTTCTAAAAATGCATCTGAGGTAGAAAGAAACTTTTAGTATTTTATATTTACCTAATGTTCTGTCTCATTAGTTATTGGGAGCATGGCTTGATACTAAATTTAATTGCATTTGTAGAGACACACAGCCAAAGAGATTTTGAGTCTGGAGTTGAGAATACAAAAAAGAGCTGCTTTCAATATAACATATGCAAATTTACATAGATTTTATTGTGTTCATAGATATAAATTGATATAATAATAGGCTATTGGAAAATGACAAAAGTGAGTATTGCAGCCTAAAATAAATTTTATTGTAAGAATAATTGCTTTTGGTTTTATTAGCTACTTTTGAAAACTATTGACCATTTCTGCATGGGTCATACTGACAAAGCTTTGATGTGTTGCTCAGTGTTTAATGAGGAAGAATGAAAATCCATGTAGCTTAAGAAAAGCATCATTTTTAAAAAGGAATTGCTCCACTGAAAATTATAAGTAGCCTTTGTTTCAGGGATAGAGCTAGAAAATGACCTGGCATATATCTATAATATAGGTTATTCTGATCTCTGGGTTTTGGCTGATAAAGTGTTACTATTACTTTCCATGACTGCTAGTACTTTACACTTTTTTATTACTCTTCCCACAAAATTAAAAATACAAGTAAATGTATTTGTGCCACACCTGTCTCTATTAAGGAATTGCTCCTGGCAGTATTCAGGGGACTTTATGGGATATTGGGGATTGAACCTGTGTTTACTGCATGCAAGGCAAGTTCCCTACCCATTGTGCTATTGTTCCAACCCCTTAAACCATTATTGAGCTATATTCGAGGACTTAATGATTCCAAATTTATATAGTATGTAGTAATACTTATCTACTAGGATTACTTATATCATTATAAAGGAACATTCATGAATTCTAATTAGACATGCTATTGCTAGGTACCATTATGTAGACACTATTTTCCATGTCATCAATAATACAGAAAAGTTGATGCTTACAAAATGTATCAAGAAATGAACTGTAAAATGAGTAGGGTATCTGTATCTGTCTTGGGTTCTGTTAAAGTTCCCAAAATCTTATTTTAGGCACCATGATTTCCAATACTATTAATGGTAGGGTTTTGTGCATAAAATATTACAGCACCACACTCTCCAGCACAGTATCCACTTCTCTCCACCATTGTCCCTGTGTCACTTATCCCTCCTTCACACCATTCCTATCCAGTTAAACTTAAAATTTACTCATCTTAAAAATGAGTATACAGGTACTAATTATCTTAGATGTGATTTGGGAAGTCATTTTCAAGTGGTTGATATGGAAAAAATTCCTGAAGGATTTGAAAATTCAGAAAGCCAATTTATAAAAATGTTCAACAATTCAGTGCATTAAATTTTTAGCTACAGTACTTACTGCACCCAACAAATTTGATGTGTGGTATTTTCAAGTTCAGCTAAAAATATTTTCCAACAAGCATAGTAGATTTATTATTTCACCTATGTTTACTTAAGAGCCAGAGAGAGTACAGCTGGTAAGGTGCTTGCTTTGTAAGTAGTTGATATATGTTGAATCCCCAGCATCCAATATGCCCCTCCCCCCATACCCCACAAGAAGTGATTCCAGATCCAGGAGTAAGCCCTGGGCATCACCTAGTGGGCCCAACCCCCTCCCCCAATTTATATAGCTTTTTAAGCTTTCATTTTTGTAGTTTTCTATTCTTTATCTTAAATATGGGTTTCTTTTTTAATGAAATTAAACTATCTTTGCTTTCTATAAATTATTTTTTTTGTTTTGGGGCCATAACTGGCAAAGCTCAGGGGTTACTCCTGTTCTCTGCACCCTGGCAATGTTTAGCAGACCATATGGCATGCTGGGGATTGAATCCAGGTTGGCCGCATGCAAGGCAAGCATCCTATTCACTGTACTATTTTTCCAGCCCTTTTTAAATTGTTTTACGTGAAGCACAATTACTTGTAATACTGTTAATTATAGGGTTTTATGCATGCAACATTCCAATGCCAAACCCTCCACCAGAGTGACTGCTTCCCTCCTCCATTGTCTCTGGTTCCCCTCACACTCCCACCCCTCTTTTTAAGCTTAGTATTGTAGCCCCATTTTCAGGTTCTGAGGCCTTTGGTCATTTATTCCTTTACAGTTTTTGCCTTCTTAATTGTTGTGCTTAGATCACAACTTTTATATCATTATGGTTATGATTATGTTTAAATCTTTTCTTACCTCTAACCACTGAAACTTTATAGTGTGCCTGACATGTTGACAGGCAGGAGTTGAGTGAGAGTTTGGCATGGAGAGGGAATCTGAGAGCACCGGAAGAAGGAAGTTGACACTGGTGAAGAGATTGGTGTTGAATTATTGTATACCTAAAATGCAATTATCAGAAACTTTGTTAATCATGGCTCTTTAATAAAAATTTTAAAAAAGTATTTATAAGCAAAGAACTTTAGTTGTATTAAGAGCTTTGTGTAAATGAGCATTAGAAATTATTGTTAAAATGTTAGCTCCTTTTGTTACAAAACAAAATTTTAAAAATAAAACTCATCTAATAAAAATTTTTCAGTAGTTCAATTTTCAATGATATGTAAGGAGATGAAAGCAATATTAAAAACAGCAGTTTTCCCACCAAAAAATCCTTTTATGTCTTCTTTTATATGAATTATGTCTCAGTTTAATCCTTGGTAAAGTATGGCTAATAATTTTATAAGGATTAAATGACAATTGATACAGTGATGCTTGTCACATATTTATATATATCTTGATTTATATATGTATTTTTTGTTTTAGGGGGCTATACCCAGTCACCCTCAGGGCTTCTGGCCTTGTAGTCAGGGAACACTGGTAATGCTTGTGCGGGACGCAAAGAGTGTATGTGGTGCTGGGGATTAAATCAGGGTGTGGCTAAAAAACAAACCAAAGCAGAACGAAACAGAAAATGATGTATTAAAGTGAAATTTGCACAACATAATCTAACCATTTTAAAGTTGATTATTTGGGGGCTGGCCTTTGCTCAATAGTAGGGTATCTATATTTCAGACATGAAGACTTGAATTCAATGCCTTCAAGTATGACACCTCTGGTGAGTACTGCAATTAAAGCATGTGCAAGCACCCCAACTACAGTGTGTGACCCCTGGTGAGTGCCATAACCAAGTGAGCAAATACCAAACTGAGCATGTTCACTCATCAAAACAAGAAGAACAACAAAGGGAAGTAGAAAAATGAAAATGATATAAAAATTAAAACTGACATATTGATGACAATTTAATATATACAGGAGTTATAAGTAGAGAGAAAATAAGGGAAATTCTCTGCCATAGAGGCAGGGGAGGGGTGGGATGGGGTGGGGAGAGGATACTGGGGACATTGGTGTGGAAAATGTGCACTGGTAGAGGGATGGTTGTTCTATCATTGTTTGACTTAAACATGAAAGTTTTTTAACTGTAGGTCACGGTGATTCATATATATATGTATATATATGCACATATATATATGAGTTGTAGAAGGCTGGGCTGGAGCGATAGCACAGCGGGTAGGGCACTTGCCCTGCACGCGGCTGACCCGGGTTTGATTCCTCCTCCCTCTCGGAGAGCCCAGCAAGCTACCAAGAGTATCTCGCCCACATGGCAGAGCCTGGCAAGCTACCCATGGTGTATTTGATATGCCAAAAACAGTAACAAGTCTCAAAATGGAGACGTTATTGGTGCCCACTCGAGCAAATAGATGAGCAATGGGATGACAGTGATACAGTAATCCACTAAGCAGTTTTGACTTAGTCTCTTCCCTCTCCCTCCTCACCTTCGTGCGTGGCAAACACCAATATGCATTCTCTCTCTCTGTCTCTCTTTCTCTACATATGTGTGTATGTATATCACTGTATCACTGTGTCACTGTCATCCCATTGTTCAGCAATTAGCTCTATAGGGTGCCAGTAATGTCTTTTCTTGTTCCTCTTGTGTGCTAGTGTAGACCAATGGCGTCTGCTCACTCCAGGAACACAAAGAACACGTTATTGTTACTGTTTTTGGCAGAGAGTCTCTTGCCCGCACGCCTGGCTGTCCTCCCCGGGGCCCCTCAGAGGGGATGGGCTCCAGCTTCCCTCCCCACCCCTAGCAGAGCTCTTGTCGGCAGAAGACCACCAGAACCTAGCTACAACCATGCTCGAGGCCCCTCTCCACACCTTTGGATGGGCCTCACCCATGAAGGTACCGGCAGAGGAACCCAGGTGCGTGTAATCCCATCAACGGCCAACATCCAGAGGCTTCGCGGCTGTGCGATATCTTGTAGCCTACTTCTCCCTCTGGGAGAAACTGGCAAGCATCTGAGAGTTTCCTGCCCACATGGGACAGATGCTAAATCCAGTAACATGATGGATTCCATTCCCCTGACCCTGAAAGAGCCTCCAGTGCGACATCATTGGGAGGACCGAGTCGAGAGAGACTTCTAAGATCTCAGGGAAAGGACGAATGGAGAGGTTACTGAGCCCACTGGAGAAATCGATGATTAACGGGATTTCGTGATCGTCATCGTGATCATTCTTGGCATATCAAATACATTACAGGTAGCTTGCCAGGATCTGCTGTGCGGGGAAAAAATAAAATAAAAATACAGAGCTTGCACGGCCATGAATGCACCCCCACTCTCTAGGAAAAATTTATATATATATATATATATACATATATATATATATATACACACACACACACACTTATGTTTCCATACATTTTCTAAGTAGATTCATATTATATGTATTCTTTTTGTCTGGCTTCTTACCTTAGCATAATGTTTCACTTATAATATTCCATATTGTAGTAGTTACCAGTTCTTCTTTTGTTGTTTGGAGCCACACCCAGTAGTGCCTAGGAATCCCCACCCTGCATTGTGCTTGCTCCTAGTGGTACTTTGGGGACAAAGAATCAATACTGGTGCCACCACATGCAAAGTGTGTCCTCCAGGTCTTTTATTTTAAATTGTATTGAATCACTGTGAGATAGTTACTAGCTTCCATGTTTGGGTTACAGTCACACAATGATCAAACACCCATCCCTCCACCAGTGCACATTCCCCACCACCAATATCCCTGGGATACCCCCTCTTTCCTACCCTCCCCCTGCCTCCATGGAAGACAATATTCCCCATATTCTCTCTCTACTTTTGGGCATTATGGCTTGCAACACAGACACTGAGAAGTCATCATGTTTGGTCCATTATCTACTTTTGGCAACATCTCCCATCCTGACTGATTCTTCCAGTCATCATTTTTTTAGTGATCCCTTCTCTATTTCATCTGCCTTCTCCCCTCCGCTCATGAAGCAGGCTTCCAGCTATTGGGCAATCATCCTGGCACTTGTACCCACTGTCCTTGGGTGTCAGCCTCATGTTATACTATTTTATACTCCACAAATGAAATGAGTGCAGTCCTTCTATGTTTGTCCCTCTCTTTCTGACTCATTTCACTTAGCATGGTACTCTATTTAGATGGTCTATTTAGAAGCAAATTTCATGACTTCATCTCTCCTAACAGCTGCATAGCATTCCACTGTGTAGATGTACCAAAGTTTCTTTAACCAGTCATCTATTCTAAAGCAATTGGGTTGTTTCCAGATTTTGGCTATTGTGAACAGTGCTGCAATGAACATATAGGTACAGATGTCATTTCTACTGTGCTTTTTTGCATCCTCAGGATATATTCCCAGAAGTGGTATTGCGGGGTCATATGGAAGCTCAGTTACTAGTTTTTGAAGAACTGTCCATATTGTTTTCCAGAAAGGCTGGACTAGTTGTCATTGCCACCAACAGTGAAGGAGTGTCCCTTTTTCCCCACATCCACGCCAGCACTGGTTGCTTTTGTTCTTTTGAATGTGTGCCAGTCTCTGTGGTGTGAGATGATATCTTATTGTTGTTTTGATTTGCATCTCCCTGATGACTAGCAATGTGGAGCATTTTTTCATGTACCTTTTGGCCATTTGTATTTCTTTTTTGAGGAATCTTCTGTTCATTTCCTCTCCCCAGTTTTTGATGGGGTTGGAGTTTTTTTAAATACAATTCTACTAGTGTCTTGTATATTCTGGATATTAATCCCATATCAGATTGTTTTTGGGTAAATATTCTTTCCCATTCTGTGAGCTCTTTCTGAATTTTGGTCACTGTTTCTTTTGAAGTGCAGAAGCTTCTTAGTTTGATGTAGTCCCATTTGTTTATGTTTGCTTCCACTTGCATGGTCAGTGCTGTTTCATCCTTAAAGATGCTTTTGGCTTCAATGTCATGGAGAGTTCTGCCAACATTTTCCTCTATGTACCTTATAGACTCATGTCTGATATTGAGGTCTTTAATCCATTTTTTTTGTTTTTGGGTCGCACCCGGCGATGCACAGGGGTTACTCCTGGCTCATGCACTCAGGAATTACTCCTAGTGGTGCTCGGGGGACCATATGGGATGCTGGGATTCGAACCTGGGTCTGCCGCGTGCAAGGCAAACACCCTACCCGCTGTGCTATCACTCCAGCCCCTTTAATTTATTTTGATCTGACTCTTGTGCCTGGCATTAGACAGAGGTCAGAGTTCATTTTTTGGCATGTTGCTATCCAGTTTTCCCAGCACCACTTGTTGAAGAGGCTTTCCTTGTTGCTCTTCAAATTTCTTGCTCCTTTGTCAAACATTAAGTGGCTATATATTTGGGGATCTGTGACAGGATATTCAACTCTGTTCCATTGGTCTGCAAGTCTGTTTCTAGCCCAATACCATGCTGTTTTAATTACTACTGCTTTGTAGTAGAGTTTGAAGTTGGGGAAGGTGATGCCACCCATCTTCTTTTTTCCAAGGATTGATTTTAGCTATTTCCGGGGGTTTATTGTTCCATATGAATTTCAGGAGTGTTTTGTCTATTTCTTTGAAAAATGTCACGGGTATCCTGGTAGGGACTGCATTAATTTTGTATAGTGCTTTGGGAAGTATTTCCATTTTGATAATGTTAATTCTACCTATTCATGAGCAGGGGATGTGTCTCCATTTCCTAGTGTCCTCTTTTATTTCTTGAAGTAGCATTTTGCAATTTTCCTTGTATAGGTCCTTCACCTCTTCAGTTAAGCTGATTCCAAGGTACTTGATTTTCTGAGGTACTATTGTGAACAGGATTGTTTTTTTTTTAGTGTCTCTTTCATTATTTTCATATAAGAAAGCCATGGTGTTGATTTTGGTGTTGCTTTTGTAGTCTGGGTGTTGATTTTGTAGCCTGTCACTTAACTATATTGACTGATTGTTTTAGGAGCTTTTCTGTATAGTCTTTCGGGTTTTCTAAGTATACTATCATATTGTCTGCAAATAGTGATAACTTGAACTCTTCCTTTCCTATCTGTATACTCTTGATATCTTTTACTTGTCTAACTGCTATGGTAAGGACTTCCAGTACTATATTGAAGAGGAGTGGCAAAAGCGGGCAACCTTGTCTTGTGCCCAATCTTAGAGGGAAGTCTGTTTGTTTTTCCCCATTGAGAATGATACTTGCTGTGGGCTTGTGGTAGATGACTTTGACTATATTGAGGATAGTTCCTTTGATGTCCATTTTGCTGAATGTTTTCACCATAAATGGGTGCTGGATCATGTCAAATGCATCTATTGCATATCTCTGCATCTATTGATATGATCATATGGTTTTTTTATTTCTTTTATTGATATGATGGATTATGTCGATTGACTTGAGAATGTTAAACCATTCTTGCATCTTTGGGATGAATCCTACTTGGTCATGGTGTATGATCTTTTTTGTGCATCGTTGGATTCTATTTGCTAATATTTTGTTGAGTATCTTTGTGTCTGTATTCATCAGGGATATCGGTCTATAATTCTCTTTGTGGTATCTCTGTCTGCTTTTGGTATCAGGGTGATATTTGCTTCATAGAAACTGTTCGGAAGTGTTTTTGATACTTCAATTTCCTGGAAAAGCTTAAAGAGGATTGGGAGTAAGTCCTATTTAAAGGTTTGGAAGAGTTCACTAGTGAATTTATATGGGCCAGGACTTTTGTGCTTGGGGGGACTTTTTATTACTGTTTCAATTTCCTTGATGGTGATAAGTCTGTTCAGGTACTCCAGTTTTTCTTGGTCCAGCCTTGGGAGGCTATAGGAATCTAGGAATTTATCCATTTCCTAGAGGTTTTCGTGTTTCGTGGCATAAAGATTCTCAAAGTAATCTCTGAGGATTTTTTGAATTTCTGTAATTTCTTTTGTAATGTCCCTCTTTTCATTTCTGATTCGGTTTATTATGGTTTTCTCTCTCCCTTTCTTGTGAGTCTTGCTAGAAGTTTATCGATCTTGTTTATTTTCTCAAAGCTCTTGGTTTCATTGATCTTTCAGATTGTTTTTTTGGTTTCCATCTCTTTAATTTCTGCTCTGAGTTTTATTATTTCCCTCCTCCTGTTCAGATTGGACTTCTTTTGTTGGTCATTCCCCAAGCTCTTAAGCTGTGAGTTTAGTTTACTTATGTGAGGTCGATCCTCCTTCCTGAGGAATGTTGTAGAGCTATAAACTTTCCTCTTAACACAGCTTTTTCTGTGTCCCATAAATTTTGGTAACTCGTGTCCTCATTTTCATTTGCTTCCAGGAATCTTTTGATTTCCTCTTTGATTTCCTTTCTAAGCCACTCATTGTCCAATAGTGAGCTCTATAATTTCCAGGTGTTTGATTTCGTTTTCCATTTGTGATTTATTTCTAATTTCAGTGCATCATGGTCTGAGAAGATCGTTGATACAATCTCTATCTTCTTAATTTTATGGAGGTATGTTTTGTGACTTAGCATGTGGTCTATCTTGGAGAATGTTCCATGTACACTTGAGAAGAATGTGTATTCAGCTTTTTTGAGGATGAAATGTTCTGTATATATCTACTAAGTCCCTTTCGTCCATTTCTTTCCTCAGATGAAGTATTTTCCTTGCTAAGCTTGAGTCTGGTTGATCTTTCAAGAGGTGATAAAGCGGTGTTGAAGTCTCCCACTAGTGTTGTGTTGCTATCCATGTCTTTCTTTGAGTCTATAAGTAGTTGATTTAAGTACTTTGCTGGTCCCTCATTAGGTGCATATATATTTAGTATTGTAAGTTCTTCCTGTTGTACAGTTCCCTTTAAAAATAAGAAATGACCTTCACTGTCTCTTGTCACCTTCTTCAGTCTGAAATCAATGTGGTCAGATACTAGGATGGCTACCTCAGCTTTCTTAGGGGAGTTTTGTTTGCCTGTAGGATTGTTTTCCAGCCTTTGACTTTGAGCCTGTGTTTGCTCTGACTGTTGAGATGGGTTTCTTGCAGGAAGCAGAATGTCGGGTCAATTTTCTAATTCATCCTGCCATTCTGTGTCTTTTAATTGGTGCGTTTAGCCCATTGAAGTTGAGAGAGATTATTGTTATGGGTTTTTTTCGCATTTTTCTGCTGAAATTTGGTGTATTTGAGGGGTCTGTCTTGTATTAAAGTAGCCCATTCTGTTGTTCTTGTAACCATGGTTATGAGTCTATGAAGTCCCTGAGCTGTTGTTTATCTGTGAAACACTGTTGTTCCTTCTGGTATGAATGAGAGTCTAGCTGGGTAAAGTATTTTTAGTGCGGCATTTATTTCATTGAGTTTTTTACACTATATCCCACCACTGTTTTTGGGCCATGAGGGTTTCATCAGACAAGTCGGCTGTGAATCTTAAGGATACTCCTTTATAGGTAATTTCTTTCTTTGATCTTGCTGCTTTCAGGATTTTGTCTCTATGTAAGGTTTTGGTCATTTTGATCAGGATGTGTCTTGGGGTATTTTTTTTTTTTGGCTTTTTGAGTCATACCCGGCGATGCACAGGGGTTACTCCTGGCTCTGCACTCAGGAATCACTCCTGGCGGTGCTCAGGGGACCATATGGGATGCTGGGGATTGAACCCAGCTTGGCCGTGTACAAGGCAAACGCCCTACCCGCTGTGCTATTGCTCCAGCCCCATCTTTTTTCGCATTTCTACCTTCAATCTTCTTGTATTTTATAAGCATTGCTTTCCATTGTTTCTTTTAGCTCGCTAAACATTCTCAATAGCTACCTTCTAAATTCCTTGTCAGAGGTTATCTAGCACTTCATTGCTGTTGGGGTCTTCTGGGCTAGCCTCTTCAATAAATAAGCTTGGTGGGGATCTGTGTTGCTTTACCATTGTGACCTATGTGATTTAGCCCTTCACGCTCACTGTTACTATTCTGTTTATGATGCAGTATTAATTGAGGTGGACTTAATGAGTTATTGGCTAATGTGTTTCTGGTGGTTAAGCTATCCTAGTGAAAGTTCCAACTAAGAGGGTAACTTACAGTTCTTATGGAATATGGGGGGGGGGGGAGAGAATAACTCGCGGCTGCGTTAGTGAAACTGGCTCTGGGAAGGAGCCCTGACACGGGCCGATACCTGGATGGGATTAGCAGAGGGTGTCCGGAATATTGCAGTTTGGGGTGCGCGTGTGGTGTGACTTAATTCCCGTCCCCCGGAGATCAAGGATGAAAACCGGCTGCCCTGGGGTCTGGTTAGAATCGCGGCTCTGGGAAGGAGTCCCAACACGGGCCGATACCTGGATGGGATGAGCCAGTCCTCCAGCATTTTCAGCCACCTTCCTGGCCCTACTTCATTTCTTTGTAGCCAAATAATGTCATGTTGTCCATATATGCCACAGATTATTTATCCCTTCATCTAGTAGTGGATGTTTGAACCATTTTAATCTTTAGTGAATAGGGAATGCTATATGCATGCAAGTGCGTATACTTATTTGAGGACCTATTTTCAGTTCTTATCGGTATATACCTGGAAGTGCTATTTTTTCTCGGGGCATTCCAGATGGCAGCTGGTGCAGAAAGCTGATGCCTATGAACTTAAACTGTCATACTCAACCCAAGGGCAATAGGACAGCTGGTAATTATCTGTGAAACCTTAGAAGCAAGGAGGCCATAGACAGACTCAGTCTCAGCACTGTCTGAACTCTTGACTGTCAAATTACACAGGCATATAGGAGACTCTACATGGGCCCAGACTAGAAAATGGATGGCCTAATAATAAAATGGATGTATCAGTTACTGCATACCACAGGAACACAAAGTTTGCTGTTTACTATTTTATTTTTTTGCCAAGACTGATTTTATTTATGTTTTTGTTATGAATTAGGTAGCATGGTTACAATAGTGCTAACACGGTTTGGGGGAAGTGTTTTTTGGGCAGAGTGTTGAAACCTGGCAGTTCTCAGACCTTATTCTTGGCTCTGTGCTTAGGGGTCACTCAGAGTGTGACTCAGAGGGACTATAAGGGTGTCGGGGATTGAACCTGGGTTGGCTAAGTGCAAGATAAACACCTTACCTGCTCTCCTATGTCTTTGACCCCGGGTTTATGGTGTTATTGTATAAAGTTATTGCACCTTTACCACCACCAAGGTCCCCTACCATTGTAATACTGCAATTGATATTTTAGAGGGAGAGGGAAAAGCAAATTAAAATTATTACAAAAATAGTGGTTGAAGGAATGAAAATATATTAAACACACTAGATTATTTCTTCTTTCCATTTTGATTATCATTGTAGTTTTGGTGACAGGCATAAAATAGTGTTAACATTTAAAGTTTTGATGTAAGAAGTTGCTATATCTGACCACTATCAAAATGCCCAAGGCCCTCAAACACTCCTCTTACCTCACTTCTAGTCCTTCCCTGCCTCTTGTTCCCCTATCCCCTTGTTTGATATTCTCAGTATTTTTGTTTTGTTTTGTATCGTTTTGTTTGTTTGGGGTGTTTTAATTTTTTTTGCTCTTTGGATCATACCCAGCGATGCTCAAAGGTTACTCCTGACTCTGCACTCAGGAATCATGGCTGGCGATGCTTGGGGGACCAAATGGGACGCTGGGGATCCAACACTGGTTGGCCACATGCAAAGCAAGCACCCTACCAGCTGTACTATCTCTCTGGCCCTGATATTCCCAGTTTTTACATCAAAGACCAAGGGATTTTTTCTATACTGTCTACTCCCTTGTTTTGCTCATATTACAAAGATGAGTGGCATCATTGAGTATTTGTCCTTCTCTCTCTAACTTTTTTTTAACACAAAGCCCTCCAATTCCATCTAAATTTCAGCAAACTGCAAGATTTTCTCTTGTGGGTGATTTCCATTAGCTTACAAAGTGACAGAGCAGCCTTTGGTGCTACCTAGTGGCCATAGAGAAAGTGCTAACAATAATTTGGGTATAGAAAAACATCCTGGTGCTTTTATTACTTCAGATTTGAATTCGTGGCCTGAGAGAAGGGCTCCATTAGCCAAAATTTCTAGTTAGTAATATTGAGGCCCCAACCCCAATGGAAATTTCCACCTTGTCTCTATTATTAATTAGGAAAAATATTTTGTAATAGCTGAAAGAAAGATGAACATAAACAGGACTAATAATTTTGTCTACTTACTGTGTAAGCCCTTATTGTTCTGTTATAGCTGTTGATAGAGCCCCTGAAAGGGGTGAATGCAAAGACCTCACACTACAGGGCACCTGCTCTACAATTTTTTTACAGTTTTTTAATGCCCTTTTACAGTGTGTGGCAAACAGAATTATAAGAAAATAGATCAATAAAATCAATTCGTGAAGATTAATTGCTTTATATTTTAACCTTTCTTAATCTAGTAGAGGACAACCATATGCACCATCAGTGTATGTCATACTCAATGCCATATGATGGGAAGTTTCTCCTCTCCTTTAAGTGAGCTTTTTTAATGCTTCTCGTAAAACTGGTTTCAACGCTATGAATTCAGTACGCTGTCGTCTGCCCATGAATCTCTGTATAGTTCTTTGAAATATGAATGATAATCTAGCTGGATAGAGCATTTTTGGTGAGGTGCTCATTTTGTTGAGTTTTTGCATTATATCCTTCCATATTCTCGGCCTCGTAGAGTCTCATTTAATAGTCTTTCCTTTTTATTTAAGTTCCTTTTTAAAATCTTGCTGCATTCAATATTCTGTCTCTGTCATTGGATTTTGCCATTTTTAGTACAACGTGTCTTGGAGTTTTCCTAATTGGGTTTATTTTTACTGGAACCCTTTAAGATTCTTGGATCTTGGTACCTGTAATCCTCAGCTCAGAGGAGTTCTTATTGATGATTTATTCAACTAGTATTTCATTATCACATTTCCATTCCTGTGCTTCAGACACTCCAATGATTCTTATATTGTTTCTCCCGAACTCATTCCATAGTTGTCTGGTATGCTGTACATTTCTATTCAGACAATTTTCCACCCTCTGCTATGCCCTACTGGTTTCCTCCTTCGCATCTTGGAGCTCCTTGATCTTCTGCTCATTTTCTGTGGTTTTGCTGTTCAGGGCTTCTTTTGACTTTTTAAGTATCACCTACCATGTATTCATTTGTGATTGTAGTAGCCTTTTCATTTTGACTCTTATGTTTTTTTGTGCTTTGCTAATTATCTGTGCTATCGTTTCTTTGAGCTCACTGAAATACTAACATAGTGTCACCAAAGACACTATGAGGATTTTCTGCTGTTGATTATGTTTTTGGTGATATTATTCGTGATCATTAAGCTTGGTGGGCTTCTACATGTTTTTCCCATTGGTTTCCTAGTGTTCTTTCTGTGCTGGGGGTGAGTCTTTATAGTTACCTCCGGCTCCACACCCCTGGAAAATACCGAGGGATTAGGCTGAGATTGCTGTCTGTCTTCTCTGCCTGTCTTTACAAAATGACAAGGAGAATAACAGTAGGCAGCATGTAATTCATTGAGTAGAGTTTCAGGAATTTAGGTTTTTTTAATTTAAATATGTAATTTATCTTTTAATTTTGAATTAGAGAGATATACACAGCTAGAGTTGTTCATGATTGGGATTCCATCATATAATGTTCCAGCACCCATCCCTTCAATATTGTACATTTACCACCAGCAATGTCCCAATTTCCCCCCCCCCACTTCTACATACCTGCCTCTATTTCAGGCACTTTTCCTCTCTCTCTCTCTCTCTCTCTCTCTCTCTCTCTCTCTCTCTCTCTCTCTCTCCTTTTCGGCCTTATGCTTTGCAATAAAGGTACTGAAAAGTTACCAGGTATATATCCCTTTACCTACTTTCTACACTCAACTCCTGTCCAAAATGATATTTCCATCTATTATTGGCATATATATGGCCTGCTCCGCCCAGATTTCCCATTTCCCAGTAGCTAGGCGTCACACCCAGGGACTGCCCCTGGCGCCCTATAATCCTGTCAACGGCCAGCATCCAGAGATTTAAAAGCAAGCTCCGGGAAGAGAGCGATGCAGAGAGTCTCTTGCCCGAGCACCTGGCTATCTTTCCCGGGGCCTCCTCAGAGGGGATGGGTTCCAGCTTCCCCCCCAGCCCGAGCAGAGCTCCCGGCGGCCAAAGACCTCTGGAGCCAAGCCACAGCCATGCTCAAGGCCCCTCTCCACACGTTCGGATGAGCCTCACACATGAAGGAACTGGCAGAGGAACTCAGGTGTGTGGGACCCGGGGCTGAGACCTCCAAGGCTGCTCGGATTGGGACTGGGCCTGCTCCGCCCAGATATCCCATTTCCCAGTAGCTAGGTGGTCACAACCAGGGACTGCCCCGGCGCCGTGTAATCCTGTTAACGGCCAGCATCCAGAGACTTAAAAGCAAGCTCCTAGAAGCTTATAGCTTATAGATAGTAGGATATCTTATAGCCTACTTCTCCCTCTGGGAGAACCTGGCAAACTATTGGGAGATTCCTGCCCACATGGGAGAGCCTTGCAAGGTCCCCATGGTGTATTAGTATGCCCAAATCAGTAACAAGATGGATCTCATTCCCCTGACTCTCTAAGAGCTTCCAGTATGGCATCGTTGGAAGGACGAGTAGAGAGAGGCTTCTAAAACCTCAGGGCTTGGACGAATGGAGACGTTAGTGAGATCACACGAGAAATTCGACGTTCAACGGGATGATGATGATGATGATGATGATGATGATGATGATAATGATGATTGGCATACTGGTTCCTTCTGTATCCCAATTGCTCTTCTCCCCCCAGAGACTCTTGTGGCAAGCTTTCAACAATTGACCAGACTTCCTGGCCCCTGTTTTCCCTGGCCTCGGGATTAGTCTAACTAACTAACTATATGTATATATATATATGTACATGTATATATGCATATGTATCTATATGTATATATGTATATGTATTTTATATCCCACAAATCAATTCAGTAATTCTATATCTTTCTCCTTCTGACTCATTTCACTCATCTTGATACTCTACAAGTCTATCCATTTATAAGAAAATTTCATGACTTCATTTTTTTCTCACAGCTGCATAGTATTCCCCTGTGTATATGTGCCATTGTTTCTTTATTCAGTCATCTGTTCTCAGGCACTTGGGTTGTTCCCAGCTTCTGGTTATTGTGAATAGTGCTGCAATGAACATTGAAGTGCAAATGATTTTTCTGCTGTGTGCATTTGGGCCACTAACATATATTCCCAGAAGTGGTATTGCTGGGTCAAATGGGAGCTAAATTTCTAGATTTTTGAGGAATGATCATATTATTTTCCAAAAAGGCTGAACCAGTTGTCACTTTAACCAGCCATAAACGATAGTACCTTTCTTACCACACCCTTGCCAGCAGTGACTGCTTATGTCCTTTTGGACTCTATGGTGTGAGATGATATCTCATTGTTGTTTTGATTTGCATCTCCCCGATAATTAGTGATGTGGAGTATTTTTCATATGCCTTTTAGCCATTAGAATTTCTTCTTTGAGGATGTTTCTGTTCATTTCTTCTCCCCATTTTTTATGCGGTTGGATGTTTTTTTTTCTTGTAAATTTCAGTTTCAGTTTTCTGGTATAGGACCGTAATATGGCACAGGCTTTTCATGGAAGTTTCTGGGACCCACCCAGTAGGGAGGAGCTCTGCCTCCTGCCCTAGAATAGGCCCTCTGATATTAGCCAGAAGGTAGCATCACTGGAACGGTGGAAACAGAAGGTCAGCCATATTTACAGCTTTAGAGGAGAAAAACCTGAAAGTTGATGATTTTATATATAGGTTGAGTGGAAAAAATCAACTCGTCTTTTCGGTATAACATCACTTGTATCACTTGTCATCCCGTTGATCTTTGATTTGCTTGAGCAGGTGCCAGTAATATCTCCATTCGTCCCTGTCATGTGCTAGTGTAGCCCAATGGTATCTGCTCACTCCAGGAACAGGAAGAGCCTCAAGCCATTCATTCAGGGTTTTGACAAAGAAGTCTGACCATCTCGTTGGTGGGCAGCCATGTGGTCTTGTGACATCCCGTGGAATTCCAGTCGGTAACAGCTCTAGTCTAGTAGCCATCTCTGAATTGCATTACATGTCCGGCCCTTCTGATTTTTTTTTAATTTAAATTTTATTGAATCACCATGTGGAGGGTTACAAAGTTCTCAGGATTATGTCAGTTATACAGTACTCAAACACCCTTCCCTTCACCCGTGCCCATATTCCATCACCAACCACCCCATTATACCTCCCGCCCCCTCCCGCCCCCCCAGTCCCCGCCCTTGTAAGTGATAAGTTTCACTTCGTTTACGCTTTATCTTGGTTACAGTCCATGTTTCAACACATAATTCATTATTGTTGCTAGGGTTCCCCCCCAAAAAAAGAGAAGACAGTCCCACTGTCAAGGAAGCATTTGATGGCTCTCCATTGCTGAGAATGTAGAGATATTAAGTCCCGCTGTTTGTTGCATAACTTTTCTATTTTTTCCCCCCTCGTCCCGCGCCACCGAGATCACGCCTGTTTAGTAATCACCACGCTGCCTGACAAAGGGAAAACAAACCAAAAGAGGTGGTTATTTCTCGTCATCAGCCGGCGTGGGGCTCTGGCTTAGTTGATAGTCTGGTAGAATGTCTGCAAGCAGTTTCTGGAACCAAAAGTAATATGCTGGTATCGGCCCCGGCTCAAGATTCCACCAGCGTCCCGCTGTTCCAAGTACATAATAATTTATTCCCTTGTATCCGATTCCCACGCCACCAGGTCCGTGTCAGCTTAATGGACATCATACTATGGTTAACGCCACACCGCGTTTCTTCCTGAGAAAGAAGGATATTTCTTCTCAGGCGGCGTGGGGATATGGCTTAGTTCAGTCTATAGAGATGGCTACCACTTTGGTGGCCTTCAATATTTCAGCAAAAGACTTACTATTCTTGTTAGGATTTCCCACCAAAGTCCGACCCGTTGAAAGGGAACCATTTCATATTGGTGATGATTAAATGACAATAGGTTGCGCGGCCATGGCAGCAGCCTCGCGGCTTTGAATTTCTGTATAAAGTCCAGGGAAAGTACAGCCAGAAATTACACGTCGCTACAAACTTTAACCCTATTATGGTCCCCCCAAAGTCCAACCCATTACAAAGGAACCATTTCATATTGCTGATGATTAGATGACATTAGGCTGCTGCGGCCGCGCGGTTTTGTGTTTCTATATAAAGTCCAGGGAAAATTCTGCCTAAAATTCTATCGCTACAATCTTTTACCCTTTAACAAAAAACTCAGTACTATTGTTTGCAGTTTCCCCCCACGTTAAGCCCTGCCCAAAAGGAACATTTACACGTTGCTGACAATCAAGAGATATTAGGTCGCAGCCGCGCGGTTTTGGATTTCTATATGAAGTCCAAGGAAAATTCTTTTGGTAATTGCATCACTCGCTGGCAGCGCCTGGGCCAAAAGCTCCGAGCACACAGTTTGGAGGCATTTTGGGGGCGCCGCTCGTGTCCAAAGTGGTTCAGTTGCCTCCGGGGTCTATCTCGCGCGGGGCCGCAAAGGAGCGTCCCCACATGGCTCTGTGCTTAAATGTCGGCCGGCACAGCCGGCCCTTCTGATTTTTGATGCCTTGGCAAATGAGACAGTGTCCCTGATTCTTCATCATCGACGGAGGTCGGAACTCCAGATTCCTTCTTTCACTTGATTGAAACGTGATACTCCAATCATAGCTCTTTTGATTCCTCTTTGGGAAACCTGAATAGCGTTCTCATCCTGTTTTCGTAGGGCCCAGATCTCTGAGGCATATGTTAGTGCAGGAAAAATGGTGGAATCGAAAAGATGTGCCTGGAGCCGAAGGTTCTTTTTCCTCTTCACCACTTCTTTGAGGCTCTTGATAGTGGTCCACGCTGCTCTCTTCCTCCTGTGCAGTTCTGGCACCAAGTCATTCCTCATGTTGAGGTCTTGACCCAGATACACATAGCTGCTGCATTCAGAGATGTTCGTTCCATTGAGATCAAATGGAACATCAGGGACTAGTTCGTTTTTCATGAACATTGTTTTGGTGAGATTCAGCTGAAGTCTGACTTTTCCACACTTGCTGTTGAAGTCGGCCAGCATTTGTGCCACTTGGCTAACGTTTGGTATTATTAGAAAGGTGTCATCAGTGAAGCAGAGGTGGTGTAGTTGCTGACCATCTATCTTCACTTTCATTCCTTCCCATTCTAGTCGTCACATGACATTCTCGAGGGTGGCACTGAAGAGTTTCGGTAAAATGGTATCACCCTGCCGAACCCATTTCTTTATGTCAATTGTAGGATAACATGGGGTTTGTCCTTTTAGCCTTGCCTTAGGGAACATAGTTTACCTTAAAGCAATGTCCTTTCTGTATGGACACAGGAAGACAATATTGTGCTTGTAACTTGGGAGTTGATTGACTCCAATAATATTTACTCCTGGGCATCTGCTTTCTTAACTCAGTTGCCCTTAGTTCCTAACACCCCCAAAACAGGGTCCCGACGAGGGACAGGACAGATCCAGGGCAAGCGGTGAGTTATGTGCTACCCTGGCATCAAAATGGGCCAGGCCAAAGCACCACAATACTCAGCTATAAGTTGAGGGCATGATCATGGACAATGCTGTCATGATCCAAAAATAACGACGAGATTAGGATCCTGCTGGGGTTAGGAAGATTAACCTGGCCTGAGGACTGTGGTCTGGAGATGTCCTCAGGAAAAACCAAACTTTATATCTCTTACTGTGCTCATACAGAATGACATTGCTAGAAATATTAGAAATAGATTTACTATAACTATTTAAGCAGATTACTAGCTCACACCCTGACACACCCTTGTTTGGACCCCCACCCTTGAGCGGATCTTCTTAGATGAGATTTCCTTAGATGAGACTTTGTTAATCTCCTCAAGAATATGGTCTTACCCTTCTTTGTTGATTTGTTGATGTTAAACCCACCTTTGTGTCACCACCCTATGTAATTTGCTATATAAACTGAGACTGGGGGGGGCACTAGGTGAGAGAAAGAAGACAAGGGAGACAAAAGAAGAAGGAGACAGAAGAAGGAGGCAGAAGAAGAAGGCAGAGGCAGGACGGAAGCTGCAGAGGTAGGACAGAAGCAAGGAGAGAGACAGACGCAGAGAGACAGACGCAGAGAGACAGACGCAGAGAGACTGACGCAGAGAGACAGACGACGCAGAGAGACAGGCATAGAGGAAGATCCAGAGAGAGATCGAGAACCGGGAGAGAAGCAGAGAGAGAGAACGAAATAAACTGATCGAGCAACCAGTTTGGCCTTCTTCCTTCCTTCGCCTGCCTCATCATCACTATCAACCTCCCCCGGGTGGGGGAAGCGGCTGGAGACTACCGAACGTCGGCAGCGGGAGAAATAGAGCCCCGTTGGCCTTCTTCTTTCTTGTGTTTTTACACAGTCAATGATCACTTCCTTGTAGAATGTGAGATCTGGATGGTGAGTCCGTAATACAGCTCGCAGAGGATCTTGATGTACTGAGTTTGAATACCCTGTTTGGCTAGTGCTTCGATGATCGCTTCAGTCTCAAGAGAATCAAAGGCCTTCTTTAAATTGATGAACATTGGACAGAGCGGTATGTTGAACTCTCGTGAAACTTCAATGTGCTTGGTTACTGTGTGGATATGGTCAATCGTGCTGAATTCTTTTCAGAGCCCGGCTTGCTCGCATGGTTGTCTTTTGTCCAGTATTCTGCCTATTCTATTCAGGATGACCCGAGTGAACAATTTGTAGACGACAGCCAACAGGCAGATTGGTCGATAGTTGCCGATGTCGTGGATGTCTCCTTTAAACAACAAACAGTCCTGCTAACTTTCCACTGGGATGGAACCTTGCATACAGACAGGTACATTCTTGGTGGATTCTTGAGAATTGTATGAAAGATTTGCATACAAAACTCATAAGGTTAAGAAGTAGGAGTTCATTGTAAAGTTCAAGCAAATTGAGCCAGACCCATCTCCAATGTCCAGGGCTCTCCTTTTACCTGTATTCAATGTCACTTGTCCTGTCCCTCAATGCCCAGGCCAGTGTACAACTTCCTAAGTCCTGTCCCTCATCACCTGCTCACCTATAGTGTATGGTGGTCTGGTCTTGTCCCTGTGCTGTTGTCTACTCAGTGTACATTTTGCTAGTCTGACATTTTCCTTGTCACTGGGCTTCTCTCAGACAGTGCCCCAGCAGTTCCCTGATATCTCATTTTTAATTAGTTTCCTGCCATAGCACATGCACATGGGAGAAATTTCTGTGCTCTGTACTGTTCTTGGGTCTCTCTGGGACTGTATCAGTGGTTTCTTATTGTCCTGGATTTCCTAAAGTCTCCGGCTACAGTCACATGCACCAGGATATTACTACTGTGCTCTGTACCTTACCACTCTTTGGCCATAAGAGCCCTGCCTGATTCTGCCACCTGTCCAGAACTGTGAGCACTACCTCATTCTGCCTCTCTCTGGGCATGTGACCCCTACTTGATTCTGCAGTCTAGGCATATGTGAGTATATGAAGAGAGTGAACAAGTCTGGTTGGAGAATTCTTTTTAACTGCTCTCATCTTTTACATCACCCATCCTATTGTCTATTTTGATTGGATACTTTTCTATGGGAAGCATTTAAGCTGACCAGCTAATTAACTGGTTCATCTAGTGCTCCACCCTACTACTCACAATGTTTTATTATAACCACAGCTGCATACCTAGCCAGGAGCATCAAATTATTAAAATTCTTGTCCTCTGACATTAGGAATTCCTAAAAGCTGGAGGAAGGGATGCCATCCCAATGCCTCAGCACAGAAAACCCTAAAAGATGCATGAGAAACATTGAATTTGACATCTCATCAGTTATCTCTCTCCTTCACCCCAGGAGTCCCTGGAGATGTGACTTGGCTTCCTGCACAACCATACCCCATGTCTGCCAAGAGCCTCAAGCTAATCCCTTCCTGGTGGGGATTTTATTTTTTGTGTTATAGGAGCTGTCTAGCTGCTCCTAAAACCAACTTGGTCTGCATGCTTCAGGAACTGGTCCCCACCACCCAAGTTCTCTATCTTACCTACCAACTGCCTGCCACACACTTTGTAGTTAATTCCAACCATTGACCAGCCCTCCTAGCCCCTATTGTCCCTGGCTTTGGGTATTTGCTTTTAATATAATGCCTTGCTGTTTTGATTACTATCGCTTTGCTTTGTATTATAATTTGAAGTCAGGACACACACACCTTCAATTTTCTTCTCTCTCTCTCTTTTGGTCATAATTGCTTTAAATATTAAAGGTTTAGTGGTTTCATATTTAGAGTTTATTTTTATCTATTTTTGAGAATGATGCTATTTTGATTTTGATAAAATTATACTAAATTTCATTAGGTTAAATAATGGTTCTAACAATGATAATTCCCCCAATAAATCACGCCAGAATGTCTTTATTTCTTTGTGACTTTTTATTTTAAAAATGTATTACATAGCTGGAGATGATTCAGCAGTAGAGCACTTGCCTTAGATGTATGAAGCTCTGGGTTCATCCCCAAGTTAGTGCCAGCCATTGACAACTAGAGCCAGTTTTTGCCAACCTGTCCCAACCAATGCCAGTCAGTGCAAACCCATACATGCCTATGCCAACTTTTGCCAATTGACTCCAGACAGAGCCTAATGTGCCAGTCTGCACCAACCAGTGCCAGTTGGTGAAAACCCATGCAGTTTGTACCAACACATGCTATTCCATGCCAACCTGTGCAAGTCAGCGCCATCTTGAGTCAATCAGTGACAGCCAGTGCCAACCAATACCAGTAGATTCCAACCATTGCCAGTCCATGTCAACCAAGTTCCAGTCAATTTCCGCCTGTGCCAGCCAAGTACTAGCACATGATAAAATAAATTTCAGTGTATTTCAGCTGGTGCAGTGTAGGCCAACCAGTGCCAGTCTATACCAACTGGTATCAGCCAATACCAGCCCCTGCCTACCAATACCAGTCCATGACAATTCATTCCAGTGAACACAGCCAGTATCAGTTTATGTAAACAACTGCCAGCTGGTGCCAGTCCATGCCAACCTATGCCATTTGGTGACAGCAAGTACCAGTCCATGCCAACATATCCCAGTTGGTACCAACCAATTCCAGCCCATGACAACAAGTGCCACTCTTATGCCATATGATGTTACATCATACCAACATGTGAAAATAAATGCTAATTGGTAACAACTGGTGCCAGCAAAGTGCCAGTATGTGCCAATCTATACCAATCAGTGCAAACCAGTTTCAGCCCATACCAACATGTGTAAGTTAATACAAGCTCATGCTAACCAGAGCAAGTTTATGCCAGCTGATGACAGCCTATGCTAACCAATACTAGTTTGTAACAACCTGTGCCAGCCAACACAAGACCGTGATAACCAATAGAAGTTTATGCCAGGTCATGCAGACCTATGCCGGAATATGCCTACCACCAGTTTATGTCAGCCTGGGTTAACTGATGCTAATGTGTGTTAGCCAATTCCAGAATGTGCTAACAAGTGTCACTCCATACCAGAGAGTGCCAGCAAATCAGTGCCAGAAAATTTCACCAAGGCCAACGCATACCAGTCAGTTCAATGCACTACCAGTATGTTCCAATCGGTACCAACCTCTGCTAGCCACTGCCAGTATATGTCAGCATGTGCCAGCCAATAACATGCTGTGTCAACCAGTGCCAGCCTATGTCAGTTGGTGCCAGCACATACCAAATCAGTGTCAATCTATGCCAATATATGCCAGTCCATGATAACATGTGACAGCCAATACCAGCCTCTGCCAATAAGTGCCAGCTGGTGTTAGATTATACCAATATGTGCCAGAATATTTCAGCTGATGCCAGTCCATGTAAACACGTATCAGCAAATGCCAGCTGTCACCAGCCCATGCCCACTGTTAACATTTGGCATCAACCAGCCAATACTAGCCTATGTCAGCATATATCAGTTGGTGTCAGCCAAGACCAACTGATGTCATCCCATGCCAATACGTGCCAGTCAGTGCCAACACATATTAGCAAATAGTGGCCTATGCTTAAAAATACCATCTGTTATAAAATGTGCCAACCAGCACCAGTCTCTGCCAGTTGGTGCCACCCAATGACAATCTGTGCCAGGAGGTGCCAGTCCTTGCCAATGTGTGTCAATTAATGTCAACCAGTACATACCAACCTGTGTCAGCAATTATTATATCATGCCAACCATTGCCAGTCTGCTAGCTGCTGTCACCCCATGCACACCTGTATAAATCAGTGCCACCTATACCAGATAATACATTCCATGTCAATCAGTGCCAATATATGTCATCCCATGTATCCAAAGCCAATTTAGGACCAACACATGTTAACCAAAATCAGACCGTGGCAAACAGTGCTAGTTCATGCCAGTTGGTGCCAACCTTTTCCAATTTATACCACACAATGCCAACTTGTTCCAGTAGGTGCCAACCAGTACAATTACATGTCAAATGCTACTAGCGAATTATATGTGCCAGGTGCTACCAGTTCATGTTAATATGTGCCAGTCAATACTAGACAATGCTAAACTATGAAAGTCAATACTTAACAGTGCCAGCCCATGCCAATTGATCCTAACTGGTGCCATTCTATGCCAGAATTTGCCAGTCAATGCAAACCAGTGCATAATAGCTGATGTTAGCCAGTGCCAACCTGTGCCAGGTGATACCAGCCCTTGCCAACATATGTCAGAAGGTATCACTGTATCACTGTCATCCCATTGTTCATCGATTTGCTCGAGCAGGCACCAATAATGTCTCCATTCATCCCTGTTGTGTGCTAGTGTAGCCAGATGGCGTATTGGGGGCTTTTTCAGGATCAAGGGAATAAGGACCATAGTTATTACTGTTTTTGGCATATTGAGTACAGCCCCAGCAGCTGACCTCCACAACCCAAGCACCATCACACTCCAGTCCACTTTCCACACACTTGGGCTGAGCCTCACACATGAGTGAACATATTCCTAAACACATCCGAAGACACTCCCTACTCATTAATTACCACACTATATTTGATTGGAGGCAAGATGGTGCCGACGCCACCTGAACCCCTCCCACTCTTCCGAACCTGGCTCACCATCTCGCCTTAGACAACGCGTGGATCAGCATGCCAGGCATGGAACTCTATGCATGATCCCTGCTGGAACTCTATGCGTGATTCCTGATGGACATCGCCAGCTGTTTTTCAAGATTCAAACAGAATGGTGTCAGCGGGGCACGGAGAAACCACAGTGGTGGCTTCAGCATTGCTGCCTGCCCCGGCTGGGCCGAGTCGCAGCACCATGGGACATAGAGCCATGGCAGCAGTGAATGCAGTGGCTCATCCAATGTGGGGTGCTGTCAGCCAACCACGGGGTGACCTGGGACTCGGCGCAGGTGTTTGATCTGGTGCAGACCCTCCGCTATAGGGTCCTGTTTTGCCAGCTGCTCAACAACCTCTGGGCGCACTCCATCAACCTCAAGAAGATCAATCTAAGGCTGCAGATGTCCCAGGTGCTGCCCACAGATGCAGGCAGGTGCATGTTTGTCAGTATGCAGATCATAATAACATGCCAGACGACCAAAAGCTTACATTCAATAGACTGGGAACACCTTTAAAGGCGATTAGTGGCCATCCCAAAAGCTTCTGTCCCTCTTGGAGAACCTGGCAAGCTACCGAGAGTATCACACACGCATGGCAGAGCCTCGCAAGTATGTCAGTAGGTACCCAATAATGCCAACATGTGCAAGTTGATGCCAACAAGCGCTTCCCTGTGCCAATAGATGCCAGGAAATTCCATATAGTGCCATCCTGTGCCAGGTGGTGCCAACAAGTAGAAGTATACACCATCTGGTGCCATGCAGTGCCAACATGTGCCAGGAATTACTAGCCCTACACGAGACATGTGCCAATCAGCACAAACCTATATTGGTCTAAGCCTGTTGATGCCAGCCAACAATTCTAACCATTGCCAGACTATACCAGCTGTTGCCAGCCTATGCCAATCTTTATCAGCCTATGCCAACCTGTTACACAAACCAATCTATGACAATCGGGGCAACCAATGTCAGCCTGTACCAACCTGTGACCATCAGTGCCAGCTCATCACATGCCATTTGGTGCAATGTGCAAGTCTATGTCAGATGCTGCCAGCCCATGCCAATTAGGGCCAGTCAGTGCCAACCAGTAATAACAGTCCGTGTAAACCTGTACCAGACAACATCTGGTATGTATTATCTTGTATCAACTAGTGCCAGCCTATGATAGCCTGTGCCAGTTGGTGTCAGTCTGTGTCAGCTAATACCACCATGGACCAACGAGAGCCCATTTATGCCAGCTGGTGCCAACCCATGCCCGCCATGGATGGCCAATGACAATTGATGCCAATTCAGCCAAACCATGCCAGTTGATGTCAACCAGTGCCAGCCAATACCAGCCTATTCAAGCCAGTGCCACCTGATTTCATTGTACATGCCCACCTGTGCCAATCTATGCTAACTCGTTAAGTCAATACCTGTACATGCCAACCAGTGCCATCCAGTGCTGACCTGTGACACTCTATGTCAGATGGTATCAACCTGTGGTTGCCAATGGTAACAGATGCCATCATGCCAACATATACCACCTCATATCAACCTGTGGCGTTTGGTGCCAGCGAATAGCAGCCTGTGCCATTCAGTGCCAATATATGAAGGATGATGACAGCCCATGCCAACCAGCACCAACCCATGCACCTACATCAGGCTGTACATTAGACAAATGTATACCTTGGATAAAAGTACAACCCAGGAAGCATACACTGGAAACAAGCAGCCAGCAAGGGACAGGACAAAGGATCAGGCATTGAAGGAAAGGTCAGGTCAAATTGTTGCCTTAACATGGGGTGTGACAGGGAAACCTATGAACTCAAACTGTACAACAAACTTTTAACTTCTTTAGCACCAGAATTTTGTATGAAAATCTTTCATACAATTTTGAAGAACCCATGAGATAGGGAATAAATCCATTTTTGCACTACAAAGGTACCAGTTTTCAATGTACTGGCCTTTTACTTTGTTGACAGCAGATGGAGGAATGATGGGAGAAGTTTTTAGGAAATACTGAAAGAAGAAAATGCCTAGCCCTGAAATAGAATAAAAGCTTAAAGACCAAAAATTTTGACATGCAAATCCTGAGTTCTTTGGAAAAGGAGAAACTGAGGCACCCCCAGAGAAGGGTGAACACTTTAGAAAAGATGAAGCTATAAGAGAATGGAAAGGGATTACAATAGGGATAAGAGATTATATAATAGGATAGACTGGAGTAGAATACAATAGGGATAAAAGATTAGAATATGAAAAGACTGTCAAAAGACCAAGGCTTTCCCTGTGACAACACATTGATTGTTAAGAAGAGGGTGCCAACACTCTGATTGACTTTCAAGAATGCAGAGATCTCCTGGACAAGACAATTTGGATAAATTGTAGGTAACCTCCCGAAAGTGACTCTTTGTTTTTCTCACTGTGTATGTAGAAGCCCATGCTCTCTCTCTCTCTCTCTCTCTCTCTCTCTCTCTCTCTGTCCTTCCATGTTATTTTCCGTTTTTGCTTTTTGGGTCACACCCAGCTTTGCTCAGGGGTTACTACTGGCTCTATACTCAGGAATTACTCCTGGCAGGGATTGGGCAACCATATGGGATGCTAGGGATTGAACCTGGGTCGGCCACGTACAAGGCAAACTCCTTACCTGCTGTACTATCTCTCTGGCCTCCCCTTACATTTTTAAGTAAATTTGTTTCAATAAAACTACTATGGCTTACTATATTCTCTCCTCCTGAAATACTTTTCTATGATGGAAGGTGATGTTCCTGGAAAGTCTCTACTAAAGCTGGTACTGACTTCTTTTTATGAAAAGAGTAGTATCTCTCTCCAGCCTGAGTCTACCACTCTGAAAAAGCTTGGGTGGTGGGACCCAGTTCTTGTGACAAAAAAAGCAAGTAGACCTAGACACAGTTTAACAGGTGTGTGGTGAAATGTATCTATGCAACATATGTGCTTAAAGTTGGCTTTACTAGTCCTGACCCACGCTAGACATTTCCACAGGTGGTCAAGGTGGTTTGAGAGAGGTGGGAGAACTGTTTTCTCAAGACTACCTCCCTCACACTCCACTTCACCCAAGTCATCAGCAACAACTTCTTTCCCCCCTTTTTTAAAGTTTTATTGAATCACCATGAGATACAAAGTTGTTATTGAGTTTCAATCATACAATGTTCAAGCACCCATCCTTTCACCAGTGTCCACTTCCCTCCAACAATGTCCCCAGTTTCCTGCCCTTCAGCCCGCTTATATGGCAGATGCTTTTCTGTTATCTTTTTTCCTTGTAGGCACTGTGCTTTGCAGATCCATTACTGAAAGTGTATCATGCATATTACATTATCTCCTTTCAGCACCCAGTTTTTGTCCAGTGTTATCACTTCCCACTATTATTTGAATGATATGACACTCATTCACTGCTGGTGGGTTTGTCGACTGGACCACAACAATTCCTTTAGTTAAATATGTTCCAATGTATTTTTGGCATGATCATTAATGGTCTTAGTTTACTCATGTCTTTTTTGGGGGGTGTTTTTGCGACACCCAGCAGTGCTCAGTATTTACTCTGATTTGCACTCAGGGATCATTTCTGGAGGGGCTTGGTGGATGATATAAGATACAAGGGATTGAATACTAGGCCATGTGCAAGGCAAGTGACCCAACCGCTGTACCCTCGTTCTGATCATTCTTTGCAAATAGAAATGAAGCAGATTTTATTTTTATATACGTGTAACTTTAGTCACTTATTATTCAAATAGTTTATAGGGGAAATGCTTAGGGTTCTCTCTATAAAGTTGTTTTATACACAGTCAAGCACTGTACCACTGTAGCACTGTCCTTCATCGATTTGCCTGAGCGGACACCAGTAACGTCTCCATTTTGAGACTTGTTGTTACAGTTTTTGGCATATCAAATATGCTATGGGTAGCTTACCAGGCTCTGCTGTGCGGGCAGGATACTCTCGGTAGCTTTCCGGGCTCTCCGACAGGGACAGAGGAATCAAGTCCGGGTTGGCCGCATGCAAGGCAAATGCCCTAACCGCTATGCTATCGCTCATACACAGTAGAAGTTTTGCTTTTTCTTTCCAATTTGGATTTTTTTCATTGTATTATTTTACTTAATTATTCTGGTTAGGACTTCCCAACTATGTTAAAGAATGTTGGTTATCATGCACATTCTAGTCTTATTCCCGTTCTTAGGAGAAAAGCTTTTTGTATTTTGCCATTTTGTAATCCAAACATGAAAGCTTGTAACTATCTCACGGTTATTCAATAATTAAAAAAAAAGTTCATTAAAGAAAATATCAAATAAAGAATATTATTAGCTAGGACCCCAGCTGCCCTCCCCATGCCTCCACCCTCGAACCCGGAGCCCTGCCCCCTCTTCTGCCTGGGCCACTGCACCATTCTCCAGGGAGGAGGCTTTGCTTCTCCCCAAGTGTGTGACCCCCAGTCGGAACCCCACCCACTTTGTGATAGTGGGTGTACCACTTTGTGGTAGTGGGTGTGGCCTCTGCACAAGTGGGCGTGGCCTATTTTGGGGCGGCCACGGTTATTTTCCTTTTTCCTAGAACTCGGACTCACGTCTTCATCTCCATCACCTAATTCTTGGGAGAATATCCTGGCCATCTCAAACACATTAGGCCAATCGTCCAGTAGCCTATTCCTATTGCACTATAATACTGGCATCACAAGAAGCTCTACAAGTATAATATAAAAGAACACATCCTCCGAAGTTTCACTAGAGACCTCAAATAAGCTGCTGAGGAGCACCTGAGAGGAAGGTGAAGCTCTAGAAGGGGGAAAAGGTAACCACCATCGACCGAGATAATCCAGAACCCTTTCTGGCAACTAGAGGGGGATACTGATGGTGAATTGGAAGGTTCCACCACCATACTACTTCAAAAACATGAAGAAATAACAAAAAATCCCCATCATGAGGAGAAGATGATGAAAAGGGTCCAGACGCCTCAACAAGTATTACCCACAAATACGATCTCTCCGATAAAGAATTCAGAGATGGAATGTTGAAAATGTTCAATGAACTAAAAGAAACGTTTAAACAGGCATCCAGTAAATTAAAGGAGGACATAAAAGAAACAATGGAACAGACAGGCGAGAAAATACAGGAAGAAATGAGAGCAGAAATAAAAAAGCTACAAAAAGAAGTGTCACGAATAAAGGATTCTGTAGATGAAATTAAAAACGCAGTGGGTGCCCTCAATAGTAGAATGGATACGGCCGAAGGCAGAATCAGTGAGCTTGAAGATGAGCTGCAGGAAACTTTCAGGCAACAACAAGCAATGGGAAAAGACCTCAAAATAGCTCTTAGGCGAATCAGAGACCCAGGGGATGATTTTAAGAGGAACAACATTAGAATCATCGGAGTACCAGAAGGACAGGGAGACAACCACAATGAAAAAGACACAGTTAAAAGTATCATTGCTGAAAAGTTCCCAGAACTGGAGAATGCAGGCATCCAGATGCAAAGAGCCTGAAAAGTGCCAGCTAAAAGGGATCCTAATAAAAAGACTCCAAGACATATCATAGTCAGAATGATGGATGCCACAGATAGAGACACAATATTGCAAAGAGCAAAGTCAAAGAAGGAAATCACATACAAAGGAGCACCCCATAGATTTACAGCAGATCTATCAGAGGAAACCCTCCAAGCCCAAAGACAATGGGGGTATATAGTGAAAAAACTCAATGAAATGAATGCCTCACCACGAATACTTTATCCGGCTAAACTCTCATTCAAACTCGAAGGAACAATACACTATTTCATGGATAAACAATAGCTAAAGAACTTCATAGACTCAATACCAAACTTAAAAGAAGGAATGAAGGGGCTACTGTAAGACAAGAAAACCCCCCACAAGCACAACAAACCCCTACAGGAAGATGGCACAAAACCCCATGACAATAATCTCCCTCAATGTCAATGGCCTAAATGCGTCAATTAAGAGACACAGAGTGGCAAAATGGATACGGAAACTAAACCCAAACTTCAGCTGCCTACAAGAAACACATCTGAACAGTCAGAACAAACACATACTCAAAGTTAAAGGATGGAAAACAATCCTGCAAGCAAACAATTCCCTCAAAAAAGCCGGGATGGCCATACTAGTATCCGACAACATAGATTTTAGGTTGAAAAAGATTAGAAGGGACAGCGAAGGTCATTTATTACAAATCAAGGGATAGATAAAGCAGGAAGAAATCACACTCCTAAACGTGTACACATCTAATGAGGAACCAGCTAAATACTTAGAACAACTGCTAACAGATTTTAAGAAGTACATTGCGAGCAACACAACAGTAGTTGGAGACTTCAACACTGACCTATCACCTCTAGATACATCAACAATATTAAAACTCAGCAATGAAACACTGGCTTTGAAGGAAGAGATAGAAGAGAGAGGACTAATCAATCTATACAGGGCTTTGCATCTCAAAAAAGAAAGAATACACAGTTTTTTTTCAGTACACATGGAACGTTTTCCAAAATATACCACGTTCTAGGTCACAAAATATACATCAATAGAATCAGCAATATAGAAATTGTATCAACTATCTTTTCAGACCATGATGCACTGAAGATAGACGTTAATCATGCACAGACACAGAGAACCAAATCAAACACCAGGAAATTAAACAACTCAATGTTGAACAACGAGTGGGTCAGGAAGAAAATTAAGGAAGACATCAAAAGATACCTGGAAACAAATGAGAATGAAGACACGAGTTACCAGAACCTATAGAACGCAGCTAAAGCCATGTTAACGGGAAAATTTATAGCTCTGCAAGCATTCCTCAGGAAGGAAGAAAGGGCCGACATAGATAACTTGACTTCACAGATTAAGATCTTAGAAAAGGACCAACAAAAGGAGCACAAACCATGCAGAAGGAAAGAAATTACAAAACTTAGAGCAGAAATTAACGACATGGAAACACAAAAAACAATCTGAAAAATCAATGAAAGCAAGAGTTGGTTCTTTGATAAAATAAACAAGATTGATAAACCACTAGCAAGGCTCAGAAAGAGAGAACACTAATAAACCGAATCAGAAATAAAAAGGGGGACATCACAACAGAAACCAAAGAAATTCAAAAGATCATCAGAGACTACTTCGAAAGGCTGTATGCCATGAAACAAAGGAAACTAGAAGAAATGGATAAATTCCTGGATTGCTATCATCTCCCAAAGATGAACCAAGAAGATCTGGAATACCCGAATAGACCTATTAATATCAAAGAAATTGAAACTGTAATCAAAAGTCTTCTGAAAAACAAAAGCTCATGTTCAGATGGATTCACTAGTCAATTCTTCCAAACATTTAAAGAGGACCTGTTGCCAGTTCTTCTCAAGCTTTTCCAGGAAATTGAAGAAACAGAAACCCTCCCAAACAGTTTCTATGAGGCACATGTCTTCCTAATACCAAAAGCAAACAAAAATACCACAAAAAATGCTACAGGCCGATATCCTTGATGAACATGGATGCAAAGAACCTGAACAAATTATTAGCAAATAGAATCCCAAAACTCATCAAAATGATCATACAGCACAACCAAGTGGGATTCATCCCAGGGATGTAAGGATGGTTTAACATTCGGAAATCAATCAACATAATCCACCATATCAAAAAAAGAAAAGATTAAAACCATATAATTATATCAATAGATGCAGATAAAGCATTTGACAAGATACAGCGCCCTTTTATCATGAAAACTGTTGCCAAAATGGGTATAAAAGAGACTTTCCTCAATATAGTCAAAACCATCTACCAGAAGCCTATGGCAAGTATCATCTTCAATGGGAAAAAATTAAGAGCCTTCCCTCTAAGGTCAGGGACGAGAGAGACAAGGATGCCCAATCTCACCATCTCTGTTCAATATAGTACTGGAAGTACTTGCAATAGCGATTAGGCAAGACAAGGATATTAAGGGCATTCAGGTAGGAAAGGAAGAAATCAAGCTCTTACTATTTACAGATGATATGATACCATATTTAGAGAACCCTAAAGCCTCTACCAAGAAACTCCTAGAAACAAAAGACTTGTATAGCAAAGTTGCAGGCAAAAAAATACCCAAAAGTCCATGGCATTCTTATATGCAAATAAGAGAGAAGAAAACGACATTAAAAAGCATTCCCCTGCACAATTATGCCTCAGAAAATCAAGTACCTAGGAATCAGCTTAAGTAAGGAGGTAAAGGACTTGTACAAAGAAAACTACAGAACGCTACTTCAAGAAATAAAAGAGGACACGAGAAAATGGAAAGATATCCCTTGCTCATGGATTGAGAGAATTAACATTCTCAGAATGGCAATGCTCCCCAAAGCTTTATATAAATTCAATGCAGTCCCTATAAGGATATCCATGACATTCTTCAAAGAAATGGAGCAAACACTCCTGAAATTCATACGGAACAATAAGCACCCACGAATAACCAAAGTAATTCTTGGGAAAAAACAGATGGGAGGCATCACCTTCCCCAAACTTAATCTCTACTAGAAAGTGGTAATAATTAAAACAGCATGGTACTGGAACAAAAGCAGAGCCGCAGAGCAATGGAACAGGCTTGTATATCTCGACACATCCTCAAACATATAATCATCTAATCTTTGATAAGAGAGGAACAAATGTGAAGTGAGAAAAGAAAGCCTCTTTAACAAATGGTGTTGGGGAAATTGAACACCTACATGCAAAAAAATGAGCACAGACCTCTACCTAACACCACGCACAAAAGTCAGATCAAAATGAATTAAAGACCTCAACATCAGACCAGAATCCATCAGGTACATAGAAAACAAGGTAGGCAAAACCCTCCACAACATTGAAGCTAAAGATATCTTTAAAGGTGACACACCATTGGCCATGCAAGTGGAAACAGAAATAAACAAATGGGACTACCTTAAACTGAGAAGATTCTGTACCACAAAAGATTCAGTGACCAGAACACAAAGACAATCTACAGAATGGGAAAAGATATTCATCCAATACGCATCTGATTAGGTGTTGGTATCAAGGATATACAAGGCACTGGTTGAACTCTACATGAAGAAAACATCTACCCCCATCAGAAAATGGGGGGTGGAAATAAACAGAAATTTTCTTTTTTTAAAATTTTATTGAATTACTGTGAGAGAGTTGCAAGCATTCATGTTTGGGTTACAATCACACAATGATCAAGCACCCATCCCTCCACCAGTACACATTTCCCCCACCAATATCCCTGGTATACTCCTCCTTTCACACACTCCCCCTGCCTTCATGGCAGACAATGTTCCCCATACTCTCTCTCTACTTTGGGCATTATGGCATGCAACACAGACACTGAGAGGTCATCATGTTTCATCCATTATATACTTTCGGCACACATCTCCCATCCCAACTAATTCCTCCAGCCAACATTTTTTTAGTGATCCCTTATCTGTTCCATCTGTCTTCTTCCCTCCGCTCATGAAGCAGGCTTCCAGCTATGGGGCAATCCTCCTGGCCCTTGTATCTACTGTCCTTGGGTGTCAGCCTCATGTGATGTTATTCTATACTCCACAAATGAGTGCAGTCCTCCGGTGTCTGTCCTTCTCTTTCTGACTCATTTCACTTAGAATGATACTCTCTATGTCTATCCATTTATAAGCAAATTTCATGACCTCATCTCTCCTAACAGCTGCATAGTTTCCATTGTGTAGATGTACCAAAGTTTCTTTAACCAGTCATCTGTTCTAGGGCACTTGGGTAATTTCCAGATTTCAGCTACTGTGAACAGTGCTGCAATGAACATATACGTACAGATGTCATTACTAATGGGCCTTTTTTTGCATCCTCGGTATATATTCCCAGAAGTGGTATTGTGGGGTCCTATGGAAGCTCAATTTCTAGTTTTTGAAGGACTGTCCATATTATTTTGCAGAAAGGCTGGACCAGTAGGCATTCTCACCAGCAGTGAAAGAGCGTCCCTTTTTCTCCACATCCATGCGAACACTGGTTGCTTTTGTTCTTTTGAATGTGTGCCAGTCTCTGTGGTGTGAGATGATATTTCATTGTTGTTTTGGGTTGCATCTCCCTGATGACTAGCGATGTGGAGCATTTTTTCATGTGCCTTTAGGCCATTTTTCTTTCTTTTTTTTTTTAAGGAAACTTCTGTTTATTTCCTCTCCCCAGTTTTTGATGGGGTTGGAGGCTTTTTTCTTATACAATTCTACTAGTGTCTTGTATACCTTGATATTAATCCAGTATTGGATGGGTTTTGGGTAAATATTCTTTCCCATTTTGTGGAATTCTGTATTTTGGTCACTGTTTCTTTTGAAGTACAGAAGCTTCTTAATTTGATGTAGCCCCATTTGTTTATTTTTGCTTCCACTTGCATAGTCAGTGCTGTTTCATTCTTAAAGACACTTTTGCAGTCAGATCAAAATGGATTAAAAACCTCAACATCAGACCAGAATCCATAAGGTACATTAAAGACAAGGTCGGAAAAACCCTCCACGACATTGAAGCCAAAGGTATCTTCAAAGCTGACACACCACTGGCCAAGCAAGTGAAAACAGACATAAATAAATGGGACTATCTCAAACTAAGAAGCTTTTGCACCTCAAAAGAAACAGTGACCAAAATACAAAGACAATCTACAGAATGGGAAAGGATATTTACACAGTACCAATCAATAATGGTTGATATCAAGGGTATACAATGTACTGGTTGAACTCCACAAGAAGAAAACTGCCAACCTGATCAAAAAATGGGGTTATGAAATGAACAGAAACTTTCCCAAAGAAGAAATCCGAATGGCTCAGGGGCACATGAGAAAATGTTCAACATCACTAATCATCAGGGAGATGCAGATCAAAACACAATGAGATATCATCTCACACCACAGAGACTGGCCCACATCCCAAAAAACAAAAGCAACTGGTGTTGGAGTGGATGTGGGGAGAAAGGGAGCCTCCTTCATTGCTGGTGTAAATGCCAACTGGTTCAGCCCTTTTGGAAAACAACATGAACAATTCTCAAAAAATTAGAAATTGAGCTTCCATTTGACCCAGCAATACCAGTCCTGGGAATATATCCCAGAGAGGCATAAAGGTATAGTAGAGATGACATCTGCATTTCTATATTCATTGCCGCACTGCTTACAATAGCCAGAATCTGGAAATAAAACCAGAGTGTGCAAAAACAGATGACTGGTTAAAGAAACTCTAGTATATATACACAATGGAATACTATGTAGCTGTCAGAAAACATGAAGTCATGAAATTTGCATATAAATGGATCAACATGGAAAGTATCATGTTGAGTGAAATGAGTCAGAAAGAAAGAGACAGACATAGAAAGATTGCACTCATATGTGGAATATAATATAACTGAGAAGTACAAGTTTGCAGTGATGCAATTTCTGGCAGATATTTCTCTGGACTTAGTTACTAAAGTACTAAAATACAGAAATCCAAACCTGTGTGGCTGCTATTGTGGCCTCTTGACCTCATATCTCTTCATTCTCAGCAATGGAAAACAATTTATCAAATGCTTTCTTTTCAGCAGGTCGACTTTAGGGGGGGAGAAACTCCAAATGAATAATAGTGAGTTTTCTGTTGAAATATTGAATGTAATCAAAGTAAAGTGAAAGTAAAGTGAAATTTACCAGTTACACATCCGTGGTGGGGGGCTGAGGAGGTAGGGGGAGGGGAGAGGTATACTGTGATTCTTGGTGGTGGAATATGTGCACTGGTGAAGGGATGGGTGTTTGAGCATTTTATAACTGAGACTTAAACCTGAAAGCTTTGTAACTTTCCACATGGTGATTCAATAAAAGAATAAATTAAAAAAAAGACGCTTTTACCTTAAATGTCATGGAGAGTTCTGCCTAAATTTTCTTCTCTGTATCTTATAGATTCATGTCTGATATAGATATATCTTCTGAGATAGATAAGGGGACACCAAGTAGATCAATCCACTTTGATATGACTTTTGTGCCTGACATTAGACAGAGGTCACAGTTCATTTTTTGGCATGTAGTTATCCAGTTTTCCCAGCACCACTTGTTGAAGAGGCTTTCCTTGTTCCATTTTACATTTCTTGCTCCTTTTTCAAAGATTAATTTGAAATATATTTGGCCATATATTTGGGTGTCTGTGACAGGATATTTAACTCTGTTCCATTGGTCTGCAGGTCTTTTTTAAGCCCAGTACCATGCTGTTTTAATTACTTCTGCTTTGTAGTAGAGTTTGATGCTGGGAAAGGTGATGCCACCAATCTTCTTTTTCTCAAGGATTGTTCTAGCCATTTGTGGGGTTATATAGTTCCATATGAGTTTCAGGAGTGTTTTGTCTATTTCTTTAAAAAATGTAATTGCTGGGCTGGAGTAATAGCACAGCGGGTAGGCCGTTTGCCTTGCACGTGGCTGACCCGGGTTCGATTCCCAGCATCCCATATGGTCCCCTGAGCACTGCCAGAGTGATTCCTGAGTGCAGCGCCAGGAATAACCCCTGTGCATCGCCGGGTGTGACCCAAAAAGTAAAAAAAATGTAATTGCTATCCTGATATAGATCGCATGGATAGGGAGAATTAACATAATCAAAATGGTAATCGTGCCCAAGAACAGAAATTTTCTTTTTTTTTTTTTTGGTTTTTAGGTCACATATGGCAATGCACAGGGGTTATTCCTGATTCTGCACTCAGGAATCACCCCTGGCAGTGCTCAGGGAATCATATGAGATGCTGGGAATCAAACCCGTGTGAGTCACGTGCAAGACAAACGCCCTACCTGCTGTGCTATTGCTCAAGCCCCCAGAAATTTTCTTAAAGAAGAAATCTGAATGGCTAAAAGACACATGAGAAAATGCTCTACATCACTAATCATCAGGGAGATGCAGATTAAAACAAGAATGAGATATCATTTCACACCACAGAGACTGGCCCACTTCCAAAAGAACAAAAGCAACCAGTGTTGGCGTGGATGTGGGGAGAAAGGGACTCTCATTCACTGCTGGTGGGAATGTTTACTGGTTCATCTCTTTTGGAAAATAATATGGATGATTCTCAAAAAATTAGAAATTGAACTCCCATGTGACCCAGAAATACCACTCTGGGAATATATCCCAGAGAGGCAAAAAGCTATAGTTGAAATGACATCTGCATTTCTCTGTTCATTGCAGCACTGTTTACAATAGCCAAAATCTGGAAAAAACTAGAGTGCTCAAAAATAGCTGATTGGTTAAAGAAACTTTGGTACATCTATGCAATTGGAATGCTATGCAGATGTTAGAAAAGATGAGGTCATGAAATTTGCATACAAATGGATCAATATGGAAAGTATCATGTCAAGTGAAATGAGTCAGAAAGAGAGAGACAGACATAGAAAGATCACACTCATCTGTAGAATATAAAGTAACAGAATGGGAGACTAACCTGCAAGAGTAGTAGAGATAAGGACCAGGAGGTTTGCCACACAGCTTGGAAACTGACCTCACATGCTGGGGGGAATGGCAGTTGAGATAAAAAAGGGAACACCAAGTAGAGGATGTTGGGAGGACCCATTTGGGTTGAAAGATGCCTGTGGAAGAAGACTATAGACTGAACATGATGGCCACTCAATACCTCTATTGCAAACTGTGTCACTGTATCACTGTCATCCTGTTGCACATCGATTTGCAACACCCAATAGGAGAGATAATAAAAGGGAATGCCTTGCCACAGAGGCAGGGTAGGGTGGTGGGGGATGGGTTGGTGGTGGTGGGAGGGATACTGGGAACATTGGTGGAGGAGAATGGGCACTGTTGGAGGGATGGGTAAACGATCACTGTATGACTGAAATGCAAACACGAAAGTTCATAAGTTTTAACTGTACCTCACGATGATTCACTAATAAAAAATTTTTTAAAAGAGTATTATTAGCGGGGCTGGAGCGGGCAGGGCATTTGCCTTGCGCGTGGCCGACCTGGGTTCAATTCCCAGCATCCCACATGGTCCCCCGAGCACCATCAGAAGTAATTCCTGAGTGCATGAGCCAAGAGTAACCCCTGTGCAGTGCCGGGTGTGACTCAAAAAGCAAAAAACAAAAAGAAAAGAAAAAAAAGGATATTATTAGCTGTGAGTTTGTCATATATGGCCTTTATTATTTTTAGGTACAGACGGTACCCATTTTATTAAATGTTTTATAAAAATTAGATGTTGAATGTTTTTTAATTTTTATTAGTGAATCACTATGACATACAGTTACAAACTTATGAACTTTCATGTTTGCATTTCAGTCGTACAGTGAACGTTTACATCCCTCTGCCAGTGCCCTTTCTCCTCCCCAATTATGGATCTTTCTATTGTCTTCATAATTTCCCCTCTTCAGAATGCCATATAGTTGTATTTATATGCAATATGTAGCCTCCTCAGATGTGTTTCTTCCACTTAATATATATATATTCAAAGTTCCTCCATAGCTAAGTATCTTTTTTTCTCTCAAAGTGCTAAAATATCATTCCATTTATTTATCCATCTCCCTATTGAAGGACATGTTGGTTACTTTCAAACTTTGAAAATTATAAAGGGAGCTTCGAAAAATAACTATTTGCAAATTTTTGTGTGAAGCCAACATTTGGGCTTCTTTGGTTGCTCATTTGTACAGACTTTAAGACAGGTCAGTCTCACGAAAGAGTCAGACAGGACTTTTTGGTTTTGATTTGCATTTCTTCAGCACTTTTTCATGTGCCTGTGGGTCATCTGTTTGTCTTTTAAAATTTTTTATATCTGCATGTCTTCTTTGGATAAATGTCTATCCAAAATATTTCGCACATCTGAAAAAATTCTGTGGTTATTTTATTATTTTATGTGTTCCTTATGTATTTTGGAAATTAACCCCACTGGTTGTCTAATGTGTAAAAAATTTTCAAAATGCTAGCTTGTTTCTTCATTTTTTAAAGTTTCTTTCACTCTGTAAAACTTTTTAAATTTGTTTGATATCCTTTGGTGGTGGGGGGCTGGACTAATAGCACAGCGGGTAGCGCATTTGCCTTGCATGCAGCTGACCCAGGTTTAATTCCTCCGTCCCTCTCAGAGAGCCCGGCAAGCTACCGAGAGTATCCCGCCTGCACAGCAGAGTTTGGATAGCTACCCATCGAGTATCTGATATGCCAAAAACAGTAACAAAAAGTCTCACAATGGAGACATTACTGGTGCCAACTCAAGCAAATCGATGAGCAACAGGAAAACAGTGAGACAGTAGTCCTTTTAGTTTCGTCTCATTTTTAAAAATTATTAATATTTTAATTTTTATTTTTTTATTGAGTCACCATGTGGCAAGTTACAAAGTTTTCAGGTTTAAGTCTCAGTTATACAATGCTCGAACACCCATCCCTTCACCAGTGCACATATTCCACCACCAAGAATCACAGTATACCTCTCCCCTCCCCCTACCTCCTCAGCCCCCCACCACGGATGTGTAACTGATAAATTTCACTTTACTTTCACTTTGATTACATTCAATATTTCAACAAAACTCACTATTATTGTTTAGAGTTTCTCCCCCCTAAAGTGGACCTACTGAAAAGGAAGCATTTGATAATTTGTTTTCCATTGCTGAGAATGAAGAGATATGAGGTCGAGTGACCGCACTAGCGGCCTCACAGTTTTGGGTTTCTGTATTTTAGTATTTTGGTAACTAAGTCCAGAGAAATATCTGCCAGAAATTGCATCACTGCAAACTTGTACTTCTCAGTTATATTATATTCCACATATGAGTGCAATCTTTCTATGTCTGTCTCTTTCTTTCTGACTCATTTCACTCAACATGATACTTTCCATGTTGATCCATTTATATGCAAATTTCATGACTTCATGTTTTCTGACAGCTACATAGTATTCCATTGTGTATATATACTAGAGTTTCTTTAACCAGTCATCTGTTTTTGCGCACTCTGGTTTTTTTTTCCAGATTCTGGCTATTGTAAGCAATGCGGCAATGAATATAGAAATGCAGATGTCATCTCTACTATACCTTTATGCCTCTCTGGGATATATTCCCAGGACTGGTATTGCTGGGTCAAATGGAAGCTCAATTTCTAACTTTTTGAGAATTGTTCATGTTGTTTTCCAAAAGGGCTGAACCAGCAATGAAGGAGGCTCCCTTTCTCCCCACATCCACTCCAACACCGGTTGCTTTTGTTTTTTGGGATGTGGGCCAGTCTCTGTGGTGTGAGATGATATCTCATTGTTGTTTTGATCTGCATCTCCCTGATGATTAGTGATGTTGAACATTTTCTCATGTGCCCCTGAGCCATTCGGATTTCTTCTTTGGGAAAGTTTCTGTTCATTTCATAACCCCATTTTTTGATCAGGTTGGCAGTTTTCTTCTTGTGGAGTTCAACCAGTGCATTGTATATCCTTGATATCAACCCTTTATCAGATGGGTACTGTGTAAATATCTTTTCCCATTCTGTAGATTGTCTTTGTACTTTGGTCACTGTTTCTTTTGAGGTGCAAAAGCTTCTTAGTTTGAGATAGTCCCATTTATTTATGTCTGTTTTCACTTGCTTGGCCAGTGATGTGTCAGCTTTGAAGATACCTTTGGCTTCAATGTCGTGGAGGGTTTTTCCGACCTTGTCTTCAATGTACATTATGGATTCTGGTCTGATGTTGAGGTCTTTAATCCATTTTGATCTGACTTTTGTACATGGTGATAGGTAGAGGTCTAATCCCTAGATATTGAATATTAGTGTGCTTTTTGATTGTGGTTTCTAGGCATTGTGATTTCAAGGAAGCTTCCACTCCAAAAGAAAATGTAGTCTGAAGAGCTTCTGTTCCCAGTGCCATGCTTTCTCACAGTATTTACTTTACATAGACAAAAACTAAATGATGTAGATTTACCACATCCCTAGTCCAGCTGATAGTCCAAGCATCAGAAAGGAATGTACATGAGGCTTATCTTCAAGCCTGTATTCTCCCTTGAATATGTATCTCACTTGCTTGTCTCTCTGACTCTTTGCTGCTTTGTTCCACTCTGGAGCAGCCTGTATGTTCTATCTTGCGCACTCATTTCCTCTCTTTCTCTCCTCTTATGTCTTTCACTCAATAAAAAAACTATCTTGCTTCACTAAGGATAAAAACATGATCCTGGATAAAAAAAAATTCTTAATCCTTTTTTCTTGCAGTCATCTTTGAACACTGTCAAGAGGGATGTGTGGCTGGCCTGGCACATTGTGAGTAGGAGGAAGAATGTTGTGTTTGGTTTTGACCCTTTTAAATGCTTGTATTTTGGACTGGAGAGAGAGTATAGGGGGTAGGGTGCTTGCCTTGTGTGCTGCGACCCGGGTTCAATCCCAGGCACCCCATCTGGCCTACCGAAACCAACCAGGATGATCCTTGAACACAGAACCTGGAGTAAGTTCTGGGCATTGCTGAGTGGACAAAAACCAATTAAAAATTAGTTTGGCATTAAATATGAGCTCTAGGAAAGAGGCTGTAGTAAGTTTCATGGCCTCTAGCTACTTTTTTATTTATTTTGAAAAATTCAAATAGCTTATTTTTTAAATTGAACTACAGTGTGATACAAGGTTATTTATGATTGGGGTTCAGTTATATAATCTTGCAACTCCCTTCACTTCACCAAAGTACATTTTCTACCAATTCCACCAGTCCCTTTCCTTCCCCAACCCCATCTCTTTGACTCTTTTTTATAAAAGGTTCTTTTGCCTTTGGGAAATTGTGGTCTATCAGTTTTTTTTAAATGGTGACCATGTCTACTTTTAATGTCAGGATAACAATTGACCCCATCATATTTGGGAGAATTCTCTTTTTAGTTTTTTTGAAAGATCTTGAGAAGGATCTATATTAGTTCATTCCTGAATGTGTGGTAGAACTTACCAGTGAAACAACCTGGTCCTGGATTTTTGTTTTGCAGGAGACTTTAAATTACTGTTTTAACTTCATTGATTGTATACTCGTCTGTTCAGTTTTTACTTCATCCTAATTCAATCTTTAGAAATAGTAATATTGTTAGAATTTGTTTATTTATTGTACCCAATGGAAACAAATGTTTAGATTTTACAGAAGGACTGAAGTTATTCAGGCTATGGGAGGCAGTCTGGGCGATAGAGAAGGAAGTGATAGACTACAAGTAACATAAGGACAATGTTAGAGTCTTTTTGGCACTTTGGTAGTAGTTCTATGGTAGAAGTATGGAGCAGGGGTGTTGGGAGGGTGTGCCAGATATTAAAGATAATTCAATTGATTATTTACAAATCTCTCTTCCCAAGCAGCGGAAATAGCTGAGGGTCAGGATAGGTGATTAATATATCAATGATACAGCAAATCTGAGCTAGATCCTGAGTGTGGGTGTTTTGGGGAAAACCATGTGTAAAATTAACACAGAGCCCCAAGATAGTTTGGTTTCATTCTTTGGGGGGGTTGGGGCCACATTCAGTGATGCTCTGGGGTTACACCTAGCTCTACACTCAGAAAATAGTGTAACTTGCATGACCTCTAGCTACTTTAGCTATTTTATCTGGATATTTTCTGTCTGTAAACTCAAAAATATTATTCCTGGTGGTTCTTGGGGGGAACATTTGAGGTGCTGGGGATTCAACCCACATGCACAACAAATATCTTACCCACGTTTTATATTTTCTTTATTTTATATCTAAATAGATAGTTCTGGGTTATTGAATATCTTGTATCGAGTCCTAGTCTTATATTGCCTTACATTGGAAACTATTAGGTTTCTCCACTTGGGTGGCCAATGCATCGTAAGTTCAGTGTCTCATACTTAGCCCAAAAAGAACTACATTTGTTCTTTCTGCTCTTCAGTTAATGAAACCTACTGTATGTCAGGTATTGTTTTAGATCCTTTGAGCGTTAATTCATAGGACTCTTGGAATTTGAGAAATTAACAAATAAACTGAAAATCAATAAGGAATTTCAGCTACAAGTGTGGGGAGAAGTAGGATAGTATGACATTTTATTACCCAATTTGACTAATCAAACTAGATCTTTCTCTGGGTTTGGTAGTAGACATTGTAAATCAACACCAGTACTGCCAGGCATGGTCCCATCTACAAAATAATGTGAACTATTTGTTTGGCAGCTTTATGTATGAGAGGTGAATGAATTTACTATGACACTAATTGTCTTCATTCAAAGACCCATGTGGAGCCCTAGTAACATGTTCACATGAAAATCATTTTTGTGATATTTTCAAAAGGTATTGTAACAATTATTAATCATAACTTCCATCTTTATCCGTCCTATATTATTTCCCTTCTTGTTGGGTGTTGGCCTTGAATATGGACTTTTGAGGGCTCTGACTACTGGAAATTTGATGAAAATGTAAAGAGTCTGAGTTTATTGATATATAATCCCCTGCCCCCATGCCAAGCTGTCTTCGCTGGAGCCCCCTTGGAGGGGGGCGGGTTGAGTCTCCCTCCCTGCCCAACGTAGAGTCCCGGCAGCCAAAACCCTCCAGAACTCAGCTGCAGCCATGTTCAAGGCCACTCTCCTCATGCTCAGACGAGTCTCACCCATGAAAGAAACCGGCAGAGGAACCCAGGTATGCGGGACCTGTGGCTGAGAACTCCAAGCCTCCTCGGGACGGGACTAGGCCTCCTCCATGCAGATCCCCAGATTTCCAGTAGCTTTTCAGTCACACCCACAAACTGCCTGTCCCCCCTACCCCAGCGCCATGTAATCTCATCAATGGCCAAGATCCAGAGTCTATAAAACAAAGCTCTCGTAAGAGAGCGATGCAGAATCTCGCACAGCAGAGCCTGGCAAGCTACCTGTGGCATATTTGATATGCCAAAACCACTGACAATAATGGGCCTCATTCCCCTGACCCTGAACGCGACAGGGACAAATGAAGACATTACTGGCACCTGCTTGAGCAAATCGATGAACAACAGGATAACACTGATACAGTGACAATGATCATATATGGGATTCAAAGTTATTTCTGTGTATACTTTGGTTATTGATAGTGTAGGATGCTTTCCAGGAATAGTTCTCCTGCCTTACCCAAAGTGCAACAAGGTTGGGTATGCTGCAATAACAAATGTGTCTCTATGCCTACAGAGAGTATGTGGTTAGTGGAGAAAACAAACGATTTGAAATTGAATCAGAGAGTTAGCATTTGCCTCACATACAGCTGACATGTTTTCAATCCTCTGCATAAAATATAGTTTCCAAGACCAACCAGGAGTGATTCCTGAGCACAGAGCCAGGAACAAGCCCTGAGAACAGCTTGGTGTGGCCTCCAAACAAAACCAAACAAATGATCTGAAATGTACAGAGTCAGAAGCTAGTCCATGGAATATTCTTCCATTCACCGAACATAAGGTTTTATTTTTTTATTTTTATTCATTTATGTTTTAAATAAATTTTATTGAATCACCATGTGGAGGGTTACATAGTTCTCTCAGGATTATGTCCGTTATACAATACTCAAACACCCTTCCCTTCACCAGTGCCCATATTCCATCACCAACTACCCCATTATACCTCCCGCACCCTCCCGCCTCCCCAGCCCCTGCCCTTGAAAGTAATTTCACTTCGTTTACACTTTATCTTGGTTACATTCCATGTTTCAAAACATAACTCACTATTGTTGCTAGGGTTTCCCCCCAAAAAAGAAAAGACAGTCCTACTGTCAAGGAAGCATTTGATAGCTCTCCATTGCTGAGAATGTAGAGATATTAAGTTCCGCTCTTTGTTACATAACTTTTCTATTTCCCCCCCACCACCACGCTACCTGACAAAGGGAAAAAAAAAACCAAAAAAGATGGTTATTTCCCGTCATCAGCCGGTGTGGGGCTCTGGCTTAGTTGATAGTCTGGTAGAATGTCTGCCAGCAGTTTCTGGAACCAAAAGTAATATGCTGGTATCGGCCCCAGCTCGAGGTTCCACCAGCATCCTGCTGTTCCAAGTACATAATAATTTATTTCCTTGTATCCCATTCCCACGCCACCAGGTCCGTGTCAGCTTAATGGACATCATACTATGGTTAACGCCACGCCACGTTTCTTCCCGAGAAAGAAGGATATTTCTTCTCAGCCGGCATGGGGATATGGCTTAGTTCAGTCTATAGAGATGGCTACCACTTTGATTGCCTTCAATATTTCAGCAAAAGACTTACTATTCTTGTTAGGATTTCCCACCAAAGTCCGACCAGTTAAAAAAGAACCATTTCATATTGGTTATGATTAAATGACATTAGGTCGCGCGGCCATGGCAGCGGCCTCGCAGCTTTGAATTTCTGTATAAAGTCCAGGGAAAGTACAGCCAGAAATTACACGTCACTACAAACTTTAACCCTATTATGGTCCCCCCAAAGTCCAACCCATTACAAAGGAACCATTTCATATTGCTGATGATTAGATGACATTAGGCTGCCGCGGCCGCACGGTTTTGTGTTTCTATATAAAGTCCAGGGAAAATTCTGCCTAAAATTCTATCGCTAAAATCTTTTACCCTTCAACAAAAAACTCAGTACTATTGTTTGGAGTTTACCCCCACGGTAAGCCCTGCTAAAAAGGAACATTTACACGTTGCTGACAATCAAGAGATATTAGGTCTCTAATATCTATCGCAGCTGCGCGGTTTTGGATTTCTATATGAAGTCCAAGGAAAATTCTTTTGGTAATTGCATCACTTGCTGGCGGCGCCTGGGCCAGTAGCTCCGAGCACACAGTTTGGAGGCATTTTGGGGGCGCCGCTCGTGTCCAAAGTGGTTCAGTTGCCTCCGGGGTCGATCTTGCGTGGCGGCGCCAAACATAAGGTTTTATTTGGAGGGTTTTGTTTGTATCAAAACAAAAGTTCTGGCCTGATGGGAATAAAATCAATAATGCAGTATGTATGACTATAAATATTCCATAAATATCTAAATTTTTATGTAATGTTACTAAAGAGAATAATATCCAAACTCCTGTGTTTGTAAACTCAAATACATAGCACTACTATAAGCAATGTGATGATATGAAACCTCAGATTTTAGGTATCCAAACAGACTGTGTTTTGTGTATAGGATCCACATTGTACACATGACATCTGGCAATTCTTCATGGAACAGTGCGTTAAATTGCCACTAGTCCAACAAAATAGCTTCAGAAAAAACCAAATGATCTGGTGACAAAAGCTCTACACATACTGTTCCACAAGTCAGTATATGAAATATAAGAGTAATTTCATATATATGATCGAAAATTATGCAGATCAGTAAGATTTAGTAGCATGAAAACTGCTCTAGAAAATACTTTATTTTTGTATTACATGTATTTATATTTTTATCATTGCATGCACTTTTATCCAGAAATAGACTGACCAAAATTCAATGGAGAAAGGATGCCAAGAACAAAAACTGAAAGACAGAAGACTAACATAAATTTTATGTTAAAAAACTTTTATTGGAACTTGGAGATAGAATAGGGGTTGAGGAGTGTGCTTACCATGTGCTCAGCGAGGATTCAGTCCCCATGGCACACAGTCCTGTTGTAAACATCACAAAGAGTACAAAAAATAAACAACCCAAAATTGGAGAAAAATGAAAACATTTTTCAAAGAAGCCAATACGTATAAGAAAAATGCTCTCCATGACTTATCATTAAAAAATGCAAATCAAACCAAAAATGAAATATCACCTTATACAAGTGGAGCTGACACACATCAAACAAGAACAACCAGTGCTTGTGTGGATAGGGAGAAAAGAAACCCTCATTCACTGTTAGTGGGAATTTTGACTTGTTTAATCTCTTGGAAAAATATGGACAACTCAAAAAGATAGGGATTAAACTTCAATATCACCCAGGAGTTCCACTTTTTGGCAATTACCTGAAGAGCTAAAAAACTCTTTAGAAAAGACATTTTCACTCCTATGTTCATTGCAGAACTATACAGAATTGTCAATATCTGAAAACAACCCAAGTATCCAAAATAATTGTATGAAGAAATCATGGCATATATGCACAATGGAGTACTACTTGGATTTGCAAGAAGACAAAATCACACAACTCGCCACTACATGGATGGAACTAGAGCATATGCTGTGTGAGGTCAGCGTGAAGAAGAGACACAGACACAGAATGATCTTTCAGATTGTGGGATATAAAGAATCATAGGGAACAACAAATAATCAAAGGCAACGTAACATGAGTACTAATCTACAGAACTGAGCTTACCTAGGGCAGCAGAGGTGGTGGGGATATTGGATGTGAGGAGACCCTGAGACAATGGTGAAGGGAAGTGGACACTCTGGTAGAGGGTGCAAGGTTGAAGTAATGTATGCATGAAACCCCATCATTAGCATTATTGTAAATACTGTACCTAAACTAAAATTTCGGAAAAGAAAGGTTAATACAAGGACTGCAATATACTTTAAAGGCCTTAAGACTGTGTCGTGGGACAGAGCCTCACAGAGAAATTAAACAGTCCAAAACTTGGGTACACAGATCCCTGTGACTGAAATCTCCAGACTTTCTTGGAGTTGGGGTAAGCTACCTCCCTTCACTTTTCTATACTTCGAGAAGCCCCCACAGTGATGCCCACAAACCACCCCTGCAGCCATGTAAACTCATCTACCGGCCTTACTGCAGAGACTCATAAACCTCGTAAGAGATCAAGGAGCCACAAAAATTTCTTGAGCAGTCATTCCTGGCTGAGACATCCAGGGCACTCCAGAGTTGGGAGGGCCAGTGGCCACCCAAACAAAACCGTGGAATCCACTAGGTACCACAATGCAAAGTCACAGCCATGCCTCTGGCTGGACTCCATTGTCTTGGGACTGAGCCTCACATAGAAATTAACCTCCTGAGAATTCAGGTACATGGGTCCCTGTGACTGAAATCTCCAGGTTTTCTCGGACTCTGGGTAGGCTTACCTCCCCTCACCTCAGTATACTTCTTGAAGCTTCAGCAGTCATGTCCTCACCCAAAAGCTGCCACCCAGTAAAAACTTTAAGTCCAGTTGTACTACCCAGTTAAAAATCTGTATTTTCTGAAGCATGTCGCCCCATTTGCAGCTGCATGACATCTCCAAACTCTATAACACTGATTATCAAGTAGTAGCATACCAGATTGTAAGGGATGTAATGTAGAAGCCAACCAAACTCGACCAACAATAACATTAAAACAGAAGTCTTAACTTGTAACATTATCTTAGTAAACCCTCATACAAGAACTTAATGTTTTCATGGTGAGATACAACAATTTATACTAATTCTCTTTGGAAATATTTTTTGATCATTCCATTATCAATTAATTTGTAATAAGTAATACAAAATAAATTATTGTAGGCCTTCTATGGGGACAGGTTTGAGGGTGGTTGGGAAAATTGGAGACAATAGTGGAGGGAAAGTTATAGTGGTTGTGGGATTAGTATTAGAATATTGAATGCCTGTAACAAATCATCATGAACAACTTTGTAAACCATGGTGTCTAAATAAAGTGTAGGGGAAAAATAAAGACCGTAAGACTGCATTTTCTTTTAATAATCAAAGAAAACCACTACTTCCACAGTACTTAAAGGTTTTAATATATTGGTATATTTTCACATTTATGTTTTCTCTTTTTGGCTTATCTCTAAATTAATACTTGACTTAGTACTTTAAATACTCATGTCAACTTAATTTCTTCTTTTAGGAGTCTAAATGTCATAGGATAGTTCACCCATTACAAAGTTGTTTAAACCTTGCAACAGAGGTATAATGGCATTTTAAAAACTCTGTTTTTGTAATTACCTAAAAGGAATTTCCAAATCTAAATGAATTTTTAAAAATTTATTCAAAAGATTGAAAAAGTACTAATGCTGTTATAAAAACATTTTGTAACATCTTAGTAAAACAAGTGAGAAATTTCTGAATTCAGGATACAGATGTATTTCTAGCATACTCTATTTGTTTCTTACAGCTGTTATGGTTACCACAAAATTAGTGTTTTAAATATCCAAAAAGTCAATTCTTATAATTCTGGAGGTCAGAAGTCTGAAATTAATTTCACTGGGCTAATTAATTTCACCGAGCAGGCTTGGAGATCTCAGCCCCGGGTCCCACACACCTGGGTTCCTCTGCTGGTTCCTTCATGTGTGAGGCTCGTCAGAACTTGTGGAGAGGGGACTTGAGCAAGCCCTTGTCTGGGTTCTGGATGTCTTCGTTGTGAGGGCTCTGTTCAGGGCCAGGAGGGAATCTCAATCCATGTCCTCCCAGGAGCCCTGGTGAAGACAGCATGCTCGGATTGGGACTGGACTTCTTCCGTCCAGATCCCCCATTTTCCAGTAGCCAGGCGGTCACACCCAAGAACTGCCCCCAGTGCAGAGTAATCCCATCAACGGGCAACATCCAGAGACTATAAAACCAAGCTCCCAAAAGAGAGTGACGCAGAATCACATATCAATAAAAGAAAAGATAAAAACCATATGATCATATCAATAGATGTAGAGAAAACATTTAACAAGATTCAGCACCAACTCGTGATAAAAACTCTCAACAAAATGGGAGTTGAAGAAACTTTCCTCAGTATAGTCATTACCATATACCACGAGAACAAGTAAGTATTATTCACAATGGGGTAAAGCTAAAGGCTTCCCCTCTTAAGGCTTTTCACCTAATATCAGGCACAAGACAAGGTTGCCTGCTCTCACCACTTCTATTAAATATAGTACTGGAGGTACTTGCAATAGCAGTTAGGCAAGAAAAATATAACAAGGGCATTGCGATAGTAAAAGAAGAAGTCAAGCTTTCACTATTTGCAGATGACATATGATACTTAGAAAATCCTAAAGAATCTACAAAAATAGCTCCTGAAAACAAAAGTTTTGTTTAGTAAAGTAGCAGCCTACAAAATCAAAACCCAAAATTCCATGGCCTTTCTATATACAAATAACGAAGGAAAAGGAGATTTTAGAAAAACAATCCTGTTCACAATTATGCCTTCAAAAATCAAGAACCTCAGAATCAGCTAAACTAATGAAGTGAAGGACTGATACAAATAATCATAAGGCTTCCAAACTACAAAATACTACTTCAAGAAATAAAAGAGGACACAAGGAAATGGAAACATTCAAAAGATCATGGAGTATGATATTTTTATGAGTCATTTAATTTTCCCAATCCCCTGTTAATGCATTGAGAAAATTAACAATGGCAAAGTGGCAATACTCCCCAGAGCACTTTACAGATTCAATGTGGTCCCTATAAAAATACTCATGACATTTTTCAAAGAAATAGGTCAAACACTCTTGAAATTCATTTGGAACAATAAGCCCCCAGGAATAGCTAAAGCAATCCTTGGGAAGAAGAATATGGGAGGCATTACCTTCCCCAATTTCAAACTCTACTAAAAAGTTGTAGTAATCAAAACAGCATGCTATTGGAATAAAGACGGAGCCACAAATCAATGTAATAGAGTTAAATATCTGGACACTGAACCTCAGATATATGATCACCAAGTCTTTGGTAAAGGATCAAGAAATGTGAAGTGGACCAAGGAAGCCTCTTCAACAAGTAGTGCTCGAAAAACTGGACATCTATATGCAAAAAAATTAACTCAGACCTCTGACTAATGCCAGGCACAAAAGTCAGATAAATATGGATTAAAGACCTCAATTCCAGACGTGAATTCTTAAGATACATGGAGGAAAATGTGTGCAGAATGCTCCATGACATTGAAACTAAAAGGATATTCAAGGATGAAACACTATTGACCAAGCAAGTGGAAGCAAAGATTAAAAAAAAATGGGAATACAGTAAACTCAGAAGCTTCTGCACCTCAAAAGAAACAGTGAGCAATATATAAAGGCAGCCCACAGATAGGGAAAATTATTTATGCAATAACCATCTGATAAAGGTTTAATTTCCAAGATATATAAGACATTGGTAGAACTTTGCAAGAAAAATAATCCAACGCAGGGTTTTTCCCCCAGAAGGGAGCAACATAACGCCTGCCATAACCATGCCATCGGACTCCACATCCGGCTGTTTCACTCAGGGCACCCCAGAGGGGAGTGGGTGAGAGCCCTCCTCACCCTAAGGGTCTCAGCCCCGGCAGCTGAAAACCTCCACAACCCAACTGCCGCCATGCTCAAGGCTGCTCCCCATACGATTGGACCCAGCCTCATGCACAAGTGATCGTATTCCTGGACTGCAAAACACCATAGGACACTCTACCCACTATCCAAGAGTACCATAGCACATTTGATGGGGTTCAAATAGTAGGCAACCAATCATAGAGGGAAATATATATATACATACACACACATATATATATATATATATACAAAAGCTCACATCACTCAAACTCTTGTTTTTATTAATTTTTTATTATTTTTTAGTGAATCACCATGAGATACAGTTACAGACTTACAAACTTTTGTGTTTATGTTTCGGTCATACAATGATTGAGTACCCATCCCTCCACCAGTACCCATTCTCCACCGCCATTATTTCCAGTATCCCTCCCACCATCTCCACCCCTTTTCCCTTTCCCTCCCCCCACCTCCTGGCAGGCACATTCCCTTTTACTCTCTCTATCCTTTAGGGTGTTGTGTTCTGCAATGCAGGTGTTAGGTGGCCATCATGTTTGATCTATAGTCTACTTTCAGCACAAATCTCCCATCCCGAGCAGGTTCCTCCAAACATCCTTTAATTGGTGGTCCCTTCTCTGTCTGAGCTTCCTTTTCCCCCAGCATGTGAGGCCGGCTTCCAAGCCATGGAGCATTACTCCTGGTCCTTAGCTCTACTATCCTTGGGTGTTGGTTTCCGATTTTGTTACTTTATATTCCACAAATGAGTGCAGTCCTTCTACATCTGTCCCTCTCTTTCTGACTCATTTAACTTAGCATGATACTCTCCATGTTAATCTACATATATGCAAATTTCATGACTTCATCTTTTCTAACAGCTGCATAGTATTCCATTGACATTACTCCTCAACCTTTAACGACATGTTAGTGATATCCTAAAGAATGTATTAATGGCCCCTGCCAAAATAGAACTATCTTCACACTGTTTCCTCTATGGATACTTTTTGGTAGCATTTTCAGCTCATAGCAGACAATACAAAATATATTATTTCGGTTGTGCTTTGGAAAGGGGATTGGGGCTTGGAATGGAAACATCCCAAATATGGTGGTGGTAAGGTGTAACAGTGGTGGGATTCGTGTTTGAATATTAAATGTAATCAATTATTGTGAACTACTTTATAATTTTTTAAAAAAATACAACCTCATCAAAAAATAGGGAAAAGAAATGAACAGAAACTTGCCCAAAGAAGACATACAAGCAGTTGAGGACACATGGAAAAATGCTCTACATCGCTAAACATCAGGGAGATGCAAATCCAAACAGCAATGAGATATTATCTTACACCACAGAGACTGGCACACATCAAAAAGAACAAGAGCAACCAAAGGACAAGAGCAACCAATGCTCGTGTGGATGCAGCGAGAAAGGGACTCTTTTTATTGTTGGTGTGTTTGCCAAATGGTTCAGCCTTTTTGGAAAACAGTATGGGCATTGCTCAAAAAGCTAGAAATTGTGCTTCCATAAAAGCCAGCAATACCACTACTGGGAATATAACCTGGGTGCCTCAAAACACGTAGCAGAAATGCTATCTGCACTTCTATGTTCATTTTAGCACAATTCACAATAGCCAGAATCTGGGAACAACTCGAGTACCCGAGAACAGATGACTGGTTAAAGAAACCATGATACATCTACACAATAGAATACTACGCAGATGTTAGGAAAAATTAAGCTATGAAATTATTCTCTTATAAATGGATAGGCATGGAGATTATCATACTGAGTGCAATTAGTCAGAAGGAGAGGAATAGACAAAGAATTATCGGATTCGTCTGTGGGATATAAAAAATACAATATGAGCTTTCTGATCCGCCATCCGCGGTGGGCCCACCGCCAAGATGCAGATTTTCGTGAAAACCCTTACGGGGAAGACTATCACTCTCGAGGTCGAACCCTCGGATACGATAGAAAATGTCAAGGCCAAGATCCAGGATAAGGAAGGAATTCCACCTGATCAACAGAGATTGATCTTTGCTGGTAAACAACTTGAAGATGGACGTACTTTGTCTGACTACAACATCCAAAAGGAGTCCACTCTTCATCTCGTTTTGAGACTTCGGGGTGGTGCAAAGAAAAGGAAGAAGTCCTGAAATACTACAAGGTGGATGAGAATGGCAAAATCAGCCGCCTTCGCCGGGAATGCCCTTGAGATGAATGTGGTGCTGGAGTTTTTATGGCCAGCCACTTTGACAGACATTATTGTGGCAAATGTTGTCTGACATACTGTTTCAACAAACCAGAAGACAAATAATTTACCTGTATGGGTTAATAAAAGGTTAATAAAAGGCATGAACTCTTAAAAAATACAATATGAGACTAATACCCATAGACATTAGGTACAAGGGTCAGGGAGTTAGTCCACAATTGTAAGCCCGCCACAAGTACTCGTGACAAGGCATTTGGGATAGGGAAGGGACTTCTATGACAAAGATAGGGGGAAGTGATAACTGGATAAAAATTGCGTGCTGAAAGTGGGTGAGGTAGCAAGCATGATAACCTAACCTCTCAGTCTCTGTATTGCAAACCATAATGCCCAAATGAGAAAGAGAGAGAGAGAGAAAGAAATGCCTGCTTGGCAGGCTGTGGGAAGGGTGGAGAGTGGGAATCTGGGGACATTGGTGGTGGGAAATGTACACTCTTGGAGAGATGAGTGTTAGAACATTGTATGACTGAAACCATACCATAAACAGATTTGTAATTCTGTATCTCATAGCGATTCAAAGAAAAGATTTAAAGAAATATTTTCTTTAAATGCAATTTATTTCTGTTGTCACATCTCTTTCTTATGACCCCGATCCTCCTGCCTTCCTCGTACGTGACTCCATAATTACTGAGTGCAGTCTGTCAAAAAGAAAGGGATAGCTATAGAATGATCTCTTTCATATGTGGGTCATAAAGATATATAGGAACATAGAAATAAAGGTCCTTGTACAATTCTACTAGTGTCTTGTATATCCTGGTTACTAATCCCTTATCAGATGGGTATTGGGTAAATATTCTTTCCTATGGGCTGGAGAAATAGCACAGCGGTTGGGTGTTTGCCTTTCACGCGGACGACCCGAGTTCGATTCCTCCGCCCTTCTCGGAGAGCCTGGCAAGCTCCCGAGAGTATCGAGCCTGGGCTGCAGAGCCTGGCAAGCTACCCGTGCGTATTGGATATGCCAAAAACAAAATCAATAAGTCTCTCAATGAGAGACGTTACTGGTGCCAGCTCGAACAAATCGATGAGCAATTGGATGACAGTGAATAACTCTAAAATTTTAATAATTAGGGTCTGGAAGACACAGAAGTGAAGGAGACAGCAGAGACAGAAAGAAGACAGCAGAGACAGAAGAAGAGGCAGCAGGACACAGAGGCAGCAGGACACAGAGGCAGCAGGACACAAACAGAAGAAGACACAGAAGCAAGGAAGAAAGACAGAAGCAAGACAGAAGCAGCAGAGAAGACACAGAAGCAAGAGAGAAGACACAGAAGCAGAGACAGAGAGAGATCAGAAGAGATCAGAGGAGAGACGACAGAGACAGAGACAGAGAAACAGACAGAAGAAAGCACAGTGGCACACACAGAAGCAGAGCACAAGGAGGAGCCATCCTGATCCGGTCCATACACAGCAGCTCGAGAGCACCGAACACAATCAGCATGCGCTAGAGAGACAGAGAGCTGCCCCGAGAGCCCGCGATCAACACAGCAGAAAATACATCACATCTCCCCCTCCCGCGAGTGCAACTGCCTTTGTAATTTTTTGCAGTCTTTAATCCAATATGATCTGATTTTTGTGCCTGGTATTAGACAGAAGTCAGAGTTCATATTTTGCAGGTAGCTATCCAGTTTTCCCAGCACCACTTGTTGAAGAGGCTTTTCTTGTTCCACTTCACAATTCTTGCTCCTTTGACAAAGATAGAGTGGCCATATATTTGGGGGTCTCTGACAGGATATTCAACTCTGTTCCATTGGTCTGCAGGTCTGTTTCTAGCCCAATACCATACTGTTTTAATTACTACTGCTTTGTAGTTGAGTTTGAAGTTGGGGAAGGTGATGCCACCCATAAGACACTAGTAGAATTGTACAAGAAAGAAACCTTCAACCGCATCAAAAGAATGGAAAGAAGAAATGAACAGAAGTTTCCTCAAAAAAAGAAATTCAAGTGGCCAAAAGGCACATGAAAAAATGCTCCACATCGCTAGTCATCAGGGAGATGCAACCCAAAACAACAATGAGATCATCTCACACCACAGAGACTGGCACACATTCAAAAGAACAAAAGCAATCAGTGCTGGCCTGGCTGTGGGGAAAAGCGGACCCTCTTTCACTGTTGGTGGGAATGCTGACTGGTCCAGCCTTTCTGGAAAACAATATGGACAGTCCTTCAAAAACTAGAAATTGAGCCTCTATATGACCCCGCAATACCACTTCTGGGAATATATACCGAGGATGCAAAAAAAGCCCAGTAGATATGACATCTGCACGTATATGTTCATTGCAGCACTGTTCACAATAGCCAAAATCTGGAAACACCCAGTTGCCCTAGAACAGATGACTGGTTAAAGAAACTTTGGAACATCTACACAGTGGAATACTATGCAGCTGTTAGGAGACATGAAGTCATGAAATTTGCTTATAAATGGATAGACATGGAGAGTATCATGCTAAGTGAAATGAGTCAGAAAGAGAGGGACAGACATAGAAGGACTGCACTCATTTGTGAAGTATAGAATAACATCACATGAGGCTGACACCCAAGCACACTAGATACAAGGGCCAGGAGGATTGCCCCATAGCTGGAAACCTGCTTCATGAGCGGAGGGGAGAAGGCAGATGGAATAGAGAAGGGATCACTAAGAAAATGATGGCTGGAGTAATCAGTCGGGATGGGAGATGTGTGCCGAAAGTAGGTAATGGACCAAACATGATGACCTCTCAGTGTCTGTGTTCAAGTCGTAATGCCCAAAAGTAGAGAGAGAGCATGGCGAATATTGTCTGCCATGGAGGCAGGGGGAGGGTGGGAAAGGGGGGCTATATCAGGGATATTGGTGGTGGGGAATGTGCACTGGTAGAGGGATGGGTGTTTGATCATTGTGTGATTGTGACCCAAACATGAAATCTTATAATTAACTATCTTCCAGTTACTCAATCAAATTTAAAAAAAGAAAGAAAGTCCAAGGAGAGAACTGATCCACACAATTAAGTTTGGGGAGGTGGAGGATTGAAAATGAGGTGCCTTGGGGCCCTGGAGGGAGATGGAGGTACACTGGTGATGGGTGTAGTGTTGGAATTATGTGCATGGGAAGCCAAATTATGTCATATGCTTTTTGCCATGTAAATTAAAATATTCACAGATTCTGAGAGCTAGTATATAGACATCTTTGAGACCATATTTTTTGTCTTTTGCAATCTGTACTCTGGCCCCCAATAATTCATGTTCATTTTATATCAAGTACATTCATTTCATTCTAAGATATTTTAATATCCCTCTGCATTATAATATCAACTCAAGTCCAGAACAAGTTTAACAAATAATTTAAATTAAATTTGTGTGGGGCTGTGCGTCTAATTCACACTGACATGGTTTTTCTCCATTATGGGACCTGTGTAATAGAAAATTAACTATCCGTTTTGAAATACAATATTAGGTTAAACATTGGATACTGATTATAGACATTCCTTTTGAAAATATGGGGAAGCAGAAAGCTACAGAAACTAGGTACCAGTTGTCATCAGTTTAAAAATCTATCTGGGTAGTTACTAGTTTTCAAAGTTCGGATGGAAATTTATGTGGTTCCAGTTTTGCCTTCTGAGATTGTGATTTCGTCATCTGGACCTGTGGTTCTGATTCATTCTTGCTATTTAATGAAACATTTTGTTCATTTCTTCTTGGTTTTATTGGGGGTAGTGTGGGCAAACCCAGCTGCGCTAAGGACTTACCTCTGTCTCTGTACTCAGGGTTCAGTACTGGCAGGCACCTTAGTGTGGTTTTGCCCTTTATTGATTTATTACTGACTGTCTATATTACAGAACTTCATAAGCATAGTGAGGCTGAGAAATTTTATTAGATTTTTTCCTGCCATTAGGGTTTCGGCATTCTATAGTGGTAATGTGGAGTTAATTACAAACTATGACATTTTTTCTGGATTTTGTGATGTCTCTGAGTTTAAAAAAATCATCATTTGATACGCTTTCTTTTTGAATTAAAGTAAATTTTCTCTGTACAAAATTTCATGTTCTTTCCTTAAAGAGGGTTCTTCTCAATATTTTTAATTGAATCATCGTGAGATACTCAGTTACAGTTCATGATCGGGTCTCATACAATATTTCAACACCCTTCTTTTCACCACTCTACATTTCCTTCCACCAGTGTCCCCAGTTTCCTCCCTGCCTTACTGCCCCTATCCTGAATATAGCACACCATTCTCATCCTCTTCTGCCTCCTCCTCCTTCTCGTTGCTATTGTTTCCTCCTCTTCCTCTTCCTCTTCCTCCTCCTGCTCCTTCTTCTCCTCCTCCTTCTCCTCCTCCTCCTCCTCCTCCTCTCTTCTTCTTCTTCTTCTTCTTCTTCTTCTTCTTCTTCTTCTTCTTCTTCTTCTTCTTCTTCTTCTTCTTCTTCTTCTTCTTCTTCTTCTTCTTCTCTTTCTCCTTCTCCTTCTCCCTTCTTCTTCTTCTTCTTCTTCTTCTTCCTCTTCTTCTTCTTTCTTCTTCTTCTTCTTTTTCTTCTTCTTCTTCTTCTTCTTCTTCTTCTTCTTCTTCTTCTCTTTCTCTTTCTCCTTCTCCTCCTTCTCCCTTCTTCTTCTTCTTCTTCTTCTTCTTCTTCTTCTTCTTCTTCTTCTTCTTCTTCTTCTTCTTCTTCTTCTTCTTCTTCTTCTTCTTCTTCTTCTTCTTCTTCTTCTTCTTCTTCTCCTCCTCCTCCTCCTCCTCCTCCTCCTCCTCCTCCTCCTCCTCCTCCTCCTCCTCCTCCTCCTTCTTCTTCTTCTTCTTCTTCTTCTTCTTCTTCTTCTTCTTCTTCTTCTTCTTCTTCTTCTTCTTCTTCTTCTTCTTCTCCTTCTCCTCCTCCTCCTCTTCCCCCTCCTTCTTCTCCTTCTCCTCCTCTTCCTCCTGTTACTCATCCTTCTACTCTCCTCCTGCACCTTATCCTTCTTCTTTTCCTTCTCCTCATTCTCCTTCACCTTCTACTTGCCCCACCTCCTCCTCCGTCCCCTATATTTTTAATAGTGTTGCAAAATGGTTATCATGTATATAACTTCATCTCCTTTCAGCATTCAGATCTTTTCCAGTGTTCATTTCTAATTATCCTTATAATAATGGTCCTTCTCAGTACTAACTGCACTCCCCTGTAACTCGTGACAGGCTTCCTACTATAGACCAGGCCTCCTGACCCTCATTTCTATTATCTTTGGGCATTATTCTAATGCTTTTTAAAATATCTCACAAATGTGTCATCATTCTATATCTGCCCCTCTCCTTCTGACTCATTTTACTCAGCATAGTATTCTCCATTTCCACCTACATGCTAGCAAATTTAATTTTTCCTAATAACAGCATAGTGTTCCACAGTGTAGATATACCATAGTTTCTTTATCCACTCATCTGTTCTTGGGCACTTGGGTTGTTTCCAGGTCCTGGAATTTGGAACAAAGGAGTGTAGATAGGTTTTCTGCATTGTGTTTTTGGTCCCGTAGTGTATATTACAAGAAGCAATATTGCTGGATGCTGTGGGAACTAAATTTCTAATATTTTAAAATGTAGGAGTAATTTATTCTGCCACTGATTAAGCTGATTGCAGTGGGCATAAATTCACATTTCTTTTATAAAAATTTTTAATTGAATATCCGTGAGATAGACCATTACCAAACTGTTCAGCTATATGCAAATCTGAGCTTTTAATCTCTTTGAGATTTATTCATTCGTCTCTTAAACAGCTGAGCTGGAGGAGGTTTGTGGGCATGACTCCCACATACCTAACTTTCGGCTGCCTAATTTCTTGGGAAATTTGGGCCCAAGTTGGTAGGGTCCAGCCAAAGGCACAGTGGCATTTTGATGTATCAGTCTACTGATGTACTCGCCCTGTAAATACAGTTTGACCTGCTGGTGGCACCATACCCCCTAGTATTTTTGAAGAATATCTAATTTTTTCAAAAAGGCTAGACCAGTCAGCATTCCCACCAGCGATGAATGAGAGTCCCTTTCTCCCTGAATTCACATTAGCACTGGGTTTTCTTGTTCTTTTTGATATGTGCCAGTGTCTGTGGCATGAGGTGATAGCTCATTGCTGTTTTTTTTTTCTTTTTGGGTCACACCTGGTGATGCACAGGGGTTACTTCTGGCTCTGCGCTCAAGAATGACCCCGGCGGTGCTCAGAGGACCATATGTGTGCAAAGCAAACGCCCTACCCGCTGTGCTATTGCTCCAGCCCCTCATTGCTGTTTTTATTTGCATTTCCCTCATGATTAGCTGTCTAGAGCAATATTCTCATATGGCTTTTTACCATTTGTATTTCTTTGAGAAAGTTTCTGTTCATATTTTCTCATTATTTGATGGGATTGGACTTTTTTCTTGTAAAAGTTCTACCAATGACTTATATATCTTTGATATTACCCCTGTATCAGATGGGTGTTGAGTAATAATTTTTCCCATTCTGCGGCTATCTTTGTATCCTGGTCATCATTTCCTTTGAGGTTCAGGAGCTTTTCAGTTTAGTATAGTCCTGCTTGTTTTTTTTTATTTTCAAATTTATTTTATTGAATCACCATGTGGAAAGTTACAAAGTTCTCAGGCTTATGTCTCAGTTAAACAACACTCAAACACCCGTCCCTTCACCCGTGCCCATATTCCACCACCAAAGACCCCAGTCTACCTCCCAACACCCGTCCCCCCACCTCCATCCCTGCCTGCGTAATTGATAAATTTCACTTCATTTTCTCTTTACCTTGATTACTTTCCATAATTCATCACAAAACTCACTATTGTTGGAGTTTTCCCCCAAGAAAGACAGCCCTACTGCCAATGAAGCATTTGATAATTAGTTTTCCATTGCTGAGACTGGAGAGATATGGAGTTCCACTGTCAAGTACATAGACTTTTTCCCCTCCTTCCCGCGCCACCAAGTTCATGCCTGCTTAATAAATAGTCCTCATATTATGGCTGACACCACACCACCCAACGAGAAGAAGAGATATTTCCCGTCCTTGGCCAGCATGGGGCTATGGCTTAGTTAAGTCTAGAGACATGGCTGCAAGCAGTTTCTGGAACCAAAAGTAGTTCCTCCGGATTCTGGTTGATCTGCAGCAACGCGGCCGCACAAAAGTGTGGCCACCCGGGTCGAATCTCGGTGGAGCATGTGCTGGTATCGGCCCGAGACTCCCCAAGTGTCCCGCTGTTCCAAGTACATAATTTTTTTTTAATTTTAAGTTTTTCCCCCCTCCCATTCCCATGCCTCTAAGTTCGTGCCTGCTTCACAGACCTCATAATATGGTGAATGCCACACTGCGTTTCTCCCAGAAAAGGGAAAAGAAGCGAGAAAGGAGGATATTTCCTCTCGTTGGCCGGCATGGGGCTATGGCTTAGTTTACAGTCTAGAGAAATGGCTGCTACTTTGATTACCTTCAATATTTCAAAAAAACTCAGTATTATTATTATTTTTTTTTTGCTTTTTGGGTCTCACCCGGCGATGCACAGGGGTTACTCCTGGCTTTGCACTCAGGAGTTACTCCTGGCGGTGCTCAGGGGACCACATGGGATGCTGGGGATTGAACCTGGGTCGGCCGCGTGCAAGGCAAACGCCCTACCCGCTGTGCTATCGCTCCAGCCCCAAAACTCAGTATTATTGTTTGGTGTTAACCCCTACAGTCAGACCTGCTAAAAAGGAGCCCTTTCACATTGCTGACAATAAAGATATAATAGGTTGCGCGGCTGCAATAGTGGCTGCGCGGTTTTTGTTTTTTGTTTTTGTATGAAGTCCAGGGAAAATTCTGCCAGTATTTGCATCCCTGCAAGCTTTTACTTCCCTTTTGTGGTGCTCATATGGAGAAGCCTGGAGAGAAAAACCCTGCCCCGCTGGCGGCGAATGGGCCAGGGGCTCCCATCCCAGTCTGGGGGCCTCTCCGGGAGCTGCTCGTGTCCAAAGTAGTTAAGTTGCCGCCGGGGTCGATCTCGTAGAGCAGCAGAAAGGACTGGACCTGCGTGGCGCTGTGCTTAAATATCGGCAGAGGGCTGGACCGGCAAACCCGCCCTCTGGGATCTCCTGAATGTCCCGCTGGTACCTGCATTCTGTGTTCTAAAACCGGCTGTCGCCTTGCTGCACCCAATAAGGAAGAGTTGAGAGAGAGAAGACCCTGCCCCGCTGGCGGTGAATGGGCCAAGGATAGTCCTACTTGTTTATCTTTGCTTCCATTTGTTGGTCAGTGGCATTTCATCCTTGGAGATACCTTTAGCTTCAATGTTATGGATAGTTCTGCCTACATTTTCCTCTTTGTACCTTACAGATTTCGGGTATGATATCTAGGTACTTAATCTGTTTTGACTTGAGATTTGTGCATAGCGTTAAAAACGGTCTGAGATTATTTATTTATTATTTTGCCTATTGCTGACTAGTTTTCCCAGCACCACTTGTTGAAGAGGCTTCCCTTGCTACACTAAAATTTTTTGCTCCTTTACCAAAGATTAACTGATCATGTATCTGATAGTCTGTCTCAGGATATTCCAGTCTATTCCATCTATCTGACTGTCTAACTTCATTCCAATATGATGCTGTTTTAATTGTAACCACTTTGTAGTACAGTTTGAAGTTGGGGAAAGTGATATCTCCCATCTTATTCCAAGCCCCCCAAGGAGGGGGGAGCTATTGTTCCATATGAATTTCAGTAGTGTTTGATATATTTATTTGAAAAGTGACATGGGTATCCTTATAGGTATGGCATTGAATCTGTATAATGCTTTGGAGTTTATTGCCACTTTAATGATATTACTCCTCCCAGTCCATGAGTTGGGAATGTGTTTCCATTTCCTTGTGTCCTCTTTTATTTCTTGGATTAGTGTTTTTTAGTTTTTTTATATCAGTCCTAAGTTGTTTCCAAGGTACTTGATTTTCTGAGGCACAATTGTGAATGGGATGATTTGTTTTTAAATATCTCTTTTTTCTTTTTTATTATTTGTATCTTCTCAATTTTTACACATGTTAAGCCCCCATCAAACCTGGATCTACTTGCTGGCATGGATGCCTCTCACTGGATTTCAGTTTTTATAATTGTATACCTCTCTCATTAAAAGCATTTTTGAAAGTGCACAGGAAGAACAGGAAGAAAGCTGAGAGAGAGAGGAGAGAGACATGTATAGAAGGAGAAGGGTAAAGAGAGCACAGAAAGAGCAGGAAGAAAATGGAGAGAGCAAGGCAGAGAGACAGGAGGAAGAGGGGAAAGTTGGGGGAATGGAGAGGGGGAAAAAGAAAAAGGGAAGAGCAGGAAGAAAGAGCCCAGATAGAGAGAGCAGGTCCCAGAAGAGTCATTAAAAACTTTTGAACAAGGAGTATGTATGACATGAGAGTACACATGTTTACTAATTATATGTATATGTTGTCATTCTAAAATATGTATTATAAACATACACTAGTTTGTTATTTTTCTATAAATTATTATTGAAATGATATTGCATTGTAACATGTTAAATGTATACATAATTGAAAACCAAAATGTATTCCCTTTGTCCCAACTTTTGCCTTTTTTTTGCTTTTTGGGTCACACCAGTGATGCACAGGGTTTTACTCCTGGGTGTGCACTCAAGAATTACTCCTGGTGGTGCTCAGGTTACCATATGGGATGCTCGGAATTGAACCTGGGTTGGCCGCGTGCAAGGCAAATGCCCTACCCGCTGTGCTATTACTCCAGCCCTATACTTATTTTTCTAATGCTTCCTTCCTTCTCTTTGTTATCCACTCATTGGTCTTAGAATCTAACAGTTTATTGTCTTATTTAGTTTATCTGTTTGATTTCCCTATATTCTAAATTGACTGGAATAATACAGTGTTTGTCTTTGCTGTTGTAGATTCATCCATGTTTTTCAAGTTGTAAGACAATATTTTCATATATTTTTTTAAATTTATTCTTTTATTGAATCACCATGTGGAAAGTTACAAAGCTTTCAGTTTAAGTCTCAGTTATACAATGCTCGAACACTCATCCCTTCACCAGTGCACATATTCCACCACCAAGAATCACAGTATAGCTCCACCCCGCCCCCACACCCCTAGCCCCCCACCCCGCCTGTGTAACTGATAAATTTCACTTTACTTTCACTTTGATTACATTCAGTATTTCAACAAAACTCACTATTATTGTTTGGAGTTTCTCCCCCCTAAAGTCGGACCTGCTGAAAAGGAAGCATTTGATAATTAGTTTTCCATTGCTGAGAATGAAGAGATATGAGGTGGAGTGGCCTCACTAGCGGCCACATGGTTTTTGATTTCTGTATGTTAGTATTTAAGTAACTAAGTCCAAAGAAATATCTTCCAGAAATTGCATCCTTGCAAGCTACCTCTCAGCTACTTTATATTCCATATATGAGTGCAATCTTTCTATGTCTGTCTCTTTCTTTCTGACTCATTTCACTCAGCATGATACTTTCCATGTTGATCCACTTATATGAATATTTCATGATTTCATGTTTTTTGACAGCTACATACTATTCCATTGTGTAGAGGTTCCAAAGTTTCTTTAAACAGTTACCTATTTTTGGGCACTCTGGTTTTGTCCAGATTGTGGCTATTGTAAACAGTGCTACAATAAACATAGAAATGCAGATGTCATCTCTACTATACCTTTTTGCCTCTCCAGGATATAAATATTCATTGAACATTTTGAGGATTTCACCTCTGAATTCTTTATCGGAGAGCTCAAGTTTGTAGGAAACGTCTATTGAGGCATCTGGACTCCTTTCATTGTCCTCTCCTTGTGGCTGGGATTTGTGCTGTTTCTTCATATTGTTGTGGCGGTATGGAAGAGGGACCTTCTTGGAATTAGCTAGTAACCTATTTGCGAGCTTTTTTTTGGACAGCTAAGATGATAGTCAGGAAAATAGGTGATAAACAGAGATGTACTGAGTAATTGCTTGGTATTTTGAAAATATGTGTTGCCGCGTGAGCGTTGGCCGGCTCAGGAGGAGGCAACGCCCACTTTGTTGAGGCCCCGCCCACTTTTGTTGCGTCCCTGCCCACTACCGCAAAGTGGCAGGTTGACCGCAGGAGGGAGGAACCACGTGGCGGCGCTGGAGAGTGGCGAGGGGCTAGATGGGCGGTGCTCAGGCAGGGGGGCAGTCAGTGTTAGCGCCGGGCACGTGGGGGGGAGGTGCAGGCGCAGGGGAGATGGAGCTTGTTTCGGTCCACTAACCTGCAATATATCTTCATATATTAATGGTATTCCATTGTGTATATATGTAAGGGAGCAAGCATTAGAGACTCAATCATTTATACCCTGTAATTCACAAATTATTTCTTATAATTCCTCACTCCCCTTTGGATTTTATCCTGCCTCTAAATCTTAAAAGATATCCTTGAAGTCTTGGAGATAGAACAGTGGTTAGGGCACAAGCCTTTTGTGTTCTTAATCCAGGCTTGATCACCAGAACAACACGTTCAACTGAGCATCACCATGTTCAGTGTTGGAGTACCACTGGTTGTGAACCTGGAGGCCCTTGAGCACTACAGGGATGGCCTGGGTAATCCATGGAACTTCAGGCCCGAAGCAGACCTCATCTCTAGACACTTGCATTGACCCACTGATCTGGTTGTCTGAGAATCACTGCCGGTTCCTGTGAACATCCTGAACACTGCTTATGTGTTTAAAATTGAAATATATCTAGCTATGGATGGCGTGGGGGCACGAACAAACACATTTCTGGGAATGCTCCTAAAGCTTATGTTTAAGAACTCTTCCTACTTTTGGAGAAAAGCAAATACCAGGCCTCTGAAAAGATTCTTAAATTTATCAGAGTCCTTTCTCCAGGATCACTTGCCACAATTTTATGCTAGCTGTATTTCCCAAGCTGCTCTGATCCTTGACTGAGAGGAAGATGACATTTGGGGACACGCCTGCCATTTCCTTATGTGTCTAGCACCCAAATAAAACTGGTTTTCTCACACCAATTCTGTCTCTTGCCTTCAAGCAGTGAGCACCCAAACTTGGGTTTGGTGAGCCAACCAGTGTGCACTCCAGGGGGATTAGCTCTCTTAGTACCCAGTGGCTGGTTGGAGGAATTAGCTGCAACAGCATGCCAGGCCTTCATCAATTATGTTACTGGAAGTGGAGACAGCTGTCAGGTATGTGTCAGCTACTGGAGGTTAGCTGATCCCATGGTGAAAAATTTTTGGTACTCCCAGAAGCTGCCAGACCCATTTGTCCTGGGAACTTTCCTGCTTCTTCCTTTCCTGGTACTAGCTGCCTTAAATGTTATATTGATAGAGAAAAAATATTTGGAAGGAGTCAACAGGCTCAAAAGACTATAAATTATTGGTGTGAACAACTTCTGTTCTTTCCTATATGGACCTGCGCCATTGAAGTATCAGTATACACATGACAAGTTATTATTCCCTTTTGGGATTTATTGCCATTGAGGTACTAGCAGACAAGTGGAAAAGCTGTCTTTGCTTTGGGCTTTAGCCATTGAGATACTGGTAGTTATCCTGACAAGTTCTATCTTTGCTACTTGAGAACTTTTCCCATTGGAAGCCTCTGAAGCACTAGGTACTGATCTGTGAACTAATAAGACTTTGTGACCTATACCTGTCTCTTCCTTGGGAGAATTTGCATTTGAAGGAATTCCATTTGTGCTTGTGTTTTGGATCTTTTTTGTTTGTGTTGTTTTGGATTTTGTTGTTTTCTTTTGCTACAGGGTAACTGGTGATGGAGAGCTTGATACGGATTAAAGAAACATCACCACAATAATTATACTTGGATAAAACTTGTGCTGCTTGTCTGAATCTCTGAGGACACTGCAACTCAGAAGAACCTGTCATCTGAAGATGTTGACTGACTGGTATCCAGGAATAATTCTCCACTGGCAGTTCTCAGACTTCCCAGTGGGACTTTCAACTTGCTTCCATTTTAATCCTTTTAATATCTTGTCTCCTTAGAAACGTCTCCTCAAAGATTTAGATATAACTCTGTAACTGCACTAATTTGTTAGTAGGACTGAGGGACTGGATAAATAATTGGATAAATCAGTTTCTGAGGTTTGGAATTTCTCAAGGAGTTCTAAATGTAAATCTGTGAAAAAGGAAAAAAAAATGCCACCATCCAATCTATTTTAGGTTATAGGTTACCTTCATGGAAGGGCCCTTGATAGAGAATAGAAATTACCTTTGAAGAGTTATTTTCCTCACCAGGCTAGTTTCTCCTATTCTACACTTACCCCCTCATGATGACCTCATTTACTAAGAAATTGCAATATTTCGATGCTCACAAGAATATTAAAATGAACAATTGTAGAGGGCTGAATAAAACTAAAATGGAATGAAATAAATTTTCATTGAACAGCAAAAACTCTTCTGGACACAGACTGTTAAGTGAGCATAGACCACTGACTTCAATAAATATAGCATTATTTTCAGGTAGATAAAACTAATTTGTAAGCTATTTTCTTAAACACCATCTGGAATCATGTACATATTATAAGGTGCCTTGATGCAATCTACCCTGTTTTACATATGTAGGAAAGAGAACAGGGATGATTAGAAAGTTTCATGGGAAAACAACTTACCCTTATGCTGGATTTCTCACTCAAAGGGACAAGAGTTATTTCTCCCACCACATCAATCTCTTCCTCTCCAAATTACTATACCGCACTATTTAGCAGGAAGTATCCAGACTGGATTTGGCACCCAATTTGCATAAAAATGGAATAGGTATTGGTAGTGGGGGAGTAAGCGTTAGAGACTCCATACTATTACTCACAAATATTTTTTTTCTTTTTTGGGGGTCACACCCGGCGATGCACAGGGGTCATTCCTGGCTCATGCACTCAGGAATCACTCCTGGCAGTGCTCAGGGGACCATATGGGATTCTGGGAATCGAACCCGGGTCGACCGCGTGCAAGGCAAATGCCCTACCTGCTGTGCTATCGCTCCAGCCCCTCACAGATATTTTTATAATCTCTCACTCCCTCTTGTCTCTTGTCCTGAGTATTATGCATTTGAAGTTGAATCAGATAAAGTTATGGATGAAGGCAAAGGGGAGTAGAGGGAGATGTGGAGAAAAAAATTGTTGAGAATGTTCCTGAAATTTATCATGCTCAAGATGTCCTCTTTTCCTAAGATAAGAACCTCTGAAAAGATTCTGAAGCTTATCAGACTACTTTCTCCCACAGACTTACTTGCCACAAATTTTTGCTAACTTAATTTCCCAAACAGTATAATATAAACAGAGCCTGGCAAGCTACCTGTGTCATGTTCATTATGCCAAAAACAGTAACAGCAAGTCTCACAATGGAGACATTACTGGTGCCCACTCAAGTGAATCGATGAGCAATGGGATGACAGTGATACAGTGAACAATCTGAGAGCAAGATGGCCTTTTTTAGGACAAGTTTGACATTTTCTCATAGACCTAAATAAATCTCTTTTTTTTAAATCACATCAACTCCTGTCTCTTGAATATATCCTTCAAACAATGAGCATCTGAAATTGATTTTGACATAATTTATACCAAATTTTCTTTATCCATTCATTAGTCAATGGACACTTAAGTTGTTTCCGGTTCTTGAATTGCACAAATCAAAAAGTCTAGAAAGAGCCAGTGCTGGCGGATTTTGTATTGAGAAGGATACCCTAATCTACTGTGGGTGGGAATATCATTTGGCTCAGCCTCTATGTAAATCAATATGGAGATTTCTCAAGAAAATATGAGTAGAACTCCTGTATGACCAAAATATAGTCATCTAGCCACAAAACTCAAACACGGTGATTTTAAAGGATATATGCACATCTATGTTTGCACATAGTACAATAACTAAGATTTGTAAGCAACCCAAAGGCCCAACTATGGATGAATAGATAAAGAGATTTTGGTATCTATACACAGTGCAGCTTGAAGAAAGAACAAAATCATGCAATTTTGTTGTAATGTGCATGGAACTAGAAGACATATGAGTGAAGTCAGTCAGAAAGAAAGGGATAGATACAGAATGATCCCTTTCATGTGTGGGACTTAAAGATACACAGGAGGTAGCAACAAAGGTCCAGAGGAAACATAATGAGAGAACCGATCCACTCAACTGAGATTTGGGTGGAGGGTTTAAGGGGAAGGGCATTGGGGCTCTGAGGTAGGAGATAGATACACTGATGAGGAGTGTGATGTTGGAATCATGTGCATGGGAAACCATCATTAACAGTATTGTAAATCACAGAATAACAATAAAAGTTTAAAAATGAGAAGAAATAATTTCCATTTAAAAATTTGTTAATAATGCTTCACACACTGTAGCACTGTCCTCCCACTTTTTATTGATTTGCTTGAGTGGGCACCAGTAATATCTCCATTGTGAGACTTGTTACTGTTTTTGGCATATCGAATATGCCATGCGTAGCTTGCCAGGCTCCCTGTGCGAGCAGGATACTCTAGGTAGCTTGCCTGGCTCTCCGAGAGGGACGGGAGCTATAGCACATGGGTAGGACATTTGCCTTTTATGTGGCTGACCGGGTTCGATTTCTCTGTCCCTCTTGGAGAGCCCGGCAAGCTACTGAGAGTATCCCACCCACAGGGCAGAGCCTGAAAAGCTACCCATGGTGTATTTGATATGCCCAAAACAGTAATAAGTCTCACAATGGAGATGTTACCAGTACCCGCTTGAGCAAATCGATGAACAATGGGACGACAGTGCTACGGTACTAATAATGCTTCATGTTACCTTAATTGCTTTAGGATACTGCTAGACTGAAACTTCTCAAAAGACCATTTGAATTTCAGATTGCTACTATAGGCCTACAGAGAATAGTCACAATTTATTTGTTTCTTCCCCCTTGCCAGTATTTGTCGGTAACTTATAAGAACCCCATTTCATTAATTTACCACTGGTTTATATTAATAGAAGATTTTTGATAGTTTTATACTGCCACAATTGTGTCTCACTGTACCCAGCACTGAAGTTCAAGTGTCATCGCATTATCAAATGATTCTTTGTACCATCTTCCTTCCCACTACACCTTCCCTTCTGAGAGCCATTATGTTTTTCACAGAATGTGAGTTATTTTGTTGTGTTTTGCCATTTTGTTTTAGTAACTCATAGTCCAATTATAAGTGAATTCACCTGATAATTGTCTTTACTTCCTGAATGATTTCACTTAGCCTAATCACATCATTTTTTAAAATAAATTTATTTATTGAATCACCTTGAGAACAGTTACAAAGCTTAGTTTAAGTCTCGGTCATGCAATGATCAAATACCCATTCCTTCACCATTGCACATTTTCCACCACCAAGAACCCCAGTATACTCCCCCTTCCACCCCCTCCCTCTACCTGTGAGACATATAATTTCCACATTACTCTATCTCTACTTGGTTACACTCAATATTTCAAAACCGTTCCCACCATTATTATTTGGAAATTTTTCCCAACATTAGACAATCTGTTTTCTATTGCTGGTTATGAAGGGCATATGATTTCATGTGGCTGCTATTGCGGCCACGCAATCTTGGAATTCTGAAATTTTAATAATTAAGTCTAGAGATATTTCTGCCAAAAGCCGCTGGATTCTGAGATTCATTTGTGTGTCTTTGGGATCATGACCGTTAAAGAGCTTAAAGAAGCAGCCAGAGAGGCCATTCATAGGCGGAGTCTCGGGGGTCTCGATCTCACAATATTTTTTTATGCATGCTGTCTCAAAAGATATGATCTCATATTTTTAATAGCTGAGGCTATACTCCATTGATTACACATATCACAGCTTCTTTATCCAGTGCAGCTGTTCCTGCCTTTTTTCTGTCTTGTTGGCTTAGTCCCATCTTTCACTATGAATCTATGTGTGCACTAAGATCTGAGTTCAATATGCATAATGTAGATGGATCCTGCTCATATTTTAAAATAGGGGCACTCCTAATGATAGAGTGTAGTGTTGGACCAGTGATGCAGAGCTGAGGACAGTGTTGCTCTGACTCAGCAGTACTCACGGGATGCTAGAGCTACACCTAGTGCTGACAACATGGGTAGGGGTGTCCAAGAGGTGCAATGAGGCTGTAGAGATCAAATACAGGGTTTTTAACGTATAACACATATGCTTTACCCCTTAACCTGTCTTCCAGTCCCAAATCCTACTTTTATCCATATAAACACATTGTGTATTCCTCTTTTTTACTATTTTTTTAAATTAAGTTTCTTTGGGGCTGGAGCGATAGCACAGCAGGTAGGGCGTTTGCCTTGCATGCGGCCGACCCGGGTTCGATCCCCAGCATCCCATATGGTCCCCCAGCACCGCCAGGAGTAATTCCTGAGTGCAAAGCCAGGAGTAACCCCTGAGCATCGCTGGGTGTGACCCAAAAAGCAAAAAAAAAAATAAATTAAGTTTCTTTGGTTTATAATAACTATTAATCATGGTTTCTCATGAACACAATTTAATTTTTTATTTTTAAAATTTCTTTATTTTATAAGTTAGTTCACAATATTTGATTACATTTAATAATCAAGCACCCTTCCCACTACCATTACAGCTTCCCACCACCAAATTCGGGATTTTTCCATTCCAAGCCCCAACCCCTGTTCCAAAACACAACTGAAATAATATATTTTATATTGTCACGAAGAACTGCTGAACATGCTTACAGAAAAATGTTCATATAGGAAACAGTGTGAAGATTGTTCTGTTTTGGCAGGAGCCATTAAGACATTATATAGGATTTCACTCACATGTTGTTAAAGTTCGGGTGATGTGAGCTTTGGCATATATATCTGAAAATATGTATATATGCATATATATTTCCCTCTATAATTTGTTGCCTACTATCTGAACCCCATCAAATGTGGTGTGGTAATTATGGAAAGCGGGTGGGGAGTGTCTTATGATGTGTCGCACGGCTTCTTTTGTGGCCTTGCAGTCCAGGAATATGTTTACTCATATATGAGTGGCCCGAGTGTGTGGGAAGTGACCTTGAGATTGGCAGCATTCTGGAGTTTTTTGGCTGCCGGGGAGGGCTCTCACCCGCCCCCCTCTGGGGCGCCCCACTAGAAATAGCCTGATGTGGAGTCTGGTGGCATGGTATGGGGCCCTCATTTTATGCTCCCTTCCTGGAGAAGCAGTGTGGGATCTGGCAGTGGTCGGTAATGAGATTGTCTGGCGCTGGCAGGAGGTGGCTTATGGGCATGACCCCTGGGTCGCCGAAGACTCGGAGAAGGGGCATAGGATCTCCATTCCTGGTCCCGTTTATCGCAGAGCCTAAGGTCCCAAAGTTCCTCATTACATGAAATGAACAAAATTTTAATACCACACTCATCACCACATGTGTATTTCTCTCTTTCTTTCTTTCTTTCTTTCTTTCTTTCTTTCTTTCTTTCTTTCTTTCTTTCTTTCTTTCTTTCTTTCTTTCTTTCTTTCTTTCTTTCTTTCTTTCTTTCTTTCTTTCTTTCTTTCTTTCTTTCTTTCTTTCTTTCTTTCTTCCTTTCTTTCTTTCTTCCTTCCTTCCTTCCTTCCTTCCTTCCTTCCTTCCTTCCTTCCTTCCTTCCTTCCTTCCTTCCTTCCTTCCTTCCTTCCTTTCTTTCTTTCTTTCTTTCTTTCTTTCTTTCTTTCTTTCTTTCTTTCTTTCTTTCTTTCTTTCTTTCTTTCTTTCTTTCTTTCTTTCTTTCTTTCTTGTTTTTGGGTCACACCTAGCGGTGCTCAGGGGTTACTCCTGGCTCTTCACTCAGGAATTACCCCTGGCGGTGCTCAGGGGATCATATGGGATGCTGGGAATCGAACCCGGGTTGGCCACGTGCAAGGCAAACACTCTATCGACTTGTGCTATAGCTCCAAACCCACATGTGTATTTCTTTCTCTTTTTTTAATTTTATTTTTTTATTTTTATATTTTATTTTATTTTTAAGAAATTTTTATTAATGAATCACCATGGGGGTATTCTCGTGCTTATGTTTCGGTCATATACAGCTTGAGTATCTATCCCTCCACCAGTACCCGTTCTCCACTGTTAACCCCATCATCCCTCCCACCCCCTCCCACCCCCTCCCACCACATTTCCCTCCCCACTCCGCCTTATTGGCAGAGCATTCCCCTCTGTTCCCTCTCTCCCTTTGGGCATTGTGTTTAGTAATGGAGGTTTTGGGTGGCCAATGTGTTCGGTCTATAGTCTGCTCTGTGCACGCCTCTCACATCCTGAGTGGGTCTTCCCACCACATTTCTGCTTGGTATTCCCTTCTCTATCTGAGCTGCCCTTTCCCCCAGCATGTGAGGCTGGTCTCCAAGCCATGGAGCAAATCTGGTACTTATTTCTGTTATTCTTGGGTGTTAGGCCTCCATTCTGTTGTTTTATATTCCGCAGATGAGTGCAATTCTTCTATGTCTGTCCCTCTCTTTCTGACTCATTTCACTTAGCATGATACTTTCCATGTTGATCCACTTGTATGCAAAGTTCATGACTTCATCTTTTCTGACAGCTGCATAGTATTCCATTGTGTAGATGTACCAAAGTTTCTTTAGCCAGTCATCTGTTCTTGGGCATTCGTTTTTTTTCCAGATTTTGACCATAGTAAATAGTGCTGCGATGAACATACATGTGCAGATGTCATTTTGGCTATATCTTTTTGGCTCTCCGGAGTATATTCCCAGAAGTGGTATTGCTGGGTCAAATGGGAGCTCAATTTCTAATTTTTTTTAAAACAATATTTTTAATTGTATTGTTAGACTTACAGTCTGCACAGTTATACTATATAGATAGAGATGAAAACAAAGAAGGATTCAGGGAATGAAGCTTTTCCTCCTTGCACAGTGGGATTTAGAGATAGCCTGAGTGGTTGCCTTTTATTTTAGCAAGATCTGAGAAGTAGATTTACAAATATTGGTTTCTCCTAATTGTTCGGGGATGGGTGGAAACTCCATTCTGATGCCTCTAGCAGCATATGAGACTCCCTGGTGGATGAGCACCAGTAATAATTCAGCCTCCAATGTTCTCATTTCCTTCAGCCGCAGTTGTACCTGGGTGGCGGATCACCTCCAATGTAGCTACTAAAAGAAACAAATCATATTGAAAGGTCCATGTGGACCAAGCTTATCTTGTAGACTTTTCTTTCTTTCTGTTACTTGTTTTGTTCTTGATTAAAGATATGAACGTACTACTAAACAAAGGCAGACTTGGGTCATGTACAATGCAGATGGCTCTTCACTGTCCATGTGCCTTCATTTGCCTCTCAGCCCCAATGGGTTACTCTGTAATCTTTTTTTTTAAATAAATTTATTTATTTTTAATTAATGAATCACCATGAGGGTACAGTTACGGATTTATACACATCTGTGCTTATGCTTCCCCCATACAAAGTTCGGGAACCCATCCCTTCACCAGTGCCCATATTCCACCACCAGTAAACTCAGCATCCCTCCCATCCTCCCCAATCCCATCTCCCCCCCACCCCACTCTGTCACTGTGGCAGGGCATTCCCTTCTGTTCTCTCCCTCTAATTAGCTATTGTGGTTTGCAATAAAGGTGTTGAGTGGCCACTGTGTTCAGTCTCTAGCCCTCATTCAGCCCGCAACTCCCTTCTCCCACATGGCCTTCGACTACATTATAGTTGATGATCCCTTCTCTGAGTTGCCCTTTCCCCAGAATGTGAGGCCAGCCTCCTAGCCATGGAGTCAACCTCCTGGTAGTTGTTTCTACAATTCTTGGGTGTTAGTCTCCCACTCTGTTATTCTATATGTCATAGATGAGTGCAATCTTTCTATGTCTGTCTCTCTCTTTCTGACTCATTTCACTTAGCATGAAACTTTTCATGCCGATCCACTTAAATAAAAAATTTGTGACCTCCTTTTTTCTAACAGCTGCATAGTATTCCATTGTATAGATGTACCAAAGTTTCCTCAACCAGTCATCCATTCTAGGGCATTCGGGTTTTTTCCAGATTCTGGCTATTGTAAACAGTGCTGCGATGAACATACATGTGCAGATGCCATTTCGATTATACTTTTTTGCCTCTCTGGGATATATTCCCAGCAGTGGTATTGCTGAGTCAAATGGGAGATCAATTTCTAATTTTTTGAGAATCGTCCATATTGTTTTCCAGAAGGGCTGAACTAGCCGGCATTCCCACCAGCAGTGTAGAAGGGTCCCTTTCTCGCCACATCCTCTCCAACAGCGGTTGCTTTTGTTCTTTTGGATGTGCGCTAGTCTCTGTGGTGTGAGGTGGTATCTTGTGGTTGTTTTGATCTGCATCTCTCTGATGATTAGTGATGTAGAGCACTTTTTCATGTGCCTTTTGGCCATTCGTATTTCTTCCTTGGTAAAGTTTCTGTTCATTTCTTCGCCCCATTTTTTGATGGGGTTGGATGTTTTCTTCTTGTAGAGTTCAACCAGTGCTTTATATACCATTGATATCAACCCCTTATCTGATGGGTATTGTGTAAATATCCTTTCCCATTCTGTAGATAGTCTTTGGGTTCTGGTCACTGTATCTTTTGTGGTGCAAAAGCTTTTTAGTTTAATGCAGTCCCATTTGTTGATCTCTGTTTTTACTAGATTGCTTAGTTCTGTGTCACCTTTGAAGATACCTTTATCTTCAATATCGTGGAGGGTTTTGCCGACCTTGTCTTCAATGTACCTTATGGTTTGTGGTCTAATGTTGAGGTCTTTAATCCATTTTGATCTGACTTTTGTGCATGGTGTCAGGTCAAGGTCTACGCCCATTTTTTTGCATGTGGTTGTCCAGTTGTGCTAGCACCATTTGTTAAAGAGGCTTTCCTTGCTCCACTTCACATCTCTTGCTCCCTTATCAAAGATTAGATGATCATACATTTGGGATTGTGTGTAAGGGTATTCCACCCTGTTCCATTGGTCTATGGCTCTGCATTTGTTCCAGTACCATGCTGTTTTAATTGTTACTGCTTTGTAGTAAAGATTGAGGTTGGGGAGGGTGATACCTCCCATCGTCTTTTTCCCAAGAATTGTTTTAGCTATCCTTGGACGTCTGTTGTTCCATATGAATTTTAGGATTGCTTGATCCATTTCTTTGAAGAATGTCATGGGTATACTTATAGGGATCGCATTGAATCTGTATAATGCTTTGGGGAGTATTGCCATTTTGACAACATTGATTCTCCCTATCCACGAGCAGGGTATATGTTTCCATTTCCTCATATCCTCTTTGATTTCATGGAGTAGCGTTTTGTAGTTTTCTTTGTAGAGGTCTTTTACTTCCTTGGTTAAGCTTATTCCGAGGTACTTGATTTTCTGGGGCACGATTGTGAATGGGATTGCTTTTTTTATGTCCCTTTTCTCTGCTTCATTGTTTGCATATATGAAGGCCATGGATTTTTGGGTATTGATTTTGTAGCCTGCAACTTTACTGTATAAGTCTATTGTTTCTAAGAGTTTCTTAGTAGAGGTTTTAGGCTTCTCTAGATATAGTATCATGTCGTCTGCAAATAGTGAGAGTTTTATTTCTTCCTTTCCTATCTGGATGCCCTTAATCTCTTTTTCTTGTCTAATAGCTATCGCAAGTACTTCCAGTACTATATTGAAGAGGAGTGGTGAGAGTGGGCATCCTTGTCTTGTGCCTGATCTCAGAGGAAAGGCCCTTAGTTTTTCCCCGTTGAGGATAATGCTTGCCGTAGGCTTGTGATAGATGGCTTCGACTATCTTGAGGAAAGTTCCTCCAAACCCCATTTTGGCGAGGTTTTTCATCATGAAAGGATGTTGGATCTTGTCAAATGCTTTCTCTGCATCTATTGATATGATCATATGGTTTTTATCTTTGCTTTTATTGATATGGTGGATTATGTTGATTGATTTCCGAATGTTAAACCATCCTTACATCCCCGGGATGAATCCCACTTGGTCGTGATGTATGATCTTTTTGATGAGTTGTTGGATCCTATTTGCCAGTATTTTGTTGAGGATCCTCGCATCGGTGTTCATCAGGGATATTGGTCTGTAATTTTCTTTCTTAGTGGTGTCTTTGTTTGCTTTTGGTATTAGGGAGATGTGTGCTTCATAGAAACTGTTTGGGAGATTTCCTGTTTTTTCAATTTCCTGGAAAAGTTTGAGGAAAACAGGCAATAGGTCTTCTTTAAATGTTTGGAAGAATTCGCCAGTGAAACCATCTGGGCCTGGGCTTTTGTTTTTGGGGAGGTTTTTGATCACAGTTTCAATTTCCTTAACATTGATGGGTCTATTCAGGTATTCCAAGTCTTCTTTGTTCAGTCTTGGGAGATTGTAAGAATCGAGGAATCCATCCATTTCTTTTAGGTTCTCCTGCTTTGTGGCATATAGACTTTCGAAGTAGTCTCTAATGATCTTTTGAATCTCACTGGTTTCTGTTATGATGTCCCCCTTTTCATTTCTGATTCGATTTATTAGGGTTCTTTCTCTTTCTTTCTTTGTGAGTCTTGCTAGCGGCTTATCAATCTTGTTTATTTTCTCGAAGAACCAGCTCTTTGTTTCATTGATCTTTCGGATTGTCTTTTTGGTTTCCATGTCATTAATTTCTGCTCTAATTTTTATTATTTCTTTCCTTCGATCTGGTTTGGGTTCCCTTTTCTGGTCCTTTTCTAAGGTCTTGAGTCGTGAAGTCAGGCTGTCTATGTGGGCCCTTTCTTCCTTCCTGAGGAATGCTTGGAGAGCTATAAATGTTCCCCTTAGCACGGCTTTAGCTGTGTCCCATAGGTTTTGGCAGCTCGTGTCTTCATTCTCATTTGTTTCTAAGTATTTTTTGATTTCTTCTTTGATTTCCTTCCTGACCCACTCATTGTTCAACATTGAATTGTTTAATTTCCAACTGTTTGACTTGATTCTCCGTGTCAGTGAGTGGTTAGCTTCTATCTTCAGCGCATCGTGGTCTGAAAAGATGGTTGATACAATTTCTATTTTTCCGATTCTATTGAGGTATGTTCTGGGGCCCAGTACATGGTCTATTTTAGAAAATGTTCCGTGTGCACTGGAAAAGAATGTGTATTCTTTCTTTTGGGGGTGTAAGGCCCTGTATAGGTCTATTAGGCCTCTCTCTTCAATTTCTTCTTTCAGAGTCAGTGTTTCCTTGTTGAGTTTTGTTCTTGTCGATCTATCTAGAGGCGATAAGGCCATATTGAAGTCTCCGACTACTATTGTGCTGTTAGTGATGTCCTCTTTGAAGTCTGCTAGGAGTTGTTTTAAATATTTAGCTGGTCGCTCATTAGGTGCATATATGTTTGAGTGTGATTTCTTCCTGTTGAACATATCCCTTGATAAACAGAAAATGACCTTCGCTGTCCCTTTTAATCTTTTTCAACCTGAAATCTATGTTGTCGGATATTAGGATGGCCACTCCAGCTTTTTTACGGGGGTTGTTTGCTTGCAGGATTGTTTTCCATCCTTTGACTTTGAGTCTATGTTTACTCTGTTTGTTCAGGTGTGTTTCTTGCAGGCAGCAGAATGATGGGTTTAATTTCTGGATCCATTTTGCCACTCTGTGTCTCTTTATGGGTGCATTTAGGCCGTTGACATTGAGAGAGATTATTGTGATAGGATTTTGTGTCATATTTCTGTGGTATTTGTTGTTTTTATGTGGCTCCACCTTGTCTTACAGTAGCCCCTTTAGACCTTCTTTCAAGTTTGGTTTTGAGTCTATGAAGGACCTGAGCTGTTGTTTATCCGAGAAGTAGTGTATGGTTCCTTCGAGTTTGAGTGAGAGTTTAGCCGGATAAAGTATTCTTGGTGAGGCATTCATTTCGTTGAGTCTTTTCACTATGTCCCACCATTGTCTTCGGGCTCGGAGGGTTTCCTCTGACAGGTCTGCTGTAAATCTGAGGGGTGCTCCTTTGTATGTAATTTCCTTCTTTGACCTTGCTGCTTGCAGAATTGTGTCTCTATCCATAGCATCCGTCATTCTGACTATGATATGCCTTGGAGTCTTTTTATTCGGGTCTCTTTTTGCTGGTACTCTTCGGACTCCTTGTATCTGGATGCGTGCCTTCTCCAGCTCTGGGAATTTCTTAGCAATGATGTCTTTGACTGTGTTTTTTTCATTGGGGTTACTTCCCTGTGGTTCTGGTACTCCAATGATTCTTATGTTGTTTCTCTTGAAGTCATCCCCCAGGGCTCTGATTCGCTCTATAGCCATTTTGAGGTCTTTGGCCATGATTTGTTGTTGTCTATAAGCTTTCTGCAGCTCATCTTCCAGGTCGCTGATTCTGTCTTCGGCTGTAGTCATTCTACTGTTGAGGGCATCTAGTGAGATTTTTATTTCATCTACCGATTCCTTTATTTGTGAAACTTCCGTTCGAAGGTTTGAAATTTCTGCTCTCATTTCTGCTCTCATTTCTTCCTGGATTTTCTTGGTAGACCGTTCCAGCGCTTCATTCATCTCCTCCCTTAGTTTATTGGATGTCTGTTCCATGGTTGCTTGGAGTAGGTCGACTCTCCTACAGATCTCCTCTCTAAATTGTTTATCTGAGAGGTCATAGATGTGAGTAGCCCCCATTGATGTTTCTGGAATTTTTTCTTCTCCCTCTCTTGGTGGAGGGGATTTTCGCTGCTTCTTCATATTGTTACGGAAGTATAGAGTTGGAGCTCTGTAGTTATTTGTTCCTTTTTCTTCTTGTGGAAAGAAGGTTTTCTGATCGTGCTAAACTTCCCTTATTAACTGAGAGCTTTTATAGTGTCAGACTAAGCTAATGGCTATTTTGCGTGTTAGAGATCGCAAAAGTGAATTTTCAAAAACATACAAGTACCGATTGAGCTGAGGTAACAAAGAATAACTGCGGCTGCTCTGAGAGGAGGCCACGCCCACTTTTAGACCACGCCCACTAACATACGGGACACGGCCCCAGTGTCTTCTTGTGAGGGCGGGCCGCAGTTAGGGGGCCTGGGGAGGAGCCGGGGCACAGAGGACATGGGCTGGGGCGGCTGGAAGGTCTCGGGGAGTCCAGGCGGTGGGAAGTGGGGTGCGGGAGGGTGTGGCCGAGGGTCCGGGAAGGTACCTGCGAGGGCGGGCCGCAGTTAGGGGGCCCGGGGAGGAGCCGGGGCGCAGAGGACACGGGCTGGGGCTGCTGGAAGGTCTCGGGGAGTCCAGGCGGCGGGAAGCGGGGCACGGGAGGGCGTGGCCGAGGGTCTGGGACGGTACCTGCGAGGGCGGGCCGCAGTTAGGGGGCCCGGGGAGGAGCCGGGGCGCAGAGGACATGGGCTGGGGCGGCTGGAAGGTCTCGGGGAGTCCAGGCGGCGGGAAGTGTGTATTTCTTATTGGTGAGTTTAGACTATTTACATTTAGGGTGATAATTGATATATGCAACTTAATTAAACATTGCCATACAAAAAATGTCAATTACTATTTTTATGGTGATTTTTATTTTTTTTTGTGTTTCTTTTTTCACATCTGTCCTTTCCTTTGTATAGCTTTCCCAGGTGGGTCTTGATTTTTTTCCATTTTTCTCATTAATTATTCAGCCCAAGATTTTGTTCTGTGGTTGCCATAAGGTTTAAATCAGTCTACTTGTATCTAATTCTGTATCTAAGTATCTGTTTTCTTTTTTCAGTGCTGGAAATCAAACCCAGGACCTCACACCTGCGAGGTAAGTGCTCTCTTGCTGAGTTGCATCTGGCCCCAAGTTGTCTTTTCTTTTTAGTCAGTAATTTTCAGATATAGTGATTTTAAAAGTATTGGTGGGGCCAGGTTTGGGCCACACTCAGCAGTGCTCAGGGGCATTTTCTGGCTCTCTGCTTAGTAGACTCTAGTGGTCAGCTGCATTCAAGATAGGTGCCTTATTTCTTGTACTATAATTCTCTCTCCTTAGGTAGTATTGATATTGTTTTATTGTAGCTGTGCTGCTCCACCTCTCCCACCATCAGTGTCAATATTCCCCCACCAATACCCCAAACAATAAACAAACATATGTTTTGGGAGATGTTTTGGACTTTACTTGGTTTTACTTGATGGTGCTTAGGGCTTAATCCTTGCTCTGGGCTCATAGGAATGTTTGGGGTGTTGGGGATCAAACCTAGGTCAGTTGCATACAAGGCAAGCACCCTACCCACTGTACCATCGTTCTGGCCCCAACATACCTTTGTTGTGCTGATAGGTTTTATTTTTCTTGTCTTACAGTAGCCCCTCTAGTCCTTCTTTTAAGGTTGATTTTGAGTCTATGAAGCTCCTGAGCTGTTGTTTATCCATGAAATAGTGTATCGTTCCTTTGATTTTGAGTGAGAGTTTAGCTGGATAGAGTATTCTTGGTGAGGCCTTCATTTCATTGAGTTTTTTCATTATATCCCCCATTGTCTTCGGGCTCTGACATTTTCCTCTGATAAGTCTGCTGTAAATCTAAGGGTGCTCCTTTGTATATAATTTCCTTCTTTGACCTTGCTGCTTGCAGTATTGTGTCTCTATCTGTGGGATCTGTCATTCTGATTATGATATGTCTTGGAGTCTTTTTATTAGGGTCTCATTTAGCTGATATGCTTTGGGCTCCTTTGATCTTGATGCCTGCATTCTTCAGCTCCTGGAATTTCTCAGCGATGATATCTTTTAACTATTGCTACTTCATTGGGGTTGCCTCCCTGTCCTTCTGTTACTCCAATAATTCTTATGTTGTCCCTCTTGAATTCTCCCCCCAGGTCTCTTTTTCGCCTGAGTGCTATTCTGAGGTCTTTTTCCGCTTTATCTCATTTGTTGTATGCTTTCTGCAGCTCATCTTCAAGCTCACTGGTTCTGTTTTCAGCTGTTTTTCATTATACTGTTGAGGGTGCCCACTGAGTTTTTAATTTCATCTACCGAATCTTTTATTAGTGACACTTCTGTTTGTAGCTTTCTTAATTCTGCTCTTATTTCTTCCTGTATTTTGTTGACTATCCATTCCACTCTTTCTTTCATAACTTCCTTTACTTTACTGGATGCCCATTCCACCATTTCTTTGAGCTCATTGAACATCCTCAACATTCCATCTCTAAATTCTTTATCAGAGAGTTTAAATTTGTGGGAATTCCCTATTGAGGCTTCAGGGATCTTTTCTTCATTCACTCCTCGTGGTGGGGATCTGTGCTGTTTCTACATGTTACTGTAGTACTATGGAGGTGGGTCCCTCCATTTCACTATCAGTGACCCCCTTTCACTGCAAGAGAGGATTCTAGATGGGCTTGGTTGATGCCAGTCTCCTTTTTCCTCTTTAAGAATTCTCTGTCTTTGGTGCTCCTCTTTGCTTTATGTTGGGCCAGTAGTGCAGCTTCAAAGGGTCTGTTCTTTTAGGTAACGCTTATTCAGATTTTTGTGCTCACTGTTATTTTGGTGAGTTTTCAGTATATTTTTATTGGACTAGGCTAGTGATCTACGGCCTAACCAACATACCTTTCTTAATTTAGTAGAGGACAGCCTTATGCACCATTAGTGAATGCCATAATTAATGCCACATGTTAGGAAATTTGTCTTATCCTTTAAAGAAGCTCTTTTAGCACTTCTTTCAAAACTTATTTTAAGGCCATGGATTCCCAAAATTATTGCTCTTCCCTGAAACTCTGTATCATCCCTTAAATTTTGAATGATAATCTAGCTGGGTAGAGTATTTTTGGTGAGATTTTCATTTTGTTGAGTTTTTGTACTAGATCCCTGTATTCTTTTCCGCTTGTAGAGTCTCATTTAAAAGATCTGCTGTAAATCTTATGTAAACTCATTATTAACTTAATCTCATTGTATGCACATTCCTTTTTTTTTGTAAGTTCCTTTATTGATCATGCTGCTTTCAATATTCTGTTTCTATCTTTGAATTTTGTCATATTGAGTGCAATGTATCTTAGAGTCTTCCTAGTTGAGTCTGTTTTCTCTGGGACCCTTCAGGCCTCTTGCATCTTGGTTGCTTGTATTCCAAAGCACTTGGTACTTCTTATTGATGATTTATTTCTATTGTCTCTTCATCAAAATTTTTTCTTGTTCGTCAGAGACTGCATTGATTCATATATTGTTCCTCTTTAATGCATCCCATAGATCCCTGTATGTTGCTCATTTCTTTTCAGACCTTTGCCCATCATCTGCTATTTCTTAGTAGTTTCTTTTTTGCGTCTTAGAACTCCTCTTAATCAGCTTCTGTTCAGAGCTTCTGTTGAGTTTTTCTCTAATATCACCAACCATGTCCATTATTCCTGTCATTTCTGATTATAATAGCTTTCTTATTTTGACTCTATACTTTATTGTGCTTTGCTGACTACCTGTGCTCATTAAACATCCTTATCATAGTATCTTTACAGTTAGTGTCTGAGGATTTACTGACTCGTTTGTGCCTTTGGTGATATTTTTTCACTCATTTAATTTGGTGGGATTTAATGTGTTTTTCTCATTGATTTTCCAGTGCTCTTGCTATTTTATTTATTTATTTTTATTTTATTTTTTTAATTAATTTGTTCTTTTATTGAATCACCATGTGGAAAGTTACAAAGCTTTCAGGTTTAAGTCTCAGTTATACAATGCTTGAACAACCATCCCTTCACCAGTGCACATATTCCACCACCAAGAATTACAGTATACCTCCCCCCTACCCCCCACCTCTCCAGCCCCCCACCCTGCATGTGGAACTGGTAAATTTCACTTTACACTTTACTTTGATCACATTCAATATTTCAACAAAAAAAATCACTATAATTGATTTGGAGTTTCTCCCCCCTAAAGTCGACCTGCTGAAAAGAAAGCATTTGATAATTAGTTTTCCATTGCTGAGAATGAAGAGATATGAGGTCGAGAGGCCGCACTAGCAGCCGCATGGTTTTGGATTTCTGTATTTTAGTATTTTAGTAACTAAGTCCAGAGAAATATCTGCCAGAAATGGCAACATTGTAAGCTTGTACCTCTCAGCTACTTTATATTCCACATATGAGGGCAATCTTTCTATGTCTGTCTCTTTCTTTTTGACTCATTTCACTCAGCATGATACTTTCCATGTTGATCCACTTATATGCAAATTTCATGACTTCACGTTTTCTGACAGCTACATAGTATTCCATTGTGTAGATACACCAGTGTTTCTTTAGCCAATCATCTGTTTTTGGGCACTCTGTTTTTTCCATATTGTGGCTATTGTAAACAGTGCGGCAATGAACACAGAAATGCAGATGTCATCGCTACTATAACTTTTTGCCTCTCCGGGATATATTCCCAGGAGTGGTATTGCTGGGTCAAATGGGAGCTCAATTTCTAAATTTTTGATAATTGTCCATATTATTTTCCAAAAGGGCTGAACCAGTCGGCATCCCCACCAGCAGTGAAGGACAGTCCCTTTCTGGGATGTGGGCCAGTCTCTGTGGTGTGAGATGATATCTCATTGTTGTTTTGATCTGCATCTCCCTGATGATTAGTGATGTTTAACATTTTCTCATGTGCCTCTGAGCCATTCAGATTTTTTTTTTTGCTTTTTGGGTCACACCCGGCAATGCACAGGGGGTCACTCCTGGCTCTGCACTCAGAAATTACCCCTGTCGCTGCTCAGGGGACCATATGGGACGCTGGGAATCAAACCCGGGTCGACCACGTGCAAGGCAAACGCCCTACCCGCTATGCTATCACTCCAGCCCCACCATTCAGATTTCTTCTTTGGGAAAGTTTCTGTGCATTTCATCACCCCATTTTTTGATCGGGTTGGCAGTGTTCTTCTTGTGGAGTTCAACCAGTACATTGTATATCCTTGATATCAACCCTTTATCAGATATATCCTTTCCCATTCTGTAGATTGTCTTTGTATTTTGGTCACTGTTTCTTTTGAGGTGCAGAAGCTTCTTAGTTTGAGATAGTCCCATTTATTTATGTCTGTTTTCACTTGCTTGGCCAGTGGCGTGTCAGCTTTAAAGATACCTTTGGCTTCAATGTTGTGGAGGGTTTTGCCAACCTTGTCTTCAATGTACTCTAGGGATTCTGTTCTGATGTTCAGGTCTTTAATCCATTTTTTTTTTTTTTTTTGCTTTTTTGGGTCACACCCAGCGATGCACAGGGGTCACTCCTGGCTCGTGCACTCAGGAATTACTCCTGGCGGTGCTCGGGGGACCATATGGGATGCTGGGATTCGAACCCGGGTCGGCCGCGTGCAAGGCAAACGCCCTACCCGCTGTGCTATCACTCCAGCCCCCTCTTTAATCCATTTTGATCTGACTGCAAAAGTGTCTTTAAGAATGACTTTTGTACATGGTGATAGGTGGATGTCTAAGCCCATTTTTTTGCATGTAGCTGTCCAGTTTTGCCAGCACAATTTGTTAAACATGCTTTCCTTGCTCCACTTCACATTTCTTGCTTCCTTCTCAAAGATTCGATGGTCATATATTTGGGGGGGGGTGTCAGAGTATTCAACTCTGTTCCATTGGTCTGCAGCTCTGCCTTTGTTCCAGTACCATGCTGTTTTAATGACTACTGCTTTGTAGTAGAGTTGGAAGTTGGGGAGGTTGATTCCTCCCATTTTCTTTTTCCCAAGAATTGCTTTAGCTATTCGTGGGGGCTTATTGTTCCATATGAATTTCAGGAGCTCTTGCTCCATTTCTTTGAAGAATGTCAAGGGTATCCCTATAGGGATCGCATTGAATTTGTACAGTGCTTTGGGGAGAATTGCCATTTTGACAATATGAATTCTTCCAATCCATGAGCAGGGTATGTTTTTCCATTTCCTCATGTCCTCTTTTATTTCCTGAAGTAGCGTTTTGTAGTTTTCATTATACAAGTCCATTACCTCCTTAGTTAAGCTGATTCTGAGGTACTTGATTTTTTGAGGCGCAATTGTGAACGGGATTGCTTTTCTCATGTCACTTTCTTCTCTCTCATTATTTGCATATAGGAAGGCCATGGACTTTTGGGTATTAATTCTATAGCCTGCAACTTTACTATACGAGTCTATTGTTTCTAGGAGTTTCTTGGTAGAGGCTTTAGGGTTCCCTAGGTATAGTATCATATCATCTGCGAATAGTGAGAGCTTGATTTCTCCTTTTCCTACCTGAATGCACTTAATATCTTTTTCTTACCTAATCGCTATTGCAAGTACTTCCAGTACTATATTGAACAGAAGTGGAGAGAGTGGACATCCTTGTTTCATCCCTGTTCTCAGAGGGAAGGGTCTTAGATTTTCCCCATTGAGGACGATGCTTGCCGTAGGCTTGTGATAAATGGCTTTGACTATATTGAGGAAGGTCCCTTCTGTACCCATTTTGGCGAGCGTTTTCATCATAAACGGGTGCTGGATCTTGTCAAATGCTTTCTCTGCATCTATTGATATGATTATATGATTTTTATCTTTTCTTTTGTTGATATGATGGATTATGTTGATTCATTTCCGGATGTTAAACCATCCTTTCATCCCCGGGATGAATCCCACTTGGTCGTGGTATGTGATCTTTTTGATGAGTTGTTGAATTCTATTTGCTAATATTTTGTTGAGAATCTTTGCTTCTGTGTTCATCAGGGATATTGGCCTGTAGTTTTCTTTTTTTGTGGTGTCTTTGTTTGCTTTTGGTATTAGGGAGATATGGGCCTCATAGAAACTGTTTGGGAGGTTTTCTGTTTCTTCAATTTCCTGGAAAAGCTTGAGAAGGACTGGCAACAGGTCCTCTTTAAATGTTTGGAAGAACTAGCTAGTGAATCCGTCTGGACCTGGGCTTTTGTTGGGAAGACTTTTGATTAGCATTTCAATTTCCTTGATGTTAATTGGACTATTCAGGTACTCCAAGTCTTCTTGGTTCAGCCTTGGGAGATTATAGGAGTTGAGGAATTTATGCATTTCTTCTATGTTCTCTTGTTTCGTGGTATACAGATTTTCAAAGTAGTCTCTGATGATCTTTTGAATTTTATTGGTTTCTGTTGTGATGTCCCCATTTTCATTTCTGATTTGGCTTATAAGGGTTTTCTCTCTTTGTGAGTCTTGCTAGTGGTTTATCAATCTTGTTTATTTTCTCGAAGAACCAGCTCTTGGTTTCATTGATCTTTCGGATTGTCTTTTCGGTTTCCATGTCGTTGATTTCTGCTCTAAGTTTTATTATCTCTTTCCTTCTGCCTGGTTTGGGCTCCTTTTGTTGGTCCTTTTCTATGGTCTTGAGCTGTGAAGTCAAGTTATTTATGTGGGCCCTTTCTTCCTTCCTGAGATATGCTTGCAGAGCTATAAATTTTCCCCTTAATACGGCTTTAGCTGTGTCCCACAGGTTCTGGTAGCTCGTGTCTTCATTCTCATTTATTTCCAGGTACCTTTTGATTTCTTTCTTAGTTTCCTTCCTGACACACTCATTGTTCAACATCGAGCTATTTAATTTCCAGGTGTTTTATTGTCCTACTGTTTATGAATAGCTAGGATGTTATTCTTGGACACGGTGTTGAGGAGAATATCTGCCCCTGCGTTAGGGTTGGCCAGCTAGAAAAGAGGCCACGCCCACTTTGCCTAGACCACGCCCCCTGACGATTAGGCCACGCCCCCTTCCCACAACCCGGCAATGGGTCAAGGAGTGGTGTGCCAGCCACTTGGCCGGCAGTCCGGAGGGGAGGGAAGCCTAGGGTGCTCAGGGCCGAGGAGCAGGCCGGGTCCGGAAGGGCCTATCGAGGGGACGTCACACACCTGGACCAGAAGACAGATCAGCTGTGTTGCTTGGGGTCTGCGTGCCGGCCACTTGGCCGGCAGTCCGGAGGGGAGGGAAGCCTCACTTTTGCTATTTTAGGGTGAATTTTTTTGTAGATAGCGTCCCCTGGAAGGTACTGAGGGATTAGACAGGTTTCTCTTCCTTCTGTACCCATTTTCACCAAATGACAGGAAGTGTAACTGCAAACTGTCATTTGCTGAATATATCTGTCATATGCAACCTTTAGGAATTGTGGTGTGGGTCCGGCAATATGGTGCGGGTTGGGTGTGGAAGCTGCTAGGACCTATGGTAAGAGCTCTGCCTCACATTGTGGATTAGGTGCAGTAATGTCTGTCAGGCATAGATGGACTAGCTCACTCTGAATGTCCTACATTTTGTATTTCTGAGATTTCTGTTGTAACTTCTTCCCTTATATTCCTGATCCGATTTATCAAAGTTTTTACTTTTTACCTTTGTGAGTCTAGTCAAGGGTTAGCCTGTCTTATTCTTTCCAAAAATCAGTTCTTGCATCATTAATTCTTTGTATTGTGCTTTTGATTTTCAGATCACTGAGTTCCATTAGAGTTTTTATTATTTACCTCCTATTTACTTTGGTCTATGTTCTCTTCCCTAGTCTGTTGAAATATGAGGTTAGGTTATTTATTTGTGCCTGTTCTTGTTTCCTGATAAATGCATGTAGTTATGTTACCTTTTCTTGTAGAATAACCTTTTTTGTCCTGTACATTCTTATAGCTCATGGCTTCACTTGTATACAGAATTTTTTTCTTTGCATTTCTCTTTGACTCAGTGAGACTTTTGACTCATTGTTCAGTAAGCAGAGTGTTGTTCAAGTTGCAAGTGGTTGAGTTTTTCCCAGCTTTCTGTTTGTTTTCATCTTCAGAGCATTTTAATCTGAAAGGGTAGATGATAGGATTCCTATTTTTTTATTTTACGGAACATGATTCTTGATCTAGCATACGTCTGTTCATGTTAATGACCTTTGAGTACTGGAGAAGAACTCAGTACTCTGGGGACGGAAAATCATATAAATGTCTATTATGATCATATCTTCCATTTCTTTCTTTTTTAAAATTTTTTATTGAATAACCATATATCTTCATTCTCAGCAATGGAAAACAAATTATCAAATGCTTCCTTTTCAGCAGGTCTGACTTTGGGGGGGGCAAACTCCAAACAATAATTGTGAGTTTTTTGTTGAAATATTGAATGTAATCAAAGTAAGAGAAAGTGAAGTGAAATTTATCAGCTACATAGGCGGGGAGGATGGGGGTGAGAGGGACGTATACTGTGACTCTCCCATTTCTTTCTTTAAGGCCACAGTTTCATTATTGCTTCTCTTTGTGGTTGATCTGCTGGTAAGAGTGTGGTATAAAAAATTTCCTACTACTATTGTGTTGCTGTCAGTGTTTTTCTTTAGACCTTTTATTAGTTACTTTACATATTTTAATTCTACTTTATTTGTTGCATGTTAATGAGTGTCACATCTTTTTAATATATAGATGCGTTGATCAGTATATAATGTCTGTTGTCTTTTATACCTTTTTAAGTTTGCAGTCTATTTTGTTTGATGTAAGTACTACCCTCCCAGTCTTTTTTTTGCGGGGGTGGAGTGAGGGGGGCAATGCATATCCAGCAGTGCTTATTGCTTATTTTTATATGTGTGCTCAGGAATCACTTCTGGCAGGCTCGGGGGACTATATGGATGGCCGGGGATCGAACCTGGGTCCTGAAAGGCAACCTAGTTGCATGCAAGCCATGCACCCTACCCATTGTACTATTTCTCTGCCCACCCCCCTCCCCGGTCCAGTCTTTCTTAGCTTACAATTTCCCTTAATATTTGTTTTCCAGTATTTCACTTTGGGATAATGTTATGAAAATTTCAGTGTATTAGTTGTAAGTAACAGAAGATTAGGTTTTGCTTTTGGGTCTGTCTAGTTAGTACTTGCCTTTGATGTTTTAGGTCATAGGAAATATGTGAAATTATAAAAGGAAACCATAAAAAGGATTTATCATCATCTGTTTATATAGAATCTGGATATTTCTGTTGTTACATGTTTGTTCCATTGATCATTTTTATTATTTTGTTTTTGGGGGGTCACACCCAGAGGTGCTCAGGGCTGAATCCTGGCTCTGTGCTCAGGGATCACTCATGGCGGTGCTTAGGAGACCATATTTTGTGCCAGGGATTCAGCCTGGGCCAGTAACATGCAAGGAAAGCACCTTAACTATTGTACTGTCACTCTGAACAATTTTTTCCCCATCTGGACCTGTGCTCGGCAATTACTCCTGGCAAAACTCAGGAAATAATGCAGTGCTGGGAATAAAACCTCAAATTCCCACATGCAAAGCATGTACTCAGATCATTTAAATCTCTCTCTGACCCCAACATTATAGAATTTAAGGAGTATAGATTAACACCTCCACATGTATACATGATTCATTACACCCACCCTCAAAGTTCCAGTGCCATATCATATACAAAAAGATGCCTTCTCTGTTCCTCCCACCCATCCCCTGATCCCTCAAGTTAAGCCACCATGGTTTTTACCAAATGCCATTCCTTTTGGTCTCAGTGTACTTTGACAGTTAGTTTGCTTTAAGTTACAATATTTAAAAGCCTCAGTTACATAATCTACATAAGGGATATAATAATATTATCTACTTTAGCTTAAAAGTTAATGTTGGACTTGGGGCCATATCCAGCAGTGTTTAAGGGCTATTCCTGTCTTTATGGTCAGGAGTTACCCTTGGTTGTTCTTGGGGAATCATATGAAGTTCAAGGGATTGAACCCAGGTTGGCAACATGCAAGGCAAAGACCCTACTTCCTGTATATCTCTCCAGTCCTAATAATATCTAAATATCTACTTTAGATGAATTAATTGAACAAATATTTTGAGTTAGCTATGTTCATACTTGGGATATGCCAGTGAATGAAACATCTAAAGTCTATGCCCTCGAGGAGTGTATGAGAGTAGGATAACATTGCTTCAGGTAGTTTAGGTTTATTGGGTTGTTCACATCACAGTGCTACCTTTCCCCTGTGTTTATTTGTAACTTCTTTTTTTGCACTCTGGTGACTTGTAAATATTGTTTTTTATCTTCTCCTTAAGTCCTTTGTTTAATTTATTCGGAGCAATGTCCTTTTAGTATGGGCATAGGAAGACAGTAGTAAATGCTATGCTTTTGTTATGTGGGAGTCATTTAACTCTAAATAATATTTTCCTCCTGGACATCTGTTCTCTTGATCTAAGCTTCAGCTATCCTTACTTCCTAGCACCCGCAAAATCAGGGTCCCGACAAGGGACTGAATGGACCCAGGGCAAGCGGTGAGCTCTGTGCTACCCTGGCATCAAGATGGGCCTGGCAAAAGTGCCTAATGCTTAACTATAAGTTAAGAGCTTGGTCATGGACAGATGCTGTCATGATCCAAAAAGTAATAACTAGATTTGGACCCTGCTAGGGTTAGAAATTATTAATCTGGCCTTAACTCTGTAGTCTGAGTCTGTTGCAAGATGTTCTCAGGAGAGCTGCCCTACAACCTTCAATGTATCTCTTACTGAGTCCATGCATAAATAACTAAAGGATAAAAACACCTTAAGAGGTATTTTGCCTCCAGATTTTGGCTATTGTGCTGCAATGAACATATAGGTACAGAAATCATTTTTATTGTGCTTTTTTGCATCCTCGATATCTATTCCCAGAAGTGGTATTGCAGGGTCAAATGGAAGCTCAATTTCTAGTTTTTGAAGAACTGTCCATATTGTTTTCCAGGAAGGCTGGACCAGTTGGCATTCCCCCCAACAGTGAAAGAGTGTCCCTTTTCCCCCACAGCCAGGCCAGCAGTGGTTGCTTTTGTTCTTTTGAATGTGTGCCAGTCTCTGTGGTGTGAGATGATATCTCATTGTTGTTTTGATTTGCATCTTCCTGATTACTAGTGGTGTGGAGCATTTTTTCATGTGCCTTTAAGCAATTTGTATTTGTTTTTGAGGAAACTTATGTTCATTTCTTCTTCCCATTTTCTGATGGGGTTAGAGATTTTTCTTGTACAATTCTACTAGTGTCTTGTATATCCTGGATATTAATCCTCTATCAGATGGGTCACTGTCACTGTCATCCCGTTGCTCATTGATTTGTTCGAGCGGGCACCAGTAACATGTCTCATTGTGAGATTTATTGTTACTGTTTTTGGCATATCGGATATGCCACGGGTAGCTTGCCAGGCTCTGCCTTGCAGGCGCGATATTCTCGGTAGCTTTCCGGGCTCTCCAAGAGGGATGGAGGATTCAAACACGGGTCGACCGCATGAAAGGCAGACGCCCTACCGCTGTGCTATCGCCCCACCCATCAGATGGGTATCGGGTAAATATTCTTTCCCATTCTGTGGGCTCTTCCTGAATTTTGGTCACTGTTTCTTTTGAAGTGCAGAAGACTTTTAGTTTGATGTAGTCCCATTTGTTTATCTTTGCATCCACTTGCATGGTCAGTGCTGTTTCATCCTTAAAGATGTTTTTAGCTTCAATGTCATGAAGAGTTCTGCCTACATTTTCCTCTATGTACATTATAGATTCGTGTCTGATATTGAGGTCTTTAATCCACTTTGATCTGACTTTTGTGCCTGGCATTAGACAGAGGTCAGAGTTCATATTTTGCAGGTAGCTATCCAGTTTTCACTACACCACATGTTGAAGAGGCTTTCCTTGTTCCACTTCACATTTCTTGCTCCTTTGTCAAAGATTTAGTGGCCGTATATTTGGGGGTCTGTGAAAATATATTCAACTCTGTTCCATTGGTCTGCAGGTCTGTTTATAGCCCAATATCATGCTTTTTAAATTACTATAGCTTTGTAATAGAGTTTGAAGTTGGGGAAAGTGATGCCACCCATAAGACACTAGTAGAATTGTACAAGAAAGAAACCTTCAACCGCATCAAAAAAATGGGAAGAAGAAATGAACAGAAGTTTCCTCAAAAAAGAAATTCAAGTGGCCAAAAGGCACATGAAAAAATGCTCCACACCACTAGTAATCAGGAAGATGCAAATCAAAACAACAATGAGATATCATCTCACACCACAGAGACTGGCACACAGTCAAAAGAACAAAAGCAACAAGTGCTGGTGTGGATGTGGGGAAAGAGGGACACTCCTTCACTGTTGGTGGGAATGCCGACTGGTCCAGCCTTTCTGGAAAACAATATGGACAGTTCTTCAAAAACTAGAAATTGAGCTTCCATATGACTCCGCAATACCGCTTCTGGGAATAGATATCGAGGATGCAGAAAAGCACAGTAAAAATGATATCTGTACCTATATGTTCATTGCAGCACTGTTTACAATAGCCAAAATCTGGAAACAACCTGAGTGCCCTAGAACAGATGACTGGTTAAAGAAACTTTGGTACATCTATACAATGGAATACTATGTAGCTGTTAGGAGAGATGAAGTCATGAAATTTGTTTATAAGTGGATAGACATGGAGAGTATCATGCTAAGTGAAATGAGTCAGAAAGAGAGAGACAGAAATAGAAGGACTGCACTCATTTGTGGAGTATAGAATAACATCACATGAGGCTGACACCCAAGGACAGTGGATACAAGGGCCAGAAGGATTGCCCCAGAGCTGGAAGCCTGCTTCATGAGGGGAGGGGAGAAGGCAGATGGAACAGATAAGGGATCACTAAGAAAACGATGGCTGGAGGAATCAGTAGGGATGGGAGATGCATGCCGAAAGTAGACAATGGACGAAACATGATGACCTCTCATTGTCTGTGTTCAAGCCATAATGCCCAAAAGTAGAGAGAGTATGGGTAACATTCTCTGCCATGGAGGCAGGGGGAGGGTGGGAAAGGGGGGAGATCCCGGGGATATTGGTGGTGGGGAATGTGCACTGGTGGAGGGATGGGTGTTTGATCATTGTGTGTTTGTAACATAAACATGAAAGCTTGTAACTATCTCAGAGTGACTCAATAACATTTTAACAAAAGAGGTATTTTGCCCACTGACTGTCAGGATGGGCTTCCTTATGTTGTTTCTGCTTCCAGACTGGGTGGAGCTTGGGCCCAGAGGGGAAGGTGGCGAATGATAAGTAGAGGTGGAGAGAAAACCAATGGAAGTCAGAATTGAGGGAGGAGAGGGAGAGCCCAGGCTGCGAGACGCGGGGTGGATAGATGAGCAGGGATCGAAGAATGAGGCTCAAGGAAGGAAGACTGTATGAGATGGGAGAGACGAGACATTGAATAAATGGTAACTAATCATCAACCAGCCTGGTCCTCGTTCTTCTTTTGCCTGCCATCACCTACAGATCCTGTTCATACACAGTGGCTCGAGAGCACCAAATGCGGGCCATGAGAGGGAGCCGCCCGGAAAGCCAGCGAACACACATCCTTCCACTGGAGTATTCCTTACATGTGAGTTTGATGAGGATTAAAGCTGATAAATTTATATTCCAAATGTTTGATATAGAAACTTGTATGTAAAAATACCCAATAATGGTTATTTATTGCTATTACTGTGGTTATTAGTCTACTTGAGGCGCTTAACATTATAAAAGATGTATATTTATTCACTGATTCAAAATTTTGTACTTATGCCTTGGTAGGCACATTGCAAAGATTGTGTATAAATAATTTTGGTGAATTGTTCTCTTCTTGACCAAGTTACAACTAATTAGAACATTAAATATGTTGCTTTAGAAGAAAATTAAAGAGTTTTCTATGTTTTGGAGTCATTATTCTCATCTGGCACTTGAAACATATTTTAAATAAAACATTATTATTGAAATTTTCAAATATTTTCAAATGTTGAAAGAATAATGTAATGAATACACCTGTGCCTATTGTTCAACAGGAGTTTCTAATGCATAATCACTCTAGTTATATATATATATACATATACATATATATCTCCACCCACTCTCTCCATTATTTTGTAACAATTCCGAGACTTCATAGCATCTGTTACTGTTTCAGTGTATAGAAGCAGTTGTCTTAATAAGTCTTGCTATAATCTTTATTGTATCCAGTTTAGGTTCCCCACATAGTAGAAATAGACTTCCAGATCAGCAAAGTTGAAATGGAATTAGGAAAATCAGCCATCACCCAAGCAAGAGTTGGTGCTATAGTAGCTAATATAAAGGGCAGAGCTTTGGATGACTTCTAAAAGAGAATATTAGTAAACATTAATAGGAAACATTTTAATTTCTATGACATGTTGTTTAAAAAAGGTCTTGACAATAAAATTCACATGGAAAGTTTTCTAAAAGATTAATTAATTTTTGGTTTGGGGGTAACACAGTGGCCTAATCCTGGCTCTGTGTCAGATCACTCCTGGCAGGCTCAGGAGTGATCGTGATTGAACCCAGGTTGCTGCATGTAAGGCAAGGCCCTATTTACTGTACTATTGCTTAATCCCCCAAATTTCACTTAGATGAAGGAATTGTGCTTTGTCTTTCAGTGTATTATTTTATCTTTATTATATCCTAACTTGTGTGGGGACTTTCCAAGATTGAAAATAGGAGAAGATATTCTTGGTATTGGTGGGGGGACCCTTTGGAGAAAAAATATTTCCCAGAGACCTGCTGGTGGGACCCTCCCCCAAAGTCAGGGTGTAGGTTGTAGACAGAGGTCAGTCCGCAAAAACCACCAGCACCCAACTTCAGAAAAAACTCAGTTTTATTACCAAAACTTTGTTACAGAGGAAGCAAACAAAACAGAGAAAGTGGCAAGAGGTTCACCATTCCTGACTGACAACAGTCATAGAAAAGGCCAAGGATGAGGATCCAAGACAGAAAAAGGGCAGGAGCATTCCTGTGAAAGTCCCAGTGAGTAGAGATGTGGGACCTCTTATCCAAATCATAAAAAGAAACTTCTCCCAACTCAAGGTCTAGAAACAACCCAACACGACAGTGTGCTCGGCGAGAGTCCAGCTGAAGGCCAGTGAACTGCTGGAGCTGCCAGAGGCTGTGGGCCGGGGCGGGTGTCACGGTCGCGTTTCTGGGCAAGGATTCCTCGCACACAACACAAAAAACACAAGCCAATCCATGTGTCTTAACATAGGGGAGGCAATGGTACTGGCAAAAATGATGTAAATGGACAAGCATGAAGAAGGTCCTGCACATGGTACAGAACATAATGTGTCTGCTGCTGTGTTTGAAGGACCAACCCAAAGCTCGAGGTGGTCAAAGCTACTATTATTACTCTGACAGGGAAGGAGGGAAGGAGATATATTCCTAGCTCTGCCCTCATCCACAACGTTATGGGTGTTTTCTCTAGAAACAGTGGGGTGGGGGCAGTTTTACTGTAATGCTGGAATAGGCATAAAATGGTGCTTTTATCACAGTTGGTGGCTGGGGTTTCCCATTAGACCACAGCCATCAGGATAATACAGCATCCTCCTTCAGGGTCCTGAAGCTCCAGGTCAGGCTGAAACTGGTTGTATCCGGAGGAAAACAGGCTGCATGGATTCAGCCCAGGTCAAGTTTGATGGTGCTTAGCTCCAGGTCCTGATAGGTACATAAGAAACAGAAAACACGGTAATACAATTGTAAACTATTTCTATACCTACCCTCATTCATCCCACTTCCTCTCGCTAGAAAATCACCTCTGGAGGGAAGTATCACTTTTCTTTGAAGTCCCTGGGGTTAAGGCAATTTGACTGCGAGCGATTCCTGCTGAGGAGAGAAGCCCTGGGCCTGTTTGAGAGTGAAATGTTCTGGGCGCTAGTTTATGGCAGGTTGGAAGGTCACACCCAGTGACAGCCTATGTTGGTTGGGGTTAGGTATGCCATTGGGTCACTGTTTTCGGTGAACATTGAGAGATAGGAAGCTAGGAAGAGAGCTAAGTGCTGGGTCTAAAATGAACACAAATATGCAGTAGACAGTGGCCTAAGGAAGGGAAGTCACCTGTGTGTCTACCTATGGAAGTCACCTGGAGTATTTGGCCGGGGCAAGGGCTTAGCTCTAAAATGAAAACTGCCAGAATTGGACAAGTGCTCCAAGGACACAAGGGTTAAAGCTGTAGTGGGTTTTCCCACAACCCAAAGAAACTTTGTGAGCTTTGTGGATGCAGAAGCAAGAGTTCCCTAAAGCCCAACCTGGCTGTGGGTTTCTGAAGTTAACTCTGTATTGGTTACCTGATAATAAATGTTTATTATTATTATTTTGGCTTTCTGTTCTTCTGGGTCACACCTGAAAATGCTTAGGGGTTACTCCTGGCTCTGCAGTCAGGAATTACTCCTGGTAGTCTTTGGAAAACATATGGGGTGCTGGGGATAGAACCTGGGTTGGCCACGTGCAAGTCAAATGCCCTCCTTGCAGTCCTAATGCTCCACTCCTAAAAGTTGTTTTATGGGGGAATAAAAAGAAAGACAAACTCTGAGATGCAACAATGGAATTGTGATCTAAGGGTGCTCAGGTAGGAGTGAGGTACCTGGGCTAATGGGGACAGGGGCAAGGGCAGCACTGCCCTCATAAAACAATAATATTGGATTATTGGTTGGAACAATAGCACAGTGGTTAGGGTGTTTGCTTGCATGTGGCTGACCCGAGTTCAATTCCTCCGTCCCTCTTGGAGAGCCCGGAAAGGTACTGAGAATGTCCCACCCGCACGGCAAAGCCTGGCAAGCTACCTGTGGCATATTTGATATGCCAAAAACAGTAACAAAAAGTCTCACAATGGAGAAGTTACTGGTGCCCACCCGAGCAAATAGATGAGCAATGGGATGACAGTGATACAGTGATATCCTAACTTCATTTTTGTGGATTTAAACAAAGAATGGAAATTCACCAAATCAGTTTTTTCTTCCCTCCTTTCAGTTTTTTATGAAAACTGAAGAGAATTTTTTACTTTTTTATTATTTTTTTATTGAATCACCATGTGGACAGTTATAAAGCTTTCAGGTTTGTCTCGGTTATACAATGCTCGAACACCCATCTCTTCACGAGTGCACATATTCCACCACCAAGAATCACAGTATACCTCCCCCCACCTTCCAACCCTCACCCCAGCCCCCCCGCCTGTGTAGCTGATAAATTTCACTTTACTTTCACTTTACTTTGATTACATTCAATATTTCAACAAAAACTCACTATTATTGTTTGGAGTTTCTCCACCCAAAGTCGGACCTGCTGAAAAGGAAGCATCTGATAATTTGTTTTCCATTGCTGAGAATGAAGAGATATGAGGTCGAGTGGCCGCAATAGCACCACGTGGATTTTGATTTCTGTATTTCAGTATTTTAGTAACTAAGTCCAGAGAAATTTGTGCCAGAAATTGCATCATTGCAAGCTCGTACCTCTCTGTTACTTTATATTCCACATATGAGTGCAATCTTTCTATGTCTGTCTCTTTCTTTCTGACTCATTTCACTCAGCATGATACTTTCCATGTTGATCCAGTTATATGCAAATTTCATGATTTCATGTTTTTTGACAGCTACATAGTATTCCATTGTGTAGATGTACCAAAGTTTCTTTAAACAGTCATGTATTTTTGGCACTCTGTTTTTTTCCAGATTGTGGCTTGTAAATAGTGCGGCAATGAACATAGAAATGCAGATGTCATCTCTACTATACCTTTTTGCCTCTCCGGGATATATTCCCAGGAGTGGTATTGCTGGGTGAAATGGGAGCTCAATTTCTAAATTTTTGATAATTGTCCATATTGTTTTCCAAAAGTGCTGGACCAGTTGGCATTCCCACCAGCAATGAATGAGAGTCCCTTTCTCCCCACATCCACGCCAACATGGGTTGCTTTTGTTTTTTGGGATGTGGGCCAGTCTCTGTGGTGTGAGATGATATCTCATGGTTGTTTTGATCTGCATCTCCCTGATGATTAGTGATGTTGAAAATTTTCTCATGTGCCTCTAGCCATTCGGATTTCTTCTTTGGGAAAGTTTCTGTACATTTCATCACCCCATTTTTTGATCGGGTCGGCAGTTTTCTTTTTATGGAGTTCAACCAGTGCATTGTATATCCTTGTTATCAACCCTTTATCGGATGGTTACTGCGTAAATATTCTTTCCCATTCTGTAGTTTGTCTTTGTATTTTGGTCACTGTTTCTTTTAAGGTGCAGAAGCTTCTTAATTTGAGATAGTCCCATTTATTTATGTCTGTTTTCACTTGCTTGGCCAGTGGCGTGTCAGCTTTGAGGATACCGTTGGCTTCAATGTTGTGGAGGGTTTTGCCGACCTTGTCTTCAATGTACCTTATGGGTTCTGGTCTGATGTTGAGGTGTTTAATCCATTTTGATCTGACTTTTGTACATGGTGATAGGTGGAGGTCTAAGCCTATTTTTTTGCATGTAGCTGTCCAATTTTGCCAGCACAATTTGTTAAACATGCTTTCCTTGCTCCACTTCACATTTCTTGCTCCCTTCTCAAAGATTATATGATCATATATTTGGGGGTGTGTGTCAGAGTATTCAGCCCTGTCCCATTGGTCTGCAGCTTGAAAACTGAAGAGAATTTAAATGCTAATCCAGTTAGTGTATCTGTCTTAAGATATTTTATACTAAATACAGTAAATAATTTATTCTTTGTGGGCTCTAAGTTTCTTGTCATAACTATTCTTCAACATGATATGAAAGTAGCCATAGAATCTATAAATGAATGGGCATAAAGTAATGATTTTGGATACTGAAATTTGAATTTCATATACTTTTCTTGAAGTACCAGATATTCTTCTGATTTTTGCTCAGCATTAGTAAATGTACAAACTACTGTTAACTCATAGATCATAGAAAAGCAGACAATAAGTTGTATTTGTCCTGCAGCAATTTGAAGACCCCTGGATTAGTGTTTTACAGGATATGAAAGAAGTATGAAATTGCATTGATCTAATAAGCAATAAAAAAGAAAAATGAGCGAGAGAAAAAGTGACTGCTATGGAGGTAGGCTATAGGGGTGGGGGAACGGGAGAGGAAAACTGAGGACATTGGTGGTGGAAATGTGCACTGGTGAAGGGATGGGTGTTAGAACATTGTATGACTGAAACTCAATGTGACAAATATAAAGAGCACCAAAGGTGAGAAATTTTAGTATGGTGCTCAGGTATTTTGATTTATATGACAAGGTTTTTAAGTGAGTGCCCAGATATAGGTTGCTATATCTTCTCTATGAGCTATGAGGGCTCAATGATAAGTTGAATAATTTATATCTATAGGCAAATGTGGGGTTAGAGAGATAGCGCAGAGGTAGGGCATTTGCCTTTCATGAGACCGACCCATGTTCGACTCCTCCGCCCCTCGGAGAGCCCAGCACGCTAGCGAGAGTATCGCGCCTACACAACAGAGCCTGTCAAGCTACCCGTGGTGTATTGGATATGCCAAAAACAGTAACAATAAGTCTCACAATGAGAGACGTTATTGGTGTTCACTTGAACAAATCGATGAGCAATGGGATGACAGTGACAGTAAATTGTGAATTATCAATAAAATATGACTCTAGCTATCATTAACATTTTTTTGAGCTTTGAATAACGTGTTAAAGAGATGGGTGTCAAGTTCTTCTTGCTTTGATTTCATCCACTCTGTGCAATAAGAATGAGGATAGTAGAGGCAAGAAGCCTCGCCCTGGTAACAGAGAGTTTTGTTAGAAACAACTGGAGTATTTACTTGAAAAGCTCCTATCTACATTGAAACACTTGGGGATATGTTTGTCAGAGGAAAGATTGGAAACTTTCCAGAAGAATGCAACTATTTGGTACTTTCAAATGAAATTCCATACGTTTGGCCTGAGAGGTATGAATAGTGGAAAAGGAGCATGTAGAAAATGTAACTTTCCCCAGTTTGGGCTAATGAGATGGACTGGGGGTTCAGAAAATACTAATAGGCATTAATCAGGATATGCAAAAATCACTCCAGAGGTACTGGAATATATCTTTAGTTCAAGAATTATAAGAAAGACAAAAATAAAGCAAAAGGAAAACAAAATGCAAAGGGAGCAAGAAAACATTGAGCAGGTCGGTGTTCCTCACAATGTAGTCTTTGGATCACTATAAAAAGAATTGTGGGGTTATTTATCTCAAGTACATACATGCTTCTAGGCAGGTCCCATCAATTATTTTTGATAAGACACACTTTTGGACACCTGGCACCTGGATATACACGTTTAACATGTTCTCCACTTCTGAAGTGTACAGAAGTTTGAGAAGTACTGGTTTAAAGAGAACTTTGGCTTCAAATGGAGGATGATCAAAATGAATACAAAATGAAATAGAGACATCCCTTGCTATAGGAATGAATGTCTTCCTGAGAAGTTGTGTGTTAATAGAGGTTTTCTAAATTAGCACTTGTTATAATTAAATCAGTGAATCTCATTATTATTACTTAAAAGAATCCAAAGGTTAGGACTTCCATAGAATGTTGACATTCAACTGATTGCTTAATATGTTTTGGGGAAATAATCTATCATAATATTAGCTAGTTCTCTAAAACACAATTCAAACACTTAAAAATATTCATCCTATACTCGTTTATGTGATTCTTTAGCATTTTTGCCTTTCAAAAAATGGTTTGTGTCAATTTTAATTGTAGAAAGTGGGAGTGAATTAGATTTAATTAATTTTGACAACCATGATAATATGCTTGTTATGCTTATATAAATGAGATTTCTGTGGCTTCCCTATCTATTGCATCTCATGTTCAAACAAAGATCGCACGTTGGCGCAGAAATATGCTGATTAGATGAATGGCATTAAGTACAAAATTGTATTGTGCCGGGTGCATTTGAATTTTATACAAAGAACAGAGTCTGATTATACTAGTCTCTGATTGCTTTGTCACTCACAGTTTTGATAAATGGTTTAATCATTTAATGAATTGGTAATTTACTATTGAGGCAACAAAATATCAAATTGAAAACCTTCTGAAAACTGAAGTCTAGTTGAAGTTTCATTCATTACATTACTTAATAGTGTATATATAATTGTTCTATTTTTTTCTACTGTCCTTAATCACTTCCACTTGATTTGATAAGGTCCTCACAGGCCCTCTATAAGATTTTCACTTTGACAAGATGATGATAATACATATAATGCATGGCACATTGAGAATTGCAGCTACTCCAACAGAGGAAAATGATGGCATTATAGTAGAGAAATTTAAAGAGTCCCTATTTAGAAAATAAAATTGGTGGATAAATGAAATGCATTCCCAGCTTGTTTCCAAATTATCGGTTTGTCACCGAGACCCATGGAAATCCACAAGGTTTCAATGTAAAGAAATTCAGAATTCTCATAACTAAAAATTGTTAGAGCCCGAAGGAACTTAAAATTATCCAAATTCAAATGCCTGAAAGAACCAGACAATTAACATTAATTACAATATAAACAGGGGCTCCTTTCCCCTGTTGCCTCTGGAAAGTGAACTCAATGTTTCCAAATATCCTTTTTTATTTTATTTATTTATTTATTTTTTATTTAATTATTATTTTATTTATTTGAGGCACTGTGGTTTACAATACTTTTTTTTTCTCCTGGTCATCTGCTTTTTATTTTTATTTATTTATTTATTTTTAAAAAATTTTTTATTGAGTCACCAGGTGGAAAGTTACAAAGTTTTCAGGTTTAAATCTCAGTTATACAATGCTCGAATACCCATCCCTTCACCAGTGCTCATATTACACCACCAAGAATCCCAGTATAGCTCCACCCCGCCCCCTCACATCCCTAACCCCCCACGCCCCTAGCCCCCCCACCCTAAGCCCCCCCCCCGCCTGTGTAACTAATAAATTTCACTTTACTTTTGCTTTGATTGCATACAATATTTCAACAAAACTCACTATTATTGTTTGGAGAGTCTCTCCCCTAAAGTCAGACCTGCTGAAAAGGAAGCATTAGACAATTTGTTTTCCATTGCTGAGGATGAAGAGGTATGAGGTCGAGTGACCACACTTAGCGGCCTCTCAGTTTTGGGTTTCTGTAATTTAGTATTTCCAAATATTCTTTTTTAAAGAGAAACCTAGACCTGTTCTTCCCTGTTTATCCTCTTGCTGAGAAGCTGCCAGGACCTGAGAATCTTCCTCTCAATTATAGTTTATAGGAACAGAGACAGATGACTTGAAGTAGGATGCCCCACCCACATTAACTGAAAGCTGATTTTTGTGACAGAGGTTTAAAATAAACCTGATTACAGGTTTTTCCTCCAGGAAGTTTTATTTGTGACACAAGCGAATTTAGCAGTTGGTAGCACATCAGATAGAAGCAGACATAGAGATTATTATTGGGCTACCCTGCAAAGCACTTGACACAAAGTCTTCATTCGACAACTGAGACAGTGTAAGAAACTCTTACACAGGCTTAAAATCTAGATTCACCCATCATCTGAGTCACTGGGTAAGGTATTTTATTTGAGCAGAAATCTAAAACCAAGGGAAATGGTCATATTATTCAGAAGTGTGTGTGGATATATTTAGGTTTATTGAAGATAATTGTACTTACATTTCAAGGCTGCTGTGAGAGTTAGATGAGAACTTGTGAAAGGTCTAGTGTTATTTTATGGTTCCTTTTGCTGCTTCTTACCACACAGATATTAACATATAAAGTTAACCTCAATAAAGAGTACGATGCCATTATCATTAATCCAGGTAAGTGATGGATAAAATTTTTCCTTATATATTTAGCAAAGACTTCTATCTATATTCTCTGTATCTTTTCCAGACTCAGATCTTGAGGAGAACTGATAAAAGTTCCTAGACACTGGCCCTGTCTGCTTATATCTGTTAGAATTCAATAGAGAAAATAGAAGACACTCTGGTCATTTTATGTTGAAAGGATTTTTTTTGGTGGGGAGAGCACATTAAACTTTGTCCAGGCATTCCTTATTCTGCTCTCAGGTATCACTCCTGATGGGGTTTGGAGGACCATGTGGGGTGCTGGGCATTGGACCCAGGTAGATTTGCATGGAAGGTCAGCACCCTACCGGCTGTACTCCAGCCCTATGGGATTTACAACAGAAACTAAATATTTATTCCTAGATTGCTAAGGGACTTATACATTTCAATAATGAATTAATGGCTTATTTATAATGAATGTTCTATGTCTTATGAATCTTTTCAATAGCTCCTATCTTAGCATAAACCCTTTCTACTTTTATAGCCCTATTCAGATTTTCCCTTAAAATTTTCTTAATTCTCTTAACTCTTGCTAAAATTTAACAGTTGTAGGCTTTACCTATTTCATGTAAATTCTAAAGTATATTAGTGGGCCAATGTCCCACCATTGTTTCCATGCAAACTCATCTACCGACCGTGTTTTAGAGACTCATAAATAAATATTGAAAGAGATCTACTAGCCACAAAAATATCTTGGACACCAGTTCCTAGCTAGGACCTCTGGGCTATCTAGAAGGGGTGCAGGCCAACTTCCACTCTTACAAAGTCCTGGCAGTCTCTCCCACACATCAAAGCTGCTGCCATGCCTCTGGCTAGACTGCCTAATTAAGTATTCTGGATGTTCTGGAGCATTAATGGCTGCGCCACATCTCCAAACTCTACAACACTGACATCACAGTAGTAGCACACCAGATTGGATGGTATGTAGTGTGGAAGCCAACCAATCTCAACTAACATAAATATTAACACAGAAAATGTAACTTGCAACAATAGCTTAGTAAGCCCTCAGACAAGGACTTAATGTCCCCATGGTGAGATACAACAATTTTCACAAATTTTATTCTGTGGAAATATTTTATTAAATTTATTTATTCTTTAATTAGTGAATCACCGTGAGGGTACAGTTACAGATTTACACATTTTCATGCTTGTGTTTCCCTCATACAATGTTCGAGAACCTATCCCTCCACCAGTGCCCATTCTCCACCACCAATTAACCCAATATCACTCCCACCCCCCCAATAGTATCTCCCCCCACCCCACCCTGCCTCTGTGGCAGTGTATTACCTTTTGTTCTCTCTCTCCAATTGGGTGTTGTGGTTTGCAATAGAGGTATTGAGTGGCCATTATGTTCAGCCTCTAGTCTCCTTTCAGCACGAATCTCCCTTCCCGCATGTGGTCTCCAACCACATTTTACTTGGTGTTCCCTTCTCTATCTGAGCTGTCTTTTCCCCCAGCATGTGAGACCAGCTTCCAAGCCATGGAGACAACCTCCTGGTACTTCTTTCAACTATTCTTGGGTATTAGTCTCCTATTCTGTTATTTTATATTGCACAGATGAGTGCAATCTTTCTATGTCTGTCTCTCTCTTTCTGACTCATTTCACTTAGCATGATACTTTCCATGTTGATCCATTTATATGCAAAGTTCATGACCTCCTTTTTTTCTAACAGCTGCATAGTATTCCATTGTGTAGATGTACCAAAGTTTCTTCAACCAGTCATCTGTTCTAGGGCACTCGGGTCTTTTCCAGATTCTGGCTATTGTAAACAGTGCTGTGATGAACATATAAGTGCAGATGTCATTTCGACTATACTTTTTTGCTCCTCAGGGATATATTTCCAGCAGTGGTATTGCTGGGTCAAATGGGAGCTCAATTTCTAATTCTTTGAGAAGCCTCCATATTGTTTTCCAAAAGGGCTGAACCAGTAGGCATTCCCACCAGCAGTGTAGAAGGGTCCCTTTCTCCCCACATCCTCTCCAACTGTGGTTGCTTTTGTTCTTTTGGATGTGTGCCAGTCTCTGTGGTGTGAGGTGGTATCTCATGGTTGTTTTGATCTGCATCTTCCTGATGATTAGTGATGTAGAGCACTTTTTCATGTGCCTTTTAGCCATTCATATCTCTTCCTTGGAAAAGATTCTGTTTATTTCTTCGCTCCATTTTCTGATGGGATGTGATGTTTTCTTCTTGTAGAGTTCAACCAGTGCCTTAAATACCCATTGTATCAACCCCTTATCTGATGGGTATTGGGTGAATATCCTTTCCCATCATGTAGATTGTTTTTGTATTCTGGTCACTGTATCTTTTGCAGTGCAGAAGCTTCTTAGTTTAATGTAGTCCCATTTGTTTATCTCTGTTTCCACTTGGTTGATCAGTTGCATGTCATCTTTGAAGATACCTTTAGCTTCAATATCGTGGAGGGTTTTGCCGACCTTGTCTTCAATGTACCTTATGGTTTGTGGTCTGATGTTGAGGTCTTTAATCCATTTTGATCTGACTTTTGTGCATGGTGTCAGGTCGAGGTCTAAGCCCATTCTTTTGCATGTGGTTGTCCAGTTGTGCCAGCACCATTTGTTAAAGAGACTTTCCTTGCTCCACTTTACATTTCTTGTTCGTTATCAAAGATTAGATGATCATACATTTTGGGTTGTGTGTAGGGATATTCCACCCTGTTCCATTGGCTGCGGTTCTGCATTTTGCCAGTTCTCCTCAAGCTTTTCCAGGAAATTAAAAAAACAGTAACTCTCTCAAATAGTTTCTATGAAGCACATATCTCCCTAATAACAAAAGCAAACAAAGACACCACTAACAAAGAAAATTACAGACCAATATCCCTGATGAACACTGATGTGAAGATCCTCAACAAAATATTAGCAAATAGGATCCAAGAACTCATCAAAAAGATCATATACCATGACCAAGTAGGATTCATCCCAGGGATGCAAGGATGGTTTAACATTTGGAAATCAATCAATATAATTCATATCAATAAAAGTAAAGATAAAAACCATATGATCATATCAATAGATGTAGAAAAAGCATTTGACATGATCCAACATCCATTCATGATGAAAACCCTCACCAAAACTTAGTTACTAAAATAGTAAAATACAGAAATCCAAAACCGTGCGGCTGCTATTGCCGCTGCTCAACCTCATATATCTTCATTTGCAGCGATGGAAAACAAATTATCAAATGCTTCCCTTTCAGCAGGTCCGACTTTGGGGGGGAGAAACTCCAAACAATAATAATGAGATTTTTGTTGAAATATTGAATGTAATCAAAGTAAAGTGAAAGTAAAATGAAATTAATTAGTTACACAGGCGGGGTGGGGGGCTGGGGAGGTGGGAGTTGGGGGAGGTGTACTGTAATTCTTGGTGGTGGAATATGTGCACTGGTGAAGGGATGGGTGTTCAAGCATTGTATAACTGAGACTTAAGCCTGAAAGCTTTGCAACTTTCCACATGGTCATTCAATAAAATAAAATAAAATAAATTAAATTTAAAAAACCCTCACCAAAATGGGTTTTGGAGGAACTTTCCTCAAGATAGTTAAAGCCATCTACCACAAGCCTAGGACAAGCATTATCCTCAATGGGGAAAAACTAAGGGCCTTTCTTCTAAGATCAGGGATAGGATTAGGATGCCCACTCTCACCACTTCTCTTCAATGTAGTACTGGAAATATTTGCAATAGCTGTTAGGCAAGAAAAAGATATTAAGGGCATCCAGTTAGGAAAGGAAGAAATCAAACTCTCACTATTTGCAGATGATATAATACTATATCTAGAGAAGCCTAAAGCCTCTACTAAGAAACTCTTAGAAACAATAGACTTATACAGTAAAGTTGCAGGCTACAAAATCAGTACCCAAAAATCCATGGCCTTCCTCTATGCAAACAATGAGACAGAGGAAAGGGACATGAAAAAAGCAATCCCATTCACAATCATGCCTCAGAAAATCAAGTACCTCGGAATCAGCTTAACCAAGGAAATAAAGGACTTCTACAAAGAAAACTATAAAACGCTATTCCATGAAATAAAAGAGGACATGAGGAAATGGAAACATATACCCTGCTTATGGATAGGGAGAATCAACATTGTAGAAATGGTAATACTACTCAAAGCATTATACAGATTCAACGCGATCCCTACAAGTATACCCATGACATTCTTCAAAGAAATGGATTAAGCAATTCTGAAATTCATATGGAACAACAAACGTCCACGAATTGCTAAAACAATTCTTGAGAAAAAGACCGTGGGAGGCATCACCCTCCCCAACCTTAAACTTTACTACAAAGTGGTAACAATTAAAACAGCATGGCACTGTGGAAATATTTTTAAATAATCCCATTAGTCATTTAGTGGCAACAAGCAATACAAAATAATTTATTATGGGCCTTCTTGGAAGCAGGCTTGAGGGGTGTTTGAGAAAATGGAGACAATGATGGAAGGAAGGTGATGGTGATGGTCGGATTGGTATTGGAACATTGAATGCTTATAACAAATCCATGAACAACTTTGCAAAGCAGTCTTTACAAATAAAGTGGAGGAAAGTGAAACCTGTGTAAATAACTAATAAAATATATTAGTGAAAAATTAAAATATAGTTTTGTAAATGACAAGGAAGACAGCATTAGTACTATAATCAGACCCAAACACAAACTAAAAGTTAATGCAATATATTTTAGATACAAGTGTTGAAAATTTATTTATGTCAATGAGGGTAGGTACTATAGTAAATGATTTTCATTTATTTGCACAGGTTAGACTCATGTAGCAAACATCACAAATGGACTTTTATTGATTTATTTTCTGAAAATTACATTTGCCATTCCTTTAAGTCTTCTTGGAGCAAGCAATATGAAATAAATTTGCTTGAAATTTATTATGAAATAAATGAAATATGAAATAATTTAATGTGAAAATGAAATAAATTTAATATTAAATAATTATGAAATAGTTATGAAATAAGTTTTACATGCCTTCTAAGTGAAAGCTGGTAGTGAAGAGGAAGACTGGGGACATTTCTAGTCACACTGGTGGTAGGATTGGTGTTGGAACAGTGTATGCGTGAAACACCTCCATGTGAATAACTGTAAATCAGTGTTTTAATAAACATAAATTAAAACATGTTTATAAGCATTGGAAGAGTGAGCTCTAGGCTGCATGTAAAGGAATGGCTCCCAGAATCTTACAGAACTGCTCTACTAGTTGGTTACTCCCTCTGAAATGCTTGCATTCAAAAACGCAGCAGCAGGGTTTAAATCCAGAGACTGATATCTGGAATTAAGAACTTCCTTTGTCACTGCTATACTACCTTTTGACACCAAGGGAGTTGGAGATGAGCTTCTGGTGCACTGCTGCAGAACATTCTCATGTCTGCAAGCCCCAGGGTAAAAAGAACCTAGAGTGACTGGGAAAGTGGTGTGGTTTTCACATCTGTTTTCCAAATATCCTGTAGGTACACATATTTGGTGGCATTTATTTCAGTCCCAGAAATATAGGTAACAGTCTGTGAAATGTAGTTTTAAGTTTCCCAGTCTTTGTAGCTGAGGAGGCACTAGAATGAAGATTGACTAAAAAATGAACAATTCAGTCCACAACAATATTTCTGCTACCATACTAGTCGAGTATGGTAACAAGATCTATAGCATTGTTTCTGCTACCCTAATAGTCTGTGAAGGCTTTCAGAATCCTTGTTCAGGGCTTGCCACTGAGTATCCTCTAAATTCTAAACTATAGTAAAAACTAATTGTATTGCTAATTCTTTTTTTTTAATTTTTATTAAATCACCATGTGGAAAGTTACAAAGTTCTCAGGTTTATATGTCAGTTATACAATATTCAAACACCCATCCCTTCACCAGTGCCCATATTCAACCACCAGAAACCCCAGTATACCCCCCGCCCCCACCCCCTACCCCCTACTGTTTAACTAATGAATTTCACTTCATTTTTTCTTTACCTTGATTACATTCCATAATTCAACACAAAACTCACTATAGTTGTTGGAGAAAACTCAGAATTGTTCCTCTCCACGGAAATCTTTAGTAAAAGGCGAAAGATTTATGCGATCTGAAGAGAAACCAGAGTATGTATTGTTAATTCTGATCAAACACATTTGTCATTTTGTGCCTACGCTTTATCTATCTTCAGTTTTCAAATAGAGGTAATGTAAGATTCTTTATTATCTATAGTGAGGGGGTAGGTAGTAGAGGACTAGGCTAGAAATAAACTATTTCATGATCATTTAGCATGTTCTCAGTTCAATGTAAGGTCTTATGGTTACAGATCTTTTTTTTTTGTGTTGATTGAGGGTAAGCAGCAAATGAAATCTAGGACTCTTCCTAAACGTCAGATTCCAGTGACTGCATTTTATGTAATTAAACTTTTTGGAATCCATGGCTTTTAAAAAAGTGTTTTATACTGCCTCTTTGGTTTTGTTATCTTTGCAGAAGTCTTTAGTATACTCTGGGGTTTGAGATAATACCTTTAGAAAATTTAGATGTGCAAGAGGTCAAAAATGATTAGCCCTGAGTTTAATATGAATTAAATTTGGCAGGGCTAAAGTGTGAAATCTTATAATTAAGGATATAGTGATGAGTAGATCCATGCCCACATATCAAACAGACTAATACCAGAGGTGCAGAAATTGCTAGGGGCAGTTGAGTCTGGGCAACATGATGCAATCACAGATTGTATTCAGAATATCTTTACGATAGTCAAAGTCTCACTTTGTAACCATAAAATGCACTACAAAGGTGTTCAAATCTTTGAGATATCAAATCGAACTTGCTTTGGTTTTGTACTCTCCTAACAGTTGCCTGAAAATGTCCCTACCCCCACAATAGATATTCTGTAAAATGAACCTTCTGATTTTGTTTTAGGCCCAGTCTCTTGAACAAGTGCTAGTTTGGGTCCACCAGTGTGCTGCTTAGTTTTATGGCTGGCTCAGGATCAGAATTTCTGCAACATAGTTCCCTTCTAAAGGGGTATACACACACACACACACACACACACACCAGGGGCCATAGTGATAATATAGTGGGTAGGGTGTTCGTCTTCCATGTGGTTGACCGGGGTTCGTTCGATCCCTGACATCCCATATGGCCTCCCAAGAACCACTATTAGTTCATTCCTAAGTGCAGAGCCTGGAGAAACCCCTGAGAACTTCTGAGTGAGGCCCCAAAACCAAATAAATAAATAAATAAATAAATAAACAAACAAATAAAGAGGTATATATCAGGCTGGAGAGATATTACAGCAGGCAAGACGCTTGCCTGCATGGGGCTGACTTGGATTGGACCCCTGGCACCCTGGTGCAGTATGGATGATGAGCACCTCCAGGAGTGATCCCTGAGTCCAGAAGTATGGCCTGAGCACTTCCATGTGTGGCCCAAACACACACTCACACACACACATAAATGAGGTGCATATCATTCAAAGTCCTAATTAGAAATAGTTGGTACAATCTAAGAACTTTGAAAATAGTTAAGATATTAACAGGTTAAAGGAATCAGCAAAATTTAGTAGCACAGGACCTCATGACTAGCAGCAATGGAGGACTAAAAACCATTGTTACATATGACTAACACAGTTAGTTGAGTTTTTTTCTTTTTTAAAATTGAGTTTTTGGTGTGGGCACACTCAGCTGTGTTTAGGGCTTACTCCAGGCTTTACAATCTGAAATCACTTCTAGCAGATTTTGGGGAACATATGTAATATTGCGGATTGAACCTGGGCTGGCTACTTGCAAAGCAAGCATCTTCCTCGCTATATTAACTTTCTGATCTGGGAGTTTTAAAAAAGTTTTAGGGTGTGTTCTGGGGAAGTTCCTCCCTCTGTGCTCAGGAATGGCCCCTGAAATTCTCAGTGAACCATATATAGTGCCAGAAAGTAAACTTAGGGCCCCATATATTCAAGGCAAGTGCTCTTGATTGGGAGTGGAAGGATGGAGCACCAGGTGAATTTAATTGGTCACTTTAAATCTTGACATTGAACAGGTACCCAATCAAAACAGATAATTGGATGGATGGATGTGGGAGATAGCAGGAGGTTAAAGGAAGTCCCATCCAGGCCCACCCCTTATTTTCTCTTCCCTCTCTACAAGTGCTCAAGAAGACTACTGGATCAGGTCGGGACATTGTGTGTTCAGAGATAAAGCAATCTGAGGTAAAGCTCATAGGCACAGACAGTAGAATCAGACAGGGATCCTTTTCTCAGATAGATGGTAGGCTGAGGATGTAAAGAGAGCCTGGACAAGACATCAGGGAACCATTGGGATACAGTCTGGGAAATGCCCAGGAAAACAATTTCAGTCAGGGAAAGTGTACACTGGAATACAGAGCAGCATGGGTATGGGACCTGGTTTTCATACATTGGAAGTGAGTAGATGGAGAGGGTGGGGGAGACAAGACCGAGAGGTCGTACACGGGATGGGACAGCATAGGACTGGGTGAGTGACATCGTACATGTAAAGTAGAGGCTTGGATATTTGGGGATGGTTCTGGGCCCATCTACTTAAACTGTATAATGAACTCTAACATTTAATCTTCTAAGTTTTTTTAATTTTTAATTTTTATTTTATTGAATCACCATGTGGAAAATTACAATGCTTTCAGGTTTAAGTCTCAGTTTATACAATGCTGAAACAACCATCCCTTCACCAGTGCCCATATCCCACCACCAAAAAAAAAAAAACCACCAAAAACTCAGTATACCTCCCATCCCGCCCCCCCCCCGAACTGATAAATTTCACTTTACTTTCTCTTTACTTTGGTCACATTCAATATTTCAACAAAAACCTCACTATTATTGTTAGGAGTTTCCCACTAGAGTCAGACCTGTTGTGAAGAGATATGCGGCCGCACGGTTTTGGATTTCTGTATTTTAGCAACTAAGTCCAGGGAAATTTCTTCCAGATATTGGATCATTGCAAGCTTGTAACTCTCATCTGTGGTCCTCATAATATGGCGGTCGCCATGCCCTTCACCCCCCAGCAAGGAAAAAGGCGAGACAGAGAAATGCCTTTCCCCTCCTGGGCAGGCATGGGGCCTCGGCTTAGTTCTCAGTCTGGAGACATTCTGCAAGGAGCTACCCATACCAAAAGTAGTTTAGCTGGCCTCTGGAGTCATGCTCGTGCAGCTGCGGAGAGGCCACACACATGCAGCCCCCAGGATCACATCTCAGCGGTGACTAATCTTCTAAGTTTTGTATGCAAATATTTTTTTTTTTGTTTTTGGGTGACACCCAGCAGTGTTCTAGGCTTATTTATGGCTCTGCACTCAAGGATCACTCCTGCCAGTGCTTTGGGGACCATAGTGGGTACCGGGGATTGATTATGGGTCAGCAGTGCACAAGACAAGTGCCATACCCACTTTACTATCTTTCTAGTCTCTGTATGCAAATCTTTTATACTATTCTCAACAGCCCAACAGCACAGAAAAATCCACTTTCTTGCTAACAGTTCTACTGCTGAATCACAGCCCCAGCCTGTGCTGCGAATTGTTAGCAGAATGTGAGGAGTGTGTGAAAAGAACCCCTCCCTCCTTTTTTGGGGGGTCGGGATTGGGCCACACCTGGCATACTCAGGCATTACTCCTGGATGTACACTCAAGAATCATTTCTGGCAGTGCTCAGGGGACTAGAATGGATGGTGGGAATAGAAACTAGGTCACTGTGTACAAGGCAAATGCCCTTCCTGCTGTACTACAGGTTCGACCCTGAAAGAACCTCTTTAAAAGAGCCATTGCCTTGATTATATCTCAAAAGGAGATCACTGTGGGGAATAAATTTTCTTACCATTCTCCAAACTCTAACTCAATTAGATGTCAGAAGACAAGAAAACCCATTTATCATGTCCAGATAGACCAGCTTTCTGGAGCATGAAGTAAGGCAGAGAATGTTGGAGGATGGATTGAAATGGTTGGTGGCAAATAGCCAAGAAGTAGATTGGTAGGAACTCTATGACAAAGATCTGTACATCCTCAATCACCTCCAAGGCTACAAAGGTACATCTTTGCTTCTTTGAGGAGATTCTTTTCTCTCACTCCTATCACTATGTATCTGAGTTTGTAAGTTTGTGAGAGTATATAACTACTGTGTCAGGTGCCGTGTGTCTTCTTTTGTAAAATACCCAACTGCTACATTTGAGAGAGAAGATGTAAAGATGAAACAGAATAAGAAGTCTAGAAACAGGGGTCAGAGATATGGCTCATAGACTGAGTGCATGATTTGCAAGGGAGAAGCCTGAATTTGATGCCTGGCACCATATGGTCCCCAAGCAACTACCAAGAGTGAGCTTGAGCATAGAGCTAGTACTAGCCCCTAAGCATTACAGTCTGGCCCCCAAGCAAACACAGGAGCCTAAAAACATATACCATCATTAATCAATGCTTAGTAACTAAAGGTTGATGAAAAATTAGTCTTTTTTCCATTTAATGATTATAGCACCATTATTCAGTAGTTTTAGCTTGAACTTACACTTGATGGATCACATAGTTCAACATAAGTAATGAAACAAGACACAAAGAAATAAACAGTGTAAATATAATTTGCAATATGGGAAGGCCTTTTAGAACATGATACCAATGAGTAACTAAAAAACATGAATCACTGTATCACGTCATCCCATTGCTCATTGATTTGCTCGAGCGGGCACCAAAAACAACTCCATTGTAAAACGTGTGGTTACTGTTTTTGGCATATTGAATATGCACGGGTAGCTTTCCAGACTACTTTTATTTTATTTAAAAAATATTTTATTAGTGAATCGTCATGAGGTACGGTTAAAAACTTAGGAACTTTCATGTTTGCATTTCAGTCATACAGTGATCGCTTACCCACCCCTCCACCAATGCCAATTCTCCTCCACCAATATTCCCAGTATCCTCCCACCACCCCCATCTCATCCCCCACCACCCCACCCTGCCTCTGCGGCAGGGCATTTCCTTTTGTTCTCTCTCCTTTTGTGTGTTGTAGTTTGCAATAGAGGTATAGAGTGGCCATCATGTTCGGTCTATAGTCTACTTTCGGCACGCATCTTTCAACCTGAATGAGTCCTCTCAACATCCTCTACTTGGTGTTCCCTTTTCTATCTCAGCTGCCTTTTCCCCCAGCATGTGAGGCCAGTTTCCAAGCTGTGGGGCAGACCTACTGATCCTTATCTCTACTACTCTTGGGTATTAGTGTCCCATTCTGTTACTTTATATTCCACAGATGAGTGCGATCTTTCTATGCCTGTCTCTCTCTTTCTGACGCATTTCACTCAACATGATACTTTCCATGTTGATCCAATTATATGCAAATTTCATGACTTCATCTTTTCTAGCAGCTGCATAGTATTCCATTGTGTAGATGTACCAAAGTTTCTTTAACCAGTCATCTGTTTTGGGGCACTCCGATTTTTTCCAGATTTTGGCTATTGAATGTTCAGTGCTGCAATGAACATTCAAATGCAGATGTTATTTCTACTGTACCTTTTTGCCTCTCCAGGATATATTCCCATGAGTGGTATTGCTGGGTCAAATGGGAGCTCAGTTTCTAATAAAAATATGAATAGTTTTAAATACAACAAGTTAAGCTTCTATATGCAAAAGGCTTGGAAAGAAAAGTGTTATGTTAAGAAATATATGTCATATATATATGATCTGTTGTGTTTAAAAATAATAAAGAAGATAAGTTGGGGCCAGAGGAATATTACAAGATAAGGCGCTTACCTTGCATCCTGCTGATATAGCACCACATATGATCATCTGAGCACAGCCAAGTGTCACTCCTGAGTAAGGAGTCAGTAATAGGCGCTGAGTGCTGCTGGGTGTGGACCAAATGCACAGACCCAATCCCCTCAGATAAAATGTGTATTATAATAGAAAAAGGGGCACAAAGGACAAGGAAAAGTAAATTTACACATTCAAATAATGAAAGCCACTCAAATGTGCAAAAAAGAAAAACATGAGAACTATTTGTCATGACACTTAAATTTTTTCCCTATATTTTACATTTATTGGTGAAGAATTAAAGTAATGATAATATCCAGTGTTTACCTGGGCATGAGTATTTGTGTATTTTTAAATATAGCTGCTGGGAGATATATTTCTATATTTTTTCCTATAGAGCAATTTGGCAATATATTTCAACAGTATTAAATGTACATACATTTTTCTTATTCTTGAAGTAACATTGATTTATGACATTTTACATGTTTCAAGTGTACCATATAGTATGTCATCATCTGTATATATCAAATTATGATATTTTCTGAAGCCACATATCCAGTCAGTACCATATTGACTTCATACACTGTTTATAGTCTTCCCATTTACCCTCTGGAAGCTATCATTATTTTGTTAGAATTTAAAGGTTTGCTTTGGTTTTGTTTGATTTGCTTCCCTACACCCCAATATATTTTATTTAAAAAATTGCTCTTGCAAAAATGTTTCTTTGTTGTCTTCCATGCAAGAAAAAAATAATAGAGTATTTTACTTTTCCCATTTGACATTTAACTTCACCAGGCTCAACTCATGTTGGAAAATGGCAAAATTTCATCTTTTTAAATTGAAATTTTTCTATATACCATATCTTTATCCATCCATTAGTTGATGGATAATTAGGTTGTTTTTGTATTTTGGCTATTGGCAACAATGTTGTGATGAACATAAAGGTGCACATGGCTTTTTCATTTACTGATTTTGCATTTTCAGGTACATTCTCAGAATGGGAATTGATGATTCATATGATAGTTCTATATTTAATGGAAAGGTTTCCTGTAGAAGCTGTACATTACATTCCCGTCAACAATGTTCAAAGACTGTTCCCCTTTTCCACATCTTCTTCAACACTTACTGTCTTGTTATTTGAGAATAGCCATTTTAACTAGTGTGAAGCAAACTCTCTTATGATTTTGATTTGTATTTCCCTATTAATAGGAGATGATGAACATTTTCCATATCTCTGTGGGCCAACTCTATGTTTACTTTGGAGAAGTATCTTTTCAGATCCTCTGACAAATTTAAAAATCAGCTTATTTGTATGTTGTTGCGGTTGATGAATCATGCTAGTTGTTTATATATATATACATGTTCTTCAACACAGGATTTCTTTCCCTGCAAATTTTATTTTATTAAATCACCATAACTTACAAAGCTATTCATTGTTTGGTTTTCACATGCAATGTTCCTTCACCAATCCCACTACCAGTGTTAACTTCCATCCACCAGTGTTCCTAGGTTTCCTCTCCTATACCCCCTTACTAGCCAGCCTGCCATCTTGTCAGGCGTCTTTTAAGTTGGTTATTAAAGTTTAGGTCTTATAAGTTCAGTGATATAGACTATTTGGGTATTTAGCTTTATAATTCCTTAACATCACCAGTGTACCTCAATCCTGCCCCATTGCTTCTCATCTATCTACTGCCCCATTGTTTCTCATCTATGTCTTTCCTCCTTCCCCTTCACTATATTTCTTTTCTCATACTCTCTTTATTTTGGAACCAAGGGTGATACGGGCAATCCCCTTTAAATCACTGCATTTCCTCATCCAGTTACTCTAAACACAGATTTTTTCCTACTCTTTTTTATTTATTATTTTAATTAGTGAATCACTGTGAGGGTACAGTTACAGATTTATACATTATTGTGCTCATGTTTCCCCCATACAAAGTTCGAGAACCCATCCCTTCACCAGTGCCCATTTTCCACCACCAGTAAACCCAGCATCTCTCCCACCCTCCCCAGTCCCGTCTCCCCCCACCCCAAACTGCCACTATGGCAGGGTATTCCCTTTCGTTCTCTCTCTCTGATTAGGTGTTGTGGTTTGCAATAAAGGTGTTGAGTGGCCATTGTGTTCAGTCTCTAGTCTACATTCGGCACGCGCCACTCCTCCCCCGCATGACCTCCGACCACATTTTACTTGGTGTTCCCTTCTCTGAGTTGCCCAGAATGAGAGACCAGCCTCCAAGCCATGGAGTCAACCTCCTAGTACTTATTTCTAATATTCTTGGGTATTAGACTCCTAGGCTATTATTTTATATTCCACAGATGAGTGCAATCTTTCTATGTCTGTCTCTTTCTGACTCATTTCACTTAGCATGATACTTTCCATGCTGATCCACTTATATACAAACTTCATGACCTCATTTTTTCTAACAGCTGCATAGTATTCCATTGTATAGATGTACCAAAGTTTCTTCAACCAGTCATCTGTTCTAGGGCACTCGGGTTTTTCCAGATTCTGGCTATTGTAAACAGTGCTGCGATGAACATATAAGTGCAGATGTCATTTCGACTATACTTTTTTGCTCCTCTGGGATATATTCCCAGCAGTGGTATTGCTGGGTCAAATGGGAGATCAACCTCTAGTTTTTTGAGAATCGTCCATATTGTTTTCCAAAAGGGCTGAAGTAGTCGGCATTCCCACCAGCAGTGTAAAAGGGTCCCTTTCTCCCCACATCCTCTCCAGCAGTGGTTGCTTTTGTTCTTTTGGATGTGTGCTAGTCACTGTGGTGTGAGGTGGTATCTCATGGTTGTTTTGATCTGCATCTCTCTGATGATTAGTGATGCAGAGCACTTTTTCATGTGCCTTTTGGCCATTCGTATCTCTTCCTTGGGGAAGTTTCTGTTCATTTCTTCACCCCATTTTTTGATGGGGTTGGATGTTTTCTTCTTGTAGAGTTCAACCAGTGCTTTATATACCATTGATATCAACCCCTTATCTGATGGGTATTGTGTAAATATCCTTTCCCATTCTGTAGATAGTCTTTGTATTTTGGTCACTGTATCTTTTGCGGTGCAGAAACTTTTTAGTTTAATGTAGTCCCATTTGTTGATCTCTGTTTCTACTAGATTGCTTAGTTCCATGTCATCTTTGAAGATACCTTTATCTTCAATATCGTGGAGGGTTTTGCCGACCTTGTCTTCAATGTACCTTATGGTTTGTGGTCTGATGTTGAGGTCTTTAATCCATTTTGATCTGACTTTTGTGCATGGTGTCAGGTCGAGGTCTAAGCCCATTCTTTTACATGTGGTTGTCCAGTTGTAAACACACATTTTTATAAATTGTATTTTAATTAAAAATTGTTATTAATTTTTAAAAATTGAATCACTGTGCAATAAACAGTAACAAAGCTTTCATGATTGGGTTTCAGTCATACAATGTTCCAACACCCATACCTACCACCAATGTCCCCAGTATCCCTCCTGCCATCCCCTGCCACCCCCACCCTACCCACACCCTCTATGGCAGGCACTTTTCTTCTTACTTTTTCTCTACTTTTGGGCATTATGGTTTGCAATAGAGATACTGGGAGGCCATCATGTTTTATCCTTTACCCACTTTCAGCACACATCTCCCATCCAGAGTGATCCATCCAACCATCATTGTCATAGTGGTCCCTTCTCTATCCCAGCTGTCTTCTCTTGGAGCACTTGAGGCAGGCTTCCAACTGTGGACCAATCCTCATGGCTCTTGTTTCTACTGTCCTTGGGTGTTAGTCTCATATTGTAAATACAGGTTTTCTAAACAAGTCATGCTCCTAACACTTTTTGCCAAAGAAATGCAACAAGGGGGAGAGTGCTGCCAGAAACACTTCAGATCATTATGCTGTTAAATTAATTTTTGGTTGTTTAACATTCAGAAACTTTTTATTATTTCCCAATTTTTTATGAACTCCACATTCAGTCATTCTACTGAGGATTAAGAACCCAGGTAATGGGGCTGGACTGATAGCACAGCAGATAGGGTGTTTGCCTTGCACACGGCCAACCTGGGTTCGATTCCCAGCATCCCAAATGGTCCCCTGAAGACAGCCAGGAGTAATTCCTGAGTGCAAAGCCAGGAGTAGCCCCTGTGCATAGCCGGGTGTGACCCCCCAAAAAAGAATCTAGGTATTGGGTTTTTACAACCACAAGAATTGATCCAAGGAGGAGCTGGAGTGATAGCACAGCAGGTAGGATGTTTGCCTTGCACGCGGCCGACCCGGATTTGAATCCCTGCTTCCCATACGGTCCCCTGAGCACCGCCAGGGGTGGTTCCTGAGTGCACAGCCAGGAGTAATCCCTGTGCATCGCCAGGTGCGACCCAAAAAGCAAAGAAAAAAATTGCTCCAAGGAAATTATCAACTATGTTATATGTAATAAAACTCCTAAAACATGATTTTAAAATAATGAAAATTTTCAAACCCTAAGATATGGAATTTACTTAATTATAATACATTTATAAGCAATACATTTATTTTTTCTGTAAGTTGGAGCACATTCTGGCCATCTTAAATAATGTTACAGATAAAAGCCAAGGAAAAATACTCCACTAGGTACGAAAAGCATGTAAACAATTTGTTTACATTAAGGAGCAGCATTTTATTATTCATAGAAAAGCAGGAGAAATAAGGTATCAATAAGGATTATTTCTGGATAGTGAGGTTGTGTACAATTTTAACATTTTATGTTTTTCAGATTTTTATTACAAATATTTCTGCATTAAGAAAGATTTATAGATGAAAAAATTTTAAAAGTCTCTATTAAAATCTGGTAAAATTTTTTGGTTTATTCTTTTGTGTTCAAAAAGGAAATAGCTTGTATAAGGTAGTAATCTTAGACCAGGCCCAGTATATTAACCTTTTGTTAAATGTGTATAAAAAAACAGGAGTTAATCAAGTTGTAGTTTAGATAGAGAAACAATCCTGCATCACAGACAAATGTTTTTTCTGGCACTTGTTTTTCAACCTCCAGTGGCCACTGAATGTCACTGTGGTTCCAAGGAAATAAAATGAAGATGAGACATCTTGGGTTCTGTTAATGACTGTGGAGACTGGGACAGGAAAAATAAATAGGCAAATCCGTTTCAGAACTCCCTAGAGACATGCATGATGCTTACAGCTTCCTATTTCTACTAACAATACATTTGGGCTGATAAATGAGGAATGGAAAATGAGAACAACGTGTTTAAATGAACACTTCTCCGCTTTTAAGAACTTTCGAGTTCCATGCACTGAAAAACAAATATCCAAAATTGTGGTCCAGTTCTGATTCTGCCAAATCTGGACAGGTTCTTTCAATAGACAGATGGAGAAAATTAATTTAGAGGTGGAGTACAGCCTCAGGAAGCAGAAAGAAGTTGCCCAATAGGCAGATTAATGACCGACTTAGGGCACCAGCAAAGCAAGCGTACTAATCAATGATGCCCTACTTGGAGTCAGAGATTGATATTCTGAAACTGTTTAAGAAATGTGGATGAAATTGTGGCTGATGGGTTTCCTCTCAGCCCTGAGAATTTTGACAGTATAATTGTCAATGTTTTCTCACAAGATTTTCTTTTGGGTATGTATGAAAAAGTATTGGACTGGAGTGATATCACAGCGGGTAGGGCGTTTGACTTACATGTGACTGACCCGGGTTCGATTCCTCTGTCCCTCTCGGAGAGCCCGGAAAGCTACCAAGAATATCCCACCCGCACAGCAGAGCCTGGCAAGCTACTCGTGGCATATTCAATATGCCAAAAACAATAACAACAAGTCTCACAATGGAGACGTTACTGGTGCCTGCTCGAGCAAATCAATGAACAACAGGACGACAGTGACAGTGATGAAGAATTGTCAAGATTAGTGTGAAAATACAAATGCTACCCATGTGAAGCAACTGATCTACTGATTAAAATATCCCAGCACATGTGTATCTCAGTTCATTGCTTTTTCCAAGAAATCTGATTTGTCATATTTACATAGTCCTGCCATAATTAGCTGTTCTTATAGCAAAGGGCCCCAGGGACCAACTCTGTGGAAAGTCAACCTCAAAAGTACACAGACTGTGTGGCTATGTCTGTGATACTGTCCCCTCTCTCTTTAGCCTACTGCTTTTCTTGTTACTCATTCCATTTGGGGAAAAACAAATGGGGAAAATATAAATTTATTCTTAACTCAGAACAATTACACCCTTCTCTGGACCTATACGAGTATCTTCACTATTTTTTCTTATTCCCTCAAGGACCTACTCTATTAAGTCTCCAGGTCATGTCTCTTCCTGAGGCTAAGGAGTTTGTAGGTGTCCATCATTCCTTTCTTTCTCTTTCAACCTTTATTCAGTCCAGCAAATCCTTTGAATCTATTTTGAAATACATCCAGAATCTTACATTTACTCATTACCTTTACTGTCAACACTAGTCTAAGCCACTATCTTCTCTCCCACCTGAGCAATTGCATCAGTATAAATGTTTTATTTGTCCCTACCATTGTTTTTTATGTCATTGTTTTTATTTTTAATTTTTTTATAATTTATTTATTTTTAATTGGTGAGTCACAGTGAGTGTACAGTTACAGATTCACACATTTTCGTGCTTGTTTTTCCCTCATGCTATGTTCAAGAGCCCATCCCTCCACGAGTGTCCATTCTCTACTACTTATGAACCCAGTATCCCTCCCACCCCCCTATCCCATCCCCCCACCCCGCTCTGCCTCTGTGGCAGAGCATTCCAATTTATTCTCTTTCTCTCCTTTTGGGAGTTGTGGTTTGCAATAGGGGTATTGAGTGGCCATCATGTTCAGTCTCTAGCCTACTTTCAGTGTGAATCTCCCTCCTCTCTCTGGATTTCCAATCACATTTTACTTGGTGCTCCCTTCTTTACCTGGGATGACTTTTCCCCAGCGTGTGAGGCTAGCTTCCAAGCCATGGAGCCAACCTCCTCTACCATTGTTTTATAAACTGTATTTTCATCATAGCAGTTAAGTGACTATTTCAAAACTGAAGTCAGGTTATATTATTTCTTTGAATGCCTCAACAGCTCCCTCTTTCCCTCAGTAAAATCCGAAAGAATGAAGATCTAGAAGCTCTTCATGATCTTAGTGACTTTATCTCTTTTGACTCTTCCCTATTATTTTGTACTGTATCCTAGCCACAATGACAGATATTTTTCAAACTCACCATGTATGTTATAGCTTAAGGCCTTTAGTTATTATTCCTAGAGCCTATAATAATCATCCTCAAGATGTCTGCTGATATCATTCAACAAAGCTGAGCACAGTGACTTTTGTGAAAGTTATTTCTTTGTGATCTTAGGAAACAGGATGAGAGACAAGGGAAGCAAGGCATAGAAGGAAGAAAAACATACCTAAAGGTCAGTTATGGTGTTAACTACAACTGTGGGCAATTGTCTTCTCAATTTAGTTGGATATCTGAAAAGACATATGGCATGTATCTTAGCATCATTTTCTCTGGGTTAGCAAAGAAAAAGCATTTCTTCATTAGCAACTTATGCCCCATGTGGCTACACAATTTTGGGAACCAGTGAAAAATGAATATGCAGGACTCTTGATCGAAAGTTTATAATTTGGGTGTTGGCGTAATTTGGTATTGCTGGTTCAGTCTTGTCTTATATGCATAGGGTCCTATGAGCATGTCTAAGAGTGATCCCTGAGCACAGAGCCAGGAGTAATACCTGAGGATTGTCAGGTTTGACCCCCAATAAAACACCCTCCCCAAATCAGAAATTTCATGATGATGGTATCAGAGAATTAGACCAAGTCCTGGGATCCTTTAGAAATATGCCTCTGTATGACTGACTAAACAGATTATATATGAAGAATTGTTTCAAGTTACCTTTGCTTTCCAGTGAGTCAGACAAGTCTGGAGGCAAAAACACAACAATCTTTATGTTTGTTTGAGGTAAGACAGTGTCACATTATGCTGAACTTAAGTTGGAAGAAATTTGAGTGGAACTAGTTAATATAGCTGTAGTTGGAATAAGAAATAAGTTCTGAGAGGCTTTTCAGTGTTGTAAAAAAGGGTTTGTTATCTTCTACATCATTCCAGACTTTAATTTTCTTAATGGTATGTATTTATTAGGTCCTTGTCTATTTTCCCCACTAGAAGAGTAAACATTATTAATATAACTCTATAAAGTGAAAACTTCATAAAGAACGTAAGCTCTATGAAATTAGTGGGTTTTTAAAAATTATTTATTTTATTGAATCACCATGTGGAAAGTTACAAAGTTCTCAGGCTTATGTCTCAGTTATACAATGCTCAAACACCTGTCCATTCACCAGTGCCCATATTCCACCACCAAAAATCCCTGTATACCTCCAACCCCCACTCCCCACCCCCGCCTGCGTAACTGATAAATGTCACTTCATTTTCTCTTTACCTTGATTACATTCCATATTTCAACACAAAAGTCACTATTGTTGTTGGAGTTTCTCCCCCAAAAAACAAGCCCTACTGACAAGGAAGCATTTGATAATTAGTTTTCCATTGCTGAGAATGAAGAGACATGAAGTTTAGGATAAGAGATATGAAGGTTTAGGATTTCTGTATTTTAGTATTTTAGTAATTAAGTCCAGGGAGATTTATGTTAGAAACTGCATCATTTCCCTTCCTGGGGCAGTATGGGGCAATGGCTTAGTTCACAGTCTAGAGACATGGCTGCAAGCAGTTTCTGGGACCAAAAGTAGTCTAGCTGGCCTCCGGATAGTGGTCAATCAGCAGCAAAGCAGCCGCACCAAAGTGTGGCCACCTGTGTCAAATCTCGGAGGAGTGCGCGCCGGTATTGGCCTCGGCCCGAGACTGCCCAAACGTCCCGCGTTCCAAGTACATAACTCTCTATTTTTTTCTCTCCTTCCCATGCCACCAAGTTCATACCTGCTTATAGTCCTCATAATATGGCGGACACCTCACCACTTCTCCCCGACAAGGGGAAAAAAACTGAGAGAGAAGGTTATTTCCCCTCCTCGGCCAGCGTGGGGTAATGGCTTAGTTCACAGTCTAGAGACATGGCTGCAAGCAGTTTCTGGGACCAAAAGTAGTCTAGCTGGCTTCTAGATCGTGGTCAATCAGCAGCAAAGCGGCCGTACCAAAGTGTGGCCGCCCGGGTTGAGTCTCAGTGAAATTAGTGTGTTTCTTTTATTTTTTGTTATGTTTACGATGCCTCAAAGTATGACTGACACATAGTGGTTGTTCACTAAATCTTCATTGGATTGAGTATGGCCATGATAAAGCTTGGTCTGTGAAGCCAGAAAGCCCGAGTTTGAATGATTTATGCCAATACATAAGTAAATATGTAAGTAGCTACTGACATGCCAATGGCTCCCTTTCACCAGTACAATATTTGTATAAGAAATACATTAAATTGAGAATGAATAGTTTTGTATAATCTCTCAGTTAATTGTCAATTTATTTTAAGGTAGATTATCATCCAGATTTGTAGATATGCACATTGTAGATCAGAATACAACAAAGACATTTTAAGGAGGATATGTTATCAACTAACTGCTAGCTGGAGGAAAGAGCTAGAGAAGGAGGAGTCATTCCTTTTGCATCCGTTATTGTGCTGCTAGTGTGGGATGACTCTTTGGGTGCTTAAACATGAGATTTCTATCTTCTAGTAATTCCCAACACTGGAAGAATGGAGAAATGGACTTTGAATCATAGGGGAAAGAAATAACAGTTCAATGAATTCTAAGACGATGGGTACCTTACAGCCTAAATTTCAGCTCTAGCAGATTAATGACTCTCTGTACTTAACTGAATGAATAAGAGATACATATATAGTTTTAGGAATGTACTACAGCATCAATTGTCACTAATTAGTAGGCTGTTGGTGAGACTGAAAGTCTCTTGCATTTAAATACCCTTGCATTTATTTTCTGACTGGATCTCTCATGGCTTAGTCATGGATTGATCCCCCCCCATAAAACACCCTCCCCAAATCAGAAATTTCACTAAGATGGTATCAGAAAATTAGACCAACTGCTGGGATCATTTAGGAATAGGCCTCTGTAATGACTAAACAGATTATATATGAAGGATTGCTTCAAGTTACCTTTGCTTTCCATTGAGTCAGAGGAAGTCTGGAGGCAAAAAACAACAATCTTCATGTTGCTTAGTCATGAGAGGCCCAGTCAGAAAATAAATGCAAGGGTAAGATGTATTGGTTATAGGAATGTTGCCCCATTTTTACTTATTAAAATAAATATTATGGAGTAGAGAGAAGGATCGATTGAAAACACAAGAGCATTTATTAAGAAAACATGGAGGGACCATGTTTTGATCTAACTCAGAACACATACAAAGTCAGATGCATTCTGTATATCTTATCAATCACGTATTTTCATGACAACGGACAAGAAATTCATGGGCAGGGGCCGGAGCGATAGCACAGCGGGTAGGGCGTTTGCCTTGCACGCGGCCGACCCGGGTTCGATCCCCGGCATCCCATATGGTCCCCCGAGCACTGCCAGGAGTAATTCTTGAGTGCAGATCCAGGAGTAACCCCTGAGCATCGCCGGGTGTGACCCAAAAAGCAAAAAAAAAAAAGAAAAGAAATTCATGGGCAATAGGTGGACTAAGAGGAAAAATGTTTCAGAGTACATAAAGTCATAACCTCTGGAGTTTAATAATACGAGATATTCTGATGAGGTCAAAGGAAGAACATGACAATGATATTATTTACCTCATTGTTGCTCCATACCTATTCATATCGCATTTGAAAAGGAGAAAGGGAAAGGTGAGAGCACTATAATCTACATACCAATGGGGTCATGATATCAATATATTAGGAGGTGAACGATGCAGTTTTTCATTCTTATTTTTTTCTGGCACCTGTGACTTTGCCTAAACTCTCTATTGTCCTTACTCTAGGCTGTTGTTTTGGTTTGGTGCTAAGTTCTGACTTGCAAATGACATTGTAGAACTTATGGTGGACAGAGCATTTATTTGCAGTGAAACAGCAAAGTAAGGATGGTCTAGAATTCACATGTGTGGAAAGGATGTTAATTGATACGTGTCTAAAGCTATTGGCACATTCAACCTCGGTCCAGCGGGGGTCCGTTGCAGAGAATAAGACAAACACAAGGACTGTCCATAATTTAGGGTCACCTGGGCAACACTGTGTGCTTATAGGTTGGCCATTTGTTCAATGTAATATTACCCCCCTAAGCCTCCCTCTGAGGCTCCCAACATGTGATTCATTGTTTAAGTTGACAGAGACTTTAAGGACCATTAGTAAGCAAATCAAAGTTCAGTGAGTACATGAAGATATGTGGGGTGTTCCACATAGCCAGTCAACAGGCACCCTTAAAATATAGAGTAAGCTCATGACAATTTCTTGTTTTTGCTTCTATTGCTTTCTGCATCTAAAAACCCTAAACTCTTCTTTCCTAGGTACATTTTTGTTTTCCATGTAATCTATTCTTTTCTGGCATGTTTTTGCTTGCCAGATTATGTAGGATGACATTACTTTGTCCTTCCCCCCTTGCCTCAAGGAGCTCATCCCAGTTTTTCCCAGAGTTTAGGCTTACCCCAGTCACACCCATCAAGGTATTCCCGAGTCACTCCCATCCCTTTGTTTAGCTGTAATCACTTCTCTATGCTCTCTTCCCCAAAACAGTTAATCTGACTCTGCTAATTTGTAAGGTCAGACCGTCCTAGGACACTGAATATTATAATATTGCCTTTCTCCTCTCCTTACGCCTTTTGAATAATTTACTTTAAAGCAATGTCCTTTTTGTATAGACACAAGAAGACAATTTTATGCTTTTGTAACTTGGGACTTAATTGGCTTCAAATATTATTCATTCCCGGGCATCTGCTTTCTCCACTTAAGCCTCAGTGCCCTCAGTTCCTAGCACCCCAAAAGCAGGGTCCCGACGAGGGATGGGATGGATCCAGGGCAAGCGGTGAGTTATGTGCTACCCTGGCATCGAGATGGGCCAGGCCAAAGTGTCTAATTCTTAACTATAAGTTAAGAGCTTGATCATGGACAAATGCTGTCATGATCCAAAAGTAATGATGAGAATCGGACCCTGCTAGGGATAGGAAAGACTGATCTGGCCTGAGCACTGTAGTCTGAGATCGAGATGGCCCCAGGAAAGCAATTCTATAAGATTTAATGCATCTCTTATTGTGTCCATACAAAATGATTAATATTATGAATGCTTATATGTTTGCTGGATGAGGAGAGGAGAAACACACTCATGGAACTCCGCCCTTGGGTGGATCCTCCTGCGGAAAGAGAATCAGTCCTAGGAGAAGCATCCCCTGAGAGAAAGGAACCTCACCCCTATTGATGGTGACCACACCTGTGTGTACGCCCCAACCCCCTCATGCTGGTGGGATTTAACTAGGCTATAAGAGTGGGTTGGGGGGCCAGATCCACAGATCCAGAGAGAGATCCAGAACCGGGAGAGAAGCAGAGAGAGAGAATGAAATAAACTGATCGAGCAACCAGTTTGGCCTTCTTCCTTCCATCGCGTGCCCTTGACCAACAGCCACACACAGCAGTTCCGGAGCACTGAACGTAGGCGGTGAGACAGAGCTGCTCAGAGTGCCCGCGAGTGCTCATGCCCCTCGGTGTGCTTTAGTTTTTTACAAGATTATATTCTAAAAGACCTAAACTCATGCCCAGGGCACTATCCCAACTTTGGGGTTATTGTTAGTGGGATGACTTCACAAAATTATTATTATTTTTTAAAATTTATTCTTTTATTGAATCACCATGTGGAAACTTACAAAGTTTTCAGGTTTAAGTCTCAGTTAAACAATGCTCAAACACCCATCCCTTCACCAGTGCACATATTCCACCACCAAGAATCACAGTATACCTCCCCCTTCCCCCCCACCTCCCCGGCCCCCCACCCCGCATTTGTAACTGGTAAATTTTGCTTTACTTTCACTTTGATTAAATTCAATATTTCAACAAAAAACTCACTATTATTGATTTGGAGTTTCTCCCCCCTAAAGTCGACCTGCTGAAAAGAAAGCATTTGAAAATTTCTTTTCCATTGCTGAGAATGAAGAGATATGAGGTCGAGAGGCCACACTAGCAGCTGCACGGGTTTGGATTTCTGTATTTTAGTATTTTAGTAATTAAGTCCAGAGAAATATCTGCCAGAAATTGCATCATTGTAAGCTTATACCTCTCAGCTACTTTATATTCCACATATGAGTGCAATCTTTCTATGTCTGTCTCTTTCTTTTTGACTCATTTCATTCAGCATGGTACTTTCCATGTTGATCCACTTATATGCAAATTTCATGACTTCATGTTTTCTGACAGCTACATAGTATTCCATTGTATAGATATTCCAGAGTTTCTTTAACCAGTCATCTGTTTTTGGGCACTCTGTTTTTTTCCATATTGTGGCTATTGTAAGCAGTGCGGCAATGAACATAGAAATGCAGATGTCATCTCTACTATACCTTTTTGCCTCTCCGGGATGTATTCCCAGGAGTGGTATTGCTGGGTCAAATGGAAGCTCAATTTCTAACTTTTTGAGAATCGTCCATATTGTTTTCCAAAAGGGCTGAACCAGTCGGCATTCCCACCAGCAGTGAAGGAGAGTTCCTTTCTACCCACATCCAGCCAACACCGGTTGCTATTGTTTTTTGGGATGTGGGCCAGCCTCTGTGGTGATTTCACAAAATTATTAATGATATTCTCCCCTTCTTTCCAGGAAAGTGGTGTTGGTTGTATAATGTGGAGTAGGTTTAGCTATTTAACTAATTTGTCAACAGTGTAATCAGAATGCAAATAATTGTACCACATCTAGGCCTTATGAATGCATTACTTTTCCATACTATGACACGATTGCCTAAATTTGACTAAACAGATTATGTCCATTATATAAAGAATCAAGGGCCAACTCTACATTAGAAAACCAGACCCATAAAGAATCATGGAGCTTGGCCACCTTCTAAACCTTGATCATGCACTTATATCCCAAATATGAGAGAGATATGATAACTTGAAAATATCACTGTATTGTTAGTCCTGTTTACTATAGCTCTTTATCATTTTTCCCTAAAACACCAGAAACATGCTCTATATACATCCAGAGCTCCTAATTCAGGTTAGATTTTTTTCCTCAGTTAAATCTTAAGTGGGTAAAGTCAAGCCTTATTACATCTGTAAAGAAATATTGAATTGTTTTCATGGTGGGGTTTCTCTTTACACAGGTACAGCTTTAATACTATGTGCCTGTATGTTGACATTGCTGTGTCCTTTCCCCCTTGCCACAAGGAGCTTAGGTTTATCCCGTTCACACGCATTAAGGTGCTCGGTGCTCCCGAGTCACTCCCATTCCTTTGTTTAGCTGTAACCACTTATCTATGATCTCTTTCCCAAACAGTTAATCAGCTTTCCCCCATAATCAGACTGTTAATTAGTAAGGTCAGATCTTTCTAGGACATTGAACTTATATTGTAAGTTAATATTGCCTTTATCCTCTCCTTGTGTCTTTTGAATAGTTTACTTTAAAGCAATATCCTTTTTGTATAGAACACAAGACAATATCATGCTTTTGTAACTTGGGACTTAATTGGCTTCCAATATTATTCATTCCTGGGCATCTGTTTTCTCCACTTAAGCCTCAGTGCCCTCAGTTCCTAGCACCCCAAGAACAGGGTCCCGACGAAGGACAGGACGGATCCAGGGCAAGCGGTGAGTTATGTGCTACCTTGGCATCGAGATGGGCCTGGCCAAAGTGCCTAATTCTTAACTATAAATTAAGAACTTGATCATGGACAAATGCTGTCATGATCCAAAAGTAATAATGATACTAGGATCCTGCCAGGGATAGAAAAGGCTAATCTGGCCTGAGTACTATAGTCTGAGATTTAGATGGCCCCAGGAGAGCAATTCTATAAGATTAATGCATCTCTTATTGTGTCCATACAAAATGATTAATATTATGAATGCTTATATGTTTGTTGGAAGAGGAGAGAAGAAACACACATGGGATTCTGCGCTTGGGTGTGTTGTCCTGCTGAAAGAGAATCTGTTGCAGAAGTAGCATCCCCTGAGGGAAAGAACTTTAACCCTATTGATTGTGACCACACCTCTGTGTAAGCCCCAACCCCTCATGCTGGGAGGATTTAACTAGACTGTAAGAGTGGGGGGGGGAGGAGAAGATCCAGGGCTGAGAGAGAAGGGGGGGAATGGAGTGAATGGAATAAACAGCAACTTATCAAGTAACCAGCTTGGCTCTCATTTCCTCCTCTGTCTGCCCCATGACCCAGGCTGCTCGGGCTGGGTGAGCAGCCCGGGCTCACCCCCCTAAACACCCGGGGTTGGGGGGGGGCGATGGGGATAAGCCGCTGGTTGTCCCCTGCCAGAAGTTTTTTACATGTGCCCTTCTGGAATTGAAGGGCACATGGACAAGATTGGAATTTGGATTGAAGTTGGAGTAAAGGGTGGAATCTGCCTGTGGAAAATCCAATTGATCCATACTGGGACTAAGCCTATTAAGATTTTGGACTCATTAGAATACACACAAATCAATTGGGTTAATGCTCTAAGGCAAAAATTTCTGAGAGTATGATGCATCTTTTTTTTTCTTGAAAAATAAACGTGAGACAATACCTTTTAAATTTCAATAAAAGATTCCTAGACAAGGGAGAAAAGAGTCATAATATTTTGGTCATTTGATTCTAGAGTTACTAAAGATTGAATTCTTTGGGAAATTTCACTTGAATACTTTATTAAAGCTTTATATTTTCTTAGCAAAGAAATGTAAGGTTGTCAAAGAGTTGCCAAACCTCAAATACACTTAATACTAGGTATTCCGAATCTCTATGGCACAGAAAAGCCATCCTTTCATTAGATGGCTGAAATGGAATCTTTTGTCATCCTGGGAAGCCATGGAAGCCTTTTGTTGATTTCATGAAAGCAGAATTGTGAGTTTAAGAAACATCAGCTGTATCACCTCCTTGAAGATACTGAAAAATGTGCACCCTTTAAACATGAAAAGAGTCAAATGTGAATGACTTCAGTTGGAAGTTTAAAGGGTGATCTCAGAAACATAATTCTTTAGCAAGTAAGATTTGCTCCCCCTTATAATTGGGAAGATAGGAGGCAAAATCACAAAAAGAATTTAGCCTATATAATATTGAATATTTATTTGCTTTCTAATAGAGATTGACAAAATCACTCTTAAGAAATACTTTGAAGAAAAGACTTTGAAAAATAGCTCTTCATCTCTTTTAAGTGGAAGATCTTACCAGTCATTTCACACTAGGTGGTATTAGTTGCTGAAGTTTTACAAATAGGCAGAACATATTTTGAATTGGTTGGGGGCTGTTGTGTTATATATATATATATATATATATATATATCCTGCTCTTGAATGCTATTCTCTCATGTATAGAGTAACCAGAATTTTCTTGTTATTTCATATTTTTTCACAAATTTGAAGCCTAAAGAAACGGTGTCTATTTGAAATTAGGTGATATCTCAGTTTGCTTGAATTCATAACCTGTCACCCCAAAACTTAGTAAAGTGCAGTTTTAGTACACAATACAATATTTCTAACTATAGAAACCATGTAGTGCATCAGATTTCTAGAACTTATTAATCTTGTATGAATGAAACACACTTTACAATCACTCTCCATATTTCCTTTCCCCCCCTGTCTAAGATAACCATGATTCTGCTATCTACTTCTAGGAATATGGCTCTTTTGTCTTATTTTGTTTGAGGGGGCACATGAGGGCATACCTATTTATTAATTTTAGAACTTTTTGTTAATTGAAGTTCTGTGATTTACAGTACTATTAATGAAGTTTTCCCATGCACATAATTCCAATACAATATCCCTCACTAGTGTACCCACCTCCCTCTCACTAAGTCCCTTTCAAATCCTTTTGCCCCACCAACACAGTCGTGTGAATGTTTTCCCATTATGTTGCCTTTAACCTTTGTTGCTATCTTTCTGTATATCTTTAAACTCCACATATGAGAGATCATTCTGTATTTTTCCTTCTGAATCAATTACTCAGCATGATATCCTCTAGTTCTATCCATGTTGCTGAAAATAGCATGAATTTTTTTCTTAGAGCTGTACTGTGTACCACAATTTCTTGACCCATTCATCCATAGTTGGGTATTTGGGATATTTATACATTTTGGCTATCATACTAAGCATTGTAATAAAAATAAGTGTGTATACATTTTTTCAAATTAATGTTTTCGTGTTTGGGGATTAGGTGCCAAGGAGTGGTATGCTGGGTCACATGGTAGTCCTATTCCTATTTCTGATATCTCTCCATATTGCTTTCCATAGAAGCTAAACCAGATGTCATTCCTACAAACAGCAGATTCAACCCCACGGACATTGATGGTTTCCAAACCTTTTGGTATATGCCATTCTCACTGGCTTGATATGATATCTTAGGGTTGTTTTGATTTGCATTCATGATTAATGATGAGCACTTTTTTATATCCCTATTTGTCATTGTTTGGGGATTCGCTGTCCTGAGGTGACCTGAGGGTCCCCTGGTGCATTTGGGACTAATTACTGTCCTTCACCTTCAGGCCAAAAGCAATGAATGAAGGAATGGAGGCCACAGTCTGGTTGGTAATCTGTGGCTGTTTATTCATGTCTCACAGCATTACTTATAGAGAAATCACAAAGGGCTGCAGGTAGCAATTACACATAGGTGTGGTTGAACATTATCATAAACAATGAACAGATGTAAAGCCTTTCCTTCAGGGGAAATTCTTCTAGGAGATCCACCAATGACAAAATCTCATCTAGGGTCTTGGCACTCTAGATCCCTACTAGAATTACATCTAAGGGTAGAATTACACCTAAAGGCTTATTACTTTCTCCTTTCCTTAGCTAGTGATTCATTTAAAGTCATCTTAAATTTACTTATTAATCATATTTCTAGTCATTTTGTATGAACACAGTAATAGAGTAAGCTTAAAGTGTGGCTATTCCTGGGAACATCTCACTATATATCCCAGACTGCAGTCCTCAGGCAAGGATAGTATTCATTAAACCAAGCGTGGTTGGGTCAGCCACTTTTTGGGGAGAGTCATAACATAGTTTGTTCTGTGACCATGCTCTTATTATACTTTTTATGCTGCTTAGCCTGTTCATTTTCAATGCCAGGGTAGTTTATGGTTTGCCCTGGCTCCATCGTTGTCCCTCGCCAGGACCTACCTTTTGGGGTGTTAGGAACTAAGGGCAACTGAGACTTAAGTCAAATAAATATGACAGACATCCAGGAGTAAATATTATTTGGAGTCAATTAATTCCCATGTTATAAACACATAGAACTCTCTTCCTGTGTTTACACAAAAGGGAAATTGCACTAAAATAAACCATGCAAAGGACATAAAGGAAAGAGAAAAGCAAAATATTTCACTTATACAAAGAATAGATCCCTCAGAAGAATTTGACTTTACCAGTTACAGGGTCTGATTTGGAGATATATGTGATTAACAGATAGGGGAAGATGAGTACAAAGGAGAGGTTAAAGAGAAAAACAGAGGATTGGGAGTGCCTGATGGAATTGCACATGCATCGGGAGCACTGTGGTGGGAATAAATCAATAAGCCTAAGATCCCTGCAGGGGGAGGGGGAGAAAGGACAAATCAAAGTTATACCTAATATGCTTGGAAATAGGACCCAATAACTCATCAAAGGGATCATACACCATGACCAAGTGGGATTCATCCCAGGGATGCAAGGATGGTTTAACATTCGGAAATCAATCAACATAATCCATCATATCAACAAAAGTAAAGATTAAAACCATATGATCACATCAATAGAAGCAGAGAAAGCATTTGACAAGATCCAAAATCCGTTCGTGATGAAAACCCTCACCAAAATGGGTTTTGGAGGAACTTTCCTCAAGATAGTCAAAGCCATCTACCACAAGGTACGGCAAGCATTATTCTCAATGGGGAAAAACTAAGGGCCTTTCCTCTAAGATCAGGCACAAGACAAGGAAGCCCACTCTCACCACTTCTCTTCAATATAGTACTGGAAGTACTTGTGATAGCTGTTAGACAAGAAAAAGAGATTAAGGCATTCAGATAGGAAAGGAAGAAATCAAACTCTCACTATTTGCAGTCGATATGATACTATATCTAGAGAAGCCTAATGCCTCTACTAAGAAACTCTTAGAAACAATAGACTTATACAGTAAAGTTGCAGGCTACAAAATCAACACCCAAAAATCCATGGTCTTCCTATATGCAAACAATGAGGCAGAGGAAAGGGACATGAAAAAAGCAATCCTATTCACAATCGTGCCCCATAAAATCAAGTACCTTGGAATCAGCTTAACCAAGGAAGTAAAAGACTTCTACAAAGAAAACTATAAAACACTACTCCATGAAATAAAAGAGGACACGAGGAAATGGAAACATATGCTGTGTTCATGGATAGGGAGAATCAACATTGCCAAAATGGCAATACTCCCCAAAGCATTATACAGATTCAACACGATCCCTATAAGGATACCTATGACATTTTTCAAAGAAACAGATCAAGCAATCCTAAAATTCATGTGGAACAGCAAACGCCCATGGATAGCTAAAATAATTACTGGGAAAAAGACGATGGGAGGCATCACCCACCCCAACCTCAAACTTTACTACAAAGTGGTAACAATTAAAACAGCATGGTACTGGAACAAAGGCAGAGCTGCAGACCAATGAAACAGGGTGGAATATTCCTACACACAACCCCAAACGTATGATCATCTAATCTTTGATAAGGGAGCAAGAGATGTGAAGTGGAGCAAGGAAAGCCTCTTTAACAAATGGTGCTGGCACAACTGGACAACCACATGCAAAAGAATGGGCTTAGACCTCGACCTGACACCATGCACAAAAGTCAGATCAAAATGGATTAAAGACCTCAACATCAGACCACAAACTATAAGGTACATTGAAGACAAGGTCGGCAAAACCCTCCACGATATTGAAGATAAAGGCATCTTCAAAGATGACATGCAACTGGCCAACCAAGTGGAAACAGAGATAAACAAATGGGACTACATTAAACTAAAAAGCTTCTGCACCGCAAAAGATACAGTGACCAGAATACAGAGACAATCTACAGACTGGGAAAGGATGTTTACTCAATACCCATCAGATAAAAGGTTGATATCAAGGGTATATAAGGCACTGGTTGAACTCTACAAGAAGAAAACATCCAACCCCATCAGAAAATGGGGTGAAGAAATGAACAGAACTTTTTCCAAGGAAGAGATACGAATGGCCAAAAGGCACATGAAAAAGTGCTCTACATCACTAGTCATCAGGAAGATGCAGATCAAAACAACCATGAGATACCACCTCACACCACAGAGACTGGCACACATCCAAAAGAACAAAAGCAACCACAGTTGGAGAGGATGTGGGGAGAAAGGGACCCTTCTACACTGCTGGTGAGAACGCCGACTGGTTCAGCCCTTTTGGAAAACAATATGGACGATTCTCAGAAAATTAGAAACTGTGCTCCCATTTGACCCAGCAATACCACTGCTGGGAATATATCCCAGAGAAGCACAAAAGTATTGTCGAAATGACATCTGCACTTATATGTTCATTGCAGCACTATTTACAATAGCCAGAATCTGGAAAAAACCCGAGTGCCCTAGAACAGATGACTGGTTGAAGAAACTTTGGTACATATACAATGGAATACTTTGTAGCTGTTAGAAAAAATGAGGTCATGAACTTTGCATATAAGTGGATCAGCATGGAAAGTATCATACTAAGTAAAATGAGTCAGAGAGAGAGACAGACATAGAAAGATTGCACTCATCTGTGGAATATAGAATAACCGAGTAGGAGACTAACACCCAAGAATAGTAGAAATAAGTACCAAGAGGTTGACTCCATTGCTTGGAAGCTGGCCTCACATTCTGGGGAGAGGGCACCTCAGATAGAGAAGGGAACACCAAGTAAAATGTGGTTGGAGGCCATGTGGTGGAAGGGTGATGTGTGCTGAATGTAGACTAGAGACTGAACAGAATGGCCACTCAACACCCTTATTGCAAAGTGTAGCACCTAATTAGAGAGAGAGAACAAAAGGGAAAACCCTGCCACAGTGGCAGAGTGGGGTGGTGGGGAGATGGGATTGGGGGGGTGGGAAGGATGCTGGGTTTATTGGTGGTGGAGAATGGGCACTGGTGAAGGGATGGGTTCTCGAACATTGTATGAGGGAAACATGAACACGAAAATGTATAAATCTGTAACTATATCCTCACGGTGATCCACTAGTTAAAAAATCAGTAAATTAAAAAAAACCTGATATGCTTGGAATTGTAATCCATCACCAATTGGCCATCCATATGCCCATTTTTGGATCAGGTTATTGGATTTTTTTGTTTAGTTTCATGAGTGCTGTATGGATCTTGGAAATACCATTATATGATGCATTGTATACAAATATTTTCTCTCATTTAGTCTTCTTTTTTGAATATTGACTTTCCTTTGTTTTACAGAAGCTTTGTTTCCTTTGTTTTACAGAAGCTTTTAAATATTGAATCACCATGAAATACACAGTTTCAAAGTTGTTCGTGATTTGGTTTAAGTCATACAATGTTACAACACCACCAGATATTCACCAGAGTATATTCACCAGAGTATATTCACCAGAGTATATTTCCCAAAACCAATGTCCCATGTCTCCACCCCACCCCCATCTGCCTTTATGGGAGACCCTCCTCCTCTTCCTCCTCTTCCTCCTCCCCCAATCTCCTTCTACATTTTGGGTATTATCATTTGTAATACAAGTACTGAAAGGTTACCATTTATATCCTTTTACCTCCTTTTACCAGCTCTTAGTTCTTGTCTAGAGTGATCATTTCCAAAAATCATTGTCATAGTGGTCCCTTCTGGGTCCTAACTGTGCCCTCTCTAAACTTGTGGCAAGCTTCCAACCATGGATCAGTCCTCCTGGCCCTCATTTTCAGAAATTTTAATTTGATGTTATTCCTTTGTCTATGTTTGTTTTTATTTTCTTTGCCACTGTAGTTGTCTCCTTGAAGACTTCCTCTGCAGTCTGTTTCCTGGTTAGTTCTGCTAGTGTATTCTTCAATGCATTTTCTGGATTCTGGTCACTAAGAAAAATTTTCAACTACTAATTGACATTGTTGAATGTGGAATTGGGAAGAGACATTTACATTAACTCTACTCATCCCCACAAATGTGTGCTCTGTACCACTTAGGGTGTGTATGTGTATTTTCATATTCTAATTGACCATCCATCTGTCTAAGTTGGTGCAATCTATAGAAAATTATATGGACATTCTTTTAAAAATGAAATTCCATATGATCCTAACTACCACTGTTAGGTAGAAAATGAGGAGTGAAGGGCCACATAATCAAGATCTCCCATTGGACCCTCATTTAAAACATGATCTGATTAATCTCACAAACCCTCGTTTATACAGATTATAACTAATCAGATTACAGAAGTGGCTACAGGTTAAGGATACAATCAGTAATACATAGAAGCTTGGGTCTCTGTATATGGGAATGGTTGTGATTGTTGTGATTGATATTATTGCTGTTGAGAACACTACTGAAAGACTAATGCTGATGCTGCAGATTCAATTAGAGAGTCAGTCACAGAAGTGCATTTATTGGCCAAAAGACACATGAAAAAATGCTTCATATCGCTAGTCATCAGGGAGATGCAAATCAAAACAACAATGAGATATCATCTCACACCACAGAGACTGGCACACATTCAAAAGAACAAAAGCAATCAGTGCTGGTGGGGATGTGGGGGAAAAAGGGATACTCTTTCACTGTTGGTGGGAATGCCGACTGGTCCAGCCTTTCTGGAAAACAATATGGACAGTCCTTCAAAAACTAGAAATTGAGCTTCCATATGATCCTGCAATACCACTTCTGGGAATATATCCCGAGGATGCAAGAAAACACATTTGAAATGACATCTGTACCTATATATTCATTGCAGCACTGTTCACAATAGCCCAAATCTGGAAACAAACCAAGTGCCCTAGAACAGATGACTGGTTAAAGAAACTTGGGTACATCACCTTCAAACAAATGAGAATAAAGACACGAGCTACCAGAACCTGTGGGACGCAGCTAAAGCCGTGTTAAGGGCAAAATTTATAGCTTTGCAAGCATTTCTCAGGAAGGAAGAAAGGGCCCACAAAAAATAAATTGACTTCACAGCTTAAGATTTTAGAAAAGGACCAAAAAAGGAGCCCAAACCAGGCAGAAGGAAAGAGATAATAAAACTTAGAGCAGAAATCAACGACACGGAAACCCAAAGGACAATCCAAAAGATCAATGAAACCAAGAGCTGGATCTCTGAGAAAATAAACAAGATTGATAAACCACTAGCAAAACTCACAAAGAAAAAGAGAGAACCCTTATAAACTGAATCAGAAATTAAAAGGGGATATCACAAAAGAAATCAAAGAAATTCAAAAGTTCATCAGAGACCACTTTGAAAATCTGTTTGCTACCAAACAAGAGAACCTAGAAGAAATGGATAAATTCCTGGATTCCTATAATCTCCCAAAGCTGAATCAAGAAGACATGGAATACCTGAACAGTCCTATTAATATCAAGGGAATTGAAACTACGATCAAAAGTCTTCCCAAAAACAAAAGCCTGGGTCCAGATTAATTCACTAGCGAATTCTTCTAAACATTTAAAGAGGACCTATTGCCAGTTCTTCTCAAGCTTTTCCTTCAATTAGGAAATTGAAGAAACAGAAACCCTCCCAAGCAGTTTCTATAAGGCTCATATCTCCCTAATACCAAAAGCAAACAAAGACACCACAAAAAAAGAAAACTACAGGCCAATATCCCTGATGAACATGGATGCAATCCTGTTCACAATCGTGCCTCAGAAAATCAAGTACCTCGGAATCAGCTTAACTAAGGAGGTAAAGGACTTGTACGAAGAAAACTACAAAACACTACTTCAAGAAATAATAGAAAACACAAGGAAATAGAAAGATATTCCCTGCTCATGGATTGGGAGAATTAACATTGTCAAGATTGCAATACTCCCCAAAGCATTGTACACATTCAATGCGATCCTTATAAGGATACCCATGACATTCTTCAAAGAAATGGAGCGAACACTCCTGAAATTCATGTGGAGCAATAAGCCCCCACGAATAGATAAAGCAACTCTTAGGAAAAATAATATGGGTGAATCATCCTCCCCAATCTTAATCTCTACAACAAAGTGGTAATAATTAAAACAGCATGGTACTGGAACAAAGGCAGTGCCACAAACCAATGGAAAAGGGTTGAGTATCCTGACACACACCCTCAAATATATGATCATCTAATCTTTGATAAGGGAGCAAAAAATGTGAATTGGAGCAAGGAAATCCTCTTCAACAAATGGTGCAAAAAAAAAACATGCAAAAAAATGGACTTAGATCTCTACTTAATGCCATGTACAGAAGTCAGGTCAAAGTGGATTAAAGATCTCAACATCAGACCAGAATCCATAAGGTACATGGAAGACAAGGTTGGCAAAACCCTCCACAACATTGGAGCTAAATGTGTTCTCAAAGATGACACACCACTGGCCAAGCAAGTGAAAACAGAGATAAACAAATGGATCTACCTTAAACTAAGAAGTTTCTGCACCTCAAAAGAAACAGTGGCCAAAATACAAAGACAGTCTACAGAATGAGAAAGGATATTCACTAAATTCCCATCTGATGGGCTGGAGCGATAGCACAGCGATTGGCCTTCCGCCTTTCACGCGGCCAACCCGAGTTTGATTCCTCTGCCCCTCTCAGAGAGCCCGGCAAGCTACTGAGAGTATTGATCCCGCTCGGCATAGCCTGGCAAGCTACCCGTTCGTATTGGATATGCCAAAAACAGTAACAATAAGTCTCTCAATGAGAGATATTACTGGTGCCCACTCGAACAAATTGAGGAGCAATGGGATGACAGTGACAGTGACAAATCTGATAAGGGGTTGATATCAAGGATATACAAGGCACTGGTTGAACTCTACAAGAAGAAAACATCCAACCCCATCCAAAAATGGGGGATGGAAATGAACAGAAATTTTTTCAAAGAAGAAATCTGAATGGCTAAAAGACACATGAGAAAATGCTCTACATCAATAATCATCAGGGAGATGCAGATTAAAACAAGAATGAGATATCATTTCACACCACAGAGACTGGCCCACATCCAACAGAACAAAAGCAACCGGTGTTGGCGTGGATGTGGGGAGAAAGGGACTCTCCTTCACTGCTGGTGGGAATGCCGACTGGTTCAGCCCTTTTGGAAAATAATATGGACAATTCTCAAAAAATTGGAAATTGAGTTCCCATTTGACTCAGCAATACCACTCATGGGAATATATCCTGGAGAGGCAAAAAGGTACAGTAGAAATGACATCTGCATTTGTATGTTCATTGCAGCACTGTTTACAATAGCCAAAATTTGGAAAAAATCGGAGTGCCCCCAAACAGATGACTGGTTAAAGAAACTTTGGTACATCTACACAATGGAATACTTTGCAGCTGTTAGAAAAGATGAAGTCATGAAACTTGCATATAATTGGATCAACATGGAAAGTATCATGTTGAGTGAAATGAGCCAGAAAGAGACAGACAACTCCTATGCAACTCCTATGTAAAATATCTAAATATGTATCTAAATATGTATTTAAATATTTATTTAAATATGTATTTAAAGGAAGTGAAAACAATAAATTTAAAAGGCTCTTTGCACCCTTGTATTCATAGTAGCATTATTCACAGTAGCCAAAACATGGAATCAACCTAGATGCCCACTGATGGTTGTTATATAAAGAAATTGTGGTATATATTTTGTATGGAATACTACTGTGCAATTAAAAACGATGAAATCATGCCATTTTGAAATAAATGGAATGAACAAGTGTTTTTCATGCTAAGTAAAATAAATAAGGAAGTGAAAGAAAAGTATTAGATGCATTCACTCATGTGGCACATGAATTATTGAACTAAATAAACTGGCAAGATATAATCTAATTCCTGAACTCAATGAAAACTGTGGTGAATACCAAAGGGAAAGGGAGGAAAATTTGGGATGTTTGGGTAGTGATTTGGAGGGATGAACAAAGAGGCCTTTTGGGTGGTAGAAATAGTATCAATTACACAAGTACAGAGATATAAAGCTAACTCACTGTTTTGACATACTATTGTATACCAATAATAAGTCAATGAACAACAACAAAAGAATGTCCAAAGGAAGGAGCAAGATCAGGTTTCATGAGTTTTGAACCAAATGCATTATCCTTTACTAAAAAAAATAGAAAGCAAAACCATACTATTGAGGGTGCTTGACTTTTGCCCAATTTCCATTCGCAATTGTGATAAATTGCTTCAGTCTTCACCTTAGGAGATTCCTAAATACTGAATTTACATTTTAAAGATTTTGCTGACATTGAAGTTAATCTACAGTGATATAAATCAGAATAAATTTTGCCTCCTGGATATAGATAAGACAGGGCACAGGACTCTTATGGCTAAAATTTATCATATCTTGACCTGGATGGTGATTACTTGCATGCGTATTTATATCTTAATAATAAATAATAAGAAAAATTTGCTTTCTTTGGCTCTCCCCCATGGATCCAATATTTCTTATATATATATATATATATATGTTAAGTAAAAATAGGGAAGGGAATGGGAGGCAAGGAAGAAATACAAATTATCTTATTAGGTGATAGGCATACCGATAACTGTACTATATATGATGTGTTTTGTACAGTGTACATTTCACATAGTGCATTATTCATTACACATGTGGAGATATTAGCTAGGAAATTGAGATCAGGTAAATAACACCAGGACGTAATGACTGTTGACATTACATATAGCAATCTGTTTTCCCGGAAGAAGCTATAAGTATATTCTGTTTGGAATTAACACAATATTTTAAATTTAACCATGAAAATGACTTGAGACTGAGTCCATTAGTTAAATGAATATCAAAATCATTATTCTAAAATTATTTATATTGCAATCAGTAGAATGGGGCACATTTTCTGAATAATAAAATGAATTTGAATGCCAAAGATTTCCTCTTATTTAATTTTAATAACTGAAAATCATCAAATGTGGTGTACTTTTCATATTTACTCTTGTAAAGTAAATTCTAGAAGAGAAAATAAAAGAGGGGAAAAACCACACTAAAACGTGCAATTTATGGGTTTTTTATAGGGACAGAACAAATGTATCTCGATAGCGCTTTGGGTAAGATTGTCATTTTGACAATATCATTTTTTCCAATACATGAACAGGGGAAGTGTTTCTATTTTCTTTTTCTTACTTATTTTAGCAGTGATTTATAATTTGTTTTCTTTATATAATCCTTTCCCATATTTTGTTAAATGGGTTCTCAGGTAGACTTTTTTGGTGGGGGGGATTAGGGTCACACCTAATGGTGTTCAGAGATTACTTCTAACTCTGTGTTCAGGGATCTCTCCTTGGGGTGCTCAGGAGATCATATGGGGTGGGGGAAATTGAACCCAGGTCATCTGCATTCAAGGTAAGTAATGCTGCACTATGTCTCCAGCCCTCAGTACTTGATTTTTTGAGGTGTTATTGTGAATGCATTCTCTATAAAAATACCTATTACATTTAAAAAAAAGGCAGACCAAATGCAGCTAAAATTTAGATGGATTAATAAAGCTCCCAAGGTAACTAAAAAATCCTATGAGAAAGAAAATGGGCAGTTTTTCTTTCGTCAACTTTAAACTATACTATATAGTCATAATGAAAAAATATTGTGGAAATAGAATAAATTAGTATAAGAGTAAATGCATACTCTTATACTAATGGAGTAGAATTGAGACACCCAGAGACAGATCCTCAGATAGATGAACAGCTAATCTTTAACAAAGGAGCAAGGAGCATAAAGTGGAGTAAGGAAATCATGTCAGTAAGTGATATTGGAAAAACTGGTTAGTCACTTGTAAACAATGAAATTAGAATTACAATTCACACCACTGACAACAGTGAATTTGAAATGGATTAAAACTTTGCTGTCACACTTGAATTTGAATTATACTGAGGAAGAAAACAGGCAGAACCCTTTATTACACTGAATCTAGAAGAATCTTCAATTATTCAGTATCATTGGCCAAGCAAATGGAAGCAAAGATAAGCAAATAAAATTACATCAGATTAAGAAAATTTTTCTTCAAAAGAAACAAAGAGCAGGAGAACTGGTCTTCAGTAAGAAGGTTACCACTTTACCACTAGTGTGGGAGAGGAGGTGTAGATTAAGGAAGGGAACACTAGGACAATGGGGAAGGGGAAAAAGTACTTGCCCACAGAGGTAGCCTGGGATCAGGAGAGAAAATGGGGACATTGGTGAAGGTAGTGAACACTAGTGAAGGGATTGGTGTTGGGATAATATATGCCTAGAACTCAATAATAAATATCTTTGTAACTTTGTAATCCATGGTGGTTCAATAAAAAATAAAACAATGATCAGAATAAAAGGGATCCTACAGGGGCTGGAGTGATAGCACAGTGGGTGGGGCATTTGCCTTGCACGCAGCCCACCTGGGTTCGATTCCCAGCATCCCATATGGTCCCCCAAGCACCACCAGGAGTAATTTCTGAGTGCACAGAGCCAGGAGTAACCCCTGTGTATCGCAGGGTGTGACCCAAAAAGAAAAAAAATGGGCATCCCACAGACCAGGAAAAAATATTTGCTCACCACTCATCTCACAGTGGGTTAATATCTGAAGTTTATAAAGCAATCTACAACTTAATAAGAAAACAGACCTATCAAAAAGGGGAGAAAAAAGATGAACAGAAATTTCCTCCAAAAAATATATATATATGATTAATAGACATAGAAAATATTCTCTGCATTTTTTGTCATCAGGGATATACAGATCAAAATAATGAGCTATCACCTCACACCAGTGAGACTGACATACATCAGAAAGAACCAAAATAACCAGTGTTGGCCTGCATGTGGGAGAAAAAGACCCCTAATCCACTTCTGGTGGATTGTTGATTGGTTCAACCCTTTTGGAAAACAATATGAACACTTTTCAAACAACTAATAGTTAAACTTGCATGTAATCCATCAATCCTACTTCTGGGTATCTACCCAAGGGTGAAACACTGTATTGCAAAAAGACATTTGCACCATGTTCATTGCAGCAGTATTCACACTAGCCAAGATATGGAAAAAAACAAGTGTTCAGGAGCAGATGATTGGACAGAGAAACTAATATGTATAATGGAATACTACTCAGGAGAAAAGACAAAATCATGAAGTTTTCTGCTACATGGATGGATAGAGAGTATTGTCTTGAAGGAAGGAAAGGGGCAGATACAGAATGATCTCTCTCCTGTAGTATGTAGAAAAACAAAGTAAGAGAGCAACAAATGGTCAAAGATAATAGCTTGAAAACTGGCCTATAGAAATGAGCTTAGGGGGCTGGAGCGATAGCACAGCAGGTAGGGCGTTCGCCTTGCACGTGGGCAACCCGGGTTTGATTCCCAGCATCCCATAGGGTCCCCTAAGCAGCGCCAGGAGTGATTCCTGAGTGCATGAGCCAGGAGTAACCTCTATGCAACACCGGGTGTGACCCCAAAAGAAAAAAAAATAGAAATGAGCTTACTAGGGTAGAAGATAGGAGAGGGAGATGACATTCTGATGGAGGGGGTTTAGTGTTGGAATATTGTATGTGTGAAATTCTTTCATTAACCACATTGTAAATCATAATACCTAAAATTAAAAAAAATAATTTAGATTTGATCAAATAAAGTGCGGATGATATGAAAAATAGCACACTTTTAAATCCCTTTTTTCATATTGATTTATGCTCCCAGAATGCAAAGAGTGATATTTAAGCATTATTAAAATGAAGGTCAGGTATGAACCAAAAGTAATGAACATGGGAAGAACCAAGGCATGCCTCTCACTGCTCAAGCAATTAGAGAAGAACTTTATATTTCACCACAATGTTAGTTTCCATTCAAGACCAAAGAATATGCTGAAGTGCTAACCATTTAGAAAAATATTCAAAAAAGTTTGGTTGATGATGATGATGATGATGGCTTAATTGCCTATAGAAATTAGCCAATGAGAAGACTTGATATTAAAATTTTTCTAACTAAAAACTATGATTTACGAAGTTATTAATATTTGAGATTTTGGCATATAATATTTTAACACCAATCCCAGTACCAGTGTTGACTTCCCTCTACTAGGTTTCCCATATTCCCTCCTCACCCCCACCCCCACCCCATCTCTGCCTGTCAACTTGACCTGCACATTACAAAGTTTCAGTGGTTATAGCTTAGATCTCATGTTTTCACTTTTGTTGAGTACGTGTTTGGGATATATGGCTATAACCCTCACCCATATCACTGGTATAACTGAAACTCTGATGCCTATTCACCATTACTTCCTGATCTATTCTCTACAGCTCAATTTCTTTTCTTCTCTGTACTCTCTAAACACTAAGGTAAAGGGTGTTCTAGGCATCTCCCTTTTACTCCAGTACATTTCCTCATCCAGGCTTCTATATACCAGAGATAAGTGAGATCATCCTGTCTTTGTCTTACTTATTCTGGCTTACTTCACTCAACATGATATCTTTCATTTCCAACCACATTGCTGCAAATTACATAATTTCACATAATTTCATCTTTCTGTGTTACACAGTATTTCATTGTGTGCGTGTGTATCACATCTCCATAATCCATTCATCTGTTGTTGGACACCTAGGTTGATTCCATATCCTAACTATTGTACTGAGTGCAGCACTGAATAATGGTATGCATAGATCCTTTGAAGAGTCTTTTTATGTCCTGGGGGTAGATTCGCCAAAGTGATAAATGGCAGAAATTCCTTTTGGGATGCGACACTGATGTTGATTTACTGTTTTGTTACTCAGTGAGAGGGGGTGAGGAAATAGGAAAACTTCTGCTTTGACTTTTATGGCCAAAAACCCAATACAGGGTTTACTCCAACTGCCAAATATGTAAATACAAAGTACATATTCAAGGATCAGGAACATGACCATCAGATGAATTAACAAGCACAATGCAGTTGCTGTAAGTGGGGTTTTGGTCAGAACTCAATTTATCACATGAAACCCCTGTAATCTCATTTTATTTATTTATTTATTTTATTTTTATTTTTGCTTTTTGGGTCACACCCAGCGATGCTCAGGGGTTACTCCTGGCTTTGCACTCAGGAATTACTTCTGGCAGTGCTTGGGGGACCATATGGGATGCCGGGGATCGAACCCGGGTCGGCCGCGTGCAAGGCAAACGCCCTACCCGCTGTGCTATCGCTCCGGCCCCTGTAATCTCATTTTAACAGTATGATGTGATGGTACTTCATGTTTCCAAGTATCATCAGTGTTAATTCAGACTGTGGGCCTAACAGTCCTTGGACTCTTAGATATATTATATTATTATTATATTATATTATTATGTTTAGATATATTTTTGGTGTAAAATAAATATGCAATAAATGTATTTAATCAAATGACAAGCACAAGTGTAGGTGCTACAAGATTCTTTCTCCTGAGGGTTTTCTCTTAAGTGCTTGGGTGAACATTAGCTTAGATCCAGAAAATTGAGTAGGAATTATGGTTATTATAAAGCTTGACCCCAACTTTCTGCTCATTTATTCTATTTTATTTAATATGTTAATAAATACCCTGATTGCATCTCTTATTTTTCCTCTCAGAATGCTACACTTTACCAACCATTAGTTGAACCCTACAGATCAGACTTACTCTATTAGTATCTGTTGTGACAGAATCACAAATCCCTGGCTGCTGCTTATTAAGCACTACCACCTGGACTCTAATGGGATGGGTTGCCTTCCACTTCTATTTGTTCCAACAAATCAAGGGACAATCTTTACTATCTTCCATAGCATTCAGAATAGAGCATCCACTACATTTCTTGCTAATATTGCTGTCTTACTCACTACTGTTCCTCACAGCCTCGGTGAATGATGTATCCTTTGGGTTCTCCTGTACAGCATAATCCTCTGGTGGATCTTTTGACAAATTATATGATATAAACTCTGGCATGCCCATTTCATTTAACCATTTAATTCCTTCCTTTACCATCTGCCACAGCTATTCTTGATTTTCAACATCACTCAAGGTGGGTTATTGCTTTTCAGGCTTATAGGAACCATCTAACAGTAGCAGGTTAATACCAAGCTCTGGAGTCTCTGTTAGTGTATTCTCAATTCCCAAGAAAATACCTCTAAATCAACAAGCTTTTCTTTATTCAATATTAATATAAAACAACTTTTAGTCAAGAATCTTCATAATTTGTTCCAGGAATGCCTACCTGACTCCTGACAGCACATGCTTTTTAAAATAACTTTTTATTTTATAATTTTTAATTTTGTAAAGTCACTGTCACTGTCACTGTCATCCCGTTGCTCATCAATTTGCTCGAGCGGGCACCAGTAACATCTCCATTGTGAGACTTGTTGTTACTGTTTTTGGCATATCGAATACACCATGGGTAGCTTGCCAGGCTCTGCAGTGCGGGTGAGATACTCTCAGTAGCTTGCCGGGCTCTCCGAGAGGGGCAGAGGAATCGAATCTGGGTCGGCCGCATGCAAGGCAAACACCCTACCCACTGTGCTATCAAATTTTATAAAGTAGTCCACAATATTTCATTACACGTAATATTCAAACACCAATCCCACCACTGTTACACCTTCCTACCACCATGTTTCAGATGTTTCCATCTCAAACGCCAATCCCTGCCCCAAAGCAGAACTGAAATAATATATTTTGTATTGTTTGTTGTGAAAAAAGTGAATGAGTGAGCCCATAACAAAGTTACTTTGGAAGGAGTGACGGTACAGCAGGGAGGGTGTTGATCTTACCCACAACTGACCAGGATTTGATCCCCACCATGCCATAGGCTCCCCCAAATATCACCAATTCTAGTCAAAGACAGAAGCCCAAAAATCAGTTTAAGGATTTTCAAGATATTCACAGCAATCCTCCCAATGGACCTTCCCTTTGCTCTGGGCCTATTTGTGCTGTGAGAACCACAGAGATGTCCTCTGCCTGCTTGGCCTATTCACCCAGGGCCCATTTTTCTAATTCTTACCTTGCCTGCTGCGATTGATTTTAGAACTCAGGCCACAGCTTCAGGATTTGGCATTGTTGCAATTTGACTTGAGAATGAGGTCACCAAATACGAGTAAGCTGGCAAGATTCACATATTGAACAGACATATATTTATGCTTCTGGGATAGCTCAGTGGAGCAAGCATGTGACTTTAAAGGTAGGGGTCCAAGCCTCATCCCCGACAAGTGGTTTCTCGACAGCTCAGGAGGAAATCCAGTGCCTAATGCTGGGAGTGGAAAGTTTTATTCTCACTGGGCACTAAAATTAGTCAATTTGAAATCTAAAAAAATTTCTATTATTTTCATACTTATGGAATACTGTGAGTTTGCCTTCTATGGAAAGTTAGTACAAGTGTTAATTGTGTCAATGAACTGGTCTTTGGGTCCCAGTGATAGTGCAGTGGGAAGGGCACTTGTTTTGTATGAAGTGGAAACCTGAGCTCCATCCCCAACACCCCATATGATCCGCAGTGCCCCACTAGGACTTATTCCCGAGCACTGCTTGGTGTACCCCCTCCCAAAATAAATACAAATAAGAAAACAAAAAGAACAATAACCTCACTGGTCTTGAGAGTAATGCGCTTGTGCTGAGATGTTTTAAATGGCCCCTGTGGTCCATCTCGACATGTCCGGGACTGCTCAGGGCAGTAGCGCTGCGTCCAGCCTTCCACACAGTCCTGGACAGTGACTTACAGGCCCAGAGAAAAGATCATCGGTGACTCCCTAGTGAGGAACAGAGGACTCCTGATAGCTAAATCTAAGAGATTTGGGGGCATCAGTTCAGCTGACACCCTGTGAAACTGGGCAAAGTTCTGAACAAAGCAAAGGCAAAGTGGTCCTTTGAAGAATCTCTGCAGCTGTCCCAGGGACCTGTTGTGCTGGGGTCCACCATCAAATCCCGCATGACCTCCAAAGTTTTTGGGCTCATGGAAATATCAAATAAAATTTGGAGGAGTGTATTCACACCAGCTGGTGGGCTGTCCTGCTAGACAAGAGCAGCAGCCTCTCAGCAGAAGCACAGGATTTTGATTAGAAAAAAAACACTCCCATACCTGTCATTTTCATATGCACCCACAAAATTAGTTTAACTCACTGGGCCCATGTCCTGGCACCCAGTAAATTTATGTAGCATAATGAAACAAGCATTGATATAGAAGAGAGAAAAAGTGATTACACAAAGGAATCAAGTATTGACCATTAACCAAGTCAGTCTTGTGGACCCTAAGCCACTGTTCCTATTTTACTCCATGACTGGCGGGCTCCCTTGTGAAGGGGTTACAAGAAATTACATACACAGTTATCACATAACTCTGCTAACTAAAAAGTTAGCTTCTAAACTAAATGTCATATTTTACTATAACAAGCAAAAAATCACAGCTGAACAATAGCTCAACATGTCTGAAAAAGAGACTTTCTCCTGCACCCACTATATAATACTTCTTGACCACTGGTTCAAATTTTGAAGAATTTAATTTTTGCTTCCACATGCTCGACTGAGCCTCATGCATGAGCGGCTGTGTGACATCATAAGGGGAAATATATATATGTCTATATATACATATATGTATGTATATATATATATATATATATATATATATATATATATGGGCTGGAGCGATAGCACAGCGGTTGGGCGTTCGCCTTTCACGCGGCTGACCCGAGTTCGATTTCTCCGCCCCTCTTGGAGAGCCCAGCAAGCTACCGAGAGTATCGAGCCCGCGAGGCAGAACCTGGCAAGCTACCCGTGTGTATTGGATATGCCAAAAACAGTAACAATAAGTCTCTCAATGAGAGACATTACTGGTGCCCGCTCGAACAAATCGAGATGGGATGACAGTGACAGTCAGTGTATATATATATATATATATATATATATATATATATATATATATATATATGCCTCTGGGAGAGCCCGACAAGCTACCAAGTGTATCCCGCCTGCACAGAAGAGCCTGGCAAGCTCCCCGTGGCGTATTCGATATGCCAAATACAGTAGCAATAACAGGTGTTATCCCTTGACCCTGAAAAGAGCCTCCAATCGTTGGGAAAAATGAGTAAGGAGAGGCTATTAAAATCTCAGGGCTGGGATGAATGGAGACATTACTGGCACCTGCTCAAGTAAATTGGTGAGCAACGGGATAACAGTGATACAGTGATTGTTGTGAAAAAACGTTGAAAATGCCACAATAAAGTATCCTTAGAAGAAAGAGTAGATTAGAAAGAAAGAAAGATTAGTAGAAAGAAAGATTGTTGTATTTTACCCAGGGGCCATTAAGCCCTTTTATAAGAGATCACTTGCATATTGTTAAAGGTGTGTTTTATATCACTGTCACTGTCACTGTCATCCCGTTGCTCATCGATTTGCTCGAGCGGGCACCAGTAACATCCCCATTGTGAAACTTGTTACTGTCTTTGGCATATCAAATACCCCATGGCTAGCTTGCCAGGCTCTGCTGTGCAGGCAGGATACTCTCGGTAGCTTGCCGAGCTCTCCGAGAGCCGCGGAGGTATCGAACCCGGGTCAGCTGTGTGCAAGGCGAGTGCCCTACCCGCTGTGCTATCGCTCCAACCAGAGCCCAGCAAGCTACTGAGAGTATCCCGAAGAGCCTGGCAAACTACCCGTAGCATATACCATATGCCAAAAACAGTAACAACAAGTCTCACAATGGATCCCGCTCAAACAAATCGATAAGCAACGGGATGACAGTGTGCTTTATATATATATATATATACACACATATATGTATATATATACATACATATACACATACATACATATGTGTATTATATATATGTAAAAATGTACATTTCCTTCTAAGATTGTTTGCTTCCTGCTTTGAACACTATCAAATGTGGTGTGTTAATCTTGGAGTATGGGTACAGTGGGTAGGGTGTGTGGATTGAAGTTCAGGAATAGATTCACTCGTGGGTGATGCTCTGCCCGAGTGTGTAAAGAGCAGTCGTGGGCATGGTGGCAGCTGGTTTCTGGTTTTTGGTTACCGGTGCTGCATCCCTTGGGGCAGGGAGGGGTCTTACCCGCCCTGCTCCGGGATGCCCCGAGTGAAACAGCCTGGTGCAGGGTCCTGGCAAGCATCATATTATGCTCCCTTCTGAAAGAGAAGGACAGCACATGCTTTTTTAAGTAGATAGCTCAGGGCATAGTTCATTTCCTTCTTTATCAGGTCAATTTTGTTCTCTGCAGATTGTATGCTGCTCATAGGTATGTTGTTTTGTGAAGAAAAGACCACTTTAGTATCTTCACATAGACAGGAAGGAGTATATTTTGTTTGCGAGGTAACGTGCTACTTCTACAGGACCAGAAATTTTAGAGAAGACTGGGGAATAAAATTTTCTAGAAGCATCTATTAAGATGTCTGCACCGCAAAAGATACAGTGACCAGAATACAAAGACTATCTACAGAATGGGAAAGGATTTTTACACAATACCCATCAGATAAGGGGTTGATATCAATGGTATATAAAGCACTGGTTGAACTCTACAATAAGAAAACATCCAACCCCATCAAAAAATAGGGCGAAGAAATGAACAGAAACTTTTCCAAGGAAGAGATACAAATTGCCAAAAGGCACATGAAAAAGTGCTCTACATCACTAATCATCAGAGAGATGCAGATCAAAACAACCATGAGATACCACTTCACACCACAGAGATTAGCACACATCCAAAAGAACAAAAGCAACCACTGTTGGAGAGGATGTGGGGAGAAAGGGAACCTTCTACACTGCTGGTGGGAATGCCAACTAGTTTAGCCCTTATGGAAAACAATATGGACGATTCTCAAAAAACTAGAGGTTGATCTCCCATTTGACCCAGCAATAACACTGCTGGGAATATATCCCAGAGAAGCAAAAAAGTATAGTCAAAATGACATCTGCACTTATATGTTCATTGCAGCACTGTTTACAATAGCCAGAATCTGGAAAAAACCCGAGTGCCCTACAACAGATGACTGGTTGAAGAGACTTTGGTACATCTATACAATGGAATACTATGCAGCTGTTACAAAAAATGAGGTCATGAAGTTTGCATGTAAATGGATCAGCATGGAAAGTATCATGCTAAGTGAAATGAGTCAGAAAGAGAGAGACAGACATAGAAAGATTGCACTCATCTGTGGAATATAGAATAATAGACTAGGTGACTAACACCCAAGAATAGTAGAAATAAGTACCAGGAGGTTCACTTCATGGCTTGGAGGCTGGTCTCTCATTCTGGGCAACTCAGAGTAGGGAACACCAAGTAAAATGTGGTCAGAGGTCATGCGGGGGAAGGGTGATGCGTGCAGAATGTAGACTAGAGACTGAACACAATGGCCATGCAACACCTTTATTGCAAACCACAACACCTAATCAGAGAGAGAGAACAAAATGGAAGACCCTGCCATAGTGGCAGTATAGGGTGGGGGGAGATGGGACTGGGGAGGGTGGGAGCGACACTGGGTTTACTGGTGGTAGAGAATGGGCACTGGTGAAGGGATGGGTTCTCGAACTTTGTATGGGGGAAACATGAGCACAAAAATGTATAAATCTGTAACTGTACCCTCACAGTGATTCACTAATTAAAAATAAATAAATTATAAAAAAGGATATCTCTGTAGCATGCTGCAAAGTATTGGGATTTACCAAATAGAAAGCTACATTTGGCATATACCTTCTTTTCTTTCTTTTTTTAAAAAAAATTTTATTGAATCACCATGTGAAAATTTACAAAGCTTTCAGGCTTAAGTATTCATCATACAATGCTCAAACACCCATCCTTTCACCAGTGCACATGTTTCACCACCAAGAATCCCAGTATACCACCCTCCCTCCCCCCTGCCTATGTAGCTGATAATTTTCACTTTACTTTCTCTTTACTTTGATTACATTTAATATTTCAACATAAAACTCACTATTATTATTTTTAGTTCCCCACCCCCCAAACTCGAACCTGCTAAAAAAGGCAGCATTTGATAATTTGTTTTCCATTGCTGAGAGTGAAGAGATATGAGGTTGTGGCCATGTGGTTTTGGATTTCTGTATTTTAGTAACTAGGTCCAGGGAAATTTCTGTCAGAAATTGCATCATTGCAAGCTTGTACCTCTCTTTAGTGGTCCTTATAAGATGGTGTTCGCCATGCCGTGCCCCCCCCCCTGCCCCTGGAAAGGAAAAGCCGAGAGAGAAAAACCTTTCCCCTCCTGGGGCGGCATGAAGTCCTGGCTTAGTTCACAGTCTGGAGGCATTTCTGTAAGAAGCTGCTGGTACCGAAAGTAGTTAGATGGCCTCTGGGATCATGGATGTTCAGCAATGGAGGGGCCGCACATGATCTCATCTGGGCAGAGAGCAGCTTACCTTCTTTCCTTGATCATTCCATTCTCTTTAAAACTCATCTAATGTTTAAGATCTGCATTTGATGTTGACTTTGCTATACTCATCACAGAAAGAAGCAAGGGCTTCTTTGAAGCTCAGGTTATAACTGGGTTCTCATACTTAGTTTTGTTTGTTGGTTTGCCTGTTTAGGGGCCATACTGGCAGTGTTCAGAAGACCATAAGTAGTACTGGGGATAGAACCTGGGTTGGGCATGTGTGACGATAATGCCCTGCCCACTGTACTACCTCCATGGTCCTCATATTTAGTTTTTAATTGTTATTTACCCTTAGCTTTAAAAATATTTATATGGTTTGTGATTTTTTTCTTTTTCTTTTTCTTTTTTGGGTCACACCCAGCTATGCACAGGGGTTAGTCCTAGCTCTGCACTCAGGAATTACTCCTGGCAGAGCTCAGGGGACCATATAGGATGCTGAGAATTGAACCCAGGTCAGCTGTGTGCGAGGCAAATGCCCTACCTGCTGTGCTATCGCTTCATCCCCGATTTATTTTCATTTAATTAAAATTTTATCTTTATGTGGTACTGTGATTTATAATAGTTTGTTAATGGTGATTTCATATGTACGTCATTCCAACACCATATCTCTCACCAGAGTACCCTCCTCAACAAGGCCCCCAAACTCCCGTTTTAACCCTCTCCGTTCAGCATGACACCCTCTAACTTCATCCATGTCACTCTAAGTTGTATGATTTTGTCTTGTCTCACAGTTGCATAATATTCCTATAGATTTTCTATTGAATGGTGAAGCAAGTAGAAGACATAAGTACAATAATTTACGAAGAGGAGGTGGGGTGTGTAATGAGATTTTCTGAAGCTATGCTCTACAGCGGGGAATGTGGCCTAATAAAAGTACCAAGTTTAGACAGGGCTTCCAGTTTTTCAGAAAACTTAGTTGACTCTCAATGTAACATTCTTTGAAATTATTTGTGAAACTCTTTTCCCGTCAGTTGTTCTACTTTCAAGCTTCTTCTGAGATCCACCAAAACTTTAATTTACTTGTTCAGAATTAATACAAAAAATTAAGTCAACCATTTGCTACCAGATGGAAGCTTAGAGAAACAAGTGTAGAGGTAATTTTGACAAAGATGCAAATATGAGGAGAGAATTATTTCTTAAGCCACAGGAAGAATGTTCTTTTAAACTTATTTAGTAGGGCATTATGAATGAATATAAAAGCAAATACCTTCTGCACAGAGTTCAGACTGACTGGTATGAAAGCAGTCATTCTGAGGTTTTCAGTAGGAAGAAGCTTATAAGAGACAGGTGTGAAAGGATCATTTTCTGAGACATAAGAGAAATTCAGTTAGGCTCAACTTGAGTGTATTAAGAAGCACCACTTCAAGGGAAGGGAATTGAAATAATTTTGGGTTCCATATAGTTTTTTCTCTGAGAAATGGACTGGGTATGAGCAGATGCAGATTCCTTCTAGTCATCAACTACTTTGCTAATAAGACTGTAAGGTCCCAGCTGAGTTCTGAAAGGAGGTAAAGTGGTATGATACCCTTTAAGTAACAGTATTGGAAACAATGGGGGAAGGGGGAAGGAGAGGGGAGAGAGAGGGAGAAAGAGAGTGACTGTCACAGAGGTAGGATATGGGGGCAGGGAAAGGAGAGGTGGGTGGGATGGAAACAGGGGATATTGGTGGTGGGAAGTGTGTATGTGCAAATATGCACTGGTGAAAGATGGGTGTTGGAACATTATATGGGCTAAGACTCAATCATGAGCAACTTTGTAACTGTTCTTATGGAAAAAGGTCCCTGAAGGTTTGTGACTTCATCATATGTAGCATTGATGAATCATTGTAGAATTGATGAATCATTGTAGCCTCTTAGCCTGGAAAGGCCAGGATAAGAAAACGTGCCTTCCCTCAATTTACCTTAGCCAGATGATATTTGATTACAATGATAATATCTGTCAGCAAGTTTGGGTTGCTTACCCATTCAAGTGAGTTTGTGAATTTTTTTGTGGTGAAGATGCTGACAAGCGGGAGATTAGGGACAATAACAGATTTCCCTAGTCCAATACCCCAATAAGAGAGGGTAGGGTGCCTTTCATCCTCTATTAGTAAAAATGCCCTTTCAGTGAACTTTTCTTTTAAATTTCAAGGGCCCTTTATTTCTTCTAACTCTAAATAATTTATCCATGACTCCTAGTTTTAGAAATGTAGGAAGTTTTGTAGAACCTCATTCTTTCACTTTCATTTTTGGAGGAATTTCATTTATTCTCATCTATTATTACTCTTCTCCAATATTCTTCCTGTCTTTCTGGTGTCAATTGATAGGAATAAAAAATAAGTCCTTCCAGTGCCATCACGTCCAAGATATTTCCCAGTGGGATGCTATTCTCTGTGATTATATATAACTAAATTCAGATTTTTTATTGCTAGGTTTTATATATGCCAAGTGACATACTAATAAATCAGATCCCTGTTTAAGAGGGTGGGAAGAAGAGAAAAGAGGAATTAGCCAAAGTAGCTGAAAAGCTGATTTAGGTTTTCAAATTAACTCCTCAACTGATAATAGGTTTTGGTGGTCTAACTTGCTTTTGACTCTGATGAGATATCATCTTCACTCATCTTCTGCTTCACTGAATCTGGATTCTCAGTAGGCATTTTGAGGATAATGATTTTGTTTCTTAGTTTTCCTCTTCTTCTAAGATCACCTATCTTAGAAGGTGGAAAACCTATCCACCAAAATCGCAGTAAGACATTTCCTTCCATCCATATCAGGTGGGCGCTGTGCTTTATTATTTCTTCAATTTTCTTTCTACTCCCTCCCTTTTCAATGTTTGGGCCACACCCGGTGGTGTTCTGGAATTATCCTGGAACTTACTTGGGCATCACTCCTGACAGTGCTCAAGGGACCACACAGTGCTGAGGATCAAATGACAGTCTCCTGCACACAGAACAATGATATAGCGCTTCTTATATGATTTCCAACATTTCATTAAGAACATTTACCTTTCCTATTTGAATACTGCACTATAAACCAATACGTCTCAACTGGGTGCTCTATGACACTCTGAGGGTTCTCAAGATATTCCAAGGGCATCACAGATGAAAAACACATAAATTAGGAGTAAGCACAAGACTATGGGGGAAGCTCTATGGAAGAAATAGGAAGGAAACAAAGTTATATAGGGATGATAGGAAAAGGTTTCAAACACTGTGATAAACAAAGTGAGATAGGGAAGAGACCTAAAACAGAGACCAAAAATCATTATCCTTTTGTATATAGTCAGAGTCTCATATTTGAAACTCAGGAGTTCTTTGTAGAACTGATTGGCAAGGTGTTATGTGTAGGTCAGATATATAGCTACTTACAGTCTAATTTGAGACTTTAAAGAATCTGTTTTTCTTTTTTCCCAGGAAGGAAAGCTACTCAAATACCACTTAAATCCAAATTACTCTCGACCATCATCTGCCACAAAACCTGAGATTAGCTTCTCCTTTGGGATAAGAAATTGAAGTTCCTGCTAAAATAGAAATCTATTATTTTGGAAGATCAGATCCAGAGAAATTATTTGGTACTTGAGCCGATTTCATAAGCCTTCAAGAGGCTCTCATTTAATCATTGAATTGCCTCCTTAGAGAGTCACTTTTCTTTTGATGGGACTACTATGGGTCTCCTAATCAAAGAAAAGGAAAGTAGTAGAAGAGTTACCATGTGAATATGGATCAGAAGCTTGTTGACATTTCAGATAATAATGACAATGATAGTAATATGTTAAAGCTTTCAGACAAGATTAACCATAGTGGGGTTTGAGTGGGTGTCAGTTAAATTCTCTTCTTTCTTTCTTTTTTTTAATTAGAGTGCCATAGATATAGCCCAGAAACTCACATGCAAGGCATACTCTTGGCCACTGAGCCATCCACGATGATCCAGTTGAGTTCTCTTTTAAAATTTATGGAGTCACCATGAGATACAAAATGTGTTTATGTTCTTCTATATTAGAATCTTCTGACAGTTTTCTTTTTGCTATTTCTATTTTTCTTCTTTTCTAAGACCTTTATTCCCCAACTCTGTATTTCCAGATACTTTTATTACTTTATGTATCTCAACTGAACTTGTCTTCTTTTCTCACTTAGTTGCACATTACTTCTTTTTTCTTCCTATCATTATAGCTGTTTTACCATGTGATCTCATAATATAAAATTGGTCTATATTTAAACACCCTTTTTATTTATTAGATAAAATGGTTATTCCATGTTCAAAATCCACAAATCATACCAGATCATTAGCCTTTTGCTTTAATATCAGAAGCATCCTAAAATCAGTATCACTCAAAACTTATTTCTTCCTTTGTTCTATATTAGTGACTCTTTGGCAGAATAAATATTTTCCAGTGGAACATTAAATTCCAACTAATAAAAGCAGCAGCACAAAATTTATCTAGGTAGAATACTGGGGATATGTACTTTGTAATGAAATGAGGAAGTGATTGAGAATAATATAGAAATTCATCAGTTCTAGGTGTTGGGGCATCTCACTGAGAGGTCATATATGAAGATGGGAAAATTGGGACAAAGGTTAGGGTCAAGACGGGCCTCTAAGGAGAGGGTTCCAAAAGGTAGAACTGACAATGAATATAGAAAACCTTATAATCAACTTTTCTCTTTCTTGTTTGTCTTCAGTTTGTGTTTATAGAACATTTTATTCTTTTTTTGTTTTGTTTTGTTTGTTTGGTTCTTTTTTTTGGCTTTTTGGGTCACACCCGGCAATGCTCAGGGCTGACTCCTGGCTCTGCACTCAGGAATCACTCCTGGTGGTGCTCAGGGGACCATATGGGATGCTGGGAATCGAACCCGGATCGGCCGCGTGCAAGGCAAAAGCCCTACCCAATGTGTTATTGCTCCAGCCCCACATTTTTTTTGCTTTTTGGCGATGCACAGGGGTCACTCCTGGCTCTGCACTCAGAAACTACCCCAGCAGTGCTCAGGGGACCATATGGGATGCTGGGAATCAAACCCAGGTCAGCCGCGTGCAAGGCAAATGCCCCACCCGCTGTACTATCGCTCCAGCCCCCAGCCCTACAATTTATTCTTGTTAAGCAGAATAAATAACTACTAAATTTAAACTTACTATTAAGCTATCCTAATGATTATAGCTCACTGCAGCTTTTCGATTCTTTATTTAGGGGATGGAGGGGATTTGAGCCACACTTGAAGTGCTCAGAGCTTACTTCTGGCTCTTTGCTTGGGGACTGAACCCGGGTCAGCTGGAGTGTTTTGTACCTCACATTACCTCTTCTACCCACAGAGTCTTTCTAGAAATTTGCAGGAAATGAACTAGTTTTGTGTGTTTACATGTTTATGTAAATATATGCCAATTTCCATATTCATAGGAACTTAGAGCATAAATATTAGGTTGCAGTCAAAAAACTTACTAGCAGTGAAGATGTAGCTTAAATAGAAATAAAGGGTCTTTATTTTACTGGGGTATCACATTGCCACCAAGGGCGAGGCATGAGCTGGTATTGGGGATGAATAGGAGCCTGAACCTAGAGAATCCTCAGGATTTTCTCTCTCCGTCTTGTCCCTGCCTTCCTATTGGTGCTGCTCTCTTTTCCCCCACATGCCCCTCACTTTCCTCCCTCTGTTCTTTCTCCCTTTCTGCAGAGTGCTTTCATGTGGTAGAAAACACTTATCGCCCTGGTGGCTCTCTACACTTCTTGCCGCCCACAGAGACCCAAGCAGGCTCTCAGACACAGCCTCACATTTCCTGGAAAGTGATTCTGTTACCAGGTCCGGGTCTGAGTATGGCCTTTGGACAGTGGGTGGGACTTGGATCCTAAGTTCAAACACAACTACCTTGGGCTTCCCTTGGATCCGGCAGGAAGCTTCCCAAGAAGAGGGTTGACTTCTGGGCTTGGCAGACACACCAAAACATGTTCAATAAAAGTTAAAAAACAAAAACCCGCCAACTCATGTTTAGATTCTGAGCTTCTAGACTCTTACAAGGAAATGTTACAGACATTTTCTTTGTTGTTCCCATCAGTAGGAACTGAACCAATAAAACTAAGGGGAAGAGAACTATGACAGTTGATGCTCAAGAAATGTCATGATGCAAAGATGAAAAGATTGTTTTGGGGAAATTGCATGGAAATGAATCACAAATTATAATGACATATTTTTCTTTTCCATATAAATACACAGCTGACTCAGGTTCAATTCCTGGATCAACATATGATCCGCCAAGCCTGCAAAGAACCAAGACTCATGTGTGGTCCCAAACCAAGATTTTCAACAGCTGTAGTTTAAAACAGCCTTCTCACTTTTTAATACTGTTTTGGTTTGTTTTTTGGCTATACTAGCAGTGGTCAGGGCTTAACGACTACTGGCTCTGAGATTAGGGATCACTGCTGAAGCAGTTCAGGACCATATGAGGTGCCAGGGATGAAATGCAGGTCAGCCACATGCAAAGCCTTACCCCCTATACCAGTGCTTCAGGCCCACCATCTTCTTTTAATTTATTGTTTTATTGAATCACCATGTGGAAAGTTACAAAGCTTTCAGGTTTAAGTCTCAGTTATACAATGCTTGAACACCCATCCCTTCACCAGTGCACATATTCCACCACCAAGAATCACAGTATACCTTCCCCCTCCCCCCGACCTCCCCAGCCCCTCACACCGCCTGTGTAACTGATAAATTTCACTTTACTTTCACTTTACTTTGATTACATTCAATATTTCCACCAAAAAAACCCCTCACTATTATTCTTTGGAATTTCTCCCCCCAATGTCGGACCTGCTGAAAAGGAAGCATTTGATAATTTGTTTTCCATTGATAAGAATGAAGAGATATGAGGTCGAGTGGTCGCAATAGCGGCTGTGTGGTTTTGGATTTCTGTATTTTAGTATTTTAGTAACTAAGTCCAGAGAAATTTCTGCCAGAAATTGCATCATTGCAAGCTCATACCGCTCTGTTACTTTATATTCCACATATGAGTGCAATCTTTCTATGTCTGTCTCTTTCTTTCTGACTCATTTCACTCAACATGATACTTTCCATGTTGATCCTCTTATATGCAAATTTCATGACTTCATGTTTTCTGACAGCTGCATAGTATTCCATTGTGTAGATGTACCAAAGTTTCTTTAACCAGTCATCTGTTTTTGCGGGCCCATCATCTTTTAATATGACTTGACCTATAGCATTTCTAAATCTGAATTACAAGAAACACCTGCAATAAATCTGGTTTGATATATAAGACTCCTGGACTCCAGGCCAAGCTGTTTTCACTCGGGGCACCCCAGGGGGGGGCAGGTGAGAACCCTCCCCTCCCCAAGGGACCCAGCCCCAGCAGCTGACCTCCACTACCCAACCGCCATCACGTTCTAGGCTGCTTTCCGGAAGGCAATCCATTATAAGACACTTCCTACCCATTTTCCATAATTACCACACCATATTTGACGGAGTTCAGACAGTAGGTAACAAATCATAGAGAGCAATATATATATATTATATATATATATTTATGTATGTATACACACACACACACACACACACCTCTCGGAGAGCCGGCAAGCTAATGAGAGTATCTCGCCCATACGTGCAGAGCCTGGCAAGCTACCCATCGTGTATTTGATATGCCAAAAACAGTAACGATAGGTCTCATTCCCCTGACCCTGAAAGAGCCTCCAATCATTGGGAAAGACAAGAAATGAGAGGCTGCTAAAAATCTCAGGGCTGGGAGGAATAGAGACGATACTGGTGTCCGCTCGAGTAAATCGATGAACAACGGGATGACAGTGATACAGTGATACAGTGAATGATTATAGAGCTTAGAATTGCCTTGTACAGTATAATGGTGTTTCTTCATTGTTCAGGTACTTGATGGTCCCTTAATGTTTGGGATTGTTTTCTAAATTTTATTTTATTAAAGAATGTGATTTAGAAAGTCATTCATAGTTAGGTTTTTCTTTAGCTACGTATGAAGTCCTGCTTCTTGTTTATAGCTGATTATCCTGCCAAAACTAATTTAATTTGTCGGTGGTATTGTTCCATTTAAATTTAGTGGTCTGAGTTTAATGCGTTTGCAGTTCAGGTGGGAGAGGCATAATTCTCTTTTTTTATTTTAATGAGTGAATCACCGTGAAAGTACAGTTACATAGTTACAAACTTCCATGTTTGTGTCTCAGTTATATAATGATCGAGTACCCATCCCTCCGCCAGTGCCCATTCTCCACCACCAATGAACTCAGTATCCCTTCCCCCCCACCCCCCCACCTAGCCTCTGTGGCAGGGCATTCCCTTTTGTTCTCTCTCTCCTTTTGGGTGTTGTGGTTTACAGTAGAGGTATTGGGTGGCCATCGTGTTTGGTCTATAGTCTACTTTTGGCACACATCTCCCAACCCTAGCGGGCCCTCCCAACACCCTTTACTTGGTGTTCCATTCTGTATATGAGCTGCCTTTCCCCCCAGCATGGGAGGCCGGCTTCCAAGCTGTGCAGCAAACCTCCTGGTCATTATCTCTACTATTCTTGGGTGTTAGTTTCCTATTCTGTTACTTTTGCTTTTTTTCTTTTTGGGTCACAACTGCCAATGCACAGGGGTTACTCCTGGCTCTGCACTCAGTAATTACCCCTGGAAGTGCTCAGGGGACCATATGGGAAGCTGGGAATCAAACCCGGGTTGGCCACTTGCAAGGAAAATGCCCTACCTTCTGTGCTATCACTCCAGCCCGACCGATTCTGTTACTTAATGTTTCACAGATGAGTGCGATCTTTCTATGTCTGTCCCTCTCTTTCTGACTCATTTCACTTAACATGATACGTTCCATGTTGATTCACTTATATGCAAATTCCATGACTTCATCTTTTCTAACAGCTGCATAGTATTCCATTGTGTATATATGCCAAAGTTTCTTTAATCAGTCATCTTGTCTTGGGCACCAGGCTTTTTCCAGATTTTGGCTATAGTAAACAGTGCAGCAATGAACATACAAGTTCAAGTATCATTTCTACTACACCTTTTAGCCTAGGAAAGGCATAATTATTTATGAAAATGCCCACTGGGGGATTGTGATATTATTAGCAAAGCTGTGGTGGGAAATAAATAGTCAAGAGAGGGCATCTGAGCCTAAATAAATTTTAAATAAATTATAGAAATGAAATTATTTCTTTACAATTTTATTTACAAAATGTATTAAAACTTTGTACAATACCTCATAGCAATGAGGCTCCATAATTTCCCCCCACACATGCAATTTACACTTTTACGGCCATTAGTTTGCTTGGCAATTATTCTGTTCACTGAAGTACAGCTTTAACAACAAAAAGAAAAGAATTGAAAAAAAATCCTCAAGTTACTACCGCCAAACTCCCATAGCTTGAAGTTAGTAGCAGAAATTTGAAGCAATCAATGTTTTTTTTAAACATGCAAGTTTTTTTTAAAAATAACAAACCAATTTACCTGCCTCTTCATTCTCAGTGAAATTTCCTCTCTGAAAAACTGATTTGAGTCAATAAACATAAATTTATCTTTATCCAGTGCCTATGAAAACATTTGTGTGTAGGTTGGTTGGTTTGTTTTACACAACTTCATATTCACACAGCATTAGCTTCCCACATTGGGACATTGTAGCATTCAAAAGTTGAAAATCACAGTTTCATTAAAACAAAACAGAACAAAAACACAACAGGTTTCTCTTTTTTTGTTTTTGTTGTTCAATATCATTTAAAAATTGACAAGTGAGTTATTTGCTTATGACACCCTTTTGGAATGAAAGTCTATATTACACTTTTCTGGAAACATTTCCTTGGAACAAGACTTCTTCCTTTCTTTTCTGAAGTCAAGAGCAAATATGCAGCGAGTTAACTAAGCATCTAAGGGTCATACTTGGGAAATGAATTCAAGCTCCAAGTTTTTACAGTCTGGAAACTTCTCGATCCACATCACTGATGAGAGCATACTACTGAACTACAGAAAGCATACGTCGTTATATAGGAGGTAATTAGTGAGCAGAGGCTATTTCCTCAGACTGTTCTGATGATGCCAATGGCAGGTACACAATTAGTTACTTGATAGCCCATGGAACAGTGGAGCGATCTTCTGAGAGAGTCAGTAGAGAGATTGCTCCAAGCAAGGACCTGGGAGTGATGCTGAGGCCCTCAGTTTAGCAGTAGGCTTGGGAATGCATTTTAGTCTTTGCAAACTAGGAAAGGATACATGCAGTCTGATGGAGAGCCACGGGCAGTAACAGGCAACAACTGGTAAGACAGACCTAGCAAGAGTAAAGTCAGGTTGAGAACTATGGTCTGCACTCACTGGCCTGCCTTGAAACCCGGTCCTGTCTCCATGGTATACACTTGAAAGGCATACTTAGCAGAGAAAGCAGAGCTGAACACAGTGTTGTTTCTGAGGAAGATATTCTAAACACATTTGGGAGTATAGGCAGCTTTCCCCTCACCTCAATGTGAAATAATGCAACTATATTGACTAATAGTTCACACTGGAGCAAGAAAAAACAGATCTGTCGGCGAAATTCCAGGCTTGGAAAACCTGGGATCCATTTTAGGAAAGCACCTAGAGGTTTGCCTGATAGTGCCCATCCCTTGCTATGCACAGAAGACAATTTTGAAAGCTCTGTTAATCCCTTCACCAAATGCGAAGTTACCAAAGCATTTTCACAAGACCAACATGAGGACACAGAGAAGTCACCATTTAGTCCCTCCTCAAAAGTATTTGAATTTTCTAAGTCTTGCATTTACTTTCTAAAGATATACACATTTCAGCAATGTTGAGAGGAAATAGGGTGCACAGAATATCACCACCAACAGGAAATACCAAAAACATCTGATCAGCAGATCCTAGAAGAAATGCCAGTCCGTCTTCCCAATCACAGGGAGTCAGAAATCATATTTTTTTTAATTAGGAGGAAGTAATCATTTTAGCTAAGATGGGCCTATTTACTGAATTGGAATTTTAAATTTGTATGTGTGTATTAAAGAACATGGTGTTTGTGTTTGTATACTGTGCAGTGGTATCAAAGAATGGCTTTTGTTGATTTGACTTTTTTAATAAGATTTTTTTTTTCATACTGGAATCTTGCATGTCCATTTTTTGTTGGTTTTATGTTTATTTTTTTCAAGCAAAGCAAAAAAATTTCAATGATGGTTTCCATTGTCACAAGTCTCAGAGTGTTCCATAAGGCACTGAAGGAAAAAAAAATCAGTTTTTCCTATTGAAAGGTCATTGCACCATCAGCAATACTCGTGTCATGCCCGGCATCAAGGAGAGTGAAATCTGGCTCAGGATCCTTGAAGCAGCCACGTTTTCGGTGATTCCTCTTGTCACATGCCTCCATTGGAAAGGGATCTGCAATGGCAAGGGGGGGATTTAAATTTGAATGGACTTTCTAGTGGGAATTGGGGAGTTTATTACGGTTCAGTCTATCTTGGACAAGAACCATGACTGTTTTCTTAAATTCGCATCTATGGGGGACTCTCCCTGTTTCACTAGATTTACATGATGAGTCTGTTCATATTCTTCCATTTGATGTAAATGCTTTGCAGAAGATAAAATTAGGCATAGTCACTACTGTGTATTGTACTAATGAATACAAAGGTATTACATGAATTCTATCTAAAGACATTGATAATTTTGGATAGTCTTAGTAGCAAGTAAACATAGATGTTCAGGACAACTATACTGAACTGTGTACTCTTACTACAGAACCTGTGACAAAGGAGTAGTTATAGAGGGCAAAAAGCACTCTGTGACTTACTGGATTGAAATCTATTTTGAGTGAGAAGAAAATGTGCTGCTCATTGAAAGTAGGTGTCTGCTTGATTTTATCTTAATACCTACAACCTTAGTTATTAAAGTCAGTAAGCAGTGCATGGATTTTAAAATTACTAAATTCCAGGAAAAAGAACAATGATTCTGTAAATAGGTTTGGCAGTCAAAGGGGTTTTGCCTTGATATTATGGACATGATTGAGATGATGACACTGCCCTTGTATTGACATTTTGATTAGTATAGTAGTGCAATTCATTTGCCCTTAAAGATTTTGTTCTGCCTTTCTTCAAACCCACATCGCTCCTTTTCATCCTTTCCATCTACATGAATGGAATAATTTTTTCTCCTGACTAATACTGAATTTTATCCCCAAGGAGTGAGTGATCACTATCTACTACTGGCCTTGGATTAAAAGTATCTGTAATAATGTCAAAAGTGCATTTGATTGAGGCCTAAAGCTCCAAAATGGCAGAATGATGCTAAGATGAAAATAGGAAAATATCTTATTTGAAATGCTTAGAATTCTGAGTCACATCTATCCCAGAATCTTGGAGAAAGTGTGTTTGCTATGGCAGAAAGATCCGTGTCACCTCCTCCCTCTCCATTGGGATGTTGCTACCTAGCCATAAATGTCTTTAGAGGCCATGAAATCTTTTTGTTTATTTTTTGAGCCACACATCACTGTGCTCAGGGTTACTTCTGGCTCTACATCTAGCTCTACATTTAGGCATCACTCCTGGTGCACTTGTGGGGGTCATATGAGAAGAAAGAAGAGAGGAGAGAGGAGATACAGAGAGAGAGGGGGGTGGTGATGGGTGGTGCAGGAGGGAAACTGGGGACATCGGTGGTGGGAAATGTACACTGGTAAAGGGATGGGTGTTAAGACATTATATAAGGGAAAGCCAATCATAAACAATCTTTTAACTGTGTATCTCACTGTGATTCTATAAAGACATTTCATAAACAAAAATGCACTGCATGAACAAAATGTATTTTCTAGGAAAACTAAATAAAATTGTCATAGAGGAAAAATGGAATTATTTTTCTTAACTTTAGGTATCTCAAGGTCTTCAAATTAGAAGTATTTCAAAACCGTTTTTGAAGAAACCAAAGAAACCAGAAGTATTTTTGAATGGCATGAAGGAAAGAATGTTTTTTATTTTATGTATTTATGTATGTATTTATTTATTTTTCTTGTTTTTTTTTTGTGCCACAAAATACTCAGAGGTTTCTCCTGGCTCTAAATTCAGGAAGTACTCCTGGTAGTGCTCAGAGGACCATATGTGATATTGGGGACAGAATCTGGGTTGGCTGCATGCTAGGCAAGTACCATGCCTGCAGTCCTATCACTCAGACCCCTGGAAAGAATGTTTATTTAAACAATATAGCCAATTGTAAATTATGGTGAATCTGAAATGCTTGTTGGTTGGTCACATTCCAAGGCATCATGAGGGCCACTCACTCAGTGTTTGGTCAGTAACCCAGAGATGTATCGCATAGTGAAGAGTCCATCTGTTCTCTAGGGTTCTGGATCTGATATGTATTCCCGTGAGTCAAAGGATCTTGTATCTATTCTGACCACAGCAACTGAGTGAAGACCCCCTCCATTTTTCAATAATGTTCTTTTTTTTTGATCAAATTTAATTTCATCATATTTTTAAAGTTGAATTTCCTTTGAGTCAGTCTTTCTGAAAAGATTGCTGTTATCACAAATGCCTGGGGCTAGCTCTAGTAATTAGCAATAAAAGTAGAATATCAGAGTTTCTCTCAATTTGTGTCCTTGAGTAGAACTTGACAGTCTGGGTCAACCAAGAGAACTAGAAACCTAATACTAATTAAGTAACTGATTAGTAGTCACTAGAAAGTTTTCCAGATCTTGGAAAACAAAAGAAGAATGGACAAGTAGCTAACTCTTCATTTAATCAATGTATTCCTAACATTTCATCAGCAAACTGTGAACAGCAAATGGGTATTTTATTTCCTACTTAACCTGCTTTGTGGCTCTTTAAAAATTAAAAAAAATTGTAGGGTATGTAATTGCAATAGTGTTAAAATTTATCATATCAACGTTCAAAATTACTGCACTCCACCACCACCAAAGTCCCAGAACCCTCCACTACTGTCCCTACTTGTCTTCTAGTCTGATCTTCTCCACTGACCTTCTCTGTTTTGCTGTTGGTTCTGGATTCTAATGTCAAGGGTTTGTCGTTGTTTGGTACTGTATATTCTCTTATTCTGACTCTCTGTATTCCACGTATGAGTGAGATCAAATTGTATTTGTCTTTCTCACTCTGACTTATTTCACTTAACACGAAATTTCATTTAAATTCCATTGACATTACAGAAAACCGCATGCTTTCGTTTTTTTCCTTATAGCTGCAAAGTATTCCACTGTGTGTATATACAACTTCTCAATTAATTTCAGAAGTTGAGCATTTGGGCTTTTTCCATATCTGGGATATTGTACTATAATAAGTACTGCATTGAGCATAGGTGTGCATGCGAACTTTCAAATGAATGTTTTTTATTGAGTGAGGGATAGATGCCGAGAAATGGAATCATTGGGTTTTATGGGAGTTCTATTATATTTTTGATAAATCTTCATACCATTTTTCTTATAGGTTGACAGGACAACATTTCCATAAGCAAGGAATGAGGGTTTCTTTCTCACCATATCCCTGCCAATTGCTTTGTGCTTCTTAACTGACACCTGCAAAGTTTTCCCAGTATCCCCTAAGGCATTTCCAACTAGTTTAGAGACTAGTTTATGTTTGAGGAACATATGTATTTGCAGAGGTTCTCTTTTCATCTTAGGGTTTGTTGTCAAGGTGGTAGTTAACTGGTTAGGAACTTCTTCCTTCTTTTCCTCTTCCTATTCTCTTTCTCTCCTCCTCTTCTTCTTCTTCTTTATTTTCTCCCCACTCACTTTCCTTCCTTTCTTTCTTTAAGCTATATGCTCTGCAATAATGGAATCTTACTACTTCTCTTTTTTAGGCTTTTTGGTTCACACCTGGTGATACTCAGGAGTTACTCCTGGATCTGCACACAGGAATTACTCCTGGTGGTGCTTGGAGGACCATATGGGATACTTGGGTTCAAACTCAGGTTGGTCTCATGTAAGGCAAATGCCTTATGCACTGTACTATCACTCTAGTCCCTTCTGACTACTTCTTGAGCCAACAATACCAATATGACCTGAGAGATTGTGAGAAATGTATAATCTAAGGCTTTATTCCAGACTTGCTTAATCAGGATCTTCATTTTTTATAAGATTTTCAAGTAGTTCACATGATCATTCACACTTGAAAATCACCTCTATGGAGTTTTAATAAGAAACTATGGTAGCTGGAGAGTAGGGATATAGATTCCTACATAGATAGAATGGCTAATAAAAATGTACAGAAGTGTGTGACCCTGATGTCTGTTTCTAAAAGATTTGTTCCGTGAAAAGTAGGAGTGGTTGAATATGTAATTTCTTGTTGAGTACCTAATTGGTATACATGGAGGCTTGTGAAGTCCCTCAATATGTTTTTTTCTTAAAAAAGTAGGATATTCTCAAGATATGATCTCTATTTGATAAGACATCATTGGGGTTTCAAGGTTCCTGGAGACCAAAAGGTCATAGATGGTTAGAGGTAACATGGTTTAGCAAAGAATAAATCTATGGGAAGAAAGCCTGGATTCTAGTTCCAAAATTACTAATACCTACGGGCTAGAGCAATAGCACAGCAGGTAGGGCGTTTGCCTTGCACGTGGCTGACCCAGGTTCGATCGATTCCCAGCATCCCATATGGTCCCCTGAGCACCACCAAGGGTGATTCCTGAGTGCAGAGCCAGGAGTAGCCCCTGTGAATTGCCAGGTGTGACCCCCCAAAAATACTAATACCTAGTTGTGTTGCTTTGAATAAGTCACTTGATATGACCATGTCTTAGTTATCTGAAAGGGAAAATGCTTTCTTAACTATTATATCTAATGTGAACTTGGAAAACTGCTATGCATATGTAAGGTGTATTATTTATTTGGATGCCAGTATCTCAGAATTTAAGATAGTTATATAATACTAGAATCATCCATGTACTACTAGACTATGGAAAAGCAAGTAATGTTTCTTGGCTTGTATTTTGTCTATGTAATATACCTAAGAGTAAAATAGTTTAAGTACATTGGAACTTTAAATGTTTACATGCAAAGAACGCTAATGACAGATGAATCCATGCATTGTGCATTCTGTAATGCAATGGGAACACTTTGCTACTGGGTTAGCTCAGGATAATGAATCTGTGTGGCAATAGCTGAGTCTGCAGTAGGATAAAACAACAAGCAACTCCATTAAACAAGATAATGTGTGAAGGTGTGGTGAAGACACACGATTTATTTGGGTAAAATATTGTTTGAAATGGATGGAATTTAGATCTACAGGATGAAATATGTGGAGGTCAAAATGCAAATGCATTTGTAGACATTCATGTGTGCTGACATTGACTCATGAGGTCAAAATTATGCACCTGAAATGAAGGCTATGAAGTTGCTAATTGTTAATTTCCACTTAGTATGGGTATTTTAATGATGACAGATGCATTAGAATGAGTCTGTGTTGTCTTCTAAACACTTCCAGGATGGAGATATCTATCTAATTCAAGCTTTCCTGTGAACATATCTGAGTTACTTTTACGGTTTAGGGTGTAACTGCCAGATTCAAGGTGCTATCAGTTAGGTTCATATAAGTAACAGTCTGGGGGCAGCCAGCATCAGGGAACCTAGATTGTCTTTTGGGACACACTTACCTGAACATAATTCCAAGAAAGAGATAACAAAGGAGCTTTAAGATAAAGAAATTATCTCAGTTTTTCAATTAAGAGAACCATATGTAAGGCTTGCATTTCTCAAGGTGGCAGTGCCTCAGTGTTTGGGGGGCCACATCTAGCAGTACTCCTGGCTATGTGCTCAGGAATCACTCCTGGTGGGTCTTGGGAGGCATATGGGGTACTGGGGATCAAAACCTGGCCAGCTGTGTGCAAGGCAAACTGTTCTATTGCTCCAGCCCCCACTCCTCATTTGAACATAATTACTGGAGAAGCTGCTCCCACGAGAGCTGTGCACTAATGGTAGCCCTAAACACAGGTGGCTATTGAACACTTGATAGTGTCTAAATTAAGAGAAGATATACCATAGTATAATATGTATCACAGATATGAGGCCTTTGAAAGAAGGGATGTAAAATATTTCATTTTTACATTGATAATAATGTGAAATATATTTAAGATTAAACAATATACATCATTAAATTAATTTCATTTGTAGTTACTTCAAAATGTGACTGTTAGCACTTAAAATTGCACATGCAGTTCACATAAGGGACTCAAAAATATTTCTATCAAACAGTGCTACTCTAGAGAGTTCCTTTTCCTTTTGGGTCAGAGAATACAATTAAAACACAACTAAGCTATTAGAAAAGCACTACTGCCTGATAAGAAATCACAGTCATTGCTTTCAAAGAGTTAAATGGTTGCAAAGAATAAGCATTACTATAACACTAAACAAAACTAAAAACAAGCAGACAAAACGAAGGGATTAACATATAGACATGTAAGGCTGATTAGTTTACTAGACCTTAACCGTACCCCTAGATCTTAACACTCTCTGTTCCATACACGTTGTAGCCTTCTCTGTATGTAGCATAATTTTGAGTGTTGGTGGCAGGAGCAGGCTTAAAGTTTTGGGTGTTCTTTGTGAGTTTCATGCGTTTGGACTCTGCCCGTGATTTGTAACAGAATTCTATCAAAGCCACCATCATGGCCAGCCCCAGACCTCCGACCAGTATATAGAAAACGCCTGCCACATTGCTCAGGCTGAGAGCGCTGGTCTTGTCCTAAGAGAAACGAACAACACGATTAGTTCTTGGGGAAAAACAAAGACAATGTGATATTATAATACATTACAATAATACAGGATAGTTCTAAGTCATAAAATAACTAAACATTGATGTAAGTGTTGACTTAACTCTGGCAACTGACTGATATTTCACAATGACCAGCAAGAAGGTAGACTGTGCCTCTGTTGACAATTTTGATCCTCACCTAAATGTTCTTTTATTTTGGGTCATTAAGTTCTTTAGTACCTCAAAATGGTGTCTGCAGTGAAATAAAACAACACTCAGCTATGGGAGCAAAAGTGTAAACACAAGTACAATTTATTCCTTTGCTAGTCTTTATAAACAGCATTTGCCAGAGTTGAGCTATGACATAGCTCTATAAATGTAAAACTCTTTTTATTTGGGAACTTGAAGCACTCTTTCCCCTCTCTGACCCGCAATTCGCCTTTTCCCCTTGTCCTCCCTGTGACAAACTTGTCAACACCTGCTCCTTAGGACACCAGGTGAGGATATTAGAGGTTCCTGCTTTTCTTATCTGGGGAGTTACTTCACAAAGGTTGGTTTGAAAAGGATTAACTCTCCCCTTTCCCCCAGTGGCTGAGAAATTGTCTCTTTGGAGACAGGTCACTAAGTTCTCAGTCCCAGGGCACCAAGTCTTTGTGTTGCTGAAACCAACACAAAGAATTAGCTCCCTTCCAGCTTCCAGATTAAGGAAACTGTCTGGAGGACCTATTAAGTCTTGAATTGGCTCCATATCAATGAGAAAAGCTTTTCTGATGATGGAAAAAATCAGTTATATTTTAGTTTTTACTCCAGAAAATTGGGAAACAACTAGAAGAAAATACTACACTTACTATATTTATAGGTTTTTTATTTAAAATGGGGGAAAATGAGGAAGCTGGTCAGTGACTTTCAGGTCAAAGTGTGTAAACCTGACTAAGCTATCTATCTGTATGAAAAAGCAAAAACTGAACTGCTGAACAATGAAAAGAAAAAATAGTGGTGCCTTGAGCCCTACCTTGAGGTAGGACACACCAAGGGCCAGGAGCCTTTCTTTGAAAAAAATAAAATAAAATAGCATTTTGTAGTCTTTTTAGAGGAAAAGCAACCATTTTGCTGCTGAGTGCAATTTATTGTAATATCCAAATTGTCAACTCAGTGAGCTGAATATCTTATTCAAGAATAATCACATATGAGCAAATATGGCCTTTACAAACACTCAAGCTCAGTGGCTCGCCAGTTGTGGTATCGTTTAAAGAATTAAATCTAAAGATTATATGGACAGGTCCTGATTCTGTTTTTATAGAAACCATTCCTATAGCTCTTATCTTAATAAAAGGCCAATTGGAATTGAGTTGGAAGGTCCATAAGGGGTGGTACAGGCATGTCTTATATTTATAGCAACTTTCCAAATAGTCACTGTTCTAGAGTAAATGACAGCCAGATAAGTGGTAAAAATCGCCGTCTTATGAAAAAATGGAACATCACCTTAATGAGGATAATGAAGATATCTGCAAGGGTGTTCCACAGTCCATTAGGAAATGGACCAGTTTCTGGAAGTCCTCCCTCTGCCATTAAATTTCTATATTTATATGGTATTTGATGGAGGAAAATACCCTTTGACATAACCCGTGTAAGCTCTAGTAACAGCAATGGTTTCAAGTTCCATGTATTTAAGGGTCATAAAATTCTGTGTTGTGAAATGTGGAAAACCAGTAGCAAAATGGTTCACTGCACGGGGGAAATGAGTGGCATTTCATGAGATGAATTAACTGATACCACAATATTAGTTAAAAAAAAAGATAAGGCAAAAATTGAAACTAAAAAGAACTTTCTTAGGGGAGCAAAGGGGGCAGGAAGGAGGCGGGGAAGAGTGTTTCATGCTTATCAATGTGATGTTATCCAGACAATGTATATACCCTTGAGGAACATGCGACTAAATTTTAAAAATATTACGTACAGAGATTCAAATGACACCTTTGGAAGAAAGAAATGTGACAGACTTAATATTTGAGATTTAATAGATGTTGAACTCAATAGGTAGCTGGGAGGGGGATAATCATTATGCTAACAGAGACCAGTCTTTGCTATTTATTCTTGGTTTCAGATGAGACTGATATAATATATTAATAATCAAAGGAATTTACAACTACAAAGTCTCTGGCACTGCAAGTGATTAAAAAAAAGTACTGTCACAACTGGATCTTTATATAGTTTTTCTTGTTTGTCTCTTTGGACTTTCAAAATGTGAAATACAGTAAAACCACCTTATAACACAGCTCATTTAGTTTACAGTTTTGGAAGTGTGGTGGGTCAAATTGACTTCCCTAACCATAACAATATCACTAGATCAACAATAGATACCTTTAAGGCTATTGTTTGCCTTATTCCTTTCATGCTGGTGTTATAAAGGGGTCCCACTGTGTTAGGGAGTGTGTTTTGGGAAGGAAAGCCATTTCAGGGTAGAAAATAAACAGTGGTTCAAAATGTGATTGCTAATCAGTACAAAAAGACCTTCAGCGACTGACCTTACTCCCGGAGTCCTTGGCTCCACATTCCCCCTTATCGTACCACCATTTGTTTTTCAGCTTGTCTAAGATGCCTTGTTCACTGAGTTTCAATACTGCAAGGTTTACAGGCGTTCTTCACGTGGGAAATAACATAAATAACATTATATTATGTTATTTTATGTTATTCAAGCTTCAAACTACTTTAAAACTATAGAAAGCGATAAAGCAGGGGGCCCTGGCCACAGAGTAATTTTAGACACTGCAGGCAACCTGAGCATTACCTTATAAAAAGTTAACACTACAGCAACGCTATGTTTACCAGGGCCTGCCCATATCGCTTTGAGTAATCGGCACACACTGTTAAATAATGAGGATAGAAAAACAGGCACTCTTCAGATCGGTGGTGTGTGGTGAGGAGGGTCTCCCCTCAAGTGACAATCGTCGGCGGCAGCTTGCAGTAGCTTCATGAGAGAGTTGTGTTAGGTTTGATCTAACCGGGTGTCTTGTTGTACTTCCAGACAGAAAGCAAGTTTTGTGGAGGAGTAGGGAAGGAAACAGGGCAAAAAGTGGGTATTGCCATATTGTGGAAGAAGACGAAAGGAAGAATCCCAACAGAATAGAAAATAATCTACATGAATAACATGCCTTCTGGTTAGTTGTCCCTTGTTACACAAATCTGTTACCAAGGTGATAATGAGCTCAGAAAGAATTGTAGTTCTATGTACATGTATTTATTCACACATTCTCTAGTCTTATGCATGTACTCATCTTAGTATGAAAGGTGCAAAATGGAACTCTTAGTTTTTAGCAGTGAGATTGAAATGGTATATGAATTCATTTTTAGTACAGAGTAGATATGTGTTTAAATACCTGTGGTCAACTTGGATCACTCAAGGATGAATGGATTGTTTCATCATTGATATGGTATGGCCTAGCATGGCTTGCTGTCTCTACTACTGTGTATAGCATTGTTGAGGGATAGTTTAGGTACGCTTTTCTAGTAAGATAAAACTTCCTCAGCTGAGAGGCTAATACATCCCCAAAAGGTCAGATCCCAAATAGATCTCTGCCTCTTAAAGTAGAAGGCAGAGTCAGTGGTCAAAATTGGGATACATGACTGGTATTAAGAAAAAATACTTTAGCGTAGCAATTTCTTCAGTGATAAAATGGAAATGAGGACTTTTACTTGGTCTTTTTTTCTAGATGTAATACATTTTGAATGAAGTGTCTCTAATAATTTTGGATAAGAATGCATTATGTATTGAGAATGGCACATTCTATCATTAGGCAATAGACTACTGTGATCATATTCATATGAAGGATATTGCCAATCCTATTGCATGTTGTTTTGCTATCAAATACATAGTAAGAATGGTGACAACATTTAACTATGACTATGCCATATAATTTCTTAGCTTACTTTTTAAAGAAGTTGGACACAGAAATATATCCAGTTATTGACAAGATTTCCTATAGTCACAGAGAATTTTTGAGCCTTTATCAGATCAAATTACTAAAGCCTATTTCCTTTCTTTCTTTACTCTTGAGATAAGAGAAAGGTATAAATTTAAAAGTAATATGAAGTTTCAGAATATTTGATACTTGAAAAGCTGTAAACTTTTAGAGTCTGGGGGGAGGTGATTACATCTTAATTGAAAATGGAGGACTTATAAGTCAGAATATCTGTGTTTTATATCTCATCAGGAAACTGAAGTCCTTTTATACTTTAAACAATCAATGCTTAGGACCTGACACTTCTCAGATATTAGCCAGAGTTGCCTGGCTAACAAAAAATGCTAAAATTTTAGAACCCCTCTAAAGTATTATTGGCAGTGAAAGTTAGAAAACTTAAAGGACAGACAGACCATCTATGGCTCTTAAGTAAGTGTTGTGTCCTTTATTCCCCAATGTATGCCCTCCACCCTCTCTCTTTCCCACTATTACTTTTTTGTTTTATCACTACTGCTTTTCCCGCCTGAAGTGAGATGCTGGCAGCCATGCTCAGGATCATGATATAAGCTCAGGTTGCACAACAGAAAATTTCCAACGGTATATGGGCTTGATTCTAATCAAACAATGCAAAGAATTTCTTCTCAGGTTTCTGGGCTTGTTCTTTTCTTACTGCAAATGGCCCATTATCTTCATGCTGCTCTCTGACTAGGCTCTTACTGGGACATTCCTCCATCAAGGTATTATATACTTCAAATTACTTCATTCAATTCAATTCAACAGCTGCCCTTGCTAGATAGCAATCATGGAGCAGTCTGATTAAAGACACTCACATGAGGGTCCGAATAGAGATGTCTCTCTAGAAATTCTGGTTTTGAAAGAAATTTTCAACCTGCAAGTTGAGCTAGATCAATAAAAATGTGATGTGTTAGTTTCAAGCAGTAGTTCTCATTGTGTGGCCCAATGACTCCTGAAGGATCCCTGAAGCCTTTTCATCAGATAAGGCTGTGCATCAGAGAATAATTATTAAGGTATTAAGGTATTTCTTGTCCTTCTTACACATTGATTCATGATGTACAGTAGTTTCTTGGATGCTATATGATATGTGACCACAACAGATTGAGTAAAGAATCAGAAATAAGAATTTTTCTCTTATATTAAGCTAGATATTAGAGAGATTCACAGCAATAGTATAATTCAACTCCTCACTAATTTGTTTTTGTTTTCAAAAGTTATTTTTCATAACAGTGTGCTTGTTATCTAACATATATTGAGTTTAGAAATGCTAAATTATGCATTCTTTAAAAATGCTTCCTTTGAATTTATTATAGAGTAAATATTAATAAATCTAGCATGCATAAACATAATATTGGGGGATTTTTGGAAGAGAAAAGACTTTTCCCACCTGGTATTATTCTGAGTTGCCACCATCCATCTTGCCAAAATTCAGGCTCATATGCCAGCAATTTAACAGTCTATTTTCTGACACATGGGCCTATTTCTTAGGCAGTCCAGTGGCTTCCATAGAATGCCTAATTCTGCTCAGTAACTGTTCTCTAATGGCCTCCACAGTGGCAGAAATTCTCAGATGGGGGTTACTTTGTTCTCTATTGAACATTTGACAATGTTCAGAGTTATATTTCATTGTCATAACTGAATAGAGAGGGAATGTTGGAGTATCTAGTGACTAAGAGTCAGGGACACTGCTACATACCCTACTATGCTACATACCCTACTATACCCCACAAACAAATCCTGAGATGTTGATTGTATTGAGAGTGGAAAGTCCCTGCTTTTGATCAGCCAGACCTTATCTGAGATGTTCCAGGACTTTAGAGAAATATGAAAAATTATATGCTACTAGAAGCCTAGTTTTTTTTTTCTTTTTGGGTCACACCCAGCAATGCACAGGGGTCACTCCTGGCTCATGCACTCAGGAATCACCCCTGGCGGTGCTCAGGGGATCATATGGGATGCTGGGATTTGAACCCGGGTCGGCCGCGTGCAAGGCAAACGCCCTACCCGCTGTGAAGAAGCCTAGTTTTTGATTGGAAAAAAATCACAGGGCTTATGAAATCTGGCAGTGAACCAATATGCATTTAGGAACTTCTAAATAAAAATGAAGGAGAAAAACAAACATTTTAAGCAGCAGCACAGCCAAGGAGCATAAAAGCTGTAATCAGAAATCACATATAATAACACTTAACAAGGTTAGGATAGCTGCCAAGAAAAAAAGAGAGTACTTTAAAGGCCGAATCTCTGGGAACTATGTGCTATTCAGGGGTAGAATAAATCCCCAAGATGGCAGAGAAAAACTGCTTTTACTCACACAATTTTCTCTACTACTAGCACCTTATCGGTTGCATTGCCAAGTTCAACTGAAATCAATTGAATGTATTGACACTCCAACACACACATCAGTATCGTTAATATCATTATCAGTTCAGAAGAGTAAGGATTCTACATAAAACACTAGAAAATAGAAATGAACCAAGAAAAGGGCTTCTACAATAGATGCCTTTTCTAAAATAGAATAATTGTCAGTATTACCCAAACACACATATATTCCAGTATTTTAAATGAAGTGGAATCAAATAAGTATTTGGTTATTTGGAGTATTACTTTCTCCATTAAGCCATTTCTGTTCCCCTCTCCAGTATTTTCTTTCATCACCTTCTTCTACCTTATTATTTACGCTCATGTTTTATATCTCCTACTGTATGTTTCTCAAAAATTGGAACTATCATTTATGTAATTATGAATTTGTATTCCCTCTTAGAATAGCTGTCTCGATAAATATTTATTGACTAGAAAACTCAATTTTAGGATTTTGTTTTTTCAGTATGGCACCTGGTGTAGTTATTATCATATTTATTGTTATGGTTAATCAAGTTTAACGATCACTCCAAGAAGGTAAATTTATGGACACTCTAAGAAATTGAGGTATAGATAAATTAAGTAATCTGCTTAAGCCTGCAAATTTTGGGTCAGAGCAGCAGGAAAATTAACATATATCCAAATCTATACTATGTGAAACACAAAAGCACAGCTGCCTTTTATTTTTTTTTTGAGCTTCGATGTTCATAATAATCTTTTTCTTAGAAACTACCAAACTCCAAATAACTATCACCCCAGCAAGGCATATCTTGCAGCGGGGGCCTTTTACTAATAGTGCAGCAATATTTCTCCAGGGGAATGTTTTAGAACAATTACTGCAGGCCTTAACTGGCACACCTTAGAGAATTCTAAGTCAGAAATATTTATTGTACTCACCTCAATAGAGAACGAAAGAATTAAACAAAGTAGGTCAGATTTATATCGTGGAAATTAGTCAGGCATTCTCCTTTCTGAAGGGCTAGCTATCAATTTTATGCTGAGTAGAGCCCTCCTGAGAAAAATACATGGGTTGGCAGGATTAAGGAGAAAGCTGGAGAGGTTTTCAATATAAATTTTAGGAAATCTGAGACTTTCTCTTGTCCAAAAGTATTTTGTTCGCTGGTACCTGTAATTTTATGGTGATAATTTCATACCTTTAAGGTTGAGAAACATTCCGTGCTAAAATACAAATCTATCCAGGAAATGGGAAATAAAGCAAAGAATAGCTTGTTTACAAACTCGAATTCTATGTTTTTAAAAACATGTTTGTGGTGGGAAGAGGGTCATGTTCCCTTTAGGAAGATCTAAGTCAAATGGTAAGAATAAATGTAAATTATTCATTTAAAAGTATGTGAAGGAAGTGCTGACCTATGGCAGGTTAACAATTCTTAAACGTGGAAAACAATTATGAGTGGTATATATATTTTTAAAAAACAAATGGGGTAGTAATGTAATCTATAATACTTTGACAATGAGTCCTATTTTTGAAGAAAACATAACTGACGATAAGTTTGCATTTATGCCTACCATCCACACCTGTCAGTAACTAAGTTAAAAAGAGGCTATGATCACTAATCCAAGACACCTAGACCCAGGTGATGGTTATCTAAGTTCCTCAATCATTCCTGTGATATACTAAATAGACATGTAAAATCTTATTGATTATCACTGCTGTAGACAGAGGCAGTTTTAGGATAACACTGCAACTGCCCCCAACTTCTGTGAAAGGACAAAATCAAAACAACTAAGAACTTTGATATATTTCAAAAGAACTCTCCCATTTATTTTTCAATTTTGTTTCAGGAAATAACTAAAATAGGTGACTTAAAGCCACATTGGATTCCTTCTTATGAAAAAAGAAATGTAACAATGATGTGAGGGTGCCGGGGCTCCCCCTGGTGGAAAAGAAGAAAAATGGGCCTGGTGAATTAATGACCAACCTGATTCCTCCAAATGATGATACTGGAAGAGTTAAGAGACAAATTTGTGCCATGAATACGGCTTTGGGCTTGAAAATTATAGGAACCTAGGGTATGGTATAATTTATCTACCCAAGAGACTATCATATATATTCTGCTCTAATGATTTGACTTTTCCTTTTTGAGAAGGATACCTAAAGAGTAAATGTCTGTTTAATTAATGCCAGAAGATTTGCAATAATGCCCTTAGGAAATCAGATAAGTAAAAAATGTTAAACTGTATATTATATTTGAAAAATTAATTAGAACCATGATCTAGTAAGACAATATCTGGATAATAAATCTAGAACTTACGATAGCCTAAGCTGGAAGCTCTCCACTGATGCCTGAGCCACATCCAAATCTCACCCCAAGTAATTAGCATTTGATTCTTGGTACCTAGTAATTTTGGGGAATAACTTTGTAGAATTATCTTTGGCTTAATTGAAGGAGAAATAGCCCTTGTTGCTGTTTTTATTTTTTAGCTGACAATATTTCAAGTTGTCATGGCCACAAATCACCGTTTCCAACTGATCATTTGCTTCCCTAACATTATGTGGAGAACTCTTACCAGTACTCAAGTAATCATAGACCTGTACTGGCAGGCAGCTATAGACACCTCTGCCCAGGTACGTTTGGATTTACTAAATTAAAGCCAATTGAGTAAATTGAGAGAAGAAGAGAAGAGAAGTTTCTTCTTTGCTAAATGAAAGGGTTTACTTTTAAGGTCCTTTATACTTTATTTGACATTACCTTGGGACAAGTTAGTGAAGGGATTGATCTGTAATATTTTAAAACCACCGAAGTCTGTGGCAGTTCAAACAATGATCTAGACTACACTAGCCTTCAGCTCTTAATATTCTCTATGCATGTCTTTATTTTAGTTTCTGAATTAAGAATTTTATGTGACCGAGGGTTTCAATTATCTCATTTCTTCTACCTGAGCTTTTTCCACAACATGGGAACATGCAAATGTGATATTACAGCACTAGGGCAATGTAAGCAACCGTCATTTTGCAGGGGTATCTACATGATTTGTAGAGTTATGCAGTGTTTTCTGCTAGAAACTCCCTCTGAGAGAGTATTTATATCTACATAGTTCAAAAACTTAGTTCAAACCTATTTAACACATTTCTAATGAGATCATGATTTAATATAAGTGCAAAGAGCAAATTCAGTAATGCACATGTTTGGCATTAGGAGTTGGAAGCTGTGACTCATTTTACTAAGGGCCTAATAATGCTAGTTATTGAAATCTGTTGATGATATTTGTGCTATAGAAGAAAACCCAAATGTCAGTACATCGCTATATGATGCCTCTCAAATCCAAAGGTATAATCCCCTTGATTTCAAAGGAGTGAATTTAATTGATATAGTTCTACCAAAATAGGTCTTGTCTAATGTCTTGCTCTAAAACAGGTATCTAAAATTATGCCTGATTCTGGACTATCTTTATACTCCAGTTTTTTAGAAGACTTTTACTCAATTTACTCTTAACAGAGAGAAAGTTTCTGGAAACAGCCTAAGCTTCTAGAAAATTTAGTTTTACTTAAAACGTGGCTACTAAGATACTTTTCTTAATATGTAACTGATATGATTCATTTGAACACTCCCTTTTAAGATTGATTAAAGTCAAATTATCAAATTTTATTTTTGTTTTTATTGAAGTGTTTTCATTAGTTTACCCCAATAGCACTGAGAAAGAGATTCACAAATTTTTGAGAAAGTTGAGAAAGAGAAGACAGAAAATGATCTGTACCAGAAACCTACATAATAAGTGTTTTTGAAGATATCTGGTTCATACCTCAAAATCTAGACAAAATATTAATTGATAAAACAGACATTTAGACTCTGACCACAGAACTGAAGTTTCCAAGGTGTGAGAGTGGGCAGAGGGGAGAGTGAGCTGAAAGGATCCAGTGGATGTGGTGAAGGGATATTGGCACTCTGATGGTAGGTGTGTTGTTCTAAAATTGCATCCCTAAAGTATATAAACATTTATATGCTTATAAACCAGTGTTATCACAATAAAAATAATTAAAAAATTTTCATTGAATTTAATCTGATGGGTGCCAGCATCCTCTTTTTTCTCTTTTTTTACTTTTTTGGGCCACACCCAGCAATGCTCAGGCCTTACTCCTGGTTCTGTGCTCAGTGATAACTCCTAGCAGTGCTTGGGGATCAGATGGGGTGCCGCTGATTGCACCTGGGTCAGCCATGTGCAAAGCAAGCATCCTGCCTGCTGTATTATATCTCTGGCTCCAATAAAATTCTATTTTGTCCTCAGTAGCCCTCCCTTGGCCATATACATACAAAAATTTTTGCAAACAATGGGGTCTTATATCTGAGTGCCATGCTAGGGCACATACCACCCCTTCTAGCATGTATTCTAGCATCGATGTATATACATTTCCAGCATTGATGCTAGTAGTTTCTCTCTCTTTTATGTAAAGTAGAATGCTATTGCCTTAGTTCTATATTTTGAGAAATATCTGCTTCAAGGCCAGATGAAATTAAGCTTTAAGATGAATCTAACATTTGAAACACACTTTTGCCCCCTCTAAGCAATGAAAATTTGCCTCCTGTGCCAAGGGCCAAATGCGATACCGCTCTCTAAAAAGTCAAAGAGAATAAATTTCAATTGTTTTCCATAAAATAAATCTTTTCCCACCCTACAACACCAACCTCAACTCCCACCCTCATGAAAGCATTTCAATCTTTTCAAACATTTTGTGCTTCTCTTCCATGACTGTCCTTCTTTTCAGAGAGCTTGGGTCTATAACCTTCTCTCCAAATGAAAGAAAAGCAAATGATTTGGTCTTAACAGGGCAGAAAGGGCATTGACATACATTGTTCCACTTTGTCACCGCAACGGGGTCTTTCCTCTTCACAATTGTATATATGCATTCTTACCGTCAGGATTTGATTTCTGCTGCTCTTTCTGTAGCTCTGGTGTTGGACATTTGGTAATTATTTGTCAATAAGAAACACATTCAAATTATCAGGATAATATCAAAGGCAAATAATAATAATGTCCTAGTCATAACCATGTCAAGGCCATGTAGTAAACTTCACAAAAGTTACTAGGATGGATTAATTTTTAAAAAAAATTTCTTTCTGGGTTAAAATTTTTCCGGTGGTTGAATTTATTCTTTAACACCATCTGGCAAAATGAATGGATTTGTCAGTCATTGGACTGGTTCAGTTCTTAATGCATAAAGGTCCCATGCTTGAGCAGCCACTTGAGAGAAAGTGAGGATTTGGTCTTGAGAAGAAGACCTGAGTAAGTTCAAGGAGCAAATTTAGTCACTACCAGGAAAGAAAACTGTCAGGTTCTTCATACTTCCTGGAGGCAGCACCAGCATAGAGACATGCAAACCAATGAAGAGCATAACATACTCACCCTAGTCCTGGATTCCAAACCATTCTCCATGACTCACAGGAACTTCTTGTAAGATCCAGGAAATGCCATCAAACTGTAATGGTTCTTGCCTACACATATAACAGTGTCAATAGTCATTGGATCCTTCTTAGCCCTGGGTATCCAAAATGTCTACCTTTGGAGATGGCTCCTGCCAATATAAGATCCATCTTGTTGCAGGTGAAAGGTAGATGCTGATTCTTATTCATTACCTAAGGCCCAAGAATGTCAAACAGTTCTGGTTGTGGAAGAGAAGTGGTTAAGAGATGGTGGTATAGGAGAGGAAAATCGTAGACATACATTGAAGAAGAAGAAATACACACAAAACTGAGGATCTCATTTATGCATATGGGAAACACTATACCATCTCATTCATCAATGTACCACCAAATAGAATGCCAAGGCCATTTGGTAATGGGTTGTTCTAATGTATAGATTTTTACTGTCTTTGGTTACTTGCAAATATGTGTAGGATTATAAAAGAGAGATTACTAGTGGTAGGAAGACCATGTTTGTCTTTCTTATTTGGTTTTAGGCCACACACAACAGTGCTTAGGGCTTTCTTCTGGCTCCCTGATCAGGGATTACTCCTGAGGACCATACAGGGTGCTGGGGATCCAGCCCAGAGAGGTCACATGTAAGGCAAGCACCTTACTCACTGTATTATATCTCCAGGCCAATGTTTGATTTTCTTAAGAGAACAAACTTTTTTAAGGCACCTTATTTTTTATTATTTTAATGTTTTTAGTAATTGAGATTCTATGTTTTACAATACCATTAATAATGGTTTCTCATGCACATAATCCCAACATTAGGTAGTTTAAAAATACCCATATAGAAGGAAACAACTAATTTAATGTCATTTAAAATGATTTTTTATTAAAATAAGTTTCTTCGATACCTTTCTAGCATTATGTTGGCTAGTTCTTTCCTATATTGCTCCATATATTTGAACATGATAAAACTTAATTTGTATTATCAATTTCCTGTAAATGATAATACAACCGCTTATTTAATTAATAGAAGTTAAACAAGATAGCTCAGACTCATACCTTACCACCCATGCACCTTACAAGTTAAGGAACCTTTCTGACAACTTCCTATTGTAGGGAAGTGCTTTAGAATGGTTTCAATTAAACATAAATTTCCAATCTACCCCAAAATACACAGGATGTGCTGGTTTTCACCTTGGATGGCATGAACATTGGATGTCTAAATACATCCCTGGGAAATTTCCGGGTGTTGTGAGCTAGGCTTATAAAAATCTTGTCACCCCAGTGAAAAATCGTTCATTTACTCACCAGATGCTTCTAGTAAAGTAAGACTACGTGGGAAATTGAAATTGGTGTGCTTTCCCCAAGATTAAGGGAATGATGCCTGGTGGGGGCTGGTATATCAGAAAAAATTTGAAAGTTTGAGATGACAGGCAGTGGTGGAGGAAGGCTGATGTGATTATATAGTAATTCGGTTACTAAATCCCCATTCTGCTGTGATTTACAGAAACAGACTTGCACTGGCTTTGTCACAAACCCCTTGTGACCTGAGTTTATCATTGAAACAACCTACTGGCTCTTAATTACCACATTTGCACATACATTGTACTAAAGCACTAACACAAAAAGATGATTTGCAGGTTAAAAGATCCCAAACCACAGTTCTAATTTCCATGATTCTTGTCTGTGCATTTATAGACCAACAAGGAAAAATCAAGTTTGACTTGTTTAAGCTCTATTAGCACAGGTTTAGGAAATTGGTAAAATCCAAGCAGTCTTTTAATTATGGCCTATAGCTCTAATTCCGGGCCTACCTCAGTGACTGACCTTGTTTAATTCCTTGTATTCAGAAAATAAATATCAATCTCATTAGTTTAAGAAAGTATACATTAAAAACAGTCTGAAAATTGCTGGTTCCTTTTATGGAATGAAAGACATGCTTAGAATTTATAATTGCTCATTTCAGGGGGCAAAAGTCAACAATTTAGCATAATTACCCATTTATCATTATATAAAGGTTTCAGGAAAGAGCTAGAAAGATAAGTACTAAAGGGTTTTCTCTCCTGTTTCAGAGATAATAGGGATGGAAATGTTTTTAAAAAGTAAAAGCATTCATAAATGTCAGGCTTCGTGCTTATTAAAAAAATCGTCATTTTCAGTCATCAGTACTGAGGGCTGAAGTGGCTTAAATGTTATATTTGCCTTGTAACCAAGGTAGTTGAGAAGGAACCGAATTTCTATGGAAATATATCACTGGCAATCAGATCTATACTGCTTATTGGGTGGGTAAATGTGATAAGTTGCTGTCTGCAATGTTATCTAAAGAGATGACCCTGAAAGTAAGCAGAAATTTGTGAGAGCATTAGCTGTGTGACCTTCTCAGAGTCACTGCCATCTCTGGGTCTCACTGTATGAAATGATGCTATATTAGTCAATTGTCATGCTAATAGGAATGGGATACTATCAAGAAGTGTAATTCTCAAATCATATTACTAATACTGTTAAACCTCATTGATTTGCACTAGCAGGAGGGAAGGGTTTTCTCAATGAGACAGCCCTGAATGACAAAAGCGGGTTGGAGAAAGACAGTTTTATTATTGTAAGTCTATCTTGTAATCAAGCTCACTATAAAAACACTGCCTTAAAAGAGGTCCTCTTGAGAACTACTTTGGTGCTGTTTGTAATGGATTTTATTGGATATTATTATATCTAATAAATACTTCCAACATTAGAAAATGGTTTGTTCTCTTAAGGAAAAATTCAGCTAACAATAGAGACTAAACTCTTCATTTGTTTATAAACCTCTCTTGGTCTATAAAGTTACACTGTTGACTGGACCTGGTCCAGTTTTTTTTTAAAAAAATTCTCAATCAGAGGCCTTCTAATTAATGAGATTTCACTGCCTTTTATACTTCCTCCATTAATTCATCTTTGGCATCACTTCTAGCTAGTGGTAAAACAGATTCACATTCATCTCTTGCCTCTTCTTTTGCTCACTTTCAGAAATCAACATGGAGCAAGAAGGAAGACTAAAAAGGCAAGGTTCTTGCTAATACAAAAATAAAAAAAACACTGGATATGCAGCATGAATCATACTGTTAGCCACAGTTGAAAAAGGGACTGGCTATTTTAAAAGGTGGGTTGGCGGAATGATTTTTAAACAAGTAAAAGATGCCTCGCAGATTAGCACTACATTTCAAAAACGTTGAAAAATTTTAGGAATTACTGAAATATTTTCTATTTGTATATCAAAACTTTGAAAATCATGGATTGCCGACAAAGTTACTTGATAACTTGTAGTGGTATTAGCTGAGACAAGAAAAGGTTGGTTGCTGGCTGTAATTAATGAACAGCTGTTTAAAGTTTTAGGGGTCTTCTTGATACCAAAACATCTGGGTTAAAAGTTAAAAATCGGTCAAATACTTGCAGATGTTTGCTTGTCTTTTATATAACATTAGACATGAGATTATTTGAAAACTTCTGATCATTTGACATCATGTGGATGTTTTAGAATCATCTTGATACAGTCCTTTTTAACCATGCTGAGTGTGGATGATGGATTCATAAGAGAAATGTATCCAGTACAGCTCATTTTCATTTTGCGCCTCAATTGAATGTTATAATTACATTCGCTGTGGCCTACTAATGACATGGAGTAAAAGAAATAGTTGCCAAATATTTTAGGCATCATGTTAGCCATTGCAAAACTAAAAGAGCCAAAAGTTTGGCAAAACTGTCAATGTCACCAGTTCACATTGGTGGGAAAGGAATTTAATGCTTTTTGAACACAATGTAAAACCTTGATTAATTGGAATCCATAAGGGATGAATGAAATTTTCTACAAGAACGCTCATTTTGTTCATTCTTGGTTAATGGCATTTTTTTCTTAAAATGTGTATATCCATTCTCTTGCCTCAGGAAAGCAGTCTGAGGGTCAATCCAGATGCTGAGAAGATATAGGAGACAGAGTTGACTGCGACCTAACCATAGGTCATCTCTTGGTCTCTTGGAAAGTGATTACAAAATTCAATTTCTTGAAGTCTTCTTTTCTAAAAAGTACTATTTCTGCTTTCTCATCAATGTGAAGTTACTGAAGTGGGGGGAACTGTTTAGGTGAGTTCTGGTTAATCAAGGTTTTACAGTAAAAGACCTGATCAATGCCTGGTAAGTTTATGCGCTGATGAAAGTTGTTCTTAAATTTATTTCTTTGAAAGCATTTTGTAGCAGTGTTTCCAAACCCATATTGTACTGCAGACTGGCAAACTAACTTTTCCGCTAGGTTCCTGAGGAATGGAGAAAGAACTAGAGGTGCACAGTTGTAACCATTGTCTCTGAAGGAGAAAAGTTTTGGCTTGCCTGTCTGTTGGCCTGTGGTTGGGAAACACTGTTGTTCTTCACCTTAAGAAGCTCATATCTTGATTGTACAAGAGCCGATCTTACATGCTTCAATATGATTCTCATGCCTTTTGGGCCTGAAGGATTCTGTTTTCAGGTGTTGTCCTGTACTTACCCACTGTGTCTTTCCATCACTTGGTAGCTTCTCTTCTGTGCTTGTCCCTATTTCTTGTTGCTTGGATAAAGGTTATTCATTCTTTTTGACCCCGAAGATTGTTAAGGAGCAAAAGGAATGCCAGATGAGATGGGTTTTCTCATAATAGCAGCCTGGATAACAATTAGACCTACCTGATCCAAGAACATGGCTAAAGAAAAGCCAAATCAGGGATTCATTACAGACAGAGTATCACAGTTAGGCGACGCACTTGTTGAAATATACAAATGTCTTTGCCAAGTCTGTATATGGGGTGGCCTGTTGAAGAAAGACCCCATTTAACTTGAAACTGAACTTCTTTGGATTTCAAGATAAATGGGGTCAGCTTAAATAGGCCATCACATATAGAGAACAACACTTCATCACTCATACACATAATTAAAGGAGCCAACTCTAGTCATCAACCAATCTCCATGAGCAACCAACACACCTTAGGGGGGAAAAGGGCTTTAACCTGATTTTATTAGATGGATTTGATTTCTCACACTACTTAGATGAGGCAGGTGGGGACAGTCTTAAAGAAACCCTTGGGCTATTGAAGCCAAAGGCATTAAAACCCACACCATGCACTTCATAAGGCAACCTGTCTGATGTATGACCAGGGAGGGAAGTAGGGTGTATGAGGAGACTCTGTCTGGGAGTTTAAGAAGGGACCCAAGTTAGATCAAAAATTTGGGCAATACCCTGCAGACTTTCTGTTTCCCAAAGCTGCCAGGCAGGGGAATAACCTGGTCATTCCACTTTATGTGTGAGTCTTGTGCTCTCTCCTCAATAATAAGATAACAGTCTTGCCGATTACTCGTCACTAAGGGTACCCGGTTGTGGTGACATTGAGGCTGACCTTGGAGTCACCGCCCCCGCTGCCGCACTCTCCTTTGTCGTACCACCATTTGTTTTTCAATTTGTCCAAGAGGCCTTGCTCATTCAGTTTTAATACTGCCAGGTTAACAGCATTTCTTGAAACGATAAAACATAACTTGTAAGAAAATGCACAAATGCTTAGGAAATCGTTAACGTATAAAAAGGAGCACAAGAGGACAAATTGGCTAAATTTCACAGAACGTGGAGCTATAAAAATGTCTGTACAGCAAATACAGGGTTAAATATTGGAAGGTGGCATGGAGGATAACATTTGTTCAAAACTGAAGTGTGCGGGATGGGGAATTGTCTTTGAGAAAAAAAGTAACAAGAACACCACATCCATGCAATTAACATTCGTCACATATGGCACCGTAACTTGGCTTTTACCATTTAAATTGAAAAAGCCGTTGAACTGTAAAATTAAAACAGCAACAAACAGTCAGAGAGGACAACACAGAGAGAGAACATTGAAAAAATGGATGCATTAAATAGATGAAACCATAATTTACCGTCTTATTTAACTCCATGGAATATTGCAGATTTTAAACTTTTAAAAGTTACCTCAAAATCCACAAGAAAGAAAATGACAACAAAATGCATCAGGGTAGGTGGAATACTATAACAACACGGATATTGTTATATTATTCCACCCACCTTAATGCTGAGCCTTTAGGGGTTGCCACACCATAGCCTTTGGAATCCAGATTTCCACCAACTTTCATGGTATCACATGGTTTTCTCTGCTCGATGTACTCATTCATGGTTGACTCCAGCAGGAAGGCAAACTTTCCCTTTGACTTCCGCACTCGGGCCACTCCGTCTGCTGTTGTTTTGGTAAACACAGATGGCTCTGCTGATTTCATGTAAGACCACATTTTCTCATAGACAGCGATTTTGGACCTCTGTAACAAATAAAAAGGAATTATTAGAGATACCAGATATGATAGCACAGAGGGTAGTATGTTTGCTTTTAATGCAGACATAAAAAGCATTAAAATGGGTTCGATTCCTCCATTCCTCTCAGAGAGCCCAGCAAGCTACCGAGAGTATCCTTCTGGCATGGTAGAGTCTGGCAAGCTACCAGCATGTATTTGATATGCCAAAAACAGTAATAACAAGTCTCACAATGGAGACGTTACTGGTGCCCACTTGAGCAAATCATGAACAATGGGATGGCAGTGCTAGCAGTGCTACCAGATAATAAAACTTGTAAGAGAACTTAGTTCAGGGGTTTTCAAAAACTTTAAAAAATTGCAACTTCCAATATGAAAAGCATATTCTCCAGCAACCCAGTACATATATTTGTCCATATATAAACATGGTTCCAACGTGGGTTTCTCAAAACCAGACTCATCTTTCCTAAGTATAATGCTCTTTGATATTTTCTATTCTATACTAATTCACTTAAAAATGCTGCTCAGGATCCACTACATTGATTTCATGACTTCACTAATGGGTTGCAATCTAGTTTGATAAACACTTTTTGGTTTAATTTTCTCAATGCAGAAACTGCTCTTGCAATATCTCGCTATGTAATTGCCCTTTACTTGCTTGAAATAAAGGCCATTGCAAGGGAGTATACAACTCTTTTAGTCATCTTGCTCTAGCATGGACCAATATTTTTTTGTATAAAAGTACATCCTGTTTGAAGCTAAAATTTTCCTATGACTCCCACTATTTTGTACTACTCACTAGCATTATGCGAAAACAATTCTGTTACTCTTTCTATATGATGATACTTCAAATATTGCAATCCTGTCACTTTGTCATTTTGCCTTCTTTATTTTCCTCATTAGGCTAAACTTGACTAACATCTGTTTCCCAAAACCTTCACAATTTTGGTATTTTTGTCATAGGGAATCTAGTTTATCTTAAATGGTCATGTACAGAAACAAACATGGCACCTCAGATATATAACATAGATAAAAAGAAAAAAATGTATACATCTGATAATTAAAGATTTGTTTTCTATAAAATTTTTATCTATTCTTTCAACAAATATGTATTGAGCATCTGACATACTGGGGGTGTGAAGAACATAATAGAATGAATAGAGTCTCTCTCTCTCTCTCAATTCAGGTCAAGGTCAGACCAAAATAGTCAGTTTGTCATGCCAGTCAAGTTTCCCTGATACTTACTTCTCTGAATTTTTAAATTTCATATCATAAAATTTCATTCCAACTCATGTATTTATTTTTTATTTGTTTGTTTTGGGGCCACACCCAGTGATGCTCAGGGCTTACTCCTGGTTCTTTCCTCAGGGAGTCACTTCTCATAGGGCTTGGGGATCATATGGGATACTAGGGATTGAACTGGGTTAGTTAGGTACAAGAAAATCACCCTACCAACTGGACTATTGGTCTGGCCCCTAAATTCAGATAGTTCTTAGAACACATATGAACTGCTTACCATTTTATATAGAAATATGTTTTTAAGGACTTTGTGAATTTCAGATGTGTTGGAAGCTAAGTATTTAGGAATGGGAACCTTAGAGAAACATCTAAAGCACCATTTAAGTAGAAGGTGAGCTAATATTGTAGAAAGTATAAACATATGCTATATTTCCAAGTGTTGTTCATAGGATTTCCTTCCTGGTCCTCTCCCCACTCCAGCTTTTCTCATTACTCATTTAGTTGCTCTTCTATGAAAGAGAACTTCTTCGAATCTTTCTAGAGGCCTCTTGGAACTGCTCAAATAATCCCAGAGTGCTACAACTCCCAAAGCTGTTACCATGGAAATTAAATGCTGTGTTTATGGCAATCAGACTTTCACTGAGGCTCTCATTATACTCAGCTAATCCATCTAATATATAAATCTGATCAAGTTACTTTATCCTTTAAAATCCTCTGGTAGTTCCTTAATACTTACAGGGAAAAATCCAAACAACGTTTGCTATTCAAGAGTCTTTATAATCTTGACTACATTCCCATTAATTGTCACATAGGACTGCTACTCACTGTTCCTGATATGTTTCATACTTTCATGTCTAATGCCTTTGGTGATGCTTTTATTTCAGCCTGAATTATCCCCTTTCATTCATAAGGCCCAGAACAAATATATTTTCTGTGAAATCTTTCCTGATTCTCCCCTGCTGCCTACTCCCATAAAATGCTTCTTCAGCAGTTTTCCCAAAGCATTCAATTCATACTGCACTGTATTATAGTGAGCTGAGAATGTGTTTGTCTTTGCTGCGTTACTGGCTGTTTTCTTTGAGGACAGGATTCATGCCTTTTTAATTTCAGTAGCCCTCTTGGAAGCCAGCAGAATGTCAGCTGCATGGTAGCTACTCAAGATATATTTGCTTAATAACTGAAACTCAGACCCAACCTGGCTTACAACTAGATTGTTGGTCAATGATTTCAGAAGGTTGGTGAAATATTTTACTACCATTAATTTTCTATTCTGTGGAAATCTGAGGTTGAACATGTTTTATGTTTCTGTGGGCCATCTGTATGTCTTTTTTTGAGAAATGCTTATTCATGTCATTTGCCCATTAAAAGAAAATTGGCCCCTTTCTTCTTTGTTGTGTGCTGTATGAATTTTTTATTTTGACATATCTGCCAAATTTGCACCGATAATTTCTTCTTTTAATAGTCAAGGTCTTCTAAATTTTGAAATTCTACTATTGATATTTGATCTTAGTCCATATTTTATTATCTTCATCTAATATGTAAAACAAATTCTAGGCATAACAGCAAAATCCATCCTCAATGACTATTTCATTCCAGTGTAATTTCCTAGTTAGCTGCCCAAAAGAAATAAAAAAATAGTAAACAACCCACATGCATAGAAATATATAAAATGTTGTAAGAGCATTTCTGTATGTGTCACAAAATTTAAGAAGTAAAACTTTTTTTTTGGTCCACAACCAAATATAATCAGGGATCCTGGCAGTGCTCAGGGGGACCATATGTGGTGCTGGAAAGTGAACCCAGATCAGCTGCTTGCATACACCATTCCCACTGTATTTTCTCTCTGACATAGAAATAAAACATTTTAAAGTTAGGGTATACCTATGTGCCCTTACCTAATTGTATATATCAGGACACTTTTAAACCAAAAAGTAGCTGCTACAGATGATAACCTAACTCTGGATGGTTTGACATAGTTTTTTTACTTCACAATGATGAAAAACAATTATTCACTTTTAGTAAAATCTGTAATTAAAATTTTATTTATTTTATTATTTTTTTCGCTTTTTGGGTCACACCCAGCAATGTTCAGGGGTCACTCCTGGCTCTACACTCAGGAATTACCCCTGGCTGTGCTCAGGGAACCATATGGGATGCTGGGAATCGAACCTGGGTTGGTCACGTGCAAGGCAAACGCCCTACCTGCTGTGCTATCACTCCAGCCCCTGTAATTAAAATTTTAAATTATGAAATTGTTTTTAATTTTCAGTATAGTATTCAATAAATTACATGATATATTAAATACTTTATTATAAAATAGCCTTTGTAGTCAACTCAGAGAAGCGATCACCAACTACATTGTAGTCGAAGGCCATGTGGGGGAAGGGAGTTGCGGGCTGAATGAGGGCTAGAGACTGAGAACAGCGGCCACTCAACACCTTTATTGCAAACCACAACAGCTAATTAGAGAGAGAAAACAGAAGGGAATGCCTTGCCACAGTGGCAGGGTGGGGTGGGGGGGAGATGTGTTTGGGGAGGGTGGGAGGGACACTGGGTTTACGGGTGGTGGAGAATGGGCACTGGTGAAGGGATGGGTTCCCAAACTTTGTATGAGGGAAGTATAAGCACAAAAGTGTATAAATCTGTAACTGTACCCTCACGGTGATTCTCTAATTAAAAATAAATAAATTTAAAAAAAAAAAAAGAAATTCCTCAGTAAGGCTGCTAGGTCTCGGGCAATGGGGGGAGTGTGCTGTCAGCACTTCCTGAAATTCTCTTGAGTCGAGAAGGCAAATTGCTTGTTTGGAAATGAGAATTATGCATCTCTCATGAACTTACTATGAGAAATTATCTCTATATTCGCTTACTCTTAACAAAAAACCCCACAATTTGTATTTCCAATATAGAAAACACTTGTAAAGATTACTTGGTGGCACAATAAATCAAGTAAAATAAGTAAAAAAAAAATCCTCCAAATAAAATCTGTTTTACTTCATAAAAAAAAATAAAATAGCCTTTGTAATACTTATGAATGTGTTTATTATAAAATAGCCTTTTGGTGATGATTTTGCTCAACTGGAGGTTAAGGCATATGTTCTGATCATATTTAAGGTGGGTTAATAAGCACAATATTCGGTAGGTTAAATATATTTTTGATGGACATTTAAAATTTGCAGTTTGTTCATTGGTATTTATATATTGGCATATATACTCTATTCTGTGTTGAAGGTTTGTATAGTGAACTTAGTTTTATCAGCAACTAGCATCTCTTTGTATTTTTATCAGAATATACATCTCTTTTAGTAACTTTATGGCATTTTAATCCATGAGTATATGATACTTTATTTACCCAGTAAAATATTTAGTTATTAATAAAATAAATATTTATGTGATATTTATTTACCCAATCCCCTTTTGAAGAAATCTTTGGTCAATTCCATTTGGGAGGATAGCATTACAGGTAATAATGGTTCATCTTTGACAAATCATACCTGAGTGAAATGGGGAAAAGGTAGAGTAGTTTCTCTCTTATACTACTTATAAACAGTGTGTTGATTCCAAGATAAATTTATAAGCCAAGGGCATAGGGGCTCATGAATACTGATCTAAGTGCACCATAATTTGGACTCATTTAGTTGATTTACTTGTGCTCTTTGATTGCTGACGGATACAGGTTAAAAGGTTCATTTCCAAGGCAATGATGTGTTTCTAGGAGAATAAATGGCAGTGATCAAAGTGGGCATTTTAAACATATTTGGTATACATGGAACAGATATTAATGAATGTAGTAAGTGAAGAATTGACTATTGGCAGAAATTATTGGGCTCTGGCTGACGACTAAATTGTGAAAGAGGTTAAGAAGACAGGAAAAGAAATGGCTCATAAATGAGAAAAATTAAGCTGAAATGTTTGTCTTACTGACAAGTATTTCAGCCATGATATTAATATTTAGAACAAAAATATATTATGAACATTTCCCCAGCCTTTTATATTTTGGCTAAAATACTGAATGCAATAAAATATATCAAATCTTAGCTCAGTCTTTGGGAGAAATTAAAAAATATGGGCAAGACATGTAATGGCAATTTTATTTTTCTCCAGCCATCCACATTTCATTTATTTCATCCCAAAGAGCACCATTTTGTGTTTAAGAATGAATAGTCAATGATTATACAGAGACACTATGAGAAATTCTTTTTGCATTGCTAGATAATTAGCAAATGAAGTACAACAGTAGAAAAGCATATATGGAGGAAGAACAAATTAATCCAAGTCATAGATAAAATAGAGCTCCAGAATTTAACAATCACTGTTCTAATTATTTATAGTCAATCATGAAGGTCAATGATATGAAGAAACTTGTCTTTTTGTTGAGGGTAAAATTTGAATATTGGGCACTGTAAAGAAGCAAGTGATTAGTGAGTACACTTAGCACACTACTTAGACTTGTTATTTCTTTGAGATGGTGTTAATTATCACTTATCGGAGTGCATAGAATAGCTTTCTAGTTACAAAAACATTCTTATGAAGACTCAGCTAAGTACAAGAGTTATATAGCACATTAGTTGAGAACATTATGTCCTGCTTGGGTAAATTATGCTAGCTGTATAAATTATCTAGCCCCAATGTGACTCACTGTCTTCATCCAAAGAAGTAATGCTTTTTGTTACTTTTTTGTTGGGGCCACACCCAATGATGTTTTGCATTACAATGATGCAAGGCAAACACCCTACCCACTGTACAATCTCTCCATCCCCTGAAATGAATTTTTAAGTGCCTATTCCTAAAGTTTATTCAGAGAAATTAATGAGTTAATACATTTATCTATATTAGAATTGTGATTTGCACACAGAAAATGCTGGAAAAAATACATATTTTTATAGCACAGGAAGCATAATTTGTTTCAGTGGAAGAATTTAATAGCACTATAAATTACTTTAGTTCCATATTTACAGAATTATTACTTAATTTTATGGAAGAAATCATACGCTCAAGTATTAGTCACATAATCAGATATTGAGTCTCCAGCCATATTCTTGGAAATACCTATATTCTTCTATCAACAAAATAATAATTTTATTTGGATTAAGAATTTTGGTTGGTGGAAGAAAAATGGGTAGGAGGGAAAAGTTTTCTTTTAAATTTTTGTTTCATAATTTAGCTTAAGTTCATACATTGAAATTCTCATTACCTAGAACACTTTGAAGATACTTGGTGAATGACAATATCCGAGCTAAGCACCTATAGCCATCTTTTTCTCGTTTCGTATTCCTATGCCCTCCTTGATGCTAAGGAACAAATATTTCCTCACTGTGTGTGTCAAGTGGAAACAGTGATCCTTAACAAGGCAAAGTTGGGCTGGAGAGATAGCACAGCGGGTAGGGCGTTCGCCTTGCACGAGGCCGACCCGGGTTCGATTCCTCCGCTCCTCTTGGAGAGCCCGGCAAGCTACCAAGATTATCTCGCCCACACGGCAGAGCCTAGCAAGCTATCCATGGTGTATTCAATATGCCAAAAACAGAAACAACGAGTCTCACAATTGAGACGTTACTGGTGCCCGCTCGAGCAAATCAATGAGCAATGGGATGACAGTGACAACGACAGTGACAGTAAACAAGGCAAGGTACTGATTAGGAATAGAAGCTTGTGGTATACAACTTCTCAGAGGAGTGCATCAGCTTGTTTCTTCTCTTTTTTTGCGGCTGATTGGAAATTTCAGGCATTTGAAATACAATTGTGAAGGGGAGATTTTTGGTTGCAAGAGTCTTGACATCATACAATCCTTATATTATTTACCTTTTTTATCCTTGAACTTGCTTGTCACGATCATAAACAAGAAAAAGAGCTGAATTTATTTCCTTAAACTTTGTGTTGATATAAGGAATTCTAATTGCCAAGATGATTTTATACAAACCATCTTATTTAAACCTCACAACAGCTCTGTGAGGTGGAGCAGCAGGCATTTTTAGATCACCGCTTATTCCTTAGAGTCCAAAACAGTGCCTTGCATCCAGAAGAATTCAATAAATATTTGTTAAACAAAAGAATAAATGCACATCTTACAGATGAGGGAATCAAGGGCGAGATTTTAGCAGCAGTGGCATGAAAAGACAGAGTGGGCATTATTTTGCCTGCCTGTTTTCCTCAGTCCAATCCAAAGTTACCACAAACAAGTCTGGGAAAACTATGCTTGTTATGATAGTAGGGTTTCCAGACAAATCCCTAGCAAAATGTCACCCTGAAGGTCCTCCTATATAGAACTTTGGAAATTGCTTATGTTTCAACTTGCCTTAGGTTCCTGACTACTGAGAAACAAAGCTGAGGCCCTTTCCAAGTCTGATGAATTCAAGGCTACAGGCAAATTTGCAACACTTCAATGCACACAGTCTTTTCAGCTCCAACAATGGCAGTATAGTTTTTTTTTGTGAAAGGGAGCAACTTATTTTCAAAAGCATCAATTTCTTGTTCAATCATTTTTAAAAAAATTGATTGAGATTTTCTGATTGATTTACAAGACTGTTCATGATGATTACTCATGCATGTTATTACAAAACAACACCCATTACCAGTGTACCCACCTATAGCTCCATATTTTTTAATTGAGGGAAATTGTAAATGAACTCCAATCCATTCTCACAGAACATTGGAATACATGAATTTTATTGTCACATGCTGTGATCCTTAGTGTTCATACTTTACCATGTAAAGGAAACAAAACAATTCGGGATAGAAGAATAATAGAACATCTGGCTTGCCAAATGCATCTGACAGAGTTTTCTTCCATATTTGCTTTGTGGAAATCAGTATATTTGATTAGGTGCATATGGAAGAAAAAGAATCATTGAATTTTAAAATTGCCCTGTTAAAGGAAAGGGTGGGGGTAAGGAATTTTGAAGCCTTCCATTTTGGAGCAAGGCACACAGAAAATGGTTTGACTTAAAGGTATAACAGAAACCTCAATTTCATTACCTATTTTCCTTTACTTAAATATATACATTTTTAAATATTCAAATAAGTACTGTAAGTTTTCTTTTATTTTAGACAATTAGCCATATCTGTGTAAATATGCATTGGTAAAAGCAGGGGAAAGTAAGAAACGAATACTGGTTTCTATTTTCAGTCATTCTATTGGTTTGTTATGATCCTGAGTTATTTTGGGGAATGGGATTTTAGATAGCTTCACTGGAGTTGGAGGTTACCTCCTAAACAACAAGTTTTGCTCTCAAATATCAAGTGCACATTTAAAATGCTCTTATCATTTTTCCCACACCAGGTAAGTTTCAAGTGACCTCTCTAGTGTCTGTCTAGTATGCAAAATCAGATTACTATTCTGATATCTTGTGCTTCTCTTGTAGGGTCAGACTAAGACTATTCAATGGGTTGAAAATAGCACCAGTGGTTATATATCTTTGAAATCCAGAGTCAACAAACTCAGAGAAAGTTATTTGAAGGTCCAATTGCTCTATTTTGAGAAAATAGGAGGAGGGACACAGTATCTTCTGCTTCTGTGGCTCTCAATCAGCAAGAATCTTGCCTCCCAGGTGCATGGGAAGCATATGGAGGCATTCATTTATTATCACAGTTTGGAGAGAGAAGCACATTACTGATGTCTAATGGTTAGGCATCAGGGAGGCTGCTAAATATTCTAGTTTGCACAGAACTCCTCCACAATCAATTGACAAAAAATGTCAGTAATGCCAAGACTGAAAAGCCTTCTCAATAAGTTTTGATGGGGTCACCAGTAAGTAATAAAAAACCTAACATTTGAGCTTTTATTATTTTAAGCTTTGTTTTATATGTTTTACACATATTTACTCATGTAATACAAGTACATGTAATAGATTATACTATAATACTATTTTTAAAATGAAGAAATAGCCCCCAACAAGCATCATGCTGTAACCAGTGTGTGACCCCTGGGCCAGGGAAAGAGCTCGAGGACTAGAGTGCATGATTTGCATATGGGAGTCCCAAAATCGATCCCTGGCATCACATGGGTGCACGGGCATGCTGGGTGTAGCCTTTCAGGTCCACAGGACCTTGGGAAAGCTCTACAACCAAATGTATGCCACCCCCTATCATCTCAACAATAGTAAAGCAAAGAGATGATCGTTTTAATTAAAACCATGGAGGATCAGAATCATTCAGAGGTTAAGATAATTGTCCAAGACCATAGTGTAGGGAAGTAGGTCCTTCACTCATAAGTTTCCACAGAATCATTGCTCACAAATTGTATATTATTCCTAGGAAAATCAAAGAATAATTATAGATAAGATGCAAACATTGGACTGAATCTAAAAAAAGTTTTGCTTGAAATGATATTGATTATATGAAGAGGACCATTTGGACCACACTGGGCTGTACCCAAAGACTCTTCCTGATTCAGTGCTCAGGAATGATCCCTGGTGGAGCTCAGGATCAAACTGCGGTCAGCTACATATAAAATAAGCGCCTTATTTTCTGTACTATCTCTCTGTCCCAGAAACAATGCATATCCTTTAGCATAATTTCAAGGATTATGGTATTTCTGTTATTCTATCCCTAAAATGTAAGATTATGGCTTTTATGTGAAAGTCCACTTATGTGTGTGTGTGTGCACACACATGTGTAACAGTGACACAGATTGAACCCAGGACCACAGTCCTGAAAGGCAAGTTCTTTGCCATTAGGGATGTTATCAAACAAGATTCAATTAACGTTTACAATTTCTGATAGTGATCAATTTTCGCTATATTGCTTGGACAGTACCATGTCTTTCTCCATTTGCCTTACCTGATAGAAGGTGCTCTCCTCTACATTACCCTGGTTACAACAAAGGATCATACAATTCTCACTGGGTAATAAATAATAGGAAACAGCTTAAAGTGTTATCCCATTGGAAGAGAACTTGTATTTTCAGCAAATATCAAAAGCACAACTAAAGGAATGATGGCCTAATGGTGGACAACACTCAACTAACTGAGAGGTGTGTGTAGGTATTTAAAACAGATTGCTAACTGCAAGCACCAACTATTAAATTATAGAATCTGTGTTCAGGAGAGGGATTTAACTACAAATTATGTCTACTATACCTGATTTATAAGCAGTAGATTGAGATCTTTCATCAGTATAGAAAACTCAAGGGTCATTTATTCAACTTGTTCTATGTTTCAGTGAAGTTTCATTTTTAGCAATCTAGAATCTCTCACTCTGGACCAGTAGTATTTCAGGTTCCAACTGTAATTTTATCTTTTATAACAGACTTTTTAAAAATGATTTTATTTTAGTTTAGTTTAGTTTTGGGACTACTCTCAGATACTCCTGACTCTGTGCTCAGGGATCCCTTCTGGCAGGATTGAGAGACCATATAGGGTATCAGGGATCAAATCCAAGTTAGCCCCATATAAAAAAGTGCCTTAATCACTGTATTATTGCTTTGGCCACTATAAATGAGATTTAAATGGAAATTTAATACTTTTACTATTCTTGAATCAACCAAATGTAATTCAGAGGTCTAACCTGACAATGAAAGAAAGAAAATTCTACCATTACTGGAGAAAAATCTACCCTGGAATTGCAGTATTTTGAGCTTCCATGGTGTTTCACTCTTCCAGTTCCTTAGAGCAAGAACCATTTTCATAGTTAGGGGAAAGCAATGAAAAATAAATCAATTTTCTCAGATATCAGGAAAATCCCCAAACTTCCTCTTGGTGTTTTTTTCTATAGATTCCCACAAGGTGAACTAAAACTAATCTTGTAAGTTCTCTCAAAGCTAGCTCATTTATGAGCTATCTAAGTGTAATATATACCTGGGCAATTATTGAACACTGCTCCTGTGAGTCTTATTTAATTGGCTAGAAGTGAGGCCAAAATATTCAAAATATTTTTAAAAGTTCCTCTGGTGACTATAATATTCAGTCTGCATTTTTGAGCAACCATCAGAGATTTGGTAACATCAACAACTAGTCATCAATTATTCCAATGGATATTGATAATAAAAGAGCTACTGTTTATTTGAGCACTTGTGTGAACCAGGTATATTAACTCATACTTCATATACATTATTGCAAATCTGTAAGTCGACCATGTGAAACAAACATTCTCATTTAATTGATGAGGTAATGGATGCTTTTAGAAGTTAATTTAAAGGACAAAGATGATACAACTGATAACATTTCTATACATCATCCAGGTATGTTTACCTTTCTGACTGCTCCACTTGAATATTTTATAGGCCTCTCAACTTTGCCTGGCCAAAATGTAACTCTTTATTATCCTCCACCCCCAGTGGGCTCTCCTCCCATGTTCTGCATCAGAGAAAATTATGCTCTCCTCCAATTATTTCAGTTGCTCAAGTCAAAATTCTTGCAGTCATCCACAATTTCTCTCTTTGTTTTCCCATTCCATATCTTGTCATCTCAATATTCAGAATATACTAAAATCCCAACAACATATTACCATATTCAGTTCAGTTTAAACCAGTTACTTTTCTCCTGAATTCATCATCTTCTTTAGTGGTATCCTTGTTCATCTTTGACCCTTGCCTAGCAGTCTGCATGATTCTTTTGCACATAAGTTGAATCAGGTCATCACTCTGATCAAAACTCTTAACACAAGTTCAAACAGGAAAAAATCCAGCTTTCTTACCAGATCTTAGAAAGCACTGCACAACAGGCTCTGGTTTATCTTCTCTACTTTCATCTCTTACTACACTTTCCTTCTCTCACTTCAGTCCATATGCATATACTGTTATTCTTAAACCTACTATATGTAATACCACCGCAGGATCTTTGCTCATATGAACACCTAGAATACATATGTCTGTATGCCAGCTGCTCACTTCATTCAGGTATCTGGCGAAATGTCACCTCATCAGAGAAGCCTTCCATAATTACCTGAGAATAAATAGCTCCCAATATAATGGGAAATAATGGATGAACAGGCATCAGGGCTTCAGTTATACTGGTGATATGGGTGGGTGATAAAGCCATATATACCAAACACAGACTCAACAGCATTGAAAATGTGAGATCTAAGCTGCAACCACTGAAACTTTGTAACTTGCCCATCAAGTTGACAGGCAGGGATAGGGTGAGAGTTGGGGTGGGGAGGAAATTTGGGAACACTACCGAAGGAAGCTGACACTGATGGTGGGATTGGTGTTGAAATAGTAAGTGCCTAAAACTCAGCTATCAATAACTGTGTAAATCAAAGCTCTTTAATAAAAATAAAAAGGAAAAAAAATTAAATTTTTATCTCAAAACAATTTTTCCTGACTTTTTCCATCTCACTTATCAGCAACTGAAGCACAGATACTATGTATGGCAATTATTTATTGGTCTTATCCATCAGAGAAAGCACAAAGATTTTATTTTCTTTAGCGCTTAGAACAAGGATTTTCATGCAGCATTTGCTCAATAAATATTAACTGAGTGAATAGGAGAATGGAGTAACTGAGATTTAAGCCCAGTCTAGTTGACATCAAATTCTTTATTTTAAATTACATTAGATTTGGTCTTGTCTCTATTCAAAGCTTTGAGACATCAGTTGATAATTCAAAGATTGCATAGATGCAGTGTGCGGGAATTCCTACTCAAATCTAGGTCTTTTGACTTCTAACATCCGGTGCTTTTTCTACTACTTCACACTGCTTCTTAGTGAAGGAATTGCTTGTGATGTCATTAACCAAAATGCTCATGATTGATATTTATTTCTTTGAATTGACATTTGACATGTTTTTATATAGTCTTTATTTTCCTTGCTGAAGCTTTGAAAATTTTGCATCAAGCTATGAGGTAAAAGACATTGATATAAAATGGCACTAACTTGTCAAAAGGCCTAAGTCCTACTAGTAGAGAGAATGTCTGTTTGGCCTGAACAACTCGCTCTTCTAAAACTCTAATAATTTCTCTGAAATTGTGGTAGTATGTTAAATTAGATAATATATAAAGCGTGGAAGTGTCATGTTGAGTGAAATGAGTAAGAAGGAGAATGACAGATATAAAACACTTGTATTCATTTGTGGGATATAGAAAAATAACATGAGACTAATATCAAAGGCCAGGAAAATCAGGGGCCAGGAGAATCAAGGTAGGTCTTGGTGAGGTCACACAAGATGGAATGGCACCATAAGTCAGAGACAATGAGGGCATAGGCACATGCTAATAGGAGAAAGGATAGTGCCAATTTACATACCATCAGATCAGTGTTACTGGGGTGAAAATTTGAATCATAGTTAATTAATAGATACTTAATACATATCTTATAAAACCAAATAGCCACTAAAATGTTCAGTGTCAATATATTCACATTTTATTGTCTATGGCTCTGTTTTCAATAGTTGGTATTAGATTTGTCTTTTCCTTCTCAGAGTGTTGTGTTAAGTATTATTTTTTCTTTCTTTTTTGATGAGGGTTTGAGGCCATACCCAGCAGTGATCAGGGGTTATTCCTGGTTCTGTGCTCGTGGCTGAGATTGGGGAACCATTGATCCTGGCGGGATCAAACTAGGTTTGGAAGCATGAAAGGCAAATACCTTAGTACCTGTACTATCTCTGAATCCCTGGTAAGTTTTATTTCTGCTGTGCTGATTAAAAATTGTGGCAGGCTGGACTTTTGTCTGGCAAGTACATGTTTGAGAGATGTAGGAAAATTGATTTTTGGCACAAAGTTTAAAGTAATCACAAAATGATTATATCTCACTAATTTTCACCACTTGTAGACCCAAACAATGATAACCATATTCAAAATGATAGATAAAATCATTAATTTGCTGTTACTTAATTTAGATAAATAGTCAGATAGCCATTTAATCTGATACCAACAATCAAACACACATCATCACTCTTCTTTAAAACCTCATTCTTGATTCCTTGATTCTAATCTCTTTTATTTCTGTCTTTCACTGCACGGGGGTGGGAGAAAAGTCACCCAGTCACTCCTGTTCTTCAAGAGGTTCAGACGTTCATGGTGAAATTTTCAGTTAGGTGTTTCCTTTGGTTGCGCACAGAACGATTAAAAGCATAGCTACTGAAGTTCTGAAGACCTGACTTTAGTACGTATGATTTGTGATCACTGTGATCACTATCATCCCGTTGCTCATTGATTTTCTCAAGCAGGCATCAGTAATGTCTCCATTGTGAAACTTGTTACTGTTTTTGGCATATCGAATACATCACGGATAGCTTGCCAGGCTTTGCACTGTGGTAGCTTGCTGGGCTCTCTGAGAGGGTCGGAGGAATCAAACCCGGGTTGGCCACATGCAAGGTATATGCCCTACCTGATGTGCTATTTATTGCTCTAGCCCACTTATGATTTGTACTTTAGAAAAATAATTTAACTTCATGGAATCTTTCCTGATCTTGAAAATGGCTAATACCACCTACATCATAGTATTCCTATGATCATATAATAATAGGGAGGTTTACTTTTATTTTCAATTTCATTGGGGTGTTGAGTGCACCTGGAAATGCTGGGGGCTATTTCTGGTTCTGTGTTCAATAGTCACTCCCTGCGGTGCTTGAGAGACCATATGTAGTTTAAACTGGTTTTAAACTAAGGTCAGCCACATGAAAGGCAAGCACCTTAATCCCTGTACTATATTTCATTTTAATTTGGGGGTGTATTGGGCCACATACCTGGTGGTGCTCATAAGCTACTCCCGACCCTGCTCATAGATCGTATCTAGCATGTTTGTGTAACCATCGAGACATCTAGCCTGCAAGGATGTGCTCAACCCATCAAACTGTTTTTCTAGCCCTTGACACGAGGCTTTTAATGAAATTAACATTGCTCTTGTTAACATAACAAACACTCTGTAAGTGTGCCCCTTTTTAATAGTACTTCAGGCACTGTGATAGATGTTGTGGGGAACAGAGATGTACTTAAGTTCAAAAAGCTAAAGTAAAGGGGCTGGAGTGATTGTACAGCGGGTAGGGCATTTGCCTTGCACATGGCCGACCCAGGTTGATTCCCCAGCATTCCATATGGACCCTTGAGCACCACCAGGAATAATTCCTGAGTGCAAAGCCAAGAGTAACTCCTGTGCATCTCTGGGTGTGACCCAAAAAGCAAAAGCAAAAAAAAAAAAAAGCTAAATGAATGCTCTATTGCTGCCGATTTAACACTTGAACAACTGGATGGATAGTGCTATGGAGCACTGAATTTTACTTTTTTTTTTGGTTTTTGGGTCACACCTGGCAATGCACAGGGGTTACTCCTGGCTCTGCACTCAGGAATTATTTCTGGCGGTGCTCAGGGGACCATATGGGATGGTGGGAATCCAACCTGGATTGGCCGTGTGCAAGGCGGAGCTATATTTTAATGATATCGCCCCCTGGAGCACTGAATTTTAATGATAATTTTAACCAATTTTTATTTAGTCACCTGGGCTACTAGATAGTGTAATGTAGAGTACAGGTCTATAGCTTCAGTAGAGAGCACAAAAGACTACTTTGTCTACTTTCTTTGCAGTATTTTTGTTACTTGTAATGATGGTTGCATAAAATGGAGTATCACATGCACTAGTTGGAGGGGTTGAATACAGTCTGGGTTAACGGAAAGGGTTGGAGGGGGCATCATTCCTGTCCTATTGAGGGCTGATCTGTAATGCTAGAATTTTTTACCTAGTCCTTGTTTAAACCAAGTTAAACTGTATTACTTGAATAGGCAAAAATCTCTTAGGTATATGCAGTAATTATTTCCTTTAAAGCTTTATCTATTTGGTTGAAAATGGGTTCCTCTCTTGTAGTGGATGCAAAAACAAGAGAGAAAGGCAAAGAAAGACAATGGGCTGTAAGCATAGGACAGGGTGTGAGGTACTTGCTTTGCACACAATTGAGCCCCCAGCCGAGTCTTCAGCACTGAATATAGTTTCCTGAGAATTTCTAGGAGTGATCCCAGAGTACAGTCAGTAGATGCCCTAAGTACCACTGGTTGTGACCATACCCTCTCTTCCCCAATCCAAAATGAAAAATAAATGAACTCTAATCCTGGGTCTCAATGTGAAATGAAAGAATTTTTGTTTGTTTTTGAGCCATACCTGGTCGTGCTCAAAGTCATTTCTGGCAATTCCCAGGGAACCATGTGGTTCCAGGGATTGAACCCAAGCCTCCTACATTCAGAGAGTTCTTTGAACTATCTCCCTGCCCTGAAAATATATTCTTGGTACTTCTATCCCAGAAATGTACTTTTCTTTAAGAGTGGATCATTATTCCACAATGTATTTGTGCCAAAAAATAGGAAATGTTCCTAAATGAAATATTACCCACCTGTTTTTTTCTTTCAGGTTCTGTGCTTTATTAACTTGTTTGAATCCTCTCTTTCTGATTCTCTTAAGATTGATTTCCAATAGGGGATAGGTAGGTAGGTAACACTATTCACAACTCTCTCCCTACTCCCCCACAGAAAAAAGTTCTTCCCTTTATCAACTATGGTGGATGGGTTGAAGAACCAAATATAGTCAAAAGTGAAAGTGCAAGAATCTCCAGAGAAGCGGTATTCTAAAAATTCCAAATACCTTTAGGTCAAGTGCTTATTACAAATTATTTTACTCAGATTTTTCAAACTATCTTAGTTTTCTTTAAGACACAACTGTAAATTTGCCATTTTTGAGTCACCAGAGAAGATGGAACCAGCATTTTATATAAATGTTAAGACTGAGGGAATCAGACATGTTGAATGCTATGGTCATAAAGCTTGAATATTGCCATACAATTATCAGAGGATTGAAACAAATTATTCCAAAAGCCTTACACTAAAATAAATGCTGTCAAATTGCAGGTTTGCAAAATAAGCCACAATATATACTTAATATATATTATTAAATTATAGAATATATAATTTTTATATATTTTTATATTTTATATAATATATAAACAGACTATGACCTGAAGTAGGTTTTGCTGTTGTTGTGTGTACATGAATACATGTGAATAAAAGTCATATAGAAAAATAGGGTTTTTTTTTTAATATTCTAACCAGTGGTTACTCCTATAACTAGAAAGAAAAACCCAAAACTTTAAAAACCACCCATTTATTTTAGTTTTTGGTTTTTGGGTCAACCCAGCAGTGCTCAGGGATTACTTCAACTCTGTACTTAGGGACCACTTCTGGCAGTTCATCGAGGAACATGTGTGGTGCCAGGGATTGAACCGGGATTCAATCAATCAATTCAATTCAATCAAGGCAAGTGTTCTATGTCTCCAGCCCCAAAACTCTAATTTAAGTATAAACAGACCTCTATTCAACAGAGAATCAATATTAAAAAAGTAGTCTGAAGTCATGTGAATGCAAAAGAATTCAGAAACGTAAAGGGAAACGGAAAACTCAGGTTGAATTTTCAAATTTTATGTATTTTCTAACATCTGTAAAACCTGTGACCTCTTAGACAATTTATTAGCACTTTTTGGTTTGAAATGCACTTGCCTTAAGCCCTCATATATGCAGGACCACTTTATTACTAATGAAATAAAGTCACTTGAAAAGTAGGACCGCTGTATCTCAAATAAGACCATTATTTTCTCTTAGTATTCCAGAAAAGTGGAGTAATTCAGTAATACTCTAAAAAAGAAACTTTGGCTCTCTGCTGAGATGCGACCCGGGTGGCCACACGTTTGTGTGGCCGCTCTGCTGCTACTTTTGGTACCAGCAGCTGCTTGCAGCAATGTCTCTAGACTGTGACGACCCCATGCTGCCCCAGGAGAGGAAATGATGCAATTTCTGGCAAAAATCTCCCTGGACTTAGTTACTAAAATACTAAAATACAGAAATCCAAAATCCACGGCTGCTATTGCGGCCGCACGACTTCATATCTCTTCATTCTCAGCAATGGAAAACTAATTATCAAATGCTTCCTTGTCAGCAGGGCTGTTTTTGGGAGGGAAACTCCAACAACAATAGTGAGTTTTGTGTTGAAATATGGAATGTAATCAAGGTAAAGAGGAAGCGAAGTGAAATTTATCAGTTACACGGGGGGAGGGGTGAGAAATTGGGGTTTTTGGTGATGGAATATGTTCACTGCTGAAGGGACGGGTGTTTGAGAATTGTGTAACTGAGACATAAGGCTGAAAGCTTTGTAATTTTCCACATGGTGATTCAATAAAATAAATAAATTAAAAGAAAAAGAGAGATTGGGCGATGCTGGGGAGGAGAGAGAAATAAACTGACTGCAGACCAGCAAAAAAAAAAAAAGAGCTTTATCTTATTCTTTTAAGTCTCTCCTGCTTGCCTTCTTTTCAAATTCTGATTAAACAATGGCAGATCTTGGCCACTAGAATGCTTACTGCTCATGTACCCCACTAGTAGTAGTCAACAAATTTAAAAAATGCTTGTATAGACATATGTTTCCAGAATCTGTTTCCAGAACTCTGTGTCTGAGTTTTCAGAATTTTATGGCTATGTTTCCTAAACTCTGTTTTTGGAAATCTTTGGCTGAGGGTTATCTGTTTTATTCTTTTATTAATTGAAAGTCTTAACCCAAGGTTTTAAAAGTCATTTTCATATTTTAATTCCTATCAGGATGACTTTTCTTTTCAGTTCTACATGTAAAGAAAACAGAATACTAAATTAAGAGCCCTCTTAGACAGACAGCTCCCCTTGAAGCTGCTTTTGCTACCTCTGCTTTAAAATTGCTTATCAGTGTGGAGAAGAAAGTGGATTTCCTTTCCCATTCTCCACCTAATGGCAATCTGCATTTCTACTGATTTCTATCCAGGTCATTCATTATCTGCTCACTAAGAAGTATGTTATTAATGAGAAGCAGGTAGGAGTCATGCTGTCCTCCCCAGGTTTAAATGAATCTTTAAGATTCTACAATCAAAATGATATGCAAAATAGGCTGTTAATGCAACATTAATTTACAATTTTAAACACAAAATTAAGGAATGCAAAAATTTTAAAGCTTCATATTTAAGTCTTGGCAACATTGGATATGTTGTATATATATTCACATGTATCTATGAGTGTTAGAAAGACATGCATATAAAAAGTATTGAAAAAACTTTTCTGCTGTTTACAATGGAGACTTCAAGATAAGCTACCAGACTTTAAGAATGATATAATCACACCTATCTATTAGTTCAACTGCAATAAGGAAGTTTTCTAACATCTTTGAACTTTCTTTTTCATGGTTTATAATGCTTTGACTAGATAAGAGCATACCTTATCATGCAGCAGATAAATTCCTAGAAAAAAATAAACTATGAATTCATTCCAAAAAATCAAATTTTATTTATCAATGTATAGGCTTTTTTATGCTTTTCTGAAAGCCCTTCTCTCAGATTTCTCTGAAAAGCTGTTAATAATCTGTAAAAACCAAAATGCACTGAAGAATCTCTTTTCCAGGGAAGAATATGTTTACAATATGAGTAATTAATATTTATTGTATTTATTGGTTGTAGATGTTCTGATACATGAGTCCTCAATTTTGTAACTAAAGGTGTGGAAGAAAGGGAAGTCTAAAAGATAAATTGTTTTATGTCATTTTTATCATTATTTGCGCTTTGGGGCCACATCTGGAAGTGATTAGAGTTTACTTCTGTCTCAGAGCTTAGGGATCACTCCTAGTGGGCTGGGAGATCACATGTAGTGCAGGGGATTGACCCTGGGTCAGGTATGTGAAAGGAAAATACATTACTTACCACTTTGTTTCTCCTGCCCAAAGATAAACTTTTAAAATTAATCATTGCTAGTGAACTGACGGAAAGGCAAGACTAGTAATTTCTTGAAAAGACAAAAAAAAGCCACAATAAAGTGAGTCAAGATGAGAGAGCCTCTGAATTACAGTACTGAAGAACACCATGATAGAAGGGAGTGTGTGTGTGTGTGTGTGTATGTGTGTAATTATGTGTTGGATTGTAGGTAGCATAACACCATTGCCCAAGGGTTTTGGACACTATAACAGTTAAAAATTATTTTACTAAGGAGGAAGCAGGTAGCACAGCGGGTAGGATGTTTGCCTTGCACATGACCTACCTGGGTTTGATTCCGCTGCCCCTGTCGGAGAGCCCGGTAAGCTACCAAGAGTATCTCGCCTGCATGGCAGAACCTGGCAAGTTACCCGTGGCGTATTCAATATGGCAAAAACAGTAACAAGTCTCACAATGGAGACATTACTGGTGCCCACTGGAGCAAATTGATGAGCAATGGGATGACAGTGACGGTGAAACAGTGAAGGAGGCAGGGTAGGGGTGGGTGGGCGGTGACCTTGCACATTGGTGGAGAGATGCTGACGCTGGTGATGGGTGTGGAATTGTAAAACTGTAAACCATAAACTATTATTAACTGCATTATAAATCATGGTTCTAAGCATAGAAATACTTAAAAATATGGGAAGCCTGACACTAAAGGTCATCAAAAGAGATATCCATAGTGACAGCAAGGGTCTCACAGTAAGGTATCAAGGTAGAAGATTGAATACTGGTCTTCTAAAAACATATCTGGTCTCCACAAAAGAGAGAGAAAATATTTTTTTAGCAAGGAGAAAGGTAGTGTTCTTTTTCTGCCATATATTAGAGTCCACATTTTATTTGAAAAAGGTGGCTAGTCTTCATTCACATCAATGATTAGGGGAAGTTGGTTAACTTTTTGTTTGTTTGTTTTGGGGGGCCATACCTACCAATCGCAGGGATTACTTCTGGCTTTACATTCAGGAATTACTCCTGGATGTGCTCAGGAGACCATACAGGATGTTGAAGATTGAACCCGGGGTTGGCTGCTTACAAGCCAAATGCTCTACCATAGCTCCACCCCCAATTTTCTAATAAATGCAAGCTGTGTAGAGGAAGTCTGAATAATTTGGTCTTTGGGTTGGAAAGCATTTCTCTTCTTGGAAAAAATATCACTCTAATATGTCACACATTTATTAACCTAATGCCCATGGCATATTAAAATGACAATAGCAATGTAGTGCTAACAAAAGGAGGGAGGAGAAAAGATCACAGCAAAATATCACTTATTTTTTAAAGACCAACCCTTCATTCTGGTTATAAATGCCCACTGTACTACTCTTTTAGAAGAATAAGCCCTCACTAGCTTCCTAGTAGATATACCTAAAGGAGGGAGTTCTCCTCAAATTCTCCTTACCAACAAACATTTATTCCCAAGAAGACTCATTCTTCCACTATAGTTACTTGGAAATGTCCACTCATCCAGTCTCCAATGGGGGAACATTGACCCCTTGTCTCCCTGATACCTTTGCCAGAAATAAATGGAAGTTCTTTGTTTTATGGATGCCCAGATCCAGGAGGTAAAATAGTGAAAAAGGACTGAGGGTAAGGAATAGGGAATGGTACATTAGCAAAGTGCTTCCAGTTGAAGGACAGGGTTTTGCTGGATCTGGTCTGCTCTTCCTTCTGTGGATTTTAAAGATAAAAAAATCCTCTTCCTCTTGTGATGTAAAGCCTCATAATCTTGAGCTCTTTCTAGTGAATGGGTTCATTTTTGCTTAGTTATGGTACTTTGGGAACTTTGAGGCATGAAGCTTTCTGAAGCCTCTAACAAGCAGTAGCACAGCAGAGCTGTCTCATAATGAAAAAAGCATTGTAAACTGATCAAGAGGACACGAGGTGAAAGTAATATGATAGTATGACAGAATTTTGCTTAATGACCAAGAGTCCAAAGCTTTTGTAGTAGTTTTTCATACTGTCCATTTTCTTTTTAAAGGACATGTACCCTGCCTATAACCTCTGACCATATAACTGTCCTATGTGAAGGTCAGTTATTCTATTTTTCTATGGGTAGGGTGTTTGCTTTGCACGTGGCCGACCCGGATTCGATTCCTTCATCCCTCCTGGAGAACCCAGAAAGCTACAGAGAGTATCCTGCACGGAAGAGCCTTGAAAGCTACCTGTGGCATATTTGATATGCCAAAAATAATAACAAAAAGTCTCACAATGGAGATGTTACTGGTGCCCGCTCAAGCAAATCAATGGACAGTGGGATGACAGTGCTACAGTGCTACCATTGTTCTCTAGAGTAGGGAATTTTGGAGTTTAGGCTTCTCTGAAGCTTCTGTAAAAACATGAACTCAGCATCCTTGACCACCTGAGACCCTGACATTAAAATGGGGAAAAAGAGAGGGAAACAAGCTGAGAAGACAGTTTTTATTATGCTGGTAGGATATTTCAAGCTCCTGATTACTATTGTCCTTTTTCACTTTTTCCCTTTCCTTCTATGAAATTTCTTGTGCCCAGTTTTATTTCTTTCTAGCTTTATTATTTTGTTTTCTCTATGCCTAGCACAAGTATATTTTTCTTGCAGGGATCTTTGAGGTAGGAGATTCCTTGAAAGTCTCCCTAAAAGTAGTGTTATATGGCAGCCAAGAACAGTAAGGTAAGGGAATGAAAGAGAAAAGGAGGTAAGGGACAATGAAAAAAATCAAGATAGTGCTTTTATTTACAGGATAGGGATTTTCAGCTCTTGGTATATTTTCCACATTTTCTACTGGCTGGGATGGTGGCAGGGTTTTAAAAAATTCCTCTTGCATGGATCCATTGCATGGATGCATTCCACTGATTGCAACCCTTGGACCTGGATAACTGCCATTCTATAGGATAGGAAGTTTAAATTGTAGAGCTTACTGAATGTTTCATAATGATATTATTATAACTGTCCGGGTTACCCAAGACATACCTAGTAAACAATGATGTAAAGGAATGTATCATATATAGATTACAGAAAAACTTGTAAATATTTATAAAAAGTGATAAATATTTCAAGGCTTCTGGGCATTATTCTCCTACAGTTTTATTTCTCCTCAAATGAATGTTTCGTTTTCATGGATGTTTCTTGTCCATAGTTTCCAGTATGATTAAATATTACTGCTTGAGCTTCCCACAGAGATCTGTACTTGGGCTACTCTTAAGCCTTAGTTCCAGCACAACCTCAGATTATAGTTCTGAACCAATCACTTCTCATTCATCCCTTTAATAGAGGAAAGTTTTTGCTTTAATTTCTTTCCCTGACAAGAACAGTTAGCAGATATGACTCTAAGTTAGCCAGTCAGCTGTGACCATTCTTAAGATACCTCTTCCTACCAGAAAGGACCCAGATTCTTCTACTCAAGTTTCTCTTTGATCCAAAGAACCAGCTCTTTCAGCATCCTATCTTTATCCTTCATAAGAGATTAATATGGAAAATGAGCATATCCAAATTGTGAGAGAGGAAATTCTCTTATATGTGATGTAGTTACATGTCCCTCAAAGTAAAGTATGGCTCTCGATTTACTGTTTGGGATTATGGGAGTGCTAGTTTGAAAATATAGATTATTTCAACCTATAGAATCAACATCTTTGCCATGAATGTAAGGAGAAACAAGAGCATTAATATTTTTTTACAATAGCCCCCCCCCAAATGATTTTATATGCAACCAGTGTTGGAAAACATTAGCCTCGACCAATCTTTCATCAAACGATTGAATTCCTTGCTCAACACTCCTGACAAATGGCCATTAGCCAAATCTTGAATCTTTTCAAAGATGAACAGTCCACTATCTATGGAGATGGCCCATTCTATTTTTGAATTACTCTTTCAGAACGATCTTTTTACAATCAGCTAAAATCTCTATTCCTGTAATAGCCACTTTGATTTCTTCACTCCCATAGGACTCCACAGAACAATTATAATTTATCTCTAAAATGTCTACCTCTTAAATACTTGAAGACCATCCTAATATATTCTACTGCTTAGTAATTTCTTCAGGTTAAATAGTCTCAATTATAGTGATGTGGGAAATAATCATAAAAATATAGGCTAGTTCCTTAGGCCAGTTCTTTGTTATATATAGAAATGTGCTAAAAAGAGCAATAATTCTCTTGTAAGAAGCTAAGCTTGTTCTATTGATGTCAACTCTAAAAATATGGTGGAGTTCTTGCAGTACCTATATCTAAACTTTAATAACTTTACACAAATTTCATCTAAATTGTATGAACTCATCCAAGCTTCCTCAGATTTATTTATATTTTCTGCTGAATCACTGATTATACTATTCTCAATCTTCTTCTTTGTATAAACCCCAGGCCAGGAAAATTGAACAAAAGTGTTGTTAAGATCATACAGGTAGGGCAGTTTATTTCCTGCTACTTTCATGTGTAATAAGATCAAGTTATTTTCTAATGCTAATTTTTCAAATTGTGAGAGTCTTGTGTGTACATGTATGTATGTGAAAAATGCATATCTCCCTGTCTGTTGTAAAGTTGCAATATATAAACACTTGGAATAAAACATAAAATTTCTATGCAACATGATTTAATCTGATTCTCCTCATGATTTCTCCATTCACACCAACATCTATAGAAAAGGGGCAGTTTATTTGGGTTAAAAATGAAACAACAACAAAAAATGAAACAAATACAGTGGTATTGTTTTTAAATATAAAATGTTGCTTATGAAATCTTTCATTTTGTATTATTAGTCAAATAGTGGATTCTGCTTTCCTACATGGGTTCCTCAGACTCATTTTAAAGAAAGAAAAGTGTAATGGTATATAGCTCAGTGACAGAGCTTGACTTGCATATGAGGATTCAATCTTTTTTTTTTTTTGGCTTTTTGGGTCACACCCAGCGATGCGCAGGGGTTACTCCTAGATCTTCACTCAGGAATTACGCTTAGCGGTGCTCAGGGGACCATATGGAATACTGGGAATTGAACCTGGGTTGACTGTGTGCGAGGCAAATGCCCTACCTGCTGTAGCTCCAGCCCCGAAGATTCAAACTTTCACATAGGGAAATGAATCAATGAATGAACTAATAATAAATAAAACAAGCAAGTAAATTATCTTTTGGGGAGCTCCCTTTAATGAATATTATACTTATTTTCAAACTGTGAATTATAAAATTTAGAATATGACAATGCTCCAAGCACTGTGGTCTCTAGCAGTAGTTTTTAATTTACCTTTGGAAGTTTATATATTGTGTCAAAACAATAATTTTGGGGGGCCCTCGCAAGTGGTGCTCAGGAGACCTAGGAAGTGCTTCCTACTGATTGGGCAACCATGCCAGTGGTTCAATGTGAGGAGCCAAGAATGAAGTGCTGTGAGAAAAACATGGTGCCAAGGATTACACAGAACACTCAGCAGTGTTTGGGGACCATCAGGTCCACTCTAGTGGTATTTGGGCGGAGGGGTTCACAGCTTCACTAAGCAATGTGTTGTGGTACCATGTTCTGCCAAGTATTGATCCAGCGTTTGCTGCATGTAAGGCACGCATCTTTTAAAAAGTTTTAGTTTAAACTTTAAATTTTTTTATTTTTCATTTTTATTAAGGTTTTCTGATTTATGGTACTGTCATTGGTGGTTTTCCCACGCACAAAATTCCAATAAGGCATGCACCTTAATCCCTGAACTATTTCCTTGTCCCCAAAGAAATGTCTTTTGCTGAAAACTATTTTACCTTCTAAATCCCCTTAAGCATATATCAGTACTCTATTTTGTTCAAAAATCTCTTGCAAAGAAAACAAATCCTTAGTGTGAACTCTGGAAAGAATGAGCAGTTCTTTAGTAAATAGTGACCACAGCTTAATATGGTACAAAGCCATGGTATTATTAAATATAAAATGTCTTCATATTTTTTGCTTCAAAATATACTATAAAAATATAGCAGATAAACAGAGTTTCCATACTACCCAGCAATTCCAAATACTGAAATTAGCTGAAAGCAGGGATTCGGATTTCAACAGATATTTATTTACTAGCCTTTAAAGAAGCATTATTGAAAATAGGTGAAGGGGTGGAAATAACCAAGGTTTTCAATTAAGGATAAATGGGTAAACGAGAAGTCGTCTACAAACACACAATAGTATATTAATTCATAAAAAGGAGTGAAATTCTAACACAGGTTACATCATGGATGTGCTTTTTGTGCTAAGTGATATAAGCTAGGCAGAAAAGTTTTTATATGAGTCTGTTTATAGGAAGTAATTTTACAGGCAAATTCATAGACAAAAGTAGAAGAATAGGAGCTGGTGTCATAGTACACATGGCTGACCTGGGTCAAATTCCAGGTCAATTTCCTGAGCACTGCCAGGACAAACAAAACAACCTCCCCAAAGTAGAAGAGTAGTGCCAGTGTTAGGACCTGAGAGTGAGGGAATGGGAGGTTACTGGATCAATAACCAGAGATTTTCTATTTGGGGTGATAAAATATTTGGGAAATAGTGGTGGTAATTGCACTACTTTGTAAATGCTATAGAATTACACAGAAAAAGAGTTGATATGGCAAATGTGTGTTCTATATATTTTAACTTAAAATTTATAACATGATATATCAAAACATTGTAATCAAGACAAGTCACAGTTGGATAAAGCTGAGAAAGATCTTTCTTCCCTGCCCTTTATTCACCTAGACCCAGAAAAATGGGAGGACATACTAGGACCCCTTGACAGATTTGAGGATCCCAGAATAGAATTAATGAAGCCTCACTACACAGGGTGTAGGAGATAAGGATAAATCTGAGTAAATTTCCCACCAGTAGGTTGGTGCTGGTGTGGTAAAACAGCAATAGTTAATGGGGTCTGTATGAGGAAGGAGGGGAGAGAGAGGAAAAAGAGGGGAAAGAAGAAAGTGAGGGAGAGAGAAGGAAGGAGAAAGGGAGAGAGGAGAAGGGAGAAGAATAAAGGAAGGGAAAGCCTTTTTTTGGCACTTCAAAGAGAAAGTAGACTTATGCCTCTTAGGCTTTCTGGGCTGTGAAATGTTCTCAAAAGAATGAGCTAGAAGAAGAGCAAGCTAGAAGAAGTGCAGGGGGGTAGGAGCGGGTAGGAGAAGGAGGAAAAGACTACAATAAAAGAGGGTAGAAAGAGAGAGACTTAGTAATTATTCACTCACTGATTAAAAATGTAAAATATGTTAAAGACTGAAATGCCTCTGACCATTTTGGATGCATTTTTGAAAAAAAAAAACACCTCAAGGTTTTGTTTGTGTGTATTGCCTTTACCTTTCAAAAGTGGAGTACAAGTGCATCTTTCAGTTAATTGAATGTTATTGTTGAGTTTCAGTAAGTTGAAATTTTACTTGATCGTTGTGGTCAAACTTTTAGACTTATGCACGTTGATGAAAAAGAATTAACCCATGCACTTTTGCCAGATGAACTCAAGGAGTCTAATTGAACAGATGGACCCCATTCCTCTAACTGGAAGGTTATTAGGTGATTTGACTTTGTCAGAGAAGAAAAAATGTGAAATCCTGAGGTGAGTTCCTTGAGGAAAGCCAGTTTTAGCTTTCTCACAAAGATCTGTGTGATATTAATTATCCTGGTGTTTGAGAGAGTTGGCAGCCTCAAAGAGAAAGTAGACTTAACCCCCTTAGGCTTTCTGGGCTGTGAAATGCTCTCATAAGCAAGTAGGTTATCTGAGAGGACTAACAGAGATAAGCTAATGAATCCATATGGTTGGTTACTTTGGGCAGATGGCCTGCATGCCACTTTGGAAGCACCTGAAATTTCTAGGAGGTCTTCAAGGGCAACTCTAAAATGAGTGTTCAATTTGCAGACCACAAAAGAATGGCTAATGATGGACTCAGGAGATAATGTCAGTAGTAATATTTTATAAGTGGGGTAGGAATGGAATTAGGAGGCTGGAGGAAGAATATAAGTAAACTTCATCTTTCTCCCAAAGCCGGAATAAACTGCGCACCCTATTCTATCTAACATGAGGAGCTTATTTTATTTTATTTCTGTAAGATAGCCTTCCTTCACACTTCTACAGAGCCTTGTCTGGACTGGTTTTTCTGCTTTAATGGACCTATTGCTGAATCTTTGTCATAAAGTCCATTAGGATTTGTAAAACCTTTATACTCTAATTTTGGGGAACCACACTCAATGGTGCTCTGAGGATACTTCTAGTTTGGTGAGTGGGGGTCACTCCTGGTGTGCTTGGGGGACCATGTAGTGCCAAGAATGGAACTTGGGCCTTTGATATGTCAAATATGCACAATGACTTTTTTTTTTTGCTTTTTGGGTCACACCTGGCGATGCACAGGGGTTACTCCTGGCTCTGCACTCAGGAATTACCCCTGGCAGTGCTCAGGGGACCATATGGGATGCTGGGATTCGAACCCGGGTTGGCCGCGTGCAAGGCAAACGCCCTACCCGCTGTGCTATCACTCCAGCCCCATGCACAATGACTTTTTGAACCATCTTCCTGGCCCCCTTTTATACTTGTGATATTATCCTCTTACCAACTCCATAGTACATTAGGGACTAGTCCCCTTATATAGCTAAGGGAACAGACCAAATGTTCCTTATCCACCCCCACCACTGTCAAAGATTACTGCATGTGAAACTAAGTCTTTTTAAAATTTTGTTTTTGGACTACATCTGTGGTGCTTAGTACTTATTCCTGACTCTGTGCTCAGGGATCACTCCTGGCAGGGCTTGGGGACTGTGTGCAGTGCTAGGGAATAGAACCCAGGTCATCTGTGTGTAAGGCAAATGCTTATCTGTAGTAATATGTCTCTGACCCTAGAAATCATTTTGATCTCCTCTCTTATAACTTATTCTTTCCAATTTTATCTATCATGACATAACTCTTGGACTACTAAAAACCATTACTAGCCATGTATAATACAAATTTGCAGTATTTAAGGCACTCATATCTGTTTTATGGATGTCTTCATTTTCTTTACTCTCAGTTACTTTTGAGTTCATCAGAACATGGGAAAATGTAATTAACAAGTGTATATAGCATTCCTTTATTTTAAATTTTATCATTTTAAATTGTGATATAAGTGACATACTACATGAAGCTTTATCTTTCTTGTGAGGTGAGTGGGCCACACCTGGCAGTGCTCAGAAATCTCTGGTAATGTGCTCATGTATCATTCCTGGCAGTACCAGGGGGAGCTTGGACTAGAAACAGAGTTGGATGCATGCAAGGCAAGTGTCTTAATATCTGTATTACCTATCTGACCCACTACATTAAGTTTAAGGGGGCGCATGTTTGTTTGATATATTTATAATTTACAATATGGTTACTATCATAGTGATAACTAATACTTCTATCATGTCACATAGTTATAATTTAATTTTTGTGGAGGGTACAATTTATGTCTAGTATTTTTTAGCAAATTTCAAGTTCATAATGTAGGATTGCTGATGATATTCTTTGTGGGAGGTGCTCGTAGGTACTTGGAGTTGTGCCAGAGATCGAAAATAAGGTAAGCACATGCATGGCAAACACAATTATGTCCTACACTATGTCTCAGGCTATTATCCTGTCTTTGTAGGCAATTTTTCTCTTATCTTTTGACAACATAGTTTAGGTGCTTTGTTATCTATGCTCATAGTTGTCATGTCAACCTCTAGTCCCATTGAGAGTCCTTTCCACTCAGCCAAACACTTGCATCAAGCAAGACCTATAGGACCACAGATACTTAGCGGCTTAGGAAAGAGAAAGGCCAACAGGTCAATGACTGAATATATTTTTCTCTCTCCTAGTGGTCTATTTAGCTTGGCTTCAGCAGCCTCACATTTTGCCTGATGCATCAGGTGTAATCTTTCCCCCTCCTTTCATATTGAATTACCATGAGACACACAGTTACAAAGTTGTTCATGCTTGGGTTTCAGTTATACAATGTTCCAACATCGTACCTTCACCAGTGTACATGTGACATACAAGGTTTATGTGTCTTGCTGTGTAATGTAGTAAATGACATAGCAAAGTAAATTTTTTATGACAAGTTACCGTCAAAACAACTGTGTTAAAACTGAAAAACGATTTTTTTATTTTAAAAATTACCAAGTATTATGTATAAAATATAGATGACCTACCATCTCTTGGTATTGATTTATTTATTGTTGCTGTTATGTGTTGACTAGTGATTAAACTATTTCCTCACAGATTTGGTAACTTTGTATGTGCCTTCAAACTAATTAAATTTGGTTTAGGCTTATAGGTTTATTTAAGATCTTGAATTCATCATAACACTTGATTAGAAAATTTTTAGCAAAAAAGATATTTATTTTTATGTATTTCCTAAGGATAGGGGATAAGTTTAAAGAGTAAGGGAGATCTTGCTGTGTACAGTACAGTTGTAACAAAATTTAGAGGTCAATAGAAGAGAGAGGGCAAATAGATCTATACAGGGCTTTGCATCCCCATAAAAAAGAATACACATTCTTTTCCAGTGCACACGGAACATTCTCCAAAGTAGATCATGCACTGGGCCACAAAGCATACCTCCACAGAATCAGGAAGATAGAAATTGTATCAACTATCTTCTCAGACCATTATACACTAAAGATAGAATTAATCATGCACAGACGCTGAGGACCAAATCATACACCTGAAAATTAACAACTCAATGTTGAACAATGAGTGGGTCAGGGAGGAAATCAAGGAAGAAATCAAAATTTAGAGGTTAACATTTGCCTTTTTGATCATATCTGAATATCAACATACTGAGGAGCATTTGTGAGATTTTTTTTCTTTGCTCATAAACTTCAAATTTTACATAATACATAATCAATAAATGTTGCAATATGGTTTACAATTGAAACTGTGTGTGCTTGTATGTGTACATATGTGTGTATGTGAGAGAGATTATGAGTATGTAAATGTACAATCAGCTAAATATTAAAAACAGGTACTACTTCCCAAATCAGTCTGGGAGGGTTCTTTATTCTTGCTGGCTCTTTTGAAAATTAAAAATCGAAACTACTGATGGCAATAATAACAGAGTCTAGTGTTGAAACAAAATGAACTCTATTTAAAAAACAAACTTTATGATTTCATTTAACTGTGCTTCATGGGGCTTACAATGTCTCAAACTCAAAATATAAAGACAGTTTCCTCAGTGGTCTCAAGATAAAGTTCAATACTCCTGTCTTGCCTAGGGCATTGGAGCAAGTTTGTCTCTCCCTATTACTCTCCTTTTATATTTTTTCTATTATATATATATAGTGTTTAAATCAGTATTAATCATTTTGTTTCAAAAAGCAACTTCCTTTGTCCTCTGAGTTATCTTCAATGGGGAAGATGGCCAAGTATGTGGAAAAGAAAGCAACCATCGTAGTTGTCTTCTAATATTCCCAAGCATGTGAAAATAGTTTCTAAATTATTTTCTGTGCCATTTGCTACTTTTTAACATGAATTCATATTAGGCCACATTTCCAAAACCTAGTAGAGAATCATAATTTTGGTACCACTTTCCAAATCACAGTGGCATTTCTTTTGGCAATGACAATAAAGCTGTCAACTTGTTTATTATTTTTTTAGCATGGATGCCTCCACCTCTGGTTGGGACATTTTATTTTGGAACTGATATCTAAGAAAATTGGTTTTCAAGTCAAGAGGGTTTATGATAATATTTCCAATGACTCTTTTATCTGCATGCATTTTCTCAGTTCCTCCCTGACTTTCCTACTGAAATATGTTGCTCTGTGCCAATGCCTTTAAGTGATTTTAAGATATAAGCTAAATGAGAGCTCAGCAAGTGAAAGAAACAAAGACATCATTTTAAAATACTGTCATTTTAACAGCAGCTTAACCCAGGACAGTAAAGATGTCTGAAGGGCAATTAGAATGGAATTTTATTTTATTTATTTATTTCTCTTTGTGGAACAACTAGAGGGCTGGCCCCAGGCTATCTTATGGTATTGCTATTTGGTCTCTGTTATTTTTATCATGGAGTAAGAATTGAAATAATGAGTTCACATTTGTAAATGTTGCATGCTACATCTTATTTCATCCTTTAAAGTTCAGAAAGCAAGTTATCAGAGGTCCCTATTTTTTTTAATTTTTGGAGAAGCTACTATTCTTAAAATTGTATTGAGATCATTAACGGTTGAGAGCAAAGTTATATGATGTGGCACGAGAGTTGGGGAAGGAAAGGAGCGGAGGAGATAGACAGATAGACTCTTGATACTTGCTTTCTCTGATCTATGGGGATCAAAGGGTAGATAGAACAAAGAGCTTGGGTCCCCCTAATTTTATTAAAATCATTCATACCCTTTGTTCTATTTACAAAATATTTTCAGTGAAGCATATAAAAAGGTTTGATACACTTTTTTCTGTACTGTTTAATCTCTTTCTTAGATCATCAACTTTTTTGCCCTGAAGAACTTTCCTTCATATTCTGATGCTATTTCAACAACAACCAGTTGGTGGGGTGGAAGTAGAAGACAGGAACTAGAAAATGATTTGAACTAGAAAATGATTTGTATTTCCTTATACCTAGAAATATCCGGCTCCTTCTCTAATCATATTTTCAAAACAATTTAATTTCCATATAAATTTCTCATTGGATTTAAGGAGCACTAGGAATTGGGGAGCATTAGAAACTGTAAACTAATTAGAATGTGACACTATTTTTGCTGAAAATAGAATGTTGACTCAAATGGGCTCTTGGTAGTATGTTGTTCTCTGATGAAATCATCATTGAATGGATCAGTAGATGCTTACCTGGTTTTGAGAAAGATAATGAGTGAGGATAGTGTCTCACCATGGAGACAATGGCTCTTTGGTCACACCTTCAATATTTGCGCGTTTAAGATTTCCCAGAGAGTTTATTTGTCTGAATTATGGATGAATGGAGTTTGAAAGCTTAATGGGAATTGATACCACTATTGATTACCATTTAGGCACACCTTCCTCATTTACAATTATTGAAGGGAAAATGTTTTGTAGTGTAACCAGCATCTCTCATTATAGGGTTTAAGTCAGCTGTCTCAATAGTCTATGTGGTCAGTTACTTCATGTAGCAACTTGAAGTCTACTGGGATGGTGAACACAAGCACTATTGAAGGCTGATAATGAGCCAGATTTCCATGAACCTAATAATGTGCTGACAACTCAGCAGATGGAAATCCCTGGCTTTCTGCCCTTAAACATGTGATGATTTCATGATGAGCAGAGGCTTATTCCCACAAAACCTTTTGGGACTACCATAGTAGTGACTGTCAAGGTCAGGATAGTTTCACAGTCTCTTCATATCATTTTCAGATTTCTAGCACTGAACTTCTACCCTGCCTGTTCATCTCTTTCATGGACAATGGAAGAAGCAAAATAGGGATAATGCTGAAACCAATGAGAATTCTTGAAATGGTAACAAACTAACCCTTTCTCTATCAGAGAAAAAGATTTTTTAGTTTACTTCTATAATAAAAATATTTGTCCTCATTTCACTTGATATAATTGGATAACTCTTATAAAATGCAAGTAGAAATAGATTTATTACTGTTTCTTAAGACACAGTGGTTTAGAGCAACATCTGTTTACTCTGGACCTTTGAGGAAAAGTCATTAATTATACCTGCCATCTGATAAATTTATTAGTTGGAGAGAGTTACTAAACTTTCCATTTCTACCTACTACAGAAGGAGCTTCTGAATTATTACCAAAGTCAGTGGCAGTGGTTATAGAAGTGGGCAGTGGGAATAGTATGAGAATGGTTCAATTTTAAATCATATCTACCATATTTTTCTGTTTGTGGAACTAAACAAGCATCTGAGTTCTTAAATATTCCACCAGTAGCTTTTCTGATAGTTTATACTTTATTCTTGTGTAATTTCATGTTTCTATCACCCTTTGTCTCTCCTCTTGATAGTGTTTATATAGCATTACAAATGTTTGTTAATAAAGAATTTGCTATTTTCCCACTAAGATTTTGGTTTATAGGGGATGGAAAGGGAGAATAAATCTACTCAAGAAATTAAAACAAGGGAGGGGAGGGAAAAAAGAAATTAAAACAGTTATTGACTTGCATGAAAATTGAAATATCATCATGTACACAAGCACTTGAAACAATGGTAATACATTTCAATAGAAAAAAACCTCTAGAATATGTAATTTTATAGTCCATCAATCATCAGACTTAGAGTCAATTATCTAACTTATATGAACTGCTGAGACACAAAATCACTAGTTTTGTAAAAGTTAGAAAGGACGATGGATATTGTGTTCAATTCCCTCGTTGCTAAGAGAATCAAAGCTGACAAAAATTAAATGACTTGGCCAAGGACAAATAATCACTTTGTGGCAAGGTTGGGATGTAAATCTGTGAATTCAAATAGTGCTCTCAACATGCTATTTGTTGTCTGTCTCACAACTTCTAGAGGACAATGAATTAGTTCACCAACCAAGAAGTGCTATATTTAAGATGGATGCTGTCCTTTGATAATATTCCCATCCTTTACCAGTCCTCCCTTAAAATAAATGTGAACTTACCTTTGTGAGAAGATGATAAAATAAGTACCAGCAGGCCCAATTAACCACAAAACACTTACTCTGAAAAATTCTTTTGTTGAACCGGAGTCCAGGGTCCCATAAGCAATTTCAGTCTGCTTAGCTAAATCTTCAGCACTCTCTATGGGAGAAACCATCCTCTCCACAGTCAGAAAAGCAGCAAGATTGGCAGTATAAGAAGAAATTATGATCAGGGTGAAAAACCACCAAACACCTCCAACAATGCGCCCGGAGAGTGATCTACAAAACAAAACAAAGACCAATCCAGACCCAGAGGGGTCATGTTTCAGTTTAAGGAATCCTTCTTTATTTCTGGAAATAGAAGTGCTTGCAGTATAGCTGATGAAAGAGAGAAGTAAATGATGTCAGGGAATTAAAGCATTAAGCAAAAGTAACATGTTAACAATGCCTAGGTCATGATGGCAGATGATGATGGTACATGAAAAATTATTTTCAAATGTATATGGGTTCCTGATTACACACAATAATCACACATATGATTTCCTTTCTGTAAACCTTTATGTGCACACCTGTGACAAATTGCTCTAGTTCCTTTAACGCACACAGGTCTCAGCCTTGTCTGCATATTAGAATAATTAGGAATATTTAAGTATACTCTAATGCTCAGGTCCACTCAAAACCAATTAAATCAGAACCTGGGAAGTAATCCAGACATACCTATTCTTAAAGCTTGCCCAGTGATTACAATGTAACAGCTCAAGTTGAGAGTGAAGGTGATGTTATAGGAAAAAAACCAAGCCAAAACGTTTACATGTTTGAAGAGAAATGGGTAGGTGCTGGTAAGTGTGTGTGTGTGTGTGTGTGTGTAGACATTCACTGCAAGTCCAATGCATTTTGTAAAAGACATTCTTATTTGTAGAGTTGGTTACCTTTGAGCAAAGGACTCATAAGGTACTATTTATTATTCTCTTTATGTAAGTTGCTTATTGTGGCTCAGGAGCTTAGCTGCAGGGGTGTAAACTCTCCTCTTTTCAAAATCTAAACCTTAAGACACATGAAAGTCCCAAGTGAAGTAGGAAACTACTTGTATAATAGGATTTAAGAGGCATTAAAAATTTGTCTCTCCCACCCTTCCCAAAATAAAAACCCTACCACAATGAACAAAACCGTCTTCAGTGACTCATCACAGAAATTATTACTCTTGAAATTATCCTCTGTGTTTACTCCAGGAAGTTTGGTCAAGATGTAACACTTAAGTTCCACAGCACCCTTTATCATATTATCATGGATTGGGTCACTCCGATTCATAGGGAAAAGGAAAGAAAATGGACAAATTTTAATAAGGGGAAAATTTTGTTCTTGAACCTAACTGTGCACTTGGCATTGCTTGGAGTGTATGTTAAAACTCAGATTTAAAATGCCTGAATGTTTAAGAATCTGCATTTATTCTTAAGTAATACAGGTGATTGTAGTGATTGTGGGACCAAACTAAGGATCATTTTTTTTTTTTATCAGTGAGTCTCAACTCTGAATACACATCAGTATCTGGAGACACTGCAGCAAAACCAAACAAAATAACCAAAGAAATTCCTAGTCTCCACCTCAGTGAATTAAATGGTGATCTCTTGAGATTATACTTAAGCAGCAACATGTTTATTAAGCTCAGGTGCTGCTAGAATTGCTAGTTATGGTGTTACATCATGAGTGCTACTCAGGGAGGGAAGGTCTGTGGGAAGCTAGGGGTAGAATAAAGTTGCCAAATGCTCAGTAATGGGTAATGTCTGTACTGAGTAAGCTTCATTTCTTTCACAATGTCACCAAAGGCTGACTCCATCTGCCAAAATGAAAATCTGGTCCCTAGGTTTCAGAGAATATTGCCACGTTAGCCCCAGGAGAGTTCTGCTTTACAGCAGAACTTCATCCTAGTTAGGAGATGTTCTCGTGGGCCTAGATAAACCTATAGGAAAAGAACTCTGTCAAGGATAGGCGTGGGAGCCTGTCATATCTCCAGGTTCTGTGGGAAGAGGGCAGTTTTGGGCTGAAAGCTGACAAATCAAGCTCTTCTCTCCTTACTTGCATATTATCATCTCAAAGCAAATTTAAATCCCCATGTCCTGAGATAACCTTTCACTACCCTATGGAAATCAGTTGTTTTACATTTTACACTGCTCCAATAATTGTGGTAGATGTTTTGATAAGTAGTTCACTTTATTGATTAGCTATAAAAAGGCACTTGATTTTTAAAAATGTTTTTAATTCCTGTTGGTCCCTGGATGTTTAAAATGACCCATTTAAATTTCTGAAAATAATCACTTTTAGCTTTTTCAAAGATGAAAATCTGCTTTGCAATAGACTTTTCTAACAAATAGTTAAATTCTCTCAGGATTTCATCTGAGTACATTTCCTTTTTAATCAGAAGATGTAAAAACATCTGGATGAGTCAGAAACAATGTGTCACACTTCTGAATTCTAAACGTATACAGAAAATTTAAATGATAAATTTTGACCTTTAATGGTCTTTTTTCATTGCTGCCATGCACATTTAATTTATCCTGAACTGACTTCACTTTGGAAATCATCTTATTGTGTAAAATATTAAAGGACCAAAGTAGCACCTATAATAACAGGACAAGAAAAAGTAACAATAATAGTTTACATTGCTATGTTAACTGTTTTACAAATGCTAACTTTATATATTCTATCCTCATGGTTAGGTACTATTATACAGATGAAAGTGAGGTATTTTGCAGTTAGGGAAACTGAGAAACAGAATGGACAAACAGTAAATAAAGCATCTATACTTACGCAATGGAAAATACTTACTTTTGGGGAAGGGGTGAGCCACAAATGACAATGCTCAGAGTTTACTCTGGCTCTATGCTCAGGGATCATTCTTGGTAATGTTCTGGGATCATATGTGGTACAAGGGACTGCACTGGGGTGGACTGCACTCAAGGTGAGCTCATTAACTCCCGTATGATCTCTTCAGCCTATAGATGCTAACATTTTTGCCTTACAAAATATTCATTTTGTATAAGAAAATCCAGAATGACATGTAAATGATATAAAGTACCATTTCATTACAAATTATGAGAAATATAGTTGTAGGAAAAACAAACATACTCAAGGAGTTATTATTTGTTGTTCATTTGTAACGGAGCTGTGAACGTCATCCTTATTTGAAATTATGGGTTATTATTACTGAAACCTAGGGAAAACCGATTTTGTAGTATTTCCAGAATTATGGTTTGGTAAGAAAAGAGGTGTCCTCTGCTGCTATAAATACTAATAGTACTTAATATTTTTCTATCTGAAATACTGAGAAAACAGAAATTTATCGAAATTATCCTTATTGAGTCTAATGGACCTAGACTTACATGATTTAAAATCAAAGTTTTACATATTTTTATCATCTTAAAAAACTGACTCAGATAATTGATTGGTTGGTCTGTATGACTCAGCTGAGATTGGCTCTTGAACTAATCAAAATAAACCTAAATTCAAGATGGTTGTTTTTGTGGCTTCTTGTAAACTTGGCTGTTGGCTTTGGCAGTTAATATTGTGGCATACCTATGAATTGTAGAATTTGGTGACTATCCACACAGAAAAGGTTTAATATTTTCCACAGCTCTCAGCATAGATGAGGAAAAGGAGCTTTCTTGGAATCGGTATTTAAGGTTCAAGCTTTAAACTACTCACAATTTCCTCTACCAAGTCAATTGGAACCTTGATAAAAGTCTCAGAAAAATGTCTACTATTACCCCCACCCCCTGACCCCGGTATAGAATGAATACTTAAAAACTTTCACTGAGAAAAGGTGCAGTGAAATTAATAGTGATATTTCAATAGCTCAATAAGTATTTCTAAATTTCTCCTTTCTCTTTAGTAAAAAATCTATAGCTACTGATGGTGGAAATGGTGTTGACACTGGTGGTGGGGTTGGAGTTGAAATACCATACAAAATACATATTTCTATTGAAATCTATGTTTCATATAGAGATGATATAAAAAAGTGATGAGGGTCAGTCCTATCACATTTTTAAAAGGGTCCCTTAAAATTAGATAAGATTTTACAGTTGTGTTAAAAAGACCTGACATTTCCAGTAGCCTTCTCTTCACTAATACAGCGACAAAATGTTTTAAATTAATTTCAAATGGTTATGTAGCATAAGCCAGTTTTGAGGTTAGCAAAATGAATTAGCTATAAAATGCTGCATATTTGATATTTACAAGAATTTATACAAGGACCATACCACATGATACATTTTGAAGATATGTAATAGGAAGAGTAAATAGAATGAAAATAAATTAGCACCAAGAGAAAAAATAAATGTAAAGCATTGCAAAATAATATAAATACATGTTATCTGTTTTTATAAGAAACCAGAGTTTCTGAGATAATAATTTGTATTTTATGGCATTTGAAATAAATGATACTAAAAGTAAACTACATATTGTAGCCTTCATTTTATAGGTTTTGAAAAATGCATTTTGCTAGCTTCATAAGATGATGAGTGGAACTGTAAACCCCTTATGGTTTGCTTATACCATTCATCATTCCTTTTCAGCCCTCTACTTTCTTCTGAAGTATGCATGATTTTCACATATGAAGTACACACGACTTTGGAATGCTATGTCTAGGCTAGATATTTGTAAAATGTGCAGAATCAATATTTGATGGGAGTAATCACCTCTCAAGACTAAAGACTAGTTTTCAGCCAGAAATTCAGGAAATGGTTGTAATAAAAGGCCTGCTACTACATCACTTTTTTAGCTCACCGCTACAGCTTTGAAGTGAATTTGCAGTAGGAAGAAGTGGTCATACCAGCAAAGGAAAGGATTTTGCTGAAAAATTGAGTTAAAAACCCTGATGTTTTTGATTCTTTTCAGTTTACAACATTTCATATCATTAATTATTCTGCATAGACTTTCATTGTAAAGGTGGATTATTTCATGTCAACTAGCTTGGTGAGATTCCCTGCCTTCTGATATCTTAAAACCGTTAAAGGGGGATAATTCCTTTGAAATAATCTGTACATAGTTTTAAGAGAGTGTATTCTTTTCATTTTCTCTATTTTTATTTTATTTATCTTTCATTTTTTAAATGAAAGAACTGTGATTTACAAAGTTATTGACAGTTGTGATTTAAGCACATGACATTTCAACACCAATCCCACCACCAGTGTCAACTTCCCTCCACCAATGTGCTGTGCGCTGGGTCAAAGAGGATGGCTCCCAGAATCTGGAAAAAACCCGAGTGCCCTAGAACAGATGACTGGTTGAAGAAACTCTGGTACATCTATACAATGGAATACTATGCAGCTGTTAGAAAGAATGAGGTCATGACGTTTGCATATAAGTGGATCAGCATGGAAAGTATTATGCTAAGTGAAATGAGTCAGAAAGAGAGAGACAGACATAGGAAGATTGCACTCATCTGTGGACTATAGAATAATAGACTATAAGACTAACACCCAAGAATAGTAGAAATAAGTACCAGGAGGTTGTCTCCATGGCTTGGAGGCTGGTCTCTCATTCTGTGCAACTCAGAGAAGGGAACACCAAGTAAAATGTGGTTGGAGGTCATGTGGGGGAAAGATGATGCGGGCCCAATATAGACTAGAGACTGAACACAATGGCCACTCAACACCTTTATTGCAAACCACAACACCTAATCAGAGAGAGAGAACAAAAGGGAATACCCTGCCATAGTGGCAGTGTGGGGTGGGGGGAGACAGGACTGGGGAAGGGGGGAGGGATGTTGGGTTTACTGGTGGTGGAGAATGGGCACTGGTGAAGGGATGGGTTATCAAACTTTGTAAGGGAGAAACATGAGCACAAAAATGTATAAATCTGTAACTGTACCCTCACGTTGACTCACTAATTAAAAATAAACTATTAAATTAAAAATAAAAAAAAGAAAAGGAAAAACTAAAAAAAAAAAAAAAGAGGACGGCTCTCCCCGAATAGAGACAGACTGCTCTTCAGTGGAGGTGACACGTGTAGCTGCTCTCTACTGATAGAACCTCCAATCTTAAGGCCATTTTATTTGTTTGTTTTAATTCCCTCATCCTTAACATGGCTATCCCTCAGATGTCCTTGCAGTCTCAAAGAAAATCAGTAGGGGGAGCATTTGTCTGGAAGGACTTAGACTCCAGTCTGCTTGTGGGTTTTACTGAAATTTTACAAGTAAAATAAATTTCAGATGAAAATAATTTCAACTTTGTACTAAGACATTTTTGAAATAATACAACCAAAATACTTGTAGACCGTGTATATGGACTCAAGAAGGGATATTTCCAGTTATTTGTTATTAGAAATTAGCTATTTGGCACGGGCTAAAATTTTACCTGTATTCCTAAAGAGATTTAGGGACAAAAATGTAAATGCAACATTAAATACTAGTAATTTTGAAAGTAGGATGCTTGTGAACAATAATAATAATGATAATGAGTAATGACGGTAATATAAGAAATAATGATAATACTTAACATTTACCGAGAATTTACTCTATACCAGGTTTAATTCTTTACAGATGAAACACTGAGAGTTAACAAGGTTTAGTATGTTTCCCTAAGATACACAACTGCTAAGCAGATTGTGAATCTAGTAAGACAAACTCCAGCACCCACATACTTAGCAACTATGCTCCCTCCATCTGCCTACACGTTCTGCTTATTTTCCCATACCTTTCAGTGAGGGAGGAAGGTTGAATGTATCTCAAACCTTCTGAATCCTCCCAACTAATCAGTTTATATATGGACATTAACTTCAGCTTATTACATTGACTACCATCTTGATTATCCTCTCTAGGGTTGAACCAGACTCCAGTTAAAGTGCTCATTGTGAACAATTGTTATTGGAAATATCACAACTGAAAGTGACATAGACACCTAAGGATTCCAGAGAGCTGTCAATAGCTTTATTCAATGGAAGTGGAATGAATTTCAGTTTTCCTCATGATGTCTAATTGTTGATTTTCCAGTATTTTACTTTGAGTGAATACATGCTGAGCAGGATTTATTTATTTATATTGTTGTAAGGGCCATGCGTGTTAGTCCTTGGGAACTCCCAGGGCTGTACTTGGTGACATTCAGAGAGCCATATGGTGCTGTGGATTGAACTTGGTCTTTGCAAGTAAGAAATGTACTCTAATACTTAAGTCACATTGCTGCCTTTTCCCAATATTTTATTTTATTTTTATTTTTTTGCAGTGACACGAGCAGTGTGATGAGATAATACTCTATTTATTTAAGTTTAGATTATATTGATATTTGTTTTATTTTATCTTTTATTTTTATAAAATTGTTCACAATGATTTATGATATTCAATATTCCAGCACTAATCCTATGGCCATTACACCTTGCCACCACCATTATTTCCAATTTTCCCAATCACCACTCACGTCTGCCCCAACAGCAGACCCTAAATGATTTATTTTATATTGTTATGATTAATTCGCTAAAAATGATCAAAAAAGATTTCCTTTGAAGAAAGTGTGTAAAGATTGTTGACTCTCACCTGGAGCTACCTAACCCTAAGCCTAACCCTAACCCTAACCTTTGTATAAGAGATTACTAAAATGTTGTTACAAGTTAAACCTTGTGTGTTAATATTTTCTTAATCAAGATTTATTGTCCGCATGGGCTGGAGCGATAGCACAGTGGTTGGGCTTTCGCCTTTCACGCGGCTGACCCATGTTCGATTCCTCCGCCCTTCCCGGAGAGCCCGGCAAGCTACCGAGAGTATGGAGCCCACACATCAGAGCCTGGCAAGCTACCCGTGTGTATTGGATATGCCAAAAACAGTAACAATAAGTCTCTCAATGAGAGACGTTACTGGTGCCCGCTCGAACAAATCGATGAGCAATGGGATGACAGTGACAGTGACATGGTAGAGCCTGGCAATCTACCCATGGTGTATTCGATATGCCAAAAAACAGTAACAACAAGTCTCACAATGGAGACGTTATGGGTGCCCACTCGAGCAAATTGATGAGCAATGGGATGACAGTGACAGTGACAGAAGATTAATTGCCATCTACTTTACATCCCATCCAATGTGGTATGCTACTCCTGGTATACCAATGGTGAGGAGTATGAGATGTCACGTCACCACTAATATGACTGTATACTCTGGGAATTCTAAAGTTTTGATGGGATGATACAGCTGGAGTTAAATTTTTAACTGGTGGGTGACTTTGGGGCCTGGAACTTAGCAGTATTTTAAATGCTCTTTTCCTACTTTAATAATCAAAACAAAAAAAGTATATCACCAGTGACTGGGAAATGAAAACACAGCTTTTTTGTATAAATATGAGTAAAATGGAATAAACAATGCACCTTGCAATTGGGAAGGGCCCAATTGATAGTGGAAATAACTATAACGCTGAATCTTGACACCTGTATGACCTATGTTCCACCACATTATCTCTCTGGACACCATTGCTTTGTCTATTGTATGGGAACAAAACTATGGGTTTTATAGTTGGGTTGTATAGTATGGAATATTTACTTTGCCATTTACTGTGACTAGGCAAATTATTTAACCTTAACACCTTCTTCAGCTTGATAAAAAGTATTAATGCCCACTTTGTGCCAATATTTTGAGGATTAAAATCCACATTCAGGTAAAATATGCCTATACTCAATGTGAGCTCAATTGAAATGTCCTTCTGCTCAGGAGCAGTTAGACTAATTTGTCTCTGACATCTTTTCCTGCAGTATTATTTGATAATCCTACTTAAATGTAGTCCCCTAAAATTACTTGAAGCACTTTAGTTTTGTAAAAAGTCAATGTAGAATGCATACTCTTCCAGAGATTTCTGAAGAGTTTGCATTCCAAGTGTGGTCATTAATCAGGGGAAACCCCCATAATGCTGGTGTTTGTATTAAAGGTGTTTGTGGTCTTACTATCAAGAGTTTCTAAATCTATTATTAGAGAAACATTTTGGAGTAGAGTTTTTTTTTGTTTTGATGTTGATCACACACATGTACATATATATAAGCAGCAAATAGAGCTCTTAGACAAGGAGAAACTTGTTTCTCTTTTGCTTTTATATAATAACTATTCTAACAAGTATAGCATTTTGTTAAGAGGTTTAAAGATACAATTTCTTTAGAAGGACATGTGAGTATTAAAGGAAGGATTATCCAAATGATAGAAAATGTAGAGCTCAGAAGGATAACAATTTATCACTCACAACAAAGTAAAGAAAATACTTGTTAGTTTAGACCAGTATTATTCCATGATCTGTGTGTCATTGCCAGATTGACTTGCAACCAGTATGGAAAGAAACAGATGGAAAAGGTCCTTGGGAAGTTAAGAACAGAAGTGGGCTCTCTGATAGTGGGTGTGGTGTTGAAATGATATATGCATGACACTATCATCAATAGTATTATAAATCAATCATGATTCTGCAGTACAAATGGGTACAAAAGAAACAGTAGAAAAGCATCAAGTTTTTTTACACCGTAAGGTTAATGTCTGATGAAGCTTTTGTTGTAGAAATATATGTGCACTGAGTTGTGATGAATCATTTTTCTTACTGAAGGCCATGTTAAGATTTTTTGAAAGTTTGATATGACAGTATCTAATGTAGAATAATAAAATTGTATCTTGAAAAAACTTTGATATAGTTCAGTGTCACAGAAAAGACAAAGTTTTGATTCCATTATAAAACATACACAAAAAGTTGACTTGTTATTTTCAGATCACCATTAAGTATTTTTTACTATATGTGCAAATGCTTCTAAAAGTAAATGGCTTGTTAGGAGTCCAATTTTAGTATGCAGAGTAGTATGCAGCACTTCACTGGGGACACCACAAATTTAGTTTTGAAAATTCACTTATAGAAACCAATAAAATATTCAGCCTTAATGACTCTTTAACATTGTCTCAGCATAGATTTCCATCCATTTTAAAATTTATTTGATTATGGAGTCATTTAGAAACTCTACTCTCTGGAAATAAACATTTTTTAAAAAAGAAAAGCTAGCATAACAGATGAACTCCCAGATGATGTCACAAAATGACACACTTCTAAGCACAAAAGGAATAAGAAGTAAAATAATTTGAAAATCTGACCAAGCAGATTGAGAGTGGCAAAAGTGTATGACTTTGATAAATGAGGCTTGAAGCACACATGTTATACTAAAAAGCTGCTGAAAATGCTATCAATGAAGTTTACAGCAAAGGTTCATTTCAAATGTTTTGTACTACAAGTGAGTAATCTTAAAAAGAAGTGTGATGGGTAGTATACTGATTCTTTATATCGTAAATAAAAATTTCTACATGTTTGGGTACTTGGATCTAGTTAGTATTTTTATTACTGTTCATTTTTACCCAATGCTACAGCTATTTATATTAACCTCCCACCATATTTCTGATTATAAAGACATTGTATTTTCTCACAATATTTTAAGATTATAAATTTGTAACCACTTTGTTATGGTAGGATAACACTTAAACTATAGATGAGTTCAAGATATTAAATTAAAGATTTTTAACAGCCATACTGAGATACCATTTGCATACTATAAAATTTTCTAATGTAAGTGGATTATGAATCAATTTCAATAGACATAAATGTATGCAACCATTGTCACAGTACAGTTTTGGAACAATATGAACATCCCCCAAACTTCCTTTATGCTCATTTGTCATTAATCCTGAAACAATGGAACCAGTGAGAGGCAAATAAAGCATTTATTCCATGTGAAAAATTTAACTGCATGCCAAAATACCATTAATGCGATAAAAATATTGTGTAATATTTTGTAAACTCAAAATGAATAAAAAATCCATGATGAGTATAGTATAAAATATTTAAAAACTGGATCTAACCTCTGTAATCTATTCAGTCTCACATGCCTCACTCTGTTTTTGATCCTGATTAGCCTCTCTCTGCTTCCCTCAAGTACCTAGAAACAACTGATATACTTTGTCTCCATGCATTTGCCTGTTGGGGGCAAATACATGGATGCAGTGTGGAGTACTGAATAAGTAAAATTCAACAAGAGGAATTATGTATGTTATATGTGGCCTTTTGTGTCTGGCCTCTTTCATTTGGCATGATTTCACAGTTGTGGCATCTTTCTGGCATATATCAGTAGTTGCTCCTTTAAATTATAGAATAGGGCAGGTGTGCTCAAGATGACTTACTATGGGGAGTCCCTCTAGCACTTTTCCATCTTTAAGACAAGTATCTATGCCAAGAATGGAATGAAATACAGATTCCTGCCTGAATTCAAGCTGAAAGCATCACTGAATCCAGGTATCTGAGTTGCAGGACAGGAGAGTGAGTGCTGAGAAACAACTGTTTGGACCCCGAATCATATAGAACAGTTATAAGCTTTTAAGATACTAAAAAGGGCAGTATACTAAGCACCCAGGCTTTCCAGATATCTATTTCCATATACACTCAACTGGGAAGCAAGTTACTAAGAACTGGAAGCTTTAATTGAAGCCAGTGCAGGGTTTTTTTTTTTCCTTTCTCTGTAGCTGCCGGTGATTAGACTGGAGACCACAATTCCTAAATCAGTCTTGCTCATTCCAGACCAAATTCATATTATGTTAGTAGCTGACTAACACTGGAACTTGGAACCAAGTGACCGAGACAATGAAGCATGAATCAGAGCCACTGTCAACATTATTTCTGTTTGTGTTGGGATTATGGCTGGGGCCCACCATTCCTGAGGCAAACCTCATACTTCCCAGACCAATAGCAAAGCCAGTCTATGTACACTTGTTTGGCCATGTCAACAGACTCAGTTCCTCTTAGCCTTCTGTCAACTCAGCCTTCTGCAAGCAGCCTTCTGTAAGCATATCACATCTTCCAAAGCATTTCCAGGTAGCAAGGGGCCAAAGTTTCCTTAACATATATTCAACTGCAGAGGGAAGATATTGTGGTATAAATTCCAGCTGTCTAATTCTGTAGTAGGTAGCAGAAATTACCTACTACGCACAGACTTGTGGAAAGACAGAGAATACTGCCAAGCTCATCTGGTATAGCACCCACAACTGCAATCCAGGCTCTCTCAATCTGAAGTTTTAAGCACTGTGGAACATTTTGAGTCTGAAGCCTATTCTCCCAAAGTTGAACAAATCTGTCTCAAAGATATTATTTTATTTTCTAAAGTTTTAAAATGTATGTATATATATTAACTTTTTAATTTAATCACTGTGAGATAGACCATTACAAAGCTGTTCATGATTGGATTTCAGTCACACAGTATTTCAACACCCATCCCTCCACCAGTATAAACTTCCCAGCACCAGTGTTCCCAGGTTCCCTCTCATCACCCACCAACCCCCAACCCCTGCATGCCTCTATAGAAGGTGCTGTTCTTCTCTCCCTTTCTTTCCTTCCTTCCTTCCTTCCTTCCTTCCTTCCTTCCTTCCTTCCTTCCTTCCTTCCTTCCTTCCTTCCTTCCTTCCTTCCTTCCTTCCTTCCTTCCTTCCTTCCTTCCTTCCTTCCTTCCTTTCTTTCTTTCTTTCTTTCTTTCTTTCTTTCTTTCTTTCTTTCTTTCTTTCTTTCTTTCTTTCTTTCTTTCTCGCTTTCTCTCTTTCTCTTTTTCTCTCTCTTTTTTTCTTTTTCTTTCTTTCTTTCTTTCTTTCTTTCTCTCTCTCTGTCTCTTCTTTTTTTTTTGCTTTTTGGGTCACACCCGGTGATGCACAGGGGTTACTCCTGGCTCATGCACTCAGGAATTACTCCTGGCGGTGCTCGGGGGACCATATGGGATGCTGGGAATCAAACCCGGGTCGGCCGCGTGCAAGGCAAACGCCCTACCCGCTGTGCTATTGCTCCAGCCCCTCTCTCTGTCTCTTCTTTTGGGCACTATGGTTTGCAATATTGATACTGAAAGATCAAAGATATTCTTGAACACACACAAATTCCCTGATCACTGCCAATGAGGTATTTGAAACTAGTATAAATGTACCCCTGTATGTAAGAAACCTAGTATATCAGACAATTCAAGGTACATTTTTAAACTTGGCACAGACCTATTAAAGGGTAATAGTGACTGCATCCCTGCATCATCTTTCATATCTACTTTAACATAGTGCTCATGCATACTGGGACTCAAATTAAATAGTTCGTCTTGAAGTGGCAAAGGCCCACTCAAACTCAGTGTTACAAGCTTATCCTACCAATACCAATGATACACTACAAACAACCACCAAGGACTGCTAAATCTTGTTTCTACAATTAGAATCAGGCTTTTGCAAACACCTTTACCCTCACTTTCATAGTGGCTACAAAGATCAGCTTTCTGAACTCCTATTATTGGGTACATGTGGTCATAATTCTACTCACTGTTCAGGTTAGCCAAACTCTAACTTCATATCTGTGGCCATACACCAGGAACTCTGAACCTGAGTCAGACCCTAGGTCTCCTAGAGCTCTGAATTTTAGCTTTTATAAGGCGTTTGTGACCATACACTTCCAGTGGATATCCAGACCTACACAAACTCAGAGCCATAGGAGTTGACTTACTTTTGTGATTAAGCCTAGATGATCACTTAAGCCAGCCCCTACTTGGATCTTCACCCCAGTCCTCACATGGCACCAAGCATATTGAAGAAACAATAAAATTCAACTGCATTGATAGATGAAGACAAAATCCTAGATAGGTCTTCAAACACGCCAAGAACTTTCAAAACACTTCAATGAAGATGTTCAACAAACAGTCCTATCAATTTTCAGTGAAATAAGCAAATCAGTGTGAGAAGACATCAATACATCCTGAGAAAGTCTGAAGGAAAGGTGAATAAGCACTAAACAGAAATGTCTTAGTTAGAGTGTGTACCTGAACATAAGAACAGACTCAGCAGCAGAATTAAAGACATCAAAATTCAAAATAGCAACCTTCAGGATAAGGTAGCTTAAACCACGAAAATAAAGAATAAAATAGTTTTAAAAATGAAGAAAACATACGGAATTTATGGGAATAATTTATGGGAATAATAAGAGGAATAATTGCTGAGGAATAATAGGGGTTTTAGAGGGAGAGAAAAGAAAGAAGACATTTTTTTTCAAGTAATAGTAGCCAAGAACTTACCTTAAATTAGGCGAAATACATATATTCTGATTTAGGAAACCCAGAGAATTCTGACAAAAAAATCCAAACAGAACACCAAGACACATTGTAATTATAACGACAAGATCCAAAGACAGATAGACTACCATAAGAGAACAAAGACTCACACATAAAGGAGAACCCCTAAGAGTTGTAACAAATTTATCAAATGAAACTCTGCACACCAGAAGGGATGGTATATGTCCAAAGTCTTGAATAAAATACCTCTAGCTAAGAATGCTCTGTACTGCCATATTATCACTCATATTCAAACAAACCATAAAAATATTTTCAGACAACAGCTAAAGGCATTCATTATCTCTAGGCCAGTTCTCCAAGAAATACTAAATGTAATTCTGTAAAAGGCAAGGAACCTTCACAGGAAGCAGTAAGAAACATAAAATAGAAACATAAAACATAAAATGAGGAAGGTGAAAAATAAAGGGGACTCCCAGAATGAACTTGAGACTTACTAGCGTAAGTTTAGTCATTTATCATTGGGTTTTTCAGTGCCAGCGTTGGAACTCAGGACCTTACATTTGCAAGACAATTATTTTACCACTGAACTCTATCCCTACCCCATCTTTAAGTAAGCAGTCTAAACAGTCATAGAACTTTAGATATAAACTACACTATATCCAAAACAGAGATACTTAAAAGAAACTATCAAGAAGTGGCAAATGGAAGTGAACCACTACTCAAAAAGCTAATGTCTAAATGCAAGTGGAGATAATAAGAGAAAACCTAAAAAATAAGATAAGTTGAAAAAATACCACAAATCTTCATAATTAATTTTTTATAAGTTTCAATGAACTGAACCCTCTATCAAAAGACAGATGGATGGATTGGGTAAAAATGTCCAACTTTATGCTGGTTAAAATACACAAACTTGAACTTTCATGATAAACCAGGCTTATCTGGTAAAGTGCTAGAAAACAATTATATAGGCAAATTATAGGTTAAATTAAAAAACAGTTCAGCCATACTTGTATCATGTAAAAAAAAAGTTCAAACTAGAGGAGGCAATAAGAGACATATAGATACTATATTAAGGGATTAACAAATCTAGAAGACAACTCTCTCAAAAATATGTGTACTAAATGAAGGGGCAGGAAAATTCTTAAAGCAACTAATAATAGATTGAGAAGATATACTGACAGGAGCACAGTAGTACAAGGACAATCTACTACCTCATTCTCATAATTGGACAGATCAACCAGATAGAAAATCACTAAGGAAACAACAGCATTAAATGAAGAGCTGGAAAAGTTGTAAATAATTGGATATACATAGGGATTTACAACTCCCAAAGCATCATACATATTATTTTCTGTTGTGCATGGAATATTCTACAAGTAGATCACATGTTGGGACAAACGTCTTCATAAAATCAGTATCATAGAAATTATATCATTTATTTTCAGGTCACAAAGCTATGAAAGTAGAAATTAATAATTAAAAGAAAACCGGAAAAACTCAAACAAGGAAGTGTTCAGCAGTCTGAGAGAAAATGTAAAAGAGAACATTAAAAGGATGGGTTTTATTTTTATTTTATTTTATTTTTTTGCCTTTTGGGTCACACCCGGCGATGCACAAGGGTTACTCCTGGCTTTGCACTCAGGAAGTACTCCTGGCGGTGCTCAGGGGACCATATGGGATGCTGGGATTTGAACCCGGGTTGGCCGTGTGCAAGGCAAACGCCCTATCCGGTGTGCTATCGCTCCAGCCCCCAAAAGGATGGGTTTTAGAAGAGATCTGTTTTCTTTCAATTTTTTGATCCATTTTTTTGAACAAATCCAAAAAATTTTAGCTCAATAAAAAATAACGACTATTTTATATTATCAAGATTTAGTATCAATTTATATGAATAATATAAAGATTATCTAGCATTGTTACCCCTCTCCAGAGTTCAAATATTTTTATAACATATATAAATATATGTTGCCTTATAAATGCATAAGACATTCAAAGTAACACAAATGACCCACTCATGTTATGAACCCAGATAAACAAAATATTGATGATAATTTGTCATTGGATGGATGAAATAAATATGAATTAGATATGTGTGAATGCCAAATGTACATGAATGAGTCATGTCCATAAAATACAAGGAGCGAGTATCAAATGGAAACAAACCTTGGAGAGATATCACATCCTTGCTGCATAAAGGCACCCAAGGAAAACCAAAGACTGTTAAATATTCCAAATTCATTTGGAGGATCTGGAGGGCTTTGGGGATCACGAGGTTCTTCATTGTTGTCTTCCAAGTGCCATTCATAAGGGCTAAATCTGCTGACTAGGAAAAGAACTACGCTGACTCCAATGTATGCGAAGACGATGCACATCCATATTTCATAAGCCAAAGGATCCAGAAATGAGAATACGCCTGGTTTTGATTTTTGAGGCTTCTTTATCATTATGGAGATGCCCAGGCTCATAAATGGCTTTGAGAAATCTATGACTTCTTCACGAACCAGGGTTATGGTGAGTGGAGCAACAGCGATATCAGCCCTCTGGGAGAAAAAAAATAATGTCTAGAGACAGTATTTCCAGTAGTGTTTGCCTCTTAATATATGTACTTTTGTGAAAATATAGTCTTTTATTATTCAAACCAATTTATCAATATTTTGGTTAGAAAAATAGCATCAATCAGTGAATTCTAGAATGTTTTTAACTTGATGGTAAGAAAATAAAAGAACACTCACTGGATGACCTTTTATCCTCTGAGACATATTGGTTTAGGATAATTGACACATATTTTCTTCTATTCTTTCTTGCTACATTGCAACTTGCACTTTCTTGTGGTATACACATTTAACACTTATTTTTATGCTTTCTGTCTAATCTGCCTCAGTTAGATGGAAATGCTTGCAGGGCAAGGTTAATGGTCTATATTTCTAATACCTCCCTTTTCACATCCTGAGATGGACAACATCACTTAGTTTAATCTTGAGTATTTGATTCATTTTCAAATTAAAATTAGGTTATTTGAAGGCAGAAATTCAATATTCAATTATTTGTATCTGCAAATTGGTCCTAAAGAAGATGTGGTTGTCTAAAATATGCAAATATGAAAGAACTCGGAGTTAGCAATAGCAAGGGTAAAGTAACTCATATGTATTGGATCACTAAAATAGTTGTCACTAGTGTACAGCACAGGCAAAGGTAGGCAATGCTTTTATTTTAATCCCATGAAATTGGGATGAGAAATTTCTTCATTTAACCCCCACAATTATTCCTTTGTAACAATAAGAGTGCTGTTTCAGTCTGGAGCCACGTGAGAAAATTGTTTCTTATTAAAGGAAAGTTTTAGGGTGGTATACCAAATATAGAGTGAAAAAAAACTGGCTATTTTTATGGCTATTTTTCCAAAAGTATTAATTTTAGCATCTCTACCAGTTGGGGTAGCAGGGAAAAATGATGAATTTTCAGAGTTCTAAATAAATATTCTTTTACTGCCTTTGAATTACATATTGCAGCCCAAATTGATAAGAAACCTATCTTAAGAAGAAATGAGGAAGTAAGCAGGTTGCTAATATTTATTTAATGCTTACTGTGTGAGACATTGTGATAGGCATCACATGTGTATTATATAATTCCATTTTATTCTCAGAACAGCCTTGATGTTGGTACACAGTCATTCCCATGGTAAAGAGAAACTGAAGCATTAGTTTCTCTATTAGGTTAGGTCCTCAGATTACAGAACCCTCTTAACTACCATAGTGTTCTAGCTGCACATTTCTACTAAACACTACTTTATCAACCTAGGTTAACACATCTCAGGTTCCTTGCAGTGCAAATTTAAGTAACTATCTCGTGGCAGGACTGGAGCAATAGCATAGTGGGTAGGGTGTTTGCCTTGCATGCAGTCGACCTGGGTTTGATTCCTCCGTTCTTCTCAGAGAGCCCAGCAAGTTACCGAGAGTATCCCGCCCGCACTACAGAGCCTAGCAAGCTACCTATGGCATATTCAATATGCTAAAAACAGTAACAACAAGTCTCACAATGGAGACGTTACTGGTGTTCGCTCGAGCAAATCAATGAACCATGGGACAACAGAGCTACAGTTCTATCTTGTGGCAAACACTAGTCTAGGTAAAAGAGATGAAGTAGTTAAGAACAGAGATGAAAGAGACAAATATCCTTACTCTCATGGTGGCCACTCTATATCCTAGAGGAAGCTGCAGAAAACATGTGTTTATTACTTTTGTCAACATGATTACCAGACTACTTTGGTAGCTCACTATCATTTTTAAGTTCACTATATGTAAAATAAAATCTATCAATGGTCACCCAAAGAAGTTAAGTTTCCTCTGAGTCTGTGAATGACGCTTGTTCCAAACTTGTCTCAATCTACAGTCCTTACCAGTTGTATCTTCTCTGCAGTTGATCTTGCCTCTTCCATACTGAGAAGATGGAAGCCATCTGATATGAGATATATCAACTCCAAGTCCTTATTTCCTTCTCAATATATTGGTGTCTTCAACCCTACTGTTATTCTCACACCAGATAAAAATGATACTCTTACTAATATACATTTAATCTTATTACATGCAGCCCATAGTCTTCTGTCTCCTTAATACTCAGATCTAGGGTCCACAAAGCGTAGATAACTAGTCTAGTAGCATCAAAGTTATCTGGGAACTAGTTAAAAACACCAGTTTTTTCAGATCTCATTCCAGATGTATGGGCCGGGGGTGAGGGCTAAGGTTTAGTGGGTGATGTTTTAGTGGACTTCTAGGTGATTCTAGTGTTTACTATAATTTGAAAAACACTGATGGACCTAATTCATTCAAATCGAACTCAAATAATACTGTTTCACTGTCACTGTATCACTGTCATCCCGTTGTTCATCAATTTGCTCAAGCGTGCTCCATTAACATCTTCATTTGTCCATGTTGCGTGCTAGTGTAGCCCAATGGTATCTGCTCGCCCCAGGAACATGAAGAGCACGTGTTGTTGTTACTGTTTTTTGGCATATCAAATACATCATGGGTAGCTTGCCAGGTACTGTTTAGTGAGCAAAAAAGAAAGAACTCTTACCCACATTCTTTTAATCCTGTTGTTAGTCAAATTACATATTTCCCTGTTGCTGGCTAATATATTCTTTTAAAAAATTACCTTAATGTATCTCAACACTAACGCTTCATTCTCCTATACTTGTGACTTATTGTCTTCACTCTCGAATTTAGTGAAATTGCTTCTTGAACTACACATACATTTATGTATACATATACACACACTCATACTTGGTTACTAAATTCAAAGAATTTCCAAGGTCATCAACTGCTTATGTGATGCCATTTTCCTATAATAGAAGGTACTACCAGTTTGAAGTTGTTTTGAAATCACAGAAAGCAATAGGAAGGGCCTGCTCCCATTAGGGACTTGCCTTTCCTCCACAGCCTGGCTTTTCTTTCTTTTCTGAATTTTCTTTCCCCAAAGGAACTGTTTCAAGAAAGCAGATATTGTTTTGGGGCAAATGTGCCCTCAGTGAAGAATGGTGCTAAATCTGTGCTCAGTTAAGCCTCACTGAGATAGACCTGGATCCAATGGAATTCCATGCTAAGGTTTTAAAAAGGGACCTATTTAAGAAGAAAATAGGGACCCATTTAAGAAGACAAAGGAATAGCAATAAACAGGTGAACAAAGCCTCAACCAATAGAAGGGAAGGGGGCTATGGATCAAGTCTCAAGGGCAGCCAGCTTGAAAAGAGATTTACTAGCCTCTCCTATTCCATATTGTTTTGGTGAGATCAAAACAGCAGTCATGTCAGTGTGTAGTCAGACTCCAGGACATTCTTGCTTGCTTTTGCCACTATCTCTGTCTCTATAAGGAAAAAATGATGTTGTGATGGCTGGTTATGTCAGAACTCAGGATCTGTTGGCATAATATGCGTGGAGCAAAGAAGCAATTTGATTATTAAAGAACACACAGGAACAGATAATGAACTAGTGCCAAGGAATATTCATTTAGCTTGCCTGGAACTTCCAGAGCAAGCAGATGAATGTGGAGGTCATTTTCAAGGTGAGTTAAAGATTTGGGAGGATACATTGTTGAAAAAGTGAAAAAGACAACTACTCCAGAGGCTTTTCTGGTATGAGCTCCTATTAAAGCCAGCTATAGCTGGGAGAATGTTACTATCACATCCTTGCCAACACTGGTTGTTGTTCTTTTTGATAAATGCCAGTCTCTGTGGTGTGAGGCGACTTCTCATTGTTTTGATTCATGTTTTCCAGATGATTAGCGATAAAGGCATTTTTCAAATACTTTTTTGGCCATTTGTGGAGCTAGAAATTAAGGTGAAATTCTTTTTTAAAATCTTTTAATTGGATCACTGTCAATGACAAAGTTACAAACATTGAATTTCAGGCATACATTGTTCCAATACCATTTCCTTTACCAATGCCCTCTGCCCTCTGCCAATGTCTTCAGTTTCCATTCTGCCCCAGTTTGCTTTTGCACCAGGCACTTCCCCCCTCCCCACACTACTTTCCTAGTTCTTCTTCAATACTTATCCCCCTACTCCTGCCCCAGTGCCAAGCTTCCTACTGAAAACCAGTTTTCCTTCTCTTTATCTAAATTGTCACTGGGCATATGATATTACCCTATGAGGCGTCTTTATATCCCACATATGAGAGAGATCATTCTGTGTTTCTTCCTTTCCCTCTGGCTGATTTCACTGAACATCCATCCACATTGCAGCAAATTAAACGATTTCATCTTTTCTTAAAGCTGAGTCATATTCCATTGCGTACCAGAGTTTCTTTATGGGGATTTGGGTTGTTTCTATATTTTGGCTACTGTATATAGTTCTGCAATAAACATAGAAATGCAAATATCTTTTCTGATTTGTGTTTTGGGCTCTTTGGGTATATTCCCAGGACTAGAATTGCTGGGTCATATGGAAGCTCAATTCCTAGTTTTTTGAGAAATCTCAATATTGTCTTTCAAAAAGGCTGGGGCAGTCAACATTCCCATGAGCAATGAATCAGGGTTCCTTTTCTCCCCACATCCTTGCCAACACTGGTTGTTGTTCTTTTTGATAAATGCCAGTCTCTGTGGTGTGAGGTGACTTCTCATTGTTTTGATTCATGTTTTCCAGATGATTAGCGATAAAGGCATTTTTCAAATACTTTTTTGGCCATTTGTAATATTCTTTGAAGAAACTCCTGCTCATATTTTCTACCCATTTTTTGATAGTATTGGATATTTTTCTTGTAGAGTTCTACCAGTGCTTTATATATCTTGGATATTAACCTCTTGTCAGATGAATGGTTTGCAAATAATTTCTCCCAGTCTCTGGGCTATCTTTCTATTCTGGTCATCATTTCCTTTGAGATGCAATGGCTTTTTAGTATAGCATAGTACCATTTGTTTATGTTTGCTTCTACTTTCTTCATCAGTGGCATTTCATCCTTAAAGATACGTCTAGCTAGAAACAGACCAGCAGACCAATGGAACAGAGTTGAATATCCTGTCATAGATGCCCAAATATATGGCCACTTAATCTTTGACAAAGGAGCAAGAAATATGAAGTGGAACAAGGAAAGCCTCTTCAACAAGTGGTGCTGGTAAAACTGGATAGCTACCTGCAAAAAAATGAACTCTGACCTCTGTCTAATGCCAAGCACAAAAGTCAGATCAAAGTGGATTAAAGACCTCAATATCAGACATGAATCTATAAGGTACATCGAGGAAAATGTAGGCAGAACTCTCCATGATGCTGAAGCTAAAAGCATCTTTAAGGATGAAACAGCACTGACCATGCAAGTGGAAACAAACATAAACAAATGGGACTACATCAAACTAAGAAGCTTCTGCACTTCAAAAGAAACAGTAACCAAAATACAGAAAGAGCCCACAGAATGGGAAAGAATATTTACCCAATACCCATCTGATAAGGGATTAATATCCGGGATAGACAAGACACTAGTAGAATTGTATGAGAAAAAAAACTTCCAACCCCATCAAAAAAATGGGGAGAAGAAATTAACACAAGTTTCTCAAAAAAGAAAGACAAATAGCCAAAAGGCACATGAAAAAAGTGCTCCACATCGCTAGTCATCAGGGAGATGAAAATCAAAACAACAATGTGATATCATCACATACCACAGAGACTGGCACACATTCAGAAGAATAAAAGCAACTAGTGCTGGCCTGGATGTGGGGAAATAGGGACACTCCTTCACTGTTGGTGGCAATGCCAAGTGGTCCAGCCTTTCTGGATAACAATATGGACAGTCCTTCAAAAACTATAAATTGAACTTCCATATGACCCCACAATACCACTTCTGGGAATATATCCCGAGGATGTAAAAAAGCACAGTATAAATGACATCTGTATCTATATGTTCATTGCAGCACTGTCCACAATAGCCAATTTCTGGAAACAACCCAAGTGCCCTAGAACAGATAAATGGTTAAAGAAACTTTGGTATATTTACACAGTGGAATACTATGCAGCTGTTAGGAGAGATGAAGTCATGAAATTTGCTTATAAATGGATAGACATGGAGAGTATCATGCTAAGTGAAATGAGTCAGAAAGAGAGGGACAGACATCGAAGGACTGCATTCATTTGTGGAGTATAGAATAACATCACATGAGGCTGACACCCAAGGACAGTAGAGACAAGGGCCAGGAAGATTGCCACATAGCTGGAAGCCTGCTTCATGAGCGGAGGGCAGAAGGCAGATGGAGTAGAGAAGGGATCACTAAGAAAATGATGGCTGGAGGAATCAGTTGGGATGGGTGATGTGTGCCAAAAGTAGATAATGGACCAAACACGATGACCTTTCAGTGTCTGTATTGCAAGCCATAATGCCCCAACGTAGAGAGAGAGTTGGGAAATATTGCCTGCCATGGAGGCAGGGGAAGGTGAGAAAGGGGGGTATACAGGGGATATTGGTATGTGGGGAATGTGCACTGGTGGAGGGTTGGGTGTTTGATCACTGTGTGATTGTAACCCAAACATGAAAGCTTGTAACTATCTCACAGTGATTCAATAAAATTTATAAAAAAGATAACATCTAGCTTCAATGACATAAGGAGTTATGACTATATTTTCCTCTATGGAACTTTAGGATTCAGGTCTGTTATCTGGGTCTTTCATCCATTTTGATTTGACTTTTGTGCATGGCTTTGGAAAGATGTCTGTGTTAATTTTTCTTGCATGTGGCTGCCCATTTTACCCAACACCATTTGTTGAAAAGACTTTTCATGCTCCACTTGATACGTTTGTTCATATATCAAAAATTAATTGACCTTAGCATCTGTCTCTGGATTTTCTATTCTATTCATTGATCAGAGGGTCTGTCATTGTTTCAGTATCACACTGTATTACTTACTAGCACTTCAGAATACAATTTGAAATTGGGGAAAGTGATGCCTCTCATATTATTTTCCCCAAGAATTGCTTTAAATATTTGGTTGGGTTTGTTATTCCGTATAAATTTTATGGGTGTTTTATCTATTTCTTTGGAAAAGGTCATGGATATATGCAGAGAGACTGCATTGAGTCTGTATAAAGCTTTGGGGGATCATCCCAATCCATGAGCAGGCAATGTGGTTCCATCTTATTGTGTCCTCTTTGATTTATTGAAGTAATGTTTTATAGTTTTATTTGGATAGGTATTTAACTCTTTAGTTAAAAAATCCCTAGGTACTTGATTTTCTTTTTTTCTATTTTTTTTTTAGAAGAGGGAGTTGAGCACATCTGGTGATGCTTGAGGTAACTCTTGGCTCTAAACTTAAAATTACTCCTTGTGGTGCTACAGGAGCCATATGGGATGCCAGGGAATAAACCTGGATTGGCCATATGAAATACAAACAACCTACCTGCTGTACTAACTCTCTGGCCCCTGAACTTGATTTTCTGAGGCACAATTTTGAATGGAATTTAAAAAAAATCTATTCTATTTCATGATATGCATATAGGACAGCCATGGACTTTTGCATGTTAATTTTGTAACCTGCCACTTTACTGTACAAATACATTGTTTCTAGGAGCCTTTTGTGGAGTCTTTATATTTTCTATATATAGTATAAGATCATCTATAAGTAGTGAAAACTTGACTTCTTCCTTCCCTATCTGGGTGCTTTTGATACCTTTTTCTTGCTAATTGCTATAGCAAGTACCCAGTAATATATTGAATAGTAGTGGTGAGAGTAGGCAACCTTATCTTATGCCTGATTTTAAGGGAAAGGACTTTAGTTTTTCCCCACAGAGTATAATGTTTGCTGTCAGTATGTGGTAATCGCTTTGACTATTTTGAGGAAGTTTCTTCAATCCCCATTTTATTGATTTTTTAAAATATCTCTTACATGAATGGGTGTTGAATCTTGTCAATATGATCATATAATTTTTATTTTTCTGTATTTGTATGGTATATATTTTTATTGAATCACCATGAGATACAGTTACAAAACTTTCATGATTGAGTTTCAATCACACAATGATTGAATACCCATCCCTCCACTAGTGTACATTTTCCACCACCAATGTCCCCAGTATCCCTCCTGCCACCCTCACCCCACCCCACCACTTCCCTCTGTGGCAGACAATTTCCTTCTGACTTTCTCTCTCCTTTTGGACACTATGGTTTGCAATACAGATACTGAGAGGCCACCTCAGTATTTACTTTATTTACTTTCAGCACACATCTTCCCTCCCGAGTGATCCCTCTAACCATCATTGAATTAGTGATCCCTTCTCTATCACAGCTGCCTTCTCTCTCAGCTTATGAGGCAGGGTTACAACCATGGATCAATCTTCCTGGCCCTTGTCTCTACAGTCCTTGGATGTTATTCTATTATTATGCTATTTTATATTCCACAAATGAGTGCAGTCATTCTATGTCTGTCCCTCTCTTTCTGACTCATTTCACTTAGCATGTTACACTCTTACATGGTCTATTTTATTGATTGAATTAGTTTATGTTAAACTGACCTTGCAAACCTGGCATGAATCCCACTTGGTTATGGTATATGATTTTTTGATAAGTTATTGTATTTGATTTGATAGTAATTTGTTGAGAATCTTTGCATCTATGCATATCAGAGATATTGGAGTCTATCCTATTTTGTGCTGTCTCAGTCTGCTTTTTGTATCAGCGTGATGTTTGCTTCACAGAAACTGTTTAGTAATGTCTCTATTTCTTCAATTTCTTGGAAGATCCTTGGAATAAATGGGAGTAGATCTTCTTTAAATGTTTGAGACAATTCACTAGTTATTCCATCTGAACTTTTGTTTTTGGGAAGACTTTTGGTTACCATTTTAATTTGCTGAATAGTGATATGGTCAGATGTTTCAAATCATCTTATTTCAGCTGAGGAGGTTTTAGGAGTATAGGAGTTCAATAATGTAACTATTTCTTCTAGGTTATCTTGTTTCTTAGCATAAAGATTTTCAAAGCAATCTCTGATGATCCTTTCAATTTCTGTGGTATCTACTGTGATTTTCTCCCCCTTTCATTTCTTATTTGATTAAATAGTGTTCTCTCAGTCTCGCAAGTTGTTTATCAATCTTGTTTATTTTTTCAAAGAATCATTACTTGGTTTTGTTCATCTTTTGTATTATTTTATTGGGTTCCAATGCAGTAATTTTCTTCTGCCTTCTTTGGGATCCATTTCTTGGTCATTTTTCAGTTTCTCAAACTGTGCTGTTAGGTTATTTCTGCGGGCACTTTCTTCCTGATGAATGCTTGCATACCCATGAACTTTCCTCTTAATAATACATTTGTTGTGTCCCATAAATTCTGCTAGCTCGTGCCTCATTCTTATTTGTTTCCAGTAATCTTTTGCTTTCCTCTCTGATTTCTTCTCTGAATTACTAGTTATTCAGTAGTGAACTGTTTAACTTCCAGGTGTTTGAATCATTTCTACATTTCTGTTTTTGGTTAATTCTCAGAGAATTATGGTCCGGGAAGATAGTTTTTGAGTTTATAGAGAGATGTTTTGTGGCTTAACATGTTGTCTATCATGGAGAATATTCCATTTACATTGGTGAAGAATATGTTTTCTGCTTTTTCAGGATTAAAAGTTACATTTCAGTTATATATATTATGTTTATCTATGTATATCCACATAGATATACTATAGATAGATAGAGATACAGATATATAGATATACACACCCTGAGCACCTCTCCTATTTCTTCCTTCAAATCTAACATTTCCTTCTTGAGGTTTAGTCCAGCTGATCTATCAAGTGCTGATAGAGTGGTGTTCAATTTTTCCAACTATTGTTCTGTTTTTATCAATGTCTTTCTTTGAGTCTATGAGAAGCTATTTTACAAAGTTTGTTGGTCCTTTGTTAGATGCATATGTGCTTGAGTGTGAGTTCTTCCTGGTGTATATATCCCATCATTATGAAGAAATGTTCCACATTCTTTCTTATAACTTTTTAAAAATATTGAAGTTGATGTTATCTTATACCAGTAGCCCACACCAACCTTTATGTGGGGGTTGTTTGCTTGAAATATTTCCTTCCAATCTTTTACTTTGAGACTCTTTTTGCCCTTACTGTTCAAATGTGTTTCTTGTAAGCAGCAGAATGTTGGTTTCGATGTTCTAATTGTTTTTGCCATGCAGGATCCCTTAATTTGTGTAGTTAGACTTTTGACATTGAGTGAGATTATTGTCATGGAGTCTTGTGCCACCTTTCTTGTTATGTTTGTGAGATTTGTCTTGTCTTCGAGTAAAACTTTTAGTTCTTGTAGAGATGGTTTCAAGTATATGAAGTTCCCCAGCTACTGTTGACCTGTGAAGTTGTGTATTCCTTCAGATCTGAATGAGAGTCTGGCTGGGTATTCTTTTTTATTGAATTACCATGAGATACAGTTACAAAGTTTTCATGATTAAGTTTCAGTCATACAGTGGTTGAACACCCATCCCTCCACCACTGTACATTTCCTACCACCAATGTCCCCAGTATTTGTCCTGTCACCCTCACCCCACCCCACCCACGACTTTTATGGCAGACACTTTCCTTTTTACTCTCTCTGCTTTGGGGCATTATGGTTTGCAATACAGATACTGAGAGGCCATCATATTTGGTCCTTTGTCTACTTTCAGAACACATCTCCCATTCCTAGTGATCCTTCCAAGTATCATTGACTTGGTAAAGTATTGGGGAGGTGTTCATTTCATTGAGCTTTTAAAAGTATATCCCACCATTGTCTTCAGACCCAGAGGGTTTCAGATGATAAATTTGCTATAAATCTTATTGATCACTCCTTTATGTATAATTTCTGTCTTTGATCTTTCTGCTTTCAGTATTCTATATCTATCTATGCTTTTCATTATTCGGATTAGGATGGGTCTTGTATTTTTATTTGAATCTCTTTTGACCCTCTTTGGCCATTTCAGATCTGGTACTTGCACTCTCCAGCTCTGGGATCTCTCCTCAATGATGTCTTCTCCATTAAGATTACCTTCCTACTGATGATTCCTAGGTTGTTCCTCTTGAATTCATTCCAGAGTTCTCTTGTCTGCTGTTCATTTATGTTGAGTCTTTGCCTTGTCCTCTACTTTTTCTTGGAGGTTTTCTACATTTTATCTTGGAGTTGACTGATTTTGTCCTCAGGTACTGCTACACTGCTGCTAATGCCTTCCAGTGAGTTTTTCATGTTATTTAATTAATTCATTAGTTATGTTATTTATCGTGTGGTTTTCTAATTTCTGCTTTCATATCCTCTTTTGTTTTATTGTCTGTTCATTACATTATTTTTGAGCTCCTTAAACATCCTCAATATTTACTCTATGAAGTCCTTATCAGAGAGGTCCTAAAACTGGTTATTACTAGTTGAATCTTCAGGGTTACCATCTTTGGTCACTAATTATGGTGGGGTTCTGCAGTGTTTCAACATAGTGCCTTTTGTACCCTGGAGATGACTTTTTTGTGGCGTTGTATGGATTAGCGTCTAGATTCAGAATGTCACTGTATCCCCTCTGTGAGATATGTGAAGCCAAGAAATGCACAGTTGCGTAGCAGCCATGATCTTCTAGGGCTCCTGACTGACCTAGGTTGAAATGGTGCAGTTCTGTTTGCATCTTTCTAGCTCTACATTTGTGGTACCATGAGCAAGGCCTTCCAGGTACCAGTGGAGGATTTTCAGAGGGCCTAGCTGGGCTGGCTGCTGCTTTTTGAGGGCTTCTGACCTGGGGTTGAAGTGGCACAGTTCTGAATACAGCTTTCTAGCATTGAACTTGTGGCACTGGATGAGTCAGGTGAAATTCTTACTAAGGAATGATATATCTCACTTATGGTATTCTGAGTCTTCTAAAAGGTCTTTTGTCCTCAAGCTTCTGCTACTACCAGCAGTAAGCAGGTCAATTTTCAGAATACTGTGTTGGTAAGTAGGTGGTATGAGGGCACTCCTATTGACAGACAAAAATCAGTGAATGAAAGGAACCCAGGGTAAGAATTTGACAGCACTTTTTGCTTAGATCTTGAGTACTTAAAGGATTTTAATCAAGCAGCTTAAGTGTGGCTATATGGACTTTGCAAACACACTAAATTAGGTTTGATTTTCTGCTTCTTAGTAACAAACCAGGAGAAACTGCATTATTGAGAAGATTTAGCCTGAGGGGATTTATATCTCTTTCATAGGTGAATTGCCAAAGCCTTAAATTTCATAGAAGTTAAAAAACCAACAAAAGCATTATGCATGGAGATGATGCACTTGAGTCTGATAGGTTTAAGATAGAAATGACACAATTTAAATGTCATTAAAATTTTGAGCTTAAAAGCTTATGATAGATATTAAAGTACTTTTGTCTGATTATCTTCTACAAAACTTGCAATGGTCTTGGAGAGCTTGAATGATCAGGAACTTGTAATTTAGCATTTTAAAGCACCTTCTGAAAGCAAGGGATGGGAAAGCAGAAAGGTAGTCAATAAATTGCATGTAATGCATAAACTATTTTATCTAAAGGAAGAGATAAAAATGACCTCACTCTTTTTGTATCAGTCGTTGGGCTCTAGAAGTTTTCTGGCAGATATTTTCTTTAGATAGCTTAAAGATGTTTGATTAAGGAGTGTGTGAGAGGCAGAATCAAGCTAGGCAATTGGAATATAATTGCTGCATATTGGGGAACATGAGTTAAACTGCTTTATTAAGCTGTACCCTATGGGATATTTACTGTCTGCAGTTTAGATCTGGAGAATGGGATGAGGTCTATTTAAATCTGCACAACAAGCAATATCACAATAGGACCTCCCCATTTGTTTATCCCAAACAATTTCCCCATTTGTATCTATTAGTTTTGGGGTTTAGTTGCTTATTTTTCCTATTAAGGTTTTGGGCCACACCCAGCTGTGATTAGAGGCTGCTTCTGGCTCCATACAGAAAGATCACTCCTGGTAGTGCTTGGAGGACCATATGTAGCAGTAGGGGTTGAGGTGTGGTTAGCTACACGTGAGGCACATGACTAAATCCATGGACTCTATCTCCAGCTTCAGTCTGGATCTATTGACTAGGTTTCCATGCTCTTTTAAGAGTTCATAGGTTAAAGACAAAGTGAAGATTGAGCACTTTCCCTGCAGCTAGGTGCACACTTTGTGGGACTCAATTTAATTGGACATATTTCCCTATACTTTGCTCAGAATGGCGGACTTCTGTGCATCATTAATGCTACTTCATAGGGTTCATCTGTATCATTTGAAGAAAAGGGGCACTTCTGTCAAATAATTAGACCTTCTGACAAAAAGCCCAATTCCAGATTTGAGGAGAGAATAGTTGGCATTTTTTATTGAACCCTTGCCTCTCTGTCTTTTAACTGGAAGGGCAGATCGACTTTCTGTCTTCCTTAATGAAAAATGAATCTTTCTTAGGAGAGTGACAACCTAAGAGATAATTTCTTTGAGTAAAGAAATGTCAGTGTGAATAGCATCTATAAAGTTGCCACTTGCTCCAGGAGTGTGAATGACTCTGAGTACGCTGAGGGAATGTGACCTGGAATCAAGCATCCCCAACTCTGTCTTTATCTCCAGGCTCTCAGCTCACTTTTAAGCCAGAGGTGCCAATTTGAAGAGTAGCTCAGGACTTTCTCTCTCCATCACCTTTATCTTAGTTCAAAGTGCTAAGAATATGAGGAATATGACAGATGCCTACGGGAATTAGCCCTTTGTCAATTAGGACCTCAATTTCCTTTGGACATTTTCCTCACTTTCATTTTCTGTTACATGATTTCTACACTTGAAAAGGAAGAAAAACTCTAACTGTATTCATTGAATTTAAACATATTCAGGTGATAACTACAGATGTATTAATTTAGCTGGGAGACCACAGATAAGTAGAATAGGTATCTTGGAAGCAGAATTTAAAAACCAACTTAGAGGCACCTCTTTAAGGTAGGTGAGAATGCCATATCTGGTGTAACACCAAATTCCCTTTCTTCAATACATTTAATAAATGAAGTCATCATGCTTAGTGAATAGAATGGTGGATCAGGAATCATGACATCTGAGTTATAGAGTCTAAGCTCTGCCAAGCTGTGTCACAGTCCCTGCCATCATTCCTGTCATTCCCGTCTTATATCAAGCATTGATTATCTGGTTTAACCAAGGCTGATTTCTTGGGTTCCTTGCTGGTCCCCATACACATCTCTAATGTGAAACTTTGTAGGCTAAACAGTGTCCAAAATCTCCAGTAGTATCAACATTTCTTTTTTAAAATGTTCTCTTAAAATACTTGTTACCTGCAAGCCATAAAAACTTAAACTTGTGGTCTGTGGACCACTTGAGCTGAGACAATTACCATGTAGTGACCTTATAGATATCCAGCTCAAAATTAAAACTGCTGAAAGCAGGTAGACAGTTTCAAGTCCATAATGTTCTAAAGAGCTTACATAATGGGGCACTTTGTGTCCTACTGACGTTTGTTTCAAAAATAGCCTTCTTAGTGACACAAGGTGCCCTAAACATCAACCTTGATTTCATTTTCTTTAGAGAAAAATGTATACATTTGGGAATCATTTGAAAAAAAGGCTTATCAATTTCTTTCTTATTTAACAAATTTAATTCATTTTTATTTTTTCTTGAGATTTTTATGGCAGACTCTGACATCTCCTTTGCAAAGCCTGTCTCATCTCTGCCCTTTCTTTATTTTTTCAATACTCTGATATATTTCACATACTGAAAGAATAAGAGAAAATCCCTAAAGATAAAGTAGTGCCCATATCTATAGTTTTCATGTTCATTAAAAGTAGTTACATGTTCCCCATACTTTTTTTACTAAGTACTTAGAGAAATCATGGAATTTTCGGACTTTGTTCTTAAGCAGCTTGCAAATCAAAAGAGGCCAGGCTGCCAGAAACAAATGCCTATCTTTCCACTTTTCTCTATCAATGATATAGAAGTTGAAAAATCCCCAATGCTGAACTTCTAAATGAAGATGAAGACACATTTAGCATATGAGATCATTCTCCCTAGCAGGATGCTTCACTCTGAACATGATAAGAATACCCGTTTTGATAGACACAGGTTTTAGAGGAAATTGAAATTTGGGAGTTCAATCAAAGGGGTTGGTTTGCTGTCAGTTACCTAGAATGGCTTTGTTATAATAGCAAAAAGCATCAGAAATTTGTTCCAGGTCAGAAAAGGAGTCTGTAAGAGCCTTACCTGGCTACTGCTTTTGCATTTAGTAGAAAGAACTGAAAAGAAATGATAAAAGGCTCCTTCAGGATCATTTTACCATTTTACAGCAAAATGATGACTTCTAAATTAAGATAGTCCTAAACCAGATTCTATAAATCTAAAGTTACCTTATTCATATATATATATATATGAATTAGAAAGAGAATGCCAATGTGGGTATTGAAGTATAAAGTACAAAGGACATGCTAAAGGAGAAATCAAATATTGAAAAGGGGAGTCTATGTATGCAGAGTATCAGGAAATCTGCCTTTCTTTCACTATGCTTAATGTCCTGTTCAAAGCCAGGAAGACTTCAAGCTATTTATAAAGCATGACAGGTTTTATTTTGAAGCACTAGAAGGCTTGGACTACTGAGTCATGATCGGTAGGTAGAGTTCATGTCAGTTACTCTGCTTCAGTAGAAATTGACACCCATTCTCCTTTGGTCAAATATTGTTTTCCCTCAGAATGACTAAGGTACTAAGGGCCTTTGTAATACTTTAAAACTATCATTCAGGATAGAAGAGATCAAGAATAACACATTGGATACTGATAATATGTAATATTCAAACAATAGATTTCATAGAGTAATTGGTTCACATAATTTTGTCACTGTAACTGAGCTTGGCACAGGACTTCACCTATCTAGTCCTCAATTTTCTCATCTGTATAATGTTAATAATGGAACCTATTTGAAGGTGTCTTGGGATGACTATTGCATAATTTCTGTAAAACACTTTGCACACTGGCAATAAATACATAACAAATGGTAGTGGATAATAGCAATAAACCATAAGATTACTTTCCATCATATATAGAACTTATTGACTGGAATTACTGCATGCTAAACAATCATTAAAGCAAAAAAGTGAATATCTACTAGGAACCATGTAATGTGGCAAGATGAGGGGAGAAAATATAAGACAGGACCTCTTGGAAACTTAGTGTTTGGAAGATAAGGGACAGTAAAGAGATGATGACTTGATCACTGACTGGTAAATATGAACTTAAAGTAATGTCAAGATGGTTCCAAGTTTCTTAAGGTCCTTCAAAATGCACAACAGGTATTATATCCCTTTGTTTGGTTCCTATATCTGGTATTGAAAATTATCTTTCTCATGACTGGGTTCACTTTAATTTCATCTGCAACTCAGCACTGTCCCAGTTCCAGCATCAACTTGACCCAAGACAGAAGCTAATGGACACCAGCTCCCATTGCTGAGGGCTAAGGTTCAAATTGCCTTGCTGCTTGTCTAACTGGAGAATGGTACCCTAGTTTTGAAGCTGGAGGTCCACTCTCATTTTAAGCCTTGGTTATTTCTGTGCTCCTATTTTTAGAAATTAGCTTCTGCCTTTGTGCTTGTTCTCAAGGACCTGTCCCAAAATCTTATTTAGTGACCCCGGTGCAATCTTACAATTGGAAAGCTATACTTTATTTTTGCTCATTACCCTCCTTAAGTACTCTAATCCTATCTGTAACCTAAAGTCCAATAGATAACTTGGGTGCTTGCTTATTGCCAGATTCTTCATACAACCATTTCTTATATTTTGATGTTCCTCTAAATTGTTCTATAGACAGGGTAAAGTCATTGTTAATAATCCTCATTGATAAAACAAAATCTCTCTTGCTGCTAATGTCATTTGGATTAGTTGTTAAGTGTTGGTTCACCCAATGGACAGCTCTCATGCCCAATTTTACCTGTAACCTCATGTCTGAGATCTGACATTTCTAGTGGTGAAATAGTTTAAAGCTAATCCACTGAATATCATGAAGATACTGCTATATGACTCATGAAATCCATAAATACCACTGTAATTCTTTTGTACTTTGCACATGAGTGGGACTTTGGTAGAACCTTACAGTTCATTTATGTAGACACAGAAATTTCATCATACAAGGTGCTGGGAATTGAAATAAATTAAATATGGTTTTTGCTATCTTCAAAAAGTTCACAGTTTAGTTGGGACAACTAAACTTTTAAATATTTCATTATATTTAAAAGTGCTGTAATAAAGTGAAATGTACGAAGGAAAAAAAAACAGGGGTACTTAACCAGAATGCAGGCAGATAAAAGGGATAAAAGAATTCCTGAAAACAGTGACTGAGTTCTGGAGAACTTAGAGGTGACATTAGCCTTCTCAAGAGAGACAAAGCCACTTCCAGGAATGTCCTAAGTGAGAGCTAGACATCTCAGCACAAAATACATCCTTGTTATAGCTGCAACATTGAGTGTAAAGAAGAAAGAGTATAAGAAGAAACTAGAGAGGTAGGCAGGTGACCGATTATGAAATGTCCTATTTGTCATGTTAAGGAATTGGGTTTTATTTTGAGTTTTAAGGTGAGAAATTACAATAATATAAAGATTTTATTTATCAGAGTTGAGTAGAGTTAGGAATGTCAGTAAAATGACTGAGAAATAAATGATACTTGATACTTGAATCTTAAGTTAGATGATTATCATAAGAAAGAAGTGTTTGTCTGGCTTTGAGAGTCAGAGGATGAGTTGATAGGACATGGTGTTTATCTACAAAGGGAAATAGGAAGAATGCTTGGGATGCTTAGACAAACTACTTAGGCAATGAGTTGGGTGGTGTTTCTTCTGTCTGAGATAAGGGAAAAATAGAAGGGACAGATTTTCAATAGATGGTAGGCTTTATTTAATGTTGCTGAATAAAAGCCCCAATTCAATTTTTCTTTCAGTAAAATATCCCTGCTGCCCCAATGATGCTGCTGACAACATGCTTTTATAGAATTTAACTGTGGTAGGATATTTTTCTAAAAGAATATATGAAAACTATATAATTTGATAACCATGGCATTTGAGAATTAAATATATCTTATTTTTTCATTGGAAAGTTTAGAAGTAGATCAGATCCTTAAATAACATCACTTCTTTCAACATTGTTTTATTATAACTCTGATAAGAAAAATAATTGATTGCTGGTGGATTACTGTCCACATGGAGTTTGTACAGTGACACTGCACGTCTGTGTGGATTTTCTCCAGGTCATCTGGTTTTCTCCCACATCCCAAAGAAGAACATATTAGGTTCATTGTTCTGTCTTAATTCTTCCAACTATGTGAGTGTGGGTGTATATATTAGTACAACATGTGATGGAAGGCTTTTCTGTCCAAGGTTAGTTTATGCCTTGTACCATGAACTTCTGGAATAGGCTCCGGGCACATGAGGCCATAATGTTGTATACATGGATTGAAAAATGCATAAATAAATTAATTATCCCATATAAATAGTTGTTAATATTAAGAACATTTTGTGTCCTTATGTAGGTATTTGATGTTTTGTGAACATAAATATGCTGTTGGAATTTAACTATGGTTTATACCTTCTGGCCTATCTTTAAAGTTACATTTGCTTAAAGTTACAGTTTATCAGAACTTATAGATGACAAAGTAAATGGAAGTAGAGTCAAAGACTTACCCCATAGACAAGTTCCCCAACCATGCCATTCCATATTTTAGTCTCTGGATCTCTTGCACCATATTTCCCATCACCAACAATGGATAATTTGTATTTGATCCTTACATGTTTGGCTATTTCATAAGCTAAGTCTACACAATAGCCTTCATATCGCTCATTTCCTTCTAGTTGTTCATGATTCTTCTTATACATCACATATGGTGATTCCTTTGGGACCAGAATTAAAAGAAAAAAAAATTACCCTTACACATTTCTAAAAGATGGTAAATTTGTTAAAGAAGCCTCCATTTTGTTGTTGTTGTTATTTTGTGGAATCACAACTGGCAGTGCTCATGGCTTGCTTCTGTGCTCAAGTTCTGTGCTCAGGAGTCACTTCTTGCAGTTACCCGGGGCCATATCCAGTCTGAGATATACCTCATTTCATCAGTGACCAAGACATGTGTTGACCCGGGGTACTGGCTCTCCAGTCCCAACCTCTTTTGTGAATAATAAAGATTGGCATTTGAAAAGAGCTTTAGTTTTTTACTAATTACTAAATCAACTATCTATTTATAGGGCAGCATATTCCCCAGAGTCCTTAACTTATGGCTTAAAGTAGTAAGAAAGTTCTTCTTGAAAGTTTAAAAGATGCACTGGTTTTCTTTGGTTTAGTAAAATTGGCCAGAGGTATTTCCCTTAGTTACATGAAAATGAACTGCCTTTTAATTTCTTGGGATTTACCATGTGGGAAGCACAGCCATGCAGATAAGCCCTAGGGAAGCACTATTATTTTTCTGAAGCTCATTCATTTTTATGTCCTTTGGGTTTAGCATAGTATATCCAGGACAGAGTGAGTGTTGATCTGTATGTTTAAACACAAGGTGTACTTTAAATTAATTATCACTTAGTCACAATTTCAGACCTAAAGATATACTGATTTTTAAAGTGTGTTCATTTCAGTCAGTAAAAACAAACCAGATTTTAGTAAAGCAACTTAAAAATGAAATTAGAATACTATCTTAAGTCCAATACTGCTTTGAAATTTTCAGAAAAAGCCTTGAAATGGTCTTATCACATAGGCAGGATATTATTATTTATCTATTTAGTAATTTTGAAAAATACAACCTGAGAAATTGTGACATGCATAAAAACACACTAGTGGTAATTCTGATACTAGAACCCTAATCTACTATCTATTTTGCCACCCTTCCTGGAAAATAGTCATTTGGGCAAGAGGTATGAAAGAGGAGATTATGTGAAACTTGCGAATTTTTAAAGTGACATTCTATTCATCATCATAACAAAGTACCTTGAGAAAGTTCCTAAAGTGGCCTAAATAGAAGTTTTTATTGTTTGGCCTTGAGGCTAACTAGTGCTTTTCAGAAAACAGAAGTCCTGTGCAGACAGCCCATACTTACCAGAATGGTTGTCACTACTATGGTCCTGTTCTCTGAGGATGCACTATCATTGCTGATTTGCTGATCCGAGAAAGGCACAAACCGTTCATATTCATTCCAGTAGCCAGCCTAGAAAGAATAGACTTTCACCTGGTTGCCTGGTTGCCTATTATTCACTCGAAAATACTTCATGAAATCCAAACGTCATTGTGAAATGAAACTATTTTTTTAGTTACTAGAGTTTTGCTAGGATTGATCTCTTGGTTCCTTCTGTCTTGCTACCTGGACTAGAACCTGAATCCAAATCTTGAGGGTTCCCATTCCAAATTCACCTTTACTAATACTTTGTAAAATAAATCCAGCACATAGTAGAATGATCAATCAGTTTCCATCCCCCACTCCCTGACCCCGACCCACCTTTAAGATTAGACAGCTAAAAAATTCTGTAAAACTAGGATTGAGGTTTGAACATTCAGTATCCTCCAAAATGACACAAGATACTGTATATTCTGGGGTTTCATCAAATGACTATAAAACCCTCACTTCATGCCTACCTCAACTATTAAGATGATAGAAACAAATCAGTCAATTGTAGTAAAAGATGTTTTGTCCAGAGTCCATTTGTGGATGAGGTTGCAAAGTGAGCTTACTTTAAGAGTTAGTAATTAACTAATTCTCCTATAATAAATAGTTAATTTCAACTTGCTTTGATTAAACTGCATGGACTTTGGCCAATTCTGCTGAAACAACAGCATGTTATAATATTGGTGATTACTTTCCTTTATTTTAGGAAATTGTCAATAACTCCTAATTGTTCTACTTTTATAGAATCAGCCTCAGAAGAATATACTTCTTCAATAATGTGTAGAACAGTGTTTCCCAAAGTAGGCAATACTGCCACTCTTGGGGTGTGGGTGCTGGAACTATATAGTAGCCTTGGGTGTATTTGAGGAGATGTTAAATAATTTTTTTCTTCTGAAAAGGGATTGGTGGCCAAATTAATTTTGGAAATTTTGAATGAAACACTTTGGTTACAAATCAACTCTGCATCATATCTAACCTATTCATCATATAGAAAGGCAGAAAATATTTTTAAGAAATTTGCTTTTATGCACTTGTCTTCTAGTACCTATTTTATTTTTTATTTTTTTATTTGAATCACTGTGGGATAGTTAGCGAACTTTCGTGTTTGAATTTCAGTCATACAATCTCTCCACCAGTGCACATTCTACACCACCAATGTCCCCAGTATTACCCCCCCTTCCAACCCTCTCCCTGCATCTATTGCATACAATTTCCCCCATACTATCTCTCTACTTTGGGGCATTATGATTTGCAATATAGATACTGAGAGACTATCACATTTGTACCTATTTTTTCTGCCTGTGCCCTGTTACTTTCTGAGATTTTCCCCTTTAGATAACTGCTTTGGTTACTTACTTTTCGAGAGCCACCGACTTTCATTTCATACACATCGATGGTATAATTTGTCCTACGTCCATAGGTGTCAAATTGGATGTTGCCAGTCATTCCTTGTACTTGTACCTGCAATGGAAATGAACATGTTGAATCTAAAAACAGCACCACTATTGGCTTCCAGGTATCAGGGATGAGGTTTGCTGATGATCCTGGAATCCAGGAGCACATCTATCTTGACTTGTTGAGCTGTGTCAGCTAATCATATCTATATACTTCTTCATTTTTTCTCCAGTTTTTTCTGTTTGATTTTTATTTGTGACTGCCTTTTAATTGTAAAGTTTTCAATGAATGTTATAGGCAATTGTCTATATATTACAGTGAAAGGGCCATGCAAATCATATTCAAAGACCTGAATTTTCCACTAATTAAATTTTTTAAAGGGAGTGGACTGAAGAAATTATTTTTTATTGTTGCAATGCTGGAATTCATGTTTGTGCTCATGTCAGAGGAGGCACCTGGTGGTACTGTACTTAGCAAGGTGGGTACACCTACCCCTCAGCCACATTCCCAAATCCCTAATCAGTATTTATAATTAGAGAATACATTCTTCTAAATGATGAGTTCCTTAGATGTGGTGCATGTATATCTATACACAATCGAATATCACTCAACTATGAGAAAGGTGTAATCTTGCCATTTGCAAAAACATGGATAGATCTAGAGGATATTATGCTAAATAAAATAAATCATATGGGGAAGGGAAAATACCATATGACTTCACTTACATGTAGAACCTAAAGAAACAAAACAAACAACAGAACAAACTCTTAGATTACAAGAACAATACTGTGATATTAGAAGAGGAGGAAAAAGAGGGGTCAGAAATAGATAAAATGGGTCAACTGTACTCTGATGCATGATAACTGGAATTTCAGTGATGAGAATAGTGTATTACATATGCCTGGGACCTATATTATGTTATAAACTCAGTTAATAAAATTCAAATACATATAAAGTTTTTTGCTTCTATAGCAATGAAATATAAAATGCTTTTATTATACTATATGGAATAAGAAAATTGTAATTGCATAGGATAAATGAGTTTTCAGTCTATAGAAATTATCACAAATTATGATGGTTTAAATGTATTTAAATTTTTCATGATTTTAAGATAGAGTGATTTTTTTGCTTCATCTCAGGGGGAACACGTATTCTGTAGGTAAACGATTAACCTGTTATATAGGCTCTATGAATTTTAAATATAAAGTAGTAAAATAATTCTGAATAGAAACAAAAACCCCTGTGAGTTCCTTGAGGGCTGTAGTTTTGTCTGAGTGTTGAAAATATTAGAATGTAAACTGAATTAAAAAACATCATCTCAGATCTTCTGGATTCATACCCTATCATGAATTGTATGATTTTGCGCATATTTCCTTATTCTTGTATCTCAATATTCTAATATGCAAAATAGAAAATATTGGGAATATCTGAGTTGTTGTATAAGATGAGTTACTTATAAGTAATAGTTTGAATAGTGTATATATAACATATAAGAATGTTACATGCCTATAACATCCATGGAAAATTTCACAATTAAAAGGCACTATGTTGAATAGTGTATGAATAGTTTATGACATATAATGTACACTGCAGTGCTTGATTGCTATAATGGCAATTATTATTGATAAAAATGAATTTAGCTTTTTTTCTTGAAACAGTTACAGATTTATCAGATACCACAGAAACAGGAGTAAGATGTTTCTTCCCTTTAACTTTTTTTCTCTAACTTTAACTACTATACACAGGGAGTGTTGAGCAGGGCCATGCAGGAATAATCCATAGACAAATAACTTTCAAGCATAATGAATCATTGTATGGAGTAGAGACACTAGAATAGTCTGGACACCTCTTTGGGATGCCAATAGCAGATTCATGAATGCCATAAGTTTGGACTATCCCTCAGATAAAAATATGTTTTTAAGGACTTGTGTGTCTGTGACAATTTCCCACCATTCCATCTGGGATTCCTTCTTTAAACCTCTCAGCAGTCTATATTAAGATGCTCCTCCTCTGGATTAGACAGCTCTGTGCATAAAATGTTACCGTAACATTTTAATTATTTATATATTTTTGTCTTACTATATGGGGAGGATTTCAATATGAGAGATACTTTTTTCCTGTGTTTTTAGCTCTAATATAGAACGTGGAGTAGGTTAATGTACAAGAGGACAAATTTGTGGATAGTTAACAGTGGAAAAACTGTTAACTGTACAGGTGGAAAATAACAACTTAGAAATTTGACATATTTCAGTAGACTGAACTGAGCCTGATTTTTGTATTTACTGTATATTGTGAGGAAAATGGTTGCCTAGTTTGTGGACAGTTTTTAAGGTTTTTAAAAGTATTTGTTTACATATTAGCTGTTTATTTGTATTTTTTGGTTTATAGCCATACCTGGCTATGCTCAGGGATCACACCTGGCAGTACACAAGGGACTGACTACATGTGGTGCTGGGGATTGAACCTGGGTTGGCTGTGTGCAAGATAAGTTCCTCAGCCAGTATACTATTTCTCTAGCCTCTACATATTAACAATTTGAATGTAAATTTCCTTCATCTTTTGTATGTTTTTATACTAATTTGGGGCTTGATATATACTCATTTGTACTCAATAAATATTCAATGAGTAAATGGAGTTCTTATTCATTAAAATGGCTTCCTTAGAAAACTTCATCAGACTATGCTGGAGAGATAATATAGTGGGTAGGGTGCTTGCCTTGCATGTAGATGACCTAGTTTGAATCCTGGCACCCTATGTGGTCCTCCAAGTCCTCCAGGAGTGATCTTTGAGTGCAGAGTCAGGGTTAAGAACTGGGAGCAGATAGGTATGACCCCCCCAAAAAATCTCCATCAGACAGTGATTTATTTGGCTGTTTTCTTTGAAAGAATGATTTCTTGAGCTGTAATTATGTGCTAGTAACAATAGAAAAGCTTTTACACAATTTATTATTACCTTTAATTAACTCATATAGAAGGGCATTTTTTTTAATATAGAAAGACCTTTAATACTCCAGAAAATTTTCTCCTTTGTAATCTCTCTGATAGTGAAGTTGTACTAAGCATTTTTCAAAAAACAATGTCTACTTTTAGAAAAGGTTAATATCTTTCAGTCTCTGGAGCAATAGGAAGAGGTTGGGATGTCGAAAGTGGTAAAACATCCTTTTGATTGCGTGTTTGATTATGAAGTCCTGGGAAAAAAGTTATTTATGAGACTTCTAGTTTGAGCTTTATCAGGGAGTTAGACAAGCAGAAACTATTCTGCAGTAGTATAAATAAGCAAATTCTTTTATCCTTAATTCTATTAGCAAACTTTCTATTTTGAGAATCTAGTTATTTGTGTCAGGAATGGGGCGTCAATTGGATGTGTTGGCACCTGCCCCTTGTGGTTTTGTTGATGAAAGCCCCTTTTGATTCACTCTGAGGGAGTTTTATATTTCACTCATAATTATATTTCACCTGGCAATACAAATCTTGTAAAAGCTATGAAGGTTGAATTTAATTAACTTCTCTTCAAAATTGTGCAGTGCTACCTCCATAAAACTACACTTAGGGCATTTGTTCGATAACTGACACAATGACATAAAATCTGCATAAAAATGAATCATATCTTTTTCTTGGAGTGAGACATAGGGTTTACTAACCTCTTTTGATTGAATACTTCCAAGTTGGCAAATTTAAGACAACAGTAAAAGGACCAAGAACAGAAAATGATGTATGTTATGAAGCATTTACGAATTCTTCCTTGCTAGGTTTTATAGAGAATTATCTTATCATTGCCCTTTTCTTTATTTACTTAGATGTCCTTTACATCAGAATAATTAAATAAGTATAAATAAAAGAGTACTGTACACTGGGAGCTCATTATAATTCATGCAGACACATGTAGCATAAAGAAAAATATTCAAAAAAGAGCTTGTTGGAAAGCTGTAAAACTACATTGGCTGACTGCTACAGTTCATGCAGGCTAATAATTTTTCTTATGAGGCAAAGGATGCTATGGTCCTTTGTGATATCCACCTTCAGCATACGAGCATCCCACAGAATGTTCCACCCTGAGTAATATCATATTTCTAAAAATTTTTAAACAATTCTAAGTTCTAAACCATTATAATATCAATTCATAACTTTTAAAGAACCTGAAGTGAGGCCAGAGCAGTAGTATGGCAGGCAAATATTTGCCTTCCACATGGCCAACCCAGGTTTAATCCCCTCTATCCCATTATGGTCTACTGAGTCCTGCCAGAAGTGATCTCTGGGTGCAGAGCTAGAGTAAGTCCTGAGCACTGCTGGGTATGGCTCAATAACCAACAAATGAATAAAGGACCCAAAATGTTGCATAAACCTAAATTCCGTTTACCCTAAATTTATCCTTTCTGAAGATCCAAGGAAGACCTATATGATTTAGATTTCTAGACTTTGATAAATATATTTTCATACTCATCTTTCTGCACACTCTGATATTATATAGATTCTGATCTTATTTGTAGTAAGTCCTTTTTTAAAATCAAGGTGAAGGCTTTATATTTTTCTGTTGTTATAAGGTTCCCCATCCCAATAATACATCGTGGTCTTTACCATTTTCAGAGCTCTTTCAATATCAATTCCTTGACTCCAGGGCACAGCTGGATTTGCTAAGCAGTCTCCAGCACTGCCTCTCCGGGACACATCCACTCGTTGTCTTCTCAGGTAGCGGAAAGCTTCCGCTATGACCAGTATTGCATCATGCGTCAGTGCAGATGTATACTGAAATGAATGCATGGAAAACAAGATATCATGATAAATGATGTCCTCATTTTTCCTCATTCCTTATCATTTTCATTCATCTCCATCTCTTGCTCTATAGAATCACCCTCTAATTATTTGAAACAAAAGATGTCTCTGGGCAAGCCTGATTTTGATTCATTTCACAGTGATGGCTTCTTACCTCACGTGTCCACATGTTAAGATAACTGAGATCAAATGGCTCAAGGGAATTTTTTGCTCTCAATATTGTGTTTCATCTTGAGTGAGTGACTACTGAAAGGCTGGGTCCTTTATAGAGCTAGAAATACATGTGAAGTTAAAGAATGACATATGTAGATTGGCGAGGAAACAGCGTATCCTAAAGCAAGACTGGGTTATTGCTGTTTGTAATAGGAAATTTAGATCTGGTGTTTACTTAGGGGAAAATGGAAATAGCTAAGATAGACAGTTTGAAATTAATTTGGAATGAAACATTAATCATTTCTGTCTGGACTATGTTTCTGGTGAATGAGGACCTCTGGCCAACAATAAATCAGTTTTTGTTTCCCGGGGAGAGCAAACACCAAAGCTGGTTTTCGATTGTAGAAAATTATAATTGTTATTGAGTTTTGAATCTGATAACATTGGCAGTTCACAGGCAATACTTTATGATACTACCTCTTTTAGGCAGAAATATATATTTTCTGTTCCTTGGACACACTGATGTGCTCTACTAGGTATGAGGCCAATCACTTAATACAATATATTTGATTATCTGTATTTGACATGATGCATGACATTTCATTAAATGCATCAACAGTTTGATTAGAATAAACTAGTCCCTGTGTTTCAGGAGTGATGGGTACTGGTAGAATATAGAATTCTTTTAGCTTAAAAAAATAAAACAAAATGTGTTTGGGGTGTTGTTGGTGGTAGTTTTCTCTCTAAATAGTTATGTCCAAATACAATAGGGAGTGAATACATTGTCATCTTTATAATTATCAGTTTACTCTTAACACTTTTCTCCTGTTACTTTTCTTTCAGAAGCAAGTCAAGTATGACTACAACAGAGGACATATGCTCTTTCATGAAAAAGTAATTTTTGTGTCTGCTCATTCTAGCACTACATAAACCCAACATGGTAGTAACTTTTTTCAAGATGACTGCATAAATTGTCAGCAATCTTAATGTAGTTCTTCCCAAGTCAATCCAAAAGAGCTATTTAATTTTCTACTTTTTTAGCTTCCACTTCACAATGTATGAGCATATAAAAAAGCTTCAAGGGGAAACATTAATAAAATGTAGAATAAATTGAGTATCAGGGTTTTAATCACTATACAACTTTATTTCCTAATAAAGTGCAAATCATTTTAAAGCTAGCTTTTGTAACCATCTATTTAAACATTCCATTTTCTTAAGTTATTTGAAGTATTTTGCCTAAAAGTATGAAGTTATTCATAGCAAGTTCTAAGAAGTTGACATTATACATAGCTTGAATTATCAATGAATAATACAAACATCATATTGTCTTTTATTCTATTTTGTGCAATCTCTACATCTTCTGAGAAGCTATGACTTGCTATAAAGTACCAGTTTAATACTTTGACCTTGTGTTAGGTATTATATTAGTCACCAAATATAAGAACAAAGGTAAAAGAATGTCCTATGTTCCCTCCTAAAATTTGTTGCCATGCATCTTTCACTGTTTATTCATCAATATTTGTGGTTCATACTTTTAACTAATGCATGGCCTTTTGATATTAATATTTCGCATTTGATTGTCCATATGATAATCTAGTTTACTGCTATCATAAATATACATTTCAAATTGTGCCAATACATCCTTATACTAAAGATTTGTCAAAGATTAATTGACTACAATGTTTGAGAGTTAACCTGAATTTTTGAATATTAGAAAATATCATCTCACTAGGCTAAAGAAATAACAAGAGGTAAGTATAGACAAGGAAGTAGAAAGAAGGGTACACTTAGGTGGGAATGTAAAATAGTATAGCCATTATGAAAATAGTATTGGTGTTCCTCAAAAAATTAAAAAGTAGGACTGCTATGGTCATATATTCAAAGGTGTCAAATCACTATATTAAAAGGATATTTTCAGCTCCACATTCATTGCAGCATTATTTATAATAGCCAAAACATAGAAACAACTTAAGTGCCCATTAATGAAAAACTCAGGCATATATATATTTAATAATAGCATAATGTGCCTTAAGATATTTATACAATGTGGAATAATTTTTAGTCATAAGTCAAAAATACCCTGCTATTTGCAATTTGAAGGCATTATGCTCAGCAAATATCTGTTAGGCATAAAAAGTCATATGTGTTCTCACTTCTACATGGAGTTAACAAAACCCTGAAATTCATTGTTTCAAAGTATATAGATTGGTGGTTGTCAATGGGTGGAGGTGGTCTAAAGGTACAAACTTATAGTTATAAGAGAATTAAGTTCTAGGGATACAATGAGCAACCTTGTGGCTATAGTTAAGAATACTGGGGGATCATGCTGCCCCAGGAAGGAAAATGATGCAGCTTCTAACATAAATCTTTCTGGACTTAATTACTAAAATACTAAAATACAGAAATCCTAAACCGCGCGGCCGCAACTGCATATCTCTTCATTCTCAGCAATGGGAAACTAATTATCAAATTCTTCCTTGTCAGTAGGGCTGTTTTTTGGGGGGAAACTCCAGCAACAATAGTGAGTTTTGTGTTGAAATATGGAGTGTTATCAAGGTAAAGAGAAAATGAAGTGAAATTTATCAGTTACGCAGGCGGGGGTAGGGGGCTGAAGGGTGGGAGGTATACTGGGGTTTTTGGTGGTGGAATATGGGCACTGGTGAAGGGACGGGTGTTTGGGCATTGTATAACAGACATAATCCTGAGAACTTTGTAACTTTACACATGGTGATTCAATAATTAAAAAAAATTGAAGGAGCGGCAGAGTAATAGTACATTGAGTAGGTAGGCCTTGCACACAGGCAACCTGGGTTTAATCTTCAGTATTCTATATGGCCCCTGAGCACTTCCAGGAGTAAGTCCTGAGCAGTGCCAGATGCCAAAAACAAAACAAAAAATATTGGGGGCTAGTAGGGATTAAGGTGCTTATCTTATATTCTTTCACCCCAATTCCAGTTTGAATCCATAGCACCAGTGAGCAGGGGAATCTCCCGACCACAGAGTAATCCCAGGGGTAACTTTTGAACACAAGACCCTTAGCACTACTGCATGTGACCCAATACACATACCCCCACAAGAAATGCTGCATTTTACATTTGAAAGTTGCTAAGCCTTAAAAGTTGTCAACACAGATAAAATATTGTGCTAATCATTTTGTATCAAGTCATGTTGTATAACTAGAAGTAATATGACTTTCAGAGATATATCTGGATAAAGATAAGTCCTCTAAAATGGATTTGAACTGCATCATAGATATTGTATCCAAAATTACTGAAACAAATTAGGGCACCTAATCTGACCATGGTACAGCATTTTTTTGGTTTTATAGGGGGAGCATAAGCAATACCCATGGAGTCCTGAGGCCAATCTCCAAGATTCCCAGTCCTCAGATACTGGGCTTCAGGGCTAGGGCCTGAAGATGTGGTGCTGCTTGGACTCTACAGTGCTGAGGACCCCCAGGGCCACATTGGTGCTTACAGGCTTTCAGAGTCACACTTAGTGTGGCTAAGAGGCAACGTTATACCAGGATTCAAACTCATGCAAAATATGTACCTTTGACTGCTGAGTTATATTCTTGCCCTGGGATAGAATGTTTTAAAATGGGACTCTATTGGGAATTTTTTTAAAAAAGTGAATCACTGTGAATTACAAAGTTACAAAGATATTTATGACTGAGTTTCAGGCACACATTGTTCCAACATCAATCCCTTCATCTCTATTAGAAAATTCTGGTATGTATGTATCAATCACTACAACTACATCACTTAGCTAGTGAGTGAATCACTTAAATGATTGAAAAAATGCTGTTTTCAGTTTTTCTGGAATATGAACATGCTAATTGCATAAAGTCCCACTTTTATTATGTTCCGATGGGGCTCTATTCACTGGGGGTGGGAGGTTGGATTGAATGATATAGAATTTATTCATTCTCTGATCTAAGTTCCCACTGTTTTCCCTTACTCTATTCTTGCCTGGGAGAAAGGGTGTGAGAACAGGAACTCTTAAACTATGAGAAAGGAAATATCTCAACTTCTCTTTACTTTCCCTTGATTCTAGTTTGATCCCTCATTTTGATCACAGGGATCCCTTTGACATTGTAGTCATATTTTCTCTATCTCAGGAAGAAAAAATTTAAAGTAAATTTCATACTTGAATCCATATACTAAAGAAATGGTTTAACAAATATACTTTCAAAGATGCCTTTGTCTAACTGGCATAGCTTACCCTTAATTCTCATGATTTAGTGTTTGAATTTTGAATGTTAGGATTTGTAGACATTGGGATACACAAAAATGTACACATTTTTCACAACTTTCTGCCTTTATTATTCTTATCTGAATTTCATAAAATTGATCATCTTAATCTATTTTTACAGATTCTTTTGCAGTCAGGAAAATGTATTATTCAGTATACATATAGGCACTACACATTCTATATCAGAGTGTAATTCACTTGGGTAAACTGAGATTAATTAAATTTATCAAGACAAAACAATCACATAAATAATGTAAAATCCAATTCCCTATTTCAGACTATCAATCTTCCTTACATATTCCTATCATGCCTATACTTTGCCTAACTCAGTTTCTTGTTGTAAATTATTATGAGCATATTACAAATGAAATTCAATTAAAAATTAAGTTAACATTTCTAAGCATTGGGTTTTGTATGACCTCCTCAACAGCTCATTTCTTAGGGAGTTTGGTTTTCAAATGTAATAGCATCACCTGTGGCTGTGTTTTAGAATCCTTAAAATGTTTCTGAGGAAAGACCACTTGATCATAGGATAGCTGTAAAAATACAGAAGACATACTGAGATGCTTTTAAAAGTTGGCATAAGGTTTCTGTATACCATTGGATATTACCTTTAGTGGGGCATTCTTGGCTTCAGGAAATTCCCTTTCATCCAGCCTCACCCAGCGCTGTATGAACTGCTGAACCATAGGATTTTCATTGTTGACGATCTGGAATCCTGTAATGTTGGCTCCCCCATGCATAACTCTTTCTAGCAAAATATCAGTAAAACCCTACAAAGAGGAAAAAGAAGAATTACGACACTGGGAGGTTCAGGTTGTGTACTCAGAATATATACTGGTTAGAGGGCTAAGGTGGAAATGAATTCCTTTCCCAGGACCACTTTTAACAATACATCTGACACTGAGTATAACCTTATATGCAAATTATATAGCAGTAACAACAAATAACATTCTTCCTTAAGATAGAATAATTTTAGTACAATATGTCTCTGAAAATATAGGCATGATAAAGAAAATGTGAATTATTCTATTTTGCTGCCTGTATCATTAATGTAGCTAACAAAGGATAAGCATAGGTATCAACTCAAGCCAATGTTTTTATTTAATTTTTGTGTACTTTTTAGTAAAAATACAATACTTTATGTAACTGAAAATGTCGAAAATATTTGACCCTAAATAGACATATAAAAGCTTTTCTTCAACTTAACACACTAAACATAGATTTTTTTTCAGATTCTCAGATTCTCATGACTACTTTCAATATTTTTTTTATTGTTTCACTTTTATTTGTTACAATTTAGAGGTGGGTCTGGTATGACAGCTTACTTTTTTTTTATTTAGTGAGTCACAGTGAGGGTACAGTTACAAATTCACATATTTTGCGCTGTTTTTTCCTCATGCAGTGTTCGGGAGCCCATCCCTCCACCAGTGTAGAATGGACACTACTTTCAATATTTTTGTATAATAGAAATACCAAAGAGCAAAACGGACAGCTTGGTTGTTGAATGTCAAATATAATAGTATAAGCCCTAGTGTATGTCTCACATATATGCACAGTTGAGGTTTTTTGGTTTTGGCTTTTTTGGTTACATCCAGCGGTGCTCAGGAGTTCCTCCTGGCTCTGGACTCAGGAATTACTCCTGGCGGTGCTGGGGGACCATATGGGATGCTGAGGTTGAACCCAGATCAGCCGCGTGCAAGGCAAATGCCTTACTGATTGTACTATCGCTCTAGCTCTGCACAGTTGAGTTTCAACACCTACTTCATAGTAATCACTATTTATATCTTCTCTCCCTCTGGTTACTATCTGATGTCTCTGTCACCTAAACTTCCAAGAAGCATCTCTTCAAGTTCACAACAAACCATCTCCACCTGGACACGACTTGCTCTACAGGGTATTATCTTAGGGAGAAATCTCTCAGGAATTGCACAGTTTATGCTGGATAAATGTTTCTTACTAGCTGCTGCTGATGTTTGTGACCCTTAATAGACTGAAGCCAATATTTACGTTCATAAAGAAATAGGGAGAATTTTTCCTTCTTTGTTTATATTCTTTTTTTGACATTTAAATATGAACATTTAAAATATACAGACAATGCAGATACCTTATACTCATTATTTAAATAAAATATTATAGTTAACATTTTTCTATCCATTCATCATTCCACTTCATTTCTTTGGCCTTTTTTGAAGGAGAGATACATTTGATTTTGCTAAGGGTTTACTCCTGGCACTGGACACAGGGATTACTCCTGGTAGGGCTTAGGGGTTTATATGTGGTGCTAGAGATGGACCCTGGGTCAGCCACATGTAAGGAAAGTGCTCACTGTACTATCTCCCAGGCCTCTCCATTTTATTTTATGGGATTTATTTCAAAGTAAGTTGCGTGTTATATACTTCACACCAGAAAAGAAATCCCTTCCTGGGACTTGAGCAACAGTGCAGCAGGTAAAGTATTTACTTTTTTGCATGTGGCTGACTCAGGTTCAATTACCAGTACCACATATGGTCCCTTGAGTACCACAAGAAGTGATCCCTGAGCACAGAACCGGGAGTAATCTGTGAGCATTACCAATTATAGCCTCAGAAAAAAAACTCTTCCTTCTTTTCTTCCTTCCTTCCTTCCTTCCTTCCTTCCTTCCTTCCTTCCTTCCTTCCTTCCTTCCTTCCTTCCTTCCTTCCTTCCTTCCTTCCTTCCTCCCTCCCTTCCTTCCTCCCTCCCTTCCTCCCTTCCTTCCTTCCTCCCTCCCTTCCTCCATCCTTCCCTCCCTCCCTCCCTTCTTTCCTTCCCTCCCTTGTTCCTACTCTTCCTTTTCTTTTTTTGGGTGAAATTTGTATCCAGTGATTAAATGAATAAATCTTAAGTGTATCATGTGAAATTTGATAAATTCACACACCTGAATTATTCAAATATCTTTTGGTTCTTTAAATATTTTTGCATTTTGTTTTTGCTGTAATATATTAATATATATACAGAAAAGCACACATATATGTATATTTTATAGAGCATGTTTTTCTTAATAAACTGAATACATCAACTAATGAATACCCAGAAATATCCGTCTAGTGTGCCTCTCTTGTTATTACTTTTAATCCTGCTTCTTCTAATTGTACAATTATTAAATGTGACATTAAGTAAATCTTAGGACATGTTTTAATGAAACCACTTTTTCAGTTATTACTCATAGATCCTTCTTTATATAAATGTGATATGAGTCAATAAAGCTTGGACAATGAGCCAAATATTTGCAACACTGAGTATCATTCTTCTTTTCTGATAACCCCAATGTAATAAAAAAATTAACATTAACTCTTTTTTTTTAAAATTGCATTTGTTCAGCAGTACCTTTATTTATTTTAGCTTTTTTGGTCACACCCGGAAATGCACAGGGGTTACTCCTGGCTCTGCACTCAGGAATCACTCCTGGAAGTGCTCAGGGGACCATATGGGATGCTGCAAATCGAACCTGGGTCAGCCGTGTGCAAGGCGAACACCCTACCCGCTGTGCTATTGCTCCAGCCCCAACATTAACTCTTTAGGTTATGTTTTCTCCCAAATACCTCTTTCATAAAAGAAATAAAGATGGTACTTTATCTCATTTGTACCCTGTTGCACTACAATAAGCAAGAGGTCCTTGCTTATAGATAAAGCCTAACAGACTCCAGATGGGGCTTAAAACCTGACTGCTCACTGTTTACAATAGCCAGAATCTGCATGTGGTTGTCCAATTATGCCAGCACCATTTGTTGAAGAGGCTTTCCTTGTTCCACTTCAGATTTCTTGCTCCCATATCAAAGATCAGATGATCATATGTTTGGGGTTGCATGTAGGGATATTCCACCCTGTTCCATTGATCGGTGGCTCTGCCTTTGTTCCAGTACCATGCTGTTTTAATTGTTACCGCTTTGTAGTAAAGTTTGAAGTTGGGGATGGTGATGCCTCCCATTTTCTTTTTCCCAAGAATTATTTTAGCTATTCGTGGGCGTTTACTGTTCCATATGAATTTCAGGAGTGTTTGATCAATTTCTTTGAAGAATTTCATGGGTATCCTTATAGGGATCGCATTGAATTGGAAAGTGCTTTGGGGAGTATTGCCATTTTGACAATGTTAAGTCTTCCTATCCATGAGCAGGGAATATGTTTCCGTTTCCTCATGTCCTCTTTTATTTTGTTGAGCAGCGTTTTGTAGTTTTCCCTGTATAGATCCTTTACTTCCTTAGTTAGGCTGATTCCTAGGTAGTTGATCTTGTGGGGCACAATTGTGAATGAGATTTTTTTTAATGTCACTTTCCTCTGAATCGAACTCGACCTAACACCATGCACAAAAGTCAGATCAAAATGGATTAAAGACCTCAACATCAGACCACAATCCATAAGATACATAGAAGACAAGGTCGGAAAAACCCTCCACGATATTGAAGGTAACGGTATCTTCAAAGATGACACAGAAATGAGCAATCAAGTGGAAACAGAGATAAACAAATGGGACTACATTAAACTAAAAATCTCTGCACTGCAAAAAATACAGTGACCAGAATACAAAGGCAATCTACAGAATGGGAAAGGATATTCACCCAATACCCATCCGATAAGGGGTTGATATCAAGGGCATACAAGGCACTGGTTGACCTTTACAAAAAGAAAACATCCAACCCCATCAAAAAATGGGGCAAAGAAATGAACAGAAACTTTCTCAAGGAAGAAATATGAATGGCTAAAAGGCACATGAAAAAATGCTTTTCATCACTAATCATCAGGGAGATGCAGATCAAAACAACTATGAGATACCACCTCACACCACAGAGACTGTCTTACATCCAAAAGAACAAAAGCAACCGCTGTTGGCATGGATGTGGGGAGAAAGGGACCCTTCTACACTGCTGGTGGGAATGCTGACTGGTTCAGCCCTTTTGGAAAACAATGTGGTCGCTTCTCAAAAAATTAGAAATCAAGCTCCCATTTGACCCAGCAATACCACTTTTGGGAATATATCCCAGAGAGGCAAAAAAGTATAATCACAATGACATCTGCACCTGTATGTTAATCACAGCACTGTTTACAATAGCTAGAATCTGGAAAAAAAAACCCGAATGCCCGAGAACAGATGACTGGTTAAAGAAACTTTGGTACATCTACACAATGGAATACTATGCAGCCCTCAGAAAGGATGAAGTCATGAACTTTGCATATAGGTGGATCAACATGGAAAGTATCATGCTAAGTGAAATGAGTCAGAAAGAAAGATACAGACACAGAAAAATCACACTCATTTGTGGAATATAAAATAGAATAGTAGCAATTAATACCAGGAGGCCTGCTCCACGGCTTGGAAGATGACCTTACATGCTGGGGGAGAGGGCAGCTCAGACAGAGAAGGGAACACCAACCAAAGTGCAGTGGAGGATCCACTCAGGATAGGAGATGCAGGTTGAAAGCAGACTATAGACTGAACATGATAGCTACCCAGTATCTCTATTCAAACCATAACACCCAAAAGGAGAGAGAGAACATTAAGGAATTCCCTGTCACGGGGGGTGTGGGGGGCATAAAGCACGGGGGGGTGGGGAGGGAGGGACCCTGGGGCCATTGAGGAGGAGAATGGGCACTGGTGGAGGGATGGGTACTCGAGTATTGTGTGACTGTAACACAGGCACGAAACTCTGTAACTGCACCCTCAGAGTGACTCGTTAATAAAAAAAAGATTAAAAACAAAAACATAAACAAAACAATGAACATTTCTTCTTGCCCAGTCTCAAAAAAAATTAAAAGAAATAATAGCCAGAATCTGGAAAAAAAAAACAAAAAAAAAGTACCCGAGAACAGATGACTGGTTAAAGAAACTTTGGTACATCTAAACAATGGAACACTATGAAGCTCCCAGGAAAGATGAAGTCATGAAATTTGCATGTAAGTGTATCAACATGGGGAGTATCATATTAAGTTAAATGAGTCAGAAAGAGAGGGACAGACATAGAAATATTGCACTCATTTGTGGAATTTAAAGTAATAAAATGGGAGACTAACACCCAAGGATAGTAGAGATAAGGATCAGGAGGATTGCTCTATGGCTTGGAAGTCAGACTCACGTGCTGGGGAAAAAGGCAGCTGAGATAGAGAAGGGAACACCAAGTAAAGGACTCTTGGAGAGCCTGCTCTGGATGGGAGATGTGTGCTGAAAGTAGACTATAGATCGAACATGATGGCCACTTAATACCTGTATTGCAAACCACAACACTCAAAAAGAGAGAGAACAAAAGTGAATGAATGCACCCTCCACGGAAGCTGGGAGGATTGGGTTGGGGTGGTGGGAGGGATACTGGGAATATTGGTGGTGGAATATGGGCACTGGTGTAAGGATGGGTACTCTATCATTGTATGACTGGAATGTAAGCACGAAAGTTTGTAAGTCTATAACTGTACCTCATGGTGATATATTTTAAAAAAATAAATAAAAAATCTTACTGCTACCCAATGCCCCAATCCTACTTGATCACACACACTCTCTCTCTATATATAATATATATTCTCTCTATATAATATATAGATGTATATATACATACATGTCATTTTTACTGTCATCTCATTGCTCATCGATTTGCTCAAGTGTACACCAGTAACATCTCCATTGTGAGACTTGTTACTATTTTTTGGCATATCAAATACGCCACGGGTAGCTTGCCAGGACCTGATGTGTGGGCGAGATATTCTTGGTAGCTTGTTGGGTTTTCTGAGAGGGGTGGAGGAATCGAACCTGGGTCAGCTATGTGCAAGGCAAACACCCTGCCCACTGCACTATCGATACAGCCCATACATATATGTATAAACATACAAATGAAGAGCCAAGGACAAAACTTGAACAAATGGCATTAATTTATTTACTGTAACAAACCATACCTATTAGTTAACAATTTCTTTTTAACAAGAACACTGACCATCTTCCCACCTGCTCTGCTGGTGAGAATAAAGAGCAGGCTTTTCGGTGTTCTCCTGTGCCTTAATAGTCTGGAATGGGAAAATGTAGTTCCCCTCCTGTAAAAAAGTAGTTGAGAATTCTTGTGCCATACCATGCTTTCCAGGCTCAATGGCCACAGCATGAACTAGGAAAGAGTATGTTTTCTGTCACCCATGCTTTGATAAACATTACACTCTTATTTAGCTTATACTCATGGGATATTAAAATGGCAGCACAGAATTAACAAAATAGAGAGGAAGAAAGTATCCCATAAATCACATATTTGCCTTCAGGCATAAGAACTAGTGTGTCAGTCTGGTTACTCACCACTGTTTCCAGAAACATTTGCCTCCAAAATATTTTATGGCTGAAGGCAGGGATACTAAAAGTGGGGTTTAATTCAAATTAGCCTCAGCAACTACCCCCATTTATTTATTTATTTAATTTTAATTTTAATTTTTTAATTCTTATTTATTTATTTATTTATTTATATTGTATCACCATGTTGGAAAGTTACAAAGCTTTCAGGTTTAAGTCTCAGTTATACAATTCTCGAACACTCATCCCTTCACCAGTGCACATATTCCATCACCAAGAATCACAGTATACCTCCCCCCATCCCCCACCTCCCCAGCCCCCCACTCTACCTGTATAGCTGATAAATTTCAATTTACTTTCACTTTACTTTGATTACATCCAATATTTCAACAAAAACCTCACTATTATTGTTTGGAGTTTCTCCCCCCAAAGTAGGACCTGCTGAAAAGGAAGCATTTGATAATTTGCTTCCCATTGCTGAGAATGAAGAGATATGAGGTCAAGCAGCCACAGTAGCGGCCACGTGGTTTTGGATTTCTGTATTTTAGTATTTTAGTAACTAAGTCCAGAGAAATTTCTGCCAAAAATTACATCATTGCAAGCTCGTACCTCTCTGCTACTTTATGTTCCACATATAAGTGCAATCTTTCTATGTCTGTCTCTTTTTCCATTTTTAAATTTCTTTACTAAAATCTGGCTGGTTTTTACTGACTGAAATTAACACACTTTAAAGAAAAGTGGAATAAATAAAAGGGCAGAGGCAGGGAGTAGCAACGTGGAAAGTTAGGAGACAAGCACTTATTAAAGGTGCAGGATCAGTCTGATTCTTCCTGCTGTCCATTATTTTTAGGCATTTTTCCTAGGTATAGCCTCTGGTTAGATTTCCTCCTTAAGATGGTAAGCACAGTTTTAAAAGTGGTAACATTTTGGCTGAGCTTAAAATTTCTCAAAAAACACAGTAACACAAAGAGATGATCACCAAATATTGGGATAATACACAAGTAGAAGTTAGCTGGTTCCTGGTCCATATTCATTTACATGTCATTATATTAAGACACTTCACTTGTGTGACACTCTTTACAAGATTTTTTTAGTAGTTAGCCACAAAAATGTTTTGAGAATATTGAGTTTGAGGTGCTCTAAAATATCTCTGAACACCCTAGTAAAACAAAAACAACACTACAAAGCTTAATGTTAAAGGAAGAACAGAAAGACAGTGAGCTATTGTTCGAAGTTAAGAGACAGGTACTTTAACATAGGGCATGACTCAGCTTATACCTGGGCCACCTTCCTTTTGTAGTTAATTCTTTTTGGTTTTTGGTCCACTCATGGTAGTACTTAGGACATACTATTGACTCTATGCTCAGGGATCACTCGTTGCAGGGTCCAGGAGACTATATGGGGTGCCAGGGATCGAACCTGGGCAAGGTAAATTATGTGCAAGGTAAATGCCACACCTGGTGTACTGTTTCTCTCCCTGGCCCCCAAGTTAAATTTTTAAAAATTGCCACACCCAGCAGTTCTCAGGTAGTACTCCTTACTTCGTCATCAGGGGTTGTTCTACGGGCATTGTGTGGTGCCAGGGATCAACCAGTTTCCTCCATGCAAAACATGTGCTCTAGGCCTGTGAGCTATCTTGCATACTTTGCATTCAACTTTTTAATTTGTGAGCTGTATCCTACACAAATTGTTGCCTTATATTGTCTTGAGAAAAACCACACATAGTATCTGAGGATGAAAAGAGATCGGCTTTTCCCCAGATGCTCATCAAAAACACTGATAGGGGAGGAGTGATCAGGAAATATTTAGGAACCATAAAAAGCTACACTAAGGTCCCATAAAAGGGAGTCACTGGGCATAGTTATCCGGCTCCAGATCTTTGTCTATCATTTCTGTTCTGCTGTTTCTATAAAGAGATCACTGGTATTGGCACAAACAAAACATTCTTGAATATCAGTTGGAAAGCACTCAATTTAAGTAGTGAAGTGTTGGGGCCAGAATGATATTACAAGGTGTAGGATACTTGCCATTCACAGGGCTGACCTAGATTCTATTCTTAGCATCACATATGGTCCCTCAAGCCGTGCCAGGAATAATCTCTGAGCACAGATCCAGGAGTAAACCCTGAGAAGTTATAGGTATGGCCCAAACCATTCTATACCACCCCAATAGTGAAAACTTGAGCCTGGGATAGACTTCCTGACATGCAGGTGTGAAGCTATGAGTTATGTTACTTCCTTTTCTACATTTTTCCAAATGTCAAAATCTCTTTTGTAACATGGAGTTCATAGAAATCTATATCAATAATTGAATCGAGCAATATGTAGTATAAAAACATGTTTAAGACCAATTTAAATGGTAACAGGGAAACTACAACACACTCAATTTTAAGTTTCTTACGTCTTTCAAGAAAACTACCAATGTCAGGATGGGGGGAACCTGAGAAAATGGTGAGGGAAAATGTACAGTTCAGTAGGGTGGGGTGATGTTCGAGTGTTGAGTGCATGAAGTCCTGTCATTGACACTACTGTCATGGTGACTAAAATAAAATTTAAATAAATAAGCAAAATTCCCATTTTTGTTTTTCCCTTACCCATATGTTGGTCATTTTGGTAGCATATTATCTTTTCAGAAGTGTTACAGTTTCCACCTCAATTTACTCACCTCGAAGTCTATGGATCCCATCTCAAGCTTAGACTTTTAGCAAGCATTATAAAATGAAATTCTTTACAATAATGAAATAATAAGAAAGTGTCAGCAGTGAGAACACCAACTCCATTTTTGAGCTGGATTATTTCTCCAAAATTCTATCATCCAGCTACTACATCCCCTCTATCACCACCACTTTTTGCCCTTCTCAAATATTCTGACTGTTATATATACTATTGTGTATTATCATACTTTAGCATATTAACCAGATATACATGGGTGAACACAAAGGAGCAGATCGGGGGCAAAGGGAATATCAGGAATCAACAAAATCAGGAGTTGCATGTCTCTAACATCATATGCTTCTGTCCTAATATTAAGCTATTCTATTTATCTTTCACATGGAAGTGATCAAATTCTCTGGAAAATTTCTGCAAAAATGGGGGATGATTTTTTGCTGGGTCTTGATTCTGTCCCATCACTTATTATGATATTTTTAGGCATTCTCTTCTATTCACAAACTGTTTCTAATTTCGTTTCTTGAGTACTTACGAACCTCTTCATAGGAATGTTTGGGCAAATTCACTGAAATTCCTATAAATAAAAATAGCGCTATAGAAATAGCACATAACATCTATAAATGGAATGGATAGAACAGAAATGCAAGGGTTAATGTGCTTTTGCTCTGAGAATCTCTTTCTGATTCCCTCCCTTTATGCCATTGACCTTCACTGCCATTTCACTTCACTTTCTGTTGGTAGAAAGAAGAGAGTTGGAAGATAAGTGCTCAATAGGGTTAGGAAGTGCTGACTCCTGATTTAATGGTTTCTCTTCTAACATGGTTCGAAGTAAGCACATTTTCATCACACTACTGGAGTGATAGCACAGCGGGGAGGGCATTTGCCTTGCATGCCGCCGACCTGGGTTTGAGTCCTCAGTCCCTCTTGGAGAGCCCGGCAAGCTACCAAGAGTATCCTGCCTGCACAGCAGAGCCCGGCAAGCTACCTAGAGTATCTTGCCCGCACAGCAGAGCCTGCAAGCTATCCATGGCGTATTTGATATGCCAAAAACAGTAATAACAATTCTCACAATGGAGATGTTACTGGTGTCCGCTCGAGCAAATCGATGAACAACGGGACAACAGTGCTACAGTGCTACTGCTATATTCTATGAATAGCATGAAGAAATACAATCCATAGCACATAAAACAAGCTAAATTATTAGTATTAAACTTCAGAAAATACTAATATAACAAAATTTGTCAATATATAGAATTAAAACGGTATACCGGATCAGAGAGATAGTTCAATGGGCTGAGCACATGCTTTAAACACCAAGTGAACTGGTTCTTTCCTGAGCACTGCCTGAAATGTCCTCTGAACAGAGAGTCAGAAATAACCCCTGAGTACTGCTGGGTGTGATAAAAAAAAACCCAAGATAATGATGACAAAAGGAATAACAGAAACAAAATAATAAGATATTCAAGAAAGTTCAGGGTTGTTATAATGTGGAATTGCAGAAGACCAATTTTTATAATCGGTTGGAGTTGCTCTGGATCTTGGCCTGCTTTTCTGCCATCACATCATTTTAAAATATTTTGCAACCACATACACTCTTCCTATATTTTATTTCTGTTGTTTGCCTACAGAGATACAGGTGGGAGTATTTTACTAACCTCCACTGAAATCTCTATAAATAAAAGGCTGCAATAGAAATGACCACCCAGAACCTGGATGTGAAAAATGAATGAATGTTGTAAGGTTATTGGTAGAGAGAAGAGACATAGGCGAGAAATTCTGACTATTAGTCAGAAGTTGGATGACTACTGTTTCATCTGTTTATCTCCTTAGATTATTTCTCTGTGTTATCTTTCCCATCACACAGTGCTATATTCTACAGCAGTTGATACAATCTGCAGTGTATAAAAATTGAGATTGTGATCCCTCAACAAGCTCAACAATGATACTAATATAGTGGCACTGACCACCCTATGTCCTAAAGTAAGAGAAGAAGTAAAAAAGAGTGTGGGTATGTGTTAAAGTATTAGGAGATTTGCTTTTCTATAAGAAGGGCAACACTTTGTTCCATACTGGTTTGCCTTCTGTCACAACATTTTTTTTTTGCTTTTTAGGTCACACCTGGCGATGCTCAGAGGTTACTCCTGGCGGTGCTCAGGGGACCATACGGGACGCTGGGAATCGAACCCGGGTCGGCTGCGTGCATATAGCAAACGCCATACCCGCTTTGCTATCGCTCCAGCCCCTGTCACAACATTTTAAGATGTTTCACTGCTTTCAACTTTTTCTTAGATTTTAATTCTGGAGCTGTGCACTTGTAAACTACAAGTGAGAATACTAACTCAAGTCCTGTTTAACACACTACAGAGGAAATTGTACTGAGCATTTTTAAAGGATAAAAGGAAAAATCAGGGAGGTAAAGATCAGTGGCAGAAAGGGAATTAGAGGAGAGATCCTGTCTAAGAACAAGAATTGACTGACTCCTGGTTGTATTCACCTAAAATCTCATTATTTTAAGGAATTTCCCTTGCCCACAGCTCTTGATAGATTGCTCAATTTGAATTGGAACCATATAGTTCTCAGGTTTGGATAAAAATGTCAGGTTGTCAGGTATCTTTAAATATTCTTTAAAAAGGCTACATAAAAGAAATGACTGTTAAGGAGGTCAAATAGGTGAATAATGAAAACAATGGTAAAAGGAAGGAAGCCATAAGTGGAAATGCTGACTGTGGAGAAGAAATACTATTTTGGTTTGGGGGCCATATCTGGTAATACTCAGGCTCTGCAAGTTACTACCAGCAACACTCAGGGAACCATGTACTGTTGGGTATTGAACCTGGAAATCCTGCTCACAAAACATGCACTCATCCTGAGCTATCTCCCCAGCCCTATGCTATTTTAAACACACTATTTTTCTTGCATATGTTGCTCATTATATTGTAGAAATGGACAAGTTCAGTCCACGATTTGAAATTGCGGCCTGATTTTACCTAACATAAAATTCAGTGCTTCACTGGGAATGCACTGAAGCGGTGTTTTTTTCTTTTAATTTTTACATGAAACACCGTGAGATACAATTACAGACTTACACACTTTCGTGATTTTGTTTCAGTCATGCAATGGTCGAGTGCCCATCCCTCCACCAGTGCCATTCTTCACCACCAATGTTCCCAGTATCCCTCCCGCCACCCCCACTGAAGCTGTTTTTAAATGAATATTTTATTAAAGAGCCATGATTTACAAAGTTGGTGATAGTTGAGTTTAAGGCATACAGTAACTAAACACCAATCCCTTCATCAGTGTCAGCTTCCTTCCACCAGTGATTCCACATTTCCACCCCACCCCAAACCCTACCCCAACCCTGTATGTCAACTTGACAGGCACACTACAAAGTTTCAGTGATTGCTGCTTAGGTCTCATATTTTCAGTTTTGTTGAATGTCTTATATATGTGTTATGTGAGTGAGGGGTATAACCGCATACACCTCACTCATATCACTGATTTAAATGAAGCCCTGATGCCTGTTTACCCATTACTTCTCGTTCTCTTCTTCTGACCTTGATTTATTTCCTTCTCTGTTCATCTCTTTTCTGGGTTCAATTCAAGAACCATTTTATGAGTAAGAAACATATGTCAAATTTGTTTCTGTGTCCTCTATCAGTTAATGATAGGGAAAATTATGTCCCCCAATCTTTTTGCTAATTATTATGTAGGCTCTTGCATACTGAAGACTTCTTCCTGTGTTGTATTATTGCATACTTCCGACCCTTTTTCATATGTAAGTATATGTGCACATGGCATATGTATAAATTTGCAAATTTCTTGATGTACTAAGTGGAATTTCTGAAACGCCAATTTTATTATTTTATAAGGATCTAAATAACTAAAAATGATGATTAGATAGTAAATGGTTTTTGTGTTCTTAGATTAGTTTATCAAATTTTGGTGCTTCTTGTATTTCACCAATTCAGCTTTGTTGAGTTGTTGGGGGTTTTTTGGTGGAGGGTGACTCTAATTTCTGTGGCAGTATCTTTCTTTGGCTAAGCCTGTAAATTCTGTGCAGAGGAAGAGATTAAAGGAGATTAGGGAACACAGAGAAAAATTGGACAAAATCCTACTATTCACAGATATAGAAGGTGAAATACTACTTTCTCACTTTCTACATTCTAGATTTGATTATTTGCCATTGTGAAGCAATGAAAATATTTGAATATCTGTTGGAAATATGGGTATAATCTTCAGAAGTTATTCACTTGAGAAGTTAAAAGCACTCATTTGGACTTTTGAGTTCTGCTGTATTTCATCAGTTGTATCTTTTCTTCAACTGCATCACATTTCATCTGAGAAAGTACATTGCTGCCCAGATCTAAATACAAGAGTTTTAAGCCAAGCGTGACCTTTGTGCCTAAGCAGTTCATGCAGGGCCTTGTATGCTATATTTGATTAATTCTCCAAGGTCATTTTTAACACAGACAGTGAATACAGAGCTGGCATTCAAACAGATTACCCCTGATTTGAGAACAGCCATACTGCTCAATCTTTCAATGATTCAAATGACTTTAGTATTATCACATTTCCCTTGATTTATATATACTGCAAATTAGTTTCATCCTGGTAGTGTGGAAAATTGAGATTTGGAAATAAATATATTCAAGGCTAACTTATATTTTTAAGATATTATATAGAGATTTTTTTCATTTAATTCGTAGGGTGCATTTTCTATGAAGAGAAAACAGAGACAAGTAGGGTGACTTTCATTGAGTTGATGGCAGATTATCAGTAAAAAATGAAAAAGGTGGATTGCTATAGGAAGATAAAAGCAATAGAATGAGGGTTGGAAGGCTGCCAAGGACAAGTATCTATCTCACAATTTGGATGAAGGCTGGCTTTGCCTTTAGTGCCATTTGAATTGCTCATCTGGGTGATGCTTCAGTAGAGAAATGCATAGTAATTGTGGTGAGTCAAGTTATCAGGTTGCTAATGAGAGACACAAGTCTTTTTCTAGAAGCAGGTCCATCCTCCTGGGAGGAGGTAATGTGTAGAGTTGAAGATTGCTCCTTATAAATTAGCATTCGATTACAGGTTGCTTGTATTGTTCACTCACTATCTTATACTCCAATCAACAAATAAATTTTGAAACATTTTAAGTGCTATGTGTGGTGCAATAGTGAGGCACAACCAACTTGGTCCCTGATGTCAGGGCACTTTAGCCCGGTGGGAATTACTTGTATGATAATAGACACGGTTACTTGTTGTCATATGGGCAATTAGTAGGAAAATGACTACTGATCTCCTTTTTGTTGTTAAAAGCTGTATTGAGGCATATTTAAATACCATAAGATTGGTACATTTGACACTGATTTTTATTTTATTTTATTTTTGGATTTGAGGCCACACCCAGTGTTGCTCTTGCCTTACTCCTGGCTTTGCGTGCAGGTGTCACTCCTGGTGGGTCTCAGGACTATATGGGGTGCCTGGATCTGCCAAGTGCAAGGCAAGTATTGTGCTCACTGTCCCTGCTACCCCTGCAGCCTCTGGCATTGATTTTTAAATTAAACTCAAATAATTTCTCTCTCTGCTTGGAACTTTTTCAATGCCCTTTGTTTCTGTTTTTAAAAGCCAGCCTTATAGAATGATCTCGTCACTCACTATGCTCTGACCAAAATTGCCTCTGTCAATTGGGTAGGTATCAAGCTCTTTTCTGCTTCAGAACCTTGGTGCATGATATTCCATATGCATGTCATGTCCTTTACCAGATGTTTTTTGTATAACTGGATCTTTTTCACCATTCAGATAATTTATTCACCTTTTCTTACTTAGTTATGATATGCAGGGTTTAGATTCCTGACATTCTCCCTTCTCTTCAATCCCTGTACTGTCTTCACACTAATTATTAAGGAGTGTTCAAGTTTGGTCTATCCATTATGATCATAAACTTATTAAGGATAGAACCCTCTCTTTCCTGCTTTGCAGAGGCAAGAACAAGGTATTAGATGCACAAATAATATATAGAAAAAAACCTTGGTATGAAGACATTTAGGGTATTACAGAGCATTACTGTGTATGTGTGTGTGCACATCTGTATATGGACTGGTAGTCTGCTTTTTGTTACCAGTCTGAGACAGTATAAAGAAATAAGTTGAGAGAAATCCTTAGTATCAGCAATTTGATAGGTTAACATTATGTTGATGAATCTAATGGCATAAAATTAAATTGTTTTTAATATAACTTAATTTGTTTACTTCATGGTGTTTAATTAATTTAGTTTTCTTGTAATCCTATTGCTGTGTGGAAATTTAGGGGAGCTGCCTCTTCACAGGTAGCCTGAGAAGTACTTTTTCAGTGAGTGTGGGGAACCATGGGAGAAAACAATACTTTCAGTTCATCTTGCTAGAACCTTGGTTAGGAAGTGGTATGTCCTTTGAATCAGAGAGCAGAAATGGATGGCTGAATATAATGGAAGTATTTTTAACAGGAAGAATAAAAGTCTCAACGTTGTCTACATTGTGCTGACAAGTGCCTGTGGCTTTCTAAATGAGTCATAATAAGTTGGATCCCAGAGCAGTTACCACTCCTCATTTCCTTGGTGCCCCATCTCTCTCTATTGTGAGAATAAAGAGAATACTGAGACTGTGCACCTAAGGGAACTGATTGTACTCTAGGTATTTGGGACTAGTTGGAGGTTCATTTAACTCCTTTGCCTGTAAGGCCAGGATCTGGCCCAATCAGTTCTGTGTTTACATACTATCAGCTGAGGTGTCAGTGATTACAAGGTGTGGATTTCAGCATTTGAAATTTTTAAAATTAAAAATGTAAGAACAAAGAAAGGGTAAAAATCAATAACAGAAGACCAGGAAGGGGAAGGGAGCAAAAGAAGAGTTGTTTTGGCAAATAGAACAGCAATAATTCATATCTTTCAAACTTGTTTTCTCTCTAATCAAAGCAAACCATCCCGGTTTCAGGGTACACCTAAATACTATAACTACTGGCTCTTTCTTTTAGATTCTATTTTGTGAATAATGCTTTTTTTTGTTAAAATTGGGAACAACTGAATATAATATAGTATTAACCATGATTATTTCCAGTGTACTAAGTGTGGGTGGGGCACCTGGTGAAGGGAAAAGGAGAGTTGAGAAAGAGAGAAAGAGTTGAGAATGAGAGAGAAAGAGAAATATATGGAATGAAAAATCATGAGAAAGTCCTGTGTGTCTTTGAGAGAGGAGGTGAGAGGGAAGAGAATAGAAGCATTTGGCAGGAAAGAAGAGAACTATGGAGATGTAATTAGTACCTGTTAAGTAAGATACATTTTGTGTTGGTTCTTTGGATAGGTTTCAAAAACAGATTAGATTAAGACAGCTACCCTGGTTTATAAGCTTCTTCCCATAACTTACTCTCAGAAATTTATAGCTTGAAATCCATTTATTTATTTCTCTTAAGTCTTTGCAAATATTCCTACGTGAGCTTTGTAGGGTTAGCCCTCTCTGTCACTAAGATTCTTGAGTTGATAAAATGGGAAGAATAAGATGCTTTCCAGATTTTGACCATTGTGAATTAGAGAACTAGTTTAGCCATAGATTAGCTATGCGACTTTGGGCAAGATTGTTTTCTGAACCGATTTGTTGATTTCAAAGTAGCTTCAAGAGATCCGTGATTGGGGCTGGAGCAATAGTACAGCGGGTAGGGTGTTTGCCTTGCATGCAGCTGACCCGGGTTTGATTCCCAGCATCCCATATGGCCCTCCAAGCACCGCAAGGAGTGATTCCTGAGTACATGAGCCAGGACTAAACCCTGTGCATCACCAGGTGTGAGCCCCCAAAAAAGAGATCCGTGATTAACAAATCTCTCCTCAAAACAGTTCTTAAGTAATAAGAATCCCAGGGGAAAGCAGTAAACATAGTAGAGAGTCATCTAAGATATCTTGCTTCCTCCCTTTTTCTCCCTTAGTTTGCTGGACTGCAGTATTGCCCCTTTCCAGTTGCAGTACTAACAGCTATCCTAAATCTTTGAACAGTTTTAACCTAGGCAGGAAACTCTCAGATTTTTTAAGGTAATGTCTCATTGGTGCACTGATGAATGAGTCATATTTTATATGATTTGCCTTATCTCAAACACACCTCAAAAGCTTTATTGGGGGAGGCTTGGTGTTATTTTGGGGACTGGATATCAAACATCTCTTTTTAGCCCATTTCAACTAAAATTCAATTAATTCTGTGCTGACTTCTAGGCTATTTTATTGATCCTTCATATCTTGAGTCCTGTTTAGAATTTACCTAAGGGTCTTTACATTTTTGTGCCTTTTACCCATGAGGACTGATTTTAAGGCATAAGACTGATTTTAAGTGCCTTATAACTTAGTAGTATCAAATAGAACAGGGGACCCCCATTTATGCCCTCAACAGTTACCCATTCTCACTGCTTGGTTTCCCTGGTGCATATCAATCCTCCGAAAGGGAAGCAAAACATAGATGGAAGTAAACTTGGAGTATTTTTACAAAATTTAGTCATTAATATAACACATTTATACTTCTTAACATTGTATATGTGGACAATATGAACTTTAATATACATAATACTTATATTTTTATTGAAAAACTATATATCCTGGTCTTTTTTCTTTGTTTTACCTATTTTTTCATTAAAATTATTTATTTTAATGTAGACAAAAGCAAAATTGTTGATACAATTATAGATTTGAAATTGATTATATAATATAATAAAGCTCCAATATTATAATCAGCAAGTGTAAAAATTAATTTTTATGTGAAAATTGTTATATCTGATCATGGAGTTAAGATGTTGATTGCTAGTTGAGTCATCTATGTTACTGTTTTTATTTGAGTTTAGTTGGCTCCTATGTTACTTTGCCGTCTAATTTGTTATACTCCTATAGGAATTTCAGTATTGAGGAACTAGGAGGTCTCACACAGCCTCATAGGCAGCCAAGCAGTCCAGAGAGTTCAGGTTCTAGGTATAGGCTAGTGAGTTGACATGGTGGCTGCTGTGGGAGGTGGGCATGGTTGCTGGGGCTTCTGGAAGTAGGAGGGTAAGAGGGAAACTGACCACCTCAACTCTGAGAAACACCATAGTTCTCAGTCTAGGGACCAAGGTACTTGCAATTATTCACAGTTTGGCATATCTGCAGAGAATATTCTGCAGAGTGAAATAGGGGAATAAAGTTCTCAGTATGGCTGCAACAGTGGGTTGTGGGTACAGTTGCTGAGACTTCACCACAGCAGGCACTTGTCCAGCCCACCTCCTGAGGGCACCCCGGAAGTTTTTAGCTGTGGAACCCTGTGATTTTATAAATTTTAGATGTTCAGAGATTTAGTCAGGATAGAGAATCTGTACAGAAAGGACAGTGTGTGAGTCAACATGGTGGTGTCTGTGGGAGGCTGGCTCATATATATATATATATATAAAAAATTATATATATATACATATACATATATATATAAATGTAGGAGTACTGCTATTTATTCAAGCATTGATTATGTTAATTGAATTGGGCATGAACTCTACATTAATTTTTTAATCACTGTGAGATTATATAGTTACAAAGCTTTCATGTTGAGATTCAGCTGTACAATGATCGAACACCCATCTCTCCATCAGTGCACACTTTCCACCAACAGTGTCCCCAGTATATCCCCTCAATCCCAGTTCTCACCCTGCCTCCATGGCAGCCAATTTTCCCAATATTCTCTCTCTACTTTTGGACATTATGTTTTGCTTGAATTTTCCCACCACCATTCAAGCCTGCCTACCAGGGGCAGATGCTAGATCATTTTTTGTCCGTTGCTCATTTTAAATATCTTCAGTGCTGTGGCTATGGGCTTCTGGAATCCTAGATTGTAAATGGTTGGATTCCAGAGACATTTCTGTAGGACACTAATCCATTTTAGGATTCAATTGTGTGTCTTTGGACCAGGGCTGTTGGTGCACTAAGATGGCTCCCAGAGGTACATATTGGGGGTGACAGCCAGGCCAATGAATAGTCAGGGAGTTGGGGAGGGACAGCCTGGCACCTCTGTTACCGTGTGGCATGGAGATTTAATCCAGAACACACATACCCAGGCCTTGTGTGTGGAAGCTGTTTGTCACCGGATTCCATCTAGAGTAGGTGGGAAGACTGCACCAGCTCCTTTTGGGGTGGCCCAGTAAATTGGCTTGGTATGGGGCCCAGAGAAATCTCCAGTTCTGTGTTGTTTCTGGGACTCGCTGCTGTGTCTCTGGCTTTTGAGTTCTTTCGTGATTTATATGTGGGTCTCTGAAGCAAGGCCAGTAATAGAGTTTACAGAATGCTACTGGAGTTGGTTCATGGGGGTTACTGCCAGTGCTTCCATGTGTATTGAGAAGTGAGGGGAGATAGCCCACTCCAACTCCATGAAAGCCTAGAAATTTCAGACACAAAACCTGCATACCCTAATTTTGAGCACATTACATCTTGGTGATCTGAAGATGGTGGAGTTAGGCTGGGGGTTTGGCAGTGATTTTGGATTGTGGAAGCAAGCAGCTGCTGGGGGCTCTGCTTGGGCAGGCACAGACCAACTTGCTCCCCTCTGATTTACCCCGGTTTGTTCAGTCATGCGTGGATCCAAGATTAACTGTGGCTTTTGTTCTCTTTCAAGATTTATCTATTGGTCTCTGAGATAAGGTCAATAAATGAGCTTGTATAGCTGAGTCGAGGTGGTTTGTGAGCATGGCTCCCACATACCTAATGTTTGGTTGTTTAATTTCTTGGTAAACTTTGTCTCAAGTAATTGGGGTCTAACCAAAGACACGACAGCAATTTCGGGGTGTCAGGAAGCCTGAAGGCACCATCAGGCTGATGATGCACTCATGCCGCAGGTACAGGTTGATCTGTTGGCAGTATCATACCCCCGCATCTTTAACCTAAATATCTATATTAGCCTCTTTCCTTTTCTTTTTATAATTATTTTTATATAATTTGGTAACATAATTACAATAGTGTTAGTGCTTATGGTATTGATGTATGAAGTTAGAAGTTACTTATGCCCCTCCTCACCAAAGTGCCCAAGACCTTCGGCAAATCTCCTATGTCACCACTCCTTCACCTCTTCATTTCTCCTTCTCTTCCGCTACCATTGCTTAATTACTCTTTTTCTTTATTTTGTTTTGCTTTTATTTTTGGCAGTGTCAGCAATTGAACCCAGGGCCTCACACTACCTTAACCTCATTCTTGGAAATGGTATCTGTGAGAGGAAAGAATCGATGAAATTGTTATCTTTTTCTAATACATATTTAATATCAACTCAAATTAAGTAAGTTTGAGGTTTTGCTATATACTACCTAAAATAATCTTGTCTGTAATAGCATATGTTGGGAGAGAACAATCTAATCTAACTCTCAATTTTCAGAATAGAAATGGTTTTCAGAGAGTTTTAGTTTTTCATGAGACTTGTATGATGAATTCTTGAAATTTAAAACCTGTATTCTAGTTCTTGGTTTAGTCCTTTTTTTCCTATTATGCTATGAGTTGGTACAGGGTACTGCCCATATTGACTAAGCATTTATTATTGACAATGATGAGAACATTAAATCACAATGTGCAACATGCCTGGAATGGGTCATAATCTGAGAGCCTACCATGAAAGAAAGATAGATTGCTCTGTTACTAAAGTAGAGAAACATTACCCTCTTAGAGAAACTCCTAGAAGTAAAAACAATAGTTGATTATGGAACAGTTATTTAAAAGAAAGGACATCATCAAATGATACAATTTGTAACAGACTTACTTGTTCTATTGAGTTGTCTGACTTCTGACAACAACAAATAGAACACTTCTGGCTTCAGCAGATTACATCTTTGTCTTGTGCATTTGAGGGAATCTTGAAGAAATTTAAGTAAGTTTGAACTTTATGAAATTTGGTGTCCACCCTGAAATTTGCTCCATGGTATGTATAAGCTCTTTGTTGAAACATTCATTGGATTTCCAGTTCTTCTCACTTTAGGATTGGTCCCAGGGGAAGTCCATATTAAAGCACAGAGAAGTCTGCCAGATAGTTGGTGCTTTGTTGTAAAAGGGAATTGGAGCTCTGTTGCAGGTGATTCCAGAAAGCCTAAGCAGTGTAAAAGATTTTTGTCTTTGCATTTATAGAATATTGACTTGTGCTGTTTACCTGAACTCAGATTCGTCTTTGTTTCCCTGTTTATATGTATTCAACTTTCACCCAGCTGACTTATCAAAAGACCAGATTGCTCATCTTGAAAGGATATGTCCTCTTAGCAAATTTATCATTTTTACCACTGAAATTACTTAGACTTAGATTTGATTTGACAAACAGAGTACTTTTGGAGGTAATTTTAATCATTTTAAAAGACATGGAAATAATGATTTGGATTATATTTCTTAATATTTGTACAAGATTTAGCAACAATTTTATCAATATTATCCATGTATAATTTTATATAGAATACATGATAAATATCTGGCTGAATCCTAAAGGGGAGAAAGTCACTAACAAAAGATAGAAGGTTCATGGTGAATATGTTAGTGTTTTATTACCCAAACTCACATGATATTATAACACTATATTCATTCTGAAGGTTTTGAATAAACTTTTTCTTGTAGTGGCATCCTTCCACCCTAAGAATTCTAATTCTGTGTTTGTCGTTTAAAAATGTACCATTGTCCACCCCCAATATTTTCCATGTTTCTTATTTCAGTGAGGTATGTTTTCTGAAGAGTAACCAAAGCTCTGAACGACTGTAGTAGGACTTGTTAAAATTCTAGAATAAGAAACATCTTTATAGATGATCTTGTCATCTTAGTTCAACTGAGAGCATTTGATACATACATGGTTCAGCTCTCCCTTTAAGAAGATACTGCATTAGCTCAGATAGAGAAGGGACCACCAAGTAAAGGGTTCTAGGAGGGCCTGCTCAGGATGGGAGATGCGGGCTGAAAGTAGACTATAGACTGAACATTATGGCCACTTAATACCTCTATTGCAAACCACAGCACCCAAAAGGAGAGGGAGAGTAAAAGAAAATGCCCTGCCACAGAGGCAGGATGGGCTAGAGGGGAAGGGGGGTGTAAGGGATACTGGGACCATTGATGGTGGAAAATGGGCACTGGTTGAGGGATGGGAACTCAACCATTGTATGACTGAAACACAAGCACAAAAGTTTGTAAGTCTGTAACTGTACCTCACGGTGATTCACTAATAATTTTTTTTTTAAAAAGAAGGGCCTGCCTTCAAGTCTTGTGTTTGTTGATAGACTCCTGGTTCAGTTGCTTTTAGGATATGCTTCAACTTTCAGGTGGAAGCTATGTGATTCCTCCATGATTGCGAACAAGTGGCTGAGACAGGTGATGGTGCAAAGGCTTGCCATTTCAGGACAGTGTGTGACCTCTATGCACCAGACCTACTCATCGTACTGCATCAGATCTCCCTGTTGTGCTGGCTTCTACCATGTTCAAGCTCTACCACAATCTGACATTCTTTTTTATCAGGCAGCATTCTTCCCACTCCATCACTGGTGTAGAAACTGGTGTAGAAGTGTAAAAGTGTAGGTCTTATACTGTAACCTGACGTTCTTTCTTCTTACTCATGTCCTTCTCCCTTTAATATTTTTATAGTGGTAGCTCCCTATAAATGTCTCACATTTCTAATTATATCTTACTATCTATTTCCAAAGGACACAAGCAATACACCAATGAACTACCCACTTCTATCTAAGTTTTACAGCATGGAAACCAATGTCTACATAGGTCAAATGATTTGTTCAAGGTCCCATAGCTGACTAGTAGCAGAATCACTATGCTAAACTGAACTTTATGACATCTGGTTCAATGCCCTTTCCCTAAGCAGTTGGAAACAACCTTTCAATTGCAAAGAACTAGATTTTTTCATGTCTTTTTATCCTCACGCCATTGTATATTTGATATATTTATCATGATAAACTTATTTTATTTGCATTTAATCATTGTTTTTTTGAGTATTAATATCTATAAAATTTGTACTGTGAATATATAGTTTTATATAGACTTTAATACAAATTAAATATGCACATTAAATTATAATAAAAGTTGCATGTACTCAAACTAAATTCATCTTATATACTAAGAGTGAAGGTAAACCCCAGGATGTATAAGTCAGAGGAGAAGGGAAAATAACAAAGAGGGAAAGGAGGCATGAAGGAGAGGAAAATATTTATTAGTGAGGAGGAAATGATAAAAAACCAATTCATATCTTCCTTGGGTACTTAGTATTACATCCATATTTTCTGAAAAAACCTGGCATAAATTTAAATGTGTCAACAAATATTCATTAATGGTTGCCTAAAATTTTACTTGATAGTATTCAGATATAAATAAAAAATCACAGTGCCCCCAAATAGAGAAAGCATAAGAGGGAAATTGTCTGCCATAGGGGCAAGGGGAGGGGTATAACCCAGGGGAGATACTGGGGACACGTGGAAAATGTGCACTGGTGGAGGGATAAGTGTTCGATCATTGTATGACTAAAACTCAAACAGAAAAGCTTTGTAACTGTATTTCATGGTGATTCAATAAAAAATTAAAAAAATAAAAAATCAAAGCTTCTCCTTTAAAAAGGATAGATTTGTTTATCCCCTTAGTGAACTGGCACTCCAATTTTAGTAATTTCTAGAGCATATGCACTCTACATTCCAAAGTAATATCTCTAATCTTCATCTTATTAAGTGTGGTGAAATGTACACATTTTCTAAGAAATAAGCTTAAATATAACTTCCTTTCTTATTTAAAAATATTCATTATTAAAACAAAATAAGATTTTTCTTTGGTTTAAGAAATTTTGAATATAATTATAATAATCTTTTCACATTTGTTGCTAGTATTTTGGTTTAAGAGCTATATAATGATTATGATTCTCTTGTGCTAATGAAACAAAATTGGGGTTAGAACACATGTTACATAATAATTTAATAGATTCTTTATCATTGTGATAATTTTACATTTCTCTTTCCATGGTGATGGCATTTTTCAGAACTTCTGCTAAACTGTTATTACTGACTTAGAAGCATTTTGTTAATTTTTAAACCAATTGTTCTTTTATTTCTTTATTTGAATCATCATGAGATACAAAGTTACAAAGTTGTTCATGATTTCCTTTCAGTCATACAATGTTTCAACACCCTTTCCTTCACCAGTGTACATTTCCTACCAACCATTGTTCCCAGTTTCCCTCCCAAGCCTGCCTCTGTGACAGGTACTTTTCTTCTCTTCCTTTGTTTTATTCTTTCTCTCTCTTTCCTTTTGGACATTATGATTTTCAATATAGGTACTTAAAGGTTTATTCCTTTACCTACTCTCAGCACTCTGTTCTTGTCCAGAGTGTTCATTTTCAACTATCACTGTCATAGCGTACTTCTCTATCCTAACTTCCCTTCCCACCCTCCACCACTTGTAACAAACGTCCAAACGTGGCCTAGTCCTCCTGGCCCTTGTTTGTACTGCCCTTGAGGATTAGTCTCCAACTAAGTTTTTTATATCCTACAAATAGTCCAACTGCTTTTTTGGAAAAAGAACTATAAGCTTACTTTAATGAAATTCTGACTTCTAGTAAGTCACATTTTTGTTGGCTTAACTAATATAAATTAAAGGCTTTTTTATAATATTGAAGGGTAGAAGGACAAAGTTGATTTCAGCAGCTTTTGTGCAATTGATGCCTCTCTTTTTGGCTTGCAAAGAGCCTTATTGTTATGACTTCATTTAAAATAATCCTGTGAATGCAATTCCGTATTGTCCAAATTTCCTCTATTATTGTGGCCTCCCAAGCAGTGCTCAGGAGATCTGAGGCTCCCACTGGCTATTCTCAAATGCAAGGGCCTGAGTATGCATGATTCTGAGCTCGTACAGTGTCAGAGATAACCAGGCCACTCTGGCTGTTCTAGGGCATCCCAGGGTTATACCCAGAGGTGCTCGGTGGCCCCTAGGGATGCACCCAGTGATGCTTAGAGGACAAGTGGTGTTGGAAATAAAAGTCAGGTCCAGTCAATGCTAGGTATATGTCTTAGCTGCTGTATTATCTCCTGGTCCCCAAATTTCTAGTAAAAACCAGTCTTACTATATTAGGGCAAATTTGTAAACGATCACCTTTTTTTTTGCATTTTGGGTCACACCCGGTGATGCACAGGAGTCACTCCTGGCTCTGCACTCAGGAATTACCCCTGGCGGTGCTCAGGGGACCATATGGAATGCTGGGAATCGAACCCGGGTTGGTCGCATGCGAGGCAAACGCCCTACCTGTTTTGCTATTGCTCCAACCCCAAACAATCACCTTTTAAGGGTCTTATTTTCAAAGAAAGTCACATTCTGAGGCACTGAAAGTTAGATTCAACGTAAGAGTTTTGCTGTGGTACAATTAATGCAGCCACGTGCTTCCAGGAGCTTGGTTTTATAGTCTCTGGAAGTTGGCCATTAATGGGATTACACAGAACCGGGGGCAGTTTCTGGGTGTGACTGCCTAGTTACTGGAAAATGGGGAATCTGGGTATAAGAGGCCCAGTCCCGATCCAAGCAGCCTTGGAAATCTTGGCCCCGGGTCCCACACACCTGGGTTCCTCTGCCAGTTCCTTCATGCATGAGGCTCGTCCGAATGTGTGGAGAGTGGCCTTATAGCCTAAGCAAGCTGGCAAGATACCGAGAGTTTACTGCCTGCACGGGTGAGAGCCTGGCAAGCTCCCCGTGACGTATTCATATGCCAAATACAGTAACAATGATGGGTCTCACTCCCCTGACCCGAAGAGCCTCTAATGCGGCACCATTGGGAAGGATGAGTAAAGAGAGGCCCCTAAAATCTCAGGGCTAGGATGAATGGAGATGTTACCCCAGCAAATCGATGATCAGTGGGATGACAGTGTTACAGTGCTACAATTAATCATATCACAAAAACTATCATTTAATCAAAGAAAATCATTTGCAACAGACAACGTCATATTATTCTGTTACATATTCTTAAGTAGCCTCTATATGTCACAACACAGCTGTACTAAGAAAATTTGTATATACTTATTTTTTTTATTTGGTTTGTTTGCTTTGGGTTCACACACTGAAATCCTCAGGGCTCACTCCTAGTTCTGTCTTCAGGAATCACTGTTGGAAATGCTTGGTGGATGATATGTTGGTGATCAAAGCAGTGTTGTGTTAGTGCAAGGAAAGAGACTTGATCCCCTGAATTATCTCTCCAGCCTCCATATTTAGTTTTTGATGCCTTTATACTTAAACTGCAGTATTTTTACTCCTGCCATTAGCACCTTGTGAAAAGAAGGACACAAGTTTTAAGGCATGGAAAGTTTGACAGTTACATTGGTGGTGGGGAATGTATACTGGTGAAGGGATGGGTGTTGGAACATTATATGACCAAAACCCAATCACAAACAACCTTGTAACTGTGTACCTCACTGCAATTCAATAAAAAGTTAAAACAAATATTAAAAAGAACAAAAAAAACCCAAGCGAACAAAAAATGGGGAGAATAAATGAGCAGAAACTTTCTCAAAGAACAAGTTCAAATGGCCAAAAGGCACATGAAAAATGCTCTACATCACTAGTTATCAGGGGAATGAAAATAAAAACAGCAATGAGATATAATCTCACACCACAGAGACAGGCATACATCCAAAAGAACAAGAACAACCAGTGCTGGGCACTGATGCAGGGAGAAAGGGACTCTCATTCATTGTTGTTGAAAATGCTGACTGGTCCAGCCTTTTTGGAAAATAATATGGACATTCCTCAAAAACCTACAAGTTGAGCTTCCATTTGATAGAGCAATGTCATTTCTGGGAATGTACCCTGGGGCCCAAAAACACACAGCAGAAATGTTATCTGCACTTCTATGTTCATTGCAACACTATTCACAATAGCCAGAATTTGGAAATAAAAACCCTAGTGCTCGAGAGCACATGACTGGGTAAAGAAGCTATGGTATATCTGCACAATGGAGTGCTATGCAGCTTTTAGGAAAATCTGTCATGAAATTTGCTTGTAAATGGATAGACATGGAGAGTTTTGTGCTGAGTGAAATGAGTCAGAAGGAGAGGGATAGATGGAGAATGATTGAACTGACTTTTGGGATATAAAAAATAGCATGAAACTAATATCCAAGACCAGGAAAAACAGGAGCAAGGAGGACGGGTCAATGGTTGGAAGCTTGCCACAAGTGTGTGAATAAGGCTAGTATGACAATAATAGGTAGAAATGATCAGAGAAAGAAAGTACCTTCTATAGAGGCAGGTAGGGGTTATGGGTTGAGGGAAAGTGGGGATGTTGGTGGTGGGAAACATACACTGATAAAGGGTCAGGATTGGAACACTATATTACTGAAACCCAATCATAAACAACTTTGCAACTGTGTATCTAACTGGGATTCAGTTAAAAAATGAAGGAAAAGAAAAAAAATTCAATTTGTGGTTGAGGATATGTAAAAATTTACATCATCACAACGTTAATGTACAAACGTACTTTGGCATTTTGTTTGAAAATATTTGGTAGTGGTCTCCTTCCAGAAAGACAAATCCAGTACTGCTTTGCACAAATACTTTCCTTGGATAAATTAGCGAAAGTTTTGGTTAATTGTGGAGTCAGTTTCCTATGTCCCCATGTTCCTAGTTTTACATTTTTCCCTAGGTAAAATAGTTTATATTTCAAATCAAATGTAATATAAACATAATGATTGAGGAATCAATATCATTTTTTAAAATATGAGTAGATAATATGGTTCACAGCTAAAATAGTGACAATATAATTTAAAACAAGACTATTGCATTTGGATTTTGGTATTTACTAAACTCCTTTCTCCAACTGTCTAGAGAACACATTAGGTACTTGATATATTTATTTTTTGATGGTTATAAATAATACAAAATAAAAAGAACACATTGCCCTAGGAAATATAAATTCTCTTGTTCTTACCAGGTTAGCAAGCATGTAGTGATAACCTCTTGAATGTTTTCCAAGAATCACAACCTGCAGAAAGAAGAAAGGCATTTTCAATTGCACAATCAAGAGGATGGTTAGAATAAATTACCTTGAAAGGGTCAACAAATTATTGAGTCCTTTATGTAAAGCAAAATCATAGTTAATTGGAGCACATTTATTTTTGTTACATTTAACTATCTGACAGAGAATACAGGGGAAATTGCTAATGTCAAAGCTAAAAATGTCAAAAAACAAGAGAGAGAAACACTCTAAATTTTCAGGTCAGTAGCATCATTGTCACTTAAAATAGATGGCAAAAAATGATGGAGATGATGATTCCCCCACCCATGAACTGGATTTCTGTACTTAGCCATTGAGATGGAAAATTGGCAGAACTTCACATACAAATTAGAAAACAGAATGTACGGCACATTTTTTTTAGTTATCTGGAATGCTTAGGGAATTGAACACTCAAAGAATGGGGTTAATGGAATTTTCAGGTTAATAGAGGTTGCTTTTGCTTACTGAAAACTTTTCTAAATTGTTTGCTTTCCTTTTCTTGCCAAGATATGAAAAACTAGTGACCATCTGTACATCTTTTAGTGCTGAAGATGATGCCTTCAGGCAGTGACAGGGGGTGGGTTTTCCCCAGGAGACATTTAGCAATGCCTGGAGACTTTTTTTGTTGTGATGGATAAGTAAAGTACTGTTAGCATCTAGTAAGCAGAGGACAGGAATGCTGCTAAAAGTGATTGTAACCCAAACATTAAAGCTTGTAACTATCTCACGGCAATTCAATAAAATTTTTTAAAAAGTATCTTAAATGCAAAGGATTGTCTCTCACAACAAAGAACTACCTTGATAAAACTGCTGAGATTGGAAAACTCCGCTTTATGACCTGATCTCTTAAATTTCATGAGAATTATTGTATTAATACTAAGCTTTACAGCACCTTACTACTTCAAAATATGTAAGTGGATTTAATTTTCTAACCAAATGTATAGTTTCACTCTTGGAAGTTTTTGATTCAGTACTTGACATTAGCTTGTTTTTTCGATAGGTAAGTAGAGAAAAATTTCTAATGATTAGCTTTTATAAAACACTGATATTGATCAAAGCAAATGCTGGCTGTAGATAGTGGGAATGTGGAAGGTATAACTTACAGGTTTAAAGACAACCAGAGGTAGAACTAGGGTTTGTACAGATCTACAGCTAATATCATTTTAGTAATTTCTATTTAAGAAATATATAAAATATGACTACAGTATTTGCACTAAATTTTGGGAAAAAACTGTGTAAGTAATGGATTATTAAGCCCAAGATCCATGATAAATTTGTGTCTGGGTTCAGCAATATAAGGGTTTAGAAACAATGTTGGAGGAAACAATGTAGAGCATATCAAACTGAAATTATATTATAAAAGGCTCTAAAACAGCAATACTATTACTAATCATAATAAATCATAATTTAGTACCTTGTATATTTAATGCACTGTGCTATATATGTATTAATTTCCTACAGTAATGTAGCATATTATGTAAGATTAGTTTCATTTAACAGATGAGACACCCCAGCCAAAGATTGTTAAATTAATTTTTCCAAGGCCACACAGCTAGAAGTAATACAATGGGAATTAGAACATTTGTCTACAAGCTTCTAAAACCCATATTTGTGGCTTTATATGAAATGATTTCTTAATATGTGCTAGATGTCAAATATTAATAATTGCTCTCAGTTCATGGAGAGGAAGTGAACCTGTGGGTGTAAACAGGAAAGGCTTTCAGGAGGACATGAAGTTAAATAAAGGAACATGGATCCATGCATTTAAATAGCAGACTTGTCTAATACCTAAATATCTTTGCAGAGATTTAAAGTTTTTAAGCTATTTCACATACTGAGAGAAGGGTGGGTAGAAGAAGGGAGTATGGCTGTTTTTGATTAATTTAAAACATGAGCCACATTTATGACTGATTATTTATGGAGGAAATGAAAGGTTAATGAATGTCTTGAGGAGGTGATTTCTCATGCTGCTGTGACACAAAATGAGCTACTAGGTATCTGCTGGGATGTATTCTTCAGTGTCCATTAGTGAGAAACATCCTTTCTGGTGACATTTGTTAACTTTCAATGGTAAGTTGGGACCACACATTTGTTTTATTTTTAATTCACCAACAACCTTCTAAATAATAAAATCAGAGTTTTCAGTTCTGCAGAAAATGAGTAAGATTTCTGCAAACGTGTGGTAGAATATAGAAAAAAAATAAAGAAACAAGTTCAAAGGAGAAAGAGTAAGTTATTTTCACCATGGGCAAGAGTATTATTTTGAGCCTAAAAAGGGTGAGAGGGAGCAATTAAAATAATTTCTCCTGAATATATTGAGGAGGTGATTCTCTCTAGAGAGAATCCAGGAGTCTAACCTTGTCATATAGTCTGTTTCATGTGGGTAATCGCTCAAATTTCTCTAGCTTTAGTTTTCCTCTCTGTAATATGAGACAATGGGCCTGGCCCTTGAATATAAGAAATATTATTAGGATAAAATGGGAAAACTAACATCTACAAAAGTTTAGGATATAAATCATGCAAATATACGTGATTGTATCATTGTGGGAAGTACCACACAGTTAACAAAAAAGGTCATTCACTTAGGTATTGTTCTTCAGGTTCAGAAGATCTTGAACTATTGAAATCTGTTCCTCAGTCCATGCCTGGATGGTTTATTCAGAAAAAATGGACTTATTTGAACGTAGCTTTCTTATAACATCTCCTTTTCAAAACTTAGCCTAAACTGAAAGAGATGGGAAAGTTATCTAAAGATAGGAACCTTTTGGTGTCACACAGCTGCTTCCTCAAAGGCCATAATTATTTCTTCATCCTTACTTTGAGTGCTTTCTTAACTCTTATTAAACAGTTCTTACCAATCTTGGTTTTTTCAGTTCACAGTAAATGAAAAGTCGCAAATTAGAAGGAGTGTGTATGGAGAGGGGTGATATTAAAAATATTAACAGGAGATGAAGTGACTGATTTAAAGAAGAACGATGGGATGACCCCCTCCCCCAAATAAAAGAGACCACATTGGCAGACATTATACTACTGCACAGTATAATCATGGATGTTCATTGTGAATGTCTGAGTCATGAAGGCATGGCTTACTGCATTCAGTAATATCTCCTGAAAAATACAGGGACATGAATAATACATTTTATGGAAGGTTTCTATTAGAAATGCTCAAAGTTCTAATACACTTAACTTCTCTCAAAATTTTATATACATGGGAGAGCAATGATTCTACTGATGTGAGCTAAGTGAGGCCTCGCTGCAAAATGTGTGATGTTTTGCTCTTGGTCTTTTCCTTTTTTGAATTTTTGTTGCAGGGCTTGTGGGAGGAAGGGTGGGGTGGGAGGGTTGTGCGTAATATGGTGCACAAAAGAGCTAGTTAATGGGAGCAGTTCTTGTTCAGTGAGTCCTAAATCTTTATTCTTTCCATCTGTTATACATGAACAAGGCATAAATTGTACCCTCAGTTATTTAATGACTCTGGTAACCAAGAGAATATTCAACTTTGCTTTTACAGTAATTATAATAGCTCTTTCTGAATTAGTTTCAGAACTTCAATTATAAAAGCAGTTTTACAGCCTACTGTGAAATTTAAGGAAGAAATATCAAGTTCTCAAATCCGTGCTCTGTATTCACATTGCTTTTGTAAAATTTTTTGCAGATGATGGATAGCTTGATATGATGGCAGATATGATAAATGTAGTAAGGGAATATGTGTGGAAAGTAGATAAAATTAATAGTTTTAAGGAAATTTGTTTTTATCTTTATGAATGGGGTCTGAAAGAAAAATGCCATAATCTTCATTTGGTAAAACATAAATGTTTTATTTGTAGAAGAAAAGCTATTATACACTAATTCACTGAGCTGTGCATATAACACAGCAATGAATTATTTGTTAAAGAAGTCAATGTATCAAAGTTTATCCATCGGGAGAGACATTCCTTTATTGACACCCCCATCCACTTATCTGTAAAATTGGGGGCTGGTAACATTGAGCAGTTAAAAATAATTCAGAAAATGTTCTAATGGTTTTTATACATAAGAGACACTTTCTTTTCTCAATTTAATGCTTAATGTATGCATTTTTCATAATTTTAGAAATTTTAAACTACTCTATAAGATTACTTGAGAGAAGCCCACAGACCCTTTGAGAACAAAAGCATCTGTTTTTCTATGCTCACATTAAAAAATATGTGTGTGAAAAAGTGTCTAAGCTTTTTTCCTCTTTATATCCATCTGGTATGCAGATTAGGTTATTTGCAGACCTAAGTATCTCCATGTTTGGATTTTCTACTTCATTGCCAAAAAAGGATCCATGCATAAAGATTGATCTAGCTTTGAGTATAGAAAACACTTTGCCATACACCTTAAGCTGCTTCTCTTTAATTTACATACCTCGAAGATCAGGGGCAGGGGAGAAAAAAGGGGGAACGTTTCTGGTTTTAATTTATCACCTTTTCTTCATTTATTTTATATATATTACCTCTTTAAGAAAAAGCTTTCTTTTCCCCCTTTGTTCAAAGAGAAGAAATATTTTCAATCTCTCTCTTTACTGCTTCCTCTATGATAAAGTACTATGGGTGGGGTGGTGGTGGATGTGGAATGATAGTACAGCAGGTAGGATACCTGCCTTGGATGTGGCTGACCTATGTTTGATACCCAGCATTCCATATGGTCCCCAGAACCTGCCAGGGGGCATTCCTGGGTGCACAACCAGGAGAAAGCCCTAATAAATGCCAGATATGTCCCCAAATGGTTGAAAAATGCTATTGGGATAGGGAGAGAGTTCAAGTAGTTACAAATATGCCTTGAATTGTGCAAGGCTCTGAGTTCAACACTGTTAATTGACTCCATCTACCTCCAGCACCACATTCTACTATACCAAAACTGTTTGCTATGGAGCTGATGGAATATAGCACTGCTGCATGTGAATCTGATAAATAAAACAAATATACTTGTGTTCTGTGGCAACCTAATTTCAGCTGTGTTGGGAACAAAGTGAGTGGCATGCCATGGAAATTGTACATAGAAAATGGTATGACTCCCAGTAGAGATCTTCTATTAGTTTTGATAAAAAGCATTCATTTTCTTGAAATAAAACCCTAGACTACTAAATTACTCTCATCTTAGTAAGCACATAGTCATAGTCAAATCTGTTAAAATTATTTTCTAATAATAAGCACATTCATACCCTCTTACAACTGAATGACCATATTTCATATTGCAGTAAGATGATTGAAAAAAATGCTGGATTAGTTAGACAGAAAAGAACCAATCACCAATGCCAAAGAAGTTGGTATGCATGTTGTGTGTGTGTGGGAGGGGGTGGGGGATGTTGTGTATTGCAGATGGAGGAGACAAAAGACTGTAGCTTTTCATAAAGAATGGAAATGGGAGTATAAATGAGAAAACTCATCAGTGCTTATGCTGTCTAGAGGGGAAGCTTATGCAGCAAGCAGGCAATTGAATAAGGCATACATATAAAATGCTAGAATGGGAAGATTTGAGTTTCACCAAAGAATATGTGTTTGGAAAGTTTCACTTCCCACACTGTATTCTCTTGGACTGAATGGTATGTGTGGAAGATTTAATGCTAACCATCAGTAAAGGAAAACTTAATTTAAAAATGTCAGGCAATCATAGAGAGTATGACGCTAAGTGAAATGAGTCAGAAAGAGAGGGACACACATAGAGGGACTGCACTCATTTGTGGAGTATAGAATAACATCACATGAGGCTGACACCCAAGGACAGTAGAGACAAGGGCCAAGAGGATTGCCCTATAGCTGGAAGCCTGCTTCATGAGCAGAGCGGAGAAGGCAGATGGAATAGAGAAGTGATCACTAAGAAAATGATGGCTGGAGGAACCAGCTGGGATGGTAGATATATGCAGAAAGTAGATAATGGACCAAACATGATAACCTCTCTGTGTCTGTGTTGCAAGCCATAATGCACAAAAGTAGAGAGAGAGTATGGGAAATATTGCCTGCCATGGAGGCAGGGGGAGGGTGGGAAAAGGAGGGTATACTCGAGATATCGGTGATTTTAAAAAAAATTTAAATTTTATTGAATCACTGTGAGATAGTTACAAGCTTTCATGTTTAGGTTACAATCTCACAATGATCAAACACCCATCCCTCCACCAGTGCACATTCCCCACCACCAATATCCCGGGTATACCCCCCCCCTTTCCCACCTTCCCCGTGCCTCTAAGGCAGACAATATTCCCCATACTCTCTCTCTACTTTTGGGCATTATAGCTTGCAACACAGACACTGAGAAGTCATCATGTTTGGTCCATTATCTACTTTCAGCATACATCTCCCATCCCAACTGGTTCCTCCAGCCATCATTTTCTTAGTGATCCCTTCTCTATTCCATCTGCCTTCTCCCCTCCCCTCATGAAGCAGTCTTCCAGCTATGGGGCAATCCCCCTGGCCATTGTATCTACTGTCCTTGGATGTCAGCTTCATGTGATGTTATTTTATACTCCGCAAATGAGTGCAGTCCCTCTATGTGTGTCCCTCTTTTTCTGACTCATTTCACTTAGCATGATACTCTCCATGTCTATCCATTTATAAGCAAATTTCACGACTTCATCTCTCCTAACAGCTGCATAGTATTCCATTGTGTAGATGTACCAAAGTTTCTTTAACCAGTCATCTGTTTTAGGGCACTCGGGTTGTTTCCATATTTTGGCTATTGTGAACAGTGCTGCAATGAATATATAAGTACAGATGTCATTTCTACTGTGCTCTTTTGAATCCTCGGGATATAATATCAGAAGTGGTATTGCGGGATCATATGGAAGCTCAATTTCTAGTTTTTGAAGGACTGTCCATATTGTTTTCCAGAAAGGCTGGACCAGTCGGCATTCCCACCAACAGTGAAGGAGTGTCCCTTTTTCCCCACATTGGTTGCTTTTGTACTTTTGAATGTGTGCACTGGTGGAGGGATGTGTGTTTGATAATTGTGTGATTGTAACCCAAACATGAAAGCTTGTAACTATCTCGTGGTGATTCAATAAGATTAAAAAAATGTCAGGCAATAAATGGCCATAAGGAGTCAAAGCATTAGATTATTATTCCTCCTAGGGACAAGAGGTCATCAAAATATATGTTGACATTCTTATATTAACCCCAAATCAGCATTTCTCAAATTTCAGTCTTTCATACACTTCTTCATTTTCTTTTTTTTGTTTGTTTTTTGCCACACCTAGCAATGCCCAGGGATTACTCCTGGCTCTGCTTTCTAGAATTATTGCTGGCAGTACTTGGGTATTATATGGGATGACAGAGATCTAACCCAGTCCAGCTGTGTGCAGAGCAAGCAACTTACCCGCTGTACTATTGCTTCCGTCACTTTCACAAATTTCTTTAGTGACTTGTGTCTGATCCACAGATCACAATAATATTATTTTGCTAATATTTATTTTCATAGCTACCCCTTTATATAAGTTCAACTGTGTCCAAAGCAATACTATCTATAAACTACATGCAAGAAAATAATGAACTGTATGAAATAAAATATATTCATCTAAATGTCACTAGAAATTTTCTGGCATACCACCAGAGATATTGTAGTAAATATTGTCTTAATGTATCCATACCATTTTTTACTTAATAAAGTTTTTATTTTTCAAAATGTACAGTTGGGACCTGCTCACATATCCTACCCTGCTCCTGGGGCATCCCCACACTTGGTATTTTCCTGTAAATTACTTGACCTCTGTGCTTTGAAACCAGTTTAATATGTCCTTTACTAAGGACCTCCTGAAGGGCAGCTCTGGCTAAGGACCCCTGAATTCAGCCTCTCAGACACAACAGAGGGATATTAAGCTTATAGTTGGGAACTTCTTTGCAGAGCTTGTCATAGATGACTTTGTCCAACAAGACAAATATATTGAACTTGTCCTAAACTTTACCTTTTGACCACTTCTTTTTAGCCTTGTCTCGGGACTTGTTCATGGGGTCTTTGTCTTTCTTGGCCGACTTTCCGGCATCTCTCTTTTTCTTGTTGTCTTTGGGAGGCATCGTGTTGCTCGGAGAGCAGCAGTCAGCCCCGCAACTGCACTAAGAAGTCCTCCAGGCCTTTTTTAGTGATGTAAAATAGTTTTATTTAAAGAAATTTGCTTAGAAAAATGTGAGAAAAGAAAGAGAGACTATGGGCTTCACCAAAGTGTTAAAAGGCAAGAGTGCACATCTCAAGTTGAGATGGTTGTAGAATTGTTTCCAGGGTGGTAGAGTGCCTTTACAAACTGGGTGTTTTTTTTTTTTTGGTCACACCCGGAGGTTCACAGGGGTTGCTCCTGGCTCATGCGCTCAGGAATTACTCCTGGCAGTGCTCGGGGGACCATATGGGATGCTGGGAATCGAACCCAGGTCAGCCACGTGTAAGGCAAATGCCTTACCCGCTGTGCTATTGCTCCAGTCCCCAAATTGGTTATTTTTAGTATGGCTTCCTCCAAACTGCCCCAGTATGTAGTTCTCTGCATACAGAAAAGTTAATCTTTTGCAAAGTAGTCATGTCTTTAGGTAGGAGACTGCATATCATGTTACCTAACCTGATAAAATATGATTAATTTGTCTTATGGTTCAAATTTTAAAGAGTTATACTGAAGGAAGTGAACATCTTATATTTAAAAATTGAAGTGTGGGGCCGGAGCGATAGCACAGCGGATAGGGCGTTCGCCTTGCATGTGGCTGACCCGGGTTCGATTCCTGGCATCCCATATGGTCCCCCAAGCACCGCCAGGAGTAATTCCTGAGTGCAAAGCCAGGAGTAACCCCTGAGCATCGCTGGGTGTGACCCAAAAATATTTTTAAAAATTGAAGTGTTCCTTAGAAACCCATTGTATTTCTTCGCCTTTAGTTTTCAGGATAGTTGTTTCTTTGGAAGATTTATCTATCTTCTGAAAGCCATATCATTTAAGTGTATTGAAATTTGCAAATAGATGATAAACTGCATGAGACGCTCTAGGATAACATTGGCTTGTCCTTTCTCCCTTGTTACAGGGAGCTTAGGTTTATTGAGTCACACCCAACACAGTGCTCCTGAGTCACTCTCATTCTTTTGCTTATCTGTAACCTCTTTGTGCTCTGCTTCCCCAACTGATCTATCATCTTTTCCCCCTAATCAGACTCTGTTAACTTGTAAGGTCAGATCCTTCTAAGGACACTTGTCTTGTATTCATAAGTGAAATATTGCTGTTCTCCTTCTCTCTGTCCTTTTGCATTGTTTACTCTAAAGCAATGTCTTTTTTGTATAGACACAGGAAGACAGTTAATATGCTTTTGTAACTCAGCAGTTAATTGACTCCAAATAATATTCACTACTGGGCATCTGCTTTCTTGACTTAAGCCTCATTTGTCCTTAGTTCCTAGCTCCCCAAAAGCAGGGTGCTGATGAGGGACTGATGGACCCAGGGCAAGCTGTGAGTTATGTTGGCAATGAAATGTGCTAGGCCAAAGTGCCACAATACAGTTAGGAGTATGGTCATGGATGAATTCTGTCATGATCCAAAAAAGTGACAACTAAATTCGGACCCTGCTACAATCGTGCCCCAGAAAATCAAGTACCTCGGAATCAGCTTAACCAAGAAAGTAAAAGACCTCTACAAAAAAAACTATAAAATGCTACTCCATGAAATAAAAGAGGACATGAGGAAATGAAAACATATGCCCTGCTCATGGATAGGCAGAATCAACATTGTCAAAATGGCAATACTCCCCAAAGAATTATACAGATTCAATGTGATCCCTATAAAGATACCCATGACATTCTTCAAAGAAATGGATCAAGCAATCTTAAAATTCATATGGAACAACAAACGCCCACGGATAGCTAAAACAATTCTTGGGAAAAAGAAGATGGGAGGCATCACCCTCCCCAACCTTAAACTTTACTACAAAGTGGTAACAATTAAAACAGCATGGTACTGGAACAAAGGCAGAGCCGCAGACCAATGGAACCGGGTGGAATATCCCTACACACAACCCCAAATGTATGATCATCTAATCTTTGATAAGGGAGCAAGAGATGTGAAGTGGGGCAAGGAAAGCCTCTTTAACAAATGGTGCTGGCACAACTGGACAACCACATTCAAAAGAATGGGCTTAGACCTCGACCTGACACCATGCACAAAAATCAGATCAAAATGGATTAAAGACCTCAACATCAGACCACAAACCATAAGGTACATTGCAGACAAGGCCGGCAAAACCCTCCACAATATTGAAGATAAAGGTATCTTCAAAGATGACATGGAACTAAGCAATCTCGTAGAAACAGAGATCAACAAATGGGACATTAAACTAAAAAGCTTCTGCACCGAAAAAGATACAGTGACCAGAATACAAAGACTATCCACAGAATGGGAAAGGATATTCACCCAATAACCATCAGATAAGAGGTTGATATCAATGGTATATAAGGCACTGGTCGAACTCTACAAGAAGAAAACATCCAACCCCATCAGGATATGGGGCGAAGAAATGAACAGAAACTTTCCCAAGGAAGAGATACAAATGGCCAAAAGGCACATGAAAAAGTGCTCTACATCACTAATCATCAGAGAGATGCAGATCAAAACAACCATGAGATACCGCCTCATACCACAGAGACTGGCACACATCCAAAAAAAAACCAAAAGCAACCACTGTTGGAAAGGGTGCGGGGAGAAAGGGACCCTTCTACATTGCTGATGGGAATGCCGACTTGTTCAGCCCTTTTGGAAAACAATATGGACACTTCTCAAAAATTAGAAATTGAGCTCCCATTTGACCCAGCAATACCACTGCTGGGAATATATCCCAGAGAAGCAAAAAAGTATACTTGAAATGACATCTGCACTTATATGTTCATCGCAGCACTGTTTACAATAGCCAGAATCTGGAAAAAACCCAAGTGCCCTAGAACAGATGAATGGTTGAAGAAACTTTGGTACAGTTATACAATGGAATACTATGCAGCTGTTAGAAAAAATGAAGTCATGAACTTTGCATGTAAGTGGATCAACATGGAAAGTATCATGCTAAGTGAAATGAGTCAGAAATAGAGAGACAGACATAGAAAGATTGCACCCATCTGTGGAATATAAATAACAGAGTAGGAAACGAACACCCAAGAATAGTAGAAATAAGTACCAGGAGGTTGACTCCATGGCTTGGAAGCTGGCCTCACATTCTGGGGAAAAGGCAGCTCAGATAGAGAAGGGAACACCAAGTAAAATGTGGTTGGGGGCCACACGGGGGAAGGGTGTTGCGTGCTGAAAGTAGACTAGAGACTGAACTCAATGTCCACTCAACACTCCTATTGCAAACCACAACACCCAATTGGAGAGAGAGAACAAAAGGAAATACCCTACCAAAGAGGCAGGGTGGGGTGTGGGGAGATGGGATTAGGGGGTGGGAGGGATGCTGGTTTTATTGGTGGTGGAAAATTGGAATTGGTGAAGGGATGGGTTCTCGAACATTGTATGAGGGAAACATGAGCACGAAAATGTATAAATCTGTAACTGTACCCTCACGGTGATTCACTAATTTAAAAATAAATTAATTAAAAAAGTAAATTAGGACTGTGCTAGGGTTAGGAAAGACTAATCTGGCCTGAACACTATAGTCTGAGATCTATAGTGAGATGACCCCAGGAGAGAATACTAAAAGCTCAATGTATCTCTTACTGTGTCCATACAAAATGACTAATATGAATGTTTATATGTTTGTTGGACTAAGAAAAGGAGAAACACACCCATAGATTTAAATTTCACTCTTGGGTGGGTAGTCTTACTGAATGAGAATCTGTCCTAGAAAAAGCTTCCCCTGAAGGAAGGACTTTACCTCTGTTTACCTCTGTTGATTGTATGACCACACCTTTGTGTAACTTCTACCTCAATCCCTTATGATCTGGAATTTAACTAAGACTGTAAGTGTGGGCTGGGAGTGGCAGAAGCAGGAAGGAGACGTATGAAGGAGCAGGATTCAAGAGGAGGATGAGGGAAGGGCAAGATCAGGAGGAGAATCCGGAGAACTCAGAAGGGGAATCAGGAGAGAATGGAGAGGAGATTGGAATAAACTGCAATTGCGACGAACCAGCCTGTCCCTCATTTCCTCCTTCATCCTCCCATTTCCATCAGCCACCCTCGGGTGGGGGAAGCAGCGCAAGACCACCGAAAGCAGGCAGTGAGAGAGATAGCCACCATGGCTTTCGTATTTATTTTTTGAATTCACAAGAGGCAAAGCCCAGAAATCTCCTAATATATGATGTTTTGTTTGTTCGGGTCTTTCATTTTTTGCTCCTTGGATTTGGCACTATCTTCTCCATTCTGATGGGACATTCACCTTGTGATCATACTGACACAAAAATGATTTAGGCACTCTAGACCCAAATATGTGGATTACAAATACCAGTATAAAATATTCAAGATTTTTGTGAACCAGTTGTGAAACCCTTGGTAGCTTGAAGTGATCATGGTGGGAGTATTTACACTATAGAAACCAGTCAAAATTAAAAACCAGATATTTTCCTTATTTGAAGAGATATTATACTACTATAATAAAAATACAATAAAATTTCTTATTTCAGCCATCTCCACCTTTTCTTTCAATAGACATTTGTTTAGTGCCTGCTTTGTGATAGTCCTGGGACTAAGCATTGGGGAGACAAAGGGCACTGAAACCTGACCTCTAACTTGGAGCTTCTCAACACTCAAGTAAGAAAGATTGCCAATTCACCAGACAAGGTAAAAGCATATACATGTGTAAGGCATAACTGAGGAGAGAATCATTAAAGCTAGAAAGTACTTGGTTTACACCTCAAGATCTAAATAATTTCTTCTGAGTTTTTTTTTAAGTGGCAACCTGACACATTTAACGATAAATATCTTTTTAAAACAGATATATTTCATAGGGCTATTTCTATCCTTCAAAAGAGACTTGCTGTGCTGGAAGGCTAACACACTGTAGCACTGTAGCACTGTCTTCCCATTGTTCATCAATTTGCTCGAGTGGGCATCAGTAATGTTTCCATTGTGAGACCTGTTGTTACTGTTATTGGCATATCAAATACGCCACGGGTAGCAGACACACTAGAGGAAAGTTTTATTTGGACCAACCAGAGACAGTTGTTATGTATGTAGTAGCCATGGATGGTGTCATAAAAATTATAAACAAAATTTTGGGTTGGAAAAGCAAACAGAAGGGGTATAAATGGTGAGATAATAAGTAAAATTTGTTCTGATAAGGGCAATGCATCCATATTTTGATGGTTATAATCTGTGTAAGCATGGGAAACTTACTTTCTAAAATTTATTTTTATTTTTTTAATTTTACTGAATCACCGTGAGATAGTTACAAGCTTTCATGTTTGGGTTACAATCACACAATTATCAAACACCCATCCCTCCACCAGTGCACATACTCCACCACCAATATCCCCGGTATACCCACCCTTTCCCACCCTCCCCCTGCCTCCATGGCAGAAAATATTCCCCATACTCTCTCTCTACTTTGGGGCATAATTAAGAGACTAACATTGAAAATGTTTTATTTGAAAATGGTTTGCAGTATAGATACTGAGAGTTTATCATGTTTGATCCATTATCTACTTTGAGCACATATCTCCTATCCTGACCAATTCCTCCAGTCATCATTTTCTTAGTGATCCCTTCTCTATTTCAGCTGCCTTCTCTCCTCTGCTCATGAGACAGGCTTCCAGCTATGGAGCAGTCTTTCTGGTACTTATATCTACTGTTCTTGGGTGTCATCCTTATGTTATGTAATTTTATACTATACAAATGAGTGCAGTTACTTAATTTCTTACTTCCTAAAAGAGGGAACATACTAGTTGAGAAGCTGTGGAGCTTCGTTACCCATAGTTCTTTCTAATATGACCCTTCAATTCACTTCTGGGTATTTTAACAAGGGCCCCAAATCTGTGTTTGGAAAAGATATTTGTGCTCCTATATTCATTGTAACACTATTAATAGTAGTCAGAATTTGGAAACAACACAAGTGTCCAAGAACAGATAAATGGTTAAAGAGACTGTGGTGTATATATACAATGGAATGCTACTTAGCTACCAGAAAAGACAGAATCATGCAATTTTCCACTACATGGATAGAACTGGCATCATGGTATCATGCTGAGTGAGGTAAGTCAGAGAGATACAGGTACAAAATGATCTTTATCATATGTGGGATATAAAGAATTATAATGAGGAAATAACAAAGAAACAAAAGATAATTTTTGTTAGGCTGAGCCTTCTGTGTTATTGATTTTGTTTGCTGAGTTTAGTTGGTCTCTATGTTACTTTTCCTTCTAATTGGTTTCCTCCTACTGAAATTTCAGTATTGAGGAATTAGGAGGTGGTTATTGTGTAGTCACATGTGCGGCCATGCAATCCAGAGACTTCAGGGTATATATGGTCTGGGCCAATGGCAATGGATATGTGAGAATAATGTGACTACCAGGGCTTCTAGATGTATGGGGAGTGAGGAGGGTGGCTACCCACCCCAGTCCAAGAAGACACCAAAGTTCTCAGCCTAGGCACCAGGTACCTGGAATCATTCAGTTTGGCATTTCTGCAGAGAATATTAGCTAAGTGGTGGAGTTGAGCCCTTGGCATAACTGCAGCAGTGGGCTGTGGGTGTGGCTGCCGGGGCTTTGGCAGGGTAGATTCTCGGCCTGGCCCCCTCATGAAGAGGCCCCAGTATCTCTTACTCTTAAAGAGAAGCATTTTTTTCTGCTGCTATGAAGAGACACGGAGAAGCATCAGAGCTAGAACTAGGTACAGAGGGTATTAAGGCATTTGGTTAGCATGGAGTTGCAAAGAACTGAAGTTTCACTTGGAATCTGGGTATATGAGTTGTAGCACTGTATCACCGTCATCCCGTTGTTCATCGATTTTCTCGAGTGGGCACCAGTAACGTCTCCATTGTGAAACTTGTTGTTATTGGTTTTTTTTTGTTACTGTTTTTGGCATATCGAATGCGCCACGGGTAGCTTGCCAGGCTCTGCCGTGCAGGCAGGATAATCTTGGTAGCTTGCCAGGCTCTCTGAGAAGAACGAAGGAATCAAACCTGGGTCAGCTGCATGCAAGGAAAAATGCCCTGCCAGCTGTGCTATCGCTCCAATCCATATGAGTTAAGGATGCAAAAAAGGACAAAAAACCTGGGAATAAACTAACAACAATGTAACCACACTGACATCTCTATAACCTCATCCATTTCTTCCCCCAGTACTGATCAGAACCATGTTAGGAAGGAGATATATGTGGGAAGGCAGAGGTGAAACAAAGACGCACAGTCCATAACCTAACTGATCATGTATAGTCAGCAGTGATTCTACAACGTGGGCATTGGAGTTGGGCTGGCAAAGAGGTGAGAGGAGAAATTGGATGGTTGTCTGTAAGGCGAAACTCTTTTCTGCACTATAGAATGTTGCCCAGATGTCATAGGCCACTGCCACTCCATTCTGACAATAACTATTGGACCTTGACCTTAACCATACTATTTTAGGAGCAAGAAGGCATAGCAGTACTAGGCTTCCTAACTTGAATATATAAAGGCCTTGGTAACATAGAGGACACAATCCACATTTCTTGGAGGTCCAAGAGAGATGCATGTTTTTGATACTCTTTCTTTAAGTGCATGCCATGTGAGCTACATGCAAAATTTATGAAAAATATAAAGCACTTAGCACCTATTTAGAAAGTCTGATTCAGAAAATTGGATTAGGACCAGAGAGTCTGCATTTAACACTCAAGTTATTCTGATTCACACTGAAATTTAATAACTGCCTATTTGTATGACAATCAGTGCACTTTGAAATGCTAAAACTAGTGCCCTCAGTGATGTAACTGTTATGAAAGGGTTGGTAAAAGGGAAACATTGAATCTTTGAGTGTACCTTTTGGGAGCTCCATGGAAGTTCTAAGTAGGTAAGGCACCCTGATAATACTCCACCAGACTCCTGGGGGAAATATCAAAGGAAGTATTCCTGAAAGAGTAGTGATTTAGAGAGGACGCTCCCAGAAGCAGACCCTGAGATCAATAATTGAGGATAAGTAGTTTAGTTAGGAGATAATCCCAGGAATCATAGGTAGTAACATGAGGAAATATGGCTGTAAAAAAGAAAGAAGTCATTGCAGGTGATGATGAGTAAGTTTATTATGAACACCTCTGGGAGTACCATGAAACAAACTCACCTGAAAGTGAAATTGGGAAATGGGTAGTGTGACAATTGTGGAGGGAAGTGTCACTCTAGTGGTGACTGTTCTGCCCATTTCCCAAAATATTTCCTCTTCATCCCTGCTATGGAAAGCTTCCTGCTGAAGACCTGTTCTCAGTTTTCTGTTGCCTTTGGGAACTGTTTTGTTCCTATATCCCACATATATGATACAGATCAGTCTTTGTTCCTATTTTTATGACTAATTACTCTCAGTATTATATTCTCCAGATCAATCTACATAGAAGCATATTTCATCATTTTATTACTCCTTGTAGCGGAGTAGTATTTCATCAAATATATTTGCCATAGTTTCTTTATCCAGGAATCTATTCTTAAACATTTGCGTTGTTTCCAGATTTGGGCTATTGTGACTAGGGCTGCAATGAAAATAGGAGCACAAATGTCTTTTCTGATTATAGTTTTTGGACCTTCCCCCTACATTTCTGACTTAGTATTCCGGCTGAAAGTTAAGTCTACCCAGGGATTACAGACTTTTTATACAATAGGATGCTGTTTTTTCATATTAGCATCTATAAAAAGGTTATTACTAAGGAAACAAGTAGGACATTAACAGCATTTTCTATGACTGCAATGATACTCATATCATGTATATTGAACTTTACAATTTATATATTACTTTGCTATACATAACTGCAATTGCTTAAGGAAACATGAAGTGGTCAGCAAGGTAATGGTGAGAATGGGACATGGAATTAGATAACTTAGAGTAGCAGTTTCTCCCCTTTGTAGCTGAGTGATCTTCAATGAATCATTTTACCTCTACAAATCCCAGTTTCCACATCTGTAAAGCAGGGATCTGTATGGTGTCTGTATAGAGTTATTTTGAAGAAATAAATTTAAAATTTCTAGCAGAGAAAGTATTCCCTCACAAATGCCTGAAGTAGGAGGAGATTAAAACAATATTGCTTACCTTTCACCTACCCCTATCTTTTAGCTCATAACATATAATCCAAGTAAGTGTGTGAGACTGAGATAGTGTTCAATAAATATTTACATTGTGAAAAGCTTAATTAGACACTGGAGAGAAGACTAGATTCCTTACAAAGCAGCAGAAGGTGATGTCATTTAAAAGAAAACAAAATCTAGAGAAGTATACTGGACACTGAACAAGTTCAGATGTAGGAGACAAAATCAGGGAAGGCTTTACTCTGGAGAAGAATATACCAGTCCGACTAGGTTTTGAATGACGTAGGGAGGACAGACTATTGCTGGCAGCGAGAAGGAAAGATTCTAGTGGAAAGGTGGTCCTGGCAACAGGAGTTAAAAGAAAACAAACATAAGCTAACATTTATTGACCACTTACAGTGTACAAAGCACTGTTAGATTATATTTTATGTGCCTTATTTCATTGGATCATCATCACAACCCCTTTAAGGTAAGCACTATTATTTTCTTTTTGAATGTTAGGAAATTGAAGTGCAGAGAAGTCAGGTAACTTGTCTGAGGTTGCACAGGCAGAATGATGGAACCTGGAGCAGAACCAGAGTTGGATAACTACAAAGCCCAGCTCCTATTAGTGGCTATAATAATAACAAATACAGGCCATAAAGAAATATCCATTGTTACTATGGCAGGATCAGTGACCACCATGATTTGTTTTTGACAAAGACTGATTACTTACTATTGTTATGCATTATTACCTAAATGGGGAGCAGTTAATGGGGGCCCAAAACTTTGAAAATTATCCTTTGTTGCTTGGTATCCTGGGATTGTCCCTTTAGTTTTTCCTAATTATTTCTCAAAGGTTTGGGCTTGGTTCATATGTTCATGACTCCAGTTTTTGATTCCCTATCAGCATATGACATGAGTTGCCATTGTTTAATCACAAGCTGCACTTGTGATGAATGTTGGATAATCAGAACAAAAGCTCAAGAAAAAAATAATTAGAGAGAACCAAAGGGAAGTGGCTGATAGCCTTGAGCAAGAAACTGTGTGAAGGTTTTTAGGACTCAGTCCCTGAAGCTCTGACAATGCATTTTGATCCTTGTCTGAATGCAAATGAACGACTACATCAAATCACAGGCAGTTTGTCACAGTGCAGGTTATTTAGCTAGTTAATTAAAAGTCTCAGCGAACTGGTGCCTCCCTACACTGGGTTCTGAAGATAACCAAACCTGCATTCTGACCAGGCAAGTCAATTTAAAATAAGTGACCTCAATTGGGTAATAGCTACAAGTTCAAATTCAAGAATTACTATAATTAGTCCCAGATGGACCTTAATTATTCTTTGAGAAAACAGTGGGGAAAGGGAAGAGAAATAACCAAGTCCAATGTAAAGGTTATTAGTGATGCCTTCCAAAAACAGGGAAGATGACTGAGGCAAAGTTAATGTGGAACGATAAGTTTACTCTTGCTTTTACAAATGCATCTTTCTAGACATGGCATTAAAATGGGTCTAGGTATTTTGGAAATAAGGACTAGGATTTAGCACTCTTAAACATGTGTTTTAAGGCAAATTATCTATCTTTCTTATGTCTCTCATCTTGATAATGAAGAAAAGTCTGTTAGGCTGTGCTACTTCACAGGATCAAAGAAAATATCACTGTCACTGTATCACTGTCATCCCGTTGCTCATTGATTTGCTCGAGCTGGCACCAGTAACGTCTCCATTGTGAGACTTGTTGTTACTGTTTTTGGCATATCGAATATGCCACAGGTAGCTTGCCAGGCTCTGCCATGAGATACTCTCAGTAGCTTGCCGGGCTCTCCCAGAGGGATGGAGGAATCGAACCCAGGTCAGTCACATACAAGGCAAACCCCTACCTGCTGTGTAAAGAAAATAATTTACCAGAAATTTCTGGAAAATATGAAAGCTCAATTATGAACTATTTATGTTTCCACTAATACACAAAAGTTTACTAATCAAAGAGTTTTTATTTTATGGTTTAAAGTTACTTTACATATGTGCCTTGTTACTATTTTCTTAGACTGCCATAAATTAGGTACCTTCTGAACTACATCTCTTTCTTTTGCTATTTTAATTATTTTATTTTATGAAGTAGTTTCACAATATTTGATTACATTTAATATTCAAACACCAATATTACCACTATTACACCTTCCCACCACCATATTTCGGATGTTTCCATCCCAAAGTCCAACCCCTGCCCCAAAGCAGAACCAAAATAATATATTTTGTACTGTTCGTTATGTAAAACCACTGAAAATGGTACAAGGAAGTTTCCTTAGAGGAAAGAGTCTGAAGCCTATTGTATTTCGCCCAAGGACCATTAAGCCCTTCTATAAGAGATCACCAACATATTATTAATGTTGAGCCATGTGTGCATATATATATACATATATATAAACATATATATATATATGTACCTGTAAAAAATATTTCCCTCTAAGATTGGTTGCAAGCTTGCAAGGCAAATGCCCTGCCCTACCCTCTGTGCTATCGCTCCAGTCCAGTACAAAAAAGAAAAAGAAAAATTACAAAACACTACTTCAAGAAATAAAAAGAGGACACACTATCGAGAGTTTCCTGCCTGCACAGCAGACCTGGCAAGCTACCCATGGTGCATTCGATATGCCAAAAACAGTAGCAACAAGTCTCATAATGGAGATGTTACTGGTGCCCGCTCGAGCAAATCAATGAACAGCGGGACAATAGACAGTGCTCCAGTGCTAAGATTGGTTGCCTCCTACTTTGATCCCTCTCCCATGAGTGAACTTCATCTCTTGAAATTTAGAACGATCCCAGTGGGCAGTGAGTTCAGCACCAAATCTCTGTAGTGGTATACAATGTTCTATTTCCTTAGGATGTACACTAAAAGTGCTAATGTCAGGCTTGTGGGCTTTGGAAAAAAGTCAGAGAGCATACACATTTAACGATTTTTATTGCAAAATTGTATTCTCTCCTTCATGTTAATATAAGCCTTTGACTTAGAAGTATGTGCCAGTATAGCACTATGGCACCAAATGGTCAGCATCCTAGTGACTTCAGGATGTTTTATCCTCCTTTGTTTTTTATATTTATACTAGGGTTAACCTTGATTGTTCTGACACAGTCTAATTGCCCATATCTTTCCAAGTCTTGAAAACCAAATGAAATAAGAAATTTGTATAATGGTGAAAGTAAGTGAAAAGTCATAACCCAACACGAAGTCTTGAAAGATCAAGACTTTGACTACTTGAGGATGCACAGTGATTGTCTTCAAACCTACTTTTCTTCCCCTATTCTTCTTTATGAAGGTAATTGTATGCAATGCACATTTTAATCTCCCTTAATGGACTATATGTATCTGAGACAGAGATTTTCTACCTATGCTTACTGACAGTAATCTTAACAATTGATTAGTCATGCCTAAACAAAACTCATTACTTGAACTTGCTTTTAAATAAAAATTTGTATTCTGCTTTGTTGTATGGGTGAAACAAATGATGGGATTGTATCTCCAGAACTTCATACTGCTACAGAAGGGCTAAGGCTTTTGCTTGATAAAACTACCTACTCTGAATTACCCTTCACTACTGGGAAATGCTGGTCTGTGCTAAGGACACAGCTTTGCTATAATTGCAAAGGGTTAGATATGTATTTCTATAAGTCTCCCAGGTGATTTCCTTTGATGTACCATGAATAAAAGTCATAACATGTATTCAGAGCTATAGAATTGGAAATTAGTCTCCAAATGATAAACATGAGGACATATTCACTATGAAAATGTGAAGAAGATAATTAATTAATCAACAAATATTTATCGAGCACTTTCTGTATTTCAAACTGTTCAGATTCTGTGGATACAGCAATGAAAACCTTAGGTGGTGTCTGTCTCTCATCTTTCTTTCAGACTACTATTTACCCAATTCAGTCTAGTGTCCTAACAGCCCATTTAGAAGTCCTTAAGTCAGGGCCCCATTTAAAATTAGTTAATAATAATAAAAAATAAAATTATTTAATATATCAGCAAGTGTCCTGTAGGCAGATACTTAGTCAAAGTCTATGGATGATGAGAAAGGTAAGGACTCCAAATATAGAGGAAAATATGAGAAGTGCTATTAACTTCATATTGTATATCATGCTTTCATATGAACACAATTCTTAACCTAAACACTAATTGAAGACAGGTGGATGGGAAGTGGAGGGGAGGTGAAGAAAGGTGGTCTTCCAGAAAGAACCCATATTTGTAGTCATATCTGGGTTTAAGTCTCCATTTTTCACTCATTTTATGTGTCCATTATATATGTTAGCCCTCTTTTCAGCACCTCAGCTTGTTCTTTGTAAAACCAATGAAGAAATATAAATGATGGGGTGGTTTAATCCATATACAGAAACTTCTCCTTTCAAATATGGTGCAATTTTAATTGCCTTGAGGATCAAAAGGCATTATGAAAGGTAAAGCCTTTTCTGGCCAATATAGTTTGTGTACTTATTGGAACTTAGTTTCTACCATTTTGCTTTATGACATCTGAGTTATTCTCAATTACCTAATTGTCATTGCTTACTAGCATCTACTCTGATAAGAGGAGCCTATCTACCTATGAAAATATAAATTTCCAATGCTTATCCTCCATCAAACCAATAATATTTGTCCTTAAAGTCTCATTTCAACAAATCACCAAGAGAAAGGCCTTTCTTATCTCTGAATAAATTTTGTTAGGCATGTTTCTACTGTATTATACCATTAAGATCTGTGTTCTCCTCTATTACTGGACTTACCACACTAGAACATGATAAACTGTTTACTAGACTGATTCCCTAATAAACCACGAGCTCTTTGAAGATTTGATCCATGATTTTTTTAACATTTTCTTAAACTTTCTGGTTCTTGTTCAAGACAATAGCAGAGACAATATGAATAGAAACACTGTCTTGCTTTCAAGGAGGGCTTGAAACCATTTTAGCAGACCTAGCAGAAAGGATTGCACATAAAAGTTTTCTGTCTCAAAGAGGGCAACTCCCTGATCTAAGGGCTGGAGTCTGCAAAGGACACTGCTGGAGAGAAATTGACACTGGTGGTGGGATTTGTGATGGAGCACTGCATGTCAAAAACCCAACTATGAATAACTTTGTGATTCATGGTGCTTTAATAAAATAAAATTTTGAAAAACAAAAGTTTTCTCTTTCCCTTATTTATGCAGTAAAGAGTATAAGGATTGTTTTTTCCAATTATATATTTCTATTTATGTAAGCTCTATGAGGAGAACATTTGAGTAATGGATTAAAAAAAATTGATTGGGGTCTCTCTACCCAGATGAGATCCAGGGCACACATGGCACAACATGGCCCCTCTGCTCCTTGGGGACTATGATCCTGGAGGTGTACTAATCCATTTTGGCACCCAGAAATGCACCTAGACTGTGAACTGAGCTACAACCCCATGCTGCCCGGGGAGGGGGAAGGATTTTCTCTCCCAAAGCTTTCTTTCTACGCGGGAGATAGCAGAGGCAGCAGCAGTGTCCACGCAGCGTCCACCATCTTCTAGAGCTCACAACCCAGAGATACGAGATTGTAGTGATGTGGCACGCAAGAGATCATGTGATGGGGGTGTTACCGGCACGCTCTCTGCCCAGATGAGATCCGGAGTAGCCACGCATGACACAGCCCCTCTGCTCCTTGGGGACTATGATCCCCAAGGAGGATATGATCTGGGAGGTCTACTAACCCATTTTGGCACCCAGAGACTTCTTATAGAAATGAATCTAGACTGTAAACTGAGGCAAAACAACAGAAATCCAAACCTGCGTGGACGCGAGCTCATATAATCTTCATTCTCAGCAATGGAAAACAAATTATCAAATGATGCATTTTCAGTAGGTTTGATTGTTGGGGAAAAATTCCAAATAATAATAGTCAGTTCTCTGTTGAAATATCGAATGTATTCAAAGTATAGAGAGAATAAAGTGAAGATCATTAGCCACTCAGGTGGGGGGTGGGTGTGGGAGGGGGATATATTAGGGTTCTTGGTGGGGGAACAGGTGCACTGATGAAGGGATGGGGGTTTGATCATTGTATGACTGAGACTTAAACCTGAAAGCTTTGCAACTTTTGTCACGGTGATTCAATAAAATAAAAATTTTTAAAAAAATTTGAAAAAAATGATTGGGGAACATTTTAGTAATTGGTCTTTTAAAAAATTGATTGTGATTCTGTGATTTACAAAACTGTCAATCATGCTTTTTCACGCACATACTTCCAACACCACGTTTATCACCATCTTGGTCCCACAAAGACCCTACTGTCTGTCTCCTTCAACCACCCGTTTCCACCAACTGAGTTGTATCTATAACTTCTCCTGTTGTTTTGTCATTGCTCTTTTTTGCTACCTTACTGTGTATCTTTAAGCCCCACATACATGTAAGAGAGGTCATGAGTAATGGGTTATATTTTAGTTTTCCTTAATACTTGAGTACTGGATACTGGAGAGATAAGAAAATGGATAGGGAACTTGCCCTTCATATGGCTGACCCAGGTTCAATACCTGACATCCCATAGTACTGTCAAGAGTAATTTCTGAGTGCCAAGTCAGGGATAACCACTGAGAGTCAACAGGTATAGCCCAAAGACAAAAGAAAAAAGAAAAAAAAGAACTGAGTCCTGGCTATTTCTCTATGCAAAAAAAACTTTGTTAGATAATATGTTGGGTTATGTGCTAGCACTGTAGCACAGTAGCCCTGTTGTTCATCGATTTGCTCGAGCGGGCACCAGTAACGTCTCCATTGTGAGACTTGTTGTTAATGTTTTTGGCATATCGAATATGCCATGGGGAGCATATGCCAGGCTCTGCCGTGTGGGTGGGATACTCTTGGTACCTTGCCGGGCTCTCCAAGAGGGATGAAGGAATCAAACTTGGGTTGGCCTCGTGTAAGGCAAACACCCTACCCGCTGTGCTATTGCATTATGTGCTAATGAGATAAAAAAAAGTATCATCATCATCCTATCTTCCTTTAAAGTACAGTAAGGAAAATTCATCTCTGTGTGATAGCTTTTCTGCTAAGCTCTGAGTAAAGAAAATGTTATCATGAAAATAATTTTGTCATAAAAATACTGTCCTGTGGGGGTGAGGAGACAGTACAAGGGTTAATATTCTTGCCTCACAAGTTTTCCATCCCAGTTTTATTTCTGGCATTTCATATGGTTCCTGGAGCACTGCAAAAACTGATCTCTGACCATGGAGCAGTGAGTAAATCCCAAGTACCTCCAAGCATGTCATCAAAACCAAAAGAAAATATAGTTTACCGAAAACAATAGCCAGGCTATGAAAACAACCCAATATTCAACAACAGATGATTAGATAAATAAGTTCTAGTATGTAGACTCCATTGAATACTATGCAGTTCTAAGAAAAGATGAAATCTTGCACTTTGCTCCAACTTGGATAGAGCCCGAGGATATCATATCAAGTGAAATAAGTCAATCGGAGAAGAACAAATACTGAATTAACAAATTCCACTTATCTGTGGTATATAGAGAAATAAAACAGGGGAATAGACAATAGTGAATGAGGACAAGCAATTGAAGAACCAAGATTACTGAAGTATGGCTAGGGGGGTGGTTTTGCAAGAGGTAATGAGTAAGTGACCAAGGGTGAGAGAGAACTAGGAGTGGAGGATCTTAGGCTTATTGGTGGTAATGAAAGTTCAGTAACTTTGTTCACCAAAACCTTGAACGTTAACAATATTGTAACCATGTTACCTAAACCATGTTACCTAAGTTAGTTTGATAACCAGATTGTCATGCATAAATTCCCGACTAGAGTTAAGAAAATTAAGGAAGTTCAGATCATCGAGCAGAAAGAATCCTAAAAGAACAGGGATAAATTTTCATATGCCTTGTGTTTTGAGGGCTTTGAGGCTTCTGGCTGTAGTTTAAGCGGGTGATGTGGTGGAGGCTGCAGTGAATAAAGTTTCTGAAGTGTATATTTGGGAAATTTTCTTACGTGAAACTTTTCCTCCTATTTAGTTTCAATATACTGTAATAAGTGCATTAGTTTTAATAGGTTGAGTGTATAAAATTGCATATATTTTCTATCGTAAGGAGATAAGAACAATGTTTCCTCTCTAATGAAAGAAAATGTTTGAGGATTTAGAGATGGGACTACTACCACCTGTTGTTGATACAGCTAATACAGAAGAACTAATGGTTCTGTTGGGAGATGCACTTTCTTGCCAATCCTTACAATTCTCTCTCAGCAGTGTGATGGTGGTTGCCATGAAACCAAATAGTGAAGGGGCTTAGGTCAGAGTTTGAAGGGATGTGCTGTGCTCAAGTGGGTGAGAGTGAGATTAAGTTAATGAATGTACAAATAAGGTTTATTTCTGTCCTGTGTACCTTTGAGAAAACTGTAACAAAGTAGTATGTCAGGACATAATTGATTTTTATATTGGACAAGGAAGAGGGAAGAGGAGTAATTTATCGAACAGGAGTTTCTTAAGTTAAGCACAGCAGTCCTTTGAAATAGGTCAAGAGAAGTTAAAAGGACTCTCAGAACTGTTGAAGAGATATCAGTGACGGCAAGGCACTTAATAATACCTTAAGTTTTTCTTAGTATCTTCTTTGGCTGCCTAGTCCATTGCTTCAGTATCCAGGAGCCTCATCATTTAATCTAGTAGACATTATTACCGAAGTTCATGAGGCTCCATTCTATTTTGTTGTTCCTCCTTTTCAAACCTCTCCATGTGTATATAACAGTATTTTCAAGGTCCTGATATACAAATTCATTAACCCGGTTATCCATTTTCTACATCCCTATGATTGGCAAGCACATTTTCTATCAATGCTGATCTCCAAAAGAGACTGCACCCTTCTTGCCTCAGTCTGAAGTAATAATTCAGCTAAAATGTAGAGTTAGAATTTTCACTGTTGTGACAATTAAAAGCATGGAAAATGTTATAACCAACATAACTTTAGAGTACATTCGTTTGCAATCAGTCAGGTCATATAACAGACGTGTTTGGTCTACAAAAACCATAACCAAAGTACTATTGACTTCCTTGGTAGCATTCACAAATCAGTCCTTTAAGAGAATCAGAATAGAGTAACATTGTACTAGAAAAATACGCATGTAGGTTCCAAGGAGAACATCCCAGCCATTAAGATCCTCTCTGACTTCTCAAGATAGTCTTCTCTTGATATTTTGCTCTGATTTCAGAGAGAATTTACATGTATTTTGAGTTCAGACCCAGTGACCACACATTTCCTGTCTTATTTATTTTAGTTTCTTTAAGAAAGGAGGTGTAGGCATTCTAGAATGTTTGACATTTGCAGACTTCCTCTCACTGAAGGTCATATACGATCTTAGAGATGTTTGAATTCATTTTAACAGCATCTTAGTAAATCAGGGAAGGATATTTATCTTTTATTGTTAAAGTTGCTAAATTGATGAAAGGTGTTATGGCTGTGCAAGTTCACTCAGTGGTCTGTGCTTTTGTTTATTTTGTGATGGAGTCACACCCCGTGATGTTCAGGACTTAATTCTGGCTCTAATCTCAGGTATCACTCCTGAACATGATCAGGGGGGCCATATGTAGTGTCAGGGATCAAGTCTGAGTTGATCTTGGGCAAGGAAAACACCTTACCTGCTATACTATCTTTCCAGATGCATCACTTATTGATTTTGAGGGATAACTCAGCTCCTAGATTCTTTTGATTTTTGTCCTAGTGTTAGATTACTTAAAAACATTAGTTAATTTCTATTATTTTTCAGTAGGATGTTGGTAGTACAACTATATTTAGAAAGTTATTTGATATATAACTTCTTTGATATATAAATTTTAAAGGTTGAATAGAAAATAATTGTGTCTGATTACTAATAATCCCTTTCACTTTAACTCTACCTCTAGTTCTGTGACACCAATTTTTCTCAATCTCCCTATACCCTGACATTGGACCATTGAATATTATCTTTTTTAATCCATTTAAAACTTTAGTCAGATAAAGTCCATCTATAGTCAATTTAGAGCTGAATGAAAGCTTCTCCAATAGTAATGGAATTAATTAGACTGAAAAGGTTGTGTGGATATCAGTAACAATAACATTAAATTCATAGTAGTCCTTTGCCCAAATTCAGTTTTACCAATTTCCTGATCTTAGCCTAGACCAACCCTTAGGGCGTGAGTCTGCACATTTGTATTTTTTGTTATTGCAATCATTTTGCATTTGTTTGGTGCCTCTTTGTAAAGGAGTCCAAAGTTTTAAATTATTTTAACCATCGGGTACTGTGAAAATATGAACCTGAACAATAGCTAACATTTCTGTTGGTATTAGAGACTACACTTTTTGCAGCACTTGGAAACTAACTACTATAGCATCTGTTAGAATCTAGGACAAGAATCCTGTAATCAAGCAGCTATGTGATGAAACTTCTAATTGAAACATTTTGTTGCACTTAATTGGGGGAAATTTCTGATAAAGCTGGAAGATGAGTCTAAAAAATTCATTAATGTTATAAGTCAGTAATTCTAACACATATGACTTTGTCATCCACTCAGTGCCTACAGTGGCATGACTGATGTGTTCACAGTGTCAGCTATACAGAGGAATATGTATCAGAGTGTCTTCTTCCTGTGCCAACTGAAACCATTTTTATTTCCTGTGAGGGGATAAAGAGCTATATGTGACTAATATTTTTTGTACTCTACATCTTAAATCTTGGCCATTGATGAGATTACATGGCGCCAGGGGAATTTTGTGGGTGTGACTGCCAAACTACTGGAAAACGGGAGTGTTCTATATGCCAAAAACAGTAACAAAAATGGGCCTCATTCCCCTGACCCTGACCAAGACAGGGACGAATGGAGATGTTACTGGCATCCACTTGAGCAAATCAATGAGCAATGAGATGACAGTGATATGGTGATAAATCTTAAAAAGAATGGGAGATGAGGCTGAAAGTAGACTATAAACTGAACGTGATGGTCACTTAATACCTCTACTGCAAAACACAACACCCAAAAGGAGAGAGAGAGCAAAATGGAATGCCCTGCCACAGAGGCAGGGTGGGGTGGGGGAGGACGGGGTGGAGGTTGTGGGAAGGATGCCGGGACCATTGGTGGTGAAAAATGGTCACTGGTGGAGAGATGGACACTCGACCATTGCATGACTGAAACGCACGCATGAAAGTTTGTAAGTCTGTAACTGTATCTCACGGTGACTCACTAATAAAAAATTTTAAAAAAAGAATAGATATGAGGTTTCATTTGATTTAGCAATGGGATTTTCTTAAAGGCATTTGTGAATTAGTTTTATTTTTTCATCTGAACTAATTTTAATTTTTAAAATATTCTATTTTATTTTTTGGTTTACAATACTATTAATAATGATTTCTCATGGACATAATTCCAACACCACACCCATCACCAGTATACCTGTTTTCTTTCCCAGAGGACCTCATCTCCCTCCCTCTCACCCACCTTTACTCAATTGTGTGGCTCAATTTCCCATTATATTGCCTTTGTATCTTTTTTGTTACCTCACTATGTATCTTTCAGTCCCACATATGAGAGAGATTATTCTGTGCCTGTTCCTTTCATACTGACTGACTTTACTCAGCATGATATGCTCTAGTTCTATACATGTTGGTAAGAATTGCATGGTCTTAATTTTTATTTTTGAAATCAGACGCCTTAATACTAAAAATTCTGGTAGAGATTCCCTCTCTGCTGCCCCCCCCCGTTGAGCCTGAGTATGACAAAAGGGGTTGGGACTAGTTATTAGTGAATATTTTGAATTCATATTTTTACCTTGTTTTTCCAAACTCTGGGATGAACAGCCTGTGGGAACTGAAAGAACCATCATATTCAACTCATCCTTTATGGTTTAGGAAATGGAAGTACAGAAAAATTCATTATCTTTTTAAAAATCATACAGCTTGGAGATAGAACCAGGGTCTTTTGCCTAAGGTTTCCATAGTCTGCTTTGTAAAACACCAGGGTATCTCCAGTCATGCTGAGGACTCTCAATAGGTTCTAATGAAATTAATTTGTGTTTGTGTTGATTAAAAAAAAACCAAACCTCATAGGAAACAATCAAGAAAATAAAGAGGTATTATATATTTTTTAAAATGGATGAGAACTGTTGGTTGAGCAGGAGCATTTCCTTTTTGAGACCAAAGCTTCTATCATTTGAAATAAACAAGAGTCTTGCTGTTTCAAAGTAATGATCCTGAATGGGTTTTTTCTCTTTATTTTCCCAGAGGGGATTTGTTTCTAAATACTTACAAAGCCAGTCTAGCCAATCTAGTGTGAAGTATGACCAGAGATTCAGACTATCTTTTATAATAAGCTGAAGATAAAACCTCTATTTATAGAATGCTGATTTTTGCTACTAACTCCTAGGAAAACTATCTCTGCATCTTAGGGAATACGTATTTTCAAGACTGCCAGTAAATGCTGAAATCACCCAGCATGTCGAAGGTTTTCAGTGCAAGTACAGAGTCAAAGGCATTTAGGGTCTGGAGGATATTAGAGTTAAGAGAAAGGATGTCTACAATGTCTTAAAGGGGAAATTCCCTGCTCACTCTTGACCCCATATTATATGGAGGATAATGACAGAGAAGGAAAGAAATCCATGGGGGATGAAGAGATAGATGGGAGCAACAGGGATGGGGAAGGGCAGGGTCAAAGAAGTTCAGGTATATCAGTGGTGTAAATGGGTGGTAGATGGTAGAGTGAAGTATCCAAATGAAAGAGTCAATAACACTGAAAACACAAAATCTAAACTTTAACAAATTTAAAAATGTGCCTGTCAAGGTGGCAGACTGAGGATAGGGTGGGAAGGAATATTGGTGCAGAGAAGTTGCCTCTGGTGCTAGGACACTCTATGTCTAAAACTTAGCTATGAATAATTTTGTAGATCATGGTGCTTTAATAAAATAGAATGAAATATTGAAAAATCAGAATATCTGCAATGGTTATCTTTAGGAAATCTTTTAAACTCTTTTTGTTTTGGATCACTGTTCTGTAGTTTTAAGGCACGTTCTTGCATCAAAGTAATTAAAAGGTAGTTCACTGACACTGTCACTGTCACTGTCATCCCATTGCTCATCGATTTGCTTGAGCAGGCACAAGTAACATCTTCATTGTGAGGCTCGTTGTTACTGTTTTTGGCATATCAAATACGCCATGGGTAGCTTGCCAGGCTCTGCCGTGTGGGTGAGATACTCTTTGTAGCTTGCCAGGCTCTCTGAGAGAGGCGGAGGAATCGAACCAGGGTCGACCATGTGCAAGGTGAACGCTCTACCCGCTGTGCTATGGCTCCAGCCCAAAAGGTAGTCTAAGATACATTAATTGATAATATTAAATCACAAAGTCATTAAGGTAACAGATTATTGGACACCATAATTGGTAAGATAACAAAAACATTCCTAGAAAAACAAGGATGAGTCAGTCAATTTAAGAAAGAAACTTAAAATCGTTAGAACTAGAAAAAAGCAAGATAATGTCTAGTAAGAGATGAAATAGGTGAATAGTTAAGTTTGGCTATATATTCTCCTAAATCTGGAAGCATTGCTATTAGAGAACAAAGAAGAATGGGACATATTTTGGTATGTGGGTCTTAGGCAGAGTCTCTTGTCCCCGCACCTGGCTGTCTTCACTGGGGCTCCTCTCCAAGGTTGAGTTTCCCTCCCCGCCGTGAGCAGAGCCCCGGCAGCAGAAGACCTCCGGAACCCAGCCTCAGTCATGCTCAAGGCATGACTTGGATGAGCCTCATGCATGAAGAACCGACAGAGGAACCAAGGTGTGAGGGACCTGGGGCTGAGATCTCCAAGCCTGCTCAAATCGGGATTGGGTCTCTTCTGCCCAGATCCCCCATTTTCCAGTAGCGAGGCAGTCACACCCAGAAACTGCCCCCGGTGCTGTGTAATCCCATCAACAGGCAACATCCAGAGACTATAAAACCAAGCTCCCGGAAGCTCCCAACATCTTATAGCCTAGTTCACCCTCTCAGAGAAACTGGCAAGCTGCCGAGAGTTTCCTGCACTCATGGGAGAGCCTGGTGAGCTCCCTGGGGCATATTCATATGCCAAAACCAGTAACAATGATGGGTCTCATTCCCTTGACCCTGAAAGAGCCTCCAATGTGACACCGTTAAGAGGGACAGGTAAAGAGAAGCTTCTAAGATCTCAGGGCTAGAACGAATGGAGACGTTACTGAGACTGCACAAGAATCACCATCATCCTGACGATCAACGGGATGATGATAATGATGATGATGATGATGATGATGATGATGATGATGTGGGTCTTAACATGCACCTGGTAGAAGATGGAATGGCATAGATCTTAGAAACACTTTAACATTATTGTTTATTATTAATTTGCTAATAAGCAAAATATGTTGTATAGTTTTCTCATTTCCTTCTGCTTTATCATCACATATAAACTGAGCCTTCAATATATTATTTTATAGCAGTTGAAATGCTACTTTTTTTTTCTTTTTGGGTCACACCTGGCAAAGCACAGGGGTTACTCCTCGCTCTGCACTCAGGAGTCACCCTTGGCGGTGCTCAGGGGACCATATGGGATGCTGGGAATCGAACCCAGGTCGGCCGCGTGCAAGGCAAATGCCCTACTCACTGTGCTATTGCTCCAGCCCCTGAAATGCTACTCTTTAACTTAATTCATGTTGCCAGGGGCTATTGAAAATTTTTAAATGAAAGAAAATAATAAAAAGATAAAAATAAAAGAAATTTATTTCTCCTAATAATCCTTAATATAGTAATATGACTATAATACTCCCTGTGGGAGTATTAACCTCAGAACAGTACTATGACCCTTTAAAGGAAAATTTTTCATGTAAATTACAATGCCTATTCTGCAGGTATGGTCACATTTGCTTTCCTTTTTACTTCATGATTTAACTCTTGAAGACATGAGTATAATTATGCAGTGATTGTTTAAGTATCCTGGAATTTATCTATTTACTCCAAGAGGTCCCATTTTGGTTGACTGTAGTTTCATTATCATGAGGGTATGACCTTAGATTGTTCTTTGAAATCCAGGTAAGTTTTATCTGCCAAATACTATTAAGAAAATCTTTTTACTCAGTCTATCAAACACAGGCTATAAAATAATGACATTCTGCTTTGGTTCAAGAAGATCTCCAGTGTAGTTGTACTGTCTCCTATCTGATACTCAGCCACTATATATATGTGTGTCTGTGTGTATATATAATATACATACATATATATGTGTGTGTGTGTGTTTTCTCCATCATATAATTTGAATGTCATGGGGGACACAGACCTATGTGTGAAGTATAGAGCTACTAGTATGCGGTGGTAGAAGTCTAATTAGCAGCTTATAGCCATGCCTCTAAAGCAGGTCTCTATAATAACTTTGGATTTCTAAGTATGGAGTTTTTTTTTTAATTTTTTATTGTGGAAAGTTACAAAGTTACAAAGTTTTCAGGTTTAAATCTCAGTTATACAATGCTTGAATACCCATCCCTTCACCAGTGCTCATATTCCACCACCAAGAATCCCAGTATAGCTCCACCCCGCCCCCTCACACCCCTAACCCCCCACGCCCCTAGCCCCCCCACCCTAAGCCCCTCCCGCCTGTGTAACTAATAAATTTCACTTTACTTTCACTTTGATTGCATACAATATTTCAACAAAACTCACTATTATTGTTTGGAGAGTCTCTCCCCTAAAGTCAGACCTGCTGAAAAGGAAGCATTAGATAATTTGTTTTCCATTGCTGAGGATGAAGAAGTATGAGGTCGAGTGACCACACTTAGCAGCCTCTCAGTTTTGGGTTTCTGTAATTTAGTATTTTAGTAACTAAGTCCAGAGAGATATCTGCCAGAAGTTGCATCGTTGCCAACTTGTACTTCTCAGTTACATTATATTCCACATATGAGTGCAATCTTTCTATGTCTGTCTCTTTCTTTCTGACTCATTTCACTCAACATGATACTTTCCATGTTGATCCACTTGTATGCAAATTTCATGACTTCATGTTTCCTGACAGCTACATAGTATTCCATTGTGTAAATATACCAGAGTTTCTTTAGCCAATCATCCCCAAAAACAATAGCAACCGGTGTTGGCGTGGATGTGGGGAGAAAGGGACTCTCCTTCACTGCTGGTGGGAATGCCGACTGGTTCAGCCCTTTTGGAAAACAATATGGACGATTCTCAAAAAGTTAGAAATTGAGCTCCCATTTGACCCAGCAATACCACTCCTGGGAATATATCCCGGAGAGGCAAAAAGGTATAGTAGAGATGACATCTGCATTTCCATGTTCATTGCCGCTCTGTTCACAATAGCCACAATATGGAAAAAACCAGAGTGCCCGAAAATAAGTATGGAGTTTTATCTTTGAGAAAGTCCAATGTTGAAAAGGTTCTACCCAAAGAGAGTACTTCTAGGTAATGTTGTGACATGGAAAGGAGGAGACATTTGAGTAATTTACTTCCCTATCCCTGACCCACAAAATCCATAATTTTTCCTAACCTTGTCCCTTGACTATTTTCTACTTTGGATTCTAGATAGGGTGAAAGAGAATGTCTATGAAATAAAGCAAAAGTTATGAAAGTATCAGAAGAGACTCTGGTGCTGCTTCTACTCACGTCTGAGAAACAGAAGAGGGATTAAATCTTTCAAAAGAGTGATGGGAGCATAGTTTTTCATAGCACTTAAGCTAGTCAAGAATAGATTCCATTACTGTCAAAAAGTCTATTGCATAGCTCTGCCTCACCAAAAAACACTGACAAGTAATTGGAAAAGAAGCATGTACAGTGAATGAAACTAGAATATTCAGGAAACATTACTCCCTAGAACTCAAATGGCTATTTTGATAGTGTTATTTATGTTTTTAGGCTATAAGAAATATGTCAATTGGAGCAAAACTATATGTAATATTTTTAGTTCTATGGCAAGTACAAATAAAGGATGACATACCATATATCTAAGAGTTAAAAAATTGAGAGGTAAAGTAAGGAAATACTTTGCTTTGACAATACAGCCTACTCAGACCATGCATCCTGTTCCCTTGAAATTGAGCAGGGAGCATGGTGACCAAAATTTTGTTCCAGGGTTAAATCACCTTAGCTGCTGAGTAAATTCATCTTAAAGCTGGAATAGGGGACTGTCAGCTTCTCCAAGAAGCGAAAGGACTCTAAGTTCCCCATTCTTGTACTCACATTTTTGACATGGAGTTGCTAAGTAATTGTACATATCTTCCAAACTATACAACTCAATAAGTGTAGAGGAAGGGAGTGCAGTTATCTTTAGCAGCATTTCTCACCTGGGTACCATACAGTTGCTCTATGGGATCTCAGGATATTCCAAGGGAGGCACATGTGAAAATTGCTTAAATTGAGGGCTACGGTATGAGACTAAGAGACCAACAAAGAGTGCAGATAGGCCACAGAAAGGAAACAAAGTCAGAAAAGGGCCATAGGGAGGAAGAAGTTCAGAAACACTGACCTAAAGAAACGAATATTCCTCACTTATATTGAAATATTTGAGGATGACAATTTTTAAAAAAATATGTTAGCCATTTACCCTTATTATAGTTTAACTGGTAAATTTTCTTCTTTATTCAGTCTGCCCTTGCCCAACCCCAGCTCCTTGATCCCCTGGGCCTTTGTGCTCTGATCTGTTGATCCCAGTTTGGCTAATATGTCCTTCTGATGCTAGCCTTTATAAAAATAACTCTACAACTCCAAAGAAAATAGTGTTTGTGTCTCAGTTATTTTGGTAAGAGCAGTCTTTCAAATTATGCAGTACCAGGAATTGCTATTCAAGCCTATTGGTCCAGAGAAACTAAGCATTCATCCCAGATAAGTATCTTATAGACATTTATACTTTCACAGTACTAGCCCCATTTAATTTGGGGGAGTTCTTAATGGATAGAAAGTGATTTGTATTTTCCAAACTTTACCAGTCACATTCAGGTTATATCCTAACAAAGGAAGGAGCAAATGAAAAACTCTTAGGTCATTTTTTGGTTTGTGTGTGAAATATGGGTACAGTGGTTCTTTACCTAAGAAGAAATGCACACAGAAGGGAATGCTAGTTATACTTACAAGGTATTCAGAGAAAGCACTGCTCACAATTTATGCCTATTCTTATGAAGCCCATTGTCAGATTGTTTTAGCACTATAAATAAATGAACCTGTTCATTATAAAAGAGCTCTTCCTCAAAGTACAGGTTTAAGGGGCATGTTTTCAATTCTGTACTTTAATGGAATATGGATCCTCATCAAGTGGTGAGATACCTGTGAAATGTTTGTTGCTATTATAATGCTTGTTATAAACAGAGCTGCTCCAGGTCTTATCAGGATGCTTATCACCTATAACCTTTGGTCGTATATACTGAGATTGAAATACTCATCACAAGCAAGGCTTATTAATGCAATGACTAATAGCATTTTGAGTAAGAGTTCTTTGGTCTAAACACTGGCACAATGAATTATTGACTGTAATGACCTCTAAGCTTCAATTTTCTCATTTGAAAATGGAGACAGTATTTCCATGTACCTTATAGGACTCTTATGTAGGTTAAATCAGATACATTGATTAAAATAAAATATAGAACATTGTAAACATATAATAGCTATTGGTTATTAAAAATGTCCTGTATGTGCTGAGGAAATAGCTCAGCATAAAATGCTTGCTGTGCATGTGTGTGCATCTTGAATTCATTTCTAAGCACAGCAAAAGAGAATTCAGTTGTCATATATTCTCAGGTTTTAGTACCTTTAATTATTTTAAGTGATGATGAAAGATTTAGGTAATTGTCAAATAGCCTCTGAGTTCATCATTCAGTATGTGTTTCCCAGTGTTACACAGGACAAAGAACAAGGAGGTCAAGTAGCATGTTGAACTAAAATTATAATGTGACACTTCAGCATAGCAATATGTTGTTTTGTAACATGAAGATTTAGACTGTTCTCATGATTTTACTATACACAAAATTGGTGCTGCCAGCAGGTCAACCTGTACTTGTGGGGGAAGTGCATCAGCAGCCTGATGGTGCCTTCGACTTCCAGATACCCCCAAATTGCTGTTGTGACTTTGGCCAGGCCCCAACAGCTTGGGGCCAAGTTTACCAAGAATTAAAGGGCCAAAAGTTAGGTATGTGGGAGACACACCCACAAACCACCTCCAGCTCAGCTATATAAGCTCACCTCTCAGCCTGGCAAGCTACTGAGGATACCCAGCCCATAAGGCGGAGCCTGGCAAGCTACCCATGACGTATTCGATATGCCAAAAGCAGTAACAACAAAGTGCTATTCATGTTCCTGGAGGGAGCAGACGCCATTGGGCTACACTAGCACATGACAGGGATGAATGGAGACGTTACTGGTGCACATTCCAGCAATCAATGAACAATGGGATGATAGTGACAGTCACAGTGACTTAAAAAATCCACAAGGATACCATTTTTGGGTAGTAGTTCCAAAACAATTTTTATAAGTACACAATCTTATCACTCATGAATTAATAGCTATGGTTTCCTGTTATTAAGATCCTAAATATTGCTAAGCATTGTGTTAGGTATTCTTCACATATTTTAACATTTGTTCCCCACAATAGTAAGGATCATATAAAAGGAAAATGAGAATATTAAACTTCAAATAAATTGTCACATTTTTCAACATCATGTAGCAAGGAAGTGATAGCACTGAGATTTGAAGTATCATCTATTGGAGTCCCAAGCTTGTTTTTTCAACTATACCACAAACTAAATATTACAGGATGTTACAAGATGAATTGATGTGGTCTTAGGGACTGGTATGTTAGCTAAATGCTCTACAGGGAACATTGAGAGTAATGATTGGTGCCAAGGGGGAATGAAAAGATGAGAGGAATTGTACAGAATCAGTATAGGCTGAGTGGAGGACAATGAAGAGATCAGACAAAGGCTATAACATTATTACTTTACTTTAACTAAGTCTAGCTTTTGACAACTTTGCTCTAGTGACCACAATTTCTAGACATATTTTGGACTCAGAGCTGTTCTTTATAATATAGTCTTAAACTTTAGAAAGGTCTTTGGTATCATCCATTTTATTTATTTTTAGAAACTTGACTTACTAACATGGATGCTTCACTTAAAGCTACTGTCTTTGAAGTGACAGTCAAGGTTCTTAAATGAAAGAAACATAAGGGATATCTGACTTGGTTTAGGATTCTGTTCCTATGACGTGTTACATTTACATCATTTATGATGTGATTTTAACCTAAAATATTTTTAAAGAAGGTATGAATTTTATATTTTTCCTGGGTAGAACAGCAAAACTATTTTCATATGCTCTGATTTAAACAGTAACTATGTTCAGGTTTACCTGTGAGTTATCTATGGAAAATATATGCTATAGACTGAAGGGGGGATATTTAAATTTCTTGACAGAAAACGTTTTAGAAATCTAATATGTAAGCTGTCACTGTCACTGTCATCCCGTTGCTCATTGATTTGCTCGAGCGGACACCAGTAACGTCTCCATTGTGAGACTTGTTACTGTTTTTGACATATGGAATATGCCACGGGTAGCTTGCCAGACTCTGCTGTCCAGTCGAGATACTCTCGATAGCGCAATGGGTGGGGCATTCGCCTTGCATGTGGCCGACCCAGGTTCGATTCCTCCACCCCTCTCGGAGAGCCCGGCAAGCTGCTGAAAGTATCTTGCCCGCATGGCAGAGTCTGGCAAGCTACCCATGGCATATTTGATATGAAAAAAACAGTAACAAGTCTCACAATGGAGACGTTACTGGTGCCCACTCGAGCATATTGATGAGCAACGGGATAACAGTGACAATGATAATGTGTAAGCAAATTGGGAAATATTTATATATTGAAAATAGTCTTAAAATTATTTGAATTTGACTTTTCACTAATTTACGATGGTCTAAACTTCACATAGCTTCAACTATGTGAGATTTTATTTTCTCCATGTTATCTCTCTCCTTGTAATGAGTTCTTTTTAATGCTAACTCTCTAGTCTAGTTAAGCTCATTTGCTCTGGTACTGTCCTTAGGCATGCAGAACAGTTGGTCAGTGCTCTCTTTATGATAACTCTGTATACTTGAGCATGGTGATTAAACTGCCTCTTGGCTCTCTTTCACAAGGCTAAACAACTGCAACTCATTTAGCCTTTCCTCATAGGTCCTATTTTCAATGCCTTAATCATTTATAAGTTTTTTTCTTTTCTTCTCTGGATCTTTTCCACTTACTTTGCAATTATTTTAAGATGTAACCTGATGAATGGTTCTAATCTAAGTTTTTGCAATGACTAAATATTTAATAAATTATTTAGAAATTAAAAGAAATGCTTGGTACTGGATTAGGAGTCAGAAGACAGTTTTATCTTTGCTTTTCTGTTTTCTAGGTTGAGCACAAAGTCACACTTGGACAAATCATCTAAATGTCTCTAAGCATCCATTTATCCTCTGTAAATTTATAATAAACACCTGCTTGGCTTAGATGAGATAATCTATGTGAAAACATTTTTGTTCAGCATCAAAGCACTATGCAAACACTCTGTTGCCAGACGTCTTTCAAAATGTTTTGCATGCATTAACTCATTAAGGTACTGTTACCATTCCATTTTACAATAAGGAAATAGTAGAGCCAATGAGAATTAAAATGCCTCAGGTCACACAGCTATTAAGTGACAGAATTTATTCAGACTGACTCCAGAGTATGTAGTCTGAAACACTATGATATGCTGCCTCTTCAGATAAATGCTAAGCATCTAACAGAGCTACCTCTTTTCAGGATACTTGATGTTCAAAAGCCATCCAAAGGTAAATGCAAGTAGGATAGAGATTTTGAGTCATGGGTAAATAGTGCTATGAGAGGGAATCTTTAAAAGTTAATGGTTAGCTTGGCCATTGAATTAAATCAGATATCTATGAATAAAGGGGTGAAAACTAATGAATGCAATAATGAATTAGGAATGCTGTTAGGGAACTAGTTTACACTAGTACACCTAAATCTTCCTATAGAAAGAACACTGGATACTCAAATCTGTGATCAACTGAGATCAGTGATCTATGGTCAATGGTTTAAAATATATAGTTACTTTCATGGCTTTATCTCTCTCTATCTCTGTTGTCCTTTTATACATTAATTTCAATACCTTTAAATTTGGAATACTTTCTTTATTGATAAACTATTAAGGAGAGATATTAAAAAAGATTAGTTACATGCATATTATCTCTGCTGTACTCTGAAGCACTGAAAGAATTAAAAAAGACTTTGGAAAGAAATGTTGGAAGAATTTTCATTTAGCGCATGAATATTTGAACATTCACAGAGAAATTTAGGACCTATACATGAAATGGAGGATGCTAGTCTATATAACATTAAACTGAAGATGTTGCTATGTTGGAAAACTGTACCATACTGAGGTTTTCTCATATGCTGACAGTTGATTTATAGGGAATAATGTTACAATTGTATAATGGTCTCTTCTACTTCAAATAATGGCCTGAGGTATCTTTTTGTGGGAGATTAGAAAAGTTTCCTTCCATGAAAATAAGCTTAAAATTGAAAACAACTTTAGTGATGGGGCATCTTTTGGGAAAATCTGACACAGATTGCTTTATGATGAATTATGATAAGCTTGCCAAAGTTAGGAAGAAATGAGAAAAGTAATATATTTGCATCTTGTAATTAAATATATTTATATTACTTTTTAAAAGTAAAATGTAATATCTAACTTGCTGCTAAATTAAATGTTTTATTTAATGAGAAATGTATTTTATACTCAAAAATTACGGCAAATTGATGACATATATAAAAAGACTTGGGGAGTGAGTCTTACACTTTTGATAGCGCATGTCCACAGACATATTGTTTGTCTCTATGAAAGCACAGTCAAATTTCACTGGAACTTAAATATGTTCATTCAATATCCATGCGTCTAACACTTTATGCTGGATTCTATGTTGGACACTGTAGATATAACAGTGAATATGACAAACATGCTTTCTACCCCATAGTCCTTAGGGCCTGATAAAATTCCTTAACTAGCATAATAAACAATAATAAGTTAATAGTCTTGTGACAATTTTTGAAAGAGAAAAGGAGTAAGTGAGATTAACTTCTTAGCCCCACCTAGGTATTGCTATTTTTTTCTGAATAATGTCCTTTAAACATTGCACACAAAGTATTTTGAGGAACACTGTGAGAATGCATATAGAAGAAATGAAGATAGAAGTGAGACATGAAAGAGAAAGAAGAGATTTTGAATGTTAAATTTTTTCTGAAGCTTCTTAGTAATAATTATTTTCTCTATAACATTGTATGCCTGTGAAACCAATAATATCAGTCATGCACAGTAGAATAAACTTTAGTTCCCATTATGTAGATGATAAAACTAAGTCATGGATATTTTAAGTGCCCAATTGCTATACTGACTGCAGAGCTCTACCCACTGTTTTTTTCTTTTACATTATTCCGAAGAGTCCAAGACTCCAGTATACTGCTTCTTTAAAACCCACAAGACTTAAGAGAATGTAAGATATACAAGAAACCAAAGTCACTAGTGCAAAGGAAAGAAAACAAAGTATGGCAAGGAGGATGTTCCTCTCTGCTTTAGGCTATTAAGTAGGTCACCCAGTAAAAGGCTATTTTTGTATAAAATTTTAGAGGGCATGTAGTACATCTACCAACATCACTGACCTGATTCTTCACTTTTAAGATCTAAGAAAATCAAAGGCAGTTTTCTTTTTTTGGAAGAGAGGGGTGGATCATTTAGGTAACTCAAGAGAATGTTAGTTGGGAAATTTGATTTAACCAGGGTACTGTTCTAGATTTTCTGTGAGATGTGATTCACTAGAGATATTCTGCTCTTAATGTAGACTCAGCAGTTTTTCCTTTCTCTCTTTCCCTACTTTACTCCCTTTCTCTCTTTCTTCCTTCTTATTTTCCCTCTTTCATCTTCCTATCCTCTCTTCTTTCTTTCTTAGTTCCCTTCTCTTCTATTTCCTGTTTTTGTGTGATCTCCTTGTTGGGTCATATCTGACAAACTGGTAATATTCAATTTGCGGCTGACAGGATAGTACAGCAGGTAGAAAGTTTGCCTTTTACATGGAAAACCTGGTTTCTATCCCTGGTGCACCATATGGTCTCCTGAGCCCACCAGTAGTAATTCCTCAGTGCGCAGCCAGGAGTATTCCTGAGCATTTCTGGGTGTGGCTCCAACACCAAAAACACCCCTCAACTCTCAATAACTTTATAAATCAATAACTTTATAAATCAAGATTTTCAGAATAAATTTTATATATATTCAATTTGCTATAAAATAGCTCTCCCAGATAATGGCTGCTCAGTATAATTTCAATATCTGAGACTGTTTTGGCTTTCAGGTATACTGGGGTAAAATTTGGATAGAATCATTCCTTTATAGTTTTATTTCTGTTAGCACAGCCACTTGGTTATTCACAAGGAAACTAAGACAAATCACAAACTAAGACAAATAATAAACTCTCGCCACATGTCAATTTTTATTGACTCTATTACAAAAGGAGTATCCATGAGACTTAGTCCTCTTTTATTCTTTCAGTCTTGAATTTAAATGTTCAAGCTTAATAATGAATACATTTTGGTATATTGAATTATATTTATCCAGTCTTATTATTTTTTTCATATGCCATTTTACTTTTAAAAATGGTCTTATGTGACATGTATATTCTCTGGCCCAACTCGGGAGTCAGAGGGATATTCTGCAAAAAAAAAATCTACAAATTCAAATCTAATGAATCTTGCCCTGATACTATAAACCCCTGAAGCAAAACCCCTACCCAGCTGCTTTATCTAATCCCTTATCAATTCCCTGCTGAGAGGAAGGAAGAGGATTACTTTGAAATGGTCAGCTATCTATAAAACAGAAGTGGAAGTCTGTATTTATCTGATAGAATTAAATTGCAGAGACTTCCAGATTAATCTAGAGATCCTCTACAGTTTAAATATTCTTTTTCTTTTTTTTGCAGCCACTGAGGAGGGAGAGAGTATGAGAGACACTGTCAGAAACTGTTGGCACTTTTAGTCTGCTGTCTACTTAATTTATTAGCAAGTATGGGAAATGCTTCAGCTCGATGATTTAACATGTTGGTTGGTTGGGTGGTTGTGGTGGTAGTGAAATAAATCTCAAACATACCTGTTCCAAAATTGTGTTAATCCTTTCAACTTCACAATCAATCAAGTATCGTTTCTCCTGTCTCCTGTCCATTTCTTCAATGATGCGCCTGAATTCTTGGACATCCTTTATATTTCCCACAGATCTGGCTGTCACTTGCCAGTTGTTTTGAACTGCTGCTTCCATAATTGCTTGGAGTATGGAAAATCCTAAAATAAGAAAGAACGGTTAAAATGATTTTTTTCAAAAAAAAAAAACTTCCTGAAGGTTTTAACAGTTCCCTTGAGTTTATATTCACAATTCACTGGTTTCCTTTGAACCTTATCCATTGTGGAGAGCAGGTTTACTCATGTCGACCTTAAGCTGCAAAATGCTTGACACCTCTATCTTATTTTAAAGGAAAGAATTTTCTACAATTTGTGGGTACCAGTCTAGATATTTATTAAGTTTTTACTTAAGTAATGACAGCTGAAGTATAGTACCTAATTATTTTTTAACAGTATTCATTATCAAAACATCTATGAAATGGTTGACAAGAGCTTCTTATTTGTACACACAATCTTTCTTAATACATTTGGAGCTCATTTCTTTCATCTCTCTTGTAAGCATTATTCAGAATTAGATATACTTTTAAAAGACACGAAATTCATTTAATATAGTTGATCCTTGCATAAATATAACTATCCAACAAGGTAAAGTATGTCTACCAATCAAATTATATCTACCAAGTAAAAAGTCTAAGTACCTAAAAAGATATGACTGGGGGTTTAGCACAATCATATAGCACTGTAGCACTGTCCTCTTGTTGTTCATCGATTTGCTCAAGCCGGCACCAGTAAGGTCTCCATTGTGAGACTTGTTGCTGTTTTTGGCATATCGAGCACACCATAGGGAGCTTGCCAGGCTCTGCCATGTGGGTGGAATACTCTCAGTAGCTGGCCGGGTTCTCCGAGAGGGATGGAGAAATCGAACCCGAGTCGGCTGCATGCAAGACAAATGCCCTACCCTCTCTGCTATCACTCCAGCCCTAATAAGATATAACAGATTATCTGTTCTAGGGCATAATGTCTCAAAGTAGAGAGAGAGTATGGGGAATATTGTCTGCCATGGAGGCAGGGGGAGGGTGGGAAAGGGGGGGTAAACCAGGAATATTGGTGGTGGGAAATGTGCACTGGTGGAGGGATGGGTGTTTGATAATTGTGTGATTGTAACCCAAACATGAAAGCTTGTAACTATCTCACGGTGATTCAATAAATTTTTTTAAAAAGATATAAAAATGCAAAATAGTTCCTTGATCAGAGCTTTATGAAAAAAATTCAATCACATTGTGTCTTTTGTAGTTCTGCTCCCCTTTTCTATAAATTTACTGGAGGAGGAGCTATGGTGAGGTAAAACATTAGATAGGACACTTGCAGTTGGTGGATCAGGGTTTGATCCCTATCACGCTATATGGTCTCCTGAGTCCTGCCAGGAGTAGTTCCGGAGCACAGAGCCAAGAGTAAGCCCTGAACTTTGTCAGGTGTGGCTCCCAAACAAAAAAATTTACCAGAGATTCTTGTTTCCTTTTCAGTTAATTTACTCAGATAATCATTAAATACATCCTGGGTCTAGGATAAGTGGGTGAGTGGAGGTTCCTTAAGTCTGAGGAACCTGTTTGTGGTCAGTGTTTAAGAAGTTATAAGTGGCAGTGAATCCCAGAATATGAACCATACTACATCTTCAAGTATGATCCACAGAATAATATAAGGATCTATAAGAGTATGCATGTCTCTAGTACTGTGCATATGATTTTTCATCTTGTATGAATCCATGATCTAAGTGGGTTTCACAAAATATGGAAATCCTTTTATTGGGAGATAGTCAAAAGGTGCTTCCCTTCTTCCCCTAAATTTAGAACATTTCCATTTATATACAGGTAATTTAAGAGAAGTGCGTGATTGGGATGATTTACATTGTCCAAATTATTTGTGGCATAATAATCTAGCCATTAGATGAGAATGGAAAAAGAGTCTGCTTTCTTTATTTTGGGATTTAAAAAAATATTGAGAGGGTCTTCTGAACAGTACTTACAAGAACCTGGGTCCTATCTCCCTGGCCCAAAAGAGAGATATTAAAAATATGTTAATAGAGTTTAGTTAACTTGTTTAAATGTCTTAATATTCATGATTTATATGGACACAGTTATTGCATCTCACTACCACCAGAGCCTCCAAGATCTTCTTCTAATGTCCTTATGTTACTTCTACTCTGACTCTTCTCCAACACCATACCTCCAATACTGTGTGAAGTCTTAGTTTGTGATCCAAGGCCAAAGGTTTGCTGTTGCTACTGTCTAGTTCCTTGTTTTGTTTCTCTATATGACATAGATGAGGGAAGTCATTCTATATTTGACCTTCCATCTCTGACTTATTTCACGTAACATGGCACACTCAAGTTCCATCCAAAGTCCTGCAACCTTTTGAACAAATTCTAGGTATAATGCTACCTCAGACTTATCCTGTGGTGTTAACAGGCTATGGATGGGAATCTTTACAATATGACAGAAAATGGTATTGACATTTGAAAAGTATGCTTCAGGGAGATGGCAGCAGTGACTCAGCCAGTCATTATGACTCCTTTGTGTGTTGGGTGTATACAGGAAGAAGACCACAAATGAGAACCGAACACTTTGTAATTTCCAAATGAGCAATTGCAGCACAGGAGCACAAAATTACAGATCGGAGTAAATTACCATTGCTTTAAATGTTAATTCTTACTCCTTTTAAATGAACCATGCATATTTATTTCTCAGATTTACATTTTCCTGTGAGTTTTCATGTGTTCTCTGTTTCAGTAGGCGTTGAGGGCACATAGTGGGATAACGTTTGGTATTATGAAATAAACATAGGGAGAAAGAGATTAAAGCATTTAAAAACATTTCTTATGCAGTGTACAATGAGGCCTCACTATTTTGTATCCCTCTAATTAAAATTTTATAAAAAATCAACAAGAATTAGGTTGAATCTAACTTTTATACTATTTATGAGGAAAATATTGGCTAAATAATAATAGTAATGAAATCACACAGGGGATCTGATACATTTAAACTATACTTTTAAATGGGCTGTCTTAACATAATACAGTATTTTTGTATGTGTTGAGTTGAAATCTGCATTCTCTTATTCTCTCCTAGTTAAGCCCATTCCACCAATTGGGGATAAAAGAGACATGTTAAATCCCATTTCCATGTCACAGTTCTTCACAGTTTAAAAACAGCATGTCTTCCCTTATCTTATTTTTTAAAAAAAATGAAAACTTGACTTTATTTTTACATTTCCCAATGCTAATGAAAATTGAAATTTTTTTCTCCCACTTGCTACACACCTCCAAAACTGTTCTCTCTCTGATTGAAAGGGGGAGCAAGTCTACCTTTTATGCTGTTAGAAAACACCTAGTCACAGCACCATAGTCTCCTAGTGAAGTAGAACAAGTGATACAACATGAATAGAGAAAAGGAGAAGCTTCCTCTTTCCACATGTGTTTGGTGGTTGAATCATTCCAGGATGAATGGGCACCATCATTCAATGAACAGGAAGTGTCATCATAATTGGCATGCAGCCTCCCATAGGTTGCCTCACTCCAGGAGCAGATCCCAGTGGCATCATTCCAGGAGAAGGTGGTCCTATCATTGGCATCATAGGAAGGCCCCATGTAGGGTTTTGGCATCAACCTAGAGTTAGGAAGACCTAGGAGATTTGGTAGAGGTGGTATCGTTGCCCCCACTGACGGAGGAACAGAGAGTGGCATCCTAGGAGGATTCTTGCATTGTTGAAATATAGCAGTTGTTTAGTCACTCAGGCTCTGGGTCTGCATCGATTCCTGATAGTCTTTCACATTTTCTTTGTGTTTCTTACCATTTCAGTGTATCTGTCCCACAGATGGAGAATCATAGGTAAGGTATGTATTGCAGAAAAGTCACAGTAAACCTTGGGCATGTTGCTGTGTGTTCTGTTCGGTACTCGTTCTGCCCTTACTGTCCCATATCTTTTTTTCTCCTCAACTTAATGATGTCCCAAATCCATCAACAGATAACTTTTGAAACATGATAAATTTCTTCATGGCTAAACTTCTCTAAAGTAGATATTTATTAATGTTTTACTGATCTTGATAATGCAGATGTGATAGGATTGTTGTGGATGACATGGGATTATTGCTTGCTTTGATATGTATTGTTATTTAGCCTAGGCTAAGTAATATTTTTAAATAGTTACATTGCACTGTTAATTTTTCCAACTAAGTATGTCAGTTCTTGTCATAAAACTTTTGCTTTGAAACAACCCATCATACTCAGATTAGGATTCATCTCATTCTAACCTGCTTATCCCCATGCCAGTCCCCATTTAATTCCTAATTCCATTCCAGTTCTCACTACTCTCCTATATTTATGTTCACTCAAATTTGGGTGATGGTCTGATTTATTTAATATGTACTTTTATTATTACATATTTAAGGCAGTTATCCCTGTTTACCTCATCTCCTCTTACTCCCTACATTTATAGGCACTTATGGTTGACTCTTGCCCCATGGAACTTCCCTTATTAACTTCTCATTAAACTTTTCTGAAATTTGTAGGTTTAAGTATGAGATAAATCAGATACAAGCTTGGGGACAATGTGATTTATTCTTTTTAACATTTACATTTTGAAACAAAACTTGATATATAAATTATAATACATATACGTGGGATACTATGCTGCTGTTAAAAACAGTTCAATCTTGGGACTGGAGAAATAGTATACTGTGTAGTGTGCTTGCCTTACATGCAACCTACCAGGATTTGATCCTGGCATTCCATATAGTCCTCCAAGCCCACCAGGAGTGAACCATGAGCACAAAGCCAGGAGTAAGCCCAGAGTACAATCAGGTTTGATCGCCTTTCCCCAAAAAACAAACAAAATTGTTCAATATATATATATATATACCAAAATAAAAGATACATGCAGCATATTATAGTAGAAAACTGAAAAATAGAATTTGTACATAATTGCATTTTTGGAAAAAATAAGATATGCATAGAAACATTTTTGCAGGAATTTACAGTAGTTTTATCTCTGAGGTGTAGTATTAATGTGCACTGTAATTTATGCAATATACAAGAGGAATGTATTATCTTCTGTAAGTCCAAACATAGTATATATTTTAAAACGCAACTCATGCTCCCTGTCAAAGTATAAGCTCCTTGAGGACATGGATAACAGATGAGCACTGCTCTACATGTTACCTGCTGCCACTATAGAGAATCCTCTTAATAAACACTGATCGTATAGGTCTTTTTTAACATGCTCTTTCAACCACATGAATGTATCGCATATTCAAAAACTAAATAGTGAAAAAGCAAACTGACTTTTTTAACAAGTCAGTTGGATCTGGGACCTCCTGGGATATAAACCTTGATCACACTGCTGAGGAATTCACAACAACATCTAAGCTTAAAATTACAGTATCAGTTACCATTTGAAGTCTCTCTGGCTTTGTTTGAGCATGTGGCTGTGTCTTCAAGAACTCTAGGGCTTGTTTTTTAAATATCTCTTTTTTCTTTTTCATTATTTGTATATATGGAAGTCATAGACTTTTGGGTACTGATTTTGTAAACTGCCATCTTAATATATAGACCTATTGTTTCTAGGAGCTTCTTGGTTGAGGCTTTAGAGTTCTCCAAGTACAGTATCTAGTCATCTGCAAATAGGGAGAGCTTGATTTCTTTCTTTTGTATCTGGATGCCCTTGATATCTTTTTCTTTCCTAACTGCTATGGCAAGTACATTCAGTACTATGTTGAATATAAGTGATAAGAGTGGGCAATCTTGTCTTAGAGGGAAATTTTTTGGTTATGCTCTGTTGAGAATAATGCTTGCTGTGGGCTTGTGGTAGATGGCTTTGACTATATTGAGGAAAGTTCATTTGACTCCCATTTTGCTGAGAGATTTTTGGCAATGCCAACAGGTCCAGCCTTTTGGGAAAAGAATATGGACATTCTTCCAAAACTAGAAATTGAGCTCCCATATGACCCAGTAACACCACTTCTGGAAATATATCTTGGAGATGCAAAAAAATACAGTAGAAATGACATCTGCACTTGTATGTTTGTTGCAGCACTGTTTACAATAGCCAGAATCTGGAAAAAACCTGAGTGCACGAGAACTGATGACTGGTTAAAGAAACTTTGGTACATCTACACAATGGAATTTTATTCAGCTCTTAGAAAAGATGAAATCATGAAATTTGCATATAAGTGGATGGACATAGAGATTATTATGCTAAGTAAAATAAGTCACAAATAGAGGGACAGACATAGTGACTGCACTAATTTGTGGAATATAAAGTAACATAATAGGAGACTAACACCTAAAGGTCCAGGAGGATTGCACCATGGCTTGGAAGAGGAATCACATGCTGGGGGAAAGGGCAGATAGGATAGAGAAGGGGCCACTAGGTAAATGATGGTTGGAGGGATAGCTCGGGATGGGAGATGCATGCTGGAAGTAGACTACGGACCAAACATGATGGCCTCTTAGTACCTGTATTGCTAACCATAGCACACAAAAGAAGAGAGAGAGAGTAAGAGGGAATGTGCCTGACACAGATGTAGGGGATGGGAAGGGGTGGGGTTGGTGGGATACTGGGAACATTGGTGGTGGAGAATGGGCACTGGTGAAGGGATGGGTGCTTGATCACTGTATGACTGAAATGTAATCACAAACGTTTGTAAGTCTGTAACTGTATCTCACAGTGATTCAATGATTCAATAAAAAATAAATAAATATAAAGAACTCTGGGGCAAGTAGTCACATCAATAATATACATGTCATTGAGAAATCAGAAAAATATTTTTGTTTTTGTACCTAATTTATTATGATTTGACTGTTCCATGTTGCAGCTCATATAAAAGAATAATTACAAGTTTGAGAAAGGAAAATATAATTTGACTCTGGGGGCATAGTAAAAGGAAGCATTGGTGCTTGTAGGAGGTGAGATGTGTAACAAAGTTTTGGCTTTGGAAAAATAATCCTGCTGTTTTAGCAGCTTCAGAATTATTCTTCACTCTTTGTAAGGTTTAATGTGCTTAGTTTGGCAATACTCAAAAATACTTTTATTTAAGCAGTGTATTAAATCTTATCTTGATTCCAGACCATATTTGCTTTGTCCCTTCTTTTCCCTTCTTGTTTTAAAGAGTAGGTGACCCCACTGAGTAAACTGGGCAATACTGGATTGTCATTTATATTCATCAAGATAACAGAGGAGTAGAAGGACAGAGGGTAAAGAAATGGGGCACTGTGGCCAATTCATTCCTACTGTACTTGGTTGTACTAGTCTTGCCAAATAACAAGTCCATTTTGGTAAAGGCTAGTGTAAGGATGCTGTGTTGGACCCTTTTAGCACCAAAGGATTTAGTTTAACTGAAAAGTGGTTGGATTAAAAGAACTAGTGGATGACTAAAATGATCTGTCTAATTAAGATTAGACCCCTTTTTCAGGGGTCTGAAAAAAGTTACATTAACTGACTGATTGTTACAAGGTGTAAAGACAAACCCTCTCACCCTAAATGGGATAATTCTTAAGGGTCATTCAGAATTCAGAGGTCCCTAAAGGATAGGCCTTGTTATACTTGTCCCTAAAGGGTAAGCCTTATTATATCTTGTTATAATTGCAATACTAATCATCTTCCTCTGCCCAAAACTGCTTTTCCATTTTACTTTCATAAGTGTTGATAATGAGAGTATTTTCAATTTTTCATAGGTGTGGGATGTGGGTGGGATTGGGTCATACACAGCAGTGCTCAGGACTTACTCTTAGCTCTGTGCTCAGGGATCACTCCTGTGGTGCATAGAAGACCATATGTAGTGCTATAATTGAATGAGCGTTGTCAGCATGCAAGGAAAGCACTTTAATCCATGTACTATCTCTGTACTCTCCTCTCCATCTTAGAATCTACTCTCAGGGGTATCAATTTATGACTATTAGACTACTCTCATCATTGGTTAGGCAGAAGATAAAAAACTACAATTATTTGTTAGAATATTATATACTTGAAACAATCAATTTTTTAACTTTATAATTCACAGTAATTCAATAAATAAAATTTTAAAAAAATCACTGTATCACTGTCCTCCCATTGCTCGTTGGGCAGCAGTAACATCTCCATTGTGAGGCTTGTTACTGTTTTTGGCATATTGAGTTTGCCATGGGTAGCTTGCCAGGCTCTACCGTACAGGCAAGATACTCTCAGTAGCTTGCCAGGCTCTCTGAGAGGGGCAGAGGAATCGAGCCTGGGTCAACCACTTGCCAGGCAAAAGCCCTACCTGCTGTGCTATCGCTCCAGCCCTCGCCAAAGTCATTTTACAGGGGTAAAAAGGCCAAGATTTAAAAGGCCAAAATTTTGTTCGATGTACAAACAAAAGTGAAAATTGTTGCGTGAACAATTCTTTTGCTCTGAAAATGAAGAATAAGAAACAGGAAATCTATCAATTTTTAAAAGCTGGTAATGAAGATATGAGTGAAATAGAGTAGAGAACATTTTTGTTCTTTGTTGTGTCTTCCAACAGAGGTCTTCACACTTAGTTGCTGCTCATGAATCTGTATTACTGTCTCAAAGCAGTATCAGCTCTGCTTCTGACAATGGTCTCTAGCGAGCACCCAAATGGCAGTTACCCAAATTACTGATATTGACAAATAGACTTCATATGGATATTGATGTTTATATCATGTGATTGATTGCAATTTTCAGAAAATTTTTCATAACTATTTAATACGTGCTGCTAATTCTCTGAAAATATTCTAAAGAGCTAAATTGGTATTTCCCAGAGGTATTTCAATATTTTTCACATTGACTTGTATTGGCATTTACCTTTTAAGAATTTTAGATTGGTAAAAGAAAGGCTCAAATAGACCCATGTAAATTCTTTTGTTATCTCCTTTTCATTCATAGAAACACAGAATAACAGGTTAGAAGAACCCCCACACATGACTCAGAGCAATTTTTAAAGCTTTTAAAGTCCTTTTTCAAATGAAATTTTCATGGAAACCCATTAAATGATATTAGAAAAGACAGTGGAATTAGTATTGGGTGGTAGTGTAGTTAAAGTAGAAGTTCATCCTCATCCCATTGATCAGTGAACTTCTCGAATGGTCTCAGTAACGTCTCCATTCTTCCTAGCCCTGAGATTTTAGAAGCCTCTCTTTACTTGTCCTTTCTAATGGAGCCTCATTTGAGGCTATTTCAGGGTCAGTGGAATGAGACCCATCATTGTTACTGGTTTTGGCATATGAATACACCACAGCGAGTTTGTGAGGCTCTCCCATGTGGGCAGGAAACTCTAAGTAGCTTGCCAGGTTCTCCCAGAGGGAGAACTAGGCTACAAGATTTTGCGTGGCTGCAAAGCAGCTGCACGCTTGCGGGAGCTTGGTTTTATAGTCTCTGGATATTGGCCCTTGGTGGGATTACATGGCATCGGGGGCAGTCCCTGGGTGTGACTTCCTAGCTACTGGAAAATTGAGAATCTGGGCTGAAGAGGCCCAGTCCCGATCCGAGCAGGCTTGGAGGTCTCAGCCCCAGGTCCCACACATCTGGGTTCCTCTGCTGGTTCTTTCATGAGTAAGGCTCGTCGGAATGTGTGGGGAGGGGCCTTGAGCATGGCTGTGGCTAGGCTCCGGAGGTCTTCAGCCTCGAGAGCTCTGCTGGGGCAGGGAGTGAAACTGAAGCACACCCCCTCCAAGGGACCCGGGGAAGACAGCCAGGTGCGGGTGCAAGAGACTATTGTAGAAGTTACAATATAGTAATCATTTCATTTTAATTACATTTGCATGTATGTAGAATATTTAATATCTCCAATGTGCTTAACAATACCACTGTTGCCTTCATGTTATTATCCACAATGTTATTAAGAATATTATGAAAGTATTGCCTTCATGTTTTACATTAGATTTATTAATCTTTCACAACTAAAATTTTACTCTTCACCAACTACTACATATTGCCTCCTCTTCCATAAAGATACTTAATTGGGGTTGAGAAAATGCAACTTCACTTATACTTGGTTGCAAGAGCTGGCCCTGAAAGCAAGTATCACTACTGAATACCTCTCATTTCAGAATGCCTTTGGTGAACTGTTTAATCTCTTTGTATGCCCTCTTACCTTCTCTCTTCTTTTAGTGAAGCTACATTATTTTTACTGCAGAAAATTTACCTAGATATATGTTAGAGGAGAGTAAGAAAGATACATTTTCTTTTTTTTTCTTTTTGGGTCAGACTGGCAATGCATAGGGATCACTCCTGCCTCTGCACTCAGGAATTACCCCTGGCGGTGCTCAGGGGACCCTATGGGATGCTGGGAATTGAACCTGGGTCGGCCGTGTGCAAGGCAAAAGTCCTACCCGCTGTGCTATCACTCTAGCCCCTAGAAAGATACATTTTCAAGAAAGAACAAGGACTCCTTCAGAGTGGAATGAGTGGGAAAAGCAGAGAACAGCTTTTGAGAGAGGATCATATACAATTTCTCCAAATTATCTTAACTTGGAGAACTCTGAATACATATAAATTTGATATTAACTTGTTCTCACAGAGAAAACCTTGCACTATTGATGGTCCTTTCAAATTCTTATCAAGACCTCTAGTGTCTTCTACAGATTCTCCTTTTCTGAAGAGGTCTATGCTTTTCTAGATGGTGCCTCAGTTTCTGTGTCTTACTGATGTCTGTGTTTCTACATATCCAATTAGATCAGGATTTCCACCTTAAAGGAATGTATTTGTCATGACTTTGGACTACTTTAGAGATAGGCAATTTCTTCTAAATCTTATTATTTCCCAAAGACTCATTATCAGGACCTCACTTTCTACTTGCCTGAAATATTACCTTCTAGAAATTTCATCCCCCTTACCCCGCCCAGCTTTTTTGATTTTTTTTTAGACACCCAGAATTTCTCAGGTTTACTCCTGGTTCTGATCTCAGGGATCACTCCTACTGGGCTCAGGGGAATATGTGCAAGGCAAACATGCACACTACCTACTGCACTCTAGCTCCTCATACCTTCAAAACTTTAAGTGGTAAAAGGTTGAAAATTAGTCTTCAATAACTATTTTCTGTTGATAAAGGTCATGGACCTGTTTATGTATGTATGTGAAGTTTTATGCTAACTTATTAATGGGGCCCAGTGAATTTATCCCTATTCCCTCTATCTCATGTTTTTGGGCTACATCTGGCTGTATTCAGGCTTTTCCCCTGGCTCTACACTCAGGGGTCACTCCATGCAGGCTTGAGGGATCATATATAATGCCAAGATAGAACATAGGTAGGCTGTGTGCAAGGTAAATACTTCCTCACTATACTATCACTCTAGTCATCACCTTCTCTCTTTGATGTTACACAAGAAGCTGATGTTCCCTGTCCACTCAGTACCTGAGCGAGACCTATTTCTACTACCTACAGACTTTTCTTTACTCTTTTTGCATATCAAAACTTCCTTATCCACATCTCTGTGAGAGATGGGACATCTGCATTTTTAGAAGTGCAGCAGTCCCACTGGCAGTGAAACTCGAACTGTGACCTCAGGATTTATGCCAATGTGTGACCCTTTCCCCCCATTTACACTGCCAATGGGGTCGTGGCTCACAGGGCCACCAGTTAATTTTCCATTCCATAGTGGACCTATCCATATCTTGACCTCTTATACTAAACTCTTATGAGGGCAACTTGGCTACCCCAACCACATTAGGTCAATATTCATTAGCTTGTTCCAATCAAAATATCCCCCAAAGTCACAAGAATAACGGTGAACATGAGTCAATACAACCCCAATCTAAAAGTAACAGTAAATTCAGGCCAAAGAACAAATTCCATGAACCAGCACAAGATGCCCCAAACAAGTCACAAGGAAGTGCCAAAGAGGAAGGTAATATACATGGAGGAGACAGAGGAGGCCACCATTTACCGAGCTCCCCTAGACTCTTCCTGGGTAGTGAGAGGCAGACACTGATAGTTAACTGGAAGGACCCACCTCCAGACTACCACGACATCATGGGGACACAGTGCATATCCCTACCATGGGGAGTGGGTGAAGAGCCCTGAAGCCACAACAAGAAATACCCGCATGCATAATCTCTCCGATAAAGAATTCAGAAATGAAATGGGGAGGATGTTTCATGAGCTTAAAGAAACGGTAGAGTGGAATTCAATGAAAATTGGAGGATATGAAAGAAACAGTGGAATGGACAGGTAATAAAATACAGGAGAAAATGAGAACAGGAATAAGAAAACTAAAATAGAAGTGTCATTTATAAAAACTTCAGTAGATGAAATGAAAAACTCAATGGGTTCCCTTAACAGTAGAATGACAACAGCTGAAGACAATAGGTGAGCTGCAAGATGAGCTGCAGAAAGCACTCAGGCAACATCAGAAGATGGGGCGAGCAAGAGAACTTTAAGATGAGAACTTTAAGATGAACTCAAGAGGAACAACATAAGAATCATCAGAGTCCCAGAAGAAGAGGTAGCAACCCTAACAAAGTAGTAACTGTCATCCCATTGCTCATCGATTTTTTCTTGAGCGGGCACCAGTAACGTCTTCATTGTAAGACAACAAAGTAGTAACATTTAAAAATATTGCTGAAAGTTTTCAGAGCTGGGGAATGCAGGCATCAAGATCCAAGAAGCTTGAAGAGTACCAGTTAAAAGAGACACTTATAAAAAGACTACAAGACATACCCTAATCAGAATGAGGATTATCACAATAGTGCAAGCAGCAAGATTAAAGAAGGAAACTACATATGAAGGAGTAACCCTTAGATTTACAGGGAACTTATCAGAAGAAACTCTCTGGGCCTAAAGATAGTGGCAGAATATAGTGAAACAATTCAATGAAATGAATGCCTCACCAAGAATACTTTACCTGTCTAGAGTCTCACTCAAATTTGAAGGAACGATACACAAATTCATGGATAAACAATAGATCAGAAACTTCATAGACTCAAAACCAACTTTTAAGGAACTGAAGAGGCTACTGTAAGACAAGATAAACCAACCCCATAAACATAACAAACTTGTACAGAAAGACAGCACAAAGCCCTATGACAATAATCTCTCTCAATGTCAGTTGTCTAAATGCACCAATTAGGAGACACGGGGAGGCAAAATGGTTTTAAAAACTGAACCCAACATTCTGCTGCCTAAAAGGCATTTGAACAGTGAGAGCAAACAAAGATTCAAAGTCAAAAAGTAGAAAATAATTCTTTAAACAAATAACTACTTTAAAAAGCCAGGGTGACCATGTTAGTATCCAGCAACAAGATTTCAGGTTGAAAAAGATAAAAAGGAACAGTGAAGCTATTTCTTGATAATCAAGGGATGTATACATCAGGAAGAAATTACACTTTTAAAAGTATAAGCACCAAATGAAGGTACAGCAAAATACATAAAACAACTGCTAATAGACTTCAAGGAGGACATTAGTAGCAACACAATAGTAGCTGGAAATTTCAACATTGCTGTATCACATCTTGAAAAATCAAGACTAAAACTCAAAAAGGATATACTGATCTGAGGAAAAAATGGAAGTGAGTAGTAGATATATACAGGGCTTTCATAGTTGCCTCCTCTCCTTCCCCAAAGCAGAATACACATTCTTCTCCAATGCACATAGACCATTTTCTAAGATAGAACATATGCTAGGCCGCAAAACCTACTTCTATAAAATTAAGAAGATAGAAGTGGTACAACTATCTTTTCAGACCATGATGCGCTGAAAAGTAGAAGTCAATCACATACATAAATGAAGAATGGATTTAAACATCTGGAAATTAAATAGCTCACTGCTGACTGAAACAGTGTTGGAGAGGCAATCAAAGAAGAAATCAAAAGATTTCTGGAAACAAATGAGAATGAGGACACGAACTACCAGAATTTGTCGGACAACTAAAGCAGTTTTAAGAGGAAAGTTTATAGCTTTGCAAGCATTCATCAGGAAGGAATAAAAGGCCCACATAAATAACTTAACGTCAAAGCTTAAAATCTTAGAAAATGACCAACAAAAGGAGCCAAAACCAGACAGGAGGAAGGAAAAAATAAAACTTAGAGCAGAAATAAATGAGTTGGAATTCCCCCAAAAAAACAATCCAAAAGATCGATGAAACCAAGAGATGGTTCTTTGAAAAAATAAGGAAGATCGATAAACCACTAGCAATACTCACAAAGAGAGTGAGCACTAATAAACTGAATCAGAAATCCGGTTAAAAACTGAATTAAAAAGGGGGACATCACTATAGAAGTCATAGAAATTCAAAATATCATCAGAGATTACTTTGAGTGTCTGTAGGGCATGAAAGAAGTGAATCGAGAAGAAATAGACAGATTCCTGGATTTCTATAACCTCCCTAAGCTGAACCAAAAAAAACTTGGAATACCTGTACAGACTTATCACTATTGGGTTTATTAAAACAGTAATCAAAATTCTTCCCCCAAAAGCCCAGGTCCAGATGGACTCATTAATGAATTCTTCCAAATATCTAAAGAGGATCTATTGTGAGTCTTTTTCAAGCTTTTCCAGGAAATTGAAGAAACAGCAACACTCCCAAACAGATTCTGTGAGGCACATATCACCCTGATACAAAAAGCTGACAGAGACAACACAAAGAAAGAAAATTACATCTAGTATCACTGATGAACATAGATACAAAGATCCTCAACAAAATCCTAGCAAATGGAATCCACCAACTCAACAAAAAAATCATACACCATGACCAAATAGGATTCATCTTGGGGATGCAAGGGTGGTTTAACATTTGCAATTCAATCAAGATAATTCATCATATAAATAAATGAAAAAAATAAAACTATATGATCAAAACTATCAATAAAATGGGAGTTGATCATCCATTCATGATCAAAACTATCAATAAAATAAAATTGTATTTCTTTCAATTCTGTTCTATATACATATATCACAATTAATTTTAATGAAATGGACAGTGCTTTTTGTGAGTTGCCTTTTAAAAATCCCTACCATTAAATATCAAATATTGTCTTTTTTTTGCCTTTTGGGTCACACCCGGCGATGCACAGGGGTTACTCCTGGCTCTGCACTCAGGAATGACTCCTGGTGGTGCTAAGGGGACCATATGAGATGCTAGGACTCGAACAGGGTTGGCCACATGCAAGGCAAACACCCTACCCGCTGTGCTATCACTCCAGCCCCTCAAACATTGTCTTGTGTTATAAAATATTTCAAACATTATTGTAATGGATACATAGAATTTCTTCCTTTAGAATACTTTGATTAATAATCCATTTCCCACATGAAGTATTTAAACTGCTCTTAATTTTTCCATTTTATGAATAATGCCATAAGGATAATATTAATATAACATCTCTAATGTCTAATTAATTCTATAGTACATAAGTATCCTGTATCACTGTCTTCCCATTGCTCATCGATTTGCTCGAGGGGACACCAGTAATGTCTCCATTGTGAAACTTGTTGTTACTGTTTTTGGCATATAGAATATGCCACGGGGAGCTTGCCAGGCTCTGCCATGTGGGTGGGATTCTCTTGGTAGCTTGCTGGGATCTCCAAGAAGGACGGAAGAATCGAACCCAAGTTGGCTGCATGCAAGTCAAACTCCCTACCTGCTGTGCTATCGCTCCGGTCCATATCTGCACATATAAATATGTCATTATATATTAGATATAATATAAATTATATATTATCTATAGCTATATCTATCAATAACATGTAATTTAGTATATATACATGGCGTATCTTATCTGAAGAGAGAGACACACAAAGATACATATTATACCAAACATTTATTGAAATTCTTAAGATTTTTTATGTATATTGAAAAATTGCTCTCCAGAAAGATTATAACTTTATATTTCTAGAAGGAGAGTATGACAATATTTGACTCTACCCTCTTGCTAGTATTGAATATTTTTGGCTATTCAATAGTGAAGTATAAAAAGAATATAAAAAGATAATTGAGCTCCCATTCAACCCAGCAATACCACTTCTGGGAATATACCCTGGAGATGCAAAAATCTATAGTAGAAATGACATATGCACTCCTATGTTCATTGCAGCACTGTTTATAATAGCCAGAATATATAAAAAACCCGAGTGCGTGAGAACAGATGACTGGTTAAAGAAACTTTGGTACATCTATACAATGGAATACTATGCAGCTGTTAGGAAGGATGAGGTCATGAAATTGGCATATACGGATCAACATGGAGATTATCATGTTAAATGAAATGAGTAAGAGAGAGAGGGACAGACATAAGATTGCACTCATTTGTGGAATATAAAGTAGCAGAATGGGAGATTTACACCAAATAATAGTAGAGATGAATACCAGGAGGATTGCTCTATGGCTTGGAAGCTGGTCTCTCATGCTGAGGGAGAGGGCAGCTCAGATAGACAAGTATGAGGTGCTTGGAGGGCCTGTTCAGGATGGGAAATGCATGCTGAAAGTAGACTACAGACCGAACATAATGGCCACTCAATACCTCTATCGCAAACCACAAAACACATAAGGAGAGAGAGCAAAAGAGAATGCCCTGCCACAGAGGCAGGGTTGGAGTGGTGATGGGGTGGGATGGGGGGACAGATACTTGGATAATTGGTTGTGGAGAATGGGCACTGGTGAAGGGATAAGTACTCTATCATCCTATCATCGTATGACTGAAATGTAAGCTCGAAAGTTTGTAAGTCTGTAACTGTACCTCACGGTGATTCATTAAAAAATAAAAATAAATAAAATAAAATGAAGTCTCTTTTCTTTTGTTCTAGAGCTCACTTGGGCTTTAAATTCAAGCCCTGTGAGAATCACCCTTTTCATTTTTTACAAACCCTTTGGTGCCCACAAAATTTCAGATAAATATATCTTGTATATTTGGCAAACAAAGTGAGTAGGGAAATGTGAAGGTTCTGAGACAGAAGTGTAGAAAAGAAGTGGTAGTTAGAGGAAGGATATGATGAGTCCAGTTAGGGTATTTCTTGTTATATTATGCCCATATATGATAACTCTGATGTTCAAAATATGAACTCAGATGCAATGCTTCAGTATTTGATCATTCATATTGCAAAATGTATTGTTTTCTTTTTTTCATAGTTTATAGACCAGTTGGGACAGCTAGTTGTCCTTGGGAGATTATGTAATGCTGGATATCAAAGTCACAGCTCCGTATATTCTAGGCATATGCTCTACAACTTGTGTCATGTCCCAGACCCTAAGTGCATTTTTGTTTTAAAATTATTCATGAAAAGATTCACATAGCACATTTGAATACATATTTTGTTGTTTGCCTTAACTGAATTTAAACACATTTAATTCCCATCAAATTGATAAAGGGATTGTGCAAATTTGGGATGATAATACAAAACTTCTTCTGTGTTTGAGGAACTTAAGATAGGAAGATGAAGAAACTCTGTTTGCATATGGATGTCAGTCTGTGGGATTTTATGGAACAGGATTAAAACAAATATCACCCACGCCCAGCCCAATTTACCCATGGCAAATTAAGATTTCCCTGAGGTCTTCGTTCTTCATAACAGTGTTTATTTAACTTTCCCTTTAATTAAGTACTGACCCTCTGCAAATCATCTCTTCCTTGCAAATGCCTTATTAGATGAAACCCAAGCTAATTTATGGAGTCTGTGAACAGAAGGTTCTTCAGTTCTGTGTCCCCTTTTTCCTAGCTCGATACAATTTTTTTTCTCACTCAAAATGGAGCTCTTTACTCACACTACACTGTTTATGACTGATTAAAGTTCAATTTTGAAATTCTCCAGGAAGGATTTATGCTTTAAGTTATAATTAAAGTCTTAAAAGTAAAGAGGGAAATGCTAATGGGGAAGTTCTATACAACAGAAAGTGGGAATGTATTGTTCACAACTTGAGGTATTTATTCAAATATTTTTTCATCATACCCAAACCACTGGAGCGATAGCACAGTGCATAGGGCGTTTGCCTTGCATGCGGCTGACCTGGGTTAGATTCCTCTCTCCCTCTCAGAGAGCCTGGCAAGCTACTGAGAGTTTCCTGCCCGCACATCATAGCCTGGCAAGCTCCTCGTGGCACATTCAATATGCCAAAAACAGTAACAATAAGTCTCACAATGGAGTCGTTACTGGTGCCCGCTCAAGCAAATCGATGAACAATGGGATGACAGTGCTACAGTGCTACCCAAATATCACAGCTGAGGAAGTAACTACTGGTCAATTTTATAGTTGGCTATGAGGCTGGCAGTGCATGTTATCATGTAGCTCCATTCTTCTCACCGTAAAGTTGGAAAATATGCCCCAATAGATATGTCAGTTTTATTGAGTAAAAGTAAACTTGCTTTGCATTGTCAGCTGAAGAGAAATTTAGAAGACCATCTCTAGAAGATTTCCCTAATGTCTGCAAACTAGGCAAGGCTTCTGAACCTCAGACATACAAGATATGACATAAAAAAGTAGAACAAGTGAAAGCAACTGAATTTTGGATTAGAAGGGGTACTAAGATTCTTTGCATAATCCCTTCTTGTTTCAGTTACATATCTAAATAATTGTCCTGAGATAATTGTCCTGAGATAAATAGTGCAATGCAAACTCAGAGAAATTATGAAGAGTTATGTCAAAGTTGTTTTGTGGATTGGTGTACATTTAATAGATGCCATGTGATGATTTATCATGCCCATTAGTAGGATTTCTTACATATCATAGATTTTGATACCTTTGAAATAAGTAGTTTCCAGCACTAGTTATGTAGCTGAGTCTCCTGTCCAAGAAAATCTTGAACGGTTTAAGTATTAGCAGGCATTGCATGGGTACTTGGGAGGGACCTGAGTATAGATCTCAACCAAAGAATATAGTTGGCAAGGGTTTGTCAATGATACTGTCCATACCTTTGGTTTGATTCTCTTTATACTACAGATGAATGAAACCAATTGATAATAAATCCTGGGAACTGGATTACAGAACTGAGAATAACAGGTTGTTGGAGAAGTGTTGGGGGAAGGAATATTGCACAAGAGGTGACAAAAAGACAGGGGTGAAGGGTCATGGACACTTTGGTGGTAATGGTTGCAGTAACTTAGTATGCTGTTGTAACTCTCTTAACTAAACTGTAAAAACTGGATTTAGTTTCCAGTGATGGTTAAATAGTTATAGAGAGAAATATTCACACATCATTAAAATGGAGCTCCACTTTATAGGTTGGATAAAGAAGTGCTACCAATCAGTCCATTATATCTTTGTAAGTCTAATTGATTTCAAATAGAACCCAGTGGCTGAAAATAACCCTGGCATCTCCATCCAGTTTATAGTAAATTTTCAATGGGTTTCCAGAAGTGGGTATAATTTTTTATTTTTATTGAGTACCCACATCCTGAGCTTCCCTTTGTATGCAGTAGTTCTTATTGTGGTCTAACGCAATTAGACCTAAGTTGGACTTGTAAGACAATATGTGTCTGTGTTCCCTCTAAAAAGAACTTTTAATCAGGAAAGTGACATATCTAGAATTATTCTTTAGTATTCTCAATTTTGAGTTAGCTAAGACAAACCAAATCTCTGAAGTTTTTTATCTTTGTGGGTAAGAGCTGAATGATAGCTACCAGCAAAAAGTAAATGAAATACAAAGTAGGTGTGCATTTATGTCAAAGGTGAAAGGGGCCTGGTTATAACTGAAAAGGACTGAGACTTTTTTATTCAGCATTCTGCCATGTGGAGTGCTGAGGTTTCTTCTGCCTCTTCTGCTTCTGCTTCTCCTCCTCCTCCTCCTCCTCCTCCTATTCCTCCTCCTCCTCCTCCTCCTCCTCCTCCTTCTCCTCTCTTCTGCTTCTACTTATTCTTCTTTTTGTTTTTTGGGTCACACCCGTTGATGCTCAGGGGTTACTCATGGATATGCACTCAGAAACTACTTCTGGTGGTACTCAGAGGACCATATGGGATGCCGGAGATAGAACCAAGGCCAGCCACATACAAGGCAAATACCCTACCCACTGTATTATCACTCAAGCCCCAGCTGAGGCTTCTTGATCCTGATACTATTGGAAGTCTACCAAAGATAATATTCAGGGCAAGTTTCTGCCTAATATATACAGATGGCCTACAGTTAAAGTTCTGAGGGCAGTGGAGAACACACTTTTCTTTGAAGAAAATTTCCTTTGACTTAATACTGTGGTCTTTAAACTGCTTGATGTACACCCAAAGCGGTATGTGCAAAACTCACAAGGCAAATAAGAATCTTCATGTATACAATCCCCCCACAGACACCTTGAAAATGGAACAGACATTTTCAAATAACACCATGATCAGTTCATTTTGATTATTTTTCTTCAAATTTTTCCAATAGGTTATGAAAGTAGATTTAATGATATGGAGGGGCTATAGGCTAATATTTCACCTTGTGCAGGCTTTGGACTTCGGGAAGAATTGTTGAATTTTGTCTGAACTGTGAAGAAGTCAGGTTGTCTTAGGTGGTTAGAATTCTTCTAAGTGGTTAAATATTCTCAAATATGAGAGTCAGAATTTAACAATCATTCCAAACTTTTCACTGAACAATTAAGAAACTAATGTTCAAAGATAAAAATAAATCATGGTTTACCTAGTAATAAATTAGAACCTTACTATGAACACAACCCATTTGCTGTTTCAACTTTCTATGTGTATTTCAAATGTTATGTCTTATGTTATGGTGAAGACACCATAGTTGAATAAAATTTGTATTTTATTTGTAGTTGAATAAAATTTAAAATTCCATAGGAAAATAATGACAGATATCATTTGCATCTTTGTCTGTAACTTCTCTCACTTTTGTAAGGACTCTGATCCTTTTTCTTTATATGTAGGTACTAGAAGAAATAATTCTGTGCATTAGAGCACACCTTTCTACTTACTCCTAGTTGGAATTCCCAGTTGGTAATGAGACACATTCTAATCTACACAGCCTTTGAATCTCATGGATGGGCTCATTATGCATAATCACAGAATTCTCTGGATGCCACCACATCCATAATCTCACTCCCATTCTGTAAACCTCTCATCACTAATACTTAGCTTAAGACACATATCATCAAACAGCCTCACTGAGATTCTGGAGAATGAAGACTCAAAGCTCTCATGTCTGTTCTCTCTTGGCATTTTTATCCCTTGGATATTAAATTGACTGCCTTTCCTTTCACTGTGAAGTTTGGGTTAGGAATATATAAACCGACACTTCAGAAATGCCTATTTTAAGCTGGAGATTATACAAATTATGTAAATGCTAAGTATTTATAAAAATTATTATTTTAAATTTTACCAACAATCCCGAGGATAGATAGGTATCCCCAATTAACAGATGATAAAACTGAACCTTAGGGAGATATATTATGAATACAGGCACCCAAGTAGTCAATTTTGGAGCTAGAATCTATTGTCAGGACTGACTTCCAATCTCACATTCTTATTTTCTCTCACTAGTTGAAATTATTCTGATAAATTATCCAGGAATTATGGAATTACATTTTTCTATGTGTTTCTCCATGACGAAAACGGCTCTTAAACACATTCTTGTACAACTACGTGAAGACACCCCAGGAGTTTCCAGGTGGCTAAGAAACATGCTGTGCAATCAACCATAAGTGCTCACTTAGCAGAAACACAGTCAGGGTTGTCTGGATAATGGCATATCTTTTATCAGTTAATCACCACCTTTGGGGTTTAGCTGGAGTTACTAGACTGGGCGTGTTTTTTTTAATCATTGTGTCTTTGTGTCTCAAACTATCTCAGATGCCCCCTGTCTTCAAAGCAACTGTTTCACACTCTCCCCTGCCCCACACTTTACTATTTCTGTCAGATTTCCAATCATATCTGAACATTATCTATTATTGCTCCATTACCTTAAATAAACATTAAATCAAATTAATTGATTCTTTTTGTGTGTTTTTCCTATCTTTACATTTTTACAACTACCAGTGTTTTGGATTTTGTTGGTATTTGCTTGTGATACTTCAACATTTCTCTCAATTGAAGTTGCTCACCAACGCCAGCTTTTACTTTCTCACTCTTTAAAATCTTTCCTTTGGATATACAATATAATTAAGAGGATGTATAATATTCTATCTTGTTTGCAATCTATGGTTTACCTTTTAGAATGTCTTGAGGGGCTTATTAAACTGGGAGAATTTTTGATTGTTACTTTCTCCTTTGTGGATGCAGCTTATTCACTACTCTACTTTGAGAGACTCCATAAGGATTATATAAATAAGTTCAGTCAGAGTTTGGGTGATGGGTCAAGAATATTATTTTCCTATAATAGACAAATAGATAATTAGACTTGAGAAAAGAAAATATAATCTTAAAATCTGAAAAGGGACAGATAAAGAGCTTTCTTACTACATCAAATTAAAGAGTTTCTGCAAGGCAAAGGAACATGGGCTAAAACTAAAAGCTAACTAAATGGGAATTAATATTCAATTCAATACATCAGATAAAGGGTTGATACCCAGGATATATAGAATAACTCACAAAGAGGGGCTGAAGCGATAGCACAGCCAGTAGGCCATTTGCCTTGCATGCAGCTGACCCAGGTTCAAATCCCAGCATCCCATATGGTCCCCTAAGCACTGCCAGGAGTAATTCCTGAACGCACAGCCAGGAGAAACCCCTTTGCACGGCCAGGTGTGACCCAAAAAGGAAGAAAACCTCACAAACAGCAACAAAAAAATTCAAAAAAATTAAAAATTGGGAAATGGGGAGAGGAAATGAATGGGAACTTTTCAGAGGAAGACAGGTGGAAGACCAATAGGCACATGAAAATATGTTCAGCATCACTTATTAGGAAAATACAAAGCAAGACAACAGTGAGATATCATCTTACACTACTGAGTATTGCTTATATCAAAAATAGTAGGAACGATATGTGCTGGCAGGGATATGGTGAAATAGGAGCTCTCATCCACTGCTGGCAGGAATATCATCTGATTCAACCCCTATGGAAAACAGCATGGAAAGCCCTCAGTAAACTTAGAATTGAGCTGTCATATAACTCAGGGATTACGCTTTTGATATCTACCACCAGGACTTAAAAAAATTCATTCAAAAGGATACATGTACACCATTATTACATTGCTGTACTCAGTACAATAGCTAAGATATGGAATCAACCTAGGTGTACAATGACAGATGAATGGAAGATGAAAATGTGGAATATACATGTATATATACATATATATGTATATATACATGTATATATACATATATGTCTCATATATACATATATACCTGTCTCATATATATACATATATATATGAGACAGCTACCTGTCTCATATATATATATGTATATATATATGAGACAGGTAGCTTGCCAGGCTGTGCCGTGCGAGCATGATAATCTTGTTAACTTGCTGGGCTCTCTGAGAGGAACAGAGTAACCGAACCCGGGTTGGCCGCATGCAAGGCAAACACCCTACCGGCTGTGTTATCCCGTGGCGTATCCGATATGCCAAAAAACAGTAACAACAAGTCTCACAATGGAGACGTTACTGGTGCCTGCTTGAGCAAATTGATGAACAAAGGGACAATAGTGCGACAGTGCGATATATATATATGTATGTATATATATATACACGTGTATATATATTATATATATCTCACTATCACTATCATCCTGTTGGTCCTTGATTTGCTCGAGATGGCCCCAGTAATGTCTCTGTTCGTCCTAGCCCTGAGATTTTAGCAGCCTCTCTTTACTCATCCTTTCCAATGGTGCCACATTAGAAGCCTTTCAGGGTAAGGAGAATGAGACTCATCATTGTTACTGTATTTGGCTTATGAATATGCCACGGGGAGCTTGCCAGGCTCTCCCGTGCTGACAGGAAAACTCTCAGTAGCTTGTCACATTCTCATATACACACAAACACACAATCACAATGGACTATTATGGAGCTTCAAGAAACAATAAAAATATGCAGTTTGCTGCAACATGGTTGGAACTAGAAGATATCAAAGTAAGCCAGAAGAAGAAAGATAAGCACAGGATGATCTCACTTATCTGTGGTATATAGAATAACTGGATGAGGAACTGTAAATTGTAAAGGGAGGATTCTCAGATCACCCTTTATTCCAGAACTTAGGGAGGAGAAAGACAGAGAAGGAATGAAATCAATGGGAGAAGGAAGAAGATGAGAAAGGAAAGTAATATGGAGCAGGGTTCAGGGCTTTAGTAACACTGATGATGTGGGAGAGTGGCATAGTTATATACCAAAGCACAGACGCAACAACACTGAAACATGAAATTGAAGCTGCAACCACCAAACTTTGTAATGTGCTTGTCAAAGTGGCAGGTGGGGTAGGAGGTGGAGAGGATGGAGTAGGGAGACACTGGGAGTGGAACTGGTTTTGAAATATTATATGCCTAAAACTCAACTATCAGTAATTTTGTAAATCATGATTCTTTCTTAAATTTTAAAAAATTAAAGCAAACAGCTTTCTAAAATGTTTTGATCACTTATCCTTATTGCTTCTAATTGGTGCTTAGAATGACACTTTGGCTAGAACTCTGTACAAAAACCAAAGAGAAAATAGCCAAATACCACCATTAGAACCAGCTTTCCTGGCATCAGTGGCACAAATTATGAAGGAGGTTGGCTGGCAAAAATTAAGTGAAAGGATAGACCTGTGGACTAGAAGGTATCTAACTGGCCTTTTATGTTATCAAAAAGTCTTGGCCTGTACTTCATTTAACAAGATTATGTACCCAGCTGAGCTAACTAGTTGTGAAACAACCACCATATAACTATGATTAAGTGCTTCAGTAAACTAGAATCTGGGTGTGATACAGAAGGAGATCCCTGAATCACTTAGAGTTAAGATGCTAATTCTAGTAATAGACTGCTGGGAAACTGCACTGATTAGGAATTTATGTGAATAAAATGAACCTAATTAGGAGCCACGTAGCTAGTCATCATAATGATTGGATTAGTGGAAGATCTGGTTGACCATGCTCGGAAAGCATTTATGCATATTTAGACAAGATGCTCAGTGACAAAACTTAATGGAATATCTAAGTGAGTTCCTCTTGACTAGAAATTTGATTCCACTAGGCATTGCGGTAGGTCTTATGGATAATTTTGAAGGTTAAGAAGAGCTGTAGGACCCTGTGCAGATGTAAGTATTCATTAGATTCTCCAGTACAGTTAAACCAGAAGGTTGGGACAGTATACAAGAGGGAAATTGTCAATAATTAATTAGCATTTTTTAAATTTTTGAGACCTCACTAGAGCTAGCAGAAAGCCAGTCCAACAAGAATTGTCCCCATACATCCACTCGTACAGTGTAAGTGTAGGACCATATTGGATTCTCAAGTGTGCATACTTTTAAAACCATCATAAATTAGTCAGTGTGTTTAAAAACATTGCTTGACAACCCCTTAGGCCATAAACATGTTTATGTTTTGGATCAAAACCATATAATCATGATGCTCTGGAATCTTCTTCAGGGAAACTTCCCATCTGCAGTGTTTCACTCCACAAATATCAATCTAACAGAGCATCTCTTGAACCAAACAAAATGTTTTTAATGTTTATTTTGAGCAGAGAACACAATCAGCACCAATGCTAAAGAGAAAAGTGTTTTGGAATTACCTTAAGAGAGAAACTAGGCAGTGATTTTTTTCCAGAAGATTTATGTCTTGACAAACCCAAAAGTTATATGCATTGCACCTCAGAGGAAAAAAGGGATTGCTCTGTCCAGTATGACACTGATACACTAGCAACATCTTGGCCCTCCTCAAGAGGTATGTTGCTCTCTGCAGAGCTGCTAAATAGTGCAAAGGCATATTTTCTATAACTTTAAAGCTGTGGCAACTTCCAAGCTTGGCTGGCCTCACTTAGATAGAAGATTGTTTTTTTCCAGTATGAAATAAATGAATTGTGCTGTGGATGATGTAGCTGCTTAGTTGTCTTAACCACTGATGCAGATCACAGCATGAGTGATGTGGCAGCAGCAGTCCTCCAGAGCCACTGTAAATGTAGATGCAATGAATGGAGTTGTCTGGGCCAAAAATGAGTTTGGCCTGCATTATTGGCTTTAGGAAGCAAGGCAGGTGCCCAGAAAGTCTGAATCAAGTAACCCTGGTCCCAAGAAAATTAGTCTACACCAATCTACATCTGACTTCCATAAACTTTGCATAGCTCTAGTAAACTAAGATATTATTATGACCTCTAAATAACAGGGATAGAAAACCTCTTTTATTCCAAGAGCCACTTGGATATTTATAACATCATTTGTAGGCCACACAATACAGACAGCTATACCATGGGAAGTCAATGAGAAGTATACATGTCTGAACTATAATGTACCAGACAATATTCCTTGCACCGCCTGTGGGCAATATATTCTTCACCCCTTGTAAAAGGATACTATTGCTAATATTGAGGAAGAGAGGTCAAATATCCCACTACAACCTTTATAGTTGATTATAACTAGCATAGTGGGTGGGGCGTTTGCTTTGCACATGGCTGACCCGGGTTCGATTCCTTCGTCCCTCTTGGAAAGACCGGCAAGATACCAAGAGTATCGCACAGCAGAGCCTGGCAAGCTACCCGCGGCATATGCGATATGCCAAAAAAAGTGACAACAAGTCTCACAGTGGAGACGTTACTAGTGCCTGTTTGAGCAAATCGATGAACAACAGGAAGACAGTGCCAAGACAGTGCTACATAACTAAGTTAGAAAAATTTTGGGCTGGAGTGATAGCACAGCGGTTAGGCGGTCGCCTTTCACGCCGCCGACCCGAGTTTGATTCCTTCGCCCCTCTTGGAGAGCCCGGCAAGCTACAGAGAGTATCAAGCCCTCGCAGCCAAGCCTGGAAAGCTACCCGTGCGTATTGGATATGCCAAAAACTGTAATAATAAGTCACTCAATGAGAGACGTTACTGGTGCCCGCTCGAACAAATCGATGAGCAACGGGATGACAGTATATATACTCTCATCACTTAAATTATATCCCTTGGGCAGCATATCAATTATAGAAGAGCTCCCTAAAGATGCTATACTGAACTGAGAATTAAACCTGAAAGCTTTGTAACTTTCCACATGGTGATTCAATAAAAGAATACATTAAAAACAAGATGCTATACTGAACAACTTTGCTACTAAAAGTGTGGCACATGTATGAGGGATATTGGCATCACTAATATGTGAGTACTGCATACTTTCAGGGCTGTCTCCCAATTTGAATTAATAAGGAACTGCATTAAAATATTTTTGATGTATTTTATTGCTGCTGTTCTGCTGGGGGTACATGTGGTGCTGGGATCAAACCAGGGCCTCCATATGCAAGGCAAACATGTTAATTTTTATATGTAGGAAAATTAATTTTTATTGTAGTTGGAGTATCTGTACCACCACCACCAGACTGAACTATTGAACTAATGTCCTATTAGTTCTATTCTTTCTCTTCTACTCACTACTCTACCTACACCTGACTTGGTAATCACAGTTCTGTTATCAGAGACTAGGGATTTCTTTTTGTTTTAAATTGTCTATATACCACAAATGAAATCATCCAATATTTGTCCTTTTCTCCTGACTTATGTCACCTACTGTGGCCTCCTCTAGCTCTATCTCAGTTTTAGGAAAAGGTAATATTTCATCATTTCTTATAACTGAGTCACATTACATTGGTATATATGTCACATTTTCTTTATCCACTTATCCATTGTTGAATATGGATTGTTTTCATATCTTGACTTTGTAAACAGTACTACAATGGAAATAGGTGTGCATATATCTTTTTGAGTTAATGGTTGGTTGTGCATCTTTTGGATAGATGCCAAGAAATGGAATAAATGGGTCTGTGGAAAATAGTATGGAAATTTCCCGAAAACTAAAAAAAATCTGGATCTTAAACCAGGTTCTCAGATGATTAAGAACCACTATTTAATAATTTTAATATAATTTAAGGGTTTAAGAAAAACTAATCTGATAAATATTATATTTCCATGAGAATCATACTTTAGCTGTTTAGCACTTATGGGAGATGCTGGTTAACACATGTGGATGATTCAGTAGGTGGGGGTGCCTAAGATTTTATAGAATTTATGAATGAGAAATGAATAGTATAGGTCTAGTAGAGAACCAGGGAATGAGCTAGAATAGGTTGGAGAATGACTCACTTGCTCATCCTACGCCTAGACAAACCTCTTGGCAACATGCTGAGAAATTCATACTTATGGGTCCATGATATGCCAAGGAGCAAGTCAGAATCCTCATCTACTGGAGGCTACAACCAAGGCTACAATCAAGACAGAAGCAGGGAAAAATCAAAGTATTACTATTTGGAAAGAAGTGTTTAATATTTGCTCCCAATGAACAGCCTTATCTCTTCTATTAACTGTTGTATTGCCCTTCTCATTAGCGATGGAGGGTCATAGGTATTTGTCAACAAAAACTTCTTGGAAGGGAGACTGTAGTGCATAGTGATCTTTATACAAGTATGAAGGGTTGCACACAACGTAGACCTTGGGAAAAATACTATAGTAATAATAGTAAAATATTACTATTATTATCTAGAAATATATCTAGATAGTAGATATATTTATCTATCATATATCTAGAAATATCTAGAAATATCTAAATATCTAGAAAATATATCTAAATATCTAAATAAAATATCTAAATATCTAGCAAAATATCTAGAAAATTGTAGTCAGTTCTATCTGTCCATATTGCATAAGGATAGTAGATACATGATGTGAAGGTCTTCAACCTGCTCAGAAATGAAGAATAGAGACATAAAGTGACCAGAACTGCAGTATTAGTAACCCTCTGTTTTGTCTTTATTCTACATGAAATACTGCTATTTGATTATAGTTTTACCTAAAGTTTTACCTCCAAATATTGTTGCCAAAGAACAAATTTTATAAAAAGACAAATTCTACCAACACAAAGCCATCCAGTTTTGTTCTCGAATCACCAACAAAACCAGTATGACTATAGAAAGAGAATGAATATCTCCTATTAGTGTCCTTTCCCACTTCGGCCCCCACTTAACCAGCATGCATTATAGAGCTATGCAAAATTTTACAGCTGATGGAATATTTACATTGATGAGAATTCTGAGAGAGGCCCTAAAGGTTGTTTCAAGGGTAAAGGTGCTGTGAGGACTTTGTCCTGACTTTGCCCTGATGGTAGTTGCTTGGAGATGAAAGTTTCCTGTCCCTAGAGTCTGACAGTCCCTTGTGCCATTTTAATTTGAACTGTTTGGATTGGAATAGAATGAACGAGCAGAGGAGGTTAATTATCCTAATTAGAAAGAAGTGAAACCATGGCCCTTCTAGGTCAGGCACTCGGATAAACCTCCCCGGGCTCCAAGATTTGGGCATTAGCTCATCCCTTGAATGCCAGAGGATACACAAAGTATAATCTCCATTTTCTGCCAAAGTCCCCAGAGTAAGAAAAAGGATTCTTTTCAGGAAATGATGTCTGATCAGCCTGTGCTCAGACTGAGAGTGGGTTATCCAGAAGTGGTAGATATATGAACACAGCTGTATAGTTACACAAATATCGCTCCAAACTCAGGTTTCCCTACTCAGTATTGCCAAACAAAATAAATAAATGCACTTTAAGGAAATATTGTGCTGTTATATCCATTTACAAATATGTGCCCCTCTCTGAGTCTCTTGATTTTCCTATATTTAGCTGCCTGATGCCTCTCTGGAAGGTAAACTCTTCTGGGATTTCTTGAATAAACATTTTGTGCTATTTTATGATTTTTAGATGCAAATATTCTTCTTCCATACTTCCAGATAGTACCTGCTCTCTGAATAGATAAGACTGCCCCAATATAGAACATGCTTTTTACCTAAATATATGTGATATTTCTTAGCACCATGCCTAGCACTAGCACATAGTATGTTCTCATGAGAGGCTAATTTTACTCTTTGTATAAGAAGAGTATGTATTGTGACTTAAAGCCACAATATTATTTGTTCTGTTTCCTTAGCCTTGCACATAATGTATGTTATTTGGTCAATTTGTCATATGGTGACATAAAGAGAAGCATAAGGTCTTAGATAAAGCTACAACATTAATTGTATAATATCGAAAACCACAGTAGCTAATTAGCCAGACAAACCCCACAGTTATATCTAATGTTTTCTTCTGAATAATTCACACACTCAAGAGATGAGTAAAAAGAATTTAAGCATCACTTTTAAAAAACAGACATTGCTGTTGAATGATCAATCTGTAGATCTATTACAATTTGCCTTATTCATTCAGAAGAGTCCAATAATATTAGCAACAAAGACTACTCAGAATGACAGAGACAGTGGAGGTCCAAACAGACCATTTAATTCACCAAACCCTGCTTTCCCAGATTTTCATCTCTAGCCATTCTGTCTACCTTCTCTTTAAAAATACATTTCTTCGGCTGGAGCTGATATTACAGTCTTTAGGGCACTTGCCTTGAATGCAGCTAATCTAGTTTCAATCCCTGGCATTGCTTATGGTTCCCTGTGCACTGACAGGAGTAATGCTTAAGTGTGTAGCCAAGAGTAACCTCTGAGCACGGCAGGGTGTGACCTATAATAACTCCATACACTTCTTGAGTATTTGTAATGTGAAAGAGACTCCAAGGTATGAGTAGAACCAAATAGTGGCTACATTTAAGTTTTTTCATTTTAAATTTTAAATATTTCATAATTGAATATGTTTCTGCATGATAAAGGGAATTTAAATAGAAAGATATGGTGCTAGAGAAATAATGCATTATACACATACTGTGCTTGCAGCTCTCTCAATGTTCATCTCTCACACTTAGACACAAAATATTTACTAGTGTATAATCTCCTTCCCCTCAATATCCCTGATACAGATCAGGTAATTGTCATTTTTAAAAGATGAAGAGAAAAAAACAGAAGTTTGTGTGGGATATTAGGGGGAAAGTGATTAATAAAAATATATGTTAGTGTGGGTGGTGGCTGGAGGGAAACGGAGGACATTGGTGGTGGGAAATGTACCCTGGTGAAGAGACGGGTGTTGGAATATTGTATGCCTTAAACCCAATGTGAACAACTCTGTAACTGTGCATCTCATGGTGGTTGAAAAGAACTATATATACTTAATCAACAACAACAACAAAATAGATGTTAGCGGTCAATTCAAAACTAAAAGGATTATTGGGATTCTAGACAACTAATCCCAGTAGTTCTGCAAGTATTTTATAAGGAATAGATTTTCTGAAGTTTTACTGTTTATTTCATTTTATTTATCTTCAGTAGGGTTCTACCTATCAGTGCACAGGAGGCCTGGAAACCGCTCCTGAAAATTCTCAGCTAACAGGCCCAGCAGTACAGTGCAAGGGCCTGAGGAAGCAATGCACTGGGCCCTGTGGGACAGGTAATAAACAATACTCAGGATGCCCGTGCTATAGTTGAGTGCCTCCAGGGCTGTACCCTGTAAGATATTCAGAGAACATCAATGTTCCAAGAATCAACTGGGATTGGTTCCATGCAAAACAAGCATCATTTTAATTTTTTTTATTACACTAGTGTGAGAAAGACCCTTACAAAGTTGTTTATGATTAGGTTTTAGTCATGCAGTGTTCAAACACCCATCCCTCCACCAGTGTATATTTCCCAGCACCAGTGTCCCTAGTTTTCCTCCTATCACCTCCCAACTCCTCTCACCCACAGCCTGCCTCTATGGCAGGCCATTTTGTGTTCATTCCCAAACTTTGGTATTATATTCTTTGTCAAGTGTAGACCCTCTAGCAGTCAGAATTTGTAGAAGAGTTTTACTTTGTTTCAGTGTGGATTCAAAATCAGGTAATTTAGAAAATGTTAATTTGGGAGTAAGTTTTTCTTAGACACCAAGAAGACTAAGTGTTAAGTTTTATGGCTGTGGTTCAGGAAAGCTAAAGGAAAGTTTCTGTGATATAGTTTCATTGTGGTAGATTTATTTCAGAGTGGATTGGGTATATCCATAGAAATATTTAACATTATAAAACTTTAAAAAATGTCATTTTGGAAGTGAAGCTTTATACTATCATAACTCAGCAGAGAGAGGTCTAATAATGCATTTTGAACCTGCTGAAAGTTGGTGAAGTAAAGTTTACAATAAAGCATTTATATTAAGCCTTTCCCTAAATCGCAATAGACTTGCAGCATTACTGACAGTAAGTAAAACCATCTCTATTTGTTTTATTCCAAGTTTCTCTTCTCTCTTTTTTGTCTTTCAATTAATAATACAAACTTATTTGAAGAATAGCTTAAGGCCACTGTAACCTCTTGGGAATAATTGCCACACTTTAATTTACAATTCTGTATTTGTCATATGTACTTCTATTCTTGTATGGTCATTGCTCCCAGGGGATTGCTTGAGAACTGTCATTAAAGGCATTCAGATAGCATAGATATTGGATCATCAAATTCTCTGTTTGAGGTAAACTCAAGTTTACTACTAGTCCTGATATTGCCTCCCTGGTCTTTGATACTTGAAAGGCAGTGAGTGAAAGGAGTCTCATTGAAGCTAATTTTTTCTGAGGAAGTCCTTGCTAGAATTATGCATAATAGCAGACTTGTAAGGATTACTTGTCACTTGTCATCCCATTGATCTTCGATTTGCTCCAGCGGGCATCAGTAATGTCTCCATTCATCCCTGTCACGTGCTAGTGTTGCCCAATGGCATCTGCTCGCTCCAGGAATATGAAGAGCCTTAAATCATTCATTCAGGGTTTTGACGAAGAAGTCTGACCATCTCATAGGTGGGTGGCCACACAGTCTTTTGACATCCAGTGGAATCCAGGTGATAACAGCTCTAGTCCAGTGGTCATCTCTGAATTGCATTATGTGTCCAGCCCATCTGATTTTTGACACCTTTGCAAATGAGACAGCATCCCTGATTCTTGATCATTGACAGAGGTCGGAACTCCTGATTCCTTCTTTCACTTCAGTGACACGTGATATTGCAAGCATAGCTCTTTCGATTCCTCTTTGGGATACCAAAGAGGTATCATACTACTTTTGTAGGGCCCAGGTCTCTGAGATGTATGTTAAAGAAGGAAGTATGGTGGAGTCGAAAAGATGTGCCTGGAGCCAGAGGTTCTTTGTCCTCTTAACCCTTCGACACTCTTGAAAGTGGTTCACACTGCTCTCTTCCTCCTGCGCAGTTTTTGCGCCAAGTCTTTCCTCATGTTGAGTTCTCAATCCAGGTACACATAGCTCCTGCATTTGGAGATGTTTGTTTATTCACTTGAGAGGAAATGGAACATCAGGGACTAGTTCATTTTTCATGAACATTGTTTTGGTGAGATTCACTGCAGTCCGACCTTTCCGAACTCGTGGTTGAAGTAGGCCAGCATTTGTGCCGCTTGGCTAACGTTTGGTGTTACTAAAACGATGTCATGAGCTAAGCAGAGGTGATGTAGTTGCTGACTGTCTATCTTCACTCCCATTCCTTCCCATTCCAGTAGTCGCATGACGTTGTCTAGGGTGGCACTGAAGAGTTCTGGTGAAATGGTATCACCCTGCCGAACCCGTCTCTTTACGTTTATGATCACTTCCTTGTAGAATGGTGAGATCCTGGTGGTGAATTCGTAATACAGTTCACGGAGGATCTTGATGTATTGAGTTTGAACACCCTGTTTTGCTAGGGCTTCGAGCTCAACAGAAACAAAGGCCTTCTTTAAATTGATGAACATTAGACAGTGGCATCTTGAACTCTCGCAAAACTTCAATGAGCTTGATAACTGTGTAGATATGGTCGATCATGCTGAATCCTTTTAGGAACCCGGCTTGGTTGCATTGTTGTCCTTCATCTAGTGTTCTGCCTATTCTATCTAGGATGACTCTAGTGAACAAATTGTAGACGATGGAAAACAGGCAGATTGGGAGATAGTTGCTGATGTCCTGAATGTCTCCCTTCTTGTACAACAGAACGGTCCTGCTGGTTTTCCATTGGGATGGAACCTTGCATAGGGGCAGGTAGTATGTGTGTGAAGAGCCGGGCCTGTGTATTGACAAGTACTGGCCACAGATTCTTCAGGTGTTCAGGTCTGACCTTGTCTTTACTGATGAAGTGCCGTGTTGGATTTTGGAAGGGGGGACATTGGGAACGACATATCCATCCTGTGGAATTTGGTATGTGGGCAGGTGGACGTAGCTGTCAAAGAGAACCGAGTAGTAGTCGTGAATAATCCTCTCCATTGCCCTTCTGGAAGATGAGATAGATCCATCAGGACGTTGGAGGGCAATCATCTTGGTCTTGTAGTTGGTGAAGGACAGGCAAGCGTTGCAAATACTTTCCTGGCTTCTGATGCATTGGCCAACACTACTGCTCTTCTATATTTGAGAGGTCTTCCTTTATTGCTTCTCTGCACACTTTGCAATCTCGGAAGTTAGATTGTGGTTGCCCGAGACTCGTACCAAACCATATTGGTGAATGAGCTTGAGAGTTTCCAAAGACAGGCATCTGTTTGTGGCTTTCCCATTCTCGGCATTCTTTGCGCAGTCATGGAGGTGCTGAACCAGTCGATCGTATTCCTCACCGATGTTGTCAATGACAGCATCTTCCCACGTTGCCAAAATAGTGCCAAAGAGCTCCCAGTTGGTGGTCATTCTGGGAGTTCTCTTCTTAAACTTAAACTTTGCAGACCTTTCTCCCCGCTCTGTGAAGTAGAATTTTGCATGAAGGAGACTGGTCTGATCCCATTTGGAATTTGGGGACAATAGCGACATTGGTCAGGCAAAACCTTCAATTGAATATGATGTGGTCAATTTCATTGTGGAACTTTCCACCAGGAGACTCCCATGTCCAACATTTAGATTCGGCTTTCTTGAACTATGACTTACCATGGATGGTCTTGTTTGACATGATGAACTCAGACAGTCTCTCACCCTGTTTGTTCCATTCTAGGCCATGGGTCCCAATGTGGAGTTCTTCAGGCAACCTTTTCAGTCCTATCTTGGCAATAAAATCACTGACGATGACCTTGTAGAAGGTGTGATCTTCTTTATAGAACTTCTCCAGCTCCATATAGAACTTCTCAATTTCTTCTTCATCGTAGTTGGATGTTGGTGCGTAGACGACGAAGATAGAAACTGCCGGAATCACTCACGTCATATCTATTCAAACACAATCATCCGATTCGGGTTGTTAGGCATTCAAATGAATTAATGCTCATGGCCAAGTTCACGTTGATAAGGACACCGACGGCACTGATGCCTCAGTTGTCGCATGTTCTAACGAACAGTTCCACAGTGTCAAAAATGGCATGATGTGATCGATGTCGTCTTGTTTTGGTCAGACCAATGATGTCGTACATGATCTTCTGTGCTTGCACCATCAGGTCCTCGATGGATGCTTCCCATGTCAGCATATGTGTGTTGAAAGTACAGACAGTCATTTTAGTCTTCCTTTGTTTTGGCAGTCTAGTTTGCCCTTGAGATTTTATCAGTCTATCCTTGCTCATCTTTCTTAATGTCTCAGTATTGTGGGCTCTTTCGGCATCAGGTCGATTAGAGACCCATTTTTCTTATTGTTTTTGGCATATCAAATATGCCATGGATAGCTTGCCAAGTTCTGCTGTGTGGGTGGGGTACTCTTGTTAGCTTTCCCGGCTCTCCGAGAGGGATGGAGGCTTTTAACGTGACCTCAAATCACCCTTACAGTTGTTCCCATAGTTCATACCATATTTAAGCCCATCAAATATGGTGCAAAAATTATGGAAAATGAGTATTAAGTGTTTTATGGTCCAGAAAGCGGCCTGGAGCATTGTGATGGCTGGGTAGTGGAGGTAGTGTAGGTCTGCTGGTGAGGTATTTATCTGGCTCTGGTAGGGTGGGGCGTCTGGGTTTGATCCCTGGAGTGCCGGAGTTTGGAGGAGGCAGACGGAGGATCTTGTTTCCGGGTCTCTTTGAGCCTGGAGTCCAAGGTTACAAAGTTCTGTTTTACCTGGTTCTGTGGGTCTTCACTCATGTGTGAGGTCCGACCCGAGTGTCTGGAAAGCAGTCTAGAACATGGCGGTGGCTGGGTACTGGAGGTGGGGGAAACCAGAGGAAACTCTGGTGGAGGTCCGTAGGGATAATGCAAGATGACATAATTGTAGGCTATCAGAATAAAAGGGAGTCTAGGTATCATATAATCTTTTTATTTTATAGATAGATAATCTAAGAGACTTAGAGAATCAGGCATGTTGTCAGAGATTATAATGGAATAGGAGGAAAGTGCTTTCCAGTAATGTGTACAGAATTTGGGGGGTAATTAGTAACTTGATAGCAAGTCTGTTTTGGGGCTGCAGAGACAGCCCAATGGTCAAGGCATTTTTTTTTTGCATACAACTGACCCAAGCTTCATCTCTGACCCATCTCTGGCACTAGGCAGTGACAGAAGTGCTCTCTGAGCACAGAGTCAGGAGGAAGCCCTGAGCACTGTCTGATATGGTCCAAACACAATACCCACAAAATCTAAGTTGGTGTGTTAGTGGTATTACTGAATTTAAGTACACATAAGCCCACCTTTCTTCCTTAAAAGCTATTACCAAGTGTATATTAATGAATTTTTCTTGGTGCTCAAAGGCCTTGGTTTATATCAAGGTTGACTATATATATATGTAATATATAATTATTATATATAATATAATAGATAAATATTATACAATATATAAACATATATTATAGATATTAATATATACGTAATATATAATTATTATAATATATAAACATATCATCACTGTCACTATCACTGTCATCCTGTTGCTCATCAATTTGTTCGAGCGGGCACCAGTAATGTCTCTCAATGTGAAACTTATTGTTACTGTTTTTGGCATATCCAATACGCCACAGTGGCTTGCCAGGCTCTGCCCTGCAGGCACGATACTCTCGGTAGCTTGCCAGACTCTCCGAGAGGGGCAGAGGAATCGAACATGGTCGGCTACGTGAAAGGCGAACGCCCTACCACTGTGCTATCTCTCCAGCCCGCAAACATATCATCATTATAGATAATTCTATAATAAAATATATAATGCTAAAATATAATTATAATATAATATGGTATATATTACAATACTATATCATGTATACTATATTACATATAGTATATAGTATATAATGCATCATACATATATGATATATATATGATAATTATATACTACATAACACATAATTATGTAGTGTACATATATAATATATATAATATATCTATATAATATATGATCTATAATAGCACTGCACTGTCATTCCATTGTTCATTGCTTTGCTCGAGTGGGCACCAGTAACATCTCCATCGCGAGACTTGTTATTGTTTTTGGCATATTGAATATGCCACAGGTAGCTTGCCAGGCTCTGCTGTGTGGGTGGGATATTCTTAGTAGCTTGCTGGGCTCTCCGAGAGGGATGGAGGAATCAAACCCAGGTCTGCCGCGTGCAAGGCAAAAACCCTACCCGCTGTGATATTGCTCCAGTCCATGATCTATAATATGATACATATACGATATATACATATGATAATTATATACAATATAACACACGATTACTATGATATATAAATATAAATCATTATATATAATTTCATAATACATATATGATATTACAGAATATATGTATTATCATAACACATATATGATAATACATAATACACAATATATGATATTACAGAATTATAAACGATGTAATTATATAGCATATCTAATTTTATTAATATTATATTATGTAATTGTATATTGTACAATATTATATACTATATAATTGTATATCATATAATTGTAAAATATATATTCACCTTTTATGTTTTGAAATAATTTGGATGTATCCTAAAACTTTGGGCAGTGGGGCCAGAGTGCTGATACAACTGGGAGGTCACTTGCACTACATGTGACCAACCCCTGTTCAATCCCAACATCTCATATGATGGCCCGAACTTCTCCAGGAGTGATCCCTGAGCACAAAGCTCTGAGTAAGCCCTTGGCAGAACTGGATGTGTCTCCAAAAGAACGACAAAAATATTCTGGGCAGAAATTTGGCTGTTTGAGGATTCTGATCCATATGATTTTGATTGATAGAGATTTAACTATACAAAGAAATGTGGATGTTAATTTGGAGCTGGAAATTAAAACAGACACGTGGTATACCTTCATTAGAGTTTGACTGCATTCCATACTGGTACCTTTTAGGTTGTGGGAGAATCTCCCCAAAACCTGAAGAAATTCATATGCTCCTGGTGCCTGGAAGCTTTATGCTGGTAGAGTGATGAAGACTGTGGGGCCCAAGAACATATCTCTGTTGCAAAAATGGCACTGTACCAGTACTAACCCTTTCTGAAATCAGTAACAATGTGAAGCATGAAGCACAGAGAAAATTTCAGGGAAAGGCATTTTTTGTTTGTTTTGTTTTTTGGGCCAAACCCAGTGGTGCTCAGGGCTTACTTCTGGTCTGTGCTCAGAGATAACTCCTGATGGGGTGTGGGTGACAATGTATGGTGTGTGGGATGGAACCTGAGCCTGCTGCATGCAAGGCAAGTAGCTCTACCATCACTACAGTCTCAGGAAAGACCTTTTAATCACATAGCTCTCCCAGATATTTTCTTAAAGTGTTTGACTAGTAAAGCACTTACTTTTTATAAATAAATAAATGTCTTTGGTGAGTAGATATTCCAGTGGCTGAATTTGCACATTTTCACTTACTCTAAACTCTTTATTTGTTTGAAGCCTTGCCTTTAAGAGCACAGTGACAATTGTAACTTGGAAGCATCCTTTTATTTATCTTGGTGTGCCAAAAGAACTATGTCTTTGTACTTGGACCAATGCATTGCACTGAAAATACATGAGTGATTTTGTGAGTTGTTTGGAGGTCAAATGGCACACCTAGATCATACCCATGTCTGAATAGTTGTATATTGCAGTATGGTTGGTTTGGCACCAAAACACATGTTTGTTAGATCACCTCAAAGTGCCACAGGATATAAAATCCAAATGTGTTGAAATTAGCTTTATTTTAAAAAAAATTTGCAATAATCCTTGAAAGTAACAAGAAACCCTTAAGGGTTAAGAAAATGGTAAAGGTCTTAACAACAGAATTTTTTTTCTTCAAAACCTGGTTTTGAAACAGTCCCTGGGCACTCAGAAATAGGAAAGAAATCCTATTCTTGGCATGTAATATTCGACAGTGGTCTTTTTAGGTATAACGGGATGGGATTGCTAAGGGGAAAGCCATGACCTTTGAAATAGTCACTTATCCAGCCTTTCTCAACCTTATAAAGAGATTAAAACCCCTCAATGAAAACTCATGGCTTAAAGGGAAAGATTTCAGCATTAGAGGAACATAAGGGTCTGTGTTACTTGAATTTTCTTAGCAAAGAGTGAAAACTCAGCTCCTACAAATAAGTAAAAGACCCATATAAGAATCTTTCAAAAGGCCAGGAGAGATCTGCATTAGTATACTGAATTCATTGGCTGACTCAAAACACCAATAATTCTGTGAAGTAGGAATACTATTATCTTTAAAAGGAAACTGAGTTCCAGGGGCTGGAATATTTTGGTCAAGGCCAACCAGTTCCTAAGTGCAAGGATACAATCCTGTGTCTATTTGGTTCTAAAGCATGTTCTTTTTAACTTATTAGAGATTGAGGAAAAGAAAATTGTTAAGATTCCTTTTTAACTGTAAGGAATATACAAGAGTTGGAGAGACATAAGATATCACCTTTTTTGTCTTAGATAGTGAAATTCAGGTCCACAGAAGGATGCCGACTGCATGAAGGTTACATAGAACATTGTTTAGTCAAAATTTTAACACAAAATTCAAATGCTCTAAACAGGAGCATAAGTTTGAAAGGACTCAAATCTATTTCTAACACAAGTAACATTTGATTCCATGTCGAAAATTTGATCCCAAACTATTTTGAACAGTTTCAGTCTTTCAAAAGTATGGTTTATATAGAAGCCCCATTGATCACGTAATGGATTAATGCCTTTATAGTCCTTAGGTGCTGCATGCATACATTATTCTCATGAGCCATCAAGGAAGTCCCTATCACTCACTGGCCATGAACACACAAAGACAGAAGGGTATATGTTTCGCAACAAAGCCATCCCCTTTCCTAGAAAAACAATTAAACATTTTAATGAAGGTTGGGTTTCAAGCAGTGACATTTTTTGAAATCTCAGATATAGATACTAAAAGAAAACATTTCCAGCTAATTGACTACTTCTTTTGTCAGCACACTATTCATGGTGGTATTAGTTTAGTAGTAACGAGAAGTTTTGAATTTCAGAATTGTTCCCTCTCATACCTCAGGCAGTTTTTAAGTTACATAACAAGGAGTTAAGCATGTGAGCTCTATAGTCACCTAGAACAGTATTCAAGTTCTATTTCTACTACTTGAAAGCTGTGTTTCTTTGGAAGCTATTCAACTTCTCAGTGCATACTTCCTGATTTTTGAAGTAAACGTATATCTGACACTTACTATTTACTAGGTGCTTGGCATTGTTTTAAATGTTGCTGCATATGAAATCCTTCAATCTTCAAAGTTGGCTTAGCTCAAAGTTGAATGCTGCCATTACCTTCAGTTTATATATAAGGAAACTGAAGTTTAAATATCTAGGCACAGAATTTAAATAGCTAGAGCATGATCACTAACTAGCAAACAGTAAAGGTAGAATTTCAAAGTCTTTTTATTTCAATTTCAGAGCTGGCAAATTTAGCTGCTATACTACTTAAATTCACATTTAATCCTTTATTTGAGGATTAAGTGAAATAATATATTTTTAAAATTATTTTAAACTTTTTTTTTATTGAATCACCATGTGGAATGTTACAGAACTTTCAGGTTTAAGTCTCAGCTATACAATGCTCAAATACCCATCCCTTCACCAGTGCACATATTCCACCACCAAGAATCACAGTATACCTCCCCCCACCCCCCCGCCTCCCCAGCCCCCCACCCCCCTGTGTAGCTGATAAATTTCAATTTACTTTCACTTTACTTTGACTACATTCAGTATATCATAAAAAAACTATTATTGTTTGGAGTTTCTCACTGCAAAGTTGCACCTGCTAAAAAGGAAGCATTTGATAATTTGTTTTCCATTGCTGAGAATGAAGAGATATGAGGTCGAGCAGCCACAATAGCGGCCACGTGAATCTGTATTTCTGTATTTATTTTAGTATTTTAGCAACTAAGCCCAGAGAAATTTCTGCCAGAAATTGCATCATTGCAAGCTCGTACCTCTCTGCTACTTTATATTCCACATATGAGTGCAATCTTTCTATGTCTGTCTCTTTCTTTCTGACTCATTTCACTCAACATGATACTTTCCATGTTGATCCACTTATACGCAAATTAAATGAAATAATATTTTTATAAATGTAATATGCTACCTTATAGCTACCCCAACCCACCATTCCTGAGTCCCAGCCAGCCTCTCAGACCCAGACTGTCCCAGAGCCCTCCTCAACCTGACTGAGCACTGCTGCTGCTTTTTTTCCCTCCCAAGATGTGTGACCTTCCCAGACCTGCCATTCCTGTGTCCCAGCCAGCCTCTCCGACTCAGACCATCCCAGCTCTCCAGCATGATAGGAAGTGTGGTCTCTGCGACAGGGGTCGTAGCCTCCCCAGAAGTGGGCCACAGTTATTTTCCCCATTCCTGGAAATCTGGAGTCACATCTCAATCTTCACTGCCTAAGTCAGTGAGTAAAATCCTAGCTATCTCAAACACAGTAGGCCAATAGCCTACCAGTCCATTCCAATTTCACCAAAATACTAATGAACAGAAGAATCTGTGTGAGCCCAATATAAAAGATGACATTCTGCGAAGCCTTCTCTGGAGGATACGCATAAGGAATAGAGGAACACCTGAGAGGAAGGACATGTTCGGGAAGGGGAAAATAAAAAGGCAACCACCATCAACCGAGCTCATCCAGAATCCTCTCTTGTAACAAAAGGGAATAGTGATAGTGAACTGAAAGATCACACTTTAATACAACCACAACAACATGAAGAAACAGTGCAAAATCCCAGCACGAGGAGAGGACGATGAAAAGAGTGCAGAAGCCTCAATAGGCGTTACTCACAAACGTGAGCTCTCTGACAAAGAATTCAGAGATGAAATGCTGAAGATGTTCAATGAACTAAAAGAAACGGTGGAACAGGTATCTAATAAATTAAAGGAAAACATGAAAGAAACAGTGGAACAGACAGCCAAGAAAATACCGAAAGAAAGGAGAGAAGAAATAAAAAAGCTACAAAAAGAAGTGTCATGAAAAAGGATTCAGTAGATGAAATAAAAAACTCAGTAGGTTCCCTTAATAGTAGAATGGCTACAACCAAAGACAGAATCAGTGAGCTTGAAGATGAGCTACAGGAAGCCTACAGGCAACAACAAACAATGGAATGATACCTCAAAATAGCTCTAGGGCAAATCAGAGTCCTAGTGGATGATTTCAAGACGAACAACATTAGAATCATTGGAGTACCAGAAGAACAGGGAAGCAACCCCAATGAAAAAGCAACAGTTAAAGAAATCATTGCTGAAAAGTTCCCAGAACTGGAGAATGCAAGTATCCAGATTCAAGGAGCCCAAAAAGTGCCAGCTAAAAGAGACCCTAATAAAAAGACTCAGAGACATATCATAGTCTTGGAGTATAATAATGGATGTCATGGATAGAGACACAATACTGCAATCAGTATGGTTAAAGAAGGAAATCACATACAATGGAGCACCCCTTAGATTTACAGCAGAAAATCTGCTATTAGAGGAAACTCTCCAAGTCTGAAGACAATGGTGGGATATAGTAAAAAAAAGAAAAAACTCAATGAAATAAATACTCCACCAAGAATATATTATCCAGCTAAAGTCTCACTCAATCTCAAAGGAACGATACACTATTTCATGGCTTCAGCTCAGGAATTTCATAGACTCAAAACCAAACCTAAAAGAAGGACTTAAGGGGCTGCTGTAAGACAAGAAAACACCCTATAAGCACAACACACCCTTACACAAAGATGGGTTTTGTGCCGTCTTTTTGTGCCACAAAACCCTACGACAAAAATCTCTCTCAATATCAACAGTCTAAATGCACCAATTAAGAGACACGAAATGGCAAAATGGATTCAGAGGCTGAACCCAACATTCTGCTACCTACAAGTAACATATCTGAACAGTCAGAGCAAACACAGACTCCAAGTCAAAGGATGGAAAATAATCCTGTATGCAAACAACTCCCTAAAAAAAGCTAGAGTGGCCTTACTAGTACCTGACAACACAGATTTCAGGCTGAAAAATATTTGAAAGTACAGTGGAGCCATTTCTTATTAATTAAGGGATATGTACAGCAGGAAGATATCACACTCCTAAACGTATTCGCACCCAATAAGAGACTAGCTAAATACCTACAACAACTGCTAACAGACTTTCCGGAAGATATTGTTAGCAATACAATAGTAACTGGAGACTTCAACACTGCCTTATAACTTCTTGATAGATCAACAAGTTTAAAACTAAGCAAGGAAATACTGGCTTTGAAGGAAGAAATAGAAGAGAGAATGCTAATAGATCTATACAGGCCTTTACATCTGCCCAAAAGAATACATATTCTTTTCCAGTGCACATGCAACACTTTCCAGAATAGAGCAATGGCAGGGCCACAAAACATACCTCAACAGAATGAGAAAGATAGACATTGTATCAAATATCTTTTCAGACTATGATGCACTAAATATAGAAGTTAATTATGTACAGATGCATAAAACAAAATCAAACACCTGGAAATTAAACAACTCAATGTCGAATAACAAGTAGGTGAGGAAGGAAATCAAGGAAAAACATCAAAAGATACCTGGAAACAAACAAGAATCGAGACACGAGCTTCCAGAAACTATGGGATGCAGCTAAAGCTGTACTAAAGGGAAAATTTATAGCTCTAAAAGCATTTCTTAGGAAGGAAAAAGGGACCACACAAATAACTTGAATTCACAGCTCAAGATCTTAGAAAAGGACAAACGAAAGGAGTCCAAACCAGGCAGAAGGAAAGAGATAATAAAACTGAGAGCAGAAATCAACAACTTGGAAACCCGAAAAACAATCTGAAAGATCAATGATATCAAAAGCTGGTTCTTCGAGAAAGTAAACAAGAATGATACACTACTAGAAAGACACACAAAGAAAGAGAGAAAAACTCTATTAAACTGAATCAGAAATGAAAAGGGGGACATCACAACAGAAACCAAATAAATCCAAAAGATCATCAGAGACTACTTAGAAAGTCTGTATGCCACAAAACAAAAGAACCTAGAAGAAATGGATAAATTCCTGGATTCCTATAGTCTCTCAAGGCTGGATCAAGAAGATGTGGAATACCTGAATAGTCCTACTAATATCAAGGAAATTGAAACTGTAATAAAAAATCTTCCCCAAAACAAAAACCCATGTCCAGATGGACTCACTAGCGAATTTTTCCAAACATTTAAAGAGGACCTATTGCCGGTTCTTCTTAAACTTTTCCAGGAAATTGAAGAAACAGAAACTCTCCCAGTTTCTATGAAGCTCATAACTCCCTAATACCAAAAGCAAATAAAGACACCACACAAAAAAAGAAAACTACAGGCCAATATCCCTGATGAACACAGATTCAAAGATTCTCAACAAAATATTAGCAAATACAATTCAACAACTCATCAAAAAGATCATACATCACTACCAAGTGGGATTCATGCCTGGGATGCAAGGATGGTTTAACATCCGGAATTCAATCAACATAATCCATCATATCAACACAAGAAAAGATAACCATATTATCAAATCAATAGATGTATAAAAGCATTTGACAAGATCTGGCACCCGTTTATGATGAAAACTCTTGCTCAAATGGGTATAGAAGGGATGTTCCTCAATATAGCCAAAGCCATCTACCACAAGCCTATGGAAAACATCATCCTCAATGGGGAAAAAATAAAAGCTTTCCCTTTAAGATAAGGGAGGAGACAAGGATGCCCACTCTCACCACTTCTGTTCAATATAGTACTAGAAGAACTTGCAACAAGGGTTAGACAAGAAAAAGATATTAAGGGCATTCAGGTAGGAAAGGAAAAAAATCAATCTCTCAATATTTGTAGATGACATGATATATATTTAGAGAACCATAAAGCCTCCACTAAGAAACTGCTAGGAAGAATGGACTTGTATAGTAAAGTTTCAAGCTATAAAATCAATACCCAAAAGTCCATGGCTTTCCTATACACAAATAATGAGAGAGAGAAGAAAGTGACATGACAAAAGCAATCCTATTCACAATCATACCTCAGAAAATCAAGTACCTCGTAATCAGCTTAACTAAGGAGGTAAAGGACCTGTACAAAGAAAACTACAAAATGCTACTTCATGAAATAAAAGAAGACACAAGAAATGGAAAGATACCCCTTGCACTTGGATTCGGATAATTAACATTGTCAAAATGGCAATACTACCCAAAGCAATATACAGATTCAGTGGGATTCCTATAAGTATACCCATGACATTATTCAAAGACATGGAGCAAATACTCCTGAACTTCATATGGAACAATAAGCCCCCAGAAATAGCTAAAGCAATTCTTGGGAAAAAGAAGATGAGAGGCATCACCGTCCCCAACCTCAAACTTTACTACAAAGTGGTAAGAATTAAAACAGCATGGTGCTGGAACAAAGACAGAGCCTCAGACCATTGGAACAGGGTTGAATATCTGACAAACATCCTCAAATACATGATCGTCTAATCTTTGATAAGGGAGCAAGAAATGTGAAGTGGAGCAAGGAAAGCTTCTTTAAAAAGTGGTGCTGTAAAAACCGGACAGCTACATGCAAAAAGAAATGGCTCAGATTTCTATCTAACACCATGTACAAAAGTTAGATAAAAATGGATTAAAGATTTCAATATCAGACCAGAATCCATCAGGTACATTAAAGATAAGGTTGGCAAAACCCTACATGACATTGAAGCTAAAAGTGTATTCAAAGATGACATGCCACTGACCAAGCAAGTGAAAACAGAGATAAAAAAATGGGACTATCTTAAACTAAGAAGCTTCTGCACCTCAAAAGAAACAGTGACCAAATTACAAATACAGTCTACAGAATGGGAAAGAATATTCACCCAATACCCATCTGATAAAGGGTTGATATCAAAGGTATATAAAGAACTGGTTGAACTCTGAAAGAAGAAAGCATCCAGCCACATCAGAAATAGGGCGATGAAATGAAGAGAAACTTTCTCAAAGAAGAAATCTGAATGGGTAAAAGGCACATGAGAAAATGCTCTGCATCACTAATCATCAGGGAGATGCAGATCAAAACAACAATGAGATATCATCTCACACCACAGAGACTGGCCCATATCCAAAAGAAAAAAAAACAACTGGTGTTGGAGCAGATGTGGGGAGAAAGGGACTCTCTTTCACTGATGGTGGGAATGCCGACTGGTTAAGCCCTTTTGGAAAACAATGTGGATGATTCGCAAAAAATCAGAAATTGAGATCCCATTTGACCCAGCAATATCACTGCTGGGAATATATCCCGGAGAAGCAAAAACGTATAGTCGAAATGATATCTGCACTTATATGTTCATCTTAGCACTGTTTACAATAGCCAAAATCTGGAAAAAAAATACCCAAGTGCCCAAGAACAGATGACTGGTTAAAGAAACTTTGGTCCATCTACACAATGGAATACTATGCAGCTGTTATAAAAGATGAAGTCATTACATTTGCATATAAGTGGATCAACATGGAAATTATCATGTTAAGTGAAATGAGTCAGAAATAGAGGGATAGATACAGAAAGATTACACTCATCTGTGGAATATAACGTAACAGAATGGGAGACTAATACCCAAGAGTAGTAGAGATGAGGACGAGGAGTTTTGCTCATGGCTTGGAAATCGGCTTCATGCTGGGGGAAAAGGCAGCTCAGATGGAGAAGGGAACACCAAGCAAAAGATGTATGGAGGACCCATTCTGGTTGAAAGATGCGTGCTGAATGTAGACTATAGACCAAACACAATGGACTTAATACCTCTATTGCAAACCACAACACCCAAAAGGAGAGAGAACAAAACGAAATGCACTGCATTTGGGGGTAGTGGGAGGGATACTGGGAACATTGATGGAGGAGAATGGACACTTGTGGAGGGATGGGTAAACAATCACTGTATGGCTGAAATGCAAACAAGAAAGTTCTTAAATTTGTAACTGTATATCATGGTGATTCACTAATAAAAAATATGCTACTTATAAAATAAAAGTTTTATTAGTTATTGTCACCAGTTTTCCCTCCATCTCAAAATATTAGTCAGTAGTCTGTGAATTACTCCTTTTCAAAAGCTTTTTTCTGAATAATTAATTCTATATAATCTTTGTATTTGCATTATTGTAGCATGAAATACACAATATATTACACATTGTCTTAGGTAAAAGACATCTTTTCTTTCTTCAATATTCTCTATAGTCCCTGATAAACTCAAAAGGGCTTAAAAGTATTTGGGGACTCTAATACATAGTGAAACTTTTGGTGTTATATTACAAGACTAAGAACTGATCCCATAGTTTACTGCTTCTCATGCTTTCTTATACACATCTTGTGAAAGTATATTTCAAGTTCATAGATCTGGGATGGGGCCTGGAAATCTACCTGAAATGGTCCTAGTTGTGACTAATGTTAAATGGCAAGACTATAGAACACAACTTTCTTTATGATCTTCTCTATAACATTTTAGTAGATGCACATTTAAATGGCAAGACTATAGAACACAAATTTCTTTATGATCTTCTCTATAACATTTTAGTAGATGCACATTTAAATACACACCAGGATATATGAGATTCTTCTATAATCATATAACATGGTGAAATTTTGTTATTCTCATAGGATAAACCATCATAAAGAAAATTTAGGCAAGTCATTAGCAGCCATTCACTTACCACACACTCATTAGAAACCATTTTATATGCAAAGTTTTGTGGTAACAATTACTTTGGATAATATAAAGTTTAAGATACAGGCTAAATATGCCCAGTTGCCTTGTCAACTTTGGTAAAAGTCTCTGTTTTGTGCTCCAGCGACTAAGAATGCCCAATTGAAAATTTGAAGGAAAAGTAATGATTGTTTGTGTACAAGAATTCTTAATGCCAATTAAACTCATTTAGATTTGATGATTATGCTGAACACTGTATTTTCCACTATTTATTACTGGAATAATTGCTTATGTCAAAGTAAGTTCTCAAGCATAATTTATTTCTCAAGTCTTCCTTAGATGATATGAAAGTTTCAGTCTCTTGCATAGTAGTGGGAGTCATAGATTTTTAAAATGTGTACTGGAGGGAAGACAAGGGCTGGAAACAGGAGAGGTGGGAGTAACCAGTTTGATGCATGAGCACACAGTAAGAAAAAAACTCTGTAATCTGGGGCTTAAAGATACATACAGAAGAAGTTAGACTTAAAGTCAGGATACTGCTTTTGAGTCTGTCCTCTATATCGACTTAGTTGTGGGATTTTGGATAAGTAGCCATGTGTCTCTAAAGTTTTTAGAAATAGAGTTAATCATACTAGTCTTAGGGCTGGAGCGATAGCACAGGGGGTAGGGCATTTGCCTTTCATGTGGCTGACCCGGGTTCGATTCCTTCGTACCCCTCGAAGAGCCTGGCAAGCCACTGAGAGCTACCCTTGGGATATCCAATATGCCAAAAGCAGTAACAAGTCTCACAATGGAGATGTTACTGGTGCTCACTTGAGCAAATCAATGAACAACGGGACTACAGTGCTACAGTGTTACTTAGATTTTAGTTGACTTTATTTTCTGCTATATTAATGCTGACTGGTGACATTCTCTTCTATTGTTGTAAGCATGGTGTCTGGAGTTAGAAATAGTAGTTTATCTTCTAGCTCTGTTCCCAATTAGCTGTATGTCTCTGAATAAGTTATTTAATTAACCTCTGTGACGGACAGACATAGAAGGTTTGCACTCATCTGTGGAATATAAAGTAACAGAGTGGGACGCTAACACCCAAGAGTAGTAGTAGACCAGGAGGTCTGCTCCATGGCTTGGAAACTGGCCTTACATGCTGGGGCAAAAGGGAGCTCAGATAGAGAAGGGAACACCAAGTAAAGGATGTTGGGAGGATCCATTCTGGTTGAAAGATGTGTGCCGAAAGTAGACTATAGCCACACACGATGGCCACTCAATACCTCTATTGCAAACCACAACAACCAAAAGGAGAGAGAACAAAAGGGAATGCCCTGCTGCAGAATCAGGGTGGGGTGGTGGGAGATGGGGTGGGAACAGGGTGGAGGGATACTGGGAATATTGGTGGAGGACAATGGGTAAATGATCATTGTATGACTGAAATGCAAACAAGAAAGTTCATAAGTTTGTAACTGTACCTCACAGTGATTCACTAATAAAAACCAGTAAGTTATTTAACCTCTGTTTATCAGTCTCTTCTTTAAAAATATGAATGATAACAGTACATAACTCTATGGATATCAAGATTAAATAAAGTAATGTTTGAAAAACACTTAACTTAGCACCCTAATTATGATAAATAACCAAGGACTTTTTTTAATGAGTAAGGACTCTTTGATGCATGGTACAGAACTCCCATTCATGTTTTTTAAAAGTCATTATGGAATTAAATCAACTAAAAAGTTTAAAGAACAAACAATACTGGTATTCAGTCTCTTTATTGCTTACCTCTAGTATACAAATATTAAATTTTGATGTAAATTCTCTGTGCCTCAGTGTCTTAGTCTGTAAAAGGTATAATACTAATAAACAAAATTTATAAGATTAATGTAAAAATTACATGAGTTAGTGCATGGGGTGTGCTTCTAATAGCACTTAGTACACAATGGGCACTGTATAAACATTACTTATTAGAATTGCTATTGTTATTGTTATTTTGACTTGCATTATCTCTTCTTTCCGTGTTTTCCCTTTTGTTTCCTGGCATTGCTTTTCCCTTTTACTTCTGCTTTCACTTGCTTCTTTATATCTCCTTCCCTATTTAATCTGCTCTAGAAATTATTGCCATTTTCTCTGCTTACCAGTTTCAATGCTTCTTATCTATGGAGGTGTTATGTTGTATAGGATTTCATGAATGGTATGTACAATGGAAGTATGGCACACAGTAGAAATGAACACTTTTCCTTTGTTGCACTGAAGTTTTTTCTAGAAATCATATGATACCTCCTCAAAAATCTTCATATAATTTTTCATGGTTAAGATTTATCATATACGTAATACCTCTACTGCAAACCACAATACCCAAGAAGAGAGAAAGAACAAAAGGGAATGCCCTGCCACAGAGGCGGGGTGGGGTAGGGGGAGGATGATGTTGGGGTGGTGGGAGAGATGCTGGGACCTTTGGTTTTGGAAAATGGGCACTGGTGGAGAGATGGGCACTCGAACATTGTATGACTGAAACGCAAGCATGGAAGTTTGTATGTCTGTAACAGTACCTCATTGTGATTAATAAAAAATTAAAAAATATTGGTCAGATACTTTCTATAAGGACATATATAACACTATACTTGGAACTGTCATATGTTCTTCTTCATTTAGGAAGTGATCCAAATACCTCAGCCTGGATATCATTCTCTTCAAATGCTTTTCAATGCTGGGTGTCATGATTGTCTCCCTCATTACAGGATTCTGTTAATATCCCAATCCTCTGTCAGCTTTCTCTCTCTCCAAGAGCCTAAAGATTATGTCTTCCTTGCATATTCTAGACTTCCTCTTAGAATACTTAATGCTGGTCATTTCCTGAACTACTAACAATACCTTTCTTGGGATTGTAAAGAAAACTCACAGAGCTAATGCGCATGCTGTATGTGCCAGAGGCCCAGGTTTGATCCACCTGGATGGTTCCTTAGGCTACACTAGGAGTACTCCAGGAGTATTCTCCCTTAATATACCTGGTATGGCCCAAAACCCTAAAACAACAACAAACCAAAACAAAGAAATTCCTTCCCTATCACCAGTACAAGGGCATCCATTTTTATGTCATGAATTATTTGGGTGACAATAGGCCAAACACAAACTGATCCAGCAAGTATTACTTCCCTGGGAATAGAACATACTCCAAGGATCTTAGGGAACAACGTTAATGGAATTTTCACCATGATAAGCCAAGAAAAATAGAAATCAGTGCACAATTTATTTCTTCTATACTATTGGTGGACTGGAGCCATAGCACAGTGAGTAAGGCATTTGGCTTGGACGCGTCCGACGCAGGTTCGATACCTCCGTACCTCTCAGAGAAGCTGGCAAGCTATTGAGAGTATCCTCCCGCATGGTAGAGCCTGGAAAGCTACCCATGGCATATTCTATATGCCAAAAACAGTAACAACAAGTCTCACAATGGCGACGTTACAAGTGCCCACTCGAGCAAATCAATGAACAATAGCACTACCGTGCTACAGTGTTATTAAGAGTAGATCTACCATATCCAGAATCTAGGATCTAGAATTATCCTAGGGGTAATTCTATTCCTAAGTATTTAGCATAAAAACACAAAAACACTAATTTGAAATATATGACTGTAATTATGTTCATAGCAGCATTATTTATAATAGCCAATATTTGGGAACAATTAAAATGTCCAAAAACATATGAGTAGATAAGCAATTTGTGGTATCTAGTGATAGGTGTGGTATTGGATTTATATGCACGAGAAACAACTATTAATAGTATTATAAACTACATATTCTCAATGTAATAAGTGTGGCAGTAAAAAGAAGAAAAATTGTGGTATACATACACATTGGATTAGTATTCAGATATAAGAAAAATAAAATAATGCCTTTTGCTGCATTATAGTTAGAACTGGATATTAAATTAAGTAAGCATGGAGAAATACATATACCACATAATTATACCTATATATGGTATAGAAATAAAGCAAAAGAATAACCCCTCCCCCAAGAAGGAGAACTTAAATTATAAAAAGGGGAGGCTTTAAGAGGGAAAATTATACTATGAAAATTTTCCCTTGAAATTGAGACAATCTTATAAGTCAATTAAAAATTAAATAAAAAGGAATATTAACAGGGGCCAGGAGGAAGACTGATCCTCACTTGGAAGCTTGCCACAAGTGTGTGTGGGAAAAAGGGCAGTTAGGATCAAGATGGGACCAGTATGATAATAATAGTAGAAATGTTCACTCTGGACAAGAACTGAGTGTAAAAAATAGGTGAAAAAGTATATATAACCTTTCAGTATCTTTATTGCAAGTCATATGACCAAAAGGAGAGACATGAAGCAGTGGGACGGGGGATGAAACTAGGGACATGGGTGGTGGGAAATATACACTGGTGAAAGGATGGGTGTTGGAGCATTATATGACTGTATGACTGAAACCTAATCATGAAAAACTTTTTAACTGTGTATCTCCCTGTGGTTCAATAACAGATCTGTACAGATCTGTCATCCCATTGCTCATCAATTTGTTCGAACGGGCACCAGTAACGTCTTTCATTGAGAGACTTATTGTTACTGTTTTTGGCATATCCAGTATGCACAGGTAGCTTGCCCGGCTCTGCCGTGCGGGCTCCATATTCTCAGTAGCTTGCCAGGCTCTCTGAGAGGGGCGGAGGAATCGAACACGGGTTGGCCATGTGAAAGGCGAAAGCCCAACCCCTGTGCTATGGCTCCAGCCCTGTTTAATTGAATCACTGTTTTTGGCATTGGATATGCCAAAAACAGTGGTTCAATTAAAAAATAAGAAATAAAAAATAGTATATTTATACATATATCTCAAATAACATTTTGTAGGTAGTTTTACCAGCCTGAAAAAAAGGTTGATCTTGAGGCTTATGCAATATAATCCTTCTGGCCACTCTTACACTTCCCCAAAGTCCTTCTCTGTTTAACCTTTACTTAATAACAATATGTTACTGAGCTTGGGTTTCAAACTACAAGGATTATTGGGTTCACCCTACAAAGCAGCATCAAAGCAGTAAAGATCCGTTCTTTCCTGAAAGCCATTTATTCATCTTTCCTTGGAGAGAGAATCCCCAGGATCAAACTTTTAATAGAAATCATTCTAGAGCTCTTAATCATTTTGCCTTTGCATTTTTTGTGGGGGTGGGGGGTGGCAGAGGTCTTCAAAGCTCGGTTTTGGATTATAATAAATTCTTTGTACTGACAAATCAGCAAATAGGATGATATTGGAGGTTGTCTGGGAATAAAGGTAGGGAGGTAAACTATCCTCTAAGGTGCTTTGCCATTGTACTGCTGTCCGTAGTGAGAACCTATTCTATCGGCTATCGTCAAAAGCAATTTGCAGTATATACAGGCACAAATCCAATAAAAAAAGCAGAAAGGGATTTGCATACATAAAATAACTGAAGCTGGGTTAAAAATATTATTCTGATAGCTAAAATTCAAAGGATTTTCTTTGTACAGGATAGTATCTGGATATGGGTTTGCCCCAAAGTATCTGAACGATTAGATGAAATGACACCATCAAAGCTCAGTGCAGCTTGATGGCAGGGAAGAAAATAAAACTTGACACAGCAAGATGTTAGTTTTCGTGATTTTACCCCTGTGAATAAGCTTTATTCTGTGAATTCTGGTAGCCTGAAGAAAATGTCAGATGCCAGACCACATGGCACAGTGTTTGGCACGTAGTAGGTGCTGAGTATTAGTTGAACTGTCTGAGAATCACTAAATCTCTCCTTTGTTTTTTAAAAGACACTGTTCATTGTCTGCCTTGGATCAATTTCTCTCTTCTTTGCTAACATAATCCTGGCTTTGTTGAATATGGCAATGTGCCCAATTAATTACTCCCTTTCCCAGTATCCTTTGCAACTGATGTTGGGTAGGTGGCACATGTACTATAGTTCTAGCCAATGGTATTTAAGCAAAAATATACTGGGGTTATTTATCAAAGATTTCTTCCTGATAATAGATGATGTAGTTGCTGCTGCTCTTCTTCCATCTTTCCATCTCTGAGGACTACTGATGTCACAGCTGTCTTGTAACCAGTAGGTAAAAATCATGAAAATGAAAGCCAATTTTTAGGATGCTGAAACAGAGAGGAACTTAGATATTTGATAACATCCTTGAGCAGAAGAAGCAATGCCTACAACTGCTACTTGGATGATTCTGTTATGCAGTAAAAGACTCCCTCTTTGTTTAGACCACTGGAAGCCAAGATTTTGTAGCCTAAGGATTCTAATAGGATCAAGATTTCCAGGACCTTAAATTTAATTCCTAACTATTCAGTATGCATTTTAGGACACTTTACTCAGATCAACATGTGATGCAGTGTGTCCAGTTTCAGGTATTTCTTGACCTCCATTGTTTATCACCAATAAACGCATAACTTAACCTTTTGTGGCTATTCCCTTACTCCTGTGCAGTCATAGAAGCAAAGTGGATAAATGTTTATATATCAAAACTTAAATTTATCATAATTTTCAGTGTGTTGCTCTCCAAGGGTGGCTTTTTCCATTAGAACAATTGGGTTTTAATAATTTTAATATTGTTTTTAATAATTGTGTCAAGGGCATCAAAGATTCTGGGTTCAAACAACTCAAACTTGGAACTAGATACTTGAAAGAAGTTCCATTTTGAATTGTTACACAATGACTTTTTATTCCTTCCACAGATTTTATTTAGGCTTCAGTAACATTTGCATGCTACTGAACAGTAATATAAAAAAGAGCACTGAATAAGATCCTCTCCATAACTACAGTTTACTGTGCTGTATAAATTGAGAACATGACTATGATGTCAAATGCAAAAAAAAAACCACTTTTCTAGACATATAATATTTACACACACTCCTTGAAATGGAGCAAGAGGAGCAGAATTTGGAAGCTCATTGAAGCTGAACACTGTTGAAGTTTATGTGGTAGGTGCCATCTTCCATACAATTATCTTATTTGTTTCTCTAGCTCTCTGTCTGAGCAATGAGAAGCCTGTGACCCAAAGGTGTTTTTGACTTTCATTAGTTAGTCCAATGTATTTTGAAATCGGATTGAGTATCCCATAATATAAAACCCCCACATGGCCTACAGTGACTAGTTCAGGAGACATGAAATAGATATTTGTTATAACTTAATGATGGACCCCAAAGAAAAATACTGGTAGACTGGTAGACTGGTATATGTCAAAGCAATTATTTTATCCTCAAATGTCTGAGGTTTTCCCCATTCTAGATAGATAGGAAGAGGATCATGTTAAGTAACAAAATGACAATATATATGTTGGCACTTTGAAGGAGCGGTCCTTATAAAGAATAGATTTTGTATAGTTTAGACTATCTAATCATTGTTGCTCTCAGTTATTTTCTTCTTTTCTTTCTCCACTCTTAGTCCCATGCTACCTTCCTCCCACTGTCCTCCTCACGTATCTTTTTCTCCCATATCTTAGTACATCATTTCAATATATTCTGTGGAATTTTCCAGAACGTTTCAAAAAAACTAAGTTCAGTATGAAATATAAATAACTTTGAAACATCTCAAGAATATCTCATAGAGAAGCTGGAGAAGACAAAATTTTAAAAGTGAGGTTTAAACATGAAATAAAAACATATAAAAATAAATAAATTGTTCCTCACTGGGTGGAATTTATCAGGGACATGGTCTGTCCCTGATTTAGCAGCCTGATAAATGTCCCTGATAAATTTCTAGAGAAACCATTCCCTGAAGGAAGCAACTGTTTCCATGTGAAAATGGTACCAACCAGTACATTTGCAGTAAGAAAAATGGGATTGTTTTCCATAGGAGAGGAAAACTTCTTTTAGTGACAGGTCCATGGACACATGACAGTGAGCAGCAAGGAGAAATACACGAAAGATAAAGAGGGAGGTGACAGAATACCACAGATGATTAAGTTTTTATTTATACTATGTATACATAGCTTTTTAAAAATTGGGCTACAAAATTATTCCTAGGGTAGTGTTTCTCAACATGTGGCCCTTGGACTAATAACATCAGCATTCACTAGAAACTTGTTAATATGCAGATTTTTGATCTTTATCTCTAGACAAATCAAAGCAGAAACTCTGAGGCTGGGCCGAGAAATTGCTGTTTCAACAAACTCTCCATGTGACTCTGATATAGTTGATGGGGATATAGCACAGTGAATAGGGCACTTACCCTACATGAGACTGAACCTGAGTATGGTCCTCAGAACCCCGTAGGTTTCTGAGCCTGCTAGAAGTGATCCCTAGTGCAGAGCCACAAGTAAGCCCTAAGAACATCTGGGAGTACCGCCCAAACAAAAATAAATAAATAAAATATTGATCACCAGAGAGATAGTAAAGGGACAAGACACTTGCCTTGCTTGTGGACTTCAGTTCTATTCCCCACCATACCATATGGTACCTAAGCATGTGCAATAGCCACCCCAAGGACACAGTCATGACTAAGCCCTGAACTCTGCTGGGTGTGGCCCCAAACCAAGTAAGCAAACACATTATTCTGATGCATAGTAGAGATTGAGAACCATGGGCCAATCAATAAATAATCCAAGGCTAAAATCTGAGTTCTATAAGGATAAGGTCTCAGTTCTCTTCATCTTTTCCCCCGTTCCTATTGCATTTCCAACACAAAATATAGTTGGGGAATAGTATTCTAAGCAAATTCCATTCTCTATTATCTTAATTACTTCAGTTTTAGCAAGAAAATTCATTATATCAGTTGACCTTAATAATGATCTTCATATTGATTTGGCACATAGTTTTTTGTAAATGCACACAAATTTCAATTCTTATCCCTAAAATTCTGATTCAGTATACCTGGGATGGATATCAGAAAGCTGTGTTATAAGCTCCCAGGGCATTGTGCTAAGTGATCTTTGGTAAGTATAATGGGAGAAAGTAAGGTACAGTAACTACAGGCTTTGATAACTGATGCTACAATGACACGTAAGCTGAACCTCAGTAACTATGCTTATAAAATGAGACAAACTTCATATAATTCATATGAACATCAATGGAGATTTTGGGGCCACACCCAGATATGCTCAGGCTTCTTCCTTGCTCTGTACTCAGCGATCAATCCTATTGAGGCTTTGGTAACCATAAAACATCTGGGGATATAACTTTGGTCTTCTGTGTGCAAAGCATATGCCTTACTCACTATATTATCTCTCCAGTCCAAGATGATTTTTCACCTGTATCACCTGTTGTCCCATTGCTTATCAATTTGCTTGAGTGGGTGCCAGCAATGTCTCCATTTGTCCCTGTCACGTGCTAGTGTAACCCAATGGTGTCTGCTTGCTCCAGAAACACGAAGAACATCAAACCATTTTAACAGCCTCTTCTTACTCGTCCTTCCCAATGCTGCAGTATTGGGGGCTCTTTCAGGATCAGGGGAATGAGGCCTATTATTGTTACTGTTCTTAGCATATTGAATACGTTACGGATAGCTTGCCAGGCTCTGCCATATGGGCAGGATACTCTTGATAGCTTGCTGGGCTCTCTGAGAAGGACGGACGCTCTAGGAGATTCTGCGTAGCTCTCTTCCGGGAGCTTTGTTTTATAGTTTCTAGATCTTGGCCGTTAATGAGATTACATGGCGCCAGGAGCAGTTTGTGGGTGTGACTGCCAAGCTACTGGAAAACTGGGGATCTGGGAGGAGGAGGCCCAGTCGTGATCTGAGCAGGCTCGGAGATCTCAGCCACAGGTTCTGCATATCTGAGTTCCTTTGCCGGTTCTTTCATGTCTGAGGCTCGTCCAAGCATGTGGAGAGTGGCCTTGAGCATGGCTGTGGTTGGGTTCTGGAGGTTTTTGGCTGCCAGGGTTCTGCTTGGGGCAGGGAGAGAGACTCAATCCGCCCCCTCTGAGGTGCCCCGATGAAGACAGCCTGGGGTGGGGGCAGGAGATTCTGCCAGATGATTTTTAATTTTTTTAAATTTTAGTGAATCACTATGAGATACAGACTTACAAACTTGCACAATTATGTTTCGGTTATACAATGTTTGGGTACCCATTCCTCCACCATGCCCATTCTCTACCACCAATGTTCCCAGTATCCCTCCCACCACCCCCATCCCTTCACCCCCTGCCTCTGTGGCAAGTACATTTCCTCTTACTCTCTCTCTCTCTCCTTCTGGGTGTTATGGTTTGCAATACAAGTACTAAGCGCCCTCATATTTGATCCATAGTCTACTTTCAGCACGCACTAAGATGATTTTTTATTATTTAAAGGACATACAAAGAATCTCAAACCACATCATCTCTATTATTTTCAAGTATTAGCATTTGTTGACTATTTAGAAGTCCAGCTGTGTATATTCGGAGACAGTAAAACCTTTCCAAAGATAATTTATTCCCATAGACAGTGATACTACCAAGAAGTAAAATGTCCTCAAAGCAAGGATGCAAATGAGCATTTAGTATGCCAAGATCATATTATGCAAAATAAATAGCTCTCAACTGGGGTGCTCAAGGACACTATTATCACAGCAACTGTTATTATCTTAGCCATGACTTTCACCTAAACTATTCTGAGAGCTACAAAATTTGAGCATACATTCAGCTACTTATCCTACTATGGGGAGATTAGTTAAATGCAGTATAAACTGGTAGGGAGTAAGTGAATATAAACGTAGTGGAGCAGATACCACAAAGAGATGTGTTGAAAGTAACACTAGACTGAAACTCCAGACACTTGATAAGCAAATCTCAGCTTTACAAAATCCTCTACCATATTTATACATGAGTTTACATGAGATTATAAAACGAGGAATCTGTTTTCCAGAGTTTAATGAAGATCAGATAAAATCCAGGACTTAACATGTATAGAAAAGCTATGAAATCAGGCATGAAAATTTACAGAAAGTTGAACTGTGTTACGCTGAATATTTTTAACCAGAATCCTTGGTTTGTTGGATTGCCCTTTCTCATGTTCTGATATGAAAGAGACCATAGATAAATACCTTCCAAAATTCTAGATTTTACCAAGTCTGTATCCTGAGCTCAGTCTGTTATGGCTTCATCTAGATTTATTTTTCCCCAGAGACATTAAGAACAGATTTTTACAATAATAACACGAGGATCTACAGAAGCCTCAGTTACCAAACAACAATTCTATAGTATTTTTAAGGAGAGTACATGAAACCATTTATTTCAGAAAAGTTGCCAAAAGTAGACCAAACTAATAGGGTTCTTTCAATATTCTTTTAATCAACTAAACAGTTTATCAGAAAATTCTGTTAGAATTCTAATTAGAACTTTAGCAGTCCATTCCTTGAGAATTTCCATTAACTAATTCTCAGTTGCTTTTATTTTAATAATAAAATGTAAGTATTTAATTTGGCTTTCTGCCATAGAACTGGTTTGATAGCCAACCCCAAAAGCACCACAAAGTGGAAACTCATTGCTTTGGGACAACAGTTGAATAGGAAATAATTCTAAAATATACTAGACAGATAAAACATCTGCATGATATGTATTGGCTTTAGTGTCTAAAGTTTTGGGATGCAATTTTTAAGACTGATTCAGGAGTGTGTCTATGATTGATAATTGAGACAGCACTGATTTATTTGCTCAGGAAATCTTTTCGTTTAAGCTATGACATCCATTTTTAACGTGAGAGCTAGTAAAACCCTTCAAGTCATTTTCTCTGGTTTCATGAAATCCAGCAAATTTTGTTTTATGTATTTGAGAACAGGGTACCTTGCCTTTTGTTGTTCTACTTTTGTATAAGTAAAGTAACTTGGTTTCATCAGTATTAGCATTATAATATTGCCTAGCTGTGTAACTTGGGGAATATCATATAAGTTTTCTCTGAGTCTTAGGATCTTAATAAATGGTGCCTAAAATAATGCATATATCATTGTATTATAGAGTTATTGTGATGATAAAATAACATAAAATCCATTTGTTGTTTTATCACAGAGTTTGGCACAGTGTAGCAAACCTCAGTCGAATTTTAGAATTTTCATCTGCTCATGGCTGAGTGAGAGCGAAAAAGGGGATGTGGTTCTGTATTTTTCAGCTGTTATATAGGACCCAGCTGTGTATCTGTCAATTAAAATGCTATATTCAGAAAAATATATCCCAGATATAAGAATTTACACAGAAGATAAAAAATGAGCCCAAGGTGAAAATATGTGAATGAGATAGGAAATAGAATACCTATTTTTCAAATGAATTTCAAAAGCATAGGGAATGGCAGATTCTGGCAATAAAAGAAAGTGTATTAGACTACAAAAATTTGGAGGAGAAATCCCCTCCTAGACCAATGTTATAAATACTTCCCCCAAAGTATGTTTTAATAGCTTTACAGTTTGAAATCCAATTTTGGATGCAATATCCAGTTCTTTTAAAATCATTATTTGTTGAAGAAATTATGTTTCCCCAGTTTTGTTCTTGGCACCCTTGACAGCTAATGTTAAAATAAAGGCAAATTAACTACAACAACATATTTTACATACTGGTATGAAACATACTAATAGACTATTGATCAAAATTCAAGTTACAAACTCAGATTCATGAAAATGTTTTCATCTCACTAGTCATTCAAGGAAATGTAAATGAAACTCACAGTGGACTACTATGTTTCACATCAGTTAAAACACCCATTATCAAAAGGACAAGAAATAACAAGTGTTGGAAAGAATATGAACAAATAACACTTTGTGCACGTTGGTGAGAATGTAAAATCATACAGGTATTATCAAAAATATTATGGGAGTAACTAAAAATTTAAACATAAGCTACCATATGATTTAGCAATTCCCCTTGTAGGTGTCTATCTGAAAGACTTCAGAGCAGGATCTCAAAGAACTATTTTTACTGCCACAACTGTTAAAACATTATTCACCATAGTCAATATAGCGAAACAACCTAAGTGTATACTGGCAGATGAATATTTAAAAACAAGCAAAACTCAAACAACATAATGTGGTAGGTGCTTAGGGTGGAATATTACTGACCTTTAAAAGTGTGATTGTGCTTTATATGATAATATAGCAGAACAAAATGGTCCTAGGTGGTCATCGGACTAAATGAAATAAGGTGTCCACAAGACAAATATTGTATGATCTCATTTATATGTGAAAAAGTCAAACTCATAGGAACAGTGGAATAGTGGTTTCCAGAGAAGGGAGTGAGGGGTAAAAAAATGAATTGCTGTTCATGACAAATAAGCACAGAAGCTTCTATAGGTCTTGCTTCTTTGGAACTAGAATGTTCCCATTTAGCATTATTTGGTAGCATATTTTGGGGGATCTGTGAATGTTAACAATATTTTCTCACATAAATTAATGGTAATAGCATTTCCAGATATCCTAGACAACTTTAAAAATCACTCCCTGTCCCCTGAAAAGTGGGAGACCAGAGAAACAGTATAGCAGGTGAAGTGCTTGCCTTGCACAGAGACAACCCAGGTTGATCCACCATTTTTTGTGTTGTTGACCACACTCAGTGATACTTAGGGGTTACTTTTGGCTCCGCACTTAGAAATTACTCCTTTCTGTGTTTGGAGGATCATATGTGATGCTGGGAACTGATCTCAGGTGGGCTGTATGCAAGGCAATCATTGAACCGCTGTAATATCTCTCCAGCCCAGGTTTGATCCCTAGCACAAGTCTTTATTTTTCATTTGTAAAATGATGACTTAGGCTAAATTCCTTTGTTTAATATACTCAGTGTGTAAGCCAGGAGCAATGTAACCAGATATAAATAGAATAAAGTAATCCCTTGTCTTGAAATGCCCATTTTCTTGCAGGAGAAATAAGTATGTGCTGACTACTAGTTTGTTAATTTGAGCACATTCGGAGCCCAAATAAACAACTGTATCTTTCAATTATATTTGGAAGAACATAGTAGGCTTCTTGGAAATGGTGTTATTTCATATGGGCTTCAAAGAATAATTAAAATATCAGATTTAAATAATATCTAAGATCCATACCAAGTAATTATATTTTTGTTTCCTCTGGCAGTTACCATATGGATATAAGCCACATCTAAATTTTAAGATATGGTATAAAGCACACTCCCTTAATTAGAACATGGTGATGGTGAGGTTATTAGGGCTCCTTCTATCCTAAATCCTTCCAGTATACCCCTAACCTTTCTGCCTGTTTTACTACCAATGTGCTTTGGTACCAATGAGACTCAAAAAATATAGAAAAGCCTCAGTGAATCCATCTACTTCTGAGAAAACCTATTGAAGAGTAGCTTAGGGAAGCAGAGGTTTGAATTCATAATTCTATTGACTGCATAGAAGTCAAGTGAATTCATAATTCAATCGATCTGTGAATCTGTACAAGTTATTCAGTCTCTCTGTGCCTCATGAAATGAGGATGGTTATATTCATTGTGTTGTATGAGTTTTGAGAGTAAATGATTCAGTTCACGATATATAAATAGAGTAGGACCTGGAACATAATAAGTGTTCAAGAAGGTTTGCTATTGTTATCATTATCACCACCACCATCATTATTAGTATTACTACTTAAAGTCTTAATTTCTGTAGCTTGCATTCCTTGACCTCTATTATCATGTTGAAAATGATTCAGCCCAGTGTTAATGTTATAATTTGGAATTTTTCTCAGTTTTCGTGTCTTAGTAGTTACTGAGTTTCTGGACTTAGCAACTAGATAAGCTCTCAACTCCCTTGCGTCCAGTTAGGTCTCCATACTGTCAATCCACAAAGCTGCTTGACACTAGAAAAAATTTTAACTTTGAGGTTTTGAAATTTGCTAATTAGGCTTGTAAACATTTTCCACTTCACTTTCCTAATATTTTTTGGTCATGGAACTTTTCTTACTATTAATTCTGTGGTCTATGTCTGATGTTTAATTACATTTGGGCAGCCCTACAGTCTGTGCAGTGGCCTGGCCACACCCCCACAGCACATCTTGGTCTTGCTGTTTGCTTACAATATGCCTTCTGAGGCCCATATCACTTTCAGAGAACACAAGGCTTGGTATTTGCCCAAACCTGTTCCTTTTACATTTGTCAAAGAGCAGAATAGAATAGAACAGAACAGAACAGCAGATGGGTGCAAGGGGAGTAGTTTGTGATGAGAGACAAACAGGGCTAGTTCAATGCTCTGAAAAAAAAGAGAAACATTATTTTTATCTTATAATTCAAGTGACTAATGGTGAGCTGAATGGCATGTTTCTCTCTCCAACAGTTGCCCTCTCTTTTTGTCTCTTGTCACCTCTTGGCCCCACTAGCACAATGTTACATATTATAAATCATAACCATATGTCACAAGCAAGCAGATGCCAGTAGGCAGTGTTCGATGGTAATTCTCAGTGATCTGGGTCTTACAATTAAACTAGGATTTCCAGATTTGGCAAATAACAAATAATTGTGAACTTCAAATAAGCAATAAATGTTAGCTAAGTATGTTCCATGAAATACTTGAACCGCAATTATACTAAAAATGTGTCATTTATCCAAAGCCAAATTGTTTTTGTTTCTTTGGACCACATCCCCATTTGTGTTTAGGGCTTACTCCTGGCTCTGTGCTCAGGGATCACTTTTGCCAGAGTTTGGCTGACCATATGAGGTACCAGGTTTTGAACCCAGGTCAGCTGCATATAAGGGAAGTGCCTTATCTACTTTATTTATCCAGTCCCCAGCCCCGCCCCCCGCCGCCAACCTAATATAACAAGACAGTGCATCCTGCATTTTGTCTGGTAATTCTAAGGCAAATTGGATTGTCATTCTAGTAGCATAAGTTAGAGAACAGAAATTTATCTATCTAATGATATTTGCCCTCACTGAGTTGGGTTATTGCTTGAAACCCTTTCCATACAAAGTATCTTTGAGTTAAGGCATTAGAAATTTCTGTCAAAATATTTGTATGATGTAGAAGAGGCTGTGATTGGAGCTGGTAATCAGCATTAATGCCTAGCCCAAATTAGTTTTGCAGGTGAATTCACTGCCATTTTATCAAGTTGAGATAAAATGAGAATGAGACACAAAATGTGGGAAATAGTCACTCTAATAAAAACCCCAGGGTCAAGATAGTTCCCTGGGTGAAACAAGTTTAGCTTACTTTAGACAATGATAACTGCAAATATGTACCCAAACAAGAAAAAATCCTGCTGGATTAGAATAGATTACCATGTCCTTAATGCTATATATTAAATACATTAAAGGTACTTGTTGATTACTTATTAACCTAAGGCCTCAACTATGTAAATATCTTAGCTTCTGTACTTTATTTATTTAGTCATCATGAAATCACAGAGTTATTCATGATTGAGTTTCAGTCATACAATGTTTCAATGTTCTTGACCTGTATGTTAACTGTGTGTACTTAACTTGGATATTAAGAACGATCTTCATGGGGCTGGAGTGAGTGGGGTGTTTGCATTGCACACCGCTGACCTGGGTTTGATTCTTAGTATCCCATATGGTCCCCTGAGCATCACCAGGAGTAATTTCTCAGTGCAGCACTAGGAGTAACCCTTGTGCATTACCGGGCGTGACCCAAAAAGAAAAAAAAAAAAAGAATGATCTTCATGATGGGAGCCAGGGAAAATGTGATGCCAATATAAAATAAATAAGCCAAAACTTCCCCCTTTAAGGGTCTCTCTGAGGCTAGTTCGCCACCTATATAGCCACTGTCTGTCTCATTCTCTGTGGACAATTTTGCTGGACTGGGGTTGAAGGAATCAGTTTGGCTGGTATTTTGTCGTTATCTCTTGCAACAGATAAGTGAATTAAGTTTGAAATAGTGGAAAATTGGGATAAAAATAGAGAGTGGATGTTACCTAAGAATGTCCAGAGTTAATGTCATAAAAAGATAGTCATCTATATGATAAGATAGAACAGCTGATGGGGACAGTCCATGACATCCCAAAATATTTCCTTCTCTTCCAGTCAGCATGCATATTCTGTTTGGATTATCGTTGATTTTCCCTCAGGCATTTTCCCAGTAGAGAGGCAACCAAGTGTAATGAAAAGATCCCATATCTAAAAGATAAACCTAACTTTGAGTCACAATTCTCCAAATCAATAGTTGTGTGGTTTAGTTTGTGCAAGCAGGTGTCATCTTTATAGAACTGAGAAAATGATTCTAGTTTATCAAGACCTTTTAGGGTTATTAAAGAAGAAAACAAGCCTCTCTATGTCTATATGCTTTTGGGAAAAGTGCTGCAAAATACTTTGAGCCATATCAAAATGCATTGGGTAGTACCATTCCAGATAACTGGTGTACCTCCTAACTATCTTTCTGGAGGCAGAGAGATGGGTCAATATTAAGTTTGGGAAGACAGTGGTGGTAGCTACTATGGAGCTAGTGTGATAAGAAGGAGGGGCCAAGGCAAAGAAAGCTGTGACTGTTTTCACCACCTCCAAATAAATTGCCAGTTCTAGCATTTTGCCAATGACTGATCCTATGCCATGAGCTCAGAGCAGGAAGACAGGACTAGAGGGAGAAGTCACGAAAGACTGCCTTGAAATACTGCGGGTGGCATTCACCAGCTCTCAAGGAAGAGCTCCAAGTTTAGGGGGGCAGGTGGCCAGCGGAGGTTTTGAATGTATCAGAGGAAATTATCTCCCTCTGTGTGCTGAGGATAAGATCTCAGAGCCAGGGAATGTTTGTAAATGGACTCTCTCATTTAAATAAATCCCACTTAAATATTTATCAGATCATGAATATGCATGTTTTCTCTCAGAGCTGGAAAGGGAGCGGGCATGTAATTTTTAGATGGCACATAAATAATGTAAGGGGGGAAAAAGGGATCTTTGTTCTGTGTTGACTGTGTATTTACAGCATCTCAAGAGGTCTTGAAATAATGAACTGATTTTTTCCCCTTTCCCAGACTAAATTTGCACATGAAGTCTCACCTTTCCTGTCTTTATGGTGATTTTCAATCATTTATATCCTGAAGAAAGGTTTTCTGGAGGCAAAAAATGAGAATGGTCGTTTCAGTAGTTAGTGAATTAGTTAGACATCGGAATCTGCATGCTATTTCTTAAAAGACTGTCTCCACTTCAGACAGCATGGGAAAGGACAGTGTGCAGAGCTGGTCCTGCATTCCCAAATTCTGATACTTGAAGGAGAATGCCTTGAAGGTACATCTTTCAGAATCAACTATAAGGGACTAGAAGAGATTATACAGAGGGTATGACATCTGCCTTCCATGCAGTCAACCCCAGATTGATCCCCAGCACAGTATGTAGTTCCCTGAGCACTGCCAGGAATTACTCTTGAGCACAGAGTCAGAAATAGACCTTGAGTGATGCAGGATATAAGAACGGTATAGTCCCAGTGTTCCTTCCACCACCCCCCCCCAGTTAAATGACATTGAGGTGTTCAATCATTGTCCTTCACTGCCCCTGGAACTTGGACTTGGCTCTAGGCATCTCTAAGATCAGAGCTCTAGGAAAAGGAGAACAGAGAAATTTTCAGTAAAAGGGATAGATTGGAAAATATTTAGGAACATTAGCTATCTATAGGAGGGGGACACTCTACACTAATTACTCAGATATTACCTTTTTTTACTCATATTTTACCTGAGGGCCAGCCCGGCTGCAACAAGAGTCCAGGACATACTCTGTGAGAGAAAATGAACCCTTACCCCTGAGTTGTTGCTGCTGAATTCTGTGTCCTGAACTGTCCTTCCACAGCTGCACAGTCATGGCTTTAGGATTAGAAATGATTTGTTTGCTTTCTTTACTTCCCTCCTCTATCAGTATGAGGAATTGAGAGAGGACTGGCTTATCTTTTAGCCCTAAAGCATCTTTAAAAATAACATGCTGCTCCTTGTTAATAAGAAAACTGAAAGTTCCTATCAGTGTGGAATAGAACACTTTCCTGGGAATTAAGAAACAGGGCATCAAGTACTACCAAAATACTTATTAGAAGTGTGGAATGACACTGAGGAAATCACTTAACCTTTCCATAACTTTACTTATTCATAGTGAAAATGAAGATCATGACAATTCCTTCCTTGAAAAAGTTGGGAAAATTAAAGACAATGATGTATTTAAAACTTTAGTGTGTGACACTTAATATGTGCTTAGTTGAGGGAAGATATTAGTTTGAGCAGTGATTGTTCATTAGTCCACAAACTTTCCTCCAAAATCTTAGCCTTTTATTTTCAATAAGAAAATAATTTCTACCTAAAATTGTGTGACATTCTGGTGGAGTGCGAAAACAGTTGCACTGGGTGTCAGGAAACTTGCCCTTTATTCTTGCTTTAACAAGTCACTGGCTATATGACCTTGGACAAGTCACTTCTGTGTTCGAGAAAATAGATTCTTTTTAACTACAAATCAACAAATGATACTCCTGCACAATTTGCCTCAATGATAATTAAAAGAATTGGGAAAAGTGGCTGTGTAAAGCATTACATGTTTCCTTTAAACATTATTAATTAGAATAACTGATTTTCTTTTATTTTAATGAATTCAGATAGGTTAAGTTATACTTTTATGTTGCTAGTGACAAGTTCAATGAGATCATGAGAGCAAATGGTTTATGGAAATATTTATCTAATTTTAGTTGGAATATTAAAAGAGCAAAAAGGATGGGAGATTGCAGGAAACAAGAACCACAGAACTCTAAATACTTAGCAGCAGCTATAAGGAATTATGGGCTTAGTGAGAAGGTCACCTTTGTCTCCTAATTTTGTCTTCTTTTCAGTTCTTTGAAAATGCTTTAATAAAAAGTTTAGGGCAAAGTACCAAAAAAGTATCAAATAGATACAGTGAAAGTTCATTCAGAGTTTTATGTGACAGTCAAAAATTCATGTGTCCATGGGTTAGATACATAGTATAGTGAGTAAATGCACTTGCTTTGTATGTTGACGACCAAGTTCTATCACTAACACCCCATTTAGTCCCCCAAGCACCACCAAAAGTAAGCCCTGAGCATAGAGTCAGGAGTAATCACTGGGAACTGCTGTATGCAGCCTAGAAATCACTCAAAAGGTATCTCTTACTTTTCTAAAAATGGGTAATTCCTAAAGTCAGTGGCTGAATGTGATTTCATGTGGATTCTTTTACAAAATAATTACCATGCTTTATGACATTACCATTTTACTGATATTTCAATTTATCAGAAAATATAAGCAGTTTACATACACATTGGATTTTCATAAGTGCCCAACACATAGATAGATACTCTAACTATTGCCATTTTATATATTATCAGAGAGATTTATGCCCAAGTTCACACAACTGATGGATGCTAAAGCCTACTTTGTAAAAACTAGAAGAAATACATATTTTAAGACCACCAGTCATGTTTCTGTGTTAAAAAATCATAGCCACTCTACTATAAAATCCTGAACATCTGGTTGGTGAGAAAGACCCCTGATTAAATGATGAGGAAGATTGGATTTGGGGGAATTTTATGTTAAATTTTTTGATGACTCTCAGTAGTTAATATTATATTCTATCTGTTCATTTTAAAACTACAAATAGAGTTATTTTATTGCTCTTCCACAAAATACCAGTGATACATTCTTTCAGGACTTTCTACTGCTGCTTAATAGCATTTCTGGTGGGTGAATGAACAGAAATGACCAAGCCTAGCCAATACTTAGGCAATGGCTACAGAATAGGAGCTGGCAGGTAAAGTGTAAGAACTAAGAAGCTTGAGTTTCTCAGGAAAATAATTTTTATGCCTTTCTTCATTCAATATCATACTTGGAATCCAAAAGAACCCAAGCTGTGTCAGAAAAAAAACATATGCTCTACTTTCTGTCAGCTTATTATAAATGAAAATATAGCAAATATAAATTAAAAAGGCAATACAAAATATCTTCGAAAGTGACATCTGTTATTTGAAAGAATAAGCATGATTCACAAAACTTTAGTTTGACTTAAAAAAGATAAAATCTAATAAATAAGATTAGAAATAAATGGAGAGAAGTTATAACAAATATTATAGAAATAAAAGGTATCTTAATAATATGCCACTAAATTGGAGAACCTAACAAGAAATGGATGAATTGTATTTCTTCTTAGGTTCTAAAATTGCATCAGAAGGAAACAGAAACGCTGAACAGACGAATTATAAGCAAAATTGAAACAGTAATCAAAAGCTTCCCACAAACAAAAACCCAACTTCAGATGCATTTATTTATTTATTTTTAATACTTAGGCAATGGCTACAGAATGGGGGCTGGCAGGTATAGGGTAAGAACTAAGAAAATTGAGGTGAGGATGGGGGTGAGGGGTTTTGGGGCCACACTTGGGAGAGTTCAAAGTTTACTCTTGGTTCTATGCTCAGGATCTTTCAATGCTCTACCAAGAACACTGTTCTCCCATCATTGGTGGTTTTGGAGATTTAATCTGGGTCAGCTGCATGCATGGCAAGCACATGTTCTCTTGTACTTTCTCTCAGGCTCTCAGGTGGGTTTACCAGTGAGTTCTACCCAACTTTCAAAAATGATCTATTAACTATTTTCACAAGCTTTTCCAAAAGTTGAAGAAATAGAATTTTTCCATTTTCTATGAGACCAATATTAATTACCCTTGTAGCAAAAGCAGACAGACACCATAAAATAATTAAAGGCCAATATCCTTGATGACAACAGATGCAAAAATATGCAATAAAATTTTAATGAACCAAATTAAACAATGTATTAAAAGAACTGCCATCATGACCAAATGATATTTATTTCAAGGATCTAAGAAAGGGTGGTTCAATATGCAAACCAAGGGACTGGAGAGATAGGACAGCAGGTAGGTGTTTTGCCTTAATGCAACCAACCAGGTTTGACCTCCTGACACCAATTTATGGTCATCTGAGCACTACCAGTAGAAATGATCCCTGACTACAGAGCCAAGACTCAGAACTGAAAATAGGCTAGTATAGCCAAAACAGCAACAAAAATAATCCTCAACACCCTCCAAACAAAACACAAATCAGTTAATATAATCTATCACATCACCAAAGGATAAAAAAATCTATGATAAACAGATTAATAGAGAAATCTTTTGACAAGATTCAGCATCTTTTTATGATAAAAACTTTCAATGTAATAGGGATATAAGGAATTTATCTTAACATACTAAAGGTCATGCAGAATAAATACACAACAAACTATTGTTAATGATGAATAGATGAAAGCATTTCCTCTAAGATTAGGCATGAGATAATGATATCTATAATTACCAAAACTATCTAATATAGAATTGAAAATCTGGGACATAGCAATTCGACAAGTAAGAGAATTAAGAGGAATTAAATTTGGAAAAGAAGGGGCTGGAGCAATAGTACAACAGATTGGGTGTTTACCTTGCACATGGCCAACCTGGTTTGATCTCTGTCATCCCATGTGGTCCTCTGAGCACCGCCAGGAGTAATTCCTGACTGCAGAGTCAGGAGTAACCCCTAAACATTACCATGTGTGACCCCCAAAATCAAAATACAAAAAAAATGAAAAGAAGAAAATGAGCTATTACTATTTTCAGATGACATGGAAATCTATAGAAGAAACCTAGGATTGTACAGCAAATATTAGAAACGATGAAGAAGAACAAGATCATGGCTTTAGTTGTACTGGTGATGAATGAGTGGTAGAGTCATATATCCAAAGCACAGATTCAACAAAACTGAAACATGAGATCTAAGCTCTAATAACTGGAACTTTGTAATGTGACTGTCAAGTTGGCAGGCAGATATGGTTGTAGATTGGGGTGGGGAGGGAATCGGGAACACTGGTGGGGGGAAGTTAACACCAGTGGGGGGATTGCTGTTGAAATATTATATGCCTAAAATTCAACGATCAATATTTGTAAATAATATTTAACAAAAAAAAGAATCAGTGCAGTATACTGGTAGGTAAACAATATAATATTCTGTTGTATATATATGCAAACAAATGAGAAGAGAAAAATTAATTTTAAATTACATTAAAATCAATTGTCTATAATCAATTTTAAGAGTGGATGAGTTGTTAATCAAAATGCCACTATTAAAATAGAAGATGTGAGAAAGTGTGCAAAATATTCCAAGTTCAAAGATTGGAAGATTTATCATTTCAATATACTAGCATTATTAAAATGACCACTCTATTCAAAGCATTATATGTATTTAGTGAAATACCTATCAAAATTCCAGTAGCATTTTTCATAACATAAACCAAATGCTACTAAAAATTGTATGAAATTATAAAAGGCCTTGAAGAATCAAAGGAACTCTGAAAATATCAATAGCATCATGTTTTCCAAATTTAAACTTTTCTATGATACTTTGAAATCAAAACAATGTGGTATTGGGATAAAATTTGACACTCAGAGAATTGAGCAGAATTTAGAGCATAGAAATAAACCCTGTGATATGTGAACAGTTAATTTCAAAACTGAAGAAAGTCTTACAATGGTAAAATTGCTTATCCATATGCTGAAGAACTAAATTGTATTACTATCTAATACCATGTACAAATGATAATCCAGAATAAACTAAGGATTTAAATGTAAGACTTGGATTTATCAAATACATAAAACATAGGCAAGACATTCCATGATGCTGACCTTAGTGGTGACTACAGTGATTTAACACCTTTGGCAAAGAAAATAAAAACAAAAGTGGACTAATATTATTACATAAAACTCAAAAGTTGTGCATTAGTAAAATAAACTATTGAGACAAAGTCATCCTATTGAATGGGAGAAAATTATTGCACACCATACTTCTGACTAAGGTCTAATAATTAAAATATATAAAGTATCGACAAAACTCAACAATCACAAAAATCCAAATGATATCATCAAAAAAGGAGAGACTTGAACAGACACTTTATAAAAGAAGACATACATATATAAAACAGACTCATGAAAAAATGGCCATCATCACTGATAAGCAGGGAAATATAAATCAAGACAATTGTTAGATATCACTTTATGTCGGTGAGAATGATCTATACAAAAACGACCAGAAACATAGATTGCAAGTTGGGAAGTGGTACTGCTCATGGCACTGTTTCATGGTTCTTGCATGGTTCAGCCTCTCTGGAATGTGGTTTGGAGTCTCCTTGAGCACAACAAATAGTACTTCCATTAACTCTGACATTCCATTCATGAGAATCTATCCCAAGAACACCCCCTCCACCAAAGATTAATACATAAAGACATATGTAGTGTGTTCAAGAACAATATTTACAATAACTAAGATATGGAAAAACTCAAGTGCTCAGCAATAAATGAGTGAATACAGACACTGTAGGAGATATACACCATGGAATACTATGCAGCTCTGAGAAAAGATGAAGTTTTGCAATTTGCTGCAACAAATTGAATTGAAGGAATTAAAGGGTGTCTTGCTGAGTGATGTGAGCCAGAAAGTAAAAGGTAAATATAAATAACCTCATTGATAAGCAGTATAAACAAAAAAATTAGATGATTCTCAATGGGGAAAAAAAACCTTGATAGATGGTCAATGAAATGGGAAACTAGGGGGTTTGGGGAGTGGTGGAAGGTATCATAAGAAAATGGTGGAGAGATTTTGAAATAACAGCACAAGGATTTATGTAGTGCTTTGCAACCATGAAATAATGACTTGGTTACTACTGTAAGCTCTGATATTATATTAAAAATTAAATCAACATCTAGATACCAACTCACATATGTGAGAATTGTCTATATAAACAGTCAGAAGTTCTGGTGGGATGTGAAGAAAAGAATCCTCATACACTGTTGGTGTATTTATTAATTCCTTCAGCCTCCATGGTAAACACTGGAAATTTCTCATAAAAAAGATATAATTAGAGGATATCATGTTGAGTGAAGTCATTCAGTCAGAATGAAAGGGACAGATACAGAATGGTGTATGTCGTATATGGGACTTAACGATACACAACAGGGCAACAACAAAGATCCAAAGGCACCATAATGGGAAACTGACACACAAAATTTAGTTGGGATATGGGTGATAAGGAGTGTGGATGAGAGGAACAGGAGGGAGATGATACACTGGTGATGGTGTGTTGTCCATGAGAAACCATTATTTATAGTACCTTAAGCCAAAAACTACATAAAACTTTAAAAATAGAACTACCTATCAATTATAATCCTTAGTATTTATCCCAGAACTCACACAAAAATTAATTTTAAAAGATTTACAGAAGGCAATATTCATTGAAATTTCATTTGCAATAGTCAAGATCTAGAAACAACCCTAGTTTCTGCTGACAGATAAGTTGTCAAAAAGGAAACTTTTGTTTTTGTTGCAACGTGGAACTGAAGGGAGTTGTGTTAAGCAAAATATGTCAGAGAGAAAAACACAAATACTAGATATCTCAGTTACATATGGTGTATAAAGAAACAAAGCAAATAAATAGGGAATATCCAATGGGGAAAATTCTTAGACTGTGATTACAAAAGTGAGGTTACCAAGGAGTGGAAGAATGGATGGGAAGGGAGTTAGAGAAATATTGGTACTTTGGTGATAAACATGGTGTGGTAACATTGTACTGCTAAAACATTTAAACGTTTATACTCATGGAAACTAATGCTACAAAAACAAATAAAAAATAAAGACACTTTTTGCTGGAGCCACTGGCTTCAAGATTTTCCAAAACTGTTCTGCTTAATTTTCCTTTATGAATTTCTATTTGCTTATGAATGAGGAAACCGTCATTTTTTGTTTTATTATTCTCCAGAAGAAATGTCCAGTAAAGTCACAAAAAATTCATTGGCCCACTATCTCTTTTTAATTCTCTTTTAAAAAGTGCCTAGCTTTAGTAATTTATGGGTAGACAGAAGGCTGGCTCTGAAGTTGAGTACAAAAAGCTGGAACTGTAAAGATAGTACAGGATTTAAGGAGCTTACTTTGAATGCAACTGATACTGATTTGATCCCCAGCACCACATACGATCCCCAGAACACCAATGGGAGTAGTCCTTGATCACAGTGCCAGGAGTGAGTCCTGAACACTGCCAGGTGTGACTCCAACCTCCTCACAGAAAGAGTAGATAAAACAAATGAGTCCTCCCTGCACATCACTAGTATTTCAGTTCCAAAAGCAATACTTCCTTGCTTTGAAGGAGGATTTCTGTACTTGCTTAAAATGTAGAGATGTGTAATTGAGGTCTTGTATCAATACATTTTGTTTCTTTTTCATTCCATGTAGATGAACTCCCTAGCTCCTTTATCTGAGAGCATGTTCTGATTTTCCATAGAGGAGAACCAAATATTAGAACATTGAAGAGAGAATGAGACCCATTTCCCAGACCCTGAAAGGCCTCCAGTGTGGCACCGTTGGGAAGGACGAGTAAAAATAGGTTTCTAAAATCTCAGGGCTAGGACAAATGGAGACATTACTGAACCTGCTCGAGAAAATTGAAGATCAACAGGATAATGATGATGAAGAAGAAGAAGAAGAAGAAGAAACAGAAGAAGAAGAAGAAGAAGAAGAAGAAGAAGAAGAACAAGAACAAGAAGAACAAGAAGAACAAGAAGAACAAGAACAAGAAGAACAAGAACAAGAAGAACAGGAACAAGAAGAAGAAGAAGAAGAAGAAGAAGAAGAAGAAGAAGAAGAAGAAGAAGAAGAAGAAGAAGAACAAGAACAAGAAGAAGAAGAACAAGAAGAAGAAGAACAAGAACAAGAAGAACAAGAACAAAAACAAGAACAAGAAGAACAAGAACAAGGACAAGGACAAGGACAAGGACAAGAAGAAGAAGAAGAAGAAGAAGAAGAAGAAGAAGAAGAAGAAGAAGAAGAAGAAGAAGAAGAAGAAGAAGAAGAAGAAGAAGAAGAAGAAGAAGAAGAAGAAGAAGAAGAAGAAGAAGAAGAAGAAGAAGAAGAAGAAGAAGGAGAAGAAGAAGAAGAAGAAGAAGAACAACAACAACAACAACAAGAACAAGAATAAGAAGAACAAGAAGAACAGAACAAGAACAAGAAGAACAAGAAGAACAGGAACAAGAAGAAGAAGAAGAAGAAGAAGAAGAAGAAGAAGAACAAGAACAAGAACAAGAACAAGAAGAACAAGAAGAAGAACAAGAACAAGAAGAACAAGAACAAGAAGAACAAGAACAAGAACAAGGACAAGAAGAAGAAGAAGAAGAAGAAGAAGAAGAAGAAGAAGAAGAAGAAGAAGAAGAAGAAGAAGAAGAAGAAGAAGAAGAAGAAGAAGAAGAAGAAGAAGAAGAAGAAGAAGAAGAAGAAGAAGAAGAAGAAGAAGAAGAAGAAGAAGAAGAAGAAGAAGAAGAAGAAGAAGAAGAAGAAGCAAGAAGAACAAGAAGAACAAGAAGAACAAGAACAAGAAGAACAAGAACAAGAAGAACAAGAAGAAAAGTATTCTGATACCAGAGCATGAAAAATACCAGGCAATCAGTCTAGGGATAGTCATTAGAAATCGCACTCTTTCATTTCCTGTGGCTCTAGTAAGAGTATAATGCTAGAAAGAACTAATACTTATAAAACTTATGGAATGTTAACTAGATGCCAAGAGCTGTTGTTCTGGCCTTCTTTTGTGGTTGTAATCTCACAACTATCTTTTAAGATAGTTAGTTATTTCAATTTAAGGGTTATAAATTAGATTTAAAGCCTAGTGAATGTGGCCATCTTGTTGGCCATGATTTGACGCAGGAAGTCCATCATAGGGACCACTGGCATAATTGAAATTTGTGGACTATTCTTATTTAATTTAATGACTTGTTGACTTGTTAATTGATGCAAGGAAATAACAAAACTGACTAGATCCTGTGAGTCTGTAAATACAGGAAATAAGGAAAGATACATAAAGTCAGTTGTGTTGAATTTAGTCTTACAGAAAGCACTGTGACTCTGTGGGCACAAAAGCCTGTCTTCTTGAATCTTATTCACTTATCTACATAGCAACTCTTTCAGCTTTCGGCAATTGCCTAGTCATACTTGGCATTTGATTTTAGCTTACATCATTATGCCGTTCCTTTTAATTCCTGAAAGATAGGGTACAAAGTGTATTGCTGCTGTTATGTAGATAAGAGAATTTAAAAATAATAGAAAAAGCTTATGTAATAAATCTGTGGCTAGTCTTTAAATTTTTGAAATCACACATTTTAAATAGAATTACAGATTAGAAGACTAAACTCACTAGTTTGACAAAATATGAAGCCAGTTTCACTTATCAGATCCTGAAAGCACAGAGTTTAGAATATTAAAGATCTGTTCAACTTGATGACACGTCTAAGCTTTTATTTGTTTGTTTTTGATCCACACCTGGATGTGCTCAGGGCTTATTCCTGAATTTTCACTCAGTTATCACTCCTGGAAATGCTCAAAGCAACATACAGGGATCAAACTCTTAAGAAAGAAATAGAAGACCTTAGGAAATGGAAAAATAATCCATGCCCTGGATTGGAAGAATCAATATTGCCAAAATGATCATCCTACCTAAATTGTTATATAGTTGTAGATTTTTCTTTTTGTTACTAAGCTTGCTTTAATTTATTTTTGTTACTAAGTGTTGTTTTATTAAAGCAGAATGAATTACAAAGCTATCAAATATCAAATACCTATCCCAAATATTCTATCACTGATTGCACCATCAATGAGAACTTCCCTCCAACATTGTTCCAAGGTTCCCTCTTTCTCAGGCCCCAATCCCAGCATGCCATCTTGACAGGCACCTTTTATGTTTGGTTACTAAAAGTTAGGTTTCATTATTTCAGTGCTCTTGGCCCTGTGGTTTGGATATTTAGCTTTGCCACTCTTTAACACCTCTGATGTACCTGAGCCCGCTTGCCCCAGCTCCCATTGCTTCTCATATTTTTCTTCTTCCTTTCCCCTTCATTTTATTTCCTTCTTTTCCTTCCCTACACTCTGGGGCCAACGGTGATCTAGGCATCCCCTTTTAAGTCATTGCATTTTCCATCCAAATATAGATCACATTCTTTAAGGCCTTAGAACAGTTAATAGCAAATTATGTATGCAGTCATAAGAGAACCCTAATATCCAAGACCATGCAGAAAAAAACTTCAAAATATCTCATTACCTAACTTGAAATTATTCTATAAAGCCATAATTATTAAAACAACATGATATTGAAATAACAGTATATTCTCTGACCAGTGTGTCGAATAGTCAGGATAGAATATGACTGAAATCCAATCATGAACATATTTGTAAGGGTCTATCTCACAGTGATTCAATAAAAATGTAAAAGAAAAAGAATAACGCCCCACACATATGGTCCGCTAATTTTTGTCAAAGGAGCTGAGAGCATGAAGTGGAATAAAGACAGCTTTTTCAACAAATGGTGCAGACACAACTGGATAACCAACTAAAAAATTAAAGCTAGATCAATTTCTCACACCTTATACAAAAGTCAATTCAAAGTGGATAAAAAGACCTTGATATCAGACTAGAATCTATAAAGAGTAAATACTCTTTACTAAAATGTTTACTCTTTACTCTTTTCTATATTAGGAAAATATAGGCAGAATGCACCAAGACTTGGACCTCAAACTTGTCTCCAGTGATACTATGCCCTGGTAAAAACAACATAATAAAAAAATAAACAATTGGGACTGCATTAAATTAAAGAGCTTCTGTTTAACAAAAGAAACAGCCAAGGGCTAGAGAGATAGCACAGCAGTAGGGTGCTTGTTTTGCACGTGGCCAGACTAGATTTGACCACCAGCACCCCATATGGTCCCCCAGCCATACTAGAAGTGATTCCTGAGCAAAGAACCAGGAGTTACCCTTGAGCATCATTGGGCGTGGCCCCCAAATCAAATAAATAAATAAAGGAGAAGAAACATGGGCTGAAACATCTAACTAAATAGGAGAAAATATTTACATTCAACATATCAGAAAAGAATTGATATCCAGTTGGTTATCCAGCTCACAAAAGTGCTGGAGAGTTAGCACAGTAGGTAGGCATTTTTCTGGCACATGGCCAATCTGGGTTTAATCCATAACATCCCATATGGTCCCTCAAGCACTGCTAGGAGTAATTCCTGAACACAGAGTTAGGAGTATCTCCTAAGTATCACTGTGTATGGCCCCAAAACAAACAAAATGTTGACTCACAAAGATCAGCAATTAAATAAAAATTCAAAAATCCCTCATTAAAATGGGAACTAGAAATGAATAGGGACTTCTCTAAGGAAGATCAATGGATGGACAACAGGCACCCATAAAGTGCTCCTTTTCATTTACTATTAGGGAAATCCAAATGAAGACAACAGATACCAGTTCACACTAGTGAGAATGGCAAATATCAAAAATATTGGATATAATCTGTGTTGGTGGGGTTATGACACAAGAGGAACTCTCATTCACTGCTGATAGAAATGTTGCCTGGTTCAACCTTTGTGAAAAACAGTATGAAGATATCTCGGTAAACTAAGAATTGAGTTGTCATAGGACCCAGCAATTCTACTTCTGGGTATCTAGCCTCTATGACACAAAAACATTCATTCAAAAAATGTATGCACACCATTATTCATTGCAGTCACACCATTATTCATTGCAGTACTTTGTACAATAGCTAAGATATGGAATCAACCTAGGTCTCAAACAAAAGATAAGATCACAATGACATGGAATATATGCACAATGGAATACTACACAGCTATAAGAAAAGATTAAATCCTGAATCTCAGTGCAACATGGATGAAACTGATAGATCATGCTAAATGAAGTAAGCCAAAATAAGAATGACAAACACAGGATGATCTCACTTATATGTGGTAGGTAAAATATCTGGATAAGGGAATGCCATGTTTGAAAGTGGAGCTAGCTTGCCCTTGGCTCCAGATTGTAAGTAGAAAGCATAGAAGGAAAGAAATCTAGGAATGAGAAGAGATAGGAAGCAATAGGGATCACAGGTCAAGGGAATCGAAGTACATCAGTGGTAAAAAGGAGTGGTATAGTTGAATATCCAAACCACAGATTCATCAACACTGAAGACAGAGAAATCCAAACTTCAAAAACCAAACTTAAAAATATGCCTGTCAAGGTGGAAGGCCTGGGCTGGGGGCTGGGATAAGTGGGAGGGAACCTGGGAACTATGGTGGAGGGAAGAACATACTGGTGGTACTGGTGGTGGGATTGGTGCTGGAGTATGTCTAAAATCCAGCTCTGGATATCTTTGTAAATCATGGTGCTTTAATAAATTTAAAAAAGAAAAGAAAATTTAAAAATATATATTGAATAAGTTTAAAATATGAAAAAAATTGAGCTATTGTTTCACAAGTATAAACTTCACTATACCGACCAAAATTAGAGTGCAGTAAAACTATCAAAAATTTCCCCTTTTTATCCATTTCTTCAACTCCTTTCCCCTGTTCATTCTGGTAAGCATCATACTTACTACAGTCTAAATGTTGTTTTTGACTTATTTCATAGAACTAATATCCAAGGTGAGGTAAACGAGACAGGAGGACAGGTCAATGGTTGGAAGCTTGCCACGAGTGTGTGGCAGGTGAAGGGCACAGGTAAAGGGATCTACCTGATAACCTTTCATTATCTGTATTGCAAACCTTAAGTCCCCAAAGGAGAGATAGATATAGAGAAGAGAAGTGCCTGCTATAGTGACAGCCTGTGGAATGGGGGGTATGGGGGAGGGCGGGATGGAAACTGTACACTGGTGAAGGAACGGGTGTTGGAACATTATATGACTTAAATCCAATCATGAGCAACTTTATAAACACTGGTGGAGGGATGGGTGTTTGATCATTGTGTGATTGTAACCCAAACATGATAGCATGTAGCTATCTCATGTTGATTCAATAAAATTTTTTTTAAAAAAGAGATATAAACAACAACAAAAGTATATGTCACTGTGATTCAATTAAAAAACAAATAAATGGTAAAATTTGGAAAAACTAAAACTTGTTTTTGTTGTCTGCACATATATTTTGTGTTCTTTTCAGCTGTCCCTCAAATGGGTAATAGCTGTCTTTTAGTAATTTATAATTGGATGGTATCTTTAAACATCCCTTTCTTTGCATCACCTTCTCATTATGCCTATGTGAATCTACACCTAGATATAAACAATAAACCTATTTGGAAAAAAAGAAATATATCATGGCTATAGAAATAACCTTTGAATGATCTGTTTCTGGCTTGCTTCTGCTGGGAACTGACTATATTGGGTCTCACAACACTTTCTATCCTTGTCACATTGTCTACATCGATATTTTGAAATAATTTGCCTTATTTACTTTCTCATGGGGAGCTGTGGAAATTAATATCATGCTGCTCTTCACTTTAGAGAATTCATGTGGATCTCTAAATACCAACAGTTGGTATGAAATAGATGAAATAGTACAGTATCTATGCCTAACTCTTGAGAGCCCTCAAATGTTAAAGACTCTTTTGGCTGAGTTTTGGAGATCATGTACTGTATGTCAGGCTTGCTCTATAGTCAGAAAGACATAACTAAAGTTTCCAGTACTTAGAGTTTTTTCATTGTTTCTGAATTAATTGGACCTGGGAAGTGAGATTTTGGTATGAGGTCAGGCAGCAAAAATATTCTAAATTAATCTTAAATCCTCTATTGTAGGTCTCTTCTTCACCAGTTCATCAAATTCTCAGCAATATTGTACGATGTACAACTAATAATAACTATGATCTAGAAACTGTATTATATTCAGCAGTTAGCATAGTGCTGACAGACGTGAATAAGAAAACAACCTGTCTTCAAGTTCGGTCTTGTGAGGAAGATAACAATATAAGCTTATCTTAACACTGTAATAAGATCAGTGCTGTAACACATCCATATGCAAAGAGGATACAAGATAGGTGGTGGTGGGAAGCATCAGTCCTAGTGAAGAGAATATTTGAGCAGAGTTTTGAAGGGTATATTATTTGCTACATAGAGAATATGGTGTGCAGGGGGAAGGGAAAGTGAAGTGAGGGAGCTTAGCACCAGAAAGACACAAAAGTTTTGTGAAAAAGTGGAAGAAAGTGAAATTGGAAGTACATGTGGCACACTGAACATCACAGTTCCATGTGGCTAGAGTTTAGAGTACTAGTGGATAAAGACTGAGAGGGAACAAGGCTAGGAAAATGGGTGAGGATTTAATCGGATCATGAAAGACATCCTGTGCCATGTTAAGAAACTAGAAAATAAGATTAAGAATAACAGGGCATGACTGTAATCTTTTTGTTAGGGAAGTGACAGCATGGGAGCATTGCTATCAGTCTATGATAAAGAGGATAAGATAAAGAGGGAGATCAGTTAGGAGGATCGTACAGGAGGTGATGGTGGCTGAGCCTTATTCAGTGAATGTGGGTATGTGAAAGAGAGGTATTGAGGAAGGAAGATTAAAAGATGAGACTTCTCTTTCAATCAGTAGGGAAGTACCATTGACTGAGTCTAGGAACATAAATGGAAGGCTTCCTGAGAAGATGGTTAAATTCAGCATTCATCATGTTGAGTTTGAGGTTCCAACAAGGCATCAAGGTAAAGGTTTTAAGGAAAAAAATTGATGTGTAAACCTCGACTTGGGGAGAGCTTGTTAAAATCCCTATGAAATTTTAACTGTCTTATCTAGTGAAGCATTTAGGAAATTGAAAGAAATTGGATATATTCAAGAAAAAAGACTGCATTATCTGTTATCCTCAAAGCTCGTACCATTTTTTTATAGGAAGCAATCTGTTCATCCTACAGAAGCCTTTAAATTGCAACTGGCTATATGGGGCTGTGTTTTAAGCAGTTGAAAGGTCTTGGCAATAAAGGTCTTGAGTGGAGGGGAGGACACCATAAAGAATCCCAATAGACCTTGTTATAATTGTGTTGTAGCAATCCCAGACTCAGACATATATGGGATGGGAAAATGTTTGAAAAACTACCAGAACATCCTAGTATAGGAGAATGTATTGCTTACTAGTCTCCTCTATTCAAGAGAATCTTAAACATGGTTAAGGAGTAAATACTGAGGGGTGATGAAGAGATAAATATGAATGTGTTGAAGGTCTCTGCCTAATTTCTAAAGTCAATGTGGATGATTATTTGTGTTTCTATAAATCTACATAAGAGTTGTCATTTGAAAAGGTGAGCTAACTTTATTATAAACAGAAGTCTCATTCTTGTCCACATAATTTATTTTGCTATTTCATTTTGAGCCAGATCTGGTGTTATTCAGGGTTTACTCCTGGCTCTGCATTCAAGGATCACTAATGACAGAACTGAGGGACCATATGAGGTGCCAGCAATTGAACCTGAGTCAGCTTTGTGCAAGACAAATACTTACCTGCTGTACTATCTCTCTCTAGCATCCATGGAATTTTAGAACTTAAAATAATACTCTATTTAACATATGTATTTATAATCCTATATTCCCTTTTAATCTGCAAACTTATTAAGGGCAGTGACTGTTTCTTTCACTTCCATTTCAGAAATGCTCTTCATACACAATTTCTGTAGTCAGAATTTGTTAGTCAAGGAATTTTTATTACATTTCCTCACTTTATGGACGATAATCTGAGTACCTGAAAGGCTCTGTGATTTTCTTAGGGTCTCAAAGCCTTTTTAGTCTCAAATATGGGCATAGAATTGCAGTTATGTTTTGAATATGTTTTCCTTCAACATCCCTACCAATCACCTCTTACAAGAGGGTGCATGCACTTAAGGTATGGCTATACACTGATTATATGACAAGAATCACAATGTTCCTGGAGAACTTGCATTTCTCAGCTTTCTTTCTTATCTCCTAGGTGCACAGTATATTCTTGAGACTATCTTTTAAAATCATAGCGTATAGAATGTTAATACTCTGTGTGACTATTTGCCTACTAGATGGCAAACATGGACCCCTTAAATCTACTGTGCAATTTGTGTCAACTTCATTTAAAGAAATCTCCAAACATCTCTTTCCTTTAATAACTCACTATGGGTCTGTCACCCATGAATTCATCTAAGCTTTTATTTTGGGGGATGGAGAATCTATTTATATTTTCAGTATAATCCACACCACTTGGTGTAATGAGTTCCATATGTTGCCTCCATTTTCTACCTGCTGTGAGAAGTAGGGCTTACTTTATTTGTCCTAAACTCACCTCTATGAGCTAAATACTGGTAACATACACACAAAATTTAGTAGGGAAAAATATTATCTTTTTTTACAAGGATATAAAAATACAAATAAAAAGAAGATGAAGCAATGCAATTGAAAGTGAACTCATTAGCAGCTAATTACCCTAAGTAGATGGTTGTAAATCCTTGAGAAAAAAGAAGGTGCCTTGACACAGGACTTGGTGGAAATAAATGAGAAATGTGCTATGGAAATAATGCCTAGCATATCACGCCCTGCCCGTGATATAGTTGAAGCACCCTCTAAAAGTTCAGTATGGCCCAGGAATATAACCTGTCAGCCTCCGTGCCTGACATGATCTTAATTAGCCTCTGTTCTACTGCCGAGAAAGCCCGCTGAGCCAGTTAGCACCAGAGAATTAATCAGATCATTTGTGGAGTCGACAAAGCAGGATAGCAGCTGACACTGGCAACTTACTGATTGGAAAGGATCCAGGAAAACGGGGTGGGGGCGATGAGGGGAGAGTGATGTAGTCTCTATATGTGGCCCTCTTTGTCCCCTGAATGAAGATGCTTCATAGAGGCTGTTTGGGAGGTGGGAGTCCAGGGCAAAGTGAGCTGTGCTTCACTTAACTTCTTGTTTCTCCTCTCTAATCACATTCTGTCTTCCTTGCTGCCTCACATTTTTCGGCTAAAGCATCATGTGTAGCCATGCAAATGCCAAACAATGTGTTTGAGAGAGAGCGAGAGAGAGAGAGCACTGTTGATTTTGTTGCAAATTGCACTTTTGCTTCAGGATTAGTTGGGAAAATGGAATTTTGCCAGTATTCCCCTCCCTCCCTTTGTTTACTGCCTATTTTCAACAGCTCTGTAATTGCTTTCCATTTAGCAAAAGGAACATTGTTCCTTTTTTGGTTTTTCTTTTAATTGTGTTTCTTGCCCTGAGCTCTGACGTTTTTGAACGTTGATGGGAATGCCATCGTGTTATGGTTCTAGACACCAACTTGGCCTTAGCAATAAAGGCAAGGTCACTGCTAGAAAAGGCAGTTGGGTTGAGGACTCTGGAAAAAAATGTGTAACTTATTTCATGAACCTTTCTGTGATGAGTCAAACTTGCTTAGTGCTAACACTCTTATTTGAACTCCCACAGTACCTCAAATCTGTGTAGCTCTTGTCTAAAGCTGTTTGCCCTCATCTTTGCTTCATGTGCATTGTTCTTATCCTGTAACTGTTCTTAATGTAAGCTCCTCAAAGACAAAGGCTCTTCTGTTGAACATATAAGTCTTTTGAGATATTCATTTTATTTTTATATTCTAATTGTTTTATTTTTATTATAGTTGACATAATATAGCAATAATAGAGTTTACCTTCATGAGTGGTATACAAAATTACTCTTCTATCCATACTACCAGGGTGGTTAAGACCCTCCACCACTGCATTGGTTTAACACATAACTCTTAACACCAACCTAGACTCAGTAAAAGAAAATAAATACTAGATAAATTCACTGAGAACCCCTTGAGTTCCTGCAGCCATAAGTTTATTGATCTTACTACTATCTTAGGGCTACTGATATTTTGGCCCACATAATTATTTTTATTGGGGGGTGAAACTACTTTGTACTATGTTTTCACAGCATTCCTGGCTTCTGTTCATTACAAAAATGATAAGAAAATAACAAGACATTCTCCTTATTGAGCATATTATTATATTCAGCTTTATAATAAAGACTTTGATTAATATGTGCAACAATTCTGTCTTGTTTTAAGTGTTGTGGAAAGTGGTTTGAGGAGGCTGATTTAAAGTTAGAGTTGTAGCTACACACAAGTCTATTCCTTCCCCAAGGAACCTTAAGATAAGTCTGTAAGAGGACTTATCAGGCTCAAATAATGAATTTAAAGAACACTTCAGTGAACCCTGGATGATGTAAGGACCATTCATTCTTTGAAAATGAGATAGCTTAGTGATGGTTAAATTTTCTTTTTTTAAAAAAAATTATTGAAATGCTGTGAGATAGTTATAAGCTTTCATGTTTGGGTTACAATCACACAATGATCAAAAACCTATCTCTCCACCAGTGTACATTCCCCACCACCAATATCTACGGTATGCCCACCCCCCACTTTCATACCCTCCCCCTACCTCCATGGCAGACAATATTCCCCATACTCTCTCTCTACTTTTGAGCATCATGGCTTACAACACAGACACTGTTAATTTTTCAAGGAGCTCCATCAAAGCAATGGAAGGTCAAACCAAAAGCAACCCGACCAGCTGTCACCTCCTTTTTTCAGAGATGTGAATACCATTCCAACAACAAATGCATGGAAAGGGGCTAGAGATCTGTTTCTTTTGTTCAGACACTGACATTTTACTCAAGAAGCAGAATTTCTAGCTAGCCACTGAAGTGTCATTCCCTACTATAAACCCAGACTAGCTGTCCTGTAAACAATGCAATCACTCACAAAAGGGACAGGGCAAAAGAAGGTGGATAAACCAGTGCAGGTTTATCCTGTGGGGGAAGGTAACTTCGCAAATCACCTCTCCTTACAGTAACACCATTACTGAATATGAATGACAACCCGAGGGAAAAAATTGACATTTTAGCTTAATGTGTCTCTGGAGAGAAATATATCTCTTACTGTGAAGTCAATTCAACCTCAAATTCATTGCCATCAAGGAGTTAACGATACATTAAAATTATTCGTGTCATTTGATGGAAAAATATTCTACTTATGGAAAATACCTTTATAGGAAAACTGCCTTTCTAGTCTGAGCTGGAAATATTACAGTAAACAGGATCTAATCACAGCGAAGCCTTTTTTCAGCTTTGTATGACAGCTGTAAAATATGACAGTATTTATTAATAGTTGCTGCAGTCTAATCTGCAGCACTGGAGAGCTACAGCAAAATATGTTAAGCTACTGAAAGAACAATTTCCACAGTAACTAATATTCAACTTCTGAAAGGGTAGTTTAAATGTCTTGAGAATTTTTTCCCTACTGATGATCCAACCACAGGAACGAGCTACTAAACTAATAACCTTTGTGGAGAGGAAGTGTTTAAATGATAATTTATTTCAAGAGCTGACAACAAATCGCTAGGCACTTTCTCCTTTTATGCCCCAAAGCAGTCAAGGATGTGCAAATCGAAGTATTAAAAATATGACAGCTTTAGCATTTTCATTTTCAATGAAATTCTCATTACAGACATATGTACAGTCTTTTATTCACAATCAAGTCCAAATAGTCATTCACTCTTATTATTGTGCAGTCTCTCAAGTTGATCTCATCTTTGAAGACTTATCACAATATATTAGGCAGACTGCAGAAACTACAAACATCTCAGGTACTGTCAACCCTGATTATTGTTGCTCGAACGGGAATTTAGGTTCCGTCTCTCACTGGATAATGTACTCCCTGGACTTTGCTAATTTATTCAGATGTAAAAAGTAGCTTGAATTTTAATAAGAAATATCTTGGCTTTACTTTTCCCAGAAGATGAATGGACATGACTAGAATTAAAGCCATTTATTATCTCAGTGAATCCTTCAATCACTTCTTGAGAGGATGGGAGTTGGGCAGTGCTGGCATTGCTCCGGGATTACTACTGGTTCTGTGCTGAGATGTCATTCCTAGTGGTGCTCAGGAGACCATATGTGGTGCCAGGAAACTAACTGGGTTCAGTCTCGTGCACGGAAAGTGCCTTAACCCTGAACTAGCTCTCTGGTCTTTAAATTAGTTCTTTTTTATATAATTTATTCTTTTATTGAATCACCATATGGAAAGTTGCAAAGCTTTCAAGTTTAAGTCTCAGTTATACAATGCTCGAACAACCATCCTTTCACCAGTGCACATATTCCACCACCAAGAATCACAGTATACCCCCCACCACCATCCCAGCTCCCCACCCTGCCTGTGTAACTGGTAAATTTCACTTTACTTTCCTTTTACTTTGATTACATTCAATATATCAACAAAAAACTCACTATTATTGTTTGGAGTTTCTCCTAAATTAGTTCTTAAGGTGGAGAAAGAAAAAAAACCTGCAACAGTTGGCCCATTTTTGTTTGACTGGTTTTTGGATTTTGGGAAACAGTTGCTCCACTTTTAAAACAATAATGATGCCTGACACTTTCCTAAAGTTCTAGCCTGCTAGGCATGCCAGTACCTCTGATAAGTCTCTCCTCACTTTCTTTTCTAACAGAAAATAGCCAATCAGTGATGAGGGCCTATGGAAGCTCTCTGCTCAAGAGAGTAATCTGTAGTTCCCTTTACATTCAATCTGGTCTCCACCACAACACTCTTCATACCAGGGGGAAAATTATACCTATTTCTCTGCATTTACTATTTTAGCTTTTCATCTGTCCCTTAAACCTGGATTTGAACTGCTATGTAACCTATAGGAATGCTGAAATCATAAAGCATTGTGTTTATTTGTGAACACTAGGTTTACAAAAGGACTCAAGAACCAAAATGCATCCTCAGGAAGACAACTAGGTTAAGGAAGGTGTAGATACCACATATTTTGGAGGATGACTGAAGGGAAAATTTAAGTGAGAGCTAAATCTCAGTTTTGAAATGTTTTAAGTATGGGTGGCATTCTGTTAGTCTTGACAACAGCATACATAAACTGTGGAATGTGGCAGACTTGGGTTGAAATTCTCATTTGTTATTTTGACACAAAAAACGGTGTGACCCAAGAAAGGATCTTTAACCTTTTTCCACCTTGATTTTCTCACTTGTAAAGATGCAGGAATGCTATGAGGATCAAGTTTAATCATCTACAAATTTAGGGCAGAGTGTGTAACAATGCTATTGTAAGATTTATTATATTAGAACAACTACCAGTTGAGATATGCCTCTGGGTAATGTGTATTTGTGTATGTTGGGGATATAGACAGGAACACATTAATAGGAAAGATGGAGAGACTGGTTTATTTGGGAAGTAGAAGTAAAGGACAATGCTTGGCTGTATAAGTAGGTAGTAAAAGACAATCTGCTGGAAGGCATGAGAACCTTAAGATATTTTTGTTCCAGTGGGATTCAAATGAACAAAACTTATGAACAAAACTCCTGTTCTCCTAGGGTAGGAGACTAATACCCAAGAATAGTAGTATACAATACCAGGAGGTTGACTCCATAGCTTGGAACTTGGCCTCAAACTCGGGGGGAAAGTCATACCAAATGGAGAAGGGAACACCAAGTAAATTGTGAGTGGAGATCCCACGTGGTAAGGGAAATGTGCGCTGAAAGTGGACTAGTGTCCAGACATGATGGCCACTCAATACCCCTATTGCAGACCACAACACCCAAAAGGAGAGAGAGAAGAGAGAGAGAGAGAGAGAGAGAGAGAGAGAGAGAGAGAGAGAGAAAGAAAGAGAGAGAACAAATTGGAATGCCCTGCCACAGAGGCGGGGTGGGGTGGGGGGGATGGGTTTGGGGGGTGGGAGGGATACTGGGTTCATTGATGGTAGAGAATGGACACTGGTGGAGGGATGGGCTCCCGAACACTGCATGAGGGAAAAACAAGCACGAAATGTTTGAATCTGTAACTGTACCCTCACTGTGACTCACTAATTAAAAAGAGTTCTGTTCTCCTATTTTTCAAACATCTCTTGACCTCTTAAAACCCTGAGGATACCGCAACATTTCCCCTTTAATCTTTTCACAAAGTGCCTTTTCCAATAAATGCAAATGTCATTGGCAGATGTGGAACAGTGGGGTTAAAATTATTTCTTTGGAGTTACTGAGATAAATCATTGTTTTAACAACAGGAATTTCAGCTCCTTTAAAGCAGAACCTATTTCTTCTTCTTTTAAACAGTGCTGGTGGCCTAAACACATGCTCACACCAAAAAGAGCCAATAATTGCACATTGACTGATGGGCTACTTGTTGCAGGAAAACTTTCAAGCAAATAGAAAGGTGTATTAGAAAGCTGATGATTTCCAGAGAGTCACTTGGGAACTGAGTAGGGAGTTTCAGGTCGAGAATGGGAAACAGCAGGAGTTTATTGAACACTGGCAAGGAGGTAAGGACTAGTTGCCTCAAAGGGCATCTAGAGCTATTATCTCATTTTCTAAACTGAGAGCCACAGCCTGGGCCAGATTCTTTAATCTCTGTGGGCTGTGCCCATTGAAGCAAAGGAGAGTTCTCAGGTGCACGAGAGTCTGGCTGCAATTCTTAAGTATGTTGCTGTTCTTGGGGGAAATGTTATCATCACAATGAACTAGGTCACTTGTACTACAATGATAGGTCTAGTAGAAAGTTGGAAGAAAAGGTCAACTCCCTGGCTTGGTTTTAGGACTTTGTATATAGAAAGGTATGTGGCAAGGGACATAAAAATCTCATGGTGCTTATCTCCCCAGAATTAGAAAGTTGCACTTTGGATTAGGGCTCTATACCATAGAAATCCCTCACCTGAAATAAAATTCTTCCTGGATATACTAATATGTCATTCATAATCATAGATAAATTAACATTAATAAATTGATCTGCCGAGCTAATGTCACTAAGAAACTTAATGAGTGAAAATAAATTATAGAACAAGAAGTTTGATGGAGGTGTAGGGGTAGTTTTGAACAGAGATTTGAGGCTTTATGGGCTGCCTGGCTTTACACGTTGCAGGGAGCACAGGTATAGACACTAATACCTTGCTGAATTGAAATGGGGTGTTAATAAGGAAGAGAGAGTGGAATGGGGGCAGAAAATACACGTGGTCAATTTCATAATTTTTCTAAGAACTTTTACATGTATAGCATCATTAACATAATTTAAACTTTGTATTAATGAATTTTGTAATATGCTTACTTATTAAACATTGTATTAATAAGCAAGCATAGTGCTGACCTACGAACAGCAAACCAGTTTTCCACAGATGGAAATGAAAGTGCACCTAACAAAGTTTTGAAATTTCATAATTTCAGAGATATTGGGCTGGAGCGATAGCACAGTGAGTAGGGCATTTGCCTTGCCTGCGGCCGACCTGGGTTCAGTTCCTTTATCCCTCTCAGAGAGCCCGACAAGCTACCGAGAGTATCCTGCCCACATGGCAGAGCCTGAAAAGCTACCTGTGGTGTATCCGATATGCCAAAAACAGTAACAAGTCTCACAATTCAGATGTTACTGGTACTCGCTGGAGCAAATCGATGAACAATGAGAAGACAGTGCTACAGTGCTACCCTGATAATGCTACAAATCTTTTAAACAACTACAAATGCTCCACACAGTTTTTAGTTCCTCACTCACTGCTACATTTTACAGTGGAGTCACATCTTTGTATATTTAGCTTATTTTAATGTAATTATATGTACTTCCTTCTTTCTCTGTCTGTCTTCATCCCTCCTCCCACTCTATATCTCACCCTGTGCCTTAAATTTCTCTTATGTAATTTGAAATATTCTAAAATTAATTTCACAGTTCTTTTCTCTGTACGCTTTCATTGCTAAATCAATAGAAGAATATTGTAGAAATAGGAAAATATGGAATGCGTATTTTATTCAGTAGGTAGTACAGACTTGATTATAAAATGGGTTATCTTTTTCCTTTATTCCCTTTTACTTTCTTTTCTTTTCTCTTTAGAGGTGCCCTCTCTCTCCCATAGCTTTCCTTTGCCCCCCCCATTTCTTTCCTTATTGTTTATTCTTTTCTTTCCTTTTTGTTTTCACTCATTCCTTCCTTCCATGTTCTCCTCACCACCTACTGTCTTTTTCTGTTTCAGTGGAACAGGAAAAAGGGCATCAGGTTATTCTGTATGAATAAATGATAGAGTTGGAAAAGCACTGAGAATATAACTAAGCCTGTGTTTTTTAGCAGATGAAGTACAAATTATTAATCTGGGGGATAAAATAATTTTTAACAATCTTGAGAGAAGGCCTTGGGAAGTTGTATAGCAGACTCACTGTTGTAACAATGAAATTGTGTTTTGACAAATGAATGGCTTGTACAAAATGTTTCTGTGGGAATTCGGAGGTGCACAAAGTAGTTCTTCCTCAGAACTGGTTCTCCTACTGTCCAATGATCACAGAAAATAGCATTGACATCTAGCCCCATTTATTAAACCAAAAGTTTAGTGGTAATTTTTTATTTCACATCCCACACTCTTTCCTTTTCATCATTTACCACAATCCATTATCAAGTTCTGTTGATTCTGTGTTCAAGATGTATCTCAATTCCATCCACTTTCTCCTTTTTCAGTCTACTCTAAGCAACCACCATTTCTCACCTAGATGACTTTTCTTTTCCCTTCTTTCACTTTGGCACCATACTCCATTTTCTATAGAAATATAGATCATGTGATTTTTCTGTTTAGAGCCCTCCAATGATGTTCTGTGGTAGTTAGAATAAAATTCATACTCCTTGTCATGGTTCCTGTCCACACTCCATAGCTATAATCTGGCTTCTGTCTCTCCTGTCTATCTCTACACTCACATCTATCTTTGTTTTTTGAACCACAGTAGCTCCTCCCAACTCTGTGCTTGGGGGTAACTCTTGGTGATGCTCAGGGCACAATGCGGTGCGAGAGATCAAATCTAGATTGGCTGTGCAAGGTTAGTCACACCTATTTTCTTTCAGTTCTTCAGACAGGCCAAGCTCTTTTGTGCTGGAGGGCCTTTGCTCTTCATTTTTCTCGTGGCTATATCCTTCTAGTCCTTACGTTTTCTTTGAAATGTCCCTCCAATGAGTCTCTCACTGGGAATTCTTTTAAAATCAGGTCTCATTTACTATCTCTTTGTTTTCATCATAGACCCTTATTTAAATGTGCAATTTATTTATTTACTTGTTTTAATTTGCAGTTCTCTCATTAGAATGTGTGTCATTTTAACATTAGTATACCGTGATTAAATGGATGAATAAGTGTAAGTCAGAGGGTCTAGGACAGTAACTGGGGGAGGTCTAGTTTGAGGTGAAGTACGAAAATGGAGAAAGATAGGCAGGATTCAAAATCAAGATTCAGATATTTCTGGAGAGTAGAAGAAATGAAGTTACCGAGGCAAGCATGGTTCTGTCACATTTGAGCAGACATGAAAAATGGGAACTGTTTGGAATGGAATGTTCTCATTAGGTAACATTAGAACAACAGCCTTATTAGTTGGTTGAGGCACAGTTACACTAGTCATGGAAGAACAGACTACATTTTCCCCAATGTGGGCATAGGGGAAAATGGTCATTGAAAAAAATAGAACATGGCTAATGGTGCAGGGTATTAAGAATTCATTCTAAGGGGGGAAATTAGTATGAAATTTTATGCAAAGTGTTTTTTAAAGCAGAACAGATTAGTTTTGCCAGCCAAATGGTTTCAGAGGGAAAAAATACATAAATATACTACATGTCAGAAGATTTTATTTGACTCCAAGACCATAAAATTGTCCAATCCATTTAGTAAGGTTATTTGAGATAAGATGCAAGAATAAGGACTAGATATAGATAGACCTTTGCTTTCTTTTCTCTAGTAGAGAACTAATGAGCAAACAAGGGTCATGGGAGATAAGAGGATACATTAACTGTATGTTCTGCTTTTGATTAAATAATAAGTTACAGTTTTAGTCAAACTGATATTTACTTTTTTAAAAGTTTCTGGACATAATCTATTTGATGTACAAACTTCTTTTCTGAAAAAATTAGATTGTTGTGAACTAGAGGGCACTGTGTGCAGTATATGAAATAGGCTAATTCATTATCAATGTATGAAAAAATGAAACCCATTAAGATTTAGAAAATTGTGATGTAGAATATTTTAACTATTTTAGTAACCTAGTCAGTCATAGAACCACACAAATACAAAATATACTTTCAAGGTTACAATTTCTGTTCCCACTTTAATCTATAATTTAGGAGTTCTTCAAGGTTTGGTTCTTCTAACAAACCTTTGAAAACTCTGCTTTCTGAGAGCACTAACTTTTAACAATTTTGATGGGGTTTGTTGATGCCCCAATAGGAGAATAAAGTGAAGAGTACTCTGGGTTCCCAAGAACAAAATAAACCTTCAAGCTAAGTTACAGCGATAAATCTCCTTTCTATATACCTTTCAGGAAACCAGTTATTCTGCTTGCTCTTTCCTTCTCCAAGTTATAAGACCGAGTTTGACAGAATATATCCAAGACTGTAAAATCAGAGTTTCAGGTAAACAAATGAAAAATGATAATTGACTTTGTCCTTTGGAAGCTCATGGAGATAAGATTCCATAGTTTTATTGAATAACCACCCTCAGAGATAATGAAGCTAGAAGAAACATTTGAGCTAAATTTTATATATATGTATACACACATATATATATATCTTTGCTGATGAATATAACTAACCTTACTCTGAGATAATTTCTGAGTATGTTTCAATAAAATGTATTCTAAATATATTATTTCACTATTAGAAAATAAATTTAACCCTCAAAGCTCATTTTTATCATTGTTCACTTATTATTTTTACCAGATAGTTGTTGAGACCTTAAAAACCTATCTGATGGAAAGGTGAACATATAGTGTGACCCGGTTAATTAAGTCTTGGAAAGAGGAAACATTAATAAGCTGATGTCCCTTTTCCTTTTGTGCTGAAACAGAGAAGGACGGTAGGTGGAGAGGAGGACATGGAGGAAAGGAATGAGTGAAGACAGAAAAGAAGGGAAAGAATAAACAGTAAGGAAAGAAATGGGGGGCAAAGGAATGCTATACACCAGTCCCAATTCTGTGACTAAATTGCTTGTTGAAAGAGATATCTTCTCTTCATACTTCAGTATTCTCACCTATCAAACAACAATAATTATAGTCTCCAAAAGATTAAGTTTCCCAAATTTTCTAGTTCAGGTCTATTTTAGAATAAACAAATTTTACTTTTTGAATTTTATTTTGTTTTGCTGGGGGAGGGGAGAGTGATATGCAGTGGTACATAGGGCTTACTCCTTGGTCTGTACCATTGCTGTTGTTGCTCAGGATGCCACATGTGGTGCTGTGGGACAAAACTGAGACAGCCCCATGGAATACTTTACCCAGTATAATGGATCTCTGAATTGGCACACATCCAAAAGAACAAGAACAACCAGTGCTGGGGTGGATGAAGGGAGAAAGGGACTCTTGTTTATAGTTGGTGGGAATGCCAACTGGTTCATTTTTCAGAAAACTAGAAATTCAGCTTTCATTTGACCCCTCCACCACTTCTGAGAATACACTCTGGAGACCCCAAAACACACAGCAGAAACACCATCTGCATTTTCATGTGTTCATTGCAGTACTATTCACCTCAACCAGAATTTGGAAATAACCTGAGTGCCCGAGAACAGACAACTGGTGCATCTACATAATGAAATACTATGCAGATACTAGGAAAAATGAAGTCATGAAATTTACTTATAAATTGATAGAAATGGAGAGTATCATGCTGAGTGAAATGTGTTAGATTGAGAGGGATAGTTATAGAATGACTGCAATCATTTGTGGGACATAAAAAATTGTATTAGGTGGGGCTGGAGCGATAGCACAGCGGGTACGGCGTTTGCCTTGCACGCGTTCAACCCGGGTTCGATTCCCAGCATCCCATATGGTCCCCTGAGCACCACCAGGAGTAATTCCTGAGTGCAGAGCCAGGAGTAACCTCTGGGCATTGCCAGGTGTGACCCAAAAAGAAAAAAAATTGTATTAGGCTAATATCCATGGACAGGAAAACAGGGGCCAGAAGGACTGGTCTATGTTTGAAAGCTTGTCACAAGTTTGGGGGGCATAGGGAGGGGAAGTTAGGATATTGAAAGGACTAGTATGGCAATAATACAATAATAGTTAGAAATGATCATTCTGGACAAGAACTGGGTGTTGAAAATAGGGATATACATGATAAACTTTTAGTATCTGTATTGCAAAGTACAAAATTTAGTGAAAGAAAAGGCTAGAAACATGGATTGCAAAAGGTTGTACATCATTGTGACATAAATAACCAAAAATATAGCAAATTCTCCTTACCTCTTTCTGTGTCATAAAGGTACACAAATTTCTCCCACTTGTAGTGAGCCAGAAGACTCAGAATGGCACCCTTCAAGGCCGGGCGCATCTGGATGACAAACTGCACATCTGCATCAGTTGGAAAGCTGGGCGTGACAAAGGATGTATGCAGGGCCCCACAGAAGGAGGTCAGAGTGTTCATTGACATCTGGTCGTAGAATCCAAAAATGGCATACACCCCTCTTGAGAACTGCGAGCAAACTGTAATGAGAAAAAGACAGAAATTCCAATAGACTCATGGTAACTTGTTGTGATTTGTATGGTTGAGAATATAACATATAATAAGTTTTTGGCTCCAAGTGACATGCTTCAAAATAAAACTACTAGATGACAGTAATAACTGATGATTTAATCAGACAAACTGGTAATATGTCTCCTAGGAAATGTGTTGCCCTTTTTAGGGTATATAATGCCTTAGTTATAAGCATGTCATGATTAAGACCCTTAATATAGGCTTGTAATAAAGAGGAGTTTAGATTCTGGGCAGGACATCAAAAAGATTCTCTTTTCAATGCCTAGACAGTCATATGGAGTGAGTAGGCCTAGGCAAAGTTCTATTTAGAGCTATTTGTATTTATCTTCTTGATCAATTAACCTATATATAGAACTTTAATGTCTCACTCATGATAACTGTCAGCTTTCCTTTTTTCAAAATGGGTCATACAACCACATCTTCCCTCTTCTGGTCCAGATGAGCTTTAAAAATGTGAACCAATTTTAATATTAGGTTAAGTAGGATATAATCAGCAAAGCAAATCAGCAATAGAAACGTTGTGTGGTGCATTGCCAAACCAACTGGAAAGGATCTTTAGATTATCTGCACTACTGCTTCCTTCCATTCATGCGAAGCAGACAGAAAAGGCAGCTGTTAATGTGGGTGTGGTTTAAGTGGTCCTGCGTTGTCTCTCTTCTTGTCTAGCAAGTCATTGTTAGGCTGATTTCTTCATAATTAGGATTTGAGAGAAAGTTTGTACCTTGGAAAGAAAGTTAAACAGAATATTTTTTTTTTGCCATTAGTATGTCAAGATGAAACAGTTTGTCCAGTTAGATGTCAGAGGACTGGGGAAATACAGGAGTAACTTTTATGAGGTTTTGTGGGTCACAAGGAGAGAATGGTAAGATCTAGAGTCCTTCCTAAGATGTGACAGTGAATGCACGAGCAACAAAAATAGAGAGGGCATCAAAAGAAGAACGGCAAATAGAAAAGCAATTTAATCATTTCTTAATGTTATTGTGAGAAAGAAAAGTTCTCAGTCTCTGCATTATCTTGCTTTCTATGCATTATATTAAATCCACATTCATCTGGGCTTCCTCCCCAGCCCCTTTTAAGGACTTCCTTTTTATGAAGCAAGCACAGTCATTGGTTTGAGGGCGGCATATAAAGGGGATTGTTACTCATGCATAACCATCTGGAAAGAAAATAGCTTCTTGTAATTTTTGGATTTGAGGCCACATCCAGCTGAGTTCAGGGCTTACTCTTGGCTTTGTACTCAGGACCACTATTGGCAGTACTCAGAGGATCATATTGGGTTAGGGGATCAAATTCATGTCAGCCACATGCAAGGCAAGTGCCTTACCTGCTATACTATTGCTCTGGCCCAAAATAATAGCTTCTTGAGGGTTTCTAAGTGACCTTCAACCATGCACATAAAGTGAGAAATTTATATTAAAAGGAAAAAATTCAGCTAGACAAATAATCTGGGAAGTTGCATGACAGGTGGCCAAAAGACTGTTCATAAATAAAATAGAAGTAGTTAGAAATCATATTGAATTTGTCATCATCAATGAAGATACTAAGGGGCCTTCAATTCTCATATTAATTTCATAAATGGAGAGGTTTTGGGAGGTTACACTTGGCAGTGCTCAGGGCTTATTTCTGACTTTGAATTCAGAGATCACGTCTCTTCTTGGGGGTGTCATATGTGATGCTGGAGATTGAACCTGGGAAAGTCACATGTAAGGAAAGCTCTGTACTGTTGCTCTGCCCCCATAAACTGGAGAGTTTTATAGAATCAGGTCTAATCTTGTCTAGTTCACATATGGCCAAATCTTGACTAGTCGACATAATGTTCTGAATAAAATTGGCAGTAATATGATAATAACCATTGAGTAACTTGTAGGTACTAGTTACTATGTAAGAAATATACAATTATTAAATCTTCCTAGCTGCATGAGATATAGCTAATGTTCCTTTTTAATACCTAATAATTTTGAGATAAAAATACTTTTCTATTGAGTGGGAAGCCAAGATTTGAACCAAATCTGCCTGGTTTCACAATGCATACTCCCTGGGACCCAAATTCAACTATCACATTAAAGAGTAATTATTTGCTCAAATAATTTTAACATTATGAGATAAAAACATAGTATATACAATTAAATTTTAGTTTCAAATAATCAAATCATTATGTATATAATTCAAATTTAATTGAGAATCCTATATTTTATCTGGCAACACTCAAATTAATACTTCCTTATTAATGGTCGTGGGCTTGGAAGTTTGGATGAAGTAATCAGAGCCCATCATCCAAAATAATACAGGAGGTAGTAATTGTTAGATGCAAGCTAACATGCAAGGTCCAGGGAAAGCTCCACAAATCCTATGCAAATAAAGACTCATGGGCAATATTCAGTATGCTTCCAACCTGACAAAATTCTGGACCATAATTGAAGGGCAAGTAAACTCAGAGGCAGTGCTATTGCCGCAATCAACTGAAAATTTCAAAAATCCCTTGACATATTGGAATGAAGCAGAAAATAAAATGTGGATGCAGTTACATTACGGTTTTTAAAGTCTTGTATTACTTTTATAATCATTTTTTAACATAAGGGGTTCAGAATGCTGAAAAGGTCATATCGGAGCTTTCATATTTTGTTTATTGTATTTATATATTTAAAATAAAATAAACAACCATAAAATTATCACACAAAACAAGAAACTTAACATAATGATAGCCTATTTTTGCCTGTGTGCGCTTCCTTTATTCCACTGACTTTCCTTGACTTTGTCTTAGGTAACAAGTGTCCTGAATCTTGCATTTATTACTACCTTTTAGAATATATACTTTTTAAAATATACATATACCCACACCTAACCAATGTGCTATTTTGGCTTGTTTAAAACTTACCAGGAGAGATTAATATTGTACATATGATTCCCATACACCAGTTAGAAATATTTAGTGAAATTATTTAGCCTATGTACAATGAAGAAAAGAATCAAAGACAACCTTATAAAAATAGTATGTGAGCAAGTGTGGATTAAGAAAAATAAAAAAATAGTTCCAAGTCAAGTTTATAGTTTTTCTCATAGCTCAAACAACAGACTTAGGAGTACTATTGTGGAGCATGGCAACGGGCACCAGAGCAGATAAGGTCTGACCCTGCATAGCAGATAAGACCTGTCCCTGCATAGCAACCCAGTAGGGAGTATCTGGGCACATTTGACAAACACCAGCTATCTGGACTTGAGTCTCACCCATCCCCCCAACTATTGTTACCTACACTCAGCGAGTTATTCCTAACTGTAGCATCTAACCCTAATTGGGATTGGGCTGGGGCAAAACGGAGTTGGAAAGGTGATAGGTCAGTAATGCTAAACTTTGTGTGATTGGACCATCCCCTTAAGCCAGATCCTTCTATAAATTATGTGTGTATATAAAGTGAATGGCCATTAGTTGTCTCCAGAGTGGTTTCTCCACGTGCCTGTCATCCTTGGACCCTGTACGCATTGTGACTATGAGCACCTTAGAGAAAAACTGTTCCCCAACATACTACAGTTAAATAACAAACCTCAGGCTACTGTGATCAAGAGGCAGACACCCACAGTGGGAGACACTAACAAGAAGAGTATTAGACTATCAGAAAATGTTTTATTCCCTTCATGTAAAATGGATATGCATATGTCTTGCAAATAATACTGTGCTTAGTTACCATTATTCTACCTCAACATATATAAAACAACATAAAAAGAAGTACCAATAAGAAGTCTAATGGCCATATAAGGACTGGGTTAATAGCTTTTGAAAGAAGCTGAAACATAGAGGGCCGGTGAATGGCTTCTCACAGAGTATCTCCTGACCGTGGGATTGAATGGAATACTAAACTTAACCAAAGGACTGTGTCTATGAATTTAGAACTTTTGAGTCAGAAGGAACTTAAAAATTACTTTATTCAGGGTTTTTATGTAGAGGAATCCTTTCTCCAAAAGAAAGTTTTTATGGAAAAGTCCAATATAAAAAAGAGATAAAGTGGAACTCTTTTGATGGAACACAGGTTTCCACTGGTCCTATTCATCCTTAACATAAAGAAACTGTGACATGAAGAGAAATGTTTTGAACAAGGTCACAAAATGAATTATGAACCAGTCTTTTAGAAATGCATTATCAGCATCTCTACGCCATCCCTACTCCAGAGCTATCTAGGGCAGCATGGGTGAGGGTTTGCCCGGCATGAAAGTGACTTATCCTAAATACCTGGCTCTCAGCATAGCTAGTTCCAGCAGGAGTTTTCCCATGACTCATATACCAGATGCTTCGCTCACCTCCCTCCAGTTGCAAATACCAACAGTAAGAGCAGGTGACAGAGTAGTAATCTGTTGCGACCCATGATGTTTTTTGGTGGGGGGCAATTCCAGGCATCAAATTCAGGGTGGTACACATGCATGGCAAGTGTTTGCATCCTTAATTCTTGTAACTTATATTTTAGGTGATGTCTGTTAACTTTATATGAATCACTAATGAACATCCATTTATCTCAGAAGATCAATCCTTGAGAAAATGGTTATGGAAGAAACAGTTATCTTGGCAATTTTATGAAGGTGAAAGTACAGAAAAAGGCAACAGTTTCTGAGAAGGTAGACATGTGTTCCAGTCTTAAACTGCATGGTTTTGTTCAAGTTATTTAACCTCTTTTAGCCTCAGTATTAGACAGTGATAACACACACAGGTTCTGAGGTTAGATCTAAGGATTGAAATCCTGAATACATCATTTATTAAGCCAATTGTTTAATAACTGTCTCTGATCAAGTTTCATCATCTGTCAAATAGGAATAATAACCACAACCATCTTAACATTTGATTGCTACAGTTAAATGAATTAATACACAGGAAGCATCTATAAAATTGTCTGATTTGTAAAGGATACCTAATTAATTCCAGCTATTTATTCATGCAACAAATATTTACTGAATATCTGCTATGTGCCAAGTACTGTTTGAGGTATTGGGAGATACAAGAGGAAACAAGAAGATGACCTCTTGTAACTTGTATGCTAGTAAGGAGAAAAGAAGATAACCAGTAAGACAAATAAGATATACTTTAGTTTTATATTATGTTTGTTTATTATATACTGAGAAGTAAATTAAATGGTTTACAGAAAATAGCTCTGTGCTACTTCCCTCTTATTGTGGTGGGAAGATGCTTACTGGTTGGATAGGTGCTTGAATATTATCTGTAATGAACTATTATGAACTACTTTATGAAAATAAAATGTATAAAAATCACCAAAAAATAAAAGGCATAGTTAAGAACTGGAAAAAAAAAAGAAAAAGAAAATAGCTCTGTGCTATTAAATAGTTCAGTGTTACTTCCCTCATGCCAATTTTTTTGTAGCAATCTGTGTCCTCTTAAATCCCACCAGGTTACTTCCTTAGAGTAACGATTGCCTTTGATCTCAAAATAAGTACCTAGACATCAGAGCTTTCCTTGTCTTTTACCTTCTCCATACATTTCTATGATGCCCATTTTTGTTTTTATTCCTGGGTGACAATGGGTTAAGAAAGAAACCCTGTTAATTAAACCCTGTTGATTTTGCTGTTGTTGTTCTCTGACTCTTCCCCTCTTGATATAATGTCTTCATGCTGGTAAAACACTGTTTCCACCTGGGGCCTCTGTGCCTTTCCAGTATGAAGTATCTTGGTAATCTGCTTCATAAGAGTGCCTGTTTCTATCTCTTCCCACTAGCAAAACACCTAATTCTTCTCATTGAATATGTCATTTATGACTATATCCTGGATTCCTAGGGACTCTAGTGTAGCTTCCCAGCTGAGTTCCCTTCAATGTTGAGTGACAAGCAAGGCTAGAGCCAGCTGTCATGCTTTTATTTATAGTCCCTCAGACTGTAGGATCGGGACAGGTATTGTTAATGTATATTCTGGCAGCTAATTACACCACTCATATTCCAAAAGGCATCATTACAAAAATTCAAACAACTGATTACCCCAAAGATCAGTATAACAATATTGCATACCATTTACAGAACACTTTACTTAGACTTTGAATTGGGGATGGGGAGTGGGCAGAGGAAACTGAAGTCTCTTGCTGATTTAATGATCACATTTGAAACATATAGGAAAAAAAGATACAACAAAGAAACTAAAAGAAATATATTGTAGACTGTTTGCCACATAATGCCATAGTTTATTCCTTGAATTACAAGGATTTGAAGAAGCTTAGAGCTAGAGGGGGAAGGACCTTCAGGGATGCTTTAAAACATTTAATGTTGTGGTGTTGGTTCATGGTAAAGTTTCTAGTCTTGTGTATGTATTGAGCTAAAAATTAACCATTGTTATTTAAAATTAATGAATTCTTCAATTTTGTTTTGGGGGTCATTACTGGAGATGCTCAGGGGAAACATATGGTTCTGGGGATCAAATCAGGACTACATGCAAAGCCTATTGAGCTAATTCTCTGTTTTAGAAGTTGTTCTTTCTTCATAAGAACAGGATTTTTCTTTAAACACACTTTTATTACTTAGTGTTCAATGCAGACATCTTTTCTCTTATGAAATTATGATTATTAGATGACAGATGATGTGTGTGTCTGTGGTGTGTGTGCATTTTTATGTATCCGCTATATGGTAGTCTGAGTGATAATCTCCAAAAAGATGATCATGTCTTAATAACCCAGATATGTGAATTAGGTTACATGATAAAGCGAAATTAGGTTTGTAGATGGAATTAAGATTGATAATGATTTGATCTTAAAATAGAAATAGTATCCTGGATTCCCTGGGTGGCCTGGTACAGTCCCAGGGTTCTTTAAATCTGGAAGTCAGAGGTTACAAAAATATCAAAGTGATGCTTTATGACAAGGACTAATTAACTATTGCTATCTTTGAAAGTGGAAAGATACTATCAGTTAAGGGATATGAATGAAAGACTCTAGAAGTTGTGATAGGCAAGAAATTGGATTCTTTATTTCTTTCAGACAAGAACAGTCTTGTTGGTGCCTTACTTTTAGTTTGGTGAGGTTTACAAGACTTCTAGACTATAGAAAATTTAAAATAATGCACTAGGGCTATTTTGTCTTTAAATATAATTTGTTGCAGCAGTAAGTAGAAAACTAATACACTTAACATAGCTCCATACCTCTCGAGATCAATCATGCTACGTTGACTGATCTTAAACTGAACCTAACTTTATATGTTGGACTGCTCAATTATATGTGACCCCAACTGAGTTTTACAGGAAGTTCAATAATACCACTGATGTACTGAGCAAACACACATGGCAATTAGCTATTCAAATTTGTGCTTTTAGCTTTCTATGGTGCCTTATCCCTGTCAGACCAAAAGTCTTCTTGCCTAAATCCCTACAACTTTCATAACTTCTAACTTCTTTTTTTTATTTTATTGAATCACCCTGAGATATAGTTACAAGCTTTCATGTTTGGGTTACAATCACACAATGATTAAACACCCATCCCTCCACCAGTCCATATTCCTCACCACCAATTTCCCCAGTGTACCCCCACTTTCCCACCCTCCCCCTGCCTCCATGGCAGACAATATTTCCCATACTCTCTCTCTACTTTTGGGCATTATGGCTTGAACACAGACACTGAGCGGTCATCATGTTTGGTCCATTATCTACATCATGTTTGGTCCATTATCTACTTTTGGCACACACCTCCCATCCTGACTGATTCCTCCAACCCCCATTTTCTTAGTGATTCCTTTTCTATTCCAGCTGCTTTCTACCCCCCACCCTGCCCACCCGCTCATGAGGCAGACTTCCAACTATGGTGCAGTCTTCCTGGACCTTGTATCTACTGTCTTTGGGTGTCAGTCTCATGTTATGTTATATTATACTCCACAAAAATATATGAAACACTTCACAAATTTGCATGTCATCCTTGTGCAAGGGTCATGCTAATCTCTGTATCATTCCAATTTTTAGTATATGTGCTGCCGAAGTGAGCACTGTTCTAACTTCTAACATAAAATATTATTCTAACATTAATGATGTACTTATAAGGACCTTGTAACCCCTTCAGTCTGCAAACTATTTATTCATCACTCCACTGAAACAGTTTTCTCAAGTTTGGGAATGACCTGCTCACTGTAAAATCAGCTCAATACATAAACCCCATGTAGCTTGAATGCTGAGCAGAATTTGATATTCCTGTTCAAATTCTCCTCCTTTAAATTCTTTTTTCTCTTTTTCAACAAAACTAAACTCTTGTTCTGTTCTTTTACCTTCGCCTCCCTTACTATTTATTTTCAGCTTCTTGTTGCACCTCTTCTGAAGATGTATACAAAGATTATGGCCTTCTTTCTTCTTACTCTAACTATTGAATATTTTAATTCAACATATATTTATGGAGTTCCTGATATGTGCCAAGCAGTGGATATCATCTTTCTACCTTCCTGTGAGTGACTTCTAACTGTACTTACGTTCTGCTTAATGGTGAGAATATGTTGTGAGAAATGCATTGTTAGGTGATTTTGTTGTTCCAAGATTACCACAGAGTGTATTTACACAAGAACAGATCATACAGGCCACTGCATATCCTGCTATATGAGTTGTATGATAAATCTACTGGGCTATATACATATAAAGAGATATATTTATATCGTCTATCAAATATAAACATATAGTCTATCATTGACTGAAATGTCTGAGCAACACATGAATGTACATACTTATGACTTAAGACACACTTATAAACTTCAAATTCACATTTATTTGCTTTTCTTTTTTTAGACCACACCTGGAAATGCTCAGAGACTACTCATAGCTCTGTGATCATGGGACATTCCTAATAGAGCTTGGAGGATCACATGGGTGCCGGGTATTGGGTCAGGGTCAGCTGTATGCAGTGTAGCACCATACATAATAGTCTCTAGCCCATATTTATATATCTAGCATCTTATTAAACTTACCTCACCCAGGTACCTTTACAACATCACTCATGCATATTTCTCCATTCTCATCCACCACCTGCGGATATGCTCCTTCTGTCCCAATATCTTTTAATGAATCATTCTTATTCCACTTACTCAAGCTAGAGTCTTATATTTCATCTTTGCCTTATCTTTCTGCCTCATTCTACTATATCATTCTTAGGATCTTTGTCAATTTTACTTCAAAAGCTTGTTTATTTTCAGATCAGTCTCTCATTCCTACTCTCTTAAACTTAAACACTGAGAGTGGCCTTAAAACTGATGACATGATTCCTTTTTCTCCCACTATATCTTAAGTACTACTATTAGATTCACCATCATGTCTTTACTATTTCCATTTAGCAACTGATTCCAGCTATCTGATCAAAATATACTAATACCAACTTACATTTCTGTGATATCTGTAAGTGAGTTGCTAATGGACTAATAAATCAATGTTTTCATATGAGTAAGCAAAGGTTTTTCCAGCCTCAGCATTATTGACATTATAAGAAGAAAATTATTTGTTATGGGGAAGCATCCTGTGCATTATAGGATATTTAGTAGCATCCCTGGCCTCAACTCATTAGATGGAAATAGCATCATCACCTTCCAGTTATGACATGCCCAAATGCCTCAAAACATTACTAAATATTTTCAGGAAGCAACATTACTTCCTGCTGCCTTCCCCCTCTTATCCTACATCTAATAACAAATCAAAATGCATACACACTTGAAGGTTCAAAAAAGTTTAATTTAAGGGTAAATGTTTGGCAAGGTGACTACTTTGAATTCTTTAAAGTCTGCCATATAAACACATATCTCCAATGTTTTGTCCTTTAACTGGCTATTTGTATTCAATCTAGGAATGAGGAGAAGAAGAATTAGTGAATGGAGTTGGTGTGGTGGATCGGGGTTAGTGGAAAGCCCATACTTTCTACAGATTCAAATAAATGAGTTACTTTATCCCTTGAACATACTTTCTGTCACGGGTTCCTGTAATCCCAATGGGTGCTTATAGTACCAGAGTGAGAACCAAGATGTCAGCCCCATTCTCCAGCTGATGATTCCATGGCTTAATTACCATCTTAGGGTTAATTCCCTTGAACATTTTGTTCTGCTTTCAGGAATACACTGCCTTCTGAGAGTCTAACTAGTTATTTTTTCAATTACAAGGCATGTATCTAAATGCTGGCAAAGAAAACACTCATTATCAACATTTGATCCTACTTGAATATAATGGCTTGCAAATGGAAGCATTTACATATAAGTGCATGCATTTTGGAAAAATCCTTTTACAGCATAAATCCAAACCATCCTTTCGCAGCAGTGTCAGAAATCGCAGGAGATATGCTGGGATGTGTTGGGGTAAGCGGTGCATTTTAGGCCATCTTATAGCAAGGCAATGTGGTTATAATTGGGACTCAAGAGTTTTAAATTTTTTGCTTATTAATTTATTAATCACATAAAGTTGAGTTTCTAATTATGTCTTAGAAAAAGCATAAGCATAATGAAAAATACTGTTTCATTTCTAGGATACTGCAGTAAGCAAAAAAAGATATGGATCTTTTATTCTCATGATGCTAACACTCTAGTGTTAGCAGCAAATATATAGAAAACTCTCTTAGGGGACAGAGCATTAGTACAGTGGGTAGGGTGCTAGCCTTGCATGTGGCCGACCTGGGTTTAATCCCTGGCATCCAGTACCATACTCTGGTATCCATATCCATATTCACCAGGAGTGAATCCTAAGCCTGAGAGTCAAGAGTAAGCATTGCTGGGTGTGCCCCCCCCGCCACAAAAAAGAAAGAAAACTGTCATAGCAGTATGTCCTTATTATTGCTTTAATACAAAGAGGATGTGATGAGACTATAAGACAAAGTGATTTTTATTTAGATTATATCAGGGAAAATTTGTCTGAGGATGTGACATTTGATCTGACAGCAGAGAATAGAAGATCATCCTGTGCAGAGAGAAAAGCATTTGCTAAGACCCTGAGGGAGGACAGAATTTGATGTATTTGAAGTACTGAAAGAAGAATAGCCTGACTGGAGGGTGGCCAGTAAAGACGGGGTGAGAGATGAATCTGGTAGGAGGCAGAGACCTAACTGTGGAGGACTTTGTAAGATGTTGCTTAGGAAATTAGATTTTATTTTAAGGACGTTGGGAGGAAATCTTGGAAGGATTTTGATCATGGGTATTCTTAGAGTTGATTTTTTTTTCTTTTTAAATAAAACTTTATAGGGCTGCTGTATGGTTAGAGACTGTAAGGGGACAGGGAGAACGCAGGAAGAACATTCATATGCCATTATATAGTTCAGGAAACAGACAATTAGAGGTTTGGATTTGCCTTATGCAATGGAGGTGAAGATTTGGAGTTCATTTTTGAGGTGAAATTATTGGTTGAATAGCCTTGGGCTAATAAATTCTCCAAACCCCATTTTCTTGCTTAAAATAATTTAAGATAATAATATCTACTTTCATTGTTGTGTAGGTTAAATTGATAGATGCAGTATTTGGTTGTTTTCAAAGAAGTCTGTCTTCAACTGATGCATCATATATGCTACAAATGTAATTTCATAAAATATTTCTTCTTGCTTTCCACTGTGAAGTGTTTTTATATGGTTTAGTTGTTTTTGCTGTGTGACTTTGGGTAAGTGACCACACTGGGATTCATATCTGTAATTTATAAGCCAGAAAAACTAACACTTGCCTTGCCCATCTCATAGGGACATGATAAGAATAAATGGAATTAATACCTGAAACTCTTCATTTAAAAATTATAAAAGCTACTGTGTTTCAGTGAAAAGGTGGCATTACTTTTTGATTCCTTGTAACCATCATCTCCATAGCAAATGACTCAAAAGAATTTTTAATTTTTTCAGCCTTAGTCTCTGGCACTGACTCACATATCTCCATAAATCATCTTAAGTAGTCAGGGGACTTTCTTGACTTTAAACTAATTTTTTCAGAGAATTTCACACAAATCTTAATTGAAAAACTAATTGATCTAGTGATCCAGTTAACACTCAATGTTTTAACATTGGGCAGGAAAGTGTTGTACTCCTATGCTTCTATGAGTATATCCTAAAATTTGACACAATAGATCAGAGCTTCAAGTCTGACTTATGCCCCATAGTATTTGATAGCTATATAAAGCAATGTGTCTAATGCTTGGTGAGAAGGTGAGCTGTGTCCCTAAGAATGACTCTGAAAAACTAATGAATTGCTACATGAATTTTATGTATTCTTAAAAAAACATAAAATAATTAAATATTTAGCTCCATTGTGAGACAAGAGTACATTCTTTTCTTTCCAATTCTATTTTGTTTGTTCATTTATTTATATATTTAATTAGTGAATTATTTTGGAGCTACACCCAGTTATTTTCAGGGTGTACTCCTGGCTTTGCACTAAGAGATCACTCCTAATGTTGCTCGTGTGACCATACATGTTGCCAGGGATCAGACTCAGGTTAGATGCATACAAGCACACACATTACTTGCTATGCTATCCCTCTCTGGTGGCTCTCTTAGCTAATTTTCTTAATATGTATTATAATGACCTACAGCTGTACACTCTATTATCCTAAACAGGTCAAACATCCCTTCTATAGCTTGATTGAAAGTTGGGGTTTTCCAATTCGAATTACACCTTGAATATTTATTTAATTGGGAAACCAGGGTTACTGTGGCAGTGATAAAGGCTGGTATGTAGTGTTGGAAATTAATTCAGATTCTTGCACATGCTATTTGAGATATCTTCTAGTTCTTCAACTTGAATAATTATGATGGTAACATCACTGTTTCCCATGGCAATCATTCTTGTCATGGGAAAGCTTTGGATTAGATTTTTTTTATATACATAGGTATAAAGATTTTTAATTGAAAGCTTTTTAATTATATTGAACACAAATTTGTTGTTCTGTAGCTTTCACCATGTATGGTTGCTTCTTTGTGTATGAAGCTCATCTCTCTTCTAATGACAGGTTTTCAAACATATGGAAAATATTATATATATATATATATATACCACACGTCTATACATTTTCTTCTTTAGATCAATCATCCTTAACATTTCAGATATATCTTACAGGTCTTCACTGCTAGGGCCACCATAAGTTATTTCATTAAAATGTCACTTTTAGAATTCAGCATCCAAGGCTGAACACCATACAGCAAATGAGGATGAACTCAAGCACCAGTGAACTGATATTCTCCCACCACACATTTTTGATGAGATGCCATTGTAGTTCCATTCCCTGTTGTTTTGGTCTATATTTGTGTCCTTACCAATTGTTGCCTCCTTCAGAAGTACCACGATATCCATTGTCTTATTTTCTGGGAAGGAATATGCCCTTAGATCTTGGGCCTTCATATAATCTCACACTCCTTACCAGTTAACTGGAGTCCTAATGACTTGAAATCTAAGATGGAAACAGAAGGAATTACCATCGCCACTCTCACTAAGGAAGTGATTTAGGGAAGGGGTATTACAGAGATTTCAATTTGACACTTCCAACACTTCTTTTCACAGAAACACAAAACCCTCCATGGATATGTTTAGTACTGTAGTACCCTTCGGTAGACCTGAGACTTTCTTCTCTAATGGACAGCTTTGGTACCCAGGACACCTACCTGTACACTGGCCAGATTACATATATTTTTATTACAACATGCATATTACATCAAATTAATTTGTGAACTATAAACAAAAATAATTGGTGCACAGCATCATTAACATGGATTCCTAGTTTAAACTCTTGAAGTAACAGAGAACAGTTGAGTCCTCTTCCTTCAGTGACTTGCAGGCAAGGCTCACCCTTTCAAAGTGCCTAACTTGTTCTATGGGGAAGAATATGAAAATAGGGAGACAAATCTGGAGTTAGGTAACCAGATAAAACTTGGAGAATGAAGTTTCAGCTGCAGAGTAAGTGGCCCCCTCAAGCAGTTTTCTGTTAAGTCATGTATTAAATTTCCAAATTTTATGTACTGCCAGTGAATACAGCTGACCAGTAAGAGTTGTTTGTTTATTCCAAGAGTAAGAAGAACTAGGCTTTTGCAATTCTCTTTGTACAATGTCATGCATATTAAAGGCTTCGTCTTTTCAGATATCAGTAACTTTGCCTAAGAATCTGTATATCAGGTCACACAATACTCAAGCAAGTCTTCCAAGGTTGGTCAGAGATATATGAGTGAGATAACTGAGCACTCTCTCAGTCTCATTTTAGATATTGGGGCACAGTGGCTGGGCCCTCAGCTCCTGAGATTGTTTCTCAGTATATTGTGCAAATCTGTTAGCCTGAATTTTTTATTAGAAAAACATTATGCACAGAGCTTCCATAGTAGGTACTCAAATAGTAGTGACAATTAACTTGCTATTCTATTATTAGAACTCATCCAGATTTGTCTCCCACAATTCTCCAATAGGAACTGAAGGTGACTGCATCAACCTAGTTGGTATATCTATGTCTGATACAGAATCAATTTACTCATTTCTGCTGAGCTTTTGTTCATCCTATGTTCCCCAGTTGTTACCATCTCAGTTATCACCTCACCCTTCAAAACCCGACTGGCTCTCTCTCCTACTGTAGTTTTGGGGTGTCTGTCTTTTATTCCAAAGATATTTTCTCTCTCTCTGAGTGGCAGTAATGCTTGGGAGAGACCCCATTTTGTCACTTGATCATAGCATACTCCAACCAAGATGTGATATGCTTGCCCCATATGTGTGGTTCTGGAAAATCAGGACACATATCACACATGTTCTTCTAGGTTTGTGTCAGGATCAGTACAGTATGGCTGATACAATAACCACTTAATGAGGTCATGATATGACATAGAAATGCAGACCTCCAGTTCCTACATCACCACTGATTTTATCTGTGGCCACACTTTATCTTTGCCTGAGGTCTCAATTCTCTCTAGAATACTTGCAAGGACAGTATTTAAATACCCTAACTAAATGTTTTGTAGATTAGCAATAATGAAGTAAAACATGTAAAATTATCATAAGCTAAAGGAACCCTATTATTGCAAAAATAACAATAATAATAACTATAGCTGTACTTGATTAAATGCTCTAGAAATAATATAGAAAACACCTTCTCTGGAAAAAAAAGCAGCCACCATATCAGCAATTAGTTAATTATAAGTATTTTAATTTGTTGCTTGTAATTTTTGTTCCTGTGCACAATAAGGAGCCTACTTGCCTCTATTGCCTTTAAACATTTTTTCTTGTGTGAGTGGGGGGGGGCGTATACCTGGCATTGCCCAGGAATTACCATTATCTCTGTGCTCAGGGATCACTCTTGGTGGGGTTTGGGAGATTATATGTGGTTCTGGGGATTGAACCTGGGTTAGCTGGAAGGCAAGCACCCTACATGTTGGACTATCACTTGGGCTCACCTCTTTTGTCTCTTAATGGAATTCTGGTGAAGTCATCTTTGTGGGCCCTATGCTCTTTAAAGCAATGTTAGAGCCCAGTAACTGTTTTGTTATACTTCATCCTTGAGGTTGCCACTTTCTCCGATGTTCTTTCCCAGGAAAGAAAGAAAGAATCTCAGAACCACAGCAGTATAAATGGGGTCAGCCAGGAAAGTGTGGGATTTGAGGGTACACCAAGAGCTGCGTCTTCAGGTAAGTCAGTAGGAGAGACACAGTAGGGGCAAGAGAAAAACACATATTCTTATATGTGAAAGGGTCTTTTGGTATGCAAGAGGATAAGAAACACTAGGGAAAGCCTCTAAAAAAGTTGGAGTTGCTTTGGGCAGAGAAAGACAGACTTTGGTGTGTTCCTGCTTAGAGGCAGATAGATAATCTTCAGATCTACCTTCACTAAGAAACTCCAATTGCAAGATAATTAGAAGAAGGGTTTTTGGGGACTCATTCTTTGTCCCTATTTCTTCCCCTGAATCATCCTACACAGTGAAGTTCTTTAGTGTTCTGAGATTTCAAAGTCAAAATTCTTTTGTACATAATTAATTTTTCTGAGTAGAGCTTGTGAATATATTTAATGCAAAAATAATTTAATAATAACACAATTTTACTTCTCTTTCATCTAGGAAGGTAATATGGAAAAGTATTATCAATGTGCTGTCACTCATTAGACAGATATTTATGTGTCTTGCCATCACAATTAGAAACCAGAAGGCAGACTTTAAACAAAAGTTATTGTGTTTCCTGTTCATCGGTTAGCAGACACTCACTTTTTCCCTGGAAGTTAGATTGTCTCTGCTTATGTTTTATGAGCTTTTGTTGAGCTTTTTCTCTGAAGAGCTTAACATGAGCATCTTTATAGGATTATAAAGAAAATACTTTAAGGGATGTTTTGAGTACTATGGAACAGTTCTTTTCATGATGACTGCTTTTGCTTTCATCCTTGTGTGAACTCCTTTTCTGTGGAGAGTCACCTACTTTCTGGTCCTACCTTGCTCCATATCTTCCACTCCTCTTCTAGTGCCACCCCAAAGGTTAGCAATGTCTGCTTTTGAGGAACTCAGAAGACAATTTAAAAAACTAAATTGACTGTTCAAGAATCATGCTAGACAAGGAGTGAGTAGGTATTATCAGCATTGATTTCCTTGCATTGTTTTAGTCTTTCTTTTTCTGTGTGGGGTTGGGACCACACCCCGCTGTGCTCAAGGGTTTTTCCTGACTCAGTACTTATGAGTAGCCCCTGAGAGTGTTTGGGGCACCATATATGCATATGTGGTACTAGGTATTGGACTGAGGTCAGCTACATGCAAGGAAAACGCCTTACCCCCTGTACTATACTCCTAGCCACTTTTATGTTTTTTTTTATGCAGCACAGAATTTTAGATTTTTCTTTTTTCCTGCTTCAGATTTCTGATTATGTATTCACTGCACACCACAGGGTGCTAATTTGATTTTATTGGCCCATTTACAGGGCAAATAAACCTTTGTTTTTGTAAGGAGATAAAGAACCAATTATCCTGGTCCGCATTGCATATTTGCCACTTGAGCTTAGGAGAGATTTTACCATTTCTACTCTCTTCCCTTATTTCCTGGTATATTGTTGCTATGACATAGCACAATAACCAGTGAATACCTTAGGTTTTAATGAACAGAGTTATTATATTATTAGCTGCCATTGCCATATTTATTAATTTCTAAGCTCCTGTTAGGAGTGGGCCAAGCACTGAGGCGACTATTTCAATTCACTTGAATTGAAAGGTCTCCTGATCCCAATATGTTGCCACATTGTATGAAATGATCAGATACATGTTGTAATTGGATTGTCACTGGATCAATTTTAGTGAGCTGGACTGGTGCAGCATGCTTCCTGCTTGGAATATAATATCCTCTAAAAAGCTCACCCTGAACTGCCCTATCGTGCATATAGTTATTGCCTCTACAAATCACTTTGCTGTTCTAGTTATAATAATATCATCAATATTCCAGAGCCAGAAGCTTCTATGAATTGGATTCCAGGAGACAAAATACAAAATCCATTCAGAGTTGAAGGCTTGGGGAGCAGCACGAGGACCGGCAAGGTATATTTGTCCAGGAAATAATGACTAGTGCTGTTGGTAGAACCAATGGTCTCGGTGCCAAAGAAGGAAATGACTGGAAATTTTCTTCCACGCTTAGACCACAGTTACAGGCTAGTCTGTAAAGGGTCCAGTTGGATTTCTATTACTGGGCAGACCTCTGGCACCCAAGTGGTAGTGTTTATGAAGGCAATCACTTTTAAGAAGAGCCTGGGACAGCAGTTTTTGTTTGCATTTACGATAATATTATTATTTTTCTAGGGCCCTATGGTGTTAATCATCAACATGGAAAGGAGTAAAAAAGTGTGGGTAATATTCTGGCTATAAAATGAGGGATATTATTTTCTAAATTTTAGTGCAATATTTCCTTTCAGGAAAGGAAAACATGAAAAAAAAGGTAAGTATGTAGGAATTATTCATAGGAGTGCTTCTAGCTCCTATCAACAAGCTAACAACTTTATATAGCTAATGCTTCTTCTCAAATACTTACTATTCATGATTTCAACCTCAGATCATCAAATTCTCTGGCAGATGACATCCTGTTTATTCTTTCATTTCTACATCTTAAGCATAAAAGGACTTAGGTATGAATAAAGGCAGAAATAGTAGCAATAGATCTTCAAAAGACTAAGAAATCATTGAATTCTTTATATTTTGTAAATTCTGGCAGATATCTTAGTAACTCAAGGTACAACAAACTCTCAGGTCTGAAAATGTTAGTCGAGGGACATGGACAAAGGATGATAGGCCATCAAGGGTAGGACAGCTAGAGATCTTGTTAATTGTGTATTACTAATTAAGGCTTAAGAACAATAAGAGGCCTGATAGATGAACAAAAATTTCAGATTCAGAGAAGGCAAGCATTTTTCAAATAACTCCCCTATTTCACAGATAAAGAAATTGGGGCCCAGATAATTAATATAACTTGCATAAGGCACGTTCGGCAAATGTCAGAGCTATGATATGAACTTAAGTGAGAAGGGGCAGAGTGAGAACGAACACCCAGAAACGGGACAGCTCAATGCCTGTGCCCATGCTTTGCTTTGCAGGTGGGCGGCCCAGGGTTCAAGGCCCAGCACCACACGGTCCCCGTGCATCGCTTTCAAAACAAACCAACAGAACCAGCCAGGAACCTTTGGCGGGGGGGATTGACGGGGTGGGGGAGGGGAAGTGCACATCCAGCTGTGCTCAGGGCTTAGTCTCCTGGCTCTGTGCTTGGGGATCACTCCTCCAGCCGGGTAGCTTGATGCAAAGGGTTTCAAAATTGAGGGAAGGACCAGCCATCTCAGGTTTGAGAGCCAGACACACGTGAATGATGCCCACTGCCCCTCTGTGGCCGCCTCCCGAATGATTCATTGCTTTGCCACATCAAACTGTGAAACTGTGGCGACCACCTAAAAAATGCAATGTCCTCACCTGACCAAGGTGAGGGAGGGTGACAGAACTTAGGTTGCTACTTGCAGAAGATAGGAGCCTTCCAAATTTCCATTCCTGGTTTATCCCCAGCGACCCACCCCCCAAGTATGGTTTTAACACACTTGCTTGTATTTTCTGACATACATTCTCCGTCCCTCTCAGAGAGCCTGGCAAGCTACCAAGAGTATCCCGTCCACTGGCAGAGCCTGGCAAGCTCCTCGTGGCGTATTCAATATGCCAAAAACAGTAACAACAACAGGCCTCATTCCCTTGACCCTGAAAGAGCCTCCAATGGTTGGGAAAGATGAGTAAGGAGAGGCTGCTAAAATCTCGGCTGGGACGAATGGAGACGTCACTGGTGCCCGCTCAAGCAAATCAATGAACGACGGGATGGTAGTGATACAGTGATACAGTGATGATATGAACCTAAAATTATCTGAAACATCCTAATAGTGACTAGGCAAGGCCTATGGCATTTACAAAGCTGTTCAAGCAGGAATCTCTGAGCTTTAGTGTTAATTTGGAAGCATTAGAAAATATGGAAAATCTGGTAATGACAGCTAATGAACATTTAGGAGAACATTGTGGTTTCCATATAAGTGATTATAAGGACAAAAATGGATAAGAACTAATGAAGTCTACTTTGTTACAGAACCACGCGAACTCAGAGTCTTCACTCTCAGCAATGAAAAGAAATTATTAAATGATGCCTTTTCAGCAGGCCTGATTATTGGGAAAAAATTCCAAACAATAATAGTGAGTTCTCTATTGAAATATTGAATGCATTCAAAGTATAGATAGAATAAAGTGAAGATCATTAGCTACTTAGGTGGGGGGTGGGTGAGAGGGGGATATATTGGGGTTCTTGGTTATGGAATACGTGCACTGGTGAAGGGAGGGGGGTTTAATCAGTATATGACTGAGACTTAAACCTAAAAGCTTTGTAATTTTTTTTCACGGTGATTCAATAAAATAAAAACTTAAAAAAAGAGAACATAAAAGTAGGCAAAGTATACTCCCAAAGAGACGGCTTTTGTTGTACTCCACTTCCACCTAATATTACTGGGTCAATCACCGTTCTTGATAAAGATATATTGCGGTGAGCAAGAAAGAAAAAATCATTGCCATTTTGGAGCTTATATTCATGTGATGAGGTGATTTATTATCTATGTGACTTTGGCCAAATTGTTTAACTTTTCAGGGGCTAAATTTTTCACCTACAAAATGGCAAGAGTCCAAGTCAAAGATTTCTGTGAGGATGAAATTATGCAATGTATATTAAAAAGATCCAGAAACAGTGGCCATATTATCATCATGCTGTGTGTAGTCAGTCACAGTTTAGTAGTAAAAATTTACTTTAATTGCAGGCAATAAATGGGGCCTACATTGTAGGCACATTCAAAGTGATATGGCAGAAATTGGCACTTATGACTCAGAACTGTCCTTTTATATTCTATGTGATAAAATCCAAACTCCTGGTAGGGTTAGCACCTGTTGCAATGTTATTTGTTCAGTATACAAGAAAGTTTTAATGAGAGCTGCAAGGGTTTAAGGCCAGGTTTCTGCCTCTGACATACTGTTGTGTATATTATTTTATGCCCACATAGGTTTAGATGCTACCATTTCTCTATCACTTCCAACGGTAAACTTATCAGTTATTATCATTTAAAATATGCTATTTAAAAGGAGGAATATTTTATTTTCATGTTTTATGAAATGCAGTATTTTCTCCATCCCTCTTTGAGAGCCTGGAAAGCTACTAAGAGTATCCTGCCTGCACTGGCAAGGTACCTGTGGCATACTCAATATGCCAAAAACAGTAACAAATTACGCTCCTCATTCCCCTGACTCTGAAAGAGCCCCCAGTACGCCATTGCACTACACTATCACACAACAGGGACAAATGGAAACATTACTGGCACCCGCTCGAGCGAATCGATGAACAATGGGATGACAGTGACAGTGACAGTTCTATGAAATATGGCATCAGTGAATGTACTTTTTTAGGGGACTGAAACAGATTCTCTGATATATGAAATTGGTAAATAAAAAACATTGCTAAACTGACAACTAAAGACTTGAATCAGAGACATTATTTCATAATCATTTTAATATGCCCAGATGGTTATGATGCTTTTCTTTCTACCATATTAGTACTCCTGGAAAATAATATATATTTGATATTCTGGCTACATTATATAAAAGGGCAGTGTGTCTGGGTTCTGAGAGGGGCAGTGCAGGAAAACTGGGATAACTTTTCCTAATTGTACTTTACCATATGCTCTCTAGAATGTTCTTTCCCCTTCTACCCTTACACATAAACTTCCAACCTTATGGACAATTTTTACATGGCTAGTTAACTTATCCATTCATCTCTTAGTCTAAGTCATAATATCATGGAGAAGTCTTCTTTTACTCATTAAATAAGGCTAGGTAGCTCTCATAACATACTGTATATATTGCCTCATACAATGAACCATATTTATAATCAATTAAATAATCATTTACTTGATGTGTAACTCTTTCAGATTTTTAAGAACATGGATAGAGACCACGTGTGTATTCTCATCTCCATGGTTCAGTTAAGTGTATGGTACATGCTAGATGATCAAGAAATTTAGTCAATGGCTAGCTAACTAGATAAATGAATAATTTAAGCATTCAAGAGGTTTGGATTCTTTTTCCAGCCCCACCACTTTCTGGATAAGTAACAACAGGTGTTCCATGTAAGCACTCTAAGTTTTAGTCTCCTTGCTTGAGAAAAAAGGATTCAATAATCTCTAAGGTTCTTATGGCTTGAATATTTTATCTGTCCATTAAAGTCAAGTTTATGATTTTTTTCAGCAGAGGAATATATTCCAGTAAACTACATGGAATTTATTGTCTCTTATTTCCAGGGATCTCTAATATGCTAATATTTTGAATTGTCATGGTAAAAACAGATTTAATTAACTTCAGAGATCTTGTAGCTGGGACAATGTTGATTTGTTTGGCAAAAGACTAGTAATTTTCCCCCTGCAGACTTCACATCTCTGATATCTTGTTCTCTGTTTAATTTTTAGCTCTATGAATAGGTGCTTTCACACAGAGATCTTCATTTTAATGTTTAAGACAACAGTGTGTGTTTAAGCTAGGAAGAGAAATCTTTGATGGTAAGCAGCTTTATGTAAATAGATGCTCCATTTTTATGCTGTTTTATTTCCTCTCCCAATCAAATAATCAGCTTTAAGTTTTGTTGGGGGTCCTGGCTGGACCATAGAACTAGGAGCTACAAGATGTGTCATACCAATCTTTGTATTGAGAACAGCCAGCACGGTGCCAGGTTCCGAGTAGGTGTTCAAAATGTCTACAGAATTAAATAAGGCGACAGCTGGGAGCCCTTACACATGGGTTGAGTAGGCAATTTCCCCATGTTTTCGTTATTTTTATAATTTGTACCCAGTTGACTTTCCAGAATGATCTGAAGCAAAGCTTCCTACATGGTGTAGTTTGAGGATTTCCAAAAATGTTCCAATATTTCCCTAAATAGCTTTTTCTATCAGCCTACTCAGGTTCTAGAAATGTCTACCAATTTGCTCTGACTTGGTCTGGAAGGTTCATTAAAGTGAAAGTATTCCATCTGGTTCGGCTTCAATAAAGGAGTATTAGTGATCATTTATGGCCTATAATGAATTAATTTTTGTTTTATCTATTTCTAGGGTCTTGGGGACATAGGGAATTTTGATTAGGACCTTGGGGTGACTTAATAAGACTGTAGAATAATGGCATTGGGCCTTGCTATTCTGGAAAAGATTTGGAAACTCCCACATGTAGCTCACATTCTGCCAGAATGCATTGACATCCTCCCCTTTCAAGTGACACCCAAAGTCTATGGAGGTCTTGAATCCCTGTGGGACTCCAGAGTTAGAATAAATGCCTTTTGTCTTGTCTTAAAAATGTGAACACCTCAGGTGAAAATGCTGACAAGTTGTACTTAAGTACAGGTATTGAGGATTCTTTAGTTCCCCATGTCCCCAAATCTATCCCCTCAACTTCATGCTTTTGGTAAAATTTCTTAGATTTTACTATCTCTCCATTCAGCATTTGATTGTGTATCCAGAACTTGTAGGAAGGTTCAGGTCTATGATCTACAGCTTTCCTTATAATATTAGCAATAATATCATCAGGTGAACACTCACTATTTACCAGACACCATGCAAGGCCTTTATACATGCTATTTCAATTACAAGATCCATTTAAATACAAAATGCCTCATCTTCTTTTAAGTTATAATGAATGACTCATCTTACTAAGTGCATGGTTCTCTCTTTTGTCTTTAGTGTAGCATCATAGATGAGGGACCTCTATGATCAACCAATCAGCAGTTAGGGAAATTACTGTGTGCTACATACTGTGCTAAGTGCTATGGAGGAAATGGAAAGAGAAAATAGGGCCCCAGGCAAATATCTCTTTCTGAAATCTGGCCTCTATCTTCTACGCCCTGTTTTCTTCCCCTAGTTATAAGACAGAAATATGGATCCCCTAAGTTAGCCAGGAGATTGATGCTGAGGGAAGGAGCACTTTATGTTTTCTAACATGTAATAGTCTTTGCCAGGGTTAGGGAATAGGATACTGTCTAAATAACCTATTTAGTTATATTAGATATATTTATATTTAATATATTTATATTAGATATATATTTAGTTAAATATAGACTACGAATACTTTATATTTCATAGTTATATTTTAATGGAAAGTTCTTATAAACACAAAGGTGAAGAAAAGTAAATACAATAAAATTCATGGCACACTGGCAATGAAATAAATGGATTATATTTTCTCTAACAATTCAAAAGGAACCTTAGGGCATTTTATAGTTTCAAGAAAATAAGGTGAGGGGCCAGAGCAATTATGCAGTGGGTAGGATGCTTGCCTTGCATATGGCTTACCTGTTGCAGTCATAGCAATGCAGACTTGAATATACCCTTGGACCTCAGTTACTCCATCTGTAAAGAGCTCAGTCTCTAATTTTTAAGAGCATTTTCACTTTTTCTAATTTTCACTGCTAATTTTCAATGGGTTGCATGGAGCAGGGCAAAGTACTAGTAGACTGACAGTCTTGAATAGTTTTCAGCATTTCATCTCCAATGAGACTTTCCCCTTTGAATTAAGCAAGCATGTTGCCTGTAGTAACCAGGCTTCAATAAAACAAATGCCCTTTTTTATAATGCATGCTATATATCACTGTATCAGTGTATCAACAATTTGCTTGAGCAGGCCCAGTACATCTCCATTCATCCTATTCCTGAGATATTAGCAGCCTCTCTTTTTTTGTTTTATCTTTTCTAAAAATTTTATTGAATCATTGTGAGATAGTTACAAGCTTTCATGTTTGGGTTACAAACACACAATGCTCAAACACCCATCCCTACACCAGTGCACATTCTCCACAAACAATATACCTGGTATACCCTCCCTTTCCCACCCTCCCCCTACCTCAATGGCAGACAATATTCTCCATACTCTTTCTCTACTTTTGGGCACTATGGCTTGAACACAGACACTGAGAGGTCATCATGTTTGGTCCACTATCTACTTTCGGCATACATCTCCCATCCCAACTGGTTCCTCCAGCCATCATTTTCTTAGTGATCCCTTCTCTATTCCATCTGCCTTCTCCCCTCTGCTCATGAAGCAGGCTTCCAGCTATGGGGCAATCCTCCTGGCCCTTGTATCTACTGTCCTTGGTTGACACCTCATGTGATTTTTTTCTATACTCCACAAATGAGTGCAGTCCTTCTATGTCTGTCCCTCTCTTTCTGACTAATTTCATTAACATGATACTTTCCATGTCTATGCATTTATAAGTAAATGTCATTACTTCATCTCTCCTAACAGTTGTATAGTATTCCATTATGTAGATGTACCAAAGTTTCTTTATATGTTCATTGCAGCACTATTCACTTCAGCAGCCTCTCTTTACCTGTCCTTCCCAATGGTGCCTCATTATAGGCTCTTCAGGGTCAGGGGAATGAGACCCATCATAGCTACCGTATTTGTCATATGAATTTGTCATATGAATACACCACGAGGAGCTTGCCATGCTCTCCCGTTCAGGCAGTAAACTCTTAGTAGCTTGCCAAGTTCTCCAAGAGGGAAAACTAGGCTATCAGAAGCCACACGACAGCCACGTGCTTCCGGGAGCTTGGTTTTATAGTCTCTGGATGTTGGCTGTTGATGGACTTACATGGCGCTGGAAGCAGTTTCTGGGTGTGACTGCCTAGCTACTGGAAAATTTGGAATCTGGTGGAAGAGGCCCAGTCCGTATCCGAGCAGCCTTGGAGATCTCGGGTCCCGCACACCTGGATTCTTCTGCCGGTTTCTTCATGTGTGAGGCTCGTACAAACATGTGGAGGGGGGTTTTGATCATGGTGGTGGCTGGGTTCCAGAGCTCTTCAGCTGCCAGGGCTCTGCTTGGGGTGGGGAGGGAAACTCAACCTGTCCCCCCCGAGGGGCGCAGAGGCAGCCAGCCACAGAGGCAAGAGACTCTGCACCCATAATGCATGTTATGTAATCAAAGCAATAGCTTTTCTGACCTCCGTGTTATATTGTTCTCCTTCTCTTGACACTCGCTATCTCTTTTCATCAGCAGCATCCTAATTTTCCCAGGTCTCTAGTAATCCAAAGGAGCACCACTATTTCCCCAGTCTTACTATAACAAGTGTCATGTTAGTGGCTTTCAACTAGATATATTCTACATCTGCTTCCCTAATGACTGAGAGTTTGGGAGTGAAAGTCAATGATGTTGGATATGATGAAGCATTGTCATAAACCTCAGATTTAGACATCTGCTTTTGAATAGATCCTCAATACCAGAAGGCATCATTGAGGCCAGACAGTGAACTAAATGATGTTATTAAATCTTCCCATAAACATATTCATTTTTGACTTGCTTGCCAAGTAATTCTACTCTAAAATTTGTTCATGCTAGCTACAAACTAAATTACAAACCGTCAAAGTTCATATCCTCATGTCACTGGAACCATTAGCTAGCCTTGTATTCACCCCCAGCATGGTGGTATTTCAAGCTACTTGGTGGAAATGCATCTTCAGCCCTTTGAGGCTCTCTCAGATACCCTGGAATGCAGTAAATGTACAATAATATAATTTGCCATGATATCCTGTCCCTTTTTAAGTAACCCAGCTGTCTGTGATTTCCAAGTCCCAGCTCAGTATATTTGATGGAAGATATGTTTAAAATGAACAATTGAAATGACCCCATAAAATTTCTCCTTCATATCCTTTTTATCCACTCATTGACAAGCGTAGGGCAGCTCCATAAGGTCGACTGCTGAAAGGCTGACAATGTTGGGCCAAAAGGACCATGCTATTATGATAATTTTCATTTTCCCATTTTTCTGTTGTTATCAAGGATATTTTTTCCTATGGTATGTTTTCTACCAGAGGGGTACCAGGAGAAGCTTAAAAGTTACAAATGGCACATAAAGGCTTAAGATAGGAAATAAAAATGCTTTGAGTTCAATTCATTCCTAACCCTATCATCTTTACCTGTTAGTTATTGACCATTTGACTTCAGTAACTTCATTAATTCAGAATATCTCTCTGAATTTCATTCCTATTGGCTAAAATGATAATGAACAACCTGGGAAGATGTATAGAAGCAACTGTCTATCACAATGCCTAAACACACCATTTGACTGAAGAGAATCACATAAAACCTGGATAAGAGAGGGTGGTGGAGAGATGGCTCCCCAAATGGGGAATAAGTACTTTGCAATTTCTAAACCAGTAGTATGATTCCAGAAACCACATGGTTCCCTTCACACTGCCAAACCAGAACTACAGGAGTAGCCCTAATGGTCCACATCACTGCTGGACCCAAGCAATACTGAATTGGATCATCACTTCCATACCACCTAGCTTAACAATGCTGTAAGTGGCCTCTGGGCCCTTGAGGACTTTTGATCATGCTTCCTAACACATATATGCACAGTGGAAATACCCTGTCTTGTCTCCAAAATTAGTTTAACTTATGTGACAGAGAAAAACAAATTATTATTACTGACAAAAATGGCAAAAAGTCAGGAAATTAGGCAATTGTGTTCCACCTTGTGATTTGATAACAGCTAATTTCCAATTCTAGTTCTGTCTTCTTTTGTTCCGCCATAATCTTTATACTTTTGGAAGAAAATAGGTAAATTGTTTGGCTTATCAGCATTTGTAAAGCATCCTTCTTGATGTCCAGGCTCTAAAATCTGTTAATCATCTAGATAACATTTGTGTTCTTTCTTTTGGAGGAAGGCACACCTGGATATGCCAGGATGTGATCGGTGTTCAGGGATCACTCCTGGTCATATGTGGAGGACCATCTGTGGTGCTGGGATTGAATCCAGCCAGGTCAACTGCATGCACGGCAAGTGCCTTAACTACTGTACTGTCCCTCTGGTTCCTAGATAACATTTCTTGAGTGCTGCCTTTCATTTACCCATTCATTTATCCATACATTTGTTTTTGTTCAATATTTAAGTCTCTTCACTATTAGGTACCAAAATAAATTCTGAGGAGACAAAGGGGAACAGGCAAGTTGCCTCCCTCAAGTAGCTCATGATCTACGACACAAAGGCCAAAACATAAAATAGTATTGAGGATGAACTCTCACATGAATCAGCATATAATTTTAAGGACAGGTCTTAAACACATTAAATGAATAAAAAAATACAACCTATTATGAAATGCAGTATTAAGACATAACCTATACAATGAAATGAGAGAAAAGGCTGGAGAGGGAGAAACTGTTGATTTCAGGCAACATGGAAGATCGAATATAGGAAGATCAAATTGAGAAACAAAGATAAGAAGGCTTTAAGCCTAAATTTTAATATCAACATTGGACTTTCATAAACACACAAAATATAATCTAAAGAAATATTTTATCCTGTTTGGGGGGTGAGGACTAAGGAAGCTAACAGTATAAATATTATTTAACACATGAACTCTTTCCTACTATAAATAGTAAACAATGATTAACTGTATATAAGAATTCATATTATATTATACTTTTTGGATCAGAATAAAATTTTTCATTGTTCTCTGCATTTGATTTTTTATCTTTTATGGTCATTATGAAATTACCTTATCTCTTTATCTAGTTGTTTTCAGAGTCCAAGTAAAAAGTGCTGGTTCTAGACTTTGCCCAAGGTAATAATATTTGGAAGTCAGATATCAAAGATCTGTTTACCATTAAAACATTGTCTTGGAATGGGTGGTTTCTGTGCATAAATATACATATATATGTATGTATGGATATATAAAGCTATTTTTTGTAGATTTGGGACATTACACCATCTGTACCATCAGAATTTTTTTTGAAAAATTGAAACCTTGGGAAAACCTCCTAGGCAAGCATGAAACTAGAATTACTGTTTTTCTGAAGCGTATAACATCCTCCTAACGCACTTAGGCTGATTGGGAGATGTGCTTTGAAATAACACAGGCAAACTCAAAAGAATTGAAATATGTACAGAAATAATTCTAACTACATATATATATAGTGTGTAGCATTAAATGGAATCTTACCCTCAATTTTTCAAACTTCTTATATTCTTCATATATATGTATATATTTTCCTATAATAGTGACATTTCAGATGTCTGGTTTCCATACTCATTTTCAATAGATTTGACAGTTATTTTTTCCGTGTTTTTTCTAGGAACAATGATAATGTCTTTCTCCAAAGCATAGGGCTTATATTAAATGTATGCCAGGATCTAGAATTTTAAGAGGACATTCCTTCCCAAAGACTACTAAGCATATTATTTTGGGTTAAATATGAAAAGTGATCTTTCAGGATTTCATAACCAAAATGGGGCCAGAGATTCAGATGAACTATAGCTGAGAAAGGAAACAAGAATCAGAAATACCATTAACTTAAAATTTTACTGGTAGAGAATTTGGGAATGAATTTAGCATCTAAGTTCTCAATTTCAAGATAAGTTTCTGAACTTGACTCAGAGAATGATATTTACAGGCGTGCTGGGCTTAATTATCATTATATTTTATAAGTGATTGCTTGCTGTATTAAATGTTTATCACATTCATTGAATCATCCTATTTGTCAAATGTCAAAATATAAAAAAAATCCTTTGGATTTATATGATAAAAGAAGTTTGAAACGTGTGCTTCAAAACTGGGATTTTGGAGAAAGGATGCAATAGGTTCAAATTCAAATATAAAATTCACATGCACAGTTTTTTGTTTACCCAACTGCTACTGTAATTGTATGACTACAAAAAATAAAAATAAATTGTGTCAAAATATTATGTCTTTTGTAGGAAGATAACTATTTTTTCTGTCCTTGATCATAATCTCAAGTTGCAACAAAGGAAAAAAATGTCCATTTACCAAGTGTTCTTAAGTTCATATGAGATATTCAGTAACCATTTATTAAGTCTTACTCTCTGAAATACAATGTGTCAGATATAGAAAACTATATAGCTAAGATTTACTAAGAGTTTGTTATGTGTCAGGCTGTATATGAAATACTTGTTCTCATATTTAGATTACTATATTTTCTGAAACAATATTGGTACTTCAGCTTCGAAGATGAGAATACCAAGGCTCTAGAGAACTTGCTTTATTTGACCAAGGTCCCACAGTTAGTATATACCAATGTTGGTACTTAAATTCAGACTTGTATGATTCCAGAATCTGAGATATGACATAAAAATCTGAGAAAAAAACCCAGCCGCCTTTAAACAACTGTCACATATAATTGTAAAACAATGTGCATGAGTGCTACAGTTATGGTTTGCGGAAAGTTCAAAGTTCAGATAAGATCACAATTTATTCTGCCTGGGAATATTACAAAGATGACATTTTAATTGGAAAAGGTGACATTTAAAAATAATTTTAAAATAGGACCGGGTGGAAGGAGAGAAATATTGGCGGTGGGAATTGTACCCTGGTGAAAGGATAGGTTTTGGAACATTGTATGACCAAAACTCAGCCATGAACAATTTTGTAAAAAAAAAAAAAAAACTATTAATGGGATAAGATTCTTCCAATTCAAGGAAGTAGCATTACTTAACACATTGAGACATGAGCTTTTCTTCTTTTCTTTATTTTGGGGCTGCACTAAGTGGTTCTCTGGGGATACTCCTGGTGATGCTCAAGGGAAACTATATGGTACCAAGATTTAACTGGGGTCTTCCACGTGCAAGGGAGCACCTAACCCCTGTGCTATCTCTCCAGTACATAGAATAGCATATTAAAGTAGAGGCAGAACAGAAGAATAGGTAAGATTGAGGTGAAGGTAAATAAAGTAAAACTGTCACTGTCACTGTCATCCCGTTGTTCATCCATTTGCTCAAACAGGCACCAGAAACATCTCCATTGTGAGACTTTTCGTTACTGATTTTGGCATATCAAATACACCACTAAGCTCTGCCCTACGGGCAGGATACTCTTGGTAGCTTCCCAGGCTCTCGGAGAGGGGTGGAAGAATCGAAATTGGGTCGGTTGCGTGCAAGGCAAACACCCTACCGCTGTGCTATCGATCTAGTCCCCTCTGAAAGTAAAACTAGAAAGGCAAAATAGGGCCATATTGTTAGGCAGTTTGAATGCTTTTGGGTATATTAAATTAATTATATAAGGAAAGGAAAGCCTTCCCCCACCCAAAGGTTTTAAAAAGAGAGGCGTTATCAGCTATGGCTGCACTTTCAATAGAAAACTCTAGACATAACAAGGAGGATAGATAGAAGTGAGGAATAGATTGCAGAAGAAGTAAATTGTAAAAGTATTTTAATATCTGGATTAAGAATAAGAGTAGAATGGGAATGGAAATACATACCAACCTGAGTTCCTGGCTAGTTTGTTCAAAAAAAATTGATGATATGTGTTTAGAGATTGGAGACACATTAGGATAAGAGAAGATTTGAGTTGCATACATTGCACTGTGGGAGCATTTATAAAGTTAGAAGATAACAGGGCCAAGAAAATATACATATTTTAGGCAGGTATTTCTCCACTCCCAGAATATGCTAAGGGACCACAGGTAAAATTTGCAATGGGGTTAGAGGCACAATGCGAGACTAGGAACATAACTGGTAGGACTTGGGTTCACAAGATGAAAGCCAGGTTAGAAAGGGACACAATTGGAAAAAATGCTTGAGAAACATTAGTTTAAAGGATGAAATTAGGAGAATTATCCCAAAAAAGGGCAACTTAAAATAAAAGCAGAAAAGTAGGACAATAATTTGGAGACTGTGTCACAAAGACCAATAAGGAAAGAATGGCCAACAGTATCAAAGAAGAGATCTAAGTCAGAATGAAAATTGAGGAATCGTAGACTTGAATATTAGGTTTGTATCATTGAGAGCAGTTTCAGTAAATTGGTGAATGCAATAGGCAAATTTGAACTACAAACAAATAGAGACAAGTGAATAGATAACAATCCTTCTAATGCATTTCTTAAATGAGTAATGAAGAAATAATCTTATTCACTTTGACAATTTGACAAAGGGTGTGCATCAAATCACCTTTCCATCCTTGAAGGGCACCTGAGTTGTGTATCAGTAAAAGGACTGCTAAATTCTAATTTTCAAATCTGCATTTTAGTATTTTGAAAGTTTAGACTTTTTAATTCATATTCCTGCTTTATACTTTCTTCCACCCTTGTCTTGCCACAAAATCGGGTAAATATTTTCAGGGGAGTGTTTCTAGATTATTTTATGATGGTGAAGTGCTGTTTACTGTATAGTGTTGACTCTGTTCTTCTGAGAGAGAATCTTCCTTTAGACATAATATGTTTCAAAAAGCATTGCTGATAGAAGCTAGTGGTTAAAAAGGTGCATATCTTTTAGAAAATAGCCCATAATATTTTAATTTGACATTTCTAAATCTTTGGCATGTATTCTCTTCAGCAAGCACAGAGCTCAGAAATGTTTTGACAGGTTAAGAAAATGCTAAGATGTCACTATATTGGTCTTCTTGGCTGATGAGGCATTGGTTCTTGCTGCAGCATCCAAGGGCCATTTGATGGTTTATATGTTAAATCAATACCTTATAAAATTCCTGTGAAACTGTTGGCTTATTATTTAAAGCAGAGGAAGAACAAATCAATTCCATAAGTGTCAAGGACATTTTTGACAAAGGACTGAATGGAATGGGCGGGCTCCGTGCCATGAAAAAGTCCAGTGAAGTGGAAAGTTGTGCATTGTGCTTATGGATTCCTTCCAGATCAGCAACAACATGCCAGACTGCTCATACTTGCTTGTTGCACTTTCCCAGTCTGGCAGCAGGGCATTCTAGTGTATTAGAGCTATATCCTGGGACAAAGAGAGTTTCTTTCATAGCAAAATAACTCCTAAAACATTGGAAAATCAGATTTCAACAATACTGCTGAGGAGCTCCAGGAATATACACAAAGTTTAGAGTCAAAGATAAACAGGGTTATACAAGACTATACTCTATTGAAGAATTCAATTGATAAATACAGTGGTATGTGGTACTAGAGAGAAAGTGGAGAAAAGGCCAGGCATCCTTGTTATCAAAAGAAACCCAACATTGCCCAGAATATAGATATTGAGAAGAAGATAGGACCTTAGGGGTCAACAAATTCAGTGGTTCTCAACCTTAAAGGCATATCCAGATTAACTATTCACTGAGGAACTTAAAAAAAATGTTGATGTCAAGACTCACATCACATCAATAAAATCAGAAACCCTAGGGAGAGGATTAGTGTCAATAATTTTTTTAAATCCCCTAGCTTATACTAATACATAGTCAAGAATGATAACTACTATGTAGCTCACATTATTAATCATAAAATGAAGAGACTGTGGGGATATGTATTCTAGTTCCTCTGGTAATAACAGACTAGAATAAGGGCTTTTAGATTAGAGATTGGGAAAGAGAAACATTTCCTAGTAAAAGCAAATCATTAATAATCTTCATCTCCATTATTTTTAATGTATAATTTCATGTATAATTTTATGTATAATAATAAATCTATTATTTTTAATGTGTAATATGTCTAATTTTTCATGGATAAAATTTCCTGGTAATTTTTATATTATCAAGACATCTAAGACATGATCTTATCATTTTGCATGGTGAAAGAATAGTTTTCATTTTTCATCAAGTATCTTTTCTTCGGGGACACACTCAGCAGTGCTCAGGGCTCTTTACTCAGGGATCACTTCTGGTGGGCTTGGGGAAACATATGGAGTGCCAGGAATATAATCTGGGTTGGCAGTATGCAAGGCAAATGCCCTACTTGCTGCAGTATTAATCCATCCCCCATCATCAAGTCTCCATTAAAAAAATTCAAGGCATTTGAATATGTGATATGATGGAAGTGCTGTTAATTAATCAAATTCAGAGACCACTTGGTTTTCAAGGATCTCTGTATCTAGGGAAATAAGATAAGGCCACGTGTGAGTTTGATCTCCTGGGATATCAGTTAGCTTTGTCGATAGAGAAATGCTATGTTTGTTGGTTACACATTCTACTCCCTTTGACCAGGAAAACTGATGTTGAGCAGTTGTAAAACTCCTTGCTTAAAATAATCCTGCATGATTGGTGGTGAGGGGTGCTTAGTAAGAAAAATCTTAGTGCAATATCTCACTGTAACTCACAGATGTGCCAAAAATTCTAAGAGAGGGAATGTGGTTTGAATAAGTAACATATCTTTCTGGAAAATATATGGTATCAGAAGGTCTTTTCTACTTTGGCTTGGATTTCAATATGCCCCCATTATTAGCTGCATGCCTGGAAAGACAACTTTTGATCCTATATTTTTTAAGATGAGTATAACATTTTTGACAATCCCTATATCTCTCTGTTACCTAATCTCAGGGGTCTTATTGATCCTTTGCTCCCTGAAAGGGACAAGCTTTAGCTAAAACCTAAACTTGTCACTTTTGGGGAAAGAATCTACAGAACTGCAGTGCCCTGAATATTTTCACATGGGTTCTTGCATTACATTTATATGATTCAACCCTACTTTTTTAATTTCCAATTTTACATTTTACCTGCATATTCTAAACAACATCTCCTTAAACGGTGGCCTGTATGCTCCCTAGGGAGGCTATGTAGTACTGCTTCGTATAAATTTGTACTCCTTTCCTGTATATACATTTTAAACAACTTGTTGTTTAGATTTTGGCTACTTTTGAGTATTCCTCCTAGGGTGATAGCCTTACTTTAAATATGTTTTGCATTTGTATAAGCCATGTTAATATTTCTGATATAAATTATGCAAGGTAATATACATTTACTTTTAATTTTATCCTAAAGATTCCAGTTGATACTAAGTTGACCTTGTATCATAATAACACTTTGAATTCTCTTTATGTGCATGTCTTCACATGTGCAAACAAGATTTTCCTTTAAAAAGAACTTTTATTTTTTCCTAGCAAAGCAGACCTGATAGTTAGGCTCTGGAGTCCAAGTCACCAAGACTATATCAGCCACTACAGGGGGTGGGCATATGATGCCAGGGACTTAACTAAAGGTCTTTCACAATATAGGCATTTGCTCTACTATTGCTATACGTTAATTAATAACTAATTTTCCAATACCCATCCCTTAACCAGTGTACATTTCCCACCAGAATGTAGCCAGTTTCCCTCCTTCCCATACTCACCACCTGTCTCTGTGTAAGGTACTTTTTCTCTCTCTCTCTATATATATATATGTGTGTGTATATATGTGTATATATATGTATATATACACACACATATATATACACATTTATATCCTTTTTCTTTTTGCTTTTTGGGACACACCCAGGGGTTACTCCTGGCTTTACACTCAGAATTGATCCTGGAGGTGCTTCTGGGACCATATGGGATGCTGGGAATCTAACCCTGGCCGGCCAGGTGAAAGGCAAATGCCCTACCCGCTGTACTATTACTCCAGCCCCTATATATTCTTTTTTTAAGGTATTCCTAATGTTGGTTCAGCCTTGGGAAGATTTTAAGAATCCAGGAATCTATCCATTTCTTCTAGGTTCTCTTGTTTTGTTGTTATGTAGTGTAAAGATTCTCAAAGTAATATATGATGTTCTTTTGAATTTCTGTGGTTTCTGTTGTGATGTCCCCTCTTTTATTTCTGATTCGGTTTATTAGGGTTCTCTCTCTGTTTCTTTGTGAGTCTTGCTAATGGTTAATCTTGTTCATTTTTTCAAAGAACTGGCTCTTGATTATTTGGATTGCTTTTGGGAACTCCAGCTCATTAATTTCTGCTCCAACTTTTATTATTTACTTCTTCTGCCTGGTTTGAGCTTCTTTTATTGATCATGTTCTAAGACCTAAGCTGTGAAGTCAAGTTATTTATGTGGGCCCTTTCTTCCTTCCTGATGTATACTTGCAGAGCTATAAACCTTCCTCTTACTGCTTTTGCTATATCCCACAAGTTCTAGTAGCTTATGTTCTCATTCTTGTTTGTTTCCAGGAATCTTTTGATTTCCTCTTTGATTTTCTATCTAATCCACTGGTTCTTCAGTAGTGAGCTGTTCAATTTCCAGGTGTTTGATTTTATTCTCCATTTCTTTGATTTTAACTTCCATTTTTCAGTGTCTCATGGTTTGAAAGATAGTTCATATCATTTCTATCCTCTTAATTTTATGAAGGTATGTTTTGTGGCCCAGCATGTGGCCTATTTTAGAGGATGTCCCATGTGCACTGGAGAAGAATTTATATTCGATTTTGGGGGGATGAAAAGCCCTGTGCATATCTACCAGCACCTTCTGCTCCATTTCATTCTCAAAGCCCATATTTCCGTGTTGAGTTTTAGTCTTGTTGATCTATTAAAGGTGACAGGCAGTGTTGAAGTCTCAAAATACTATTGTGTGGCTATAATTGTCCTTCTTGAAGTATATTAGCAGTTATTTTAAGTATTTTTTGGTCCCTCATTGGGTGCATATACATTTCTTAGTGTAATTTCTACCTGATGTACATATCCCTTGATTATTAAGAAATGACCTTCACTGTCTCTTGTGTCTCTTGAAACCTATTTCATCCTAAAATTTATGTTGTTGTATACAACTATGGCCACCCTGGCAGCTTTATTTCATTTATTTGTTTTTGAGAGTTGTTTGCTTGAAGAATTGTTTTCCAGCCTTTCACTTTGAACTATCTTTTTGAACTATCTCCATGAACCAATCTTTCAAAATTTCCAACTCAGTATTTTCATTTTTTAGGTTTCATTCTCTTTAAGGTCAAATCTACCTTATTAATGGAATTAGAATCTGAATATTTTATCATCATTTAATTTTTGCTTTTTGGCTCACACCCAGTGATGCACCGGGGTTACTCCTGGCTCATGCACTCAGGAATTACTCCTGGCGGTGCTCGGGGGACCATATGGGATGCTGAAAATCGAACCCGCGTTGGCCATGTGCAAGGCAAATGCCCTACCCGCTGTTCTATCACTCCAGCCACAATCATTTTTATTTTTCATTTTATATTCAACAACTGGGTTGGAGCGATAGCATAGCAGGTAGGGCGCTTGCCTTGCATGCATCCAACCCGCGTTCGATTCCTCCACCCCTCTTGGAGAGCTGACAATCTACCGAGAGTATCTAGCCCGCATGGAAGAGCCTGGCAAGCTACCCATGGCATATTCGATATGCCAAAAACCAGTGACAACAAGTCTCACAATGGAGACATTACTGGTGCCCGCTCGAACAAATCGATGAACAATGGGATGACAGTGACAGTAGCAGTGATTGAACAACTAATATCTACCTTATAAAATTATTGTCAGGGTAAATGAAACTAATAGATGTGTTTCTGAAGTTAGACTTATTTTCTTATCTATATGGAGAGTGTAACGTTTAACTAGCTGTCTTATTTGTAATAACATTTTCCTGTTGTGATAATGTACAGGCAGCTAGCTGGATCATACCTATTTTATGAACAAGGAAAATTAAATGAGAATTTCCTTCATCTTACAAAGAGAATTAGCAGAGTCAAAATTAGAACTCAGACCTTACAAACTTAGACATGGGACTCTTTCTGCTTTTATAACAACTTGGTTCCTGCAGTTAAAATGACAGACAGCACTAATCTTATTAGCTGATACAAATGAATTAAATTTAATTTGAAACTGATCATTTATATTAGTGTAAAGTTATGAGTAGCCAATGCACATCAGAAAACAGGGCCAGAGCTTTTAACTGTGGCAAATAAATGGAATCTCTCTTGAGTTACAAATAAAGACTGCAAGCAGAAGCTCAGATGATGTTTACCTGTATCACAAGGCTACCAAAAGCATGGTCTGCATGACAGCTGAGTAAAGAGAGACCTATCACTATCATTCTTTTTCCTTACCTATGTGCATTCATAGCATCCCACAGCAATTCCTCAAGCTATTTGTAAGTAAAGAATATGAGCAGTTTGACCAATTCTTTCTCATAGGTTGAAGTAGCTCAAGTTAACCCTGTTATGGGTTGCTTGTTCTCTTCTTTTTTGCTCCCCACTTAGTAGCTGACTCATCATATGCCCTTGAACAGAGGCTTTTGTTCTAAACTCAGCGCTTAAAACAGGAGGCTAAGAATACAGACCGCTCTCTCAGGGTGCTCAGGTGGACTAGATAATTTCTGCTTTTCAAATGCAAAGGATTTTATAGTGAGTCCCATGGGGCCGAGGATCCCCTAAGGTGATGTGACAAGGGGCTGGCCCATCATGCCCACAGTCTGTGTCTGCTGTCCTCATCAGCTTCTAGGCTGCCTGCCAAGTGCTATTTTGGAAACGGCTCAAGTCATCCGTCTTTTGAAGGTCGTGGACATTCAGCTCCATGAGAATGCATGTAGCTGAGTGGAATGAGACAAACCTCAGAGTCACTACTAGAGTTTTAAGCAAAGTGATTTGGGTCTACACTCAAGGCAAAATCCAGTAATTGGTACACAATAACTTCAATATTATAGATATTATTCATGTGGTAAAGTACAAGCAACAAATAAGGACAGGTTCCAGAAATAGTCCTGGAATGAAAACCTAGTGGGCTTTTGATATACCAGGCATTAGTTATTAGTTCTTGGGTCTTCTGGATGCCAGAATATCTGAAAATGAGTTCTAAAGCAGTTAAGGCAGAGTAGTGGCTATTTATTAATTGATATTAGAATATTTAATATTTTATTAGTAAGTGTGATGAGCAGATCAGGTTTGTGTTTTTTATTGGAAGACTATATTAGAATGTTTAAAAATCTTTGCATTAGAGACTGGTTAAATGAGGCATGCTTTTCAGTATCATCCTTTCTGTATATATTTTTAATAGCGCAGCTGTTGAGAAAATTGACATCTACCTCTAACACTTTAAAAGAAGGTGAGGTATAAAGATTATTGGTGGTTGGAAATGTACACTGGTGAAGGAATGGGTGTTAGAACACCGCATGACTGAAACCCAATCATGAACTAGTTTGTAATTGTATATCTCACAGTGATTCAAAAAAAAAACTTAAAGTGGTAGAGAAAGCAGGCTTTTCAGATGACCCATGAATAAAAATATAATACCAAGTTATAATCTCATATTACCAGAATCAGACCTCCATTTTTTTAAAAAGAAAAAGCATGTGTACATACGACGAAGCAGAAATTATGAACAAAGTACAGACATGCATGTATCCCTGTTTGTGAATGAATATTTGGGAACAAAACAGGTCAATTTTGAATTAGGCTATTATTTTCCATCTCCTAAACCAGCAAAGGCACATTCTTCCTGTCTTATATTTAGAGAGGCTATATTCATTGTGTGAACAGGTATGTCAAATGTTACCCTGTCCCAAGTATTTTCTCAATCAGTCTACTAAAAATTTGTTAAATTATATCATAGCAAATCTATTCTTTGATAACTGCCCTGATCTAATTAGAAGGGGCAATAATTTAGTTCAGTATCAGCCACGATCATTTTTAAACATCATAACTTATTCACCTGCAGACATCTCTTTGGAATGTAGGCATCAAGGCCTTCAGAGAAGGATATAGGATAGAATCTTGGGATGGAAAGGAGGAGGGAGAGTAAGCCCTAGACTATTTTGAGCTATGAGTATCTATTAACTGCCAGAAAGAAGAGAGTCCCAGTGGTAGGGGTAGAGGGAGACTGAGATATGGAAAGAGAAGGATAAGGAAACCAAAACAAATATAGTCCATTTGCCAGGCCTGCTCAGATAAGTCTATTTGCATCATGAAATCTGTGATCACGACATTATTTGTTCAGAGAAGTCTCTCATTAGTCAGTAATCTTCATTTGAAATCAGCACCACTCTATGTATTCTTAGATATTCAGAAAGGAGAATTCTGCACCAAATTCTTTAATTCTGAAAACTCAACTACAGCTCAGTATAGAAAAGCAGAGCTACCTACTCACAAGTCAAATGGTTTCCTCAATAGTGTACAACCTCTAATGAGCTGGATAACCTAAGTGCCTCATCTTCTGCCACCTTAGAAAAGGCCTCTGTTGCCAATAATTACCTGCTACCTTCCAGCACTCCCATCATCATTCTCAGGTTACACCTGGGCAGCCATTCACTCTCTTATTTTGAATTTTGTTACTATGTAAGACTTCAAAAATATATATGTGAAATTTTTCTCAAAGTGAAGGATAAATAAAAATATTTCTGCTCATATTTTTAAATAAAATGTCAGTTCTCTATACTCCTGAATTTATTTCTTCAATCTCAAGCAATGATATAAAATTAGGAGTTTTCAATCTGCTGGAGATGGTTTAGATAAAGTTCCTGTAGATTCAGAGAGACAAAAGGAGGTATCTTGGTATCCTAAGTCCTAATTTAGACGTTTAACCAGGCAGATAGTGTTGGATAGCTTGTAATTAAATAAGGAGGTATTTGGGTATCTTTTCACATAGAACTGAATGTTGGGCTCCAGGATATTTTATCTAAGGGCTTTTTTCCAACAAACTTCATGGGAACAGTGGAAGCTCTTTCACTCTTACAGTGCACTCTTATACTCTTTTTTGTGGTTTTATTTTAGAGCCACACCCAGCAGTGTTCAGGGTATTGTGTCTATTTTGTGTTTATCCCTTTCCTTCTGACTAACTTCATTCAGTACGATTCACCCTTTGGAGTGAAGATACAGTAGTACTTACTTTTTTCTTTTTTTTTTTTTTTTGGGTCACACCCGGCGATGCACAGGGATTACTCCTGGCTCTGCACTCAGGAATTACTCCTGGCAGTGCTCAGGGGACCATATGGGATGCTGGGGTTCGAACCCAGGTCGGCCACGTGCAAGGCAAAGGCCCTACCCACTGTGCTATCACTCCAGCCACAGTAATACTTACTTTTCTGCAATTTTATGTTCTGAATGTCAGATTCCAGTGGTTAAGAGTAATCCAAATATTTATATACAATAAGATATTTTGAGAGAGATACATTTATAGCATTTTTATGATAGCATATTTTTATAAATTTTCTATTTTGTTCTTGTTTATTGTTACTCTTTTACCATGTCACATTTGTAATTTAAACATTATCATAGGCATGCATGTAGATAAGGAAGCTGTATACAAGGGGTTTGGTACTACCCATGGTTTGAAGCATTCACTGGGGGACCACATATCCCCAGTAGAGAAATACTGTAGTCTACTACTGAGACAGACGTTCACAGTTGTCAATATGTGACCTTGGTGGGGACCATAGTAACGCAATGGAAACTCAGTGGTGCATTGGCCCAGGGCAGATATCATGAAATATCAAGGCAAAGCAGTGGTGAAGGAAAAAAAAAACACTGTTTTGAAATAAATGGGCTATTAGTGAAGACTGAGAGAAGTATACCCGTTAGGGAAGAGGGAAGCTCTGAGGGTACAGTAGGAATGCCTAATTAGCTAGTATTGGGTGGAGGGTACGTGGGTGCTTTGAGAAAGAAGAGGTATTGCAAATGAGATAAGAGATTATCAAAAATAATTCAGGCCTGCTTCCTTTATTTGCCTTTGCTGAGGACAGGTAGTTTTGACTTTCTGTTGCTTCTTTCCTCCACCCACTCCTCCACTCTCAGGGTGTTCCAGGTTCTTGCGGCGCTTTTTCCTTGGCTGCCTTATGAGCGGCCTGGCTCTGGGGACTGCCTAGGCTTTCTCAATTCTCCTGACTCATCCTGCAGACTCATTGTCCTCTCTAGCGACCTTCTGGAGGGCCCTGAGCTCAGTTTCAACTTTGCTGGCTCAGGGAGGTCTCTGATTCCAGGACCAGTTTGCAGCTGACCTATGCTGTGCTTTTGTTGGATTTGCAAGAATGGAACTGTATTTGTTCTACTGGGAGGGAGGAGTGTTAGGCATTTGCTAAAATGTCCACAGCCCTGTTAGCACCTTTTGCCCTGTAGCTGCATCAGTGCTATCTGCATTAGAAGATAGTAGTAAAAGACTGTCTGAGGAGTTACATATTAGGAACGAAGCATGTCGAAGTGGTTTCTAGGCTAAGAAGCTGAGGTTACACCAGTACTTGAAATCTTCCTTAGGCTTCTCCTTTGAGATACCTTGCAAAGTTGAGTCTAAGTGTAGCTAGTTATTCAGATATGGCTCTTCAAAGTAGTTTCTTCCTACACACATTTCTGGAAGAAAATCAGGGGAAAATTTTTGCTTAATATAATTCCTTCCCCCATCACTCCTTTTCCTATTTAGAAAGAACACCTGTGATATTCATAGAGCCTTCTTTAATTACAATATGCCTGCTCCTCAAATGTGGGGGAAGGGCTTGGCATAAGTTTAAATAGAAGTTGCAAGGGCTTGCTGGCCAAGTCTGTGCTATTATCCTCTAGTCCTTCCTCTCAAACACTGCCCCTGATTCCCTTCATTTAGTAGAGGTGACAAACTTCTCAATATCAAAGCCCTGATACATAAGGAAATAGATGTAAATAGAGCGGGTCATTGATGCAGATGCCTGCCTCCCCCCCCCCTCCAGTGACTAAAGAAGCTTAAGACCCGTATAGAAGCATTAGTAGGAAAGAAAATATTCTGTGCAAGTATCATCACTAGAACCCTCTTTTCTCCTCTCTTAGAGCACAAAGATTTGCTGGAAAGTAAAATATTAGGAAAGTCATAATTTCACTAATTACTAAAACAGAAATAGCAAAACTTTCCACCTCTCCCTACTGGAGCAAAAGTACAGCAGGCAGGGTGCTTGCCTTGCACATGGCCAACCCAGATTTGATCCATGCCACCACAAATTCCACCAGAACTGTACCCTGAGTTCAGAACCAGAAGTAAGTTCTGAGAACCACTGGGTATGCTCCCGCTCACCACACCCACCAAAAAAAAAAGAAAGAAAAGAAAAGACTTTTCACCTTTTTGAACAGTTCTCTAAGGTAGGATTAGTGGGGGACCTGAGGCTTACGTATGTTGGTCTCATCTAAGCTTTTCCATCTTAGAGGAAAAATATGACAGGAATCTAAAATGAGAATGATAAGAATGAATGTAGCATTTTATCTGTCTGCCTGGTGCTCATTTCTTGATTATTTTTACATATAGGAGCTTTGCCTTCTGCATCAGTGTTTTTCTTCCTAGAGGGTAGCGGTCACCTCTCCTTAACTGGCTTTGTCCTATGTGTAGTACAGCAGGAAGCATAAAGCAGCCTGAGTGCCTTTATGCTGGCTGTTGGAACTGAGCCCTGGAACTGCAGCCCTGGGTTAGGTCAGTGCTTGGCTTTTCTGAATAAAGATGACATTGGGTGTCCTTGACTTTCTGATTTAACTCAGTCATAATGTGTTTTGCATTAGTTTCGCTTGCCTCTGTGACCAGCTGTACTCAACTCTCTGGCCCCTGGTAAGAGTTCCCATTTTATGCCACACTAAGCACACTAGGTATTTTCACTACTATGTCATGAGCAACTTGAGGGCAATACTTGTCTTTTCAACTTTGTGTTCTCCAGTTCATGTTGACTCCTAGTTAACTGAATTGAATTGAGTGGTTAATTCAGTGACTTGCACTTGACCTTGTATTACTGACCTGAGCTCATTAATGGAAACTACTTCTGGAAGAGGGTAGATGCAAAAACCAGGAAACATTACTGTTCTCCCCTGTTCCTCCTCCAATCGCCCAAAATATTTTAGCAGACATCACTGGTGGTACAACAGTGGAGGAGTACAGGGAGATAAAGGGAGAAAGGAGTTAATTTTTTAACTTTTTGTTTGTAACAGAAAATTTTACACAAGCCTTATTTTGTTTTCTAAGTGGCTCTAACAGTAGGGATATAATTCTCATTTTACAGATGAGGAAACTAATCAGAGAGATAAAGCGCCTTTACTAAAATCCTACAGCTCAGCAAGTGGTAGAGTAGATCTGCTCATCTCATTTCTCTTATTATATCCCAAAGTGGTAGTAAAATTATGAAAAACTTTTAGTTGGGCTTGTACTATGCACCATTCCAGACCTCAGTTACTTAAGAACAAGCATTTTTTTCTGTAAACAGTCCAGTGTTTTAGACTGGCCAGGTAGCAAAATGTCAAATGTTAAAATGCAGTTACCTCAAAAGTGGAAGACTTTTAGAATTCGTTTAATTTTTTGCCAAGATTGTCAGTGAAACTATACAATTTCTATTTCTCCTAGAATAGTTATGTTATAGCTAAGAATACAGAGTACTTATCATAATTTCCTCACCTCACCATTAAGATAGATTCTACAGGTTTAAAGTAATGCTCCTGGCTTTGAATTTTGATCCACTAACAACATTTTTTTTTGCTTTTTGGGTCACACCCGGTGATGCACAGGGCTTACTTCTGGCTCTGCACTCAGGAATTACTCCTGGCGGTGCTCAGGGGACCATATGGGATGTGGGAATGGAACTCGGCTTGGCTGTGTGTAAGGCAAATGCCCTACCTGTTATCGCTCCAGCCCCCACTTTGAGGAACATTTTGAGGAACACTGGTGAATAGCAGCATGTCCTCAAAGTGTACCTCAGGAAACTCCCCTCATAAAGCTGGAATTGTAATGCCACAGAAAAATAAAGAAATTATTCCCTGCCATGTCTTTTCAGAGTCCTTAATAAGTTCATTTACCACATGAGTTTCAAGAGCATATATATATGTATATATATCAGTAGGTGAAATTATATCATCATGGAACTTTTAACCCAGTGATATTTCACATCTGCAATAGTGCCTGAGATATAGTAAACACTGAACTAAATATAACTTATTACAGAGATTCTTCTTCTTGCTTCAGAAATTATTTAAGAATAAACATTGGTTTTAATTAAGGTAAATTTTGCATTACATAATGCTCCTAATAAACAATATAAGATCTTCAAAAGTTAGAAATACTTTTAATGGAACTATAAAGATAGTATTTGGGTAGGGTGCTTGTCTTGCATGTAGCAGACCTAGGTTCAATCCCTGGCACCCCGCATGGTCCCTCAAGCCAAGGTAGTGATTCCTGATATCAGTCAGGAGTAAGCCTTGAGCATCACTGGTTGTGATCCAAAATAAAAAAAAATGTATGGACATATTTAGATCTTATGTCATCTTACATTGAGTAAGTGGAAGGATGTGAACCAACTATAACTGTCTGCTAATGCATGCTTCTTAAATACCTTTAATCCTTAAGTAACTTTTTGAGGTTTGTAAATTTTACTTATTTATTGAATAAATACAGTTTTTTATGAACTACAGCTACAAAGCTTTCATGTTTGAGTTTCAGTCATACAATGATTGAACACTCATCCCTCCACCAGTGTACCTTTTCCAACACAAATGTCCCCATTATCCCTTTCCTCCCATCTCACCCCTCCCCCTGCTTCTATGGCAGACATTTTCCCTCTTACTCTCTCTCTACTTTTGGACATTATGGTTTGCAATGCAGATAGTGATTAAATCAAAGTATCTTTTCCTTCTTTCTTAAGGTGAAAATAAATATAGCTCTTCTGTGTTTGAATATCCCAAATTTGGAACTAGTCAGGACTGAATAGAGTTTTATTGCTTTGTAAAGCACTGATTTTCAAATTGTATATATTTTCAAATTGTATATTCAATTTTCAAATTGTGTATACCAGTGATCTGGGTCACCTGCTAACATGCACATTCATAAGTCCTGGACTTAGGAATCTATAATTTAAACAATTGCTCCAGGGGGTTCCTATAGCACATCTTGATGGAGTGTTTCTATTTGGGTCATTTGTTAAACGTTTTCAGGGTACAAGAATAGAGGGTCTGGGTTTTTGTATTAAGATTTTTGTGTTTTGCTCGATGCATTAATTCATCATCTCAGAGCTATCCTGCTAACATATGGATATGTTTAGATCATCAGTTTACTTTTGTCTTTTTTTTTTGCTTTTTAGGTCACACCCGGCGAAGCACAGGGGTCAAACCTGGCTCTGCACTCAGGAATTACCCCTGGCGGTGCTCGGGGGACCATATGGGATGCTGGGTCAGCCGTGTGCAGGGCAAACACCCTACCCGCTGTGCCATCACTCCAGTCCCAACTTTTGTCTTTTTTTAAGACTTGAAATAATTCTGGAGTATGGCTTCAATCTGTTCCCATTTACTTCCTTGAAATATGAAAACAATCAGAAAATTGTAACTCTGTGTTCCATAGACTAAGAAACAGTATATAGGAGAAATAGAATTTCTATTGGCATTGATTTTGTGATTGGCTTTCATGACGAACGTGCTTTTAGTTACAAGTGAGCAAAATATGTAATTTGCTGTTAAACTAAATTTGTTTCTTTACTTTTGTTGATTTAACTTTCACTTTAGGTTCAAACTTCTCTAACATCTTGGGTGTGCCCTCACTAGTAGCATGAGCCTGGAAAAAATTCTTAACTTCTTTGAATTTCTATTCTCTTCCTCTGTAAGACATGTTTAAAAATAACATACTCATAAGGTTGATGAGAGTTTAAATAAGACAACTTATATAAAGAACTTGGCTCAGCTCCTGGCACATGGTAGATGATCACTAAATATTAATGCTCCTTGACGGGAAACAACTAACACAATTCTAAATTTTGTGCACCCAGGTCAGCTTGTCTATGAAAAGCATCCTGCAGATACCATTACTTCTTTAGTCTTCAGTTTCTTTATTTGTAACATGGTACTGATTATCAAGTTTTTTATATTTAAATAACAAAATGTAAATGTAAATGCATTTAACAGATGCATGGCTCAACATCAAAGGCCTACATTAGTAGATACTAATACTGACATTATTCTTGCCCATCACTCTCTTACAATTAAGAATTTCCCAAAACTATAGAACAAATTGTGTTGCTTTGAAAGAAAGACTGTTTTGATGATTTCTTGTTTTTATAAAATGCTATACATAATTATTAATTTGTGCCTGGAGCCTAAATTCACTTTTTGGCAGACAACAGAAAACTTTTTGTTATGAGCACCATACCACCTGGAGCTCTTGACAGATAAATTATTTTAGCTTGAAAAAGTGCAATAGTAAAAATGACATCTCGTGGTTTTTTATATATATGTGTGTGTGTGTGTGTGTGTGTGCATGTGTGTGTGTGTGTTTGGTTTTCGGCCATATTTGCTGGTACTTAGGGCTTTGTCCTACTCTGTGCTCAGGGATCTCTCCTGGTAATGCACAAGGGACCATATGTGGTACCAGGGCTTCAACTAGTGTGGGGCATATGAAAATAAAGTTCCTTAACCCTTGAACTTATTCTCTGGCTTCTATGATAACATTTTAAGGACCCCAAGGATGAAGATTTTCTTGAAAAGCAAGCATTTTAACTTTTAAATTGAGATGCCACATTATTCTTCTTAAGAGAACAGAGGGATTTCTTGTTTGAAAATAAAGGAGAAAAATATTTGTGTGAAAACTCCAAATAGGATTTTTTTGGCATTTTATACAACAATTCTAGCAATGTTTACTCATTTCCCAGACATCTTAAGATGAGTTGTTTTACTTAGACAAGACTTACATGGTTCTATCTTTCTAAAGACGTTTTCTTTTTATTTAACTACATGAAGTCCTTCCAGGGCATTGCTGAGTCAATGACAGACAAGTCTACAGGTAGTATATTTTTAGGTCTGAGTAAATTCTGTTTTATTCTAACTCTTAAAAATTGGTAAACATAAATGACTTATTTAGTCGTTCTGTAGTAACTTGAACATCTAAGTATATTAATTTGAATGTTCCAGACCCTGGCAATGCTTGATAACAAAATTATCTGACTCAATTAAAATCAGCCCATCAAGCATATTTTTGAGAATTCTAAGGTTGTACATAGATATGTGTGTGTGAAAGAAGATGGAGTAATGGGAAAGTAAGAACAGAACAAGTCTGAGTGGCAGCAAGCAGTAGGTACACTGTGTAAATGAAGAGCTTTGCCTCTGAACTCAGGAATATAGAATGCTGGGGATTGAAACTGGTTGGCCCATACAGGTCAAGCACTAAACCCACTGTACTAACTCTCTGGCCTGATTTTTGGAATTGTTGATAGAGATTTGGATTATTGACTCAGCTATTGACTCTTATGACTTTGGACAAGTCAGTGAATTTCCTCTGTTAGGGAAAGGATGAGTGTATATCATGATTTGTTGAGGCGCTGACACATTTATGTTCTATGGATCAAAGAAACTCCTTTGTGTGCAAGGTCTTTCAAATTCAGATATGTCTAGTGATAAGCAAACAATAACAACAAAAAACCTTTGACTGGTTTTTAAAAATGTAGTTTGCCTGGCTTCCTTACTTCCTTAGCAGGCACAGGATTTTTCTATTTTGTGCCCTTAAAATGTGCTTTTGAAACCTTTCTCATTAACAACATTTATTTCATTCACACACTTATATTCAGGTATTGTTATTGATTATTAATTGAGGTAGGAAAACTTTGTAATCAGAGGATTTGTGAAGGTGACTTTTAGGCATGGGTTGTAAATTTTTTTTGCCCTGGGATGTTAGACAACTATCATGAAGGAACCACATATAACACCTAATGTGTGTGTGCAAAAGAAAAAAATATCAGTAGGAATTGCCTTGTAATAATATGTTCTCTTGAATGTCTTAAAGTAATGTTATGTGTAGAGTCACAGGTTCATTACAGCCCAAGGTCTATTTATGTGTAACATATGGATTTAGTATTAAAGTGTCATATATTATTTGTAACGTTTTTATGATATTAATGAATACTTGCTCTTAAGCTAGGTTATAATATCTTAGCTACGAAAATAGTTGTCTTATATTTTAATATCCAAATTAAATAAAACAAGTAAATAGTTTCTGACCCATGTACCTTTCTGAAAGACTAATATTAGACACAAGCAACATAATATTGCTCTATAATATACCTTGTATGTATTTTCAAGAGAGAAAAATGAAGGATTTTGGTATCTCTGTATCTCTGTCATCCCGTTGCTCATCAATTTGCTCGAGCAGGCACCAGTAACGTCTCCATTGTGAGACTTGGTGTTAACTGTTTTTGACATACCGAATAAGCCATGGGTAGCTTGCCAGGTTCTGCCGTGCGGGCAAGATACTGTGGGTAGTTTGCCGGGCTCTTCAAGAGGGGCTGAGGAATCCAGCCTAAGTCAGCCCCGTGCAAGGCAAATACCCTACTTGCTGTGCTATAGCTTCAGCCCAGGATTCTGGTATATTTCAAAATATTAATTTTTAGGTGAAGAAGGAAAACAAAGACGAAATATGTTCAAATCTGTGAAATCTCAACTTTATGAAGTTTGTAAATCGTATCAATTGCTAGAAAATTAAATTGGCTGTGAATATAATCTTTAAAAATTAAAAATATGTTGAGCCTGCTCCTCGGCCCTGAGCACCCCAGGCTTCCCTCCCCTCCGCACTGCCGGCCAAGTGGCCACCACACCAACCCCAAGCACCTCAGACGTTCTGTCTTCCGGCCCAGGTGTATGACCTCCCCTTGACCTGCCCGTCCGAGACCGAGCCAATCCCAAACCCTTGACCCGCTGTCAGGTTGTGGGAAAGGGGAGTAGCTTAATCACCAAGGGGCGTGGCCTAGGCAAAGTGGGCGTGGCCTCTTTTCCGGCTGGCTTACATACCTGGCGGCAGATATTCTCCTCAACATTGTGTTCAAGACTAACATCCTAGCTATTCGTAAACAGGGTTTATGAAGAGAAAGGGATAATAGATCTATACAGGGCTTTATATCCCCCAAAAGGGAATACACATTCTTTTCCAGTGCACATGGAATATTTTCCAGAATAGACCATGTGCTGGGCCACACAGCATACCTCAACAGAATCAACAACATAGACATTGTACCAGCTATATTTTCAGACCATGATGCACTGAAGATGAAAGTTAATCATGGACAGATGCAGAAAACCAAATCAAACATCTGGAAATTAAAATAGCTCGATGTTGAACAATGAGTGGGTCAGGAAGGAAATCAAGGAGGAAATCAAAAGGTACCTGGAAACAAATGAGAATGAAGACATGAGCTACCAGAACCTGTGGGACGCAGCTAAAGCTGTATTAAGGGGAAAATTTATAGCTCTGAAAGCATATCTCAGGAAGGAAGAAAGGGCCCACATAAATAATTTGACTTCACACCTCAAGACCTTAGAAAAGGATCAACAAAAGGAGCCCAAACCAGGTAGAAGGAAAGAGATAATAAAACTTAGAGCAGAAATTAATGACATGGAAACCCAAAAGACAATCCGAAAGATCAATGAAACCAAAAGCTGATTCTTAGAGAAAATAAACAAGATTGATAAAACACTAGCAAAACTCACAAAGAAAGAGAGAGAGAGAACCCTTATAAGACGAATCAGAAATGAAAAGGGGGACATCACAATAGAAACAAACGAAATTCAAAAGATCATCAGAGACTACTTCGAAAATCTGTATGCCACGAAACGAGAGAACCTAGAAGAAATACATAAATTCCTCGACTCCTATAATCTCCCAAGGCTGAAACCAGTAGACCTGGAGTACCAGAATAGTCCAATTAACATCAAGGAAATTGAAATGGTAATCAAAAGTCTTCCCAAAAGCAAAAGTCCCTATCCAGATGGATTCACTAGCGAGTTCTTCCAAACATTTAAATAGGACCTATTGCCAATCCTTCTCAAGCTTTTCCAGGAAATTGAAGAAACAGAAACCCTCCCAAACAGTTTCTATGGGGCTCATATCTCTCTAATACCAAAAGCAAACAAAGACACCCCCAAAAAAGAAAACTACAGGCCAATATCCCTGATGAAAAGAGATGCGAAGATTCTCAACAAAATATTAGCAAATAGAATTCAACAACTCATCAAAAAGATCATACACCACGACCAAGTGGGATTCATCCTGTGGATGCAAGGATGGTTTAACATCCGGAAATCAATAAACATAATCCATCATATCAATAAAAGAAAAGATAAAATCATATAATCATATCAATAGATGCAGAGAAAGCATTTGACAAGATCCAGCACCCGTTTATGATGAAAACGCTCGCCAAAATGGTATAGAAGGGACCTTCCTCAATAGAGTTAAAGCCGTTTATCACAAGCCTACGGCAAGCATCGTCCTCAATGGAGAAAAACTAAGAGCCTTCCCTCTAAGAACAGGGACGAGGCAAGGATGCCCACTCTCTCCACTTCTGTTCAATATAGTACTGGAAGTACTTGCAACAGCGATTAGGCAAGAAAAAGATATTAAGGGCATTCAGGTAGGAAAGGAAGAAATCAAGCTCTCACTATTTGCAGATGATATGATACTATACCTAGAGAACCCTAAAACCTCTACCAAGAAACTCCTAGAAACAATAGACTCGTATAGTAAAGGTGCAGGCTATAGAATCAATAACCGAAAGTCCATGGCTTTCCTATATGTAAATAATGGGAAAGAAGAAAGTGACATGAGAAAATCAATCCCTTTCACAATTGCACCTCAAAAAATCAAGTACCTCGGAATCAGCTTAACAAAGGAGGTAAAGGACTTGTATAATGAAAACTATAAAACGCTATTTCAGGAAATAAAAGAGGACACGAGGAAATGGAAGTACATCCCCTGCTCACGGATTGGAAGAATTAATATTGTCAAAATGGCAATTCTCCCCAAAGCATTGTACAAATTCAATGCTATCCCTATAGGGATACCCTTGACATTCTTCAAAGAAATGGAGCAAGCTCTCCTGATATTCATATGGAACAATAAGCCCTCACGAATAGCTAAAGCAATTCTTGGAAAAAAGAAAATGGGAGGAATCAACCTCCCCAACTTCCAACTTGACTACAAAGCGGTAGTCATTAAAACAGCATGGTACTGGAACAATGGCAGGACTGCAGACCAATGGAACATGATTGAATGCTCTGGCACACACCCCCAAATATATGATCATCTAATATTTGATAAGGGAGCAAGAAATGTGAAGTGGAGCAAGGAAAGCATGTTTACCAAATTGTGCTGGCAAAACTGGACAGCTACATGCAAAAAAAATGGGCTTATATATCCACCTATCACCATGTACAAAAGTCAGATCTAAATGGATTAATGACCTCAACATCAGACCAGAATCCTTAATGTACATTGAAGACAAGGTCGGCAAAACCCTCCACGACACTGAAGCCAACAGTATCCTCAAAGCTGACATGCAACTGGCCAAGCAAGTGAAAACAGAGATAAATAAATGGGACTATCTCAAACTAAGAAGCTTCTGCACTTCAAAAGAAACAGTGAACAAAATACAAAGACATTCTACAGAATGGGAAAGGATATTTACCCAGTACCCATCCGATAAAGGGTTGATAACAGGGATATACAATGCACTGGTTGAACTCCACAAGAAGAAAACTGCCAACCTGATCAAAAAATGGGGTGATGAAATGAACAGAAACTTTCCCAAAGAAGAAATCTGAGTGGCTGAGAAGCACATGAGACAATGTTCGACATCACTAATCATCAGGGAGATGCAGATCTAAACAACAATGAGATATCATCTCACACCACAGAGACTGGCTCACATCCCAAAAAACCAAAGCAACCGGTGTTGGCATGGATGTGGGGATAAAGGGACTCTCCTTCACTGCTTTTGGGAATGCCGACTTGTTCAGCCCTTTTGGAAAACACTATGGATGATTCTCAAAAAGTTAGAGATTGAGCTTCCATTTGACCCAGCAATACCAGTCCTGGAAATATATCCTGGAGAGGCAAAAAGGTATAGTAAAGATGACATCTGCATTTCTATGTTCATTGCTGCACTGTTTACAATAGCCACAATATGGAAAAAAAACAGAGTGCCCAAAAACAGATGACTGGTTAAAGAAACTCTGGTATATCTACACAATGGAATACTACGTAGCTGTCAGAAAACATGAAGTCAAAAATTTGCATATAAATGGGTCAACATGGAAAGTATCATGCTGAGGGAAATGAGTCAGAAAGAGAGAGACAGACTTAGAAAGATTGCACTCATACGTGGAATATAAAGTAACAGAGAGTTATGAGCTTGAAATGATGCAAATTCTGGCAGAAATTTCTCTCTGGACTTAGTTACTAAAATACTGAAATACAGAAATCCAAAACCATGCGGCTGTTAGTGCAGCCTCTCGACCTCATATCTCTTCATTCTCAACAGTGGCAAACAAATTATCAAATGCTTTCTTTTCAGCAGGTCGACTTTAGCGGGGAGAAACTCCAAATCAATAATAGTGAGTTTTTTGTTGAAATATTGAATGTAATCAAAGTAAAGTGAAAGTAAAGTGAAATTTACCAGTTACACATGCCTGGTGGAGGGCTGGGGAAGTGGGGGGAGGGAGGGAGGTATACTGTGATTCTTGGTGGTGGAATATGTGCATTGGTGAAGGGATGGGTGTTCGAGCATTGTATAACTGAGACTTAAACCTGAAAGCTTTGTTACTTTCCACAGGGTGATTCAATAAAAGAATAAATTAATAAAAAATTAAAAATATGTTGAAGTCAAATAAAGGTTCTAAGATTATATCCCATTGACTCTCATAGCAATTGAGTCATAAATACAAAGGGAAATACAAAGAAAAATTTAAATATTATTCCTTTTAATCTCAATTATGGATGAATCCCAGAGAGAAGAATTGACTTTTCTGGTGCCACAAAAGGATTGGATAAACAATCAGAAATGAGTCTCTAAAGTACAGTGTCAGAAGAAAAAGCTAAGGCAATAGATATTCCGGGTGGATCAATTTAAGACCAGTTTTCATGTGTTTACTTTTTGTTTGTGTGTTAATTTCTGCTACCTTTGGGCATTTTCCCATACTATGTTCCTTTGTATTTCACATAAGCTTACCCTTAGGACAAGGAAGAGAACACTAAAGTGTTATGCATGATACTCTTATCAGTAATAGTATTGTAAACCACAGAGCCTTAAAAAAGGAGGGGGAGAAGTACCTGTTACATAGGTAGGCAAGGAGGCCTGAGGGAGACTGACATAGACTGAGAATGTTGTAGGAAAAGGTGTAGTTTGCAAAGTGGTAACCTAGCAGAGTGGAGGCATCTGTGGTCACTGGTGAAGTTATTAGTATTGGAACGTTGTATATCTAAAGCTCAATCGTAAATAACTTTTTTTTTTTGCTTTTTGGGTCACACCCAGCGATGCTCAGGGGTTACTCCTGGCTTTGCACTCAGGAATTACTCCTGGCGGTGCTTGGGGGACCATATGGGATGCCAGGGATCGAACCCAGGTCGGCCGCGTGCAAGGCAAACGCCCTACCCGCTGTGCTATCGCTCCGGCCTCCATAAATAACTTTTTAATTCACAGTGACTCAATAAAAGATTTTTTAAAAATAGAATGGATCAAAACAGTGAATCAAATACCCCAAAGAGATTTAAGATAATGAGCAATTAAAAACAGTCTCGGATTTTGCAAACAGATCAGTAGTAAACTCAAGAGAAAAATGTTGGGCAGAGGAGAGAATATGGTGGCAACATGGCAGCAGGCATGAGAGCTGTCATAGTGGAGGCAGCTCTCAGGGCTCTGAACAGAGAGGCTGATGGGGTCATAAAATTTCTGTGTGAATGGCTGTGAGTGCCCTTTAATTATATTTAATAGCTGGGAACAATCATGCTGAACAAGAACTGAGTGTTAAAAGTAGTTAAAGGAATATTCTTGATAACCTTTCAACATCAATATTGCAAACCACAATGCCCAGAAGGAGAGAGAGAGAAAGAAGAAAAGCACCTGTCAAGGCAGGCAGGGCGTGGGGGGTGGGAGTGATGAGAGAGAACCTGGGGACCACTGGTGCTAGAAAATATACACTGGTGGAGGGATGGGTGTTGGAATCCTGTATGACTGAAATCCAGATCATCAACAGCTTTGTAAGGGCCTTTCTCACAATGATTTAATAAAAAGTTTTGAAAAAGAGTAGCTTTAGGTGAACCCAAATTGACATCCATGGCAGACCACTGGCCGGAGTATGACTTGTGAAGATGGACGTAGAGATGTGCTGGCTCTCAAGCTGATGGAACTACTGTAGCTACCACAACTCATAGTACTATGGGAAGCTGGCCGATGTGGCAGTAGAAATTTAGTGAGAATGAATAGGGCTCTTTTGGTGAACGTGGCACTACTGCATGTCATGGTTTCTAGAGTTGAGGGATATCAGGGTTCCCACCATGGGAGATGGGCTCAGGAAACTTGCTGCCCACAAGGCATCCCCACCACCATTTCTTCCCTGGACCAGCCCGTGCTGCCAGTATCACCCGCATCATATTATGTAAGAAAACCACTGAGAGGTCAACTGGATACCAAGGATGGGGGACATGTGAGCCCTGGGAAAGTTCTGCCAGATTGGTGGCTACCCAGAGTGCTTGAGCCTCAAAGGGTAGCAGCTCTGGTCTTGGTGGTGGTCACTTTCAGGACTGGAGCCCAGAGGGCCCAGCACCACTGGTGGGTCAATCTGGACACAGGACATGGGGGCAAGGGCATTAGCAGCTTGCTGATGTTTTTGACCTTAACACTCCCAAATCACCGCTATGCCTCTGGCCAGACTCCAAGAACTCAGGACCAAGTTTTCTGAGAAATTAAATCACCAAAATTAGGTATGTGGGAGCCACACCCACAAATCATCTTTGGCTCAGGCATAACAGCTCATTTATCAGCCTTTCTCTAGAGACCCATAAATACATTTTGAAAGAGATCAAACACTACAGTTAATCTTGGACCCTCCCACGGCTGAACAGACTGGAGTACATTGGAGGGCGTGTGGATTTTACTGGTGCCTGCCCATGCAGATCCCTGGGTAGCTGCTTGGTCCCACAACTCAAATAGTCACAATGCCCCAACCAGACTCCACCATCTCTGGACAGACCTCACTGGGATATTAATCTGCTGAAAATTTAGGTATGTGGGTTTTGTGACTGAAATCTTTAGGCTTTCATGGAGTGGGGACGTGCTATCTCCCCCCACTACCCTAGACGCCTGAAAGCACCTGCAGTCACCCCCATGAACCAACTCTAGCACCACCATGTAAGTTCTTTTACTGGCCTAACTTCAGAGACCAAAAACAAATCTCAAAAGAGATCAAAAGCTGTAGTTAATCTTGAACCTGCACAAGGCTGAACAGACCAGAGTAGATCTGAGTAGCACAGGTTTTCCTGGTGCCTGCCTAAACAGAGCCTCTAGCAGTCATTTGCTCCCACAATCCAAAATTACCACAATGCCCTGGATCAGAATCCACCGTCTTTAGATGGACTTCACTGGGATACTAATCTGCTGAAAATTTGTGTCTGTTGGTTTTATGACTGAAATTTCCAGGCTTTGTAGGGGATCAAGATGGACTACCTCCCTCAACCTCTATTCCTCTGGAAGACCTGGCAGTCATGCCCACACTCCAAAGCTGCCACCCAGTTGAAAAAAAAAGCTACTCCAGGTGTACCTTCTCAATAAAATTACTGAATGCCCTGAACAAACATGCTGACCTCTTAGCACCTTCATTGAAAACGACAATTCACAAAAGGATACAGAGAGAGAAAGAATAAAGGTACCGGCCTACCTTAGAGGCACGCAGCGGAAGGGATTGCGGAATGGTGGAAAGGAAACTGGGCGCATTGGTATTAGAAATGTACACTGGTGGAGGGATAGGTGTTGGAACATTGTATGACTGAAACCCAACCAGGAACAGTTTTGTAATGATCTGTCTCATGGTGATCCAATAAAAAAGAGAAATATTGAGATACCAATGATAAATGATTGTGAAATAGAAAATGGAGGCAATTCAGATCTGAAGAGATAAGGAAGCAAAGGGAAGAGGATGGTAAAATTGCAGATGAAAAAGTAATTTTTAAAGTGTGACACTTTTAATATGTTTTGAAAATGAATTAAAGAAATCCCTGACAAAAATTTATGTTTCTATGATATAAAATAATAAACTGTAAAGGGAACTTCCCCAAATCAACACTGCCTCTAACATTAAATAACACAGTGAGACCCAACACCAAATCTGACAGTAATTCAACTGTAGAGGCAAGGTCCCAAGCCAAACGTCATGTGATGGTTTGAAGATTATAAGTGCATTATGATCAGAGAGCAGCCCTCAGTCTTCTTTTCTTTGGCTTTTTGGGTCACACCCGGTGATGCTCAGGGGTTACTTCTGACTCTTCACTCACGAATGACTCCTTGCAGTGCTCAGGGGACCATATGGGATATCGGGGATCGAACCCAGGTTATCTGCATACAAGGCAAACTCCCTCTCCACTGTGCTATTGCTCCAGCCCCCCTTAGTATTCTTTAAATTATCTTTAACTAGAATATAGACTCAGTATCTTACACTAAACGTAAAATTCATCTTGAAACATTCCCTTTTTAATGTTCTTTTTTCATAGTAAGGTAGAAGCATATGCTGGGGACATTTTTTCAGAAAGTCAATAAATATGTTTCTTGATTGAACTCTGAGGGAAAAAACTTTGAATTCCCATTTGCTGCAATAAAATGGAACAGGCTTGAAAACCTAGCCCCCCTCAAACTGATCTCTTTTTTTTAAGGCTGCAAATACTTACCAGTGTCTAGATTGGCATTTTCTCTGCTTAACAACTGATATCCTAGATGGTGTTAAATTAGATGTACAGTCAGCAACATTTTTAAGGTAGTTGGAAGTATTATTACTGATACTGGCAGAACTATGCATCAACACCATTTATACCTGTGAATGTTGCAGAGATGTAATCAAGGACACATAATAGCCTATCAATATACAACACTCTTAACTTGTATTAAAAGTGCATTTAGACTAAGTATTCAGCAATTATGCCTTTGCACAGTTATCTCATGTAATTCTCAACAACAACCATGTGGAGTAGATACTATTCCCCCAAATTAAAGTTTAGGAAACAGACTTTGGGAGGTTAGGGGACTTAAACAAGGTGGTATAGCTAATTGTCAGAGTTGAAGTATAAAATACTAGTCTATGTTGCTGTTCATTCTATTAGGCTACCACTTTGTATACTACACCCTTTCTTACATTCTCTTTCTACATAATTTCCCTATTACTTAAGTAATATTCTCTCTCATAAAGACCTTCATATCTTTGAATTTCTTTGCTATTGAAATCTGCTGTCATGAAAGGAACTTCTATGTGTTACATGTACCATTATAGGAATTTGGATAGTAACGTTTCTTCCAAGAGGATTTTATCTTACATATTTTGGGTGTACAATGAAAGTATAATCACTCTGTTAAAGGCAATTATAGAATCAGTGACTAGGAGGGAGAGCTATTTGAGGTAAGGAGGCACATCCAAGCACCTGTGCCATCCATTTGGGTAAGCAATGCTTCTGTTTATGTCTTAATCTGGACCTGGTCCCACTGCTTAGACTGACTATGTGTGAACAAATGGGAGTCTAGCCCTGAGGGGAGATCAGAAAAGATGACCTTTAAGGTCCTTTCCACCCCAGAGATTCAGTGAGCCTATGATTTTATGAGTCAGAGGGGTGAGCAATTATCTAGCTGTATCAACTGGGAGAGATAAAGCCAAAAAGAAATCTACTTTCTGGCTCCAGTAGCCTGAGTTGTCTGCTCAGAAAAAAATTCAAAGTAGCTCAAATCTCTGGTTCATTTGGTCAAAGCATTCTTTTAATTTCCTTATTTCTCAAGTTGGAATAGTTTTTCATTGAGACAGTAGAGGGAGTAAAATAAGACAGTATGGTCCTCTATCTACTTTCAGCACACATCTCTCATCCTTATCCCTCCAACCATCACTGACTTAGTGAAACATGATGGCCTCTCACTGTCTGTATTGCAAACCATAACTCCCCAAACTAGAGAGAATATAAGAGGGAAATTGTCTGCCATAGAGGCAAGGGGAGGGTTGGGAGGGGGGAAGGATATTGGTGACATTGGTGGAAAATGTACACTTGTAGAAGGATGGATGTTCGATCATTCTATAACTCAAAGTCAAACATGAAAGCTTTGTAACAGTATCTCACAGTGATTTGATAAAAAATAAGACAGTATATAATGATGAAAACCCCTCATAACTTATTCATTCACCCTTTCTTCTCATTTATCCAAGGTGCGGGGAGACATGGTTTATTAGAAAAAGAGCTGGAGCTAGAACCCAAGATGCATAGCTTCCAGCCCAGAATTCTGTTTAACATAACCTGATATCTGGTGATATACTTTTCCAAACTTTGATTTTTGTTTTGTACCTGGTAAGGCCAGAAAAACATAAAAGTGAGGTTTAACATAAGATATGATCATTTCTCCACTCAGTAATTCCATTTTATGGGATGGGGTGCGGTGTTTCGTTTGAACAACTTGATATCCTAGTAAATTCATAGACCTGAGATACACATATTTAGAAAACCAGTTTTCATTGTTTGCTTTTACAGCTGAGATGACTTCTGAGGAGCAGGAGAAATGCTGGGCCTCCAAGGTGTTTGTTTTTGTGATGGCTTTTTCTACAGGTTGAGGGGAAGTGCAAAGCCTGAATTGTGACTTGGAGGATGTGTTTTAGGAAATTGCCTATCTGGTAAACTGCTACAGATGTGAGCTTGTGGATCTTATTTCCTCAGGTGTTCTTCTGTTTGGCTATTTGGTGAACTGGCTCACAGTGCTGACTAAGTACTGAGGCTGTTTTAATGACTAGTATCCCACCTGACGAAAAAAAGCAGGATTTTCTCTTGCCCTCTGCCTCAGCTTGATTTGCCTGACTCACCTTCACTTTAACGGCAGGGACACATGAAAATAGCACGTGCATTTAGCAAGGAGCAAGCCCCACTGAAGAAGAAGCCTAATTCTAACTTGTAAGGCAGTTTGAGCACAGAACACCTCCTACGAATCTGAAAGAAAACAATAGCTTACTTCCAAGGAGATTGGACTCTGTGACTTTTCTTGAATTGTACAGAAGATACAGTGGTTAAAAGGGAAGACTGAGCCAGATTGTGTGTTAGCTCTGTCACTTATTAGTTGTGTAGCCTTGGGACAAGTTACTTAATCTCTCTGTGCCTCAGTATTCTCATCTGTGAAGTAGGCCTAAGCTATAAAGTATTTTTTGATGATTGAAAGAGTAAATAAATATCAAGTACTTAGAAGAATACTTGACATCTAAGAAGAACTGTGTTTTTTTTTTATAATTATCCCCATTCCCAGTCTTAGCAATACCTATGAAGGCATCATAGTAAGAAAAAATCAAAGTGTAGTTATTTGCAGTTTGAAACTGCTACTATTTTAGTGCTTAGATTTTTAAAAATTAAAACATTGAGGTGCTTTTTTCTTTACTAGGTGTGTTCAGATTATTGTCATCCTATCTAAAGTTAAAATTTGTCTTGTACAGGTAAGTTTTCAGACACAGCCATTTTCTTCAGAGACAAGTGGTCCTGTTGCTGCTGCAAAAATAACTACTTTGCTAAGTATATTGAGAGTGAAGGGCCCTTGTAAATAAAGTAGCAAATTAGCAATGATTTTGCCAGCCGTTTTAAAACAAATGGATTGAAAAAGATTTCAATAACTACATGCCTAACTTAGAGCTACACTCTAAGCTACACTCGAAGCGTTTAGTAAACATGTCATTCCAGTATTGAAAACAGCATCTAATCAAAGCATGTTTATAATTAGACATCACATAAAATATCTTTCAAAATTATGTTCTGCCAGGTGAGATGCCATTCCCTGGAACACTGAAATCAACTGTTTGTTAGCCTTTTGTTATTATTAAAAAGAACAGGTTGGGGGTACCAAGAGAGATACAGATAAATGAAAGTGCTTAATTTTAATTAGAGAGAGAGAGTGCGAAAAAAAAATAACCAATATGGGTAGCCTTTATGGAGAAACTTGTGCCAGTACAACCTGCCTCTAAAGGTATGACTCTATATTAATTTAAATCAGACAGACATTGGCACTGAGAGCTTTTATTTTTCATTAACATTTTGATTTAGAACAACAGATTGCTGCAGTGAGGGGACAAGAACGGCCGCCAGTGAGCCATCTGCCGAGCATCTCGCTGATGACTCCACTAGCAGTAGAAGCCAGTGGCTCTGGAATATATGTAAGAGGGACACACACCATTAGCTAAGTGGCAGGATGAAAGATGGGAAACTTTGCCGGGTCAGAAGAGACAGAGATGGAGAAGGTAAAGCAGAGCACATTCTGATTGGAACGTGAGAAGATCCAAGCCTGTGCCAATGAACGGCAATCTATTATGGGCTTGCTTATTCTGTTGAAATCATAGGTGGGGCCAGGAGAAGGAAGTGACAGGTTAAACATGCAAGACTTTACCATGCATCTGACATAGATATGTCTTCCAGATCAGTGAAGATTTATCCCTTTAGGCACAATAAACCTTGAACCCCTTTAGATGGAAATATTTCAAAACATGAAAAAAAAAACAAGTTTTTTGGCTTTTTCTAAGCACAGTGGCAAACTGTAGTGAGGTGGTGGCAATGCGTGGTCTGCCGGGGTGCAAACAATGAGAGTGAATATTGCATAGAAAATTTAGACAGTAGTAAACTGTCTGAAATCTTGTTTTTATTTTCACTCTGGACAGTTAATTCTAAATAATATCAGTAAAAATATAGTCCTCCTAGCTTGAGTAGAGGACTGTCCTATTTCCCTCTCCCTATGGCATACTAGTGCAATAGAATCCAAACAATTCAATTTTCTACTGAATGACTGTATCCTAGTTGGAAACTCCAATTTCAACCTTGGCAGTGTTGTTATACTTGAGGCTATTTGGCCTCTCAGGCCTATTTGCCCCTGAACTAAATAGCCCCAGACTATTGCACCTTTATAGTTGGCAATTCTCTATGCTATTCACTGTCAACTGTCACATTTTAGTATGCCTGCTTCCAGGATTACTCCATTTTCTAATATGTTGTCTCCAGTAACTTGGGGAATATTGAATGTTGTCAGCCTCACAGTGAGAGAAGAGTTAGAAGGTATGAAAATAGAAGCTAAAAGGCACAGTAATCTGTGAATAATGAGTGGATGTGTGAAGTGTATTGTAGAAAGTTTTTCTTCAAAAATGGCTAAAATAAAAATAGCACTTGAATTGAAAAATGTGAACTTCAATTATCTAGAAAATTAGCCTAGATGGAAGCACTCATTCCTTTACAATGCTAGTAAATGGAGATAGCATGGTGAGTAGAAAAACACATGATTAGGACACAGCTTTGAGGCTTATCCCTATCACATACTGGGAATAACACTTTAATGTCTTGGAGCCTCAATTATTTAACTGTAAAATGGGTACAGTAATAATATATGCCTGGCTTACCTTACTGTGAACATCAGTATTTATCCATGCACAATCTCTGTAAAATGCCATTAATCAATCAAGGTCACTATCTTTCTGTCCCTCACACTGGGCTTTCCTCTCTCTTTTTACTGACTTGGTGCATTATTTTTTTTGGGGGGGGCATATCACGTGGTACTTATTCATGGCTTTGTTCTGAGAAATCATTCCTGGTGGGTCTGGGAGCCCTATGAAGTCCAAACTAGGGCCAGCAGTGTGTAAGGAAAGTACATTAACTTCATACTATCTCCTAGTCCTTGCTACACTAAGGTCTTTAAAAAAAATTTGGGCCCTATATTCTGGTGCTCAGGGATTACTCCTGGTTTTGTTCTCAAGGATTGCTCCTGGTGGGTTTGAGAAGCCTGGGATTGAACTGGGGTCTGCCATGAGGAAGGCAGCTATCCTACCTCTGTACTATCACTCAGGCCCACTGTATTAAATCATAAGGCATATTTATCTTCATGCATGTATTCAAATTAATGTACTGAGTATTTACCCATGGATTAGGGATTTTAAATTTTATAGTTGACACTTCTGACAATGGTCAACTGGGATCGCATTATGGTAAGTTGATTCTCCATTCTATTTGTTCCCACTTCCTTTTCTATCCTTAAACACCTACCTACACAATAGAACACAGGACATAAGGAATAGAGTCAAGATCCTTATTAAACTTTTTCTTTAATTTAAGAAAGTTCTATAATGACTCATTTCAGCTTCATCTTCTTGTTTTATCTCCAAATGGGATTTACTCCTGTTTCTGAAAGGAATATATAGTCAGCTTGCCATTTTCAGTTGAGTACCCTTAGGCTGAACCTCTTTTATTTTTCTCCCTCCATGGTACTCGTACTTAGTTCAGTGAGAACTAAAGAGAGGAGAGAAAGTGGCAACTTTTATGGCCTTATTCTCACCTCACTGTTTAATTGTACATGCTGAACAGGAAAGGTGATGGCATTCAGCACTATGAGTGGGTGAGTCACATAAAGTTGTCACCCTTTTCATCCCCCTTCTATGTCAGTCTCCTTGTAGGATCCCCACAGGCTGATTGACCCTATAGGGAAGTGCAAATAGGATCCACCTAAGTAATATGATTTGGAGGATAACACACATGTCGTCAAAAATAACTCTTTTGTTTGCCAGAATGCCCCATTAAATTGTAGTATACTGTTACAGGAAGTGGACTACTCATGTCCTTACTTTTACAGTATGGGGGGCCATAAGTACTCCAACAAATTTCCACTGCTTGAAAGTTATGATTTTTATTATTAGCTTAATATTTATTTTATTTATTTATTTGAATTATTTTTTTATTAATGAGTCACCGTGAGGGTACAGTCACAGGGTTTCATGCTTGTGTTACAGTCATACAATACTCGAGTACCCATCCCTCTACCAGTGCCACTTCTCCTCCACGGATGGCCTCAGGATCCCTCCCAGCCCCCCATCCTGTCACCCCCACCCCACCCCACCCCTGTGACAGGGCATTCCCTTTTGTTCTCTCTCTCCTTTTGGGTGTTGTGGTTTGCAATGGAGGTATTGGGTGGCTATCATGTTCAATCTATAGTCTGCTTTCAACCCGCCTCTCCCATCCTGAGCGGATTATTAGCTTAATATTTATTTTAAGCTATTTTAAACCTACCATTGATTTTAAGCTGATTATTAGCTTAATATTTATTTTAGCTAGTAAAAAATTTCTAGTTTTTATTTTTGGCTCAGCATGTTTGGATAATGGAGAAGTATGTCTATGATAAATGGCATTATTTTTTGCCACAACTGATAGTGCTCAGGGGCTGCTCCTGGTTCTGAGCTCAGGAATTACTCCTGGTGGAACTCAGGAGACTGTATGGGAGGCTGGGATGCTGGGGACTGAACCCTGGTTAAACATGTGAAAGGAAAGCACTCTACCTGCTGTACAATCTCTGGACCAAATAACATTTATTATGTGCCAGGAATTGTGTTAAGCATTAATGTGAATTTTCTCATTTAATTCTAACAGCCATTCTAAGAAGAGGTGATACTGTGACTGTTACTCCATAGATGATGAAATTAGAGCAGCACAGAGCATTTAGGAAACTAGCTGAAAGTCAAAACAGATGGAATGAACAGAATCAGAATTCTAATCCAGCTCAGCTCTAAGCTTAATTAATTTATTCATTTGCAGTTCTGAGGATCCATACCAGTGCCTCACTTGTGGAAGTCATGTGCTCTTCCACTGAGCCACATCCCCAGCCCAATTCTAAGCTCTGAAGTCTATGCGATGTATCTAATATTTGGAAGCTGAATTTTCTCACTGCACTGAACAAATTTAGTTCCCTTATATCCCACCTTCTTACTAGGAAGTTGGGGGCTTGTATATTGGGAAACAGGTCATGTCATATGAATTCTAAAATATAAGTCTTTGCGGTGGAAGCCAATCTTAGACATTTTGATGAAGTATAGGGCATTTTTGATCATTCTGAGGACCCCAAATTCTTGAGCAAGGGAGGATAAGAAAAGGTGCAGATATTTTAAATATCCATGTGCATCTTGTTATACTACTGAAATTAGATGTATTTGAAGCTGAAAAGGATCATTGGAATCACCTAATCTGATTCTCTTAAATTTATAAATGAGAAAAGGAGATGTGCAGGGGGCAATAGTTACATAGTTAGAAGTGGCATGGTAAGATTAAGAATTTTGTCTTCCATAACATTGCCTACCTAATATGTATGAAAGCATCTAACTCTCAAACCAGAATGTTTTTAGCAAATCTGCACCAACCAACCGTAAATATCACATCTTTTCCCCCCTAGCTTAAGTGGACAATGCAACCAAAGTTCTGATATTATGTTTTCATATCTCAGAGATGCGATGACATGGTAGTCCTTACTGATTTTGAGTTCAGAGATTAAATTGTCTTCAAACAATGTGGATATGTTGAACCTTCTTGGATATAGTCATATTTTCAGTTGGTAACAAGTATGGGTCATGGGATATCATATATTACATTATTGACGGTGTATAGCGGGCTTGTCTTTAAGTTGCCTGAAATTAATTACTTTGCAACTTCTAAGAGAAGCCCCTTGTGACAGTTGGACAAGGCTTGGTGAGCTAGATCATTTTATCTTTTTATCCACCTTGCTGGTTTGACACTCTTGCCACTTACTCGAGACTCAAAGAAGCTTGATTTTGACTGGCTCTTAGCTGAGGAGCATTTGAGCCCTATCAACCAATGATCTCTGAAGTTGGACAGATTGTTTGCTTCTCCCTTTCCTCTATGCTTTCTATTAAGTAGTCTCTCTGCAAGATTTAGGCATATGACAAGGTGAGGGTGAGATGTTTCTGGCAATAGGGTCTCCTTCCTGTGAAAACCAGAAAACAGAACTTCAGGAGTAAGGAAGGAGTTGAACCTTAATGGACTTTGCCTGGATTGTAGTGACTTCTAGAGAAGGAAGACAAAGTTCTGGAGCTAAGAATAATGAGACCTCACATGGGTTTATAGTATTAACACATTTCACACTACATTTCTTAACAGTCTGTCTTGTTGCATGGCCTTTTAGTCACTTTTGGAGCCTGCTATTGAAGAATTTCGTTCTTGTTTCTTTTTAAAACAAACTTCTGTGGTGTTGAACTTGAAAAGGTTGTCAGATGGAAATGTTCATGTGCTCTCAGCTGAAATAGTATAAAGATGAAAGTATCTAACATATATATTTATCTGGTACCTGGAGAGATATAATTCAGGGGATTCAGTCCTATCTGAGCTGCCATCAGTAACACAGCTCTTGCTTGACTAGGCTGTAGGCATTCTAGGGTAAAATAAATAGTCCTCGGGCTAGGATCAATTTGCTTAGTTCAAACAATTGGCAATTGTATTTTCAAGCAACTGGTAATTTCATCTGCTTTACCAAGTTCTCCAAAAACACACAACTGAAGACTGACTGCAAAGATAAATATTAACAATCAAAGAAAGGCCATCTGCTGCCACAGTCATTGCTGGGAAGAGGGTGACAACAGAAGTCCCTTGGAAATTTGGCTAAATAAGAGGGCAATCATTCCACCTGATAAAGACTCCCTCATAACGATTCTGTCTCCAGTACTTCACTTACCTGGAATGAGACTGGCATTTAAAATTAGAATAGAAGTATGCTCTGTGTTTTGCCTTTACAATAAAACCCCAGCTAATAGTTTCTACCTACATGGATTCTATAAATGACTAGCTTTTTTTCTTACCACCTTTTAGATAATGACTACTTTAGAACTATGCTCATAAATCAAGAGAACTCATCTATTCCTTTTCTGTGACTAGCTTTAAAACCTCACAATCTCACCTTTCTGGATCTCTTTTCTCAGATATAGCATTGAGATGTTTGGCCAGATGATTTATAAGGTCCTTCTTGTCTATAACACCTATATTTTCAATACCATGGGTTTAATTTCAGAAACATTTTTTTGCTCAGTATATTAACGTAATCTCATATACCCTTTGCCTTGACAGCCCTACCTGCTACAATCATATATTATATTAACTTTATGTCCTTGATAGAATTAACTTAAGAATTTTCAAAGTATGTTCTCATACATACTCTCATTTGATGTTAATAAAATCTCTGCAGGATTCACAGCTCAGGAATTATTATTTCCATTTTGTACAAGAATAAACTGAGATTTAATGCAGTAAAACTATTTATGCAGAGTTATCATACTAAATATTAGTCAAGATGAAACAGGAAGTAGTATTTCTGACTGCAAGTGTGGTGTTGTTTTCTTTATTTTCAAACATAATGTTAATAATAGCAACTAATATTTGTGAAATGATAATACATATCAACAAATTTCCACATTATTTATTTATTTTTACCCTAATCTTAACAGATGCTAATACTACGTCTCCCATTTGCCAGATAGGATAACTGAAGTTTAAATAGATTAATTTTCTTATCCAAAGATAGACAACTTGAAAGTGATAGACTCTCGAGTTGAGCCCAGGGCTTTGACTTCTCAAAGTCTGACTTCTCAAGTTTGACTTTTCACCACTATTGATGCACTGCATGTCTGGTGTTATGTTACATATAGCGTAAAAAATAGAGGGTAAAATTTTCACTTTGATCACCCTACTTGATGGAAGAGTAATGATTCCAGAAATGTCAAGGGAACTAACCACTCAGCAAGTATTTAATAAGCGTTTAATGTGAGCTTAGACCTGTGCCTAGATGCAGATATCACAGGAGGTTGAGGCAAAATTATAAACCTCAATGAATTAGAAATTAATCTAAATGCATAAAATTTGCTATGAATTATACAAATTATGAAATATATAAGTTATTTGGTGACTTGATGTGATACAATAATTTGTAGATATTAAAAAAATCAACACACCAAAACACATTAAGGATCTGCAAAATGCCCATAATCCCACAAATAAAGTATAAAAGCAAAGTATAAATCTATACAATTAGAGTGATTCTTACTTTGATGATTTGTCTGACTGATTTTTGAGGATTTTTTTTACAAAAAGCTGAATTAATTTTGCATTTTAACTTCCATAACCATATAAACATGTCATACTTAAAAACTGAGTTAGAGTAATATAACTTATGTATAAGACATTTAAAGAAAATACATTTTATATGTTCCTGGCATATGTGAAGCTCTGAGTTCAATTCTAGCACTATTTTGTCCCTCTAAGCACATCTGGGTATAACCTTCATGCTCAGGTGGTTTGGCATCACTTTCCAGAGCAGCATCACATCACTGACCTGAATACTGAAACTATCAGGCCTGCACCACTGAAAAGCCCTTACCCCCTGTCATGAAATAAAGAAAAAGAGATTCCAGGAAATAGAACCATAATAAAATTTGTGTTGTTGCACAGCACTCTGCTGGTCAGGGTGCAAAACATGGTGGAAAAGACCCCATGCTGGGAGTGTGGAAGTATATATTCACATATTGTTTCTGCCACTTAGGAGCTGCATCGTTTTTGGCAAATCTCTTTTTCTTTCTTGGCATCACTTTCCTCATCTAAAAAAATGAGATAGTTGGGCTAGAATTACTTGTTCAATCTCCAACAATCTGTGATCCATAACAGAACTTTAAGGATTTATTTTCTCTAATTTACGACAACAAGTCAATGGGTAGTAAAGTGTCAAGTTAACATTGGAGACACTATATGGAATATACCATTGACCATGGTTCTTGCAATTCATTGTTTGACGCATTTTCTAATTCACTTGTTGACATGTTACTCTTCTTCTATTCCACCTATTTTCCAAGACAGGGTTGCCATAATTTTCATGTGTAACATAATTGTGTTAAACTAAAAACTATTTGAAGAAGGATTATGTTGGGAAGACATCTTAGTGAAGTGCCAAGAGTTATGCCTATATTATAATCCTTACTTAACTGTCTACTAGCTGTATCTCTGGGAAATTCAATTCACCTTCTAGTCCATAAATTCCCTTATCTGAAAATAAACAGAGCTCAGTGATTCCAAAAGATAGGACAGCACTGGATTTAAAGAACAGGGAAATAAAGAACAGGGGGTGCTGATAGAGGAGTTACCATGGTTCTTTAGGGGAAAATGCCTTTGATCATCCTCCGGATTTGGAGATCAGCTTCAGAACACAAAGGAAGAGAAGGTAGAGGAAAGACTGCCTTTCTGAATGATCCCCAGCAGGATCCATACTGCTGAGACTGTGCTTGTGGAATTGGCTAGTTAACCTTTGCTCTGTAGAGAATGGAGACTGAAATACCGGAAAATAACATTAGCAAAATTTCTCTTTAACCTGTTCCATATCTCTTGCCTTTACTATTTTTGGCATTACTCAGGAAAGCCGCATCAAAAGAAGAACATCCATCCAAAAGAAGTAAAATCCTTCTAAATTTCCATCCACATATAATCCTTGATTAAAATAATTCAGAAAAAAGCATAGCTTGGAGAAATCAAGTGGCATCACATTTTTTTTCTTTTCTAGTTGAAGATTCCAAGATCCACTTTTCCGCTATCACCATTTCAAGCACATTAAAATAGACTTCACATTTAAAGAAAGGTTGTTCTTTGCTTCAAGCAAGCAAGTGCCAAGACGATCATGTCACTCTCCATATCAGAAGGGATCATATCCTTCTAGACAATTCCGCCCAATGATGACATGATTGAGCCTAATAATATGTATGTTCTTACTCTTTGAGAGCATCAAATATTTTTTTGTTCTTCTTTACTTTCCCTTATGCCTCAAGAAGCTTTATGAGTACTAAAATATGACCACATCTGCCCTGGTTCCAACTACATATTTATAGCCATTACAAGATAGAGTTGAGGACTTACAGGATAGCCATAGATAGAAATCATCTTTTTCACATCTTGTTTTGGATTAATTTTATTCATCTTTTACACCTGCAAAATCACATAACTATACTGTGTCAATAATAGCTACAATTTTCAGAATCACTGCTATATGCCAGACATCATTGTGAATATTTGATGTGAATAAAAAGATGTTAGTAATACTCACAATAACTTTATAAGGAAGTTACTATTGTGTTCATATTAGTATCACAAATGAGGAGACTGGGGCTCAGGGAGGTTAAGTAATGTACTGAAGGTCATAGAGCTAGTAAGGAACAGAGTCAAGATTTAGATATAGTCTGGAACCATTCTTTGCCTTCTGGATGATCCCAAACTAAGTAGAAGAAACAGCATTCTATTAGAAAAGGGACAAACAGCAACTCCTTAGGTGAAAATCCAAGGATCAAAATTGAGTACATAAAAAACTGGGCATCTACAAGTTTGTTTATCAAGGGCAAAGTTAAGCTTTCCTTATTGTTTTAATTTCCTTATATTCTAGATTTGAAGAGTGTGGAGGGAATACTTGAAGACAAAGAAAGTTTTGTCAGACAGAAATCACAAGGTCAAAAGATATGCGTTCCTACAATGGGCTATGGTTTTTAAAGAAAGGTTAGACTAAATGCAAAGTTCTCATCCCCTTCAGGGGGCAGCCCTATTCATAAGAGAATCTCTAGGGAATTTCTGTAAAGAAAATAATTGGATGCTTCATCCAAGTTTTCTTTTGAAGCAACTATAAGATATTGTATGAATGTCCCTTAGGTATTTTGGAAATTGATAAGGCTATATTTACTGTTGGCATAATATTTGTTACAAAAGAACAGAGATGGTGACTCGTTTGTGATGGGAAGAAAATGAAACTGGAAATGGTGTCAATTTATTTGGGAAAGAAGACTCTAGGTCTTCACCTCAGCCCATCCTGAGATTATAAATGCAAGTTTATATCTGAATATGCTTCTCAAAGAGTAGCTTACTAGGTATACAAGAGGTAAATTAAATGGACAACAATGGGAGAATAGTGAGAGATGTAGGAAGTCAGGATAGTCAGCTGATTATTTGAAGCAGAAGTATGAGTAATTTCTGGAAAAAATAGTTTGTATTTGAAGAGGCACTAAAACTGTAGATTGTATTTTTGTTCAGCAGAGAGATAGATTTTCTATGTTTTGTTTTGTTATGTTTTGTTTTGGGGTAACACCTGGCAATACTTGATGTCTTACTCCTGGCTCTACCCACAGGGCTCACTTCTGCTGGTGTTCAGAAGATTATATGCGGTATTGGGGATTGAACCCGGGTTGGCCAGATGCAAGGCAAGTGCAAACTCCAATCCCAGAAATATGCTCTCTAAAGTGAGAAGATTTTATTTTTCTGGTGATATTAGGCTTCTGTTTTTATTTTTATTTATTCAAAAATAGTTTTGGGGTGACACTTGGTGATGTTTAGGGGTTACTCCAGACTCTGTGCTCAGTAATTACTCCTGGCCATGGTAATATATATATATATATATATATTAGTGAAGTAAAATAGTTTTATTAAAAGAAATCCACAAAGAAAGATGTGAGAGTACAGAAAGTGAAGAATAAGTGTTCAAGTGAGAAGATGAGCTTTCTCAGAGTGAAAAGAACAGAGTAGAGAAGTACATGTTCAAGAGAAAATACGGGTTTCATCCATTAGGTGCTGGTTTTAGGAAAAAATTCAAAGGATTTTAAACTAATGGTGGTGATGATACTAGTAATGTTCAACAGGTGCCAGGTACTATGTGCATCTGTGCATTATCAAATTTAAAATTGAACAAATTAATGTGGTGAGGACTATTATTATACCCACTTCATAACTGGGAAATCTTAGGCACAATTTGTCCAAAGTTCTTACACTAAGTAAATGAAAGAGTGAACATGTGATTAAGAATAAGTCAACACTTGCTAGAAGCATTGTCAGCAAGGTTCACGGATTCAACATATCTATCGTTAAAAGCATAAAATAGATGAATATCAAGAAAACTTGTAGAGGTAGAAGAAACTGAAAAAGAACTTCATTTTTATCATCATTTTTCAGTAGGAAATGAAGCAAAACACAGCTAGAAGGTTAGGTAGTAGAATCTGGAGAGATTGTAATGGCAAACATTCAATATGGAAAACCATATTTTTACAAATCATAAGAACAATGGCCAGAGATAGGAGTAACTTGTTCAGAGTTATTAGGCAATTGGTGGCAAAACTGATACTGGAACCCAGATCTCCAAGTTCCTGTTTCATTGCTCATTTCACTGTACTCCTACTCCCCGTAGAGCTTTTGCTGCTTCCCAGGACTCAAAAAACATAATAGCCTAAGTTTTATATTGTATGTAATATATGTCTTTATTATAAGAATTGTATATAAGATTTATAGGTTGGATTATTTTTTCTGACTCTACTTCTTTGGAGTAATCAGTTGCTCTTATTGAATAACACAGGCAAAATAATATATGACATTGAAAAGTTCCAATTCATAACTACAAACACTTCTGGCATATTTGCACTCAATGAGCAGTAGAGCCTCTGTTATTTGAAATATTGAATTTCTCATTGGTGAAAACAGTAGATTTAAACACATGTGGATCTGTATCTGGCTAGAAATAAGGTAGAGGTTTCCCCAAATTAGAAGAAAGGTATAGTAAACTCTATAACATTATTCTTTAAAAATAATACTCTAAGCTTAATTTGTAGATTGGTCTGTGGGAAATCACTAATGATGATTCTTGGTTAGCTACATTTGACACTATAATTTTGTTTAGTCTGCTTCAAGTTCAAGCACCTTCATGTGAAGTTCTTTTGGAGTACCTCAAAGGGAAAGAAGACAGATTTTACTTAGCCTACAGGACATGTTGTTCAATTATGTTCACATCTGTTTGACATTATTTTAATAAGAAAATCAACTTGTTTGCTATTAAGCTTTACAATAATAGAAAGTTTATGGGGAAACTTACAACTCTCTAACTATTATAAACTGTTGCTATTCAAAAGAACACATACCAAGTTATTGTAAATGATCACATTGATTTAGGTCTGCTAATAACCTCAGCAGATTACTATTAACCTATATTTTGGATCATGGTATAAAGTTGGTGAGTCTCAGTCTTTTTTTTTTGCTTTTTTTTGGGTCACACCCAGCAATGCTCTTGGCTTTGCACTCAGGAATTACTCCTGGCAGTACTTGGGGGACCATATGGGATGCCCGGGATCAAGACCGGGCCTGTGGCCCTGCAAGGCAAACGCCCTATCCACTGTGCTATCGCTCCACCCCCTGGTGAGTCTCAGTCTTGAGGTATATAAGAAGCTCTTACTCTGGGCTGATGTTTCATGTAGAGGCTCCCTCCCAGTTTGGGGCCTGGGGTTTGGTTGTACTAGAACCTAAGCAATTTTCCCTAAGTCACCCTGTATAAGTATTTTTTCTGATTTGCTGAGTACTTCTTAAAGACCCCATCATTTTTGTGGACCTTTCTACAGGCCAGAGCATTGCTTATGGGAAGGCTAACTATGAAAGGCTACTGGGTAGATAGTGTAGGTGTGTAGGACCATAAGTATGTGCATAGAGGAGAGTTTGTTCTGCAGAGTGAGGCAAGTTGATAGTAAACTACTATGTATAAAATAAAAATAGGGTTTTCATTAAGAATAAGTTTTATTTTTTATTCTCAGTAAGTATTCTTCCCTATTAGTAGAGGTTTCTTCAACCAGCAAAATATCTTAGCAGAAGAAAGAAGTAGATAATTTAGTGTATAGGTCAGAAGCTTGTACCTTTCACCTCCTACTACCCAAGTACTTTTGCAAATGTTTTGCTTTTCCTGTAGTCATTGAACAGAAATGAATATCTAATGAACATTGAACATCTAATGTCTTCAGGCAGGGCATGAATTCATCAGATTTTCCAGAGAACCTATCACTTGACCCAACATACACATTTATGTTATCCATCTAGTCCCAGCAGTGAAAAAAAGTCAGTCTCTAAAAAGCAGGAAGATTTCAGAATTCTGACCTAACTAGTCAGCTGTATGAACTCTATCTTGTTTCTTATATACTTTGAACTATCTCTGTTTCCTCTTTTATAAAATATAGGTGGGAAGTACTGTCTTTTTCAGAGTGTGTTGATGATTCCTTGAGAAAAAGGATGCAGAATGCCTAGCATGGTTCCCTCCACGTGACAGTTTCAGTGAATGTTTATACTATTTCAGTACTGGTTTTAAATTTGTTGACATCAAGGATGATGCAATGAATGTACCAGACTAAGGGGGCCAGAGAGATAGCACAGTGGGTAGGGCGTTTTCCTTGCTTGCGGCCCACCCGGGTTCGATCCCTGTCATCCTATATGGCCCCCCAAGCACTGCCAGGAGTAATGCCTGAGTGCAAAGCCAGGAGTAACCCCTGAGCATCGCTGGGTGTGACCTAAAAAGCAAAAAAAAAAATCTATTGTAACAAATGATTAGGCACTCACCATGACATTTATCTTTAGAGCATGGCTAAGGACCAATCAGCTGATAATCAAAGACGAGAAGAAGCTTTGCTAAAATGAAAACCATTTCCTTGGTGCAAGAAATATAATTCAGAGCTTGAAGTGCTTGTCTTGCATGTAGCCGACTCTGATTCAATCCCCTGCATTGCATATGGCCTCCCAAGTACCACGAGAAATAATCTCTCACCATGTAGCCAAAATAAGGCCTGAACACGTGGGTGTAGCCCCAAAAGTGAAGAAGATTTTATTGTCTATATTTAGTATCTCATAGATCATTTATGATTTGTTTACCTCTCTGTGATTTGAGGCTAGTCTCAGGTCTTTCAAGTGTTGGATTTTCAATCTGAGACTCAAACTCACTAATGCTTGAGTGGAATGTGGCACCTCACTTATGAAAGTTGCATGCATGAAAGCATCTGAAATAATGTCTGATACAGTGTAGGTGCTCAACAAATACTCAGTCTAAATCCACATACATCATAGTTCCATAATTTATTAAACCAGAGCTTATTAAATTAGAGCTTATTAAACCCTTAGGTGATTACACTTGTGATGGGTGTGGTGTTAGAATTATGTGCATGGAAAACCATTATAAATAGTATTGTAAGCCACAGAAGCCCAATAAATAACATTTTTCAATTTTATTTTATAATTTTCACCCTTATATTTTACCCTTATTTATTGATTTTATAATTTTTACCCTTATATTTTTGACTTATTTTTGACTTAGTATATCTGAAATGTGACCTAGATGCCTCATCTGCTTAATAAGCGTGTCTGACATTCTGATTAAAGTGGTCTAAATTTTAAAAGATTAAATTACCCAACAAGTACATTTGAAAATAGCAATTAGAAGAATATTTTTAGTCTTTTAGTCTAATATGTTCTGGTTGACTACATATTTTATCAACCTTTCTGTCTTAAACTTACAAAGGTATTCATCCACCCAGAGATTCACACCCATATCCTGGGTAGCAAAGGACTGATTCAGAAAACTGTCTTATTAATCTGCTGCCAAAGGTCTGATCTCTTCTGGACAGCATTATGGATGGCTCTGGTTGCAATACCTAATTGGCAAAGTAGATCAAAACAGTCATAGATAATTGAGTGACAACTATTTTGGATTACAATCTTTTTAAAAAGGTAAAAAAAATCTTTAACATTACCTCCACTGCAAACTGATATTTCTGAGAATATCCCATGGTAATTGTGTGACATCAGAAGCTAAAGGGAATCAATTATTGCAACCAACTACCAAACCTGATACCATCAAATGTGTGTGAAGAGTCAAAGGCAAGTAAAATCACAGCGAAAAAACAGCAGCCAGGATTTATCCATTGAGAAGTTCAAATGTTGAAAATAATGTGGAAGTACTTCTGAGAGACTCTTTCTCCTCTTTAAAAGTCTACCAGTGGCCCCAAATGTTTACAATCTACTTGGTGCATCATGTTTTTTGAGCAGGTCCATGTTCTGGGTCACCTACCTATGTTTGGAAAACCTCCTCTTAACACCCTGTAAGTCAATAAGTGATTTCTTACCAAAGAATTATGGTCAAAATATTAACAGCTGACATGGATTTAGCTCCTTTTAGATAGCAATAATAGAGAAATTAGTGGAAGTTCAGACTAATGGCAGATTCTTGGAGAGCAGTACTTTGGATAATAGTATGCCATTTGGTAGTCCTCAAATAACACTGGGTAAGCTTTAAATGACTTCTGGGAGTATTCCTCAGTTCAGATATATAAAAAGCGATGATGCTTCTCTTCCCTCCCTTTTACATCACAGTGAGTACCTGGCACTGGTCTTGAAAATGGAGTCATTTTTTTCCAGGATCATAGGGAACAAGACAGAATTTGGGTTATGTTGCAGTTCTTGTTTCTAACCCTGTTTAAGGCAAGTCAGACAGCTGAGAAGCAGATGCTACATGCCTCCTTCTGGCATGCTTTGACCCAGAGAAACAAAGTGGAAAGGCGGTTGGAACTGCATGCCAGCCTTAGCTCTCTTGGGCAGGTTGTTTTTAAAAGGGACACTCTGGGGTGTGGCAAGAAGCCAAGACACTGTCATTCTGGCTCATGAGCTTCCTCCTGTCTTTCAGTTTCCATTCCAAATCCCTACAAAAAGTAACTCTAAGTAAATGCTTTCATCAGACATCCAATCATGCCACCTACAGACATGGCTGAAAAGGACACTGTTGTTGGGAACACGATGGGGGACATTCTCAAGTCCCAATGAGCCAAATGTGTCTTGTTCAGGACCTTCTTTGAATTCAAGAAGTTAAGGATGTGGATAAGATTTACCTGGGGGATCATTTTTTTTGCATCATAATCTCCCTGCTCTGTACTTTTACTCAAATTGTGTTTTGATTACCAGCAGTACAGTTATTACTTTGAGACTTGTTAGGAATATTTAGAAGTATTCTATGTACAGGAATACAGATTCTTGGATCCCAATGTAGACCTATTGAATGGGAATCTTTATTTTAACGTGCTCCTCAGGCGGTTGATTTGTACACAAAAAGTTGAGGAGTGATGTTTTGTACCCCATGGTGTTAAGGGCCCACTACTCGTGTTTTAACTTTCTCATTTTTATCTTTGTTCCTATGCCTCTTCCAAATAAAGACAAATGGATTTTCTACTGAAGACAATTGCTAAAGAAGCCATAGGCAGTTATGAACTGAGGCTAAAGGAGCACTGTAGTGAGGGCCATAAGCACTTACTATTCTGACGAATGATGAAATGAAGTCCAGAAGGGAACATTCTGGTTATTTTCACTGAGAAAGAGACCAGGCTGTACAATTGAGAGAAGGTAAGGGAGGGGCAGAGGGAGAAGGGAGGACATACTGCTGGGCTAGGCTTCAGGTCTCTTCATAGCTCTATTTAGCACCCAGCAGGGGACTGCTCCCTGTGATCCTTGGTTTCCACCTGCCATCCAGGGAAAGGCAGCTTTCAGTCTGAGACTCAGCGTCCTTCCCACTTTCTCCAGGTTTCTAAACATCTCTATTCTTTTATTTGACCTCCTTTACATGTCAGTGCATCTCTTCCCATGGCCCACATATGATCAAGGTACAAAAAGGTGTACATATTGACTTCTTTGACATAATGAATCTTATGATATTTCGCTGTTTATAAATCACCCAAAGTCTTTTAGCTTCAATATGGTAAGGCTGAAACTGCATTAAACCTTGGGTTTATGCCAAACCTACCATGTGGTTTGTTCTTTGTAAGCTTTGTTCTTTGGGCTGTGTAGGTCTTTTCCATAACCAGTGACAGCTGATCTTCTGTTCAGGGAGAGTCAAAAGACACTGTATGTATCAGGTCCAGAAATACCCTCTTATAAATATATCTTTCTTATAAACTGAGTATTATAGTTCTTATAGTCCCTGGTTTTTAGACAAATGTGGTTCCTCTAGTAGAGTGTATGCCCTCACGAGGATAGATCAAGAACTGAGATACTCTGTTCTTGGGCATATTATTTAATTTGATCAAAAGCAGCAAAGCCAAAAAAACAGTCAGTACTCATTTTTAATGGACTAGGTAAAGTGTACAGATAATTTTCCTGATCTTCAGGGAAGGAAATTTCATGAAATAAAATTCACAGTCTCATTATGGGAAATTTCAAAGTTAAATAATCTGAAAAACATGCTTATTCCCCATTCCTAAAGTCACAAATTTCATCTCCTAAAATTTTGGAGGAGAAGATGATCTGGAAAAGTTCAGAATAGGAAGTGACCCTGAGGTAAATTTATTGTTGATGAGATACCAGAATAAAGGGTCAATTAGAGACCAGCAGAGAGACTTGCATCTAGGAACAAGAGCAAGTGGGAGAGTGTACTAGTAAAAAGGGAAGAGGTAGAAGTGTGAAGAGAAGTTCTGTTGATTGTTAACCTTTTGTCAAGTAATGACCCTTTCAGGGACTGCTGCTCTACCTACCTCAAGGCTTATCCCACACTTAGACTGGGATTATTTGTAACACTTTGTACTGTGCTTCCAGAGCTCAAACACTTTCCAAGGAGGGAGGGAGTTCTTTCTGTATTGGCACAAATCCTACACTCCCATTGTAGGATACCCATGGTCTCACCAAGGATTTCAATTGTACCCTCCTGCGGACATATTATTTAATTATATATATAAAGCATCAAAATCAAAGAAACACAGTCAATACTTATTTTCTATTGGACTAAGTAAAATATGCAGATAATTTTCTTGACCTCCAGAGAAGGAATTTTCGTGAAGTTAAGGGTTTTATTCTAAGAAATTTTAAAGTTAGATAAATAATATTAATAGGCACCCTCAGTCCCCAACCCGAAATTATATTAATTGCATCTTCTAAATTTCTGGCTTTCTCTTAAATTCATGCTGTCATTTAATATTTTATAAAATGACAGACTTCTTATCTGCAGAGGAAGACCAATAAGAGTGCCTCAGCAACTCCATATTTCAATCTATTTAAATGAAGTGAGCCAATCACCTCTGATGACCCACAAGAATTAAATTAAAAATATATCATGAGCCAAAGACATATAATAAAAATCATAGCCAGTGCTCCCCACTCCCAGCTGCCACATTCTCATTCAATCCTGAGGATTAGGGAGAGAAAAACAAAAGGCAGAAATACATGATGTCATAAATTAGCTTCATTTTTATGAAGAAAAAGTAAAACTGATGAAAGAAAAGAAAGCTACGGCTTATTGTTGTAGTATCCATAGATGATTAGGGAACAAAACAGTGGGCATCTCCGTCCCTTCCACTCAAACCTTTTATGTCCCCCTGCCTCCCACCCTGTCCTACTTAGTAGATAAACAGAAAGTGACTTCTAGGCTAGGGGAGCTACCTCTTTGCTGGGAGCTCACCTTTACAGCCTACTGATTGTCATCTATTTTATGGCCCAAATGAACAGCATCACCTTGCTCCCTCCTCTCCACATAAAAAATAGGTTTTAAAAAGCCATAAATAATAAGCCTTGTATGAAGGTGACTTAAATCTCTGACTGGCAGCACGGAGACAGCTTCTTCGTGCTTCACTGGACAAAGCCAGCTGGCCCGTGGGGCTAAGAGTGAGTTAAACTGGTGAAGATTGACCAAAAGACAGAAGAGAGAGGGACAGAAGTAAATATGCAATGATGGGACAGGAGGGGGCGTGGGAGATGGTCCAAAAACATTAGATGTGGGTTAGTATGTAAAAAAACTATTTGAAGTAAGGAGATGGAAAATGCAGTTCTTCACCGCAGTTCTGAAGATTTCATGAAAAGGATGAATACAACAGCAAAACAAAACCCACCATAGAGAAGAGGATAGAAACAGGGGATGCATTGCAATCCCATATGGACCTAAACAGTTAAATAGATCCTGGCAATTAGAATTGTTAGATAATTAGATTGTGACTCTGTGGGCAAAAGACAGAAACCTGTCTCAGCTAAGTACACTTGGTAGCAGAATGGGCTCAGTTATGCAAGGCACATGCTCTCAATTAGAAGATATATTTCAAATGGCTTGAAAAAATAGTAGAATAAAAAATTGCAACTGATATGTTATATTTAACCAGGAAAAGGGGCTTTTCTTGGGGCTCCATCAGAGCTTGCACTCTCACATCCCACACTCACCATCACTACTGAGCGTCCACTAACAGATTTTTATTTAACCCAATGCATTTAGAGCACAATTCTATGGTGAATAACCTTTAAGGTTACATTTGTCTTTTCCTTGCTTCTTGCAAACAGTGCGTAATCCACGAGCACATTTGTTGGCTGTAAAGGTGTACAACAGCAATTTTTGCAATGACAGTGCGGAGAGGGAATATGAGATCTGTGTGCTAATGAGCTGACACTGCAGAGGCTGGGGCGATGTAGTGTGGAGTGCACTACAAGTGCACAGCAGCAAGACACAGGAGGGGACTTCAAGGGAATCAGAGGCAGTTCCTGAGGAACCAGAGCAGCAAAGTCACACAAATGGGACAGCACAATCACTTAGTATTTCTACATTTTCCAAAGCCCTAGCAAAAATGAATTTTGTTCTTCAATAAATAAGATGTAGCTTAAATATGTACATACATCTCTTCACATATACGAGCTGTGAATATGAGTTACTCTGTGTATATGAATAGATGGTCCCTGAAATAATATTAATGGCACAATTCTTTATGGGGTTATCCAGACAAATCGAAAAGTAAGGCAGTAAACTCAATTAATCCTTATGAAATGGAAACATGTGCTCCAAATCAGATGAATCTCTTTGATAAACTTCAATTCACCTCTGAGCTGAGATCCCAAACGGATCACCCATCAAAGCCAGAGAGGCTTTTATTGGCCTCTTAAGACATGGAATGAAGTTGGAATCTGTCTTAAGCAAATCTCTTGCGGGTTGTGCATGCTGGTGAAAAAGAGGCTTTAAATAACTGATGCCTGGGATTTCTTTCTCTGTCTGTCTCACTCTCTCTCTCTCTTTCTCATGCACACACATCCTTAAATCCTCTGAATACATTTAAGGGGAGGATTTTGACCAGAAGGAAGTAAAGATCAGGGACACATACATAAGATATTACCTACCCATTGTTTATTCTTTGGCTATTTGTTTACCTGCATATCTCTGTCTTCCAAAGTATGCACCTGCATCAGGATTGAAAGTGCAGGAAAGATCACGGGCAGAAATAAACCCTAGTGCCAAGAGAAGGGGAAGCTAGGAATTTTGAAAGAAACAGGGGAATTGTTTTTTATTTTTGTCATACTATTCCATTTTGAACCAGAGAGAAAATGTGGAGGACTACATTTGGACTCATCTGGGTTTTTCTTATGCTGAGGTCTCTGAGGAAATGCAGGTCAGAGAACACAGGGATATTTCATTTTTTCTAAACAATAATAAAATTAATTGCAAGCATGGAACCTGGGTCACTTGCCAGTCTCCAGTTCTGTACTGTTATTGTATGACAACATCTGAGATGTGTGACTTCCATGGGAAAAATAAAAACTATGAGCCTCACCAGAAGAAATGACCTACGCTTCCAGGTCTTCCCTGACCTCTTGAAATGATTGTCTTATGCATTCAGAGACTATCAGAGAGAAGTTGAACTAGTCATCTTTTTCATGCTAAGCTTCTAGGAAGCAGATGTTCGGAGACAGCTTTGAGACCTGGGCCCCATTCAATGACTGTAGTGTTCAGTAGGGCTCAGTAAAAAGACAGTTTTCCTTCCCTGTCTTCTGAGCTGTAAAGTCCGAGAGTGCAACAGGCAGCTAGATACACATCAGTAGTTTCTGGATAACCTATGTTTGTATGTGCATATGTGGGCATAATTAAGGGCAAGGTCACCTCTTTTTTTTCTCTCATTGCTCAGTAAGTCACATACCTTGTCCCACATTTGCAAGCCCCCCAGTCATAATCCTGCCTGCTAAGCTTGTAAGCAGAAGTGATGTGCATTTAGGATAAAGGAGAGGTGCTAATCAATCCCTTTTCCTTTCTCATGGTGGTTCCCTTATTGTCCTGATAGGGAAGACATTCAGGCAACTCAATAACAATATGGACGACTTCTTGTCTGTTCTCAAACCCAGTCTTTCCATAAGTCAAGGATTGTTTTCCGAGTGATTCTTGAGTATTTCCTATGGACCTGGACTGGCACATATAAACCTTATTTATTAAAAAAAAACAAAAACAGAAACACAGCACCCTAAACCTTGGATAGCAAGCATCCCTGAGACGTCAATTAGCAGTTTTAAGTCCTCAGTAGAGACATCAAATTGATTGAAATAATTATTTATAATTAATAATAATAAAGCCCAATGCATTTACGTATTTGCTTTCAAGTCTGCTCTAATTGATATTTAGGCAGGTACATTTGAGATGTAGCCTCTTGACTAAAGAGGAGTGAACAGGATTAAAATTCAGATGTGTGTTGTAAATGCTGCAGAGATGGGATAGGATTACCGAAATAAAATGCAAAGTATAGACAGACATTTCGTAACTTTCACACTTAGCTGGAATTAATAAGTTCCTATTTTTGTCAATGTTGAAAAGCGAAGGAATGTCAAATTCAGAGTATCTTAGAATATGTTCATATAAGGAACTGTACCTTCACTTTAATTTTTCTTAAAGCTAATAACTGTCACATCTCATGTAAAGTACTTTACCACCATCACCTTGACCTAAGTCTTCAAATTTGGGAGACCTATGCCCTTGGTGATCCTTTAAACATTTTTTTAAATCACATATCTTTGAGGCAGAACTTGAAGTCAATTTTAAACAAATATTCATCCAACCAAAAATAAATACCATTCGTTCCCTGAAGAAAATAATAAAAGCCTCCAATTCTAAAATACACCAACCATAAAAATATATTTATACCATCATCAGCTTCATTGTAAAAACTTTTAGCTTAGGTGAAATGCTATCAGTCTTTCTCATAAATATTCTATTCAAGAAAAACCTGTGTCCAACAGGCTATTAATCATTTGATTTCCTGTGGTTTTACTTCTCAAAATGTTTCCTTCATAGAGGAATAATCTCAATCTTGGAAGCGCAATTATGCATTTCAGAAATGGCTTTAAGACTGATGAAATTTCTCATGCCATAGTTAGTTTTCCTGCCACCAGGCTTTGCACTCTACCTTTAGTCTAAGTTAAGAACTGCATTGTCTTAAATAATGAGTGGGGTGAGCGATATCAGGGGAACCAAAAACAGAAGTAGTTTTCCTGACCACTGTCTTCTCCCTTTCCCCCACTTCTCTCTTTTCTCCACTTTTCATAAATGTACAGTCTTATCAATTCCTATCAGAGCTCTCTGAGTAAGAAAGGTGACAGCCTTGGACAGTGATAAGTCAGAGCACCCAGCCTAATCTGTCTTCAAGGTCATTCTATTGTAGAATTTCTCACATTTGGCTCCTATATAATTTGACAAATGTCAATTTCAGACAATTTCTACAATCAGATGCTAGTTAGCCAAGTAATAATATATATCTTGAATTGGCTTAATCATGGGCTTTAAAAAATCCCGTCTGAAGACATTTCCCTGAACAACTCTCCACCCCTTAGCACCACTCCAGTCTTCCCAATTCCACAAAATGTATGGGGCAGTGCATGCTAGTTTAACAGAGAGAAACATGAAACTTTTCTCTTACACATTATTCACAGCTGAGAGTTTTGTACCCTAATGCCTTAAATCCCTCAACAGAATCTTCCGGGGTTGATTTATGCGGCATAAAAACCTGGATTGCCTAGAGCCCCTAAAATGTCCACAGAGGCAATAACGCTCCTGGCTCAACACACACCCGCAGACCCCCAAGTCCCACAGGCAAAATGCAAAGAGGTCTCCAAGGTCCCAGAGGGAGGAAAAGCAAATCTACTTACAAGCATTAGTCACAGAAAAACTATTGGAGGAATCCAAGTGATCTACGTGGTAATTCAAATGGAAGGGTTTCTCCGTGGTGTTCTGGTTGGTGTTGTATAACTGCACAGCAAAGCGGAAAGCGCTGTGCTCCTGTACCGTGTTTCTCATGAAAAGTCCACCTATAAACAAAAGGAACCAAGATTTGGCTTGTGAACCCCCAGCCCCAAAACCTTTAGTAGTGAGGGAGCATTAAAGAGAGGAATAGCTCTCCATAATAATGGTAAGCGCTTTATTGATTGCTTTATCAACCTGTGTGTCTTTCAAGGTCTGTGAACTCCAGTTTTGTCTAAGAGAAATCGGGTTTTTCTCAACACTGAGAAGAGGCTGGGGAGAAGGGGGAAAAGGGCAGAGAGAAGAGGTTGCTTTGGGCAAGGACCCGATATTTGGACCTGATTCTTTCTTAGGAGGCAGCTTTCTCTCCACTCCTTTCCCACAACACCCCCGACGCCCGTCTACACAGACTGCTTCGTCTTTTCCTGGCGAAATGGGGGAAAGGTGGAGAAGAAAAACCATATTATTCCCGGCTGCCCCCATCCTGTCCCCCTTAGGACTCCCCCTCTCCCAGGACAATACTGGGCTTTGGTTCCATGCAGGTAACGATGCTAACTTCGGGACTTGTGAATGCAGACAAGAAGCCCAGAAAACTCCCTCCCGGCACTCCGGAGCCAGGTTCCAGACAGACACAGCGGCAATTCAGGAATCCGTGGTCTGCGTGACTTCGCCGCTCTTTGCACTGCTCCTTATGCACCCCCCACCCCGCCTCCTACCCCATCTGCCACCGACCCGTCTGCTGCTTGGGTCCTGGGGGATCCAGAATGGTCTACCACCCCCAACCCGAGCCTGTCTCCTGGGAGCCGCAGTCAGACGGGGCGCCCCGGCCGGGTTCCGAGTGCTGGCGCGGCCAGACAGGCAGCATCAACCTGGGACAACTTCCAGCGGCGGCACGCACGCCATGGCAAAGTCCAGAGCAGCCGGCCGAAAAGCCGCGGCTCCTCGCCCCTTTGCAGTCTCCCTCAGAACATGCCAAACCTGGTAGTCTCAGAGCAAAAGCCCAGCAGTACCCCTTCATTCCCTCCGCCCCAGTCCCAGAAGACCCCTCTCTGGCCCCTCATGCACCCCCAACTAGCCGGTTCTCGGGGCTTCAGATGCCGGTGACTGCCGTCTGACCACCCGGTCTCCCAGGCCATGCAGGACAGGGACCCGCAGCCGCTAGAGCCACACCGGGGCAGTGGTCTCGGTGGATGCCCGAGGACCCAGCCCGGCGGAGCAGCTGGCTGGGTTGCGCTTACCTATGCTGATGGTGTTGGGGAATCCTCCGTGAGAATGACCCAAAAGCCCCAGGACTAAAAAGCAGACCGCCTGGAGCACGCTTTGCCCCATTTTCTTCTGTCTGGCCATGCTCTGCCTAAAACGAAGCTGACAACAGCATGGGCGCAACTCGGGGAGTCGTCAAAATAATAATAGAAGAAGAAAAAGAATTTCTCGGCTCTTACATGCCCTCCCCTCAACTTGCTCTCGCTCACTCTTCCTTTGCACCCCACACTAGTCCTCCTCCTCTCTCTCTGTATCTCTCTCTCCCCGTCTCTCTCTCTCTGCTTCCTCTCACTCCCGCTCCCCTCTCGCTCGCTCTCGCTCGCTCCCGGTCTCTCTCACACCCCCTCCCCGCCCCCCACCTCACTTCTGTCTTCACACCAATCTGGAAGGCGGGTTCATTGGCTGCAAGCTTGCTTCGCTAAAGCGATCTTTCTCCCTATCACTCTAAGAGATGAGAGATAGAGAGAGACAGACTGAGAGCGAGTGAGCTAGTGAGAGGCAGAGAGAGACACACAGAGAGACAGAAACAGAGGAGAAAAGAGAATTGATACCTATAAACTAAAACAAAACAAAAAAGACAAAGCACCGGAAAATATAAGAGAAAAAGGAGAGAGAGAGAGAGAGAGCGAGAGAGAGAGAGAGAGAGAGGAGAGAGCGAGAGAGAGAGAGAGAGAGAGAGAGAGAGACAGAGGAGGGAGGGGGAGAGGGAGAGAGAGCGCTCAGTAATGAAAGAAATTATAAAGAAAATCCAATACTTTTCTTCTTAAAAAATGGTGGGTCTAAAGAGGAAAAAAAAAAAGAAGAAAAGAGCGAAAACGCTCAGCGCCGATGAATTGGGCTCTTCCAATTGGGCCGGCAGGGGGATATTGATCAAAGTTGATCTGACGTGGAATTAAAGCCGCACACCGCTTAGCTCCACTGCAAACTGCAGCCGCGGACTGCAAAGCCACCGCGCTGGCGCTGGCGTTTGTCAACACGGGAGATGGGATCAACAGAAATACACTAGTCCTCACATGTCCTAGCCTTTCACGCTACAACCGGCCCTTTAAAAAGCAAAGCTAAGCAAAGCTGCGTTGCTTCAGCATCTGTGTGTCCGTCTTAAAGACTGGGGGGGGGTTTCTGTGGAGGGGAGCGGCTAGTGATTACTCTGGAGTCTTTGTAGAGACTCAGAGGAGCAGTTCCCATCACAATGCGCCCGAAGATGTTGCGCATGCCTGGTCCCTGCCTCTCAGCTTTCACAGCAGAGAGGAGAGCAAGTGAACACCCTCACCTCCCCACACCCCCAATCACGGGGGCACACATTTGTACACTCAAATCTCTGGGAGGATAGTGCATCTCCTTACCCAAGGGCAGAGAAAGTCTTGGGGCGGGGGCGGGGCAGTTCCAGGCCAACAGCTTTGGAGGGCATTGAAAAGTATATGCATAGGCGGCAATTGGCAACTAAAGGGTTACTGCAGAGGAACTTATACCCATCCCAAGGAAGGGAGAGAGCGGGGCGTGGGAATGAGCTGGGATAAGGCTGGGAATTGAGAGTTAAGGTTGAAGAAAATCATTACTGGTCGCTTTGCTGGCTCAGGCTGCTCTGGACACAGCAGCAGAAGAGGTCTGATAGAGGGCCCCAAAGGCTGTCTATCGCCCTCAAGCTTCATTCAGTCTTCTCGACTGGAGAAAAAAAAAACCCAGAAATCAAGTAGGACAGCCTGGATTTCATTTGGGGGTGCACGGGGAGGCTCCCATCCACTGTATCTTGCCTGTTTCCCTCCTTAAGCTATACAGACACTTCTTCCAGTCTCTTTCTCCAGGGATGGGTGGTGGGAAAGAGAAGAATCATTTCTCTCCCCTGTCACACAGCTACTTAGGAAAAGACAAGTTTTATTTAGAACTAAATCAATTATTTCCCTTTTTGTATCATTTCCTCCTCATCTAGCTAGAAAATATACCCCCCTGCTGTTGTATAGCCAACTTGTACACATGGATAAGGGGCTCAGCTGGTACACTGATTTCTCCAGTAGTTTGGATTTAGCATAACATAGGTTGGAGCCTAAAACAAAAACTTACTAAATCCTCGAGAAAATAATGGTTTTAGGGTCTTCTCAAATTTCTATTTACTCTGATATTTCATAACCTTTTCCTGCCTACAACCTGTAATCTTTTGCCTTCATTTGGATAGTCTGTAACTAGAAGAGGGAGAAAGAAATCTGGGAGCACAGGATGGATAATTTGCGCATGGGCAGAAGATTAGGACAAATGGGCAGGCAGATTTCAGATTAGCCACTCCTTGATATACATGAGGAATGAGAAGGTTCTGGAGCATATGCTTAGTGAGGAGAAGGCCAGGTTTAAATATGTCTTCCATAATGTCAATGACAGACATTGCACGACATTGATAAACTTAGTGTGAAACTTAGTTTTCTAATCTTGATCTCAGAATATTAATATTTATCAACAAAGTAATTGCATATTGAAGATTAAACAAAATAATAGATATGAGAGTATCTAATCAATTCAGACTCTGACACAGAAAAGAACCAGTAAATCATACTTTCCAAACAGCCTGCCTCCCCATCTTTCTCACTTTGAGACCAGAGAAAAAGTACAGCAGGCAGGGCTATCTGAGTTAAATCTCTGGCACCCCATAAGATACCCCAAGCCCATCAAGAGTTATTAGTAAAAGAAGAGCAGCGATTTAGCCCTGAGCAATGCTATGTGTTGCCCCAAGGCATAAATAAATAAATAAATAAATAAATAAATAAAAACTACCTTCTTCTCATAATGCTCTCCACGCTGCTAGCCTTCCTTTCTCCACCATCCTCTAGTCTATCAGTTTTCACATTGTCTCATCTTAGAGCTTCAAAAGAACCCTTGGAGGGGCTGGAGTGATAGCACAGCAGGTAGGGCGTTTGCCTTGCACGTGGCCGACCGGGGTTCAAATCCCAGCATCCCATATGGTCCCCTGAGCACCACCAGGAGTAATTTCTGAGTGCAGAGCCAAGAGTAACCCCTGTGCATCGCCAGGTGTGACCCAAAAAGCAAAAAAGAAAAAAAAGAACCCTTGGAAATAGAATCTGGTAACTAAATCTTTAGGATGTAAGGACAGGGGGCAACAATTTTTATATTAAAAATGGCATTTTTATGGGATTTTTAAAAAATTACATTTTAAAAGAACCACTATTCTGTGCCAAGTTCTTTATGTTCCTCCCTTTAGATATCACGGATGTATGTCCATGGCCTCGGAATGCTTTGACCCTATGCAATGACTCTATGGAGGAGTTTCACTCTAAAGTTTTAGATGGGTGAATATTTTAAATGGAGGGGGCATCTTTCAGCATACCTCACTTAACTCAGCTCCCTAGGGAAAATTATGAGAAAATGAAGACCAAAAAATCTGTGTCTGTATTCACTGTTATTTGGCTTAAAGAATAATGGGAGAGTCAGTAACAATAACTGAGAGAAATAAAGAAATTTCTGTGCCTCTTCGCTAGAATCTTCCCTGAATTCATAACTGTAAATGGCACCCATCTATCACCATCCCTGCCATTTCTACTCTCTGCTGTCCATTACCTTTTCTTTTTCTCTTTTTATACTGGGTGGACCCGGGTTCAATTCTTCCGCCCCTCTTGGAGAGCCCGGCAAGCTACTGAGAGTATCTTGCCTGCATGGCAGAACCTGGTAAGCTCCTCATGGCGTATTCGATATGCCCAAAACAGTAACAAGTCTCACAGTGGAGACATTACTGGTGCCCGCTCGAGCAAATAGATGAGCAGCGGGATGACAGTGACAGACTGGGTGGCCCTTTATGAGCCAACAGAACTCAGTGGTTGACTTGGTACTACATACTACACCTACAGTGTTGTTTGAAATGACTGCATAAATACATGTAGATTATTTTTCTATGGATCCCTCACCCCCCAAAAGGCTACAATATAATTCTTGAACTTTATCTTTGGCTTTCCAATGAGAAGCTAGGAATTTTGTAAGCATCATCATAAATGTTGCCAACTAAGGCCCAAATCTAGTTCTCCCTTATGATTGAGAGGAAAGCCTCTTGGACTTTGGATTACTTATTAGTCTTATATCCCATGATTTATATGTATACATTTATGTTACATATATGATATGTATCTATCTAAATTATCTATGATAATTTAAATGGCAAAAACACAGTTCCTTGCAATTTTATTGAGTGGTTGTTTTGTACCTTTTATTAGCTGGCTAGTCAAGTGAGGGTACGAGGAGTAAAGGCTCAGAAGAATAATTTTTTTTTAATACTTATACGTCTTAGAGAAATAGAGTTACTACGTCTATATGCCACAACAGGGCCTACACAGGAACAGCACCAAGGTAGTGGGTTTAATCAACAAGTGAGGAAGGAAGAAATGGAGAAAGGGAGACCCAGTGAAAAGTGGCTTTTAGAGGATGATTCAGGATAGAGTACATAAAAGATGTGGCAGTACTTTTGGGTATATCTAAATGTCTTTAAGTCATAATATTGGAGAGCAAAAAGGGGATCTTGTGGCAGGGGACAGACTTGTCACATTGGCATCATCAGTATAAACTGATTACAGTTTGCTTGTAGGGAATATTGAGGAAACAGAATATATGAACAATTTAAAGTACATCCATTTGTGAGGTTCTGTTTATTTCAAGCTTGGGAGAGGGGAACTTGGGTAAGCAGAAACAAATGTTTGTCAGGAGATCTACAGCATATGTTCCACATTATACTAACTCGATGGCAAGTTGATACCTTTGTAAGTATCTTGATACCTTGAAAATAAGAAAAATAAAAACAAAATAATCTGGATTTATTGGAAGAACCCTACTCTACCTTGTAAAGGGTAATGAAACCTAATGGAAAGGCAGTTTCTTCACCATTTTACATGTAACAGATGTTTCAGCCCCTGCTATACAACAGACTTCAGTGGTACAAGAAATAGGACACAGTTTCTGCTCTAAATGAATTTTAATTTTAGAGGCAGAACATATGTGTCCACTTCCAATTACAACATACTGTGGTTAGTGCTATGAAAACAGCAAATACCAGGTATCAGGGCACTAAAGAGAAGACTGATTAAATACCTCAAACAAGGTACTTACTTTATTTCAGTTTTAATCCCAAGTGCCATTAAGGACAGATGCCTGAAACTCAACTATGAATAACTTTGTAAATCATGGTACCTTAATAAATTTAAAAATAATAAGATAGAATAAGGTGATTTCTCAAAAACTTTTCTCTTGTGTATTTTAAGGGAATGCAGTTGGTTCATACTGGACAATGATTAGAGGAGTCTCTTCATTCTGTGCTCATTCCCAGTGATTCTGCGGACTGAAGGAAGATTTATTGCATGGAATACAGTACCTTAATCCTGGTACCATCTCTTTGGCTTAGGATTTGTACTTCTCTCATGCTCTGTTGTTTCATGATCCTATAAAGTGGGATTATTTTAGGGTCCAGTCCTGTTTTGTAAGTATTAAACACTTCTACACTGCCTCTTTCAGATGCTCTCAGCTATGACCATGAGGTTAAATTCTTAAATTACTTTATCAATTAGGATGCTGTAAGCCTTGGGTAAGATGAAACCCTCTAAAACCGATAGAAATGATAAAGGAGATATATTGGTTCACAAAACTTCATGGGAAAGAGGTAGGAATGGCTTCAAAGTTGATTAAGGGTCTACAGTGATAGTACATTAGGTAGGATTTTTGTTTTGCAGGAGGACAACAGGATTCAATTTCTAGCCCACCATATGGTCTTCTAAGCCTTCTTGGAGTGATCCTTGAGCACTGCAAGGTTTGGCTCCAAAATAAAAAAGAATGAATTGATTAATTCAGTAATCCCAAAAATTTCAACAAAGACCTAACTTCTCCTCCTCTGTTATTTCTACTTCCTACCCAATGACATTAGCCTGTAACATTCGTTGTCTTTAACCTGCCTAACATATTCTTGTATCATTGGCTCGAACTGAATCTTAATCACGATTCAGTCCTGTGGCCAAGTAGTGCCATGCTTAGACACAAAAGTAAACGAACTAATTGCTATGAATCAGGAGAACAGTTTTATTATCCATTTGTAGAACTGAGAGAAAGAAATAGAGTCAGTTTGGACTTATCCTTCACTAACTGTATGACTAACACGTAAGGGAAGGAGACATGGTAGTTGGGAAACAACCACAATAAACACTAAATTCCCATTCTTGCCAAAGGTCTGCTCCCCTGAGAGTTGAGTTTGGTAATAAATTTACTCTTAAAATGTAAACATAATTCCAGTGACTTTCAGAAGATATTTTGTATATGAGCTGTTAGAAAGATTAGGCTGAGTTACTAAAAATAACATGAGGACTTCATTATTAGCAATAAACCTATGACAAATAGACTGTTACTCCATAGACTGTAAAAGTGGGGAATCAGAAAGGTTTAGTGAAGAGCCCAAAGCTACACAGCCATTTTGGGAAATAATTGTAAAAAATCCCTGTAGAGCCTTTATCCACCAAGTTAAAGATTCCTTCAAGCTGTGGGAGAATTGAATCATAACAAATATATTCTACTGGGATGGGTACATCATAGCAAGTAATTACCCCCTGGTGGGCTGTGAATGGGTTTAAAAACTGTAGATGGAAATCACAAGAATCCTGGGCTCCTGCTTCTAACAAAATGACATTCTTATAAACTGCAGTGTATCTCCAAAGGGAAGTGTTAATTTATTGTGAATTATTCCAGGTTACATCCCAAAGGTGATATTGTTGATGTTTTTATTAATATACATTTTGTTTTGGCCCCTCTGGGAAGGTTAAAAACTGTCACTGTGAAGCATCATAAAAAAGTCAGGGGGGATTAAACCCAGACCTAAAGTTGGCTTTGAGTTTTTATCCATAGTTAGGGAAGGTTTTGTGTTTGTATGAATTTGGCTGTCAGTTGATTTATGAGTTACACTTTTTTAAAATTTAATTTAATTTAATTTAATTTTATTATATTGAATCACCGTGGGAAAAAATACAAAGCTTTCAGGTTAAAGTCTCAGTCATACAAAGATTAAACCCTCATCCCTTCACCAGTGCACATGTTCCATCACCAAGAACCCCAATATACCACCTCCCACCCAGCCCCCACCTAAGTAACTAATGATCTTCATTTTATTCTCTATACTTTGAATACATACAATATTTTAATAGAGAACTTACTATTAGTGTTTGGAATTTTCCCCCAACAATCAGGCCTGCTGAAAAGGCATCATTTCATTTCATTTCATTTCATTTCATTTCATTTCATTTCATTTCATTGCTGAGAATGAAGACTCTATGAGCTGTCGTGGCCGTGCAATTTTGGATTTCTGATATTTTAGTTCAGTTCACAGTCTAGATGCATGTCTGTAAGAAGCCGCTCTGGGTGCCAAAATGGGTTAGAAGACCTCTTGGATCATAGTCGTTACAAGCAGAGGGTCTGTTTCGCAAGCGGCAGCTCCGGATCTTATCTGGGCTGAGGGAGTGCTGGTACCGCCTCCATCCCATGATCCACAGCATTGCTAAGTTCCTACCTCTGGGTGGAAGTCTTAGGGGGTGGCTCTCACCACGTGGATGATGCCGCCGCCGCCATTTTCCACGCAGAAAAACAGGGTGGAAAGGGAAAATCCCTCCCCGGGCGGCACATAGTCGTAGTACAGCTCACAGTCTAGATGCATGTCTGTAAAAGCCGCTCTGGGTGCCAAAATGGGTTAGAAGATCTCTTGGATCATAGTCTGTACGAGCAGAGGGTCTCATGAGTTACACTTTTTATCTCAACTGGAAAAGTTTCCCATTTTGGAGTACTTACAAAAATGAGAAACTCAATTCTGAAAGTTAAATTACTGTATATAGGGAACTGAATCAGTATCACGACATATCAGATAAAGAACAAGAGATATTTTTGTTTTCTTTTTCAGGTGTGCTCTTGTGTTCTGGTAGTGATATGGACCTGGGATGTGTGTGAGTTAATGCATTCTCCAATTATTCACTCCTAGCATCCTCTTGTCTATCACAAACTTGTTGTGGGCTGCAATCTTCTCTGTCCCTTAACTTTGGGCTTGATCATTTCACTTGTTTAGGTCAATAACTGTAGGAGTAACAATGCATCACTTCTTGCTCTTTTCATAAACCTTATACACTTCTGCTTGACACCTTTACAATAGTAGTGTTACAAGCACACCACGTGACTACTAATTTTCTGGTTCAGAAAGGAAAGATATGTGAGGCAGCAGTATTCTAGTTGATTCACAGAACTGAAGTGAGGAGTAGAGCCATATTAACTACTACACGATATGTCAGAGCTGTCAATTGAGTTGAGTATAGATAATTTGAATCATAGCCAACAGGCATATGGTAGAGAAATGATAAATTATTGTTGTTTTAAGCTACTTATATTTGAAAATGATATAATAATTATTTGGAAGTGGTGACTTTATGAATGATCTAAGGCTAGAGTGGCATCATATCTATTTTGTTTGGGACAATTCAGTTTATACCCATCATTGTAATACAATTGCTACTAATAATCCCTTTCACCCTCAAAAGTATCCCACTTTGGATGATAAATTACGTGATGTACCTAGTAGAGACAAGTGTGGCTCAAAGAGCTATTTTAAGAGCCAGATGAAAGATTTACTGCTTATTTGTCATTTCTACCTCTTAACTAATGTTTTCCAATGTGTCAAATAAAGATTTGACTATAGCCATTTTGATACAAGGTATTTCAATGCTCCTTTAGATCTAAGAACCGGGTTTTCTGCTTTAATAGTGAATCCAGACATTTACAGGAATGAGAAGGTAACTGGAAACAGTTGAATTTAAAATGCTTTATAGCTGATTCTTAAAAGAGGTTAACCTGTTCTAGTCTATGTGATCTGAGCATCTTTGTGACAAAGCTTCCATAAACATAATCATATTCTGAATGAAAATAAAGGCATATAAACCATTCCACAAATTTTTCCTGGATGATTACCCACACAACTGAAGTCTGTGTTTTTTCCATTAAAAATGAGGCATTTCTTAGCTTTAAAACCCCATAAGAGGAAATATAAATTTCTAGAGCTTTGTAGTTTACCTAGAGATTTTAGTGAACTGCTCCTGTGTGGTGACTATCAAGTAACTATGGTTTTGCCTCCCAAGGGGACCAATATTATTGTTTGCAGATTTTTGCTTTAGCTTATATTCTTTCATAGACTATTCATTAGATTACAACATCACGGCATTTCAGAGATCTAGCTATCTACACAAACACAATTATCACTAATACTACCCCCAATGTTCTAGTGCCACATCTCAGAGGGAGAGAGATAGAAATAGAAATAGAGAAAGCGAGAGGAAGAGGGAGGGAGTGAGGGGGATGGAGAGATCATTGGTAGTATTCCCTACTAAACATATTCTACTGCTGTAACTTTTCTACACATGCTGTACCAATAGCTTGGTAATTATTAAACTGAGGAAGAAAAGAAGATCTTTAACTTCTCCAAATCTTTCACAAAAGGCATAATTTTCTGATTTATAATGCTCTCTCTTCTGTCATATTTCACTAAAAATTACTTATAGTATCTGTCAATAATTGTCCATACTTAAAAAGGGGTATGACTGTTTTTTATTAGTACTGATTTTTTAAGTTTAGATAATATATAAAAGGGTAGGAATAGACAGTTACAAAAATATCTCTATAATAATCATCAGAGCTCAGATTTATGTAGAAAGCTGTTTTTTCCTGAACTGCTTCCAGTTAGACTCAAAGGTAGAGTGGGATGGATTCTGCTAAGTAACTGGAGAAAGATGGGAGAACAAGTCCCAAGCAATGTTTTGAAACACTTTAGGCCAGAGAGGATTGGCTAAATCATTTGTATGGTCCAATGCAAAATGAAACAGTTTGAAAAGGTTCAAATGCTAATGAGAATTTCAAAACACAGATGATGCAGCATTAAATTTGAATAGGACCATTCTAGTATGGGACTTCGTGCAACTGCATAGATTACACACGAGGTTGTGTTGCCTGCTCTACTTGAGAATGGACAGTATGAAGTGCTCCTGTCCTTAATTTCCTGAGTTCTGGATTCCAGACTTCAGGATCCAAGGAAAACTTTTTTTTTCACTAAGACCCCTATCGTATTTAAAGACAATGAAGGAGTTTCAGCTAGAGAAACCTCCAAGCAGTTCCTAACTGGTTCCCCTGGCCTTTCTTAGTTGGTAGGCTCAGTCCTAAGAGAAGTTCAATGTTACAAAGAAAGAAAAATCACTAAAATCATTCAGCAGCAGGTTAGTTGAAGAGCGGTCTTACAAACTTTTTCCCATTTAAGGAATATTTATTTTTCAAAAAAGAAATATTGTCGTTTTTAGCATTTCGAATACGCCATGCCACCTGCATGGCAGAGCCTGGCAAGCTACCCATGGTGGGTGGCATGTTGGTTCACTCTTCGCTGGTTGGTACTGTTGCCACCCATTTTCCATGATGAGGCAGTGAACCATCAAGGGGGATCCAGAGCTATTACCGACTGAATTCCACGGGACGTCAAAAGAATGTCTGCCACCCACCTATGAGATGGTCAGACTTCTTCATCAAGTCCATTAACGAACATTTTGTTCCTGGGTTGAGCAAATACCATTGGGATACACTAGCACATGACAGGGACAAATGGACACATTATTGGCACCCACTCGAGCAAATCGATGAGCAATGGGATGACAAGTGATACAAGTGAAGAAATATTAAACTCAAGTTGAATTCCTAGGGATGAGTTTACTTTAAGTCTCAAGAAACCACACTGGATAAGCTCTTGTGAGTCATTGCTTTTAAATTCTAAAAATCAAGGCAAACATCCCCTTCACCCAAAATTCTGTTGAAGAGTTTAGGACAGTGAAATTTTTGGTTAATGAGGAGAAAGTAATGCTGTTACCTATTTCTGATAGGTTTTTACTCAAAAATTGACATATAAAGATTAACTTAAAACTTTTTTTGATGATAATTATGAGAATGAAGACAATGATAATAACATTGATGGTGATATTTATTTCTTACCACATACCAGATAATCTGCTAAATGACTTAATCTTATTGTCTCATTGAATTCTTGCTATAACTTTTGGAAGTAAGTACAGCTATCATCCTGATGATCAGTGCAAAGAAAAATTAGAAGCATTATGCAAATTTTAAAAGAAAGAGACCCTTTGCATTTCCAAACAAGAGATAGTAAATGGAAAACAATCAAACGTGCTATTTTTTTAGAAAGTTAGAATGCTAACAGTCTCACTAGTTTTTCTTCTAGTTAGCATGATTATTTTATTGTATGCTTTTGGTTTTAAAAAATTTACTTTTAAGTGCTTGCCATAATGCTTAGTACCTAGAAGCTTCTCCATAAAGCATGCTGAATAAATAATTGGTTTTCCAGGAGGTTGGCTCCATGGCTTGGAAGCTAGCCTCACAAGCTGGGGGAAAGTCATCCCAGACAGAGAAGGGAACACCAAGTAAAATGTGATTGGAAATCCCGAGTGGGGAGGGAGATGCACGCTGAAAGTAGACTAGAGACTGGACATGATGGCCACTTAATACCCCTATTGCAAACCACAGCACCCAAAAGGAGAGAGAGAGAACAAATTGGAATGCTCTGCCACAGAGGCGGAGTGGGGTGGGGGGATGGGATAGGGTGGTGTGAGGGATACTGGGTTCATAAGTGGTGGAGAATGGACACTGGGGGAGGGATGGGCTCTTGAACATTGCATGAGGGAAAAGCAAGCGCGAAAATGTGTGAATCTGTAACTGTACCCTCATTGTGACTCACCAATTAAAAAAATAAATAAATTATAACAAAATAAATAAAAATAAATAATTGGTTTTCATGTTATCACTCAAGATCCTAGCCTTCTTAAATTTCATTTAAAAACTACTAAACTCTTAAAAACCATACTCATTGGTTCTCTTGGCTCTGCACTACTGGTGGGATGTGAAGAATCATATAGGTACCTGGACTATCTTTCAGGACATCAAGGTAAACTTTTTAATTATGAATTTTTCCACAAGTGTTTTGAGAAACGAAATTTTGTGGTGGGAGATGTACACTATCTTCATTTCAGATAAACCATATACCAGTCATGATCAACTGTAGTAACCCAGTAGTAGCACTGCACTGTAGCACTGTCTTCCTGTTGTTCATCGATTTGCTAGAGTGGCCACCAATAATGTCTCCATTGTGAGACTTATTGTTCCTGTTTTTGGCATATCAATACACCATGGGTAGCTTTCCAGGCTTTGCTGTGCGGGTGGGATACTCTCGATAGCTTGCCGGGCTCTCTGAGACAGATGGAGGAATCAACCCGAGTAGGCTGCGTGCAAGGCAAATACCCTACTTGCTGTGTTATCACTCCAGTTTATTTCAGTAAACTAGTAGTAAATCAACCTATGTGATATGGTTAAAACTAAAAATTCATAATCACCACCTTCTAGATATTTCCAATAGTTGCAGAAAAATTATCCTTGCAGAAAGCCTTGAAACTTACATTCTTACATTACTTGACTTTTGTCTCATTTAGCTTTATAGGTAGTATACTAATACAATAAATTTATACTTTCATTTTGGTTATAGGTCACGGTCTCAGATTTTCTCCTGGATCTGCCCTTAGTGATCACTGTAGGATAACATTGGGTTTGTCCTTTTAGCCTTGCCTCAGGAAACTTAGTTTACCTTAAAGCAAAGTCCTTTCTGTATGGACACAGGAAGACAGTTAATGTTATGCTTTGTAACCGGGGAGCTGATTGATTCCAATAATATTTACTCCTGGGCATCTGCTTTCTCAACTCAGTTGCCCTTAGTTCCTAGCACCCCAAAAGCAGGGTCCTGACGAGGGACAGAAAAGACCCAGGGCAAGCTTTGAGCTACTCTGGCATCGAAATGGGTCAGGCCAAAGCGCCACAATACTCAACTATAAGTTGAGATCTTGGTCATAGACAAATGCTGTCATGATCCAAAAGTAATGACAAGACTAGGACCCTGCTGGGGTTAGGAAGACTATCCTGGTTTGAGGACTGTGGTCGGGAATATACAGTGAATGTCCTCAGGAAGAACCAATCTTTAAGTCTGATATATCTCTTACTGTGCTCATACAGAATGACATTGCTAGAAATATTAGAAATAGATTTGCTACAACTAATTAAGTGGATTGCTAGCTGAGGAAGGAAGGAAGTGACACACCCTTGTTTGGATCCCACCCTTTAGAGGATCTCCTAGTAATCTGGAGTTTTTGTTAATCTCCTGGAGAAGTGGCCTTACTCCTCTTTGTTGATTTGTTAATGTTCAATCCACCTTTGTGTTACCGCCCTATGTGATTGCTATATAAACTAAGACTGTAACAGAAGTAGGTAGAAGAGACAGAAGCGGGGAGAAAAGACTGAGGCAAGACAGAAGACACAGCAGAAGACCACAGTAGTGGAGAGAGGTAACACAGAAGCAAGGGAGAAGATACTCAAGCGAAAGGGTTCCAGAGAGAGAGATCAGAAGAAGAGAGATCAGAAGAGACCAGAGGAGAGATGGCAGAGACAGAGAGAGGTTGGAAGAGACCAGAGGAGAGACTAGAGAGACAGAGTCAGAGATAGAGAAACAGATGGAAGAGAGCACAGCATTACACACAGAAGGAGAACACAAAAAGGAGCCATCCCAATCCAGTCCATACGCAGCAGCTCGAGAGCACTGAACACAAGCAGCGTGCACGCACGAGAGAGAGAGAGAGAGAGAGGGAGAGAGAGCACTGTCCCTAGAGCCCACGAAAAACACAACATGACACACATTGCATTGCCCCTCTCTCTAGCGTGTGCCTTTGTATTTTTTACAGATCACTCTTGGTGGTATTAGGAGTCCACATGTGGTTCTGGAGATTGAACTTGAGTAGGCCATATGCAAGGCATCTAACCTATATTTTCTCTTTGACCCTATGGCTATTTTTATTTGCCCTAAATTCTTGTAGAATTAGTGTCCATCTAATTAATCAGTATCTAAATCAATGAGATATTTTTCCCAAACTAATTAGTTTGTTGTTTAATGAGAAACATTTTATTTTCTTATAATCAAATGAACTTTTAGGGAAACAGCTTTCTTATATTTGAATGAATTGTAATCATAAAAATTTACATTTTTGATGCTTAAAACTGCTATTTCTCTGAGGGCAGAACAATTTTGTTCTGTTTATTGCTTTAATCCTACCACACCAAAGAATGGCCAGAACACAAAAGAAGTCAATCATGTTTTGTTTGAAACTTTATTTAAATACTGTAATTTACAGAGTTGTTTATAATACAGTTATTTTAGGCATTCAATGTTCCAACACAATTCCCACCACCACCGTTACCTTCCCTCTATCAATGTCTCCAGTTCCTGCCCTGCAAGACTTCCCCCTTAGTGGACACAAAATAATTTACTTTATATTGCTAGTTACAATAAAATGGTAAATGAAATTATCAAAAATTTGTTCAGTTTAAGAAAGTTTGTGAAAATTGCATCTCATTATGTTGTTATTAAAGTCATTGTCTGTGGAGCTACTGAGCTGTTTAGTGCTAGTTGAGCCTTCTGTGTTATTGTTTTCATTCACTGCCCTTATTGAGCTTCTAAGCAACTTTCCCATCTAATTTGCTATGCTCCTACTAGGCTGTCAGTACTGTGAAATTTGGAGGCGCATGCCACTGCACACTTCGGGAGCTGTGGAACTGGGGTGATTCAGCAGTTGGCATGTCTTCAAGATTAGTTGTGAAACTAGGCCACTTATTTGCTTGAAGATTTGGGGTGTGGGTGGGATGCTGGGCTTTTTGGCAGGGCTGGGACTTGGCCTGCCCCAATCCCAAGACAGCTCCAGAATTCTCAGCCTGGAGATGGTTTACCTGGAATGATTCAGTGGTTTGGCATATCTTCAATATTAGTGCAAATGCTAAAGAAGTTTTGTCTAAAGAATGAATTCACAAACCATCCGAAGCATGATCCACTGGTTCTCTATTTACCCTCAACTTTGTGGGGTCTGGAAAGATGTGACAGATTGTATTTTTTGTGCCAAATTGGTACATAGAGTTTTAACATTGTAAAGCAGAAGAAATACAAGGGAGAAGAGTTTCTGACTTCATAGAATGAATTCCAAAGTAGAGATATCATGCCTTTAAGTATGAATGGTTAAATTTGGCAAACACGTAGAGAGCAGTGGTAATTTAACACACTTAAGAAAAGCCCCTTTAGGTTTGGAGGAACTTTCCTCAAGATAGTCGAAGCCATCTATCACAAGCCTACGGCAAGCATTATCCTCAACGGGGAAAAACTAAGGGCCTTTCCTCTGAGATCAGGCACAAGACAAGGATGCCCACTCTCACCACTCCTCTTCAATATAGTACTGGAAGTACTTGCGATAGCTATTAGACAAGAAAAAGAGATTAAGGGCATCCAGATAGGAAGGGAAGAAATCAAACTCTCACTATTTGCAGACGACATGATACTATATCTAGAGAAGCCTAAAACCTCTACTAAGAAACTCTTAGAAACAATAGACTTATACAGTAAAGTTGCAGGCTACAAAATCAATACCCAAAAATCCATGGCCTTCATATATGCAAACAATGAGGCAGAGGAAAGGGACATGAAAAAAGCAATCCCATTCACAATCGTGCCCCAGAAAATCAGGTACCTTGGAATCAGCTTAACCAAGGAAGTAAAAGACCTTTACAAAGAAAACTACATAACGCTACTCCATGAAATCAAAGAGGACATGAGGAAATGGAAACATATACCCTGCTCGTGGATAGGGAGAATCAATGTTGTCAAAATGGCAATACTCCCTAAAGCATTATACAGATTCAATGCGATCCCTATAAATATACCCATGACATTCTTCAAAGAAATGGATCAAGCAATCCTAAAATTCATATGGAATAACAAACGTCCAAGGATAGCTAAAACAATTCTTGGGAAAAAGATGATGGGAGGCATCACCATCCCCAACCTCAAACTTTACTACAAAGCAGTAACAATTAAAACAGCATGGTACTGGAACAAAGGCAGAGCCGTAGACCAATGGAACAGGGTGGAATATCCCTACACACAACCCCAAATGTATGACCATCTAATCTTTGATAAGGGAGCAAGAAATGTGAAGTGGAGCAAGGAAAGCCTCTTTAACAAATGGTGCTGGCACAACTGGACAACCACATGCAAAAAAATGGGTTTAGACCTTGACCTGACACCATGCACAAAAGTCAGATCAAAATGGACTAAAGACCTCAACATTAGACCACAAACCATAAGGTACATTGAAGACAAGGTCGGCAAAACCCTCCACGATATTGAAGATAAAGGTATCTTCAAAGGTGACACGGAACTAAGCAATCTAGTAAAAACAGAGATCAACAAATGGGACTACATTAAACTAAAAAGCTTCTGCACCACAAGAGATACAGTGACCAGAATACAAAGACTATCCACAGAATGGGAAAGGATATTTACACAATACCCATCAGATAAGGGGTTGATATCAATGGTATATAAAGCACTGGTTGAGCTCTACAAGAAGAAAACATCCAACCCCATCAAAAAATGGGGCGAAGAAATGAACAGAAACTTTACCAAGGAAGAAATACGAATGGCCAAAAGGCACATGAAAAAGTGCTCTACATCACTAATCATCAGAGAGATGCAGATCAAAACAACCATGAGATACCACCTCACACCACAGAGACTAGCACACATCCAAAAGAACAAAAGCAACCGCTGTTGGAGAGGATGTGGGGAGAAAGGGACCCTTCTTCACTGCTGGTGGGAATGCCGACTGGTTCAGCCCTTCTGGAAAACAATATGGACGACTCTCAAAAAATTAGATATTGAATTCCCATTTGACCCAGCAATACCACTGCTGGGAATATATCCCAGAGAGGCAAAAAAGTACAATCGAAACAACATCTGCACATGTATGTTCATCGCAGCACTGTTTACAATAGCCAGAATCTGGAAAAAACCCGAATGCCCCAGAACGGATGACTGGTTGAGGAAACTTTGGTACATCTATACAATGGAATACTATGCAGCTGTTAGAAAAAAGGAGGTCAAGAACTTTGTAGTTAAGTGGATGGGCATGAAAAGTTTCATGCTGAGTGAAATGAGTCAGAAAGAGAGAGACAGACATAGAAAGATTGCACTCATCTATGGTATATAGAATAACAGAGTGGGAGACTAACACCCAAGAACTGTAGAAATAAGTACCAGGAGGTTGACTCCATGGCTTCGAGGCTGGCCTCACGTTCCGGGGAAAGGTCAACTCAGAGAAGCGATCACCAACTACATTGTAGTTGAAGGCCATGTGGGGGAAGGGAGTTGCGGGCTGAATGAGGGCTAGAGACTGAGCACAGCGGCCACTCAACACCTTTATTGCAAACCACAACAGCTAATTAGAGAGAGAAAACAGAAGGGAATGCCTTGCCACAGTGGCAGGGTGGGGTGGGGGGAGATGGGATTGGGGAGGGTGGGAGGGACACTGGGTTTACGGGTGGTGGAGAATGGGCACTGGTGAAGGGATGGGTTCCCGAACTTTGTATGAGGGAAGTATAAGCACAAAAGTGTATAAATCTGTAACTGTACCCTCACGGTGATTCTCTAATTAAAAATAAATACATTTTTAAAAAAAAGCCCCTTTAAAGTGTAGAGCAGGATAGAGTAAAGTGGAGGATGAATCGGATGCAGAAAATGGAGAGTAATCTTTCTTATTTTCTCTCCTCAGGTAAGAACTTACCCATACATTCTACCTTTCCCCAGGATTGTATCAGATAAAATTGGTTGTTCCATAAAGAAATGTCAGAAATCAATTCCTGTGTTGTCATTATGCAATGAATGGCATTTGAAAAGAATGAAAAGTTTGAATTAGTATAACACTTCCTACTTATTGTGAGCATGAAAATTGGGGCTGGAGAGATAATATAATAGGTAATGTGCCTTCAAATCATGCAGCTGATCAGGGTTCGGATCCTAGGACACCCCCATGTAGTTCCACATGCCTTCCAGGAGTGATCCCTCAGTACAGAGTCAGTAGTAAGCCTAGCGCACTGCTGACGTGGCCCAATGGCCTTATCCCTACAAAATAATGAATGAGGAAATGGACTGTGTAGTTTCTCAGAGTATGATAAGAGACTGGGTGACAAATGCCAAAAGAGTAGACATGAATTTCAGAAATTATCTACTAATACCTTATAATATGGACAAATTTTACTTTATATAATGACCATGTATCTCTCTCTATATATATTTTTACTTTTTGGATCACACCCAGCAATGCTCAGGGGTTATCCTAGCTCTGCACTCAGAAATTACTTCTGATGGTGCTTGGTGGACCATATGGGATGCCGGGGATAGAACCCATGTTGACCACGTGCAAGGCAAACACCCTACCCACTGTACTATCTATCACTCCAGCCCTGCATCTACAATTTTGTATAGAAAATTATTTCAGGTAAAATGAGTCCTATTTTTTCAAATTTTTCCAGAATTTTGTCATTTTTTTCTAGTTCGATATTGTTTCATTTTGCACTTTTTATTTAATTATCATAGAGTTACAAAGCTTATCACGGTTTCAGTCATACATAAACCATCCATTCCTCCATCAGTCTATACTTTACACTTTAACATTTTAAAATGTCAAAAAATTATATACAATAGAACCTCCACTGCCTCAAATCACAATCACTCACTTCCTCACTTCAGACTTCCACATAAGCTATAAATTCTAGTTTTTTTTTTTGCTTTTTGGGTCACACCCGTCGATGCTTAGGCCTTACTCTTGGCTTTTCACTCAGGAATTACTTCTGCAGTGCTCAGGGGACCATATGGGATTCTGGGAATCAAACCCGGGTCGGCAGCATGCAAAGCAAACATCCTACTCGCTGTACTATTGCTTCAGCCCCATAAACTATAAATCCTATAACATAAAAGAGATCAAAACATTATCTACTCCTTATCAAGTACTTGCTATGTCCTAACCTATTTAATACATTAAAGCATCAAATATTCATAGATCCATATAAGGCATATACTATTGTTTCAGTTTTACAGTTGAAGAAACTGAAACGCAGAATGAATATGTCATTTGCTAAAAGTCACACAGATGTAATTTTCAAAAATTATATTAAATCCTAGGGTAGCCACTATTTACCCTGCCACTCACACTGTGTAGGCATACGTGCCTATGTTCATACATGTGCATGTTCTGCAACTATTTTGTGTGCTATTAAAGGCTTACAAAACAGGGAACATTTTGGTATACATCCCAAGGACAGAAAAACATTCACTCAATAGAATGTATGTACACTACTATTCATGGAAGCACTTAGTATGATAGCTAGGATTTGAAATTAACCTATATGTTCAATAACAGATAAGTGGATCATGAAGATATGGTATACAAAAACAATAGAATACTACACAACAGTAAGGAATGATGAAATCATGCAATTCACTGCAACATGGAGAGAACACAAAGATACCTTAAATGAAGAAAGCCATAAGAAGAATAAACACAGGATCACTTGTATCACTTGTCATTCCATTGATCTTTGATTTGCTCAAGCGGGTGCCAGTAACATCTGCATTTGTCCCTGTCGCGTGCTAGTGCAGCCCAAAGATATTTGCTTGCTCGAGGAACAGCAAGAGCGTCAAATCGTTTATTCAGGGATTTGATGAAGAAATCTGACAATCTAGTTGGTTGGCGGCCATGCGGTCTTCTGACGTCCCATGGAATTCAGTCGGTAATAGCTATAGCCCAGCAGTCAGTCGTCTCTGAATTGCATTACATGACCAGCCCATCTGATTTTTGATGCCTTGGCAAACCAGAGAGTATCCCTGATTCTTGACCGTCGAAGGAGGTCAGAACTCCGAATTTCTTCTCTCAGTTGAGTGAGATGTGATACTCCTAGCATAGCTCTTTCAATTCTTTTTTGTGATACCCTAATAGCATTCTCATCCTGTTTGCATAGGGCCCAGCTCTCTGAGGCATATGTTAGTGCAGGAAGAACGGTGGAATTGAAAAGTTGTGCCAGGAGACGGAGCTTCTTCATTCTCTTAACCACTTCTTCTACTCTCTTGAAGGCATTCCACACTGCTCTCTTCCTCCTGTGCAGTTCTGGCACCAAGTTGTTAGTCATGTTGATTACTCTACCCAGGTACACATAGCTGCTGCATTCGGAGATGTTCGTTCCATTGAGAGCAAATGGAACTTCAGGGACTAGTTCGTTTTTCATGAGCATCGTCCTGTTGAGATTCAGCTGCAATCGACCACTTCAGTCTCAACAGAATCGGAGGGCTTCTTTAAGTCTATGAACATTAGACAGAGCGGCATCTTGAACTCTCACAAAACTTCAATGAGTTTGGTCACTGTGTGGATATGGTCTATTGTGCTGAATCCCCTTTGGAACCCAGCTTGCTTTCATGGTTGTCCTTAGTCTAGTGTTCTGCCTATTCTATTCAGGATGACATGAGTGAACAACTTATAGACAACAGAGAGCAGGCAGATTGGGCAATAGTTTCTGATGTCGTGGATGTCTCCCTTCTTGTATAACAGAACGGTCCTACTGGTTTTCCACTGAGACGGAACCTTGCATTCAGACAGGTAGCATGTGAAAAGTCGAGCTAGTGTATTAATGAGTACTGGTGGCAGATTCTTCAGGTGTTCGGGTCTGACCTTGTCTGGACCAGGTGCTATTCTTTACCAACAAATGGCATGTTGGATTTCAGAAGGGAGAACATTGGGAACGACATATCCATCCTGTGGAATTTGGTATGTGGGCAGGTGGACATGGCTGTCAAAGAGATCCGTGTAGAAGTCATGAATAATCCTCTCCATTGCCTTTCTGGAATATGTGATAGATCCATCAGGACATCAGAGGGCAGTCATCCTGGTCTTGTAGTTGGTGAAGGATAGGCAAGAGGTTCTACATGGAACTGGAGAAGTTCTATAAAGATGACCATACCTTCTACAAGATCATTGTTGGTGACTTTAATGCCAAGAGAGGTCCGAGAAGGTCACCCAAAGAACCCCACATTGGGACCCATAGTCTAGAATGGAACAATCAGGGCGAGAGACTGCCTGAATTAATCATTTTGAAGAAGACCATCCATGGTAACTCACAGTTCCAGAAGGCCAAATCTAAACGCTGGACATAGGAGTCTCCCGGGGGACAGTTCCACAATGAAATTGACCACATCATATTCAATCAAAGGTTTTGCATGACCATGACCAAAGTCGCTGTTGTCCCAAAATTCCAAATGGGATTGGACCACAGTCTCCTTTGTGCAAAATTCTACTTCACAGAGCGGGAGAAAAGTCTACAAAATTTAAGTCTAAGATGACAACTCCCAGAATGACCGCCAACTGGGAGCTCTTTGGCACTATTGCAGCAACGTCGGAAGATGCCGTCCTTGACAACATCGATGAGGAATTAGATCGACTGGTTCAGCAGCTCCATGACTGTGCAAAGAATGCTGAGAGTGAGCATTCTCCAGAGTATAGGGAAGAGATGGAAATAAATCAAGTAGATGTGAGGAGAAAAGACAGATGAAAAACAATGGGGACAGTGGTCAAGGGGATTCAGATACATCAGTGGTGTTAAGGAATGATATAAGTGAATATCTAAACAACAGTGTCAACAGCTCTGAAATACGAGACCCAAACTTCAAGAACCAAACATAAAAAAGGTGCCTGGGAACACTGGTGTGGGGAATTTAACACTGGGGGTGGAATCAGTGCTGGAATAATGTGTGTATAAAACTCAACATTGAATAACTTTGTAAATAATTGTGCTTTGATAAAAAATGAAAGATAAATGAATCAAAAAACAAACAGGAAAGAAGAAGCTTCTTTTATGTCAAAGAGACTGAACAAATGTTGTAAACTGACTGGGGAAAAGAAAGACATGAGAGAGCAATTTTTGTTTATAAATTTTCTTTTCCATTTATCTAAAGAGTATTTTTCTCCAGGGTATACAGAGGATAATGTTTATGTGTCCTAAGACATATTATTTATTGAATGGCAATTATATATCTTGGAAGTGTTACCTTTAATGTTGGAGGGATGAGGAGATTTTGCTTATAGCAATATACTTTTCTTCCATCAGAACCATGCAGGTGTGGGTGGAGGTTTGGAGGAGGTACAAAGGACACTCTTTGTGAGTTCAAAATCCTCAATCCACAACTTGTATTAGACTAATCCTTGGGTTTCATGTCCTCATCAGTACAATGGAGATGGTAATAATACTGTGTATTCATAACAGTATTGTGAGGATCAAATGTGAACATTTCAGTGCATAGAATGTCTGGCATGTAATAAATGCTCAGTAATGTTACTTATTATTGTTATTAGCTCCAGGGTCCTCAGCATAGTTTAGCACCGATCTGTCTGAGCTTCCTTTAGCTCTGGGGACTCTGAGAGAGTCCATTTTGCAAAGTTGGAGAAAGCAAAAACGGCACGTGCATTTGTAGAATTCGTCAGCATCTGAGCTTGTTCAGCCCTGGCAAGAAATGGCCTCTTCCTTATAAAACAAAGAGAAATGTATTTTTTAAGTGAAGAAACACCTTAAAATACTCAAAAGACTTATTAAATGGAAAACAGCCTTTACAGAACAACATTATGGTGATTGAGGGGAAAACATAGTCAAGTGTATGAATTAGATTGCCTTTAATGGAGAAGCAAAGTTGAGCATGGCGGAGACAGCTGGGATGGTGAGGGGAGAGGGGGAGAGCAGGGATATGCAAAAGGTTTGCCAAGGAGTCACAGAGATTGGATTGTGCAAGTCCAGAAACCACTTGCCAAATGAAAGCTGCAGTTGCTCTCACCCACTGCCGCTCTGTGGTAATGAATGCATTTTTGATTAGCTTTGCTGATTACCTGCTCTCTATGCACACAGTAGAAGAGAGAATAGCATAGTGTAGGGCTCTTGGTTGAGACATTAGAAACAAGGGCTTTGATTATCTTTTTAAAGAATTTTTTCTCTTCTCACCTGCTTCTCAGTGCACATTGAGATAACACTGTTTTGGTTTACGTTTTACTGCAAGTGATCAAAAGGCTGAAATGTTGGTGTTTTTCCCCTCACAATTCCTTCATGCTGTTGCAAGGTAGTTAAACTAGTACCAGAGGGGCTGGAGAGATAGCACAGCAGGTAGGGCATTTGCCTTGCACTCGGCCGACCCAGGTTCGATCCCCAGCATCCCATATGGTCCCCTGAGCACTGCCAGGAGTAATTCCTGAGTGCAGAGCCAGGAGTAACCCCTGAGCATTGCCGGGTGTGACCCAAAAAAAGGAAAAAAAAACTAGTACCAGAGGGGCAGGGACCTATATGGAAGCCCCTATCCTCTCTGCCGATTTCTTATAGCATTTAACTCATCCCCTCAACCGCAGGACACCACTGTCTTTGCATATATTGAAAAAGAAATTTGCCTTTGATTTCCCAGCTCCATTATTAGTATTTACCAAAAGATGAGAATTAGGTGGGGAAATAGACTTTAAACTCAGAAGGGAACGTCTCTAAAGATTTACTATAATTTGAATATGAGCATGAACTTTGGGAAGGAAAAACACAAGTTATCAATTCTGAAAAAATAATTTCCACTCTTGTGCTGTAAGATGATAAGTGAAACCTAATGCTTATAATAAAATAACACTTTCTTTCATAACTAATATAGCCAAAAATTAAATTTTTTTTGTGCATGGGCTTTTAATGTGTTTGTTGTTTAATTGCTATTCTGGACTTGTTGCGTGGGAACAGTTGTTCTTATAAGCTGAGGGTCAGGGAAATTACCTATGAATTATCTATGAATAATATCCAGCCTAGTATGAAGGCCCCACTATCTTCCCTCTCCTTCTCCTTTCTCTGCCTACCTCTCTCCCTTTCTATACTCCTCCTATCCCTTCCCCTCTTCTCATTTCCTCATCTCGTTTTCCACTTTTGTTTTTGGACCAAACCCAGCTTTGTCTGGGTTTATTTCTGACTCTGTCCTTGGGATCATTAGTGCAGGTGCTCAAAGGACCAGATATGAAGCAGGGATTGAACCTAGGTGGGCTGCATGCAAGGCAAGAGTCTTATCCTCTGTATTATCTCTCCAGCTCGCTCATCTTCCTCTTCCTTAATATTGTTTTCTCCCTCATTCTTCCCTTCTATCATCTAGAAAAAAACTTCTTTTTGGGTTAGAGTGGAGAACTTGTACCTGAGTACATAGCTCAGGTCTTTTGTTTAAATAGAATGAGTGAGTAGTTCCTTTGAATGTAATTTGAAGTGCTCTAGTGCTTATATTCCATCATCTTCTTTGAATCCTTACTACTGGTATTATAACATATATTGAAATCTTCACCTTCTCTTTTGAATAGCTTTCTATTAAAATGACAATGCTGCTTATATTTGATACATCCTTCCTAACAAGTCTAAGTTGTGTTACCTCAGCAGGTTCTCAGGACCAGAATCAACAAGTTTGGAAATTCTGACTACTCTAGGTCATGAGGCAGTAAAGTAAAAGAAATTTAACAAAGCCCTAATCTAGCTACAAGGCACTGTCACTTGTATTTCATAGGGGTGATTGTATCCTTTACTTGGGACAGTTCTGAGACTAGAAGGGGGGCAAGATTAATAATTAAACCAGGACATAAGGCAAACTGTATAATCTCAGAAGTTTGATCAACCTAGTCAATCACTTCTTAATTCATATCAATTTTCTAGACTAATTCTGCTGATGCAAGATTGCTGAAATGTATACTTTTCTAGTTCATTTCTTCCATTAGTCTTTTTATATGCTTTTCTATTTATACAGCTGCTGTTGCCAACTCTTATCATGCTTTTTTTCAACCTCCATTTTACAGATGAAGAGGCAGATAAGTGATGAATTGTTTTCACCGTAAGTTTCCATTAGAAGTGGCAAATTTAGGTCGCTGGAGTCTTCTAAAAATTATTTTAAAAATATATTTTTCATTTGAATTAATATGATTTTTATTGATAATGTCATGGTTTTATGCATAAAATATTCCAGTAGCATCTCCTCTACCATTGTCCCAGTGTCCTTCTTCCTATCCCACCATCTCACAATATACTAAAGACCAGTCCTGAGTCTCTGTTTACTTTGATGTTTTTTTATCACTTTGTATATTACATATGAAGGAGATTATCCCATATATGTTCCTCTATGTCTGAATAACTTTACTCATCATGACACTCTCCAGGTCCATCCATATAGCAACGAATTCCATGATTCTTTCTTTCGTATAGCTTACTCAGTGAGTGTAACATAATTTCATTACGTGGTGATCTGTTCTTGAATACTTGGCTCTTTCCAGATTTGGACAATTGTAAATATGAATAGTGCTGCAATGTACATAGGAGAGCAAATTCTGTTTAAGTCATGGCTAGTTTTCCCTTTTGTTACTATCCTTTCCTTTACTTTCTCTTTTACTCTCTCTCCCCACAGTATATATAACTTTTCTTTCTTTCCTCATATACATTAAACTTTAGTTCACTCCCTTTACCTTCACTGTCTTTTAAAAATGAATGCTAAAAAATGAACATATGTGGGGTCCCCCCTGCGGGCATCATCCTGTCCCACAGGGAGGACCCTTCGTGGGGCTAAGGAGGGGATGCAACCAAACAAAGAGACGCAGAGCCAGAAGGAGGAGGAGGAGAGAGAGAGTTTATTCACAGCAGTTACAATACTTATACCTGGGAGGGGGTGGTATGCATGCTTGGACCCCCACAGGAACAATAGTAAAATGTTGATCAGGCATGGCCGTTGGCTAGTGAGACAAGTGGTGAAATGATAAGATCACAGGAATCCCAAGCAGCCTCCGCTTGACTAGACGATAAGAGCCAAGCTCTGTAAGATGGCTCCCTACAAACATATTAGCTTCTCTAGGTTGAACATTCACATTAAATAGGTGCATTCAGGAGACTTAACTCTGTTAACCCAATGACGCTGTGACAATGGTGGGAATCCATCAATCTTGGTAAACACGGTACTTTTTCCTTATTAGAAGAAATAATATCTTACTATTACATGGTGCATGTCTATCTTGGTTGGGGTTTCCAAGGTTGGATAAGCTTTTATATTTTTAGAAAATATTCTTTCCACCACCTAGAAAATATGCTTTATGTGATTGTGGCATCTTACATTAATTTAAAATCCTGACAAATTTTTGAAAACACTTTTTATGGTAGTCAATATTGATGAAAGAATAAAGAATCAAAATAAGCAAAATAACCCAGTATATGCCTGATCAACTCTAGGTAAGAATATGATCTCTACTTTTGTGTGGTAAAATTTTGGAAATGATTGTCCTTTGTTACTTAACTTTATGGGATGATGAGCCATAGGTTGCCTAGAATATTGATGAGTTTTAGAGACAAAGTTCTCATCCCTTGTAACTAAAGTTTAAAACATCAAGAATAAGGATTCATTGGGAAATAATTTTCAAAGAACAAGAATGATTTCTTAATACACTAGTTGCTTCTTCCTGTGAATGTGACATTGAACAATTCATTTAACAAATATTTAAAATATTTTATTTATACATGTATGTTACATCAGGATCCTCCTCGAGGTGTATTAGGGATTCACCACCAGGATCTCACCATTCTACAAGGAAGTGATCATAGATGTAAAGAGAGGGGTTCGTCAGGGTGGTACCATTTCACCAAAAACTCTTCAGTGCCACCCTTGAGAACGTCATGCAATGACTGGAATGGGAAGGAATGGGAGTGAAGATAGACGGTCGGCAACTACACCACCTCTGCTTGCTAATGACACAGTTCTAATAACACCAAACATTAGCCAAGTGGCACAAATGCTGGTCAACTTCGACTGCGAGTGTGGAAAGGTTGGACTTCAGCTGAATCTCAACAAAAAAGTGTTCATGAAAAACGAAATAGTCCCTGATGTTCCATTTGTTCTCAATGGAATGAACATCTCAGAATGCAGCAGCTATGTGTACCTGGGTCAAGAACTCAACATAAGGACTGACTTGGCGCCAGAACTGCACAGGAGGAAGAGAGCAGCGTGAATCGCCTTCAAGAGCATCAAAAAAGTTGTTAAGAGGACAAAGAACCTCTGGATCTGGGCACATAAAGTCGAAAATCAGATGGGCTGGTCACATAAAAGCGATTTAGAGAAGACTGCTGGACTAGAGCTGTTATGGACTGGATTCTAGGGGGCATCAAAAGATTGCATGGTGGGACACCTACAAAGGCAGTGTGGGGGACTGAGGGATGGGGGTGTGTGGGGGAGGTTTACTGTGGTTCTTGGTGATGGACTATGTGCACTGGTGAAGGGATGGGTGTTTGAGCATTGTGTAACTGAGACTTAAGCATGAAAGCTTTGTAACTTTCCACATGGTGATTCAATAAAAAAAAAACGAAGAAGAAGAAGAGAAAGTTGAAGAACAACAACAACAAAAATTCCTGAATGAAAGGTTTGAGGCTCTTTGTGTTCCTGGAGCGAGCAGATGCCATTGGACTACACTAGCACGCGACAGGGACAAATGGAGACTTTACTGGCACCCGCTCGAGCAAATTGAAGATCAACAGGATGACAAGTGACACAAGTAATTTTTTTAAAAAGACAGTTTTATTGAAACTTATTTAGAAAGATGTGCTAGAATAGAAAAAGAGAGGTGTGTGTTTAAGAGAGAACACAGACTATTCCAGAGTGGAAATAAACAAGCAAAGAAACATAGAGACAAGCAAGCAAGATATGTGTTTAAGGGAGAGCATGGGCTTAAAGATGAATCCTTAGAAAAACAAAGCTCCTGGTTTCACTGATCCTTTTTTCTAGATTTTATTGACTCTTTAATCCAATAATTTCCCAAGCCCAGTGAAAATGGAAAGGGCTATAACTTTCAGGTGATCTTTGAGCAGCAGATGCAGTTCTTATATACTCAAAGACTTACATAGACTTCTGTACCATCTGTTGAAGAATCTGAGTTCCTTTGTGTTTTCATTAATCCTAGTACATATTGGATGCTAGGACTGGAATTCTCTTACATGTGATCTGAGTGCTCCAAATCTCTATATCAAGCAAATGCTTATGAGTCTACTGATTTCAGACAGTTACCTGGCTTTATGAGGATTTCTTGGCACTATTAGTGGGGGTAAAGTTAGGTCTTATAAATAGGCTTTGGGGAGTTGCAGGAGGTACAGCAGAAATTTGTGGACTCACACCAGGTGAGTGGAACATAGAGGGCATGGGGAAGTGAGGACTTAATAAGAAGCAAACATAAACAGATGTTGATGGTGGTCAGAGTCCTAATGGGCAGACAGAAGAAACAGGAGTGACCCCGGTAGAATGATTATCTCTGACTGGGGTGGGAAAATAGAGAGGGCAAATGAAAAATACTTTGCTTAATGTAAAAAGTATAAAATATTCATTACTGAAATTAGAATATATAAAAGTATGAAAATGAAAATAACTATGAGTATAATGTTATTTTCATGTATAACTTTTCAGACTCGTTTCCACTCATATTACTTTCTCCTCTCTTTCTCTTTCTTCATACACACTCACACAAATCGTGGCCATGCTACATTATGGCAAATTCAAATCTTAGTGGCTTCATATGATACAGTAGGAAAAAAGTTTCCTTTGACTTGCATTAAGTAACAACTTAGGTGAATAAAAGCTTTTCCCCATCAGATATAAACATTTAATGCCACTTAACTAGATTATCATTCTTCCTAAAAGGAATGTGATTAGGAGAAATGACAATATTTTTCTAATTGGGAAGGAAATGCGTTTTTTTCTGACAGTCTTACTCTGAATATTTTTAAGATTACACCGTGTACTCTTTATTAAACATAGTATACCATTAATTAATATTAAATTATGCATATAGAGCTTAATTGTCTTATTAAAGATTAATAAAATTCTATTTTATAATTTTGTTATTTTTCATAACTGTCTCCTTTCTGTTACAAGCACCCCATATACTGTTATCATTGGAAATTAATTCAATTTTTTTAAAAAATTAAGAAAGTGTCAAAGTATTATTTTATATTTATCCACATTTTACCATTTATAATGTAAATTATTCCTATATTTAGGGATTTCTACCATTTTTAAAGCCGAGAAGTATTCCATTATATATATATCATATTTTATTCATCAACTCATTATTTCTTGGGAACTTAGGGTTTTTTCCAGATATTGGCGACTTTAAATTGTTCTACAATTAATATAGTAGTGCAATACTTTTTGAAATATTATTTTGGGGCTCTTGGAGTAGATGCCAAGAAATGGAATTTATGAGTTATGTGGACTGGAGCAATTGCCTAGTGGATAGGGCATTTGCCTTGCATGTGGCAGACCCGGGTTCGATTCCTCCGTCCCTCTTGGAGAGCCCAGCAAGCTACTGAGAGTATCCTTCCCACATGGCAGAGCCTTGCAAGCTACTATTGGTGCCCTCTCAAGCAAATCGATGAACAATGGGATGACAGTTGCTACAGTGGAAAGTCAATTCTAAACGTTTTTTAGAAGTCTACATAGTGTTTTCCATAGTGATGAACAAGGTGACATTCCCACTAAAGATGAGTGTTTTGTTTTCATCACATCTACATTTACACCAGTATTGGCTGTTTCTACTGCATTGGATGAGTACCATTTTCTATGGAATGATGCTTTATCTCATTGTTGTTTGTATGTGCATTTCCCGCTTGATGGCAGAGAGCACTTTTTGGTATACCTTTGAACATCTATATGTTTTTTTGAGGGAATGTCTCTTAAATTATTCTACCCAATTTTATGGAGTTATTTTTGTTGTTCCTAAGTTTCACAAGTGCTTTATAGATCTTGGATATCAATTATTTGTAGATGTCTGGAACGTCAGTATGTTTAATAGGATATTCTCTTATTCTAGATAATATTTCTATTGCAGTGCAGTAGATTCTAAATTTGATGTGGTCTCATTTGTTTATTTATGCTTCTCTTCTTGGTTAATAGAACTGAGCAATTGAAGAGGTCTCTAGAATCAATGCTATTCAGAGTTCTTCCTATGTTTTCCTCAATGCAAACTTTAGACAATTTATTGACTCAGATCTAATATTGATGTCATTATGAATGGTGAGACAGAGATCTGTTTTAATTTTTGTTGTTCTTTTCATGTGGCTAAGTTTTTTCAGCATCATTTGTTAAAAACTTTCCTTATTCCATTTTATACATTAGACCTTTTGACAAAGATTAGATGTCCTTATACATGAAGGTCTGTCTCTGGATTCCCAATTTTATTCTATGGTTCTGGACTCTTCCTTTGAGCCAGTGCCAGAAAGAAAAGTCTTACATCATTTTCCCCAGGGTTGCTTTGGCTATTCAGGTGCTTTCATTACTCTAAATATTCACATAGTATTTTGTTCATAACTTAAAAAATTGCCAGGGGATATCTCTTAACTTTTATTAAACATTTTAAATTGAATAACTGAAACTATAAAGTTTTTCATGATTTGGTTTCAGTCATACAATTTTCCAACATCAATCTTTTCACCAGTGTAAATTTCCCACCACAAATGTTTCCAGTTTCCCTCCCTCTCACCCATCCTCCATCTATGGCAGACAATTTTCTTCTCCCTTCATCCCTCACTCTCTCTTTCCTTTTACTTTTCAGCATGATATTCCAACACCCCATATTCATCCATGTATAAACATATTTCATGACTTTAGTTTTCCTAAAAGCTGCATAGTATTCCATTTTGTAGATGTACAAAATTATCCAGTTATCTGATCTCGGGTGCTTGCTATGGGATTTTTAAACTTTTTATTGATTGAGGTTCTCTTATTTATAATACTTTTAATGATTGTTTTTCATGCACATAATCGCAACACCATACCTACACCAATGTACCTCCATCCTCAAGGATACCAACGCCTTTCCTTTTCAATCCCTCCCCATCATCTCAGTTGTGTGGATCAGTTCTCTATTTGGACCTTTGTTGATACCTTGCTGTATATTGTTAAATCTGACCTATGAAAGAGGCCATGAGAATTTGGAACCACATTAAAGCTGTAGAGTGCTTTCTGCAGGATGGTCATTTTAACAATGTCAACCTTTACAATATGTGAGAGTGAATGTGTTTCCATTTCTTTGTGCCTTCTATTTCTTATTTATCTTTTAGGTGTTTTATTTTTAACTTCTTTTTGACATTCTATAAGTTATAATACCATTAATAATGGTTCCTCATGCACATAATTCTAACACTATACCCATCACCAGTGTATCTCCTTTCTATTTCAGGACCCCAAAACCTCTCTTTCCCAACCCCTCCTCCAACTTAGTTGTGTGGATCAGTTCTCCCACTGTGTTGGTTTTGGACTCTTGTTGCTACCTTTATATGTGTCTTTAATTACCACAAGTGAGAGAGATCATTCTATAGATCATTCTATATCTATCCCTTTATTTCTGATTGACTTCACTCAGTATGATCTACTTCTATTCATATTACTACATATGGCATGATTTTGTTCTTTTTTAAAGCTCCATAGTATTCCATTGTGTAATTAAAGTACAACTTCCCGATCTTTAATTTGTTCTTAATTAATTTGGTTTTGGTGAAGCAAGAAAGTTTTTATTGAAACTTACTTAGAAAGATGTAAGGGGCAAAGAAGGAATAAGTACATACATGAGAGAGAACACAAAATTGTCCAGTGAAAATAAGCAAGCAAAGAAATATAGAGACAAGCAAGAAAGAACCATATTCAAGAGAGAACACAGGCTTAAAGAGTAAGTCTTGTCTGTTCTCTTAATAGTGATTTATAGATTTCTTTGTATAAAACTTTAACCACATTAATTTTTGTATAATTAGTTTTATTAGAGTTTAGGTAGCATGGTTAAATAGTGTTAACATTCAAAGTATTGATTTATAAATACATATATACTATATATATTCCTATATATTTATATAAGAATTGTACCCTGATCACTACCAAAGTGTCCAAGACTCTTCACCACTACCTCTATTTCACTTTTAGTCTAATCTTCATCACCCCTTTCTGTTTTCCCCCACTGCTTGCTATTCATTTTTGTAATCCAAGGCCAAGGGACTGTCATTGTTTGATGCTCTATATGCTCTTATTTTTTTCTCTGTATACCACTGATGAGTGAGATGATCCATTAGTTTCCTTATCTCTCTGACATAATTTTCTTTACATGGTGTCTTCCAATTTCATTCATGTTGTAGCAAAATTCATGGTTTCATATTTTCTTAAGTTGAATAGTATTTAATTTTGTATTTTTACTACAAATTCCTTATCCACTCATCTCTCATTAGACATTTGGGTTGTTTCAATATCCTTGCTATTATACAAAGTACTGTAATGATATATATGTGTATATATATTTTAAATAATGTCTTTTAAAAGTGTGGGCAGTAGATACAAAGAAGCAGGATAGCTGGGTAATATGGGAGTTCTATTCTTTTGATACTCTTGTTCACAGAGGCTGAACCAGACAGTATTTCCACAACCATTAATTGTGGGTTCCATTTTTTACCATATCTCTACCAGAGTGGGTTATTTCCAGTCTTTGCTATATGACATTCTCACTGGTTGAGATGATACCTCACTAATCTTCTTTTTTAATTTTTAAAAAAATTATTAGTGAAATACCGTGAGGTACAGTTACAAACTTATGAACTTTCATGTTTGCATTTCGTTTACATCTCTCCACCAGTGCCCATTCTCCTCCACCAATGTTCCCAGTATCCCTCCCACCACTCCCACCCCAGCCCCCACCAACCCATCCTGCCTCTACAGCAGGGCATTCCCTATTGTTCTCTCTCCTGCTGGATGTTGTAGTTTGAAATACATATCCAGTGGCCATTATGTTCAGTCTATAGTCTACTTTCGGCATGCAGCTTTCAACCTGAGTGGGTCCTCCCAACATTTTCTACTAGGTGTTCCCTTCTCTACTTAGGTGCCTTTTCCCTCAGCATGTGAGGCCAGTTTACAATCTGTGGGGAAGATCTCCTAGTTTTTATCTCTACTACTCTTGGGTGTTAGTCTCCCACTCTGCTACTTTATATTCCACAGATGAGTGCAATCTTTCTGTGTCTGTCTTTTTTTCTGACTCATTTCACTCAACATGATACTTTCCATGTTGATCCACTTATATGCAAATTTCATGACTTCATCTTTACTAACAGCTGCATCGTATTCCATTGTGTAGATATACCAAAGTTTCTTTAACCAGTCATCTGTACTCAGGAACTTAGGTTTTTTTCCAGATTCTGGCTATTGTAAATAGTCCTGCAATGAACATACAAGTGCAGATGTCATTTCTACTATACCTTTTTGCCTCTTTGAGATATACTCCCAGGAGTGGTATTGATGAGTCAAATGGGAGCTCAATTTCTTATTTTTTGAGAATAGTCCATATTGTTTTCCAAAAGGGCTGAACAAGTCGGCATCCCCACCAACAGTGAAGGAGAGTCCCATTCTCCCCACATCAGCGGCAATACAGGCTGCTTTTGTTTTTTTGGATGTGGGCCAGTCTCTGTGGTGTGAGATGATATCTCATTGTTTTGATCTGCATCTCCCTGATGATTAGTGATGTAGAGAGTTTTCTCATGTGCCTCTCAGCCATTAAGATTTCTTCTTTGAGAAAGTTTCTGCTCATTTCATCACACAATTTTTTGATCGGGTTGGCAGTTTTCTTCTTGCATATTCGAACCAGTGCCTTGAATATCCTTGATATCAACTTCTTATGGGTATTGGGTGAACACCCTTTCCCTTTCTGCAGACTGTCTGTACTTTGGTCACTGTTTCTTTTGAGGTGCAGAAGCTTCTTAGTTTAAGATAGTCCCATTTATTTATCTCTGTTTCAACTTGCTTGATCAGTTGCGTGTCATCTTTGAAGATACTGTTGGCTTCAATGTCGTGGAGGGTTTTGCTGACCTTGTCTTCAATATACTTTATGGATTCTGCTCTGATGTTGAGGTCTTTAATCCATTTTGGTCTGACTTTTGTACATGGTGATAAGTGGAGATCTGAGCCAATTTGTTCGCATGTAGCTGTCCAATTTTGCCAGCAAAATTTGTTAAAAATGCATTAGTTGCTCCACTTCACATTTCTTGCTCCCTTATCAAAGATTAGATGTTCATATATTTGGGGTGGTGTGTCAGAATATTCAACCCTGTTCCATTAGTCTGCTGCTCTGCCTTCCTTCCAGTACCATGCTGTTTTAATTATTACTGCTTTGTAGTAGAGTTTGATGTTGGGGAGGTTGATTCCTCCCATTTTCTTTTTCCCAAGAACTGCTTAAGCTATTCGTGGGGACTTGATGTTCCATATGAATTTCAGGAGTGCTTGCTCCATTTCTTTGAAGAATGTCATGGGTATCCTTATAGGGATCACATAGAATTTGTACAATGCCTTGTAGTGTATTGCCATTTTGACAATATTAATTCTTCCAATCCATGAGCAGGGATGTCCTTCCATTTCCTCGTGTCCTCTTTTATTTCCTGAAGTAGCATTTTGTAGTTTTCACTATACAAGTCCTTTATCTCCTTAGTTAAGCTGATTCCGAGGTATCTGATCTTTTGAGGCACAATTGTTAATGGAATTGCTTTTATCATGCCGCTTACTTCTCTATCATTATTTGCATATAGGAAAGCCTTGGACTTTTGGGTATTGATTTTATAGCCTGAAACTTTACTATATGAGTCTATTGTTTCTAGGAGTTTCTTGGTAGAGTTTTTAGGGTTCTCTAAGTATAGTATCATATCATTTGTGAATAGTGAGAGCTTGATTTCTTCCTTTCCTACCTGAATGCCCTTAATATCTTTTTCTTGCCTAATCGCTATTGCAAGTACTTCCAGTACTATATTGAACAGAAGTAGGGAGAGTGGGCATCCTTGTCTCGTCCCTGTTCTTAGAGGGAAGGCTCTTAGTTTTTCCCCATTGAGGATGATGCTTGCTGTAGGCTTGTGATAAACGGCTTTGACTATATTGAGGAAAGTCCCTTCTATACCCATTTTGATGAGAGTTTTCATCATAAACGGGTGCTGGATCTTGTCAAATGCTTTCTCTGCATCTATTGATATGATTATATGATTTTCATCTTTTCTTTTGTTGATATGATGGATTATGTTGATTGATTTCCGGATGTTAAACCATCCTTGCATCCCCAGGATGAATCCCACTTGGTCGTGGTGTATGATCTTTTTTTTGAGTTGTTGAATTCTATTTGCTAATATTTTGTTAAGAATCTTTGCATATGTGTTTATCAGGCATATTGGCCTGTAGTTTTCTTTTTTTGTGGTGTCTTTTTTTGCTTTTGGTATTAGGGAGATATGAGCCTCATAGAAACTGTTTGGGAGGGTTTCTGGTTCTTCAAATTCCTGGAAAAGCTTGAGAAGAACTGGCAATAGGTCCTCTTTAAATGTTTGGAAGAATTCACTAGTGAATCCGTCTTGACCTAGGCTTTTGTTTTTGGGAAGACTTTTGATTACAATTTCAGTTTCCTTGATATTAATAGGAATGTTCAGGTATTCCGGGTCTTCTTGATTCAGTTAGGGAGATTATAGGAACCCAGAAATTTATCCATTTCTTCTAGGTTCTCTTGTTTTATGGCATACAGATTTTCAAAGTAGTCTCTGATGATCTTTTGAATTTCTTTGGTTTCTCTTGTGATGTCTTCCTTTTCATTTCTGATTCAGCTTATAAGGGTTCTCTTTCTCTTTCTTCGTGAGTCTTGCTAGTGGTTTATCAATCTTGTTTATTTTCTAGAAGAACCAGCTCTTGGTGTCATTGATCTTTCGGATTGTCTTTTGGGTATCCATGTCGTTGATTTCTGCTCTCAGTTTTATTATATCTTTTCTTCTGCCTGGTTTGGACTCCTTTTTTTGGTCGTTTTCTAAGGTCTTGAGCTGTGAAGTCAAGTTATTTATGTGGACCTTTCTTCCTTCCTTAAGAATGCTTGCAGAGATATAAAATTTTCCCCTTAATACAGCTTTAGCTGCGTCCCATAGTTTCTGGTAACTCATGTCTTCATTCTCATTTGTTTCCACGTACCTTTTGATTTCTTCCTTGATATCCTTCCTGGACCAATCATTGTTCAACATCGAGTTTCCAGGAATTTGGGTAGGTTTTCTGCTTCTGTACATGATTAACTTCTATTTTCAGTGCATCATGGTCTGAAAAGATAGCTGGTACAATGTCTATCTTCCTGATTCTGTTGAGGTGTGTTGTGTGGCCCGGTGCATGTTCTACTCTGGAAAATGTTCCATGTGCACTGGAGAAGACTGTTTATTATTTTTTGGGGGATATAAAATCCTGTATAGATCAATTAGCCCTCTCTCTTCTATTTCTTCCTTCAAAGCCAATATTTTCTTGCTGAGTTTTCAACATCTTGATCTATCCAGTGGTGATAGGGTGGTGTTGAAGTCTCCAACTACTATTATGTTGCTCGCAATGCTTTTCTTAAAGTCATAGTTGTTTTAGGTATTTAGTTGGTTCCTCATAGGGCGCATACATGTTTAGGAGTGTGATTTCTTCCTGCTGTACATATCCCTGATTAATAAAAAATGATGGAATTACTTTATATTGCTTATCTCATCAAAACTTTAAGAATTGGCAAATAGAATGATCATAAAATAAATCAGTTAAGGCCAATTAATGATTGCTATACATTTTCACCTATGTAAATAAGAAAATTAAAAACATTTGATACAATGCAAAATGCCTCTTCTTGTTTACATATACAAGTTTCCAACTCTGAAATCTAAAGTATATTACATTAAAGTTTATTTTATATATTGATTTCATTATGGTAGTAATCATGTCTCACCTGCAATTAATAAAACTTTTAAACCAATTCTATTAATATATTCTGGAATTTACATGGAATAGGTAAGTTATACACATGTAAATTTTCCTCTTACACTTTATATAAACACTGTGGTTTATAAAGTTGGTCATGATGATTTGTTACAGGCATCCAATATTCTTACACCTATCTGACCCCATTGCATCTTCCCTCCACCATTGTTTCCAATTTTCCCTACCACCCATTAAATCTGCACCCATAGCAGGTTCTCAATAATTTATCTTTTATTGCTTGTTATAATTTTCTATAAAAATGACAAGGATGTTTCCTCAGAAGAAAGTTTAGTGAAGATTGTATATCTCACTATTGAGCTATTAAACACTTTTATAAGAGATTACTAAGATGTTGTTACAGGTGAATCTTGCTGTGTTAATCGAAATTGGATGCATTCTACATTACATCCCATCCAATCTGATGTGCTTCTCCTAGTTTATCAGTATTGTAGAATTTGAGGTGATTTGTGGTCATGCTTTCCAGGGGTCTAAAATGTGCAAGGCAATTACATTTTCTGCTGTACTATCTTTCTGACCCACATTGATTTTTACCCTTCATTGACTTTTCCCCTCCAAATAGTCAAATTATATATAAACAAATTAGATCTAACACTACTAGAATCACTTTGAGGGATTTACAAGGTATTAATTGTTTGTCTCCTCTCTCTCAGGATATTTGATCAGAATTTTTCGTGTTAGAACTGCCTACGATTTTCCAAATAGTTTGCATAATGTGCTCTACTATATATATTTTTATTCTATACTATTGATAAGAGATCAATAAACATTTGATAAATGAATAAACTAATGTAATATAATTAAAATTATAGATATTTCAATATATAGTATTTTAAAAATCCATTACATATTATTTTAATTTTTCATTTTGGCATCACATCTGGCTGTGCTTGGGATTTCACTCTGTATCTGTGTTCAAGAATCTCTCCCAGCGATTCTCAGAAAACCCTATGGGGTGCAGGAGGTCAGATTCATGCAAAAGAAATGTATTACCCCAGAACTCTCTCTGGACAATATGCATTATTGAATGTCTTATTTACACATTATATAAAATTACAACTCTTTAAAATATACATCAAGTCTTTAACCTATTCCATTTTTAGATCAGTTGCTCTTTCTAGAGAATTTCCACTTGTTACTACTTACTGTATAGTAAAATCACTTAAACTTGTTGATCAATTCCGGGAAACTACAACTTTTAGTGGAATGAGGTATAAGAAAAGAAAATTTACCATGGGATGATATAAACAAGAGTCAAATTCCTATTGCATGTTTCTTTTTTTTTTCAGCAGGATAGACTTCTTTATTGTTTTTTTTTTCATTTAAATTATTTATTTTATTGAATCACCATCCGCCCCTCTCGGAGAGCCTGGCAAGCTACCTAGAGTATTGAGCCCACATGGCAGAGCCTGGCAAGCTACCCGTGCGTATTGGATATGCCAAAAACAGTAACAATAAGTTTCTCAATGAGAGACGTTATGGGTGCTCGCTTGAACAAATCGATGACCAATGGGATGACAGTGACAGTGATTGAATCACCATATGGAAAGTTACAAAGTTCTCAGGCTTATATCTCAGTTATACAATGCTCAAAAACCTGTCCCTTCACCAGTGCCCATATTCCATCACCAAAAACCCCAGTATACCTCCCCCCACCCCCGACTGCGGAACTAATATTTCACTTCATTTTCTCTTTACCTTAATTACATTCCATATTTCAACAATAAACTCACTATTGTTGGAGTTTCCCCCCAAAAAAAAACAGTTTAGTATTTCTGTATTTTAGTATTTTAGTAATTAAGTCCAGGGAGATTTATGTTAGATATTGCATCACTTCCCTTCCTAGTGCAGTATGGGGCAATGGCTGGGACCAAAAGTAGTCTAGCTGGCCTCCAGATTGTGGACGATCAAATGTGTGGCCACCCAGGTCGAATCTTGAAAGAGCGCGGCCCGAGACTGCCCAAGTGTCCCGCTGTTTCAAGTTCATAACACATTTTTTTTTCTCCTTCCAGCACCACCAAGTTCATACCTGCTTAACAGTCCTCATAATATGGCGGACACCACGCCGCTTCTCCCCGACAAGGGAAAAAAAATAACACCGAGAAAGAAGGATATTTCCCCTCCTCATCCAGCATGGGACAATGGCTTATTTCACAGTCTAGAGACATGGCTGCAAGCAGTTGCTGGGACCAAAAGTAGTCTAGCTGGCCTCCGAATTGTGTACAATCAGCAGCAAAGTGGCCACACAAAAGTGTGGTTACCCGGGTCGAATCTCGGCAGAGTGCGAGCCAGTATCGGCCCTGGCCCGAGACTTGCATGTTTCTTATTGTAAAATCACCACCAAGCTTCTAATTACAGACCTCAAAAATTTTTGCATTAAGTAATCATTTATACTCATTCATTTTGTAGCCTATAAGCAAATGTTCCAGTTCAGGTCAGGGGAGGACAAAATGTATCCTAGCAGTGCAGTGATAAAGACAGGAGCAAACTCTGGGCAGGATATCCTTGTATTGAAAGACAGACTCGAATACATATCCACTTTCACTCAGAATTGGAGAGTCTATACATTCCAATGAACACCACAAAAGGATTTCTGGGATATGAATATGGGAGGACTGGATTTCTCAGAGAAAACCCATGGAAACATATAGGAACATTCGAATGCTACACAGGTAGAGATCCTGATGGGGAAATTGGTTTTAATATCATAAATATTATAACAAAACAATGTTATCTTATGACCTATTTTATTATCTTCAAGAGATTGTGCAAATTGAGTTAAATTGGCTTCTGTGTTACTTTCTCATCTAATTTATTTTGCTACTGGAATGTCAGATTTGTGGAAATTGGAGGAGTCATGTGGCTTTTTATGCCATCATGCAGCCAAAAATCTTTAGGATATGTAGAATTGGGCAAATGGATGAATGGACATGGCAGTAGCTGTGGGATGTGGGCAGGCCACTGGGGCTTCTGGAAGTACAGAGATGGTGGGGAGAGGCTGCCCACCCAAACAAAAACAATAACACAGAAGACTTAAATAACAACAAATAACTTAGTAAATCCACAGACAATGAAATAATGACCCTGTGCTGAGGAAAAACATATATCACAAATTTTCTTTTACTAAAATATTTTTATACTAATCCATTAGTCATTCAATTGTAACAAGCAGTGTAAAATAAATTATTGTGTGTCTGCTAATGGGTAGGCTTGGGGCATGGTTACTGGGAAAATTGGAACAATGATGGAGGGAAGATGGCCCTGGTAGTGCGATTGGTGTTGGAACAATGAATGCCTGTAGCAACTATATTGTGAACAACTTTGTAAACCACAGTCTTTTAAAAAATTAAAAAAGAGATTATGGATATTTAAGTGTGTATTATCAATATTTTCCTGTTTAGAGAATTTTCCATTTATTGCTATTATAAACAATGCAACAAATAATTTTCCAAATCTCTTCACATATAAGAGTATATTTGTATGAATCCTTGTAATCTCCTTATTAAAGTAAATAAGTTTAAATGTTACTCTATGTATTTGAGGGTATGTGTCAGGATATTCTACCCTGATTCATTGGTCTGTGACTCTGCCTTTGTTCCAGTACCATGCTGTTTTAATTATCACTGCTTAGTAGTAGAGTTTTTTTTTTCTTTTTGGGTCACACCTGGGGAGGCACAGGGGTCACTCCTGGCTCATGCACTCAGGAATCACCCCTGGCCATGCTCAGGGGACCATATGGGATGCTGGGATTAGAACCCGGGTCGGCCGCGTGCAAGGCAAACGCCCTACCCGCTGTGCTATCACTCCAGCCCCCAGTAGTAGAGTTTGAGGTTGGGAAATGTGATGCCTCCCATCTTCATTTTCCCAAGAATTGCTTTAGCTATTTGTGGGAGCTTACATGTTCCATATGAATTTCAGGAGTGTTTGCTCCATTTCTTTGAAGAATGTCATGGGTAACTTTATAGGGATCACATTGAATTTGTACAATGCTTTGGGAAGCATTGCCATTTTGACGATGGTAATTCTCCCAATCCATGAGCAGGGGATATCTTTCCATTTCCTCCTGTCTTCTTTTATTTCTTGAAGTAACATTTTGTAGTTTTCTTTGATAAGGGAGCAAGAAGTATGAAGTGGAGCAAGGAAAGACTCTTTAATAAATGGTGCTGGCAAAACTGGACAACTACATGCAAAAAATGTGCTCAGATCTCTACCTAACACCATGCACAAAAGTCAGATCAAAATGGATTAAAGACTTCAACATCAGACCAGAATTCATCAGGTACATTGAAGACAAGGTTGGCAAATCCCTCCACGACATTGAATCTAAAGGTATCTTTAAAGGCGACACACCACTGGCCAAGCAAGTGGGAACAGATATAAACCAATGGGACTACCTTAAACCTAGAAGTTTCTGCACTTAAAAAGATACAGTGACCAGAATGCAAAGACAGTCTACAGAATGGGAAAGGATATTCACCCAATACCCATCTGATAAGGGGTTGATATCAAGGATCTTCAAGGAACTGGTTGAACTCCACAAAAAGAAAACATCCAACCCCACCGTAAAATGGGGTGATGAAATGAACAGAAACTTTCTCAAAGAAGAAATCCAAATGGCCGAAAGACACATGAAAAAAATGCTCCTCATAACTAATCATCAGGGAGATGCAGATCAAAACAACAATGAGATACCATCTCAAACCACAGAGACTTACCCACATCCAAAAGAACAAAAGCAATCGGTGTTGGTGCAGATGTAGAGAGAAAGGGACTCTCCTTCACTGCTGGTGGAAATGCTGACTAATTCAGCCCTTTTGGAAAACAGTATGGACGCTTCTCAAAAAATTAGAAATTGAGCTCCCATTTGACCCAGCAATACCACTTCTGGGAATATATCCCGGATATGCAAAGAAGTATAGTAGAAATGACATCTGCACTTGTATGTTCATTGCAGCACTATTTACAATAGCCAGAATCTGGAAAAATCCCAAGTGCCTGAGAACAGAGAACTGGTTAAAGAAACTTTGGTCCATCTACACAATGGAATACTATGCAGCTGTTAGAAAAGATAAAGTCATTAAATTTGCTTATAAGTGGATCAACATGGAAAGCATCATGTTCAGTGAAATGAGTCATAAAGAGAGGGATAGACATAGAATTATTGCACTCATTTGTAGAATATAAAGTAACAGAATGGGAGTGTAACACTCAAGAACAGTAGAGATAAGTACCAGGAGGCTTAGTCCATAGCTTGGAAGCTGGCTTTGCATGCTGGGGGAAAAGGCAGCTCATATAGAGAAGGGACCACCAAGTTAAGGATGTTAGGTGGGCCCACTTGGGATTGGAGATCAGGGCTTAAAGTAGACTATAGACTGAACATGATGGCCTTTTAATACCTCTACTGCAAACCACAACACCCAAAAGGAAAGAGAGAGTAAAAGGGAATGCCCTGCCACAGAGGAAGAGTAGGTTGGGGGGAGGACGGGGTGGGGGTGGTGGTAGGGATTATGGGACCATTGGTGGTGGAAAATGAGCACCGGTGGAGGGATGGGCACTCGACCATTGTATAACTGAAATGCAAGGACGAAAGTTTGTAAGTCTGTAACTGTACCTCATGGTGATTTACTAATAAAATTTTTTTAAAATGTTACTCTATGGTCTAGAGTAATAGTACAGAAAGTATCAGATTTGCTTTGCATTAAACCAACTCAAGTTTGATCCCTGGGACCACATATGTTTCCCTGAGCCTCTCAAGGAGTGATTCCTGAGTTTAGAGCCAGGTGTTAGAGTGCAGCCACAAAACAATCAAAAGGGTTATTCTATGTTCTCCATACTTTGTCACGACAATCTATTATTTTAATATGATACAGAATTCCAGTTTTATCACATAACAGAGTTTTGTGTAAATTTTACATATACATCTATAAACTCCAACCATCTGCCCTATGCTCCAATTTCCTATTATTTTTCTTTCAATAAAACTTATAATAATTGTGAAAAAATTAATGTAGTACCCTTTCATAAGTAATATATTTTTATTTTAAGCAATCTGGAAAATGGTGTTTAAATTCAGTGTTTTCTCATTGTGTTTTCTTGTGCATTTGAATCACATGTAGAACCTTTTGTTTCCTTTTCTTAAAATTTATTTATTTTATTGAATCACCATGTGGAATATTACAAAGCTTTCAGGCTTATGTCTCAGTTATACAATGCTCGAACATCCAGCCCTTCACCAGTGCACATATTCCACCACCAAAAACCCCAGTATACTTCTCACCCTCCCACCCCCCACCCCCGCCTGCATAGCTGACAAATTTCACTTCACTTTCTCTTTACCTTGATTACATTACATATTTCAACACCAAACTCACTATTGTTGTTGGAGTTTCTCCCTAAAAAACAGGCCTGCTGACAAGGAAGCATTTGATAATTAGTTTTCCATTGCTGAGAATGAAGAGATATGAAGTTGCGCTGCAGCTATTGCAGTTTGGGAGTTATATATTTTGGTATTTTAGTAACTAAGTCCAGGGAGATTTATACTAGAAATTGCATCATTTCCCTGGGGCAACATGGGGCTATGACTTAGTTCACTGTCTAGAGACATAGCTGCAAGTAGCTGCCGGTACCAAAAGTAGTCTAGCTGGCCTCCGGATCATGGTCGATCAGCATCAGAGCGCCTGCTTAAATGTGTGACCACCCAGGTAGCATCTAGGCGGAAAGCAAGCCGATATTGCCCCCGGCCCGAGATTGCCCACGGTTAACATGGAAAATTTTTAAAAATTACAAGTGCCCAGACCTTCTTTGGGGACATGAGTCAACAAACTGTCCTGCAGGCCAAATACAATCTCTTTTTTGTAAATACAAGTTTATTGGAACACAGAAAAATTTTAATTTTTCTACTGTCATATTGTCACAATGTGGCAATAAAACAGCTATGATAGAATTTATATGATTGGGGAATTCTTAAATTTCACTCTCTGGATCTTTATAGGTCATCCAATACTGACCCTTGCACTACACCAATGGAGCAAATATCTAACACAGATGTACAGATGTAAATGTAATGTAAAGTTATAATGCAAAAAAAAATAAGCATCAAATTTGCTTGTTACTTACACCAAAGTTTTTGAGAAGAAATATTTCAACACAACCTATTTTCTTCCTGGGTCAGAAGTATCTTTTTTATCTCCTTGTCTAGTCCTTGTCCTGCTGTCTAACCTCAGACTCTTTAATTGGGGTTTCATAAATTTACACCAGATTCTCTTATTATGGTCCACTCTCCAGCTCCTAACCAAAGCCGTATTGACTGATAAATAAATATTTGGAAAATAAATGATTTATCTTGTCATTATTTTTGGTTTTAGGTAACACTAAGAGTTTCTCAGTGCTTATTCTTGTCTCTGCACTCAGGAATCACTGGTAGAGATCATTTGCGTTGGACAATTCCATATGCGGTTCCAAATATCAAATCCAGGTTGGCTGTATGAAAGGAAAGTGCTCATTGTACTATCTCACCAGCCCCAGATATTTCACACTTAATTTTTATAAATTTTGTTGCTTATAAAGATACACATGAATGAATCTCAGTCCATAAATTTATATGTACAATAAATTTAAACTATTGCTTATATGTTTTTATATTAAAAATCTTTATTGCAACAGAGTTTGGAAACTTAACTGTAGCCAGTTAGAGATTTCTAACATATTTCCTTTGTGTTATATCTAAGTTATAGGGGAGTTTAGGGAGAACACATATAATTCAATATTTTTGGAGGAATTCTCTTATATTTGCAAGATCATCTGTCCATGTATGTACCTGATGAAATGCCTATGATATATGAGTCTACATAACCGCTCTATAGATAATGCTAGGTTGATGCTCTTTGCTCTCATCTTCATGGCTTCTTCAAGGTGAACCATCTTTCCCTGCTACTTCTATTTTACTTTTTTTACTCACAAAAATCATTTACATATTGGGGCTGAAGTGATAACACAGCGGGTAGGGCGTTTGCCTTGCATGCGGTTGACCCGGGTTCAAATTCCAGCATCCCATATGGTCCCCTGAGCACTGCCAGGAGTAATTCCTGAGTGCAGAGCCAGGAGTAACCACTATACATTGCCGGGTGTGACCCCAAAATAAACAAACAAAAATTCATTCAGATATCCTTGTATCATAACAAAATATAGTAAAGTTCTATAGACTGTAAGCCAGAGCCCCCTTTTCTGTAGTCACACAGAAGAGCATTTCGTTAGTTTTATTGTCTCCAAAAGGCTTTTTTTTTTAAAAAATGGGCCACAAATTTCCTATGTCTTGAAAATAGAAAACATCTATGACTTTTTTTTATTTCTGGTCATCTCTTTGTAATATTTGACATCTATTGCCACACTGCTCTTCATGTTTTCTTTTCCTGGGAAATATTTTTCTGTTCTAATTTGGAATGGATGGGTAATCGTTGCTTTTTCACAAGCATTATATGTTAAAGTTGAGAGTGTTTTGCTAAGCTTTTGAAAACCAAATGCCAGTATGAGATGTCTTTTGCTCCCAACTGTTTTATGCTGTTTCTGTTGTCTGCTTGATGCCAAGGCAAATGAGCACAGAACTGTTTCGCTATTCATATGATAGAGAGGGAGGGTACGAAGAAAAAGGAGCTCGCAAGTAAAAGTAAAGTATTTGAAATGTATAAAAATATAAAATATATAAAATGCATTAAATATATTTAAAAATCTTGAGCATATGAAAAAAATCTTGCAAAGATGTTGCATCATTATCACTTAATGATCACATGTTATGATTCATGTCCCTTTTCATTGTATTATCCTTTCTGGTGTGTTCACTATTTTCTACCAGCTATTTCCCTAAACAACCTAAAGAGTTCATTTTCAACTTATTGAGAGTTATTTATTAAGCAACTATCTAGACTTATCTATACTTACTTGAAGTAAATCAGGCAGTAAATAAAAGTGAAATTCCATTTATTTGCTTCCTTCACTTCTTCAGATACTTATTTTTCTTAGAATGGTCAATGATCATGAATGTCTGAATCCCCAGTGGATGGAAATATAAATCTGGGAAAACAGTAGAAATTAAATCAACTATACAAAAATTAGTAGAAACATTAAAAATTTCACAGAAATTTCTTTAGGCACCCAGCTTAAGCATCACATAAACATAGTTGGTGAAGTTTTAAATCTTACTTTTAGAATTTATCATGCTGGATTTCATATTGCATAATATTTATTTGTATATTCAAACTATAATGAAGTAAGGGCTAGATAGAATAAGTCTTGCCTTCAGAACTCATGTTTGTTTTTTCTCTTTTCTGTGCCAGAAGTTTTTGCATTGGTTTGATGTACTGTAGTTACTTGGGGTTTAATCTTGTATAATAATTAACTTCAATTGATCCACTGCAGTGTGTTAGCAAAGTGCCCGAGCCTATTAAATCCGACTAAGAATCCTCCATTGCTTTCCTAATTTCCAGCATCATTATGCTGTTGGGAAAGCTGATTAATGTAAAGACATTCCAAAATGGGTCTTTTGCCTGGTGAAATTTGGAGAAGGTACATGCTATTCTGCCTTCCCATATTACATCCAATAATTATCAACATAAAGGATTTTTCTTCTTAGGAAAGTCCTGTGATATGAGAGGTTTCTATTATTCTATGTAACATAACTTCTATAAAATGTTGAAGTCAGAATTATCAGAGTTTTATTTAATAGGAGCACATATGGCTAATTTAAGAAGCAATAGAATAAAGGAACATTAATGAAAGTATGCCGTGCTCAGTAGGACTCTGGGAAAGAGAAAATGATGCTAAAGAGCAAGAGAGAACTGAAGGAAAACATTACTAAAGAAGTTAAGAGAGACATAAATGTGTTGTTAAATTGAAGATACGCAGCAAGAGCTTTCAGTCCTTGAAGAAATTTTAAAGAAAGCATCCAGATTGATCTATTGGAAAACTCTGAATATGGGGTTTCTAGTGGAATAATGTATTTGGAGAACTGCTGAAATTCTACTGTATGTCATGGGAGAAAAGAAAATTAATACTTGGTCTTTGATTTTGAAGAGTTCATACTTTCTTTTATTCTGTCTTGATTATCTTTCTGGAGTGAAACCCCAGGTTTTCCTTAAATATTTGTAAATATTTTAGTCTGTCTACTTACCTAGTATTCAGTAGACAGAACCCAGTGATCAAACTTACTTATTTTGGTTTTAAAAATTTCCTCATTTGGTGGTGCTTGGGAATTTCTTCTGGTGGTGATCTGAGGATCATGCAGTGTCAGATTAGACCTTGGCCTCCTCCATGCAGAAATCTTTGGTACATCTTTCCAGCTCCTGCATCTTTATTTTGGAAGGTTGACAATCTAGTCTTTCTTTTTTTTCTTTTTGGATCACACCTCGAGGTCCTGGTGGTGCTCAGGGGACCATATGGGATGGTAGGCATCGAACCCGGGTCCACCTCGTGCAAGGGAAATGCCCTACCTGCTGTGCTATCTCTCCAGACCCCAATCTCGTCATTTTAAGAATCAGGGATCACACACTTAAGAATGGGTGGAACATATATTTGGCTTGAAGTTGATTACCTAGTAAGGCCAAGACTACTGGAAGGCTTTAGTAAACAACTAAAATTTTCTTTTCTTTTCTTTTCTTTTCTTTTCTTTTCTTTTCTTTTCTTTTCTTTTCTTTTCTTTTCTTTTCTTTTCTTTTCTTTTCTTTTCTTTTCTTTTCTTTTCTTTTCTTTTCTTTTCTTTTCTTTTCTTTTTTTTCTTTTCTTTTCTTTTTTCTTTTCTTTTCTTTTTTTTCTATTTTTCATTCTTTTCTTTTCTCTTCCTTATATTTTCTTGAAACTATTTTTTTATTAATTGAGGTTCTGTGATTTGCAACACTGTTATTGGTGATTTCTCATGCACATAATGCCAACAATACAACCATGACCAACCATAACCACCTCCCTCCTCCAAGGATTCCAAGGACTCTCCCTTACTTTCCCCTATTTTTGGAGGGGCACAACCAGAGGTGCTCAGGTCTTACTGTTGGATCTGCATGCAGGTATCACTCCTGGCAGGCTGGTTGGACCATTTGGGGACCTGGGGATATTGGTCGCATGCAAGGCAAACACCTCATAGCTGTACTATTGCTCTTGCTCCAGGCCCTCCCTTTCAATTCCTCCTAACTCAATTATGTTTATTAATTTTCCCATTGTGTTGCATTTGGACCTTTGTTGTTATCTTGATGTATATCTTTAGGTGTGATGTATGAGTAAGATCATTCTAGTATCTATTCCTTTTTCCTCATTGACTTTATTTAGCATGATATTTTCCAGTTCTATCTATATTGCTGCACATTTTGCATCTTCATCTTAAATTTTATATGTAAAATAGTTTCAGTTTTCAAATTAAGGTTTTTGCTATTTGTTTGAAGTAGTTTTTCACTACAAATATTACGTTACTCTGTTTACTCACCAGAGCATAGATATTATCTCAGTGATTTAAAATTATCAAGAATTTTTGAGGTGATAAAATTACTGAAACTTGGTATTCGCAGAAATATGTAATTTTCTAAAACATGGATTACAATCCCTTTCATATGATCAAGGTAAATTGGAATCTTACTTAAGATTCTTATATAAGAAAATAATATCTATTGGGGACTCTGTGTGTGTGTCCTTTATACTAGGTGAGATTTAAGAAACGTTAGGAAAAGGTATATATTTGATTTTGGGGACGATTACTAGTCGAACTACTGAGGTAGTACTAGGATGATATATAAGGAGAATTATGACACTTGTTTGAACTCATGGAAGGCTTTATATGGGGGAAATAACTTGTGTTCAGAGTCGGGCAGAATTGAAAATATTTGACAAAAATTTGAATATTAAATTTGTACAAAATGTATCTAAAAGCAGGAATTATAAATGTCAAACACAAAGCTAATTAAGAATTGAAGTGTTGTAGCAATAAAGTGTTATAGCCTTATAGCAATTACTCATTCATCATTATAAAGATTAATATTTTTAGTCTTTTCCACCATTGCTAGTTGCCACAGGGATTAAACTTATTTATTCAGAACAAATGACTAAATGAGTTTATTATGAGTAGGGAAATTAGGCAATGTTACAGCATAGAACATCTAGAAAAATTATATTAAATGTTGTAAAGAGGGGTTGGAGCGACAGTACAGCAAGTAGGGTGTTTGCCTTGCACGTGGCCGACCTGGGTTCGATTCCCAGAATCCCAAACTGTCCCCTGAGCATTGCCAGGAGTGATTACTGAGTGCAGAGCGAGGAGTAACCCCTGAACATCGCTGGGTGTGGCCCAAAAAGAAAAAAAATGTTGTGAACAACTTGGGATTTCCAAAATTAATCTGGGAAAATGTCCTGATCTACAATCAGACAAAAACTTCACAGTAGAAAGCTGTTTCAGGCAATTATTGACATATTATTTGAACTTTTAAGTTCGATCGTGATTTTACCACAAGTTAATGCTCTGTGACCATTAGCCAAGTCATCCAACTTCTCTGAGGTTTGTTTTACTTATCTCTAAAATGATACTAATGGTACTTATTGTTGTGATATAAGAAAATAAATGAAATGATGTATCTTATGAACTTTAATGAGTTATTTAAGAATAAATGATGTTGTTGATGATAAATTTATATCAAGTAATTATAAGATGAGTAATCAATCCCTCCAAAATATGTCATACTTATATGGGTTTAGATATTAAGCATATAAGGTGAATCTCAGTTAAGAAATATTGGTGGGAGAAGACGACAGCAATTTAAGATTTAAAAACAGAACTGGGTCTAATGGGGACTGAGATACCTGATCCTAGAAAAGAATAACTAATTGTAAAAGAAGAACATTTCATACAGTTGGCAAAATCCTGTTATTTGCAGAAGCTTCCCATATTATCCAGAGGAGAAATTATCAGAAGTAGAAATTACAATTCTTAACAATTTTTTATAGAAGCATAATATTTGTTCAGACTTGGAAAATAATTTTGCAGTCCTTTAAAAGATAAAAAAGTTACCATGTGATTTAGCAATGCTAAACCTAGGTAACATGTATATCTTAGTAAACATACCCACTTAAAATTATATGTTGTGGCATGCATATCAGCATTCATAACCCACAATGTGAAAACAATGCAAGTTGTTCCAGCAAGTGATGAATGAATGTTATATTATGTGTTTATGCAATGGGTTATTATTTGACAACATAACAGAATGCAGTTCTAACACATACGTAACAACACTTAGTGAAAGAATCTAGATAAAAGGACATATAATATTTGACTCCACTAAAAAATATTCAACATAGGCAATTCTACATACAGAATATAGATTTGTGGTTGACAGTAGCTGAGACTAGGTAAAATACTAATGGGAATGTGATTTCTTTTTGAAGGGTGATGAAAATGTTTTAGAAGTAGATAATGAGTATGACTGCACAGCTTTGTAAATACACCATAAACTATTGATTCGTATTGGTTTATGTATTTGTATTCACTTTAAAAGGGTAAATATCTCATTGATGCATTTCCCTGATGATTAGTGATGTAAAGCATTTCTTCAGGTGTCTTTTGGCCCTTTGTATTTAAATCTCACACCACAGAAACTGGCACACAGAAAAAAAAACATAAAAACCAAACAAGAGCACTTCCTGCTGGTGCAGATGTGGGGAAAAAGGAACTCTCATTCATTGTTGGTGGGAATTCTAATTGATCCAGCCTTTTTGGAAAACAACATGGGCATTCCTCAAAAAGCTAGAAATTTAGCTTCCATATAATCCAGCAATTCCACCTCAGGGAATATACACTAGGAGTCCAAAAACACACTTCAGAAAAGCCATCTGCACTTCTATCTTCATCTTAGTACTATTCACAATAGTCAGGATCTGCAAACAACCCAAGAACAGAAGACTGGATAAAGAAACCATGTTACATCTAGATGATGGAACACTGTGTAGCCACCAGGAAAAATGAAGCCAAAAAATTTGCTTGTCAATGGATGGATATCATGTTGTGTGAAATTAATCATATATAGGAGAGCAGAAATATAATGATTTGACTCATTTGTGGGGTATTAAAAACATAATGTCCAAGTATAGTAGAAACAAGGGCCAAGAGGTCTGGTATACGGTTGATAGCTTGCCACAAGTGGTGGTCGAGAGAGGACAGCTAGCATAAAGGACCGCTATATAATGATAGTTGAAAACGATCGCTCTGAACAAGAACTGAGTGATGAAAGTAGGTAAAGGGACAAATATCATAACCTTTCATAACTTGAGTTGCAAACCATAATGTCCAAAACTAAAGAGAGAAAAAAAGAAAGAAGAAAAATGCCCGGGGGGGGAGGTAAGTAGGAGGGAAACCAGGGACATTGGTGGTGGGAAATGTACACTGGTGAAGGGACAGATGATGGAACATTGTAGCATTAAAATACAATCATGAACAACTTTCAAACTCAGTGTCTCACGGTAATTCAATGAAAAAATAAAGGGGTGAATATGATAGTATATAAATTCTATATTAATTTATAAAAATAATAAGTAGTAAAGATTAAAGCTTCACCATATCCAAATATCAGAAAATTAGAATAAACTCAATATAAGGGGATAAATGTAATTTTTTCTCAAAATTGATGTTTATAATTTATTTTATATATTTAACACTCAAAATGTTTGACATTGTACTACAAGATTAATAGTTCGGTATTGTTTGGTTCATTTGATAATACTAATCATTTTTTCAATTGTAGATAGATAAAGTAATATGGTTACAACTGTGTTAACCATTACAGTGTTAACCATTTTACTTTTGGTGTTCAAAGTTTTCTGCACCTCTATTTTTTTTTTGCTTTTCGGGTCACACCCAGCGATGCTCAGGGGTTACTCCTGGCTTTGCACTCAGGAATTACTCCTGGCGGTGCTTGGGGGACCATATGGGATGCCGGGGATCGAACCCGGGTCAGCCGCGTGCAAGGCAAACGCCCTACCTGTTGTGCTATCGCTCCGGCCCCTACTGCACCTCTATTAATCAAAATGCCAAAAACCCCTCTACTGCTATCCTTAATGACACTTCTAGTCTGCTCTTATTTTTCATTCCAATCCCCTTCCCGCCGCCACCACTGCTTGGTAATTTCAGTTCTGTAGTCATAAGCCCAAGGGTTTATGATGGCTCATAAACTGTTTTTAGTATGTTTGAAAACAAAACCGTTTTTTGTATGATTGAGATCATCTTATATTTGTCCATTTTCCAATATATCTGTTAATTGGAAGGTAATATTGGTCTGTCCTTTCTGCCTTGCCACAAGGAGCTAAGGTTTATTGTGTTACACCCATCAGTGTTCCCGAGGCACTCCCATTCCTCTGTGTTTATCTTTAACTTCTCTGTGCTCTCTTCCCTATCTGTTAATCACCTATTGCCCTAAATCAGACTCTGTGACTTATAAGGTCAGATTCTTCTTCCAATGTTCTTTTTTTTGAATTTTTTTATTGAGTCACCATGTGGAAAGTTACAAAGTTTTCAGGTTTAAGTCTCAGTTATACAATGCTCGAACACCCATCCCTTCAGCAGTGCACATATTCCACCACCAAGAATCACAGTATAGCTCCACCCCGCACCCCCACATCCCTAGCCCCCCCACACCCCTAGCCCCCCCACACCCCTAGCTTCCCCGCCTGTGTAACTAATAAATTTCACTTTACTTTCACTTTGATTGCATTCAATATTTCAACAAAACTCACTATCATTGTTTGGAGAGTCTCTCCCCTAAAGTTGAACCTGCTGAAAAGGAAGCATTAGATAATTTGTTTTCCATTGCTGAGAATGAAGAGGTATGAGGTCGAGTGACCGCACTTAGCAGCCTCACGGTTTTGGGTTTCTGTATTTTAGTATTTTAGTAACTAAGTCCAGAGAAATATCTGCCAGAAGTTGCATCATTGCCAACTTGTAGTTCTCAGTTACATTATATTCCACATATGAGTGCAATCTTTCTGTGTCTGTCTCTTTCTTTCTGACTCATTTCACTCAACATGATACTTTCCATGTTGATCCATTTATATGCAAATTTTATGACTTCATGTTTTCTGACAGCTACATAGTATTCCATTGTGTAGATGTACCAGAGTTTCTTTAACCAGTCATCTGTTTGGGGGCACTCTGCTTTTTTCCAGATTCTGGCTATTGTAAACAGTGCTGCAATGAACATAGAAATGCAGATGCCATCTCTACTATGCCTTTTTGCCTGTCTGGGATATATTCCCAGGAGTTGTATTGCTGGGTCAAATGGAAGCTCAATTTCTAATTTTTTGAGAGTTGACCATATTGTTTTCCAAAAGGGCTGAACCAGTCGGCATTCCCACCAGCAGTGAAGAAGAGTCCCTTTTTCCCCACATCGGGACCAACACCGATTTCTTTTGTTCTTTTGGATGTGGGCCAGTCTCTGTGGTGTGAGGTGATATCTCATTGTTGTTTTCATCTGCATCTCCCTGATGATTAGTGATGTTGAACATTTTCTCATGTGCGTCTGAGCCATTCGGATTTCTTCTTTGGGAAAGTTTCTGTTCATTTCCTCACCCCATTTTTTGATCTGGTTGGCAGTTTTTTTCTTGTGGAGTTCAACCAGTGTATTGTATATCCTTATTATCAACCCTTTATCGGATGGGTACTGCGTAAATATCCTTTCCCATTCTGTAGATTGTCTTTGTACTTTGGTCACTGTTTCTCTTGAGGTTCAGAAGCTTCTTAGTTTGAGATAGTCCCATTTATTTATCCCTGTTTTCCAATGTTCTTTTTGTATGACATAGGAAGACAGTTAATTCTATGCTTTTGTAAATTGGGAGTTAATTGTTAATTGTTAATATTTACTCCAGGGTATCTGTCATATTTATTCGACTTAAGCCTCAGTTACCCTTAGTTTCTAGCACCCCAAAAGCAGGATCCCAGCAAAGAGACTGGATAGACACAGGGCAATATGTGTCCTGGCATCAAAATGGGCAAGACCAAGTGCCATAATACTTAACTATAAGTTAAGAGTGTGGTCATGGACAAATTCTGTCATGATCTAGCAGAAAAATCTGAATAAGGATTCTGCTAGTGTTAGGAAGGACTAATCTGGCCTGAGGGCTGTAGTCTGTGATCTATAGCGAAATGACCCCAGGAGAGCCACCCTATAAGCTTAATGTATCCATAATGTGTCCTTACAAAATGTCTCATATTATTAAAAAGTAGAAATAAGATTAATGTACAAATGATTATTGGACTTAGGAAAGGAGAAATGCACCACTAGATTGTATTTTGTCCTTAGGTGGATCATCTTGCTGGATGGATTTTTGTCATAGAAGAAGCTTCCCCTGAGGGAAGGACTTTACATCTTGTTGATCATTTAACCACACCTATGTGTAATTGCTACCCCACCCTCTCATGATTTTTCTCTATTACTAAGGCTGTAAGAGGAGGAATACGAGAGGAGAAACAGAGAAGGAATATAGGAGGGGGTGAGACTGGAAGGGGGCAGAGGGATGAGTTTGGAATAAACTTCAACTGATCGCTAATCAGCCTGGCCCTCATTTCCTTCCTCATATGCCCACTGCCATTGGCCTTCTGGAGTGAAGGAAAGCAGCCCCAGACCACTGAATGCAGGAGGCGAGAGAGTACCCCCGCAGATTTTCAATTGTTTATTTTGTGAATGCACAGTAAATATTGAACCTCTTTAGCTCCATCAAAGTTGTAGTAAAAGGGAAGATTTCATGTTTTCTCATAGCTGAATAGTATAACATTTTGTGCATATACCACTATTCTTTATCCATTCATCTGTCATTGGACATTTTGTTTTTATCCAGATCTTGGCTACTGTAAATATTGCTAAAATGATCATAAGTGTGCATGTTTTTTTTTAATTAGTGTTTTATTTTTGTTGAGATAGATGCCCAGGAGTTGAATCACAGTATCATATGGGAGTTCTATTTTTAATGTTTTGAGAAGTCTTCCTACTGTTTTCTACTGAGGCTGAACCAGATAATAGTCTCACAAACAGCAAATGAGGATTCTTTCCTCACTATATTCTACCAAAGATGTTTTCTTTTTTTAATTTTTATTTTATTGAATCACCGTGAAAAAAATACAAAGCTTTCAGGTTTAAGTCTCAGTCATATAATGATTGAACCCCCATCCCTTCACCAGTGCACATGTTCCACCACCAAGAACCCCAATATACCCCCCTCCCTCCCATCTCCACCTAAGTAGCTAATGCTCTTCACTTTATTCTCTCTATACTTTGAATAAATTCAATATTTCAATAGAGAACTCACTATTAGTGTTTGGTATTCCCCCCCAACAATCAGGCCTGCTGAAAAGGCATCATTTAATAATTTCATTGCTGAGAATGAAGACTCTATGAGCTGTCGTGGCTGTGCGATTTTGGATTTCTGATATTTTAGCTCAGTTCACAGTGTAGATGCATGTCTGTAAGAAGCTGCTCTGGGTGCCAAAATGGGTGAGAAGACCTCTCGGATCATAGTCTTTAGGAGCAGAGGGTCCGTTTCACGCCCAGCAGCTCTGGATCTTATCTAGGCAGAGGGCGTGCAAAGATGTTTTCTTATGGTCTTTTTGATATAAGTCTTTTTCACTGGTGTGATGTGATATCTTAGTGCTGTTTTGATTTATATTTCCCTGATGAAAAGTCATGATGAACACCTTTACTAATGCTAATTGTCCATTTATATCTTTTTCAAGAAAATGTCTGTTGATCTCTTACTATGTTTTGATGGGATAGAGTATTTTTCATTGTTGGCTTTACGAGTTGTTGGCTTTACTCATAGTTGTTGGCTTTACCTTTATCAGATGCATAGTATGCAAATGTTTATTTATCCCCCATCAGATGATATGTTGAAATGTTGTTTATGAAAATAAAAAACAAGATAGTTATAGGATAACCCAATTTTCTCTAATATTTCCTTTTCGTTTTTTTCCCCATTTTTGGGGGGGCCATGCTTGGTGGTGCTCAGGCTTACTCCCTGCTATATGCTCAAGGAACACACCTGATGTATCAGTTCTCATCCTTTTGGCTAAGATCAAGTGAAGAAACACTCCTGGTGGAGCTTGGGGACCATAATGGGTACCAGGAATTGTACCATGATTGACTTTATACAAGGAAAGTACTCTGCCCACTGTGCTATCTCTCCAGCCCCCATACTTGCTTTTCTTACTTTTTATTTTGTCTGAATAGAAGGTAATTTATCTCAAAGATTTTGTATAAGATCGTTTTGGAGATTTTCCCCTTATGAAAGTTGAAGATAACAAAACTAATGTTCTGTTTTAATTTAGCTAATTTAAAAAAAATTTGGGCCACATCCAGCTGTGCTCAGGGCTTACTCCTCACTCTGCATGCAGAGACTACTCCTGGCGGTCTAAGAGGACAATATGTGGTGCAAGAGACCAAATGTGGGTCGGCCACGTAAAAGGCAAGTACCTTACTTGCTTTACTATCTTTCCAGCCACCTGATATTCTGTTTTAAAGTCTTTTTACAATATGCTTAAATGTGTTTATGGGAATAAATGGAGTTAATTTTAAGTAAATAAATAATTCAAAATATTTAGTTACTAGAGGAACAGCTCAGTGGTTTAGAATGCTTGTGTTGCAAGTTCAATCTCTGGTGCTACCAGATGATCTCGGTGATTGTTCAAATTTGGCAGCTCTGCTGTCTGTGATTCCTAGTTCTGTAAGCAATTTTCATCTTTACTACAACCAATTTTGTATACACCATAACAAAGAGGTAGCAACTAACAACAAGCAGTCCATTAAATAACACTAAAAGGTGTATGGGGGGCAGAGGGTAGGTAAGACAGAGAAGGGAACAGGATAGGATGACAATAAGAGCTGGAAATGATCATGTTGGAGAAGTACTGATTGTTAAAAGTAGGTAAAGGTATATACTGGATAATCTTTCAGCATCTGTACTGCAAACTACAATACCCAAAAGGAAAGAGAGAGAGAGATGCTGGGAAATGTAAACTAGTGGAAGTATAGGTGTTTGAACACTGTATGACTGAAATCTAATCATTATCAGCTTTGCAAACATGTATCTCACAGTGATTCAATAATAAAATATTTAAAAAACCCTGTGTACCTTAGGAACTAGAAAAAAATAGGGCCCCAAAGTATGTAGCACTGTAGCACTATCATCCCGTTGATCATCAATTTGCTCGAGTGGGCACCAGTAACACCTATATTGTGAGACGTGTTGTTACTGTTTTTGGCATATCTAATATGCCACGGGTAGCTTAGCAGGCTCTGCCGTATGGGCAGAATACTCTTGGTAGCTTGCCCGTCTCTCCGAGAGGGACATAGGAATCGAACCCGAGTCAGCCACTTGCAAGGAAAATAACCTACCCGCTGTGACATTGCTCCAGTATGTAAAGGGAAGCAAATAATAATAATGCAAGCAGAAATGAATGATATAGAAATCAAAGACAAATAGGAAAAAACAATGAAATCAAAAACTGTTTTTGAATAGATTAATGGCTCAAAAAATCCTTGGTTAGTCTCAAAAATAGAAACAAAATATTTTGTTAAATCAGATTAGAAATAAAAGGGATAGGTTATTAGGTACCTCAAATAAAAAAGATTATTTGAAATTATTATAAATAACTATACCATTAAATTACAAAATCTAGAAGTAATGATTTTCTCGAGTAGTACAGCTTTCCAAAACTGAGTCAAGAGGAAGTAAAGAAACTGAATAGACTTCTATGAAGAAAGTTGAGACACCCAAGACTGAACCAAGAAGACATGAAATACCTGAGTAGGCCCATAAATATGAGGGAAATCGAAACTGTAATCAGAAGTCTCCCAAAAAACAAAAGCCCAGGTCCAGACGGATTCACTGACAATTCTTCAAAACATTTAAAGAAGACTTGTTGCAAGTTCCCCTCAAGCTTTTCCAGGAAATTGAAAAGATAGGAATCCTCCTGAACAGTTTCTATGAGGCACATATCTCCCTAATACCAAAAGCAAACAAAGACACCACTAACAAAGAAAACTATAGACCAATATCCCTGGTGAACACCGATGCGAAGATCCTCAACAAAATACTAGCAAATAGAATCCAACAAATCATCAAAAAGATCATACACCACGACCAAGTGGGAATCATCCTGGGGATGCAAGGATGGTTTAACATTCGGAAATCAATCAACATAATCCATCATATCAACAAAAGTAAAGATAAAAACCATATGATCATATCAATAGGTGCAGAGAAAGCATTTGACAAGATCCAACATCCGTTCATGATAAAAACTCTCACCAAAATGGGTTTTGGGGGAACTTTCCTCAAGATAGTCAAAGCCATCTACCACGAACCTACAGCAAGCATTATCATCAATGGGGAAAAAATAAGGGCCTTTCTCTAAGACCGGGGAAAAGACAAGGATGCCCACTCTCACCACTTCTCTTTAATATAGTACTGGAAGTACTAGCAATCGCCATTAGGCAAGAAAAAGATATTAAGGGGATTCATATAGGAAAGGAAGAAATGAAGCTCTCACTATTCGCAGACGATATGATACTATATCTAGAGAAGCCAAAAAGCTATACTAAGAAACACTTAGAAACAATTGACCTCTAGAGTAAAGTCGCAGGCTATAAAATCAATGCCGAAAAATCCATGGCCTTCCTATATGCAGACAATGAAACAGACGAAAGGGACATGAAAAACGCAATCCCGTTCACAATCATGCCCCACAAAATCAAATACCTTGGAATCAGCTTAACTAAAGAAGTAAAGGACCTCTACAAAGAAAACTTTAAAATGCTACTCCATGAAATAAAAGAGGACATGAGGAAATGGAAACATATCCCCTGCTCATGGATAGGGAGAATCAACATTGTCAAAATGGCAATAATCCCCAAAGCATTATACAGATTCAACGCGATCCCTATAAGCACACCCATGACATTCTTCAAAGAAATGGATCAAGCAATCCTGAAATTTACATGGAACCTTAAACGGCCACGGATAGCTAAAACAATTTTGGGAGAAAAGATGATGGGAGGCATCACCCTCCCCAACCTTAAACTTTACTACAAAGTGGTAACAATTTGTAGTAACAGCATGGTACTGGAACAAAGGCAGAGCCGCAGACCAATGTAACAGAGCGGAATATCCCTACACACAATCCCAAATGTATGATCATCTAATTTTTGATAAGGGGCAAAGAAATGTGAAGTGGAGCAAGGAAAGCCTCTTCAACAAATGGTGCTGGCATAACTGGACAACCACATGCAAAAGAATGGACTTAGACCTGGACCTGACACCATGCACAAAAATCAGATCAAAATGGATTAAAGACCTCAACATCAAACCACAATCCATAAAGTACCTTGAAGACAAGGTCGGCAAAACCCTTCATGATATTGAAGCTAAAGGTATCTTCAAAGATGACACGGAACTAAGCAATCAAGTAGAAACAGAGATAAACAAATGGGACTACATTAAACTAAGAAGCTTCTGCACCGCAAAACATACAGTGACCAGAATTCAAAGTTAATCTACAGAATGGGAAAGGATATTCACCCAATACCCATCTGATAAAGGGTTTATATCAAGGGTATATAAAGCACTGGTTGAACTCTACAAGAAGAAAACATCCAACCCCATCAGAAAATGCGCCGAAGAAATGAACAGAAACTTTTCCAAGGAAGAGATACGAATGGCCAAAAGCACATTAAAAAATGCTCTGCATCACTAATCACCAGGGAGATGCAAATCAAAACAACCATGAGATACCACCTCACACCACAGAGATTGGCACACATCCAAAAGAACAAAAGCAACCGCTGTTGGAGAGGATGTGGGGAGAAGGGGACCCTTCTTCACTGCTGGTGGGAATGCCGACTGGTTGAGCCCCTTTGGAAAACAATATGGACGCTTCTCAAAAAATTAGAAAATGAGCTTCCATTTGATCCAGCAATACCACTTCTGGGAATATATCTTTGAGAGGCAAAAAAGTATAGTCGAAATGACATCAGCACTCATGTTCATCGCAGCACTGTTTACAATAGCCAGAATCTGGAAAAAACCCGAGTGCCCGAGAACAGACGACTGGTTAAAGAAACTCTGGTACATCTATACAATGGAATATTATGCAGCTGTTAGAAAAGATGAAGTCATGAACTTTTCATATAAGTGGATCAACATGGAAAGTATCATGCTAAATGAAATGAGCCAGAAAGAGAGGGACAGACATAGAAAGATTGCACTCATCTGTGGAATATAGAACAACAGAGTTTGAGACTAATACCTAAGAATGGTAGTATATCACACCAGGAGGTTGACTACATAGCTGGGAACCTGGCCTCACACTTTGGGGGAATGTCATCCCAGATAGAGAGGGAAACACCAAGTAATATGTGATTGGAGATCCTGCGCGGGAAGGGAGATGCATGCTGAAAGTAGACTAGAGACTGAACAGGATGACCACTCATTACCCCTATTTCAAACCACAACACCAAAAAGGAAAGAGAGATATCAAATTGGGATGCTCTGCCACAGAGGCGGGGTGGTGTGGGGGAAATGGGACTGGAGGAGTGGGAGGGATACTGGGTGGTGGAGAATGGACATGGTGGAGGGATGGGCTCTCAAACATTGTATGAGGGAATAACAAGAACAAAAATGTGTGAATATGTAACTGTACCCTCACTGTGACTCACTAATTAAAAAATAAATTAAAAAAAGAAAGTTGAGACAGTAATTTTGAACAAAATCTTCCCCAAAACAAAAGAAATAAGTTCCTATTGTGTTCTACCTAACGTCAAAACTGTCTACTGCTCATCCTTAAACTCTTTCAGAAAATGGAAGGAAAAAGAATTCTCCTGCAGAGTTTCTATGAAACCAGCATTGTCTTGATAAAATAAAAACATACAGAGATATAATTTAAAAATATTACCGACTTATATGCCAGATGAACTTAGATGCAAAGATACTCAATGCTATACTAATAACTGAAAATTCACAGTATATTAAGCAGGTTATAAACCAGAAGTCAGTGAAATTTATCCAAGGGATTCAATGATGGCTGTTATGAAAATCTTGGTGAGATTGATCACATTAATAATTTTTTTTAAATCTCTATTCTATTTTATTATTTGAATATTGGAAAGCACTATACTTTCTGTATTACTTTTGAAAACTGCCATTTTACTATACAAACTTATTGTTTGTAGGATCATTTTGTGTTAATATTTTTTTAATTTTTTTAATTTAAATTTATTTATTTTTAATTAGTGAATCACCGTGTGGGTACAGTTACAGATGTATACACTTTTGTGCTTATACTTCCCTCATACAAAGTTCGGGAACCCATCGCTTCACCAGTGCCCATTCTCCACCACCCGTAAACCCAGCATCCCTCCCACCCTCCCCAATCCCATCTCCCTCCACCCCACCCTGCCACTGTGGCAGGGCATTCCCTTCTGTTTTCTCTCTCTAATTAGCTGTTGTGGTTTGCAATAAAGGTGTTGAGTGGCCACTGTGCTCAGTCTCTAACCCTCATTCAGCCCGCAATTCCCTTCCTCCACATGGCCTTCGACTGCAATAAAGTTGGTGATACCTTCTCTGAGTTGCCCTTTCCCCAGAATGTGAGGCCAGCCTCCAAGCCATGGAGTCAACCTCCTGGTACTTATTTCTACAATTCTTGGGTGTTAGTCTCCCACTCTGTTATTCTATATACCATAGATGTGTGCAATCTTTCTGTCTGTCTCTCTCTTTCTGACTCATTTCACTCAGCATGAAACTTTTCATGCCGGTCCACTTAAATACAAAATTCATGACCTCCTTTTTTCTAACAGCTGCATAGTATTCCATTGAATAGATGTACCAAGTTTCCTCAACCAGTCATCCGTTCTAGGGCATTCGGGTTTTTTCCAGATTCTGGCTATTGTAAACAGTGCTGCGATGAACATACATGTGCAGATGTCGTTTTGATTATACTTTTTTGCCTCTCTATATTCCCAGCAGTAGTATTGCTGGGTCAAATGGGAGCTCAATATCTAATTTTTTGAGAATCGTCCATATTGTTTTCCAGAAGGGCCGAACCACTCGGCATTCCCACCAGCAGTGTAGAAGGGTCCCTTTCTCCCCACATCTTCTCCAACAGCGGTTGCTTTTGTTCTTTTGCATGTGTGCTAGTCTCTGTGGTGTGAGGTGTTATCTCATGGTTGTTTTGATCTGCATCTCTCTGATGATTAGTGATGTAGAGCACTTTTTCATGTGCCTTTTGGCCACTCGTATGTCTTCCTTGGTAAAGTTTCTGTTCATTTCTTTGGCGCATTTTCTGATGGGGTTGGATGTTTTCTTCTTGTAGAGTTCAACCAGTGCTTTATATACCATTGATATCAACCCCTTATCTGATGGGTATTGTGTAAATATCCTTTCCCATTCTGTGGATAGTCTTTGTATTCTGGTCACTGTATCTTTTGCAGTGCAGAAGCTTTTTAGTTTAATGTAGTCCCATATGTTGATCTCTGTTTTTACTAGATTGCTTAGTTCTGTGTCACCTTTGAAGATAACTTTATCTTCAATATCGTGGAGGGTTTTGCCGACCTTGACTTCAATGTACCTTATGGTTTGAGGTCTAATGTTGAGGTCTTTAATCCATTTTGATCTGACTTTTTTGCATGGTATCAGGTCAAGCTCTAAGCCCATTTTTTTTGCATGTGGCTGTCCAGTTGTGCCAGCACCATTTGTTAAAGAGACTTTCCTTGCTCCACTTCACATCTCTTGCTCCCTTATCGAAGATTAGATGATCATACATTTGGGGTTGTGTGTAGGGATATTCCACCCTGTTCCATTGGTCTACGGCTCTGCCTTCGTTCCAGTACCATGCTGTTTTAATTGTTACTGCTTTGTAGTAAAGTTTGAGGTTGGGGAGGGTGATGCCTCCCATCATCTTTTCCCCAAGAATTGTTTTAGCTATCCTTGGACGTTTCTTGTTCCATATGAATTTTAAGATTGCTTGATCCATTTCTTTGAAGAATGTCATGGGTATCCTTATAGGGATCACGTTGAATCTGTTTTATGCTTTGGTGAGTATTGCCATTTTGACAACATTGGTTCTCCCTATCTACGAGCAGGGTATATGTTTCCATTTCCTCATGTCTTCTTTGATTTCATGGAGTAGCGTTTTGTAGCTTTCTTTGTAGAGGTCTTTTACTTCCTTGGTTAAGCTGATTCCGAGTTACTTGATTTTCTGGGGCACGATTGTTAATGGGATTGCTTTTTTGATGACCCTTTCTTCTGCCTCATTGTTTGCATATAGGAAGGCCATGGATTTTTGGGTACTGATTTTGTAGCCTGCAACTTTACTGTATAAATCTATTGTTTCTAAGAGTTTCTTAGTAGAGGCTTTAGGCTTCTCTAGATATAGTATCATATCGTCTGCAAATAGTGAGAGTTTGACTTCTCCTTTCCTATCTGGATGCCCTTAATCTCTTTTTCTTGTCTAATAGCTATCACAAGTACTTCCAGTACTATATTGAAGAGGAGTGATGAGAGTGGGCATCCTTGTCTCATGTGTGATCTGAGAGGAAAGGCCTTTAGTTTTTCCCCGTTGAGGATAATGCTTGCTGATAGATGGCTTCGACTATCTTGAGGAAACTTCCTCCAAACCACATTTTGTCGAGGGTTTTCATCATGAACGGATGTTGGATCTTGTCAAATGCTTTCTATGCATCTATTGATATGATCATATGGTTTTTATCTTTACTTTTGTTGATATGGTGGATTATGTTGATTGATTTCCGAATGTTAAACCATCCTTGCATCCCCGGGATGAATCCCACTTGGTCGTGATGTATGATCTTTTTGATGAGTTGTTGGATCCTATTTGCTAGTATTTTGTTGAGGATCTTCGGATCCGTGTTCATCAGGGATATTGGTATGTAATTTTCTTTCTTAGTGGTGTGTTTGTTTGCTTTTGGTATTATGGAGATGTGTGCTTCATAGAAACTGTTTGGGAGAGTTCCTGTTTTTTCAATTTCCTGGAAAAGTTTGAGGAAAACAGGCAATAGGTCTTCTTTAAATGTTTGGAAGAATTTGCCAGTGAAACCATCTGGGCCTGGGCTTTTGTTTTTGGGGAGGTTTTTGATTACAGTTTCAATTTCCTTAACATTGATGGGTCTATTGAGGTATTCCAAGTCTTCTTTGTTCAGTCTTGGGAGATCGTAGGAATCGAGGAATCCATCCATTTCTTTTAGGTTCTCCTGTTTTGTGGCATATAGTCTTTCAAAGTAGTCTCTAATGATCTTTTGAATCTCAATGGTTTCTGTTATGATGTCCCCCTTTTTATTTCTGATTCGATTTATTAGGGTTCTCTGTCTTTCTTTCTTTGTGAGTCTTGCTAGGTGTTTATCAATCTTATTTATTTTCTCGAAGAACCAGCTCTTCGTTTCATTGATCTTTCGGATTGTCTTCTTGGTTTCCATGTCATTAATTTCTGCTCTAATTTTTATTATTTCTTTCCTTTGATTTGGTTTGGGTTCCTTTTTCTGGTCCTTTTCTAAGGTCTTGAGTCGTGAAGTCAAGCTGTCTATGTGGGCCCTTTCTCCTTCCTGAGGAATGCTTGTAGAGCTATAAATTTTCCCCTTATCACGGCTTTAGCTGCGTCCCATAGGTTTTGGCAGCTCGTGTCTTCATTCTCATTTGTTTCTAAGTATTTTTTGATTTCTTCCTTGATTTCCTTCCTGACCCACTCATTGTTCAACAATGGATTGTTTAATTTCCAAGTGTTTGATTTGATTCTCCGTGTCGGTGAGTGGTTAGCTTCTATCTTCAGCGCATCGTGGTCTGAGAAGATGGTTGATACAATTTCTATTTTTCTGATTCTATTGAGGTATGTTCTGGAGCCCAGTACATGGTCTATTTTAGAAAATGTTCCGTGTGCACTGGAAAAGAATGTGTATTCTTTCTTTTGGGGGTGTAAGGCCCTGTATAGGTCTATTAGGCCTCTCTTTTCAATTTCTTCTTTCAGAGTCAGTGTTTCCTTGTTGAGTTTTGTTCTTTTCGATTTATCTAGAGGCGATAAGGCCATATTGAAGTCTCCGACTACAATTGTGCTGTTAGTGATGTCCTCTTTGAAGTCTGTTAGGAGTTGTTTTAAATATTTAGCCGGTCGTTCATTAGGAGCGTATACGTTTAAGAGTGTGATTTCTTCCTGTTATACATATCCCTTGATAAACAGAAAATGACCTTCGCTATCCCTTTTAATCTTTTTCAATCTGAAATCTATGTTGTCGGATATTAGGATGGCCACTCCAGCTTTTTTAAGGGGATTGTTTGCTTGCAGGATTGTTTTCCATCCTTTGACTTTGAGTCTATGTTTACTCTGTTTGTTCAGGTGAGTTTCTTGCAGGCAACAGAATGTTGGGTTTAATTTCAGGATCCATTTTGCCACTCTGTGTCTCTTGATAGGTGCATTTAGGCCGTTGACATTGAGAGAGATTGTTGTGATGGGGTTTTGTGTCATCTTTCTGTGGGATTTGTTGTTCTTATGGGGCTCCTACTTGTCTCACAGTAGCCCCTTCAGACCTTCTTTCAAGTTTGGTTTTGAGTCTATGAAGTTCCTGAGCTGTTGTTTGTCCAAGAATTAGTGTATGTTTCCTTCGATTTTGAGTGAGAATTTAGCTGGACAAAGTATTCTAGGTGAGGCATTCATTTCCTTGAGTTTTTTCACTATGTCCCACCATTGTCTTCGGGCTCTGAGGGTTTCCTCTGACAAGTCTGCTGTAAATCTGAGGGGTGCTCCTTTGTATGTGATTTCCTTCTTTGACCTTGCTGCTTGCAGAATTGTGTCTCTATCCATAGCATCCGTCATTCTGACTATGATATGCCTTGGAGTGTTTTTATTTGGGTCTCTTTTTGCTGGTACTCTTCGGACTCCTTGTATCTGGATGCCTGCCTTGTCCAGCTCTGGGAATTTCTTAGCAATGATGTCTTTGACTGTGTTTTTTTCATTGGGGTTACTTCCCTGTGGTTCTGGTACTCCAGTGATTCTAATGTTGTTCCTCTTGAAGTCATCCCCCAGGGCTCTGATTCGTTCTATAGCCATTTTTAGGTCTTTGGCCATGATTTGTTGTTGTCTATAAACTTTCTGTAGCTCATCTTCTAGGTCGCTGATTCTGTCTTCGGCTGTAGTCATTCTACTGTTGAGGCCATCTAATGAGATTTTTAGTTCATCTACTGATTCCTTTATTTGTGCGACTTCCGTTCGTAGGTTTGAAATTTCTGCTCTCATTTCTTCCTGCATTTTCTGGTAGACCATTGCAGTGCTTCATTCATCTCCTCCCGTAGCTTATTGGATGTCTGTTCCATGGTTGCTTGTAATAGGTCGACTCTCTTCCAGATTTCCTCTCTGAATTGTTTATCTGAGAGGTCGTAGATGTGAGTAGCCCCTGATGATGTTTCTGGAATCTTTTCATTTCCTTCTCTTGGTGGAGGGGATTTTCGCTGCTTCTGCATCTTGATATGGAAGTGTAGAGTCTGAGCTTTGTGGTTCTTTATTCCTGTTCCCTCTTGTTGTGGGAAGGAGGGTTTCTGTTTGTGCTAAGCTTCCCTTATTCAGTGATAGGTTGTATAAAGTTAGACTAAGCTAGTTGGTATTTTGCATAGGTGATTGAGATGATTAAAGTGATTTTCAAAGAAATAGACAATAGCTATTGTGCTAAGGTCAGAGATAATATCTGTGGAGATAATATCTGGGGCCCTGTTAGCGCTGGCCGCTCCGACAGAAGCCCACGCCCACTTTGAGACCACGCCCCCAGAATCTTCCTGGCGGGGTCGCAGTTTCTCGCAGGTCCGCGCAGCTCAGGGAAGCGTTTCCTGGTCGGTCCTCACCTGTTCAAAACGCGGGAGATGGTGCAGCGCTGGTCTGGAGTGGCCGCCGCGGCAAGTGGAAGAGGATGCAGAGAAGGCCAAGCCGGCAGGAAGCCACCTTGGGGGACCCATTTTGTGTTAATCTTTAGGGTTTTTAAAATATAATGGAATCCACAAGTAGTGAATTCTTGGCTTCTTCCTTTCCTATCTGCCTACCACTGATATCTTTTTTCTTGCCTAATTCCTAAGACAAGTAATACCAATACTTAATTGAATAGAAGTGGTGTGCGTGTTCATCCTAGTCTTGTGCTTGATCTTAAGGGGAAGGGCTTTACTTTTTCCCCATTGAATATAATATTCACTGTGGTTTTGTGGTGAATTGCTTTGCCTATATTGAGGAAAGTTCCTTCAATTCCATTTTATTGAAAATTTTTATCATGAATGGGTGTTGGAACTTATCAGATACTTTCTTGGAACATATTTACATTTTCACATGATTTTTTGTACTGATAAGTTTCATTACATTGATTGACTTGTTTATATTAAACCATCCTTGCGTATCTGGGATGAATTCTTCTTGGTCATAGTATATGACTTTTAAAATTAATTGTTGGATTCAATTTGTGAGGATTTTGTTGAAGATCTTTTCATCTATATTCCTAATAGTTATTGGTCACTAATTCTCCTTTTTTGGTGCTGTCTGTCTGTTTCTGGTATTGGTGTAATGTTTGCTTTATAAAAGCTTTTGGGGACTTTTTAATATTTCTTTGATTTCCTGGAAGAGTCTGGAAAGTATTGGGAGTACATCATCTCCTTGTCTACTTTAAAGTTGGAATGAGGTCACTAGTGAATCCATCTCAGTCTGGGCATTTGCTTCTTAGAAGATTTTTGATTACCATTTAAATGTCCTCAATAGTGGTAAATCTTTTTAGGTATTCGATATCACCTTGATTCAGTCTTGGGAAGTTATAGTTGTCCAAGAATTTACTCATTTCTTCTAGATTATCCTGTTTTATGACATAGAAATTTTCAAAAGAGTCTCTCATGATCATTTGAATTTCTGTGGTATCTATTATAGTGTCCCCCTTTCATTTCTGATGCGGTTAATTAGGGTTTTCTCTTTGTGAGTCTTGTAAGATTTTTAATCTTATTTTCTATTTCTGAGAATCAACTCTTGGTTTTATTCATCTTTTGGATTTATTTTTGGGCTTCTAATTCATTAATTTCTGCTCTAAATTTTATAATTTCTTTCCTCCTTCCTTCTTTGGGGTTCTTTTGTTGGTCATTTTACAGTTTCTCAAAGCTGTGATGTTAGGTTATTTATGTGGGCCCTTAATTACTTGTTGATGAATGCTTGCATAGTTATTACCTTTCCTCTTAATGCCACTTTTTCTGTGTTCCATAAATTCTTCTATATTATGTCCTCATTATCTTTCATTTCCAGGAATATTTTGATTTTCTTTCTGACCCATTGGTTGTTCAGAGTTAGCTACTTAATTTTCAGGTGTTTAAATAGTTTATCCATTTTTGTTTGTGGTTAACTTCTACTTTCAGAGCATTATGGTCTAAGAAGTTAGTTGATATGATTTCTATCATTCTGACTTTATGGAGGTATGTTTTAGGCTTAACTAATGGTCTATCATGGAGTATGCCCCATGTGCATTGGAGAAGGCTATCTTCTGCATTTGGGAGATTGAAAGCCATATATATGCATATATATATATATACACACAAAAACACATATATTATCGTCACTGTATTCCATTTATTCCTTCAAGTCCTGTATTTCCTTGGTGAGTTTTAGTTTACTTGATCTATCATGTGATAATAGAGCAGTATTGAAATCTCCAACTACTATGGTGTTGTTATTGATGTCTCCATTTAACTCTATTTGCGAATGTTTTGAACATTTTTGTCTATCCTTAGGAGCATATATGTTTAGGAGTGTGAACTCATCCTGATGTACATATCCCTCCATCATTAAGATATACCCTCACTGTCTTTTATAACCGCTTTTAAAAGCTAATTTTTATAAATTTGTTCACAATGATTTATTACATTCAATATTATACCAATCTTACCACCATTTTACCTTCCTTCCACCATTATTTACAATTTTCCCAACCACCAGCCAAGCTTGCTACGAGGGAAGGCCCTAAATAATTTATTTTGTATTGCTTGTTATGGATAATTCGCTAAAAATGATCAAAAACTATTTCCTCAGAAGAAAGTGTGTGAAGATTGTTGTCTCTCACCCTGGAGAAATTAAACCTTTGTATAAGAGATTACTAACATGTTGTTACAGGTTAAGTCTTGTGCATTATTATTATATTAATCGAGATTCTTTGCTTTCTATTTTACATCCCATTCAATGTGCTGTTCTACTTCTAGTATATCAGTGGTGTAGAGTATGAGATGTCACAGTCATGTGCTCTAAAATTCTAAAATTTTGAACAGGGTGATACAGCTGGAATTACATTTTTAACTGTATGGTGACTTTGGGGCCCAGAAGCATCTATGAGGCTTGTCGATCTCTTTAGAGATATATCTATAAATGTCTAGATCTTGGCCAGTAATGAGCTTATATTGCACCAGAGGCAGTTCATGGGCCTCTTATAACCTTTATGAATCCTGATGTCAATATTGTGTGATACCAGTATGGCCACACCAGCTTTATTCTGGGGGTTGGTTGTTTGCTTAAAATACTTTCTTCCAAACTTTAACTTCGAGTCTAAGTTTGTACTTTTCAAATGTGTTTCTTGCAAGCAGCAGAAGGTTGGCTTCAGTTTTCTAATCCTTCCTGCAACTCTGTGTCTATTATTTGGTGCATTTAGGCCATTAACATTGAATAATATTATTTTCATGAACTTTTTTAATCATCTTTCTGTAGAAGTTTGTTGTGTTTGTGAGATTTGTCTTGTCTTAAGAGTAACACTTTGGGTTCTTGTAGAGATATTTTCAAGTCTATAAATTCCTGAGCTACTGTTTATCTGTGAAGTTTTTCCTTTTACTCTGAATGGGAATCTAGCTGGGTAAAATTTATAGTTTCACTGAGTTTTTTAAATAACTACATAAGATCATTGTTTTCGGGCCTGGAGACTCTTGTATGATAAATATGTAAATCTTAGGGATGCTTTTATTTTTTGGTTTTGCTGCTTCCAGTATTCTATCTATATCTATGGCTTTTATAATTTTTCTTAGGATGTGTCTTGGGGTGTTTTTATTTGTATCTGTTCTAGCTGGTACCCTTTGGGCCTCTTTGTCCTGGATACCTGCACTCTCCATCTTTGGGAACTTCTCTGTAATTATATCTTTGATAGTTGCTTCTTCATCAGGGTTGCCTGTGCCTCTGGAAGTCCAATAATTCTTTAGTTGTTCCACTTGAACTCATACATGAGTTCTCTTTTCTACTGTTCAACTATTTTTTATCTTTTTCCATATTTTGCTATTCTCTGGAACTTTCATGTATTTTACCTTGAAGTTCAATGATTTTGTCCTCAGATTTGCTACTCTGTTGAGGACTTCCAGTGAGTATTTAATATCAATTAACAGGTTCTTTAGTTTTGTCATTTCTGCTTGTAGTTTTCTCAATTACGCTCTCATATCTTCAGGTTTTATTTAGCTGTCTTATTGTTTCATTGAACTCCTTAAATATACTCAAAATTTCCCCTCTGAAGTACATATCAGGTAGATCATACAACTGGTTATGTAATTGATTCTTGTTGATTTAATCTCTACACCCTATATGGTCCCAAATCCCACCAGGAGTGATCCCTGAGTGCAGAGCCAGAAGTAAGCACTGAGCACTTGCAGGTGTGCCCCCAACAAAAAAGAAAATTTAATGGAAGAATCTGAACAGGTCTATAGGATTATAAAAGTATGGGAAAGGGAAAACAGCCTCTATGTTAGTAAATATTATGTTATATATAATTCTGAAGCATCTGCGTTAATAAGTAAAAGACTAATAAAATCTTTAGGGATATAAAAATGATCAGACAGAACTTTTAATATATGAGATACTACTTCATTATTGAAAATAGCAAACTAGGAGTGAACATACTTTTCTTTATATAGTATATCACAGCCATAAATTCCCTGAATGAGTGCTATACTCAATGCCATATGTTGAGGTTTATCCTGTCCTTTAAAGAACCTCCTTTAGTGATTTTTGCAAAACTTGTTTAAAATCTTTGAATTCCCTAAGCTGTAGCTTGTCCACTAAGCTCTGCATGACTCCTTCAAAAGTGAATGATAATCTAGAATGTTCTTGGTAAGGTATTCATTTTGTTGAGTTTTTAAACTGTATACCTATACTCTCTTTTGGTTTGTAGAATCTCATGTGACAGATCTGTTATGAATTTTTGGGATGTCCTTTGTATGTGAGTTATGTGTTGATCTTAATGCTTTCAAAATTATGTCTCCGTCCTTGTTTTTTGTTATTCAGAGCAAAATGTGTTTGGGAGGTTAATTTTGGAGGCTATTTTTTCTGGTACCCTTTGTGCCTTTTGTATTTGATTTACTGTACTGCTCTACTCAAGGAAATTTTTAACTGTAATCTCCGTAATTATCTGTTCATCATCAAATTTGTTTTTCTGCTACACTGGGACTCAAATGATTCATATATTGTTTTTCTGGAGCTCATCCCACAGTACTCTGTTGTGCTGTTCACTTGTTTTCAGGCTTTCCCCCATCTTCTATTGTATTCTATAGGTTTTGTCCCCTTCTTATTTTTAAGCTTCTCGATCTTTTCCTCTGCTGCTGTTATTTTGCTCCTTAGATATTTCAATGATTTTTAATATGTCACCTACCACATTATTCATTTCTACTTGTAGTTTTCTCATCTTGGCTGCTCTCTTGCTTTCTTGTGCTTTAATGATTACCTGTGCTATTGTTTCTTTGAGCTCATTAAACAGCCTCACTATTATTGTCAATACAATAAGTTTCTGATTCATTACAGATCTGTTAGCTGTGGTTTACCTTCTGTGTTATTGTTTTTATTCATTGAACTTGGTGAGCTTCTATGCAAATTCCCCATTGGTATTTCACTGTCCTTGCTGTAACGATGGTGAGTCATTATAATTGGACCTCCAAGGAGATTTTGAGAAATTAGGTTGGAAGTTGCTCTTTCCCTTCTCTTCCTGTCTTCATGCAAGTATTAATGGAAGGGTGTGGCAGAAAGCAGAGGTTCAGGACATGTGCTGTGAGTCCTTTATGTTGTAGGTCAGGATTGGAGACTGACAGGATCCAGCCAGTAGGAAGGGTGGTCTGCCTCCCATTTTAAGTAGGGCCAGGCATGTCAGCAGAAAAAATGAGCCTTTGAAGCTATTCATGTCTTAACCTAAGGTTAGCTTGCATCAAAGGGTATTTTTAAGGTATTAATTATATATTTTGAGCTAAAGGAGTGATTCTGAATTATAGAAGGACTATGGTATTTTAAAAGTAGACAAACTTCCTTACCTGCGGTTAGAGAAGATAAAAATAGAACAATGTAATGGATCTTGTCAAAAGCTTTCTCTGCATTGATTGATATGATCGTATGATTTTTATCTTTCTTTTTAATTAATGTGCTGTATTATGTAAATTAATTTGCATATGTCAAATCATTTTTGCATCCCTGAAGTAATTCCACTTGATCAGGGTGTATAATACTTATTACATGCAGTGAGTTACCAAAGATTTCTTTAGGGATTTTTGCAATGATGTTCCTCAGGGAGATTGGTATGAAGTTTTCTGTGCTGGAAGTGTCTTTGTCTGTTTTGGGTATTAGAGTAATGTTAGTTTCAGAGGTGTTAGGAAGGATTTCTGTATCTTCAATATTTTAGAAGAGCTTAAGGAATAAAGACAATAAATTTCTGGAAGCTTGATAGAAATCACCAGTGAACCCATCTGGACTTGAACTTTTGTTCTTAGTGGTATATTTTTTTATTAATGAGTCACCATGAGGGTACAGTTACAGAGTTTCGTGCTTGTGTTACAGTCATACATTACACCAGTGCCCATTGTCCTCCAAGGATGGCCCCAGCATCCCTCCCACCCCCCATCAGGCCCCCCCACCCCAACCCGCCCCTGTGACAGGGAATTCCTTTTTTTCTCTCTCTCCTTTTGGGTGTTGTGGTTTGCAATGGAGGTACTGGGTGGCTATCGTGTTCATCTATAGTCTGCATTCAACCCTCCTCTTCCATCCTGAGTGGATCCTCCACCACACTTTAGTTGGTGTTCCCTTCTTTATCTGAGCACCTTTATCCCAGCATGTGAGACTGGCTTCGAAGCCATGGAGCAAGTCTCCTGGTACTTATTGCTATTATACTTGGGTGTTAGTCTCCCATTCTGTTGTTTTATATTCCACATATGAGCACAATTTTTCTTTATCTGTCTCTTTAGGGAAATTCTTAATGACTGTCTCAATTTCTTTACTTATGATTGGCTTGGGCTGGAGCGATAGCACACAGCGGGTAGGGCATTCACCTTACATGAACCTGTGTTTGATTCCTCCGCCCCTCTTGGAGATCCCGGCAAGCTAACTAAAGTATCTCACCTACACGGTAGAGAGGGCAAGCTACCTGGGCGTATTCATATGCCAAAAGCAATAACAACAAGTCTCACAATGGAGATGTTACTGATGCCCGCTCGAGCAAATCAATGAGCAACAGGATGATAGTGATACAGTGATACAGTGATGATTGGCCTTATAAGACTTTCTACTTTGTCCTTGTTTAGCTCTTAGAGATTAAATGACTAACTTTCTATCCATTTTTTCAAGGTTCTCCAGCTTAAGATGATAAAGTTGTTTACAGTAACTTTACATTATATTTTGAATATCTGAAAGACCTGTTGTAATTTCTCCCATTTAGTCTACAATCTGATTTAATTTCACATTTTCTCTTTCTTCTTTGTGAGCTAAAGGTTTATCTTGTTTATTCTTCCAAAGAAATAGCTCCTGGTTTCACTGATCCTTTGAGTTGCTTTCTTGATTTTTATGTTGTTGATTTCTGCTCTAGTTTTACTATTTGCCTCCTTCTACTTTTTGAATTCATTTGTTCTTCCTACTTTAAATGTTAGGATATGTGTTTAAGCTGTTGATTTTGTTTTTTTCTTATTAATGTAGGCCTGCATTTCTATAAATTTACTCCTTACTATAGTTTTTGCTGTATCCCATATATTGTGATGGCTTATGTCTTCATTCTCATTTGTTTCAGGAAATCTTTTTATTTCTTCCTTGATTTCTTCTCTTGTCCAATTGTTCTGTTCAGCCCCCAAGTGTTGGAAGTTGTCTTCCTCTTCTTGTGATTAACTTCTATTTTCATGATATTGTGGTATCAGATGCCACTTTCTATTATTTCTATATGTGTAAATCAATGCATGTTTGATTTATGTCATAGTGTGATCTATTGTGAAGAATATTCCATTTGCACTAGAGAAGAATGTGTACTCAAGTATTTGGTGATGGAGAAACCTGTAAAAGTCCAAGCCCAGTTCTTCTAGCTACTTATTTAGTGACTTTGTCTCTTTACTGAGATTCTATCTTGTTGATCTGCATATTGGTGAAAGTGGAGGTAAGATCCAACATTCATTTATGAAGTAAACCAAAAAATAAGATTAATATTAAAAGTTTAAATAATCCTCAACAATAGCAGTGGAAGAAATGTTTCTCATGATACTAACAGCCATAAATAAACAAATACAGCAGATTAGTTGGCCACAAAGTCATTACACAAAAAATCAGTCACATTCGAATATGCATATATTGGAGCATAAGGGGATGCTATAGAAGAATCTATATCACTCAAAATAATGTTGAAAAACGAGAAGTACCTAGAAACCAACTTAACAAAAATATGGGAGTTTGGTACTCTTAAAACTTTAAATCATTTAAAAATATATAGTAGAAGACTTGGGAAATGGAGAAATATTTCATGGTCTTGGAATAAAAAAAGTCAATCTTGTTCAAGTGATGATACTAAGTTATTATATAGATTCAACTCAACCCCCATCCAACTTCAGAAGACATTCTTCAAGGACCTAGGTAATTCAATAATAAAGTTTGTATGGAATCAGAAGAGACCATGAATAGTCAAAAGCATAATAAAAGATAACAACCTGGAAGCTATCACATTGTCTAATTTTGAACTGTACTATAAAGTTATATAGATAAAAATAGTATGATACTGGAAAAAAGATAGGCTCTTTTATCAATTGGTAAGAATCAAATGCACAAGGACAAATTCTCACATTTTTTACAGCTAATTTTCAACAGTATAGCTGGAAAATGAAATGAAATAAATATATGCTCCTCAACAAATGATGCTGGGAAGACTGAATGGACATATATAATAAAATAAAGGTAAATCCATATCTCACAGCTTATACAAAAGTCAATTCAAAGTGGATCAACATAGTCCCTTTATGTTTGATTCCACGTGTTTGGTCAGTGGCTTTTGATCCTAGAGTATGTCTCTAGCTTCAGTGTCTTGGAAAGCTCTTCCTATGGTTTCTTCTATATGTACCTTATGACTTCAGGCCCTATATCAAAGTCTTTAATATATTTTGATTTGACTTTATTTACATGGTGTTGGAAAGAGGTTTGCATTTATCGATTTATTTGCATATGGTATACCGGTTTTACCAACACCATATATTATGCTTCGTATTTTTCGCTTCTTTATTGAATATTAACCTGAGGGTATGTTGCTGGAATTATAATTCTATTCTAGTGATTTTAGGATCTGTTTTCATTACAGTACCATACTGCTTTATTTACTCCTGCTTTATAGTACAGTTTGAAGGTGGGGAAAGTGATATACCCATCAAATTTTCTGAGAATTTAGTGGGCTATTTGGGAAGGGGTTGTGATTCCATATTAATTTCAGTAGTGAATGATCTATTTCTTTGAAAAAAAATGCCGCAGGTATCTTTATAGGGGCTGCATTGAATCTGAAATAATACTGTGAGGTATATTGCCATTTTGACAATGTTAATCTTCCTAATGAAGTAAAAAAAAACTAATGAGATATTATCTCACAGCAGGGAGATTGCACTTATCATAAAAAAAACACTTGAGGAATAAATAAAGGTGTCACTCAAATCAAAATAAATAAAATAATGTAATTAGGCCATATTAGAACTGGAAACTAAACTAAAATGTTAAGAAGATTGAATTATTCTTGTAGTGGTAGATCCTCTCTCATTCTATACTTCTCTCTGCCAATCTTCTACCAATTTTGTTTTACTCATCTTATTTTTTTGCCCCTCTTGGAGATCCACCAAGCTACTGAGAGTATCTCGCCCACACCACAGAGCCTGACAAGCTACCCGTGGCACTTTTGATATGCCATAAACAGTAACAACAAGTCTCACAATGGAGACGTTACTAGTGCCCACGCGAGAGCAAATGGATGAGCAATGGGATGACAGTGACAGTGACAAAGTAGGACTCTATTCCTTGAACCAAAAGAGCTTTAATTAACCCACAATGCTAATTAAATTAAGAAAAATTAAATTAATTTAAAAAATTAAGAATTCGTTATTAAATTTACTTCTTGGTTAGAGACTTATCCAGAATCAATCTTGCAAAAAATGCTCTATTGGTTAAGCAATTGTACCCCCTTCTTAGTAGCTCGTGAATAAATGAAATTTGGTATATTATATATTCAACTGAATATATTTAATTAACTATAAATCTTGTTTAAAGGATATGTTACAGCTAGAGATGCAAATTTAGGTATCATTAGCATATAACATTATTAAAAGTAATGGGAATAAAAAAGTCACTTCAGAAAAAGGTAATAGAATAGAAAAAGGTGGGCCAGGTTTGATTCTTAGGGCATTATCATCACCATCATCCCGTTGATCGTCGAATTTCTTGAGTGGTCTCAGTAATGTCTCCATTCGTCCTAGCCCTGAGATTTTAGAAGCCTCTCTTTACACGTCATTTCCAATGGTGCCACATTGGAGGCTCTTTCAGGGTCAGGGGAATGAGACCTATCATTGTTACTGGATTTGGCATATAAATACGCCATGGGGAGTTTGTGAGGGTCTTCCATTTGGGCAGGAAACTCTCAGTAGCTTTCAGGGTTCTCCCAGAGGGAGTTTCTAATGGCTATCCTATCAATAAAATCTACTTAATAGTGAGAAATGGGTTTCCTGTAAAAAGTTGAATAAAATGATGCATTGGTTAGTGTATATTAATTAGTACTTAGAGTAGAAGATATGTAAATGCCCTGTTTGTCATATTTTTCCGATAGCACAGCGGGTAGGGTGTTTGCCTTGCAAGCGACCGACCCAGGTTCGATTCCTCTGTCCTTCTCAGAGAGCCCGGCAAGCTATCAAGAATATCCCACCCACATGGCAGAGTCTAGCAAGCTACATGTGGCTTATTCTGTATGACAAAAACAGTAACAACAAGTCTCACAATGGAGATGTTACTGGTGCCTGCTCAAGCAAATTGATGAACAACGAATGGGATGACGGTGCTAGGACAGTATTAAAGTGCTATTTTTACCATGGCTGATTTTGAGTGAATAACATCACATTGTTGAGCTTGGAAAAAATTTAATGTCATTTGTCTTTCACAATTGATGATAGGTTGGCTCTATTATGCTTAATTGCCTAGTGGGCTAAGGCTTTATGGTTTTTTACTTACATAAGTCTATATCTTGTGACTATTCTTAATTTTATGTTCTTCTAATTTGACTGCTCTGCCATAATGATATAAACTATATGCTGCAAAAATACTGTATTTGCCTTTTCAATGATTTCTTATTCCAGTTCCAAGAGCTAACTTGGAATTTCCCTCTGTCATTTGTTGTTTAAATGGTTTAGAAAAGAAATGTTTGATTTAGGTAATTTTTTTTTTTGCTTTTTGGGTCACACCCAGCGATGCTCAGAGGGTTACTCCTGGATTTGCAGTCAGGAATTGCTCCTGGCAGTGCTTGGGGGACCATATGGGATGCCATGGATCGAACCCAGGTTGGCAGCGTGCAAGGCAAATGCCCTACCTGCTATGCTATCGCTCTGGCCCAATTTAGTTAAACTTTTTAAGGGAATTGACTTAGTTCAACTTTCAACTTCTTTATGCCATGCCATGCCATGTTATAGGTCAGATATAAATATATGGCTGAACTTCCCTAAATGTGTACGTCTCTGGCTAAAGCAATTGAAGTGAAAGGGTTAGAACCATGTGATTGTAAACAAAGGATGTTGTGATGGCCAATTTTTCCTAGAAGAGTTTGTAAGTTTTTACCAAGAGATGTCATGCCTTCTCTATATCCTAGTTAATAACACAATTAAGACCTCCAGCATAATAAAGCACAGTATGTATTCTATATGCTAGCTGGAAGCCAAAATGATCAATCTGCCTTCTCAGTAATACCAGAAGTGTTTTCTAATCTAATGAGTAGTTACTTAGTTTCTGATTTAGACTACTCCAATAATTATTGAAATAAATAAGCAGATGATGATATGCTAATTATAGTGTTGATAAAAATTAACAAGGGACCATATATGAATTCAACTGAATAGAGCAAATATGTTATCATCTATATAAACTGAGTTTTATTGCAATATGTATGATCTAACATAAAGGATAGGTCAACAACATTCATCGAAATGAAGACAGATGGTAAATGATTAGCCTAGAGGATTCTTTTATTCTATTATCACCATGATGAGATTCTCTCTGTAAGTAGGAACTTTTCACAAGAACATTCCCACTGCCAATTGTCTATAATTTACAATATTCAAATTTCCAAGTTACCAAAAACCTTCTGAGAAGGACCATCTGAGGGAAGTACTCAGGAATCTGTCCACAATTCTGGATCTTGAAGTTTATTTTACAATACTGATACACTTCAAATTTTCAGGAACTCATGCCAGATTATCTGATGTTATTCAGCACTACATCTGTCTCCAGCATCTAGAATAGTTCCTGACATAGAATAGACATTCAATAAAGATGGCTGGATTAATGAGTGAATTGAATGAGTGAATAGTCATACTCACTAATAGAACCAGGGATTAGTTTTCTATATCTTCTTTACAAATCACAGGAAAGAAAAAAGGGAAGAGTTATACCTTTAATTGCAAGAAACAGAAACAGTAGTCAGTTTTTTAGTAACATATCCAGCATATATGTACAGAAAATAATCATTTTACCTGCCTATTTCACCCATTTCATCATTAAAATCTATTTAACCTCATTTAACTTTGTATTCTACCTTGCTCAAGGGATTCACTCTAAATGCTCACATCATCAGCATGACAGTAATAAATTTGTCACTATAACCACGAGTGACATTAAAAAAATTTAACAGTGGGCCGTGCCGGTTTGCTCCCTCCTGCAAGTTAGTGAACCAAAACAGGCTGCCATCTCCTCCGCGCCTGCCACCCCCCCAGCATTCTCCTCTTCGGACCCTGACTCCCACCCTGCCTAAGCACCACCTATCTACCCCTTCACCACTTTCCAGCGCCGCCGCACCGGTTTGCTCCCTCCTGCAGAGAAAACAGTGATAGTGTACTTGAAGGTCCCTCTTCCATACTACCACAACTATATGAAGAAACAGTGCAAATCCCCACTACAAGGAGAGGACGATGAAAGGAGTCCAGATGCCTCAAGAGACGTTTCTTACAAACTTGAGCTCTCCGATAAAGAATTCAGACTTGAAGTCCTTGAAATCAATGAACTCAATGGAAAGATAGAAAAGTTAAAGGAGGACTTGACAGAAATGATACAACAAACAGCCGAGAAATTATGGGAAGAAATGAGAGCAGAAATAAAAAAAAAGCTACAAAAGGAAATGTAACAAATAAAGGATTCCGTAGATGAATTACAGAACTCAATGGGTGCCCTCGACAATAGAATGGATGCAGCCAAAGACATAATGAGTGAGCTTGAAGATGACCTGCAGGAAGCCTACAGGCAACAACAAACAATGGGGAGAGACCTCAAAATAGCTCTAGGGAAAATGAGAGTCCTAGGGGATGATTTCAAGAGGTACAATATCAGAATCATCTGAGTACCTGAAGAACAGAGAACCAACCCCAATGAAAAAGCCACAGCCAAAAAAAAATCATTGCTGAAAAGGTCCCAGAGCAGGAGAATGCGGACATCCAGATTCAAGGAGCCAGAAATGTGTCAGCTAATAGAGAACCTAATAGAAAAACTCCAAGACATATTATAGTAAATATGATGGACGTCATGGATAGAGACACAAAGTACAAGCAGCAAGTTCGAAGAAGGAAATCACATTCAAAGGAGCACCCTTAGATTCATAGCAGACCTATCGGAGGAAAACCTCCAAGCCCAAAGGCAGTAATGGGATATGGTGAAAATACTCAATGAAATGAATGCTTCACCAAGAATACTTTATCCGGCCAAGCTCTCATTCAAACTCGAAGGAACGATACACTATTTTGTGGATAAACAACAACTCAGGAACTTCATAGTCTCAAAACCAAACCTAAAAGAAGGACTAAAGGGGCTATTGTAAGACAAGAAAAAGCCCTATAAGCACAACAAACCCTTACAGACAGATAGCACAAAACCCCATGACAATAATCTCTCTCTATGTCAATGGTCTAAATTCACCAATTAAGAGACACAGAATTGAAAAAAGTATTCAGAGACTGAACCCAACATTCTGCTGCCTGCAAGAAACACATCTGAATAGCCAGAACAAGCACAGACTCAAAGTCAAAGGATGGAAAACAATCCTGCAAGTAAACAACTCCCTCAAAAAAGCTGGGGTGGCATTACTAGTAACAGACAACATAGACTTCAAGTTGAAAAAGATTAGAAGGGATAGTGAAGGCCATTTTTATTAATCAAGGGATATGTACAGCAGGAAGAAATCACACTCCTAAACATGTATGCACCCAATGAGGGGCCAGCTAAATACCTACAACAACTGCTAACAGACCTTAAGAAGGACATCATGAGCAACACATAGTAGTTGGAGACTTCAACACCGCCCTATAACTTCTGAATAGATCAAGAAGATTAAAACTCACCACGGAAATACTGGTTTTGAAGGAAGAATTAGAAGAGAGACGGCTAATAAATCTATACAGGGCATTTTATCCCCAAAAAAGGAATACACATTCATTTCCAGTGCAGATAGAACATTTTCCAGAATAGACCATGTGCTGGGCCACACAAAACACCTCAACAGAATCAGCAAAATGGACATTGTCCAAGCTGTCTTTTCAGACCATGATTCACTGAAGATAGAAATTAATCATATACAGATGCAGAAAACCAAATCAAACCCCTGGAAATTAAACAACTGGATGTTGAACAATGAGTGGTCCAGGAAGGAAATCAAGGAAGAAATCAAAAGGTACGTGGAAACAAATGAGAATGAAGACATGAGCTACCAGAAACTGTGGGACGCAGGTAAATCTGTATTAAGGGGAAAATTTATAGTTCTGCAAGCATTCATCAGGAAGGAAGAAAGGCCCACATAAATAAGTTGACTTCACAGCTCAAGACATTAGAAAAGGACCAAAAAAGGAGTCCAAACCAGGCAGAAGGAAAGAGATAATAAATCTGAGAGCAGAAATCAACGACATGGATACCCAAAAGACAATCCGAAAGATCAATGAGAGCTGGTTCCTCTAGAAAATAAACAAGATTGATAAACCACTAGCAAGACTCACGAAGAAAGAGAAAGAGAACCCTTATAAGCCGAATCAGAAATGAAAAGGAAGACATCACAAGAGAAACCAAAGAAATTCAAAAGATCATCAGAGACTACTTTGAAAATCTGTATGCCACAAAACAAGAGAACCGAGAAGAAATGGATAAATTGCTGGATTCCTATAATCTCCCTGGGCTGAACCAAGAAGACCTGCAGTACCTGAATAGTCCTATTAATATCAAGGAAACTGAAACTGTAATCAAAATTTTCCCAAAAACAAAAGCCCAGGTCCAGACGGATTCACTAGCGAATACTTCCAGACATTTAAAGAGGACCTGTTGCCAGTTCTCCTCAAGCTTTTCCAGGAAATTGAAAAAACAGGAATCCTCCCAAACAGTTTCTATGAGGCTCATATCTCCCTAATACCAAAAGCAAACAAAGACACCACAAAAAAAGAAAACTACAGGCCAATGTGTTTGCATATGTGTTTATGCCTGATAAACACATATGCAAAGATTATTAACAAAATATTAGCAAATAGAATTCAACAACTCAAAAAAATTCACACACCACGACCAAGTGGGATTCATCCTGGGGATGCAAGGGTGGTTTAACATCCGGAAATCAATCAACATAATCCATCATATCAACAAAAGAAAAGATAAAAATCATATAATCATATCAATAGATGCAGAGAAAGCATTTGACGAGATCCAGCACCCGTTTATGATAAAAACTCTCGTCAAAATGGGTATAGAAAGGACTTTCATCAATATAGTCAAAGCTGTTTATCACAAGCCTACAGCAAGCATCATCCTCAATGGGGAAAAACTAAGAGCCTTCCCTCTAAGAACAGGAACGAGACAAGGATGCACACTCTCTATACTTCTGTTCAATTTAGTACTGGAAGTACTTGCAATAGCAAATAGGCAAGAGAAAGATATTAAGGGCATTCAGGTAGGAAAGGAAGTAATCAAGCTCTCACTATTTGCAGATGATATGATACTATACTTAGAGAACCCTAAAACATCTACAAAGAAAGTCCTAGAAACAGTAGACTCGTATAGTAAAGTTGCAGGCTATAAAATCAATGCCCAAAATCCATGGCTTTCCTATATGCAAATAATGAGATAGAAGTAAGTGACATGATAAAACAATTCCGTTCACAATTGTGTCTCAAATGATCAAGTACCTCAGAATCAGCTTAACTGAGTAGATAAAGGACTTGTTTAGTGAAAACTACAAAACACTACTTCAGGAAATAAAACATGACACGAGGAAATGGAAAGATATCCCCTGCTTATATATTTGAAGGATTCATATTGTCAAAATGGCAATTCTCCCCAGAGTATTGTACAAATTCAATGCGATCCCTATGAGGATACCCTTGATATTCTTCAAAGAAGTGTATCAAGAACTCCTGAAATCCACCTGGATCAATAAGCCCTCACGAATAGCTAAAGCAATTCTTGGGAAAAAGAAAATGGGAGGAATCAACCTCCCCAACTTCAAACTCTATTACAAAGCGGTAGTAATTAAAACAGCATGGTATGGGAACAAAGACAGAGCTGCAGACCAATGGAAAAGGATTACATATTTTTTTTTTTGCTTTTTGGGTCACACCTGGCAATGCGCAGGGGTTACTCCTGGCTCTGCACTCAGGAATTACTCCTGGCGGTGCTCAGGGGACCATATGGGATGCTGGGAATCGAACGCGGGTCGGCCGCGTGCAAGGCAAACGCCCTACCCGCTGTGCTATTGCTCCAGCCCCAGGATTACATATTTTGACACACACCAAATATATGATCATCTAATCTTTGATAAGGGAGCAAGAAATGTGAAGTGGAGTAAGGAAAGCATATTTAGCAAATTGTGCTTGCAAAACTGGACAGCTACATTCAAAAAATGGGCTTAGGTCTCCAACTATCACCATGTACAAAAGTCAGATCAAAATGGATTAATGACATCAACATCAGACCAGAATACCTAAGGTACATTGAAGACACGGCCGGCAAAACCGTCCATGACATTGAAGCCAACGGTCTCTTCAAAGATGACACGCCACTGGCCAAGCAAGTGAAAACAGAGATAAATCAACGGGCCTATCTTAAACTAAGAAGCTTCTGCACCTCAAAGAAACAGTGACCAAAATACAAAGACAGTCGACAGAATGGGAAAGGATATTTACCCAGTACCCATCTGCTAAAAGGTTGATATGAAGGATATACAATGCACTGTTTGAACTCCACAAGAAGAAAACTGCTGACCCGATCAAAAAATGGGGTGATGAAATGAACAGAAACTTTCCCAAAGAAGAAATCTGAGTGGCTGAGAGGCACATGAGAAAATGCTCGACATCACTAATCATCAGGGAGATGCAGATCAAAACAAAAATAAGATATCATCTCACACCACAGAGACTGGCCCACATCCCAAAAAACCAAAGCAACTGGTGTTGGCGTGGATGTGGGGAGAAAGGGACTCTTCTTTACTGCTGGTGGGAATGCCGACTGCTGGTTCAGCCCTTTTGGAAAATAATATGGATGATTCTCAAAAAATTAGAAATTGAGCTTCCATTTGACCCAGCAATACCACTCCAGGGAATATATCCCAGAGAGGCAAAAAGCTATAGTAGAAATGACTTCTGAATTTATTTGTTCATTGCAGCACTGTTTACAATAACCACAATCTGGAAAAAACCCCAAGTGCCCACAGATGACTGGTTAAAGAAACTTTGGTACATGTTCACAATGGAATACGATGCAGCTATCAGAAAAGATGAAGTCATGAAATTTGCATATAAGTGGATCAACATGGAAAGTATCATGCTGAGTGAAATGAGTCAGAAAGAAAGAGACAGACATAGAGCGATCACAGATCACACTCATAAGTGGAATATAAAGTAGCAGAGAGGTATGAGCTTGAAATGACGCAACTTCTGGCAGAAATTTCTCTGGTCTTAGTTACTAAAATACTAAAATATAGAAATCCAAAACCGTGGGGCCGCTATTGCAGCCACTCGACCTCATATCTCTTCATTCTCAGCAATTGAAAACAAATTATCAAATACTTACTTCCTTTTCAGCAGGTCTGATTTTGGTGAGGGGAACTCCAAACAATAATAGTGAGGGTTTTTTTTTTGACATGTTGAATGTAATCAAAGTAAAGAGAAAGTAAAGTGAAATTTATCAGATACTCAGGCGGGCTGGGGGCTTGGGGGATTGGGTTTGGGGGGTGGAGGGAGATATACTGTGATTCATGGTCATGGAATATGTGCACTGGGAATGGATGGGCATTCTAGCATTGTATAACTGAGACTTAAGCCTGAAAGCTTTGTAACTTTCCACATGGTGATTCAATTAAAAAATAATTCAAAAAGTAATTTAACAGTGACATAAGGAGGAGAAAGAAAGAAACAGAACAAGGGGGCAGGGTAGAACAATAGATGACAAGCAAAGGGGACAGGAGTCAAAGTTATTCAGGTACATCAGTGGTGTTACAGAAGGATAGGGCTAAATATCCAAACCAGTCAATAACACTGTAATTGCGAGGTCCAAATTTTGATACCTCAAACTTTTAAATTTCTTTTAAGGTGTCTTTCAAGATGTCAGGTAGGTGTGGGCATGGGATTAGGAGAGGAAATCTAGGGAACACTGGTGGAGAGAATTTGACATTGGTGGGATTGGTGATGAAACATTGTATGTCAAAACCCTGACTGTGTATAACTTTGTAATTCACAATGTTATAATAAAATACATTTTTCAAAAAATGAAGTAAACCTTTCCGGCCACGTGTGAGATTGACCCCGGAGGCAACTGAACCACTTTGGACACGAGCGGCACCCCCAAAATGCCTCCAAACTGTGTGCTCGGAGCTTCTGGCCCAGGCGCTGCCAGCGAGTGATGCAATTACCAAAAGAATTTTCCCTGGACTTCATATAGAAATCCAAAACCGCGCGGCTGCGATTGCAGCCGCGCGACCTAATATCTCTTGATTGTCAGCAACGTGTAAATGTTCCTTTTTGGCAGGGCTTACCGTGGGGGGAAACTCCAAACAATAGTACTGAGTTTTTTGTTGAAGGGTAAAAGATTGTAGCGATAGAATTTTAGGCAGAATTTTCCCTGGACTTTATATAGAAACCCAAAACCGCGCGGCCTTGGCAGCCTAATGTCATCTAATCATCAGCAATATGAAATGGTTCCTTTGTAATGGGTTGGACTTTGGGGGGACCATAATAGGGTTAAAGTTTGTAGCGACGTGTAATTTCTGGCTGTACTTTCCCTGGACTTTATACAGAAATTCAAAGCCGCGAGGCCGCTGCCATGGCCGCGCAACCTATTGTCATTTAATCATCACCAATATGAAATGGTTCCTTTTTAACGGGTCGGACTTTGGTGGGAAATCCTAACAAGAATAGTAAGTCTTTTGCTGAAATATTGAAGGCTACCAAAGTGGTAGCCATCTCTATAGACTGAACTAGCCATATCCCCACGCCGGCTGAGAAGAAATATCCTTTCTCGGGAAGAAACGTGGCGTGGCGTTAACCATAGTATGATGTCCATTAAGCTGACACGGACCTGGTGGCGTGGGAATGGGATTCAAGGGAATAAATTATTATGTACTAGGAATAGCGGGACGCTGGTGGAATCTCGACCCGGGGCCGATACCAGCGTATTACTTTTGGTTCCAGAAACTGCTTGCAGACATTCTACCAGACAATCAACTAAGCCAGAGCCCCACGCCGGCTGATGACGGGAAATAACCATCTTTTTTGGTTTTTTTTCCCTTTGTCAGGCAGCGTGGTGATTACTAAACAGGCGTGATCTCGGTGCCGCGGGACGAGGGGGGAAAAATATAGAAAAGTTATGTAACAAACAGCGGGACTTAATATCTCTACATTCTCAGCAATGGAGAGCCATCAAATGCTTCCTTCACAGTGGGACTGTCTTTTCTTTTTGGGGGGGAAACCCTAGCAACAATAGTGAGTTATGTGTTGAAACATGGACTGTAACCAAGATAAAGTGTAAACGAAGTGAAACTCATCACTTACAAGGGCGGGGACTGGGGGGGCTGGAGGTATAATGGGGTGGTTGGTGATGGAATATGGGCACGGGTGAAGGGAAGGGTGTTTGAGTATTGTATAACTGACATAATCCTGAGAACTATGTAACCCTCCACATGGTGATTCAATAAAATTTAAATTTAAAAAAAAATGAAGTAAAGATCTCAAAAACCTCAACAAGGGCTACCCACATATACGACCTCTCAGATAAAGAATTTAGAGAGGAAATCTTGAAGATGGTTGACATACTCAAAGCATCCATGGAACAGACATCCAATGAATTAAGGGAGGATATGAATGAAGCATTGGAACAGTCCACCTAGAAAATGCAGGAAGAAATGAGAGCAGAAATTTCAAAGCTACTAGCAGAAGTCACACAAATAAAGGAATCAGTAGATGAATTCAAAATGTCAGTAGGTGCCCTCAACAGTAGAATGGCTACAGCCAAAGACAGAATCAGCAAGCTTGAAGATGAGTTGCAGAAAGCTTACAGACAACAACAAGTAATGGCAAAAGACCTCAAAATGGTCCTAGAAGGACTCAGAGTCCTGGGGGATGACCTCAAGAGGAACAACATAAGAATAATCAGAAGTTTGTAAGTCTGTAACTGTATCTTATGGTGATTCATTTACATATATGCATATATATAATATATACATATATATAAGTGTGTGGGAGATGAAGGACACTTAGGATAGGGAAGGAATCAGTATGATAGTAATAGTTTTAAATGATCATTTTGAATAGGAGCTGAGTGTTGAAAGTAGGTAAAGAGATATACTTGATAACCTTTCATTATGTATGTTGTAAACGAAAAGGAGAGAGAGAGGAGAAAGAGAGAGAGAGAGAGACGAAAACTACCTGTCATAGTGGCAGGTTTGGCGTGGAGGCAGGAGGGAAATGGGGACCATTTGTGGTGGTACAAGAAAGTACACAGGTGAAGGGACAGATGTTGGAATATTATATGGCTGAAATTCAATAATGTACAACTTTGAAAATATGTTTATCACTGTGATACAATTTAAAAAAAATAGCACTGTAGCACTGTCAAAAAAAAGAATCATTAGAGCACCAGAAGCACAAGGAAGTAACCCCAATGAAAAAAGCATATTTAAAGACATCATTGGTAACAAATTCCCAGAGCAGGCATCCAGATCCAAGGAGCCTGAAGAGTATCAGAAAAAAGAGACCCGAATAAAAAGACTCCAAGGCACATCATAGTCAGAATGACGGATGCTGTGGATAGAGACACAATACTGCAAGCAGCAAGGTCAAAGAAGGAAATCACATACAAAGGAGCAGCCCTTACATTTACAGCAGCTCTATCAGAGGAAACCCTCCAAGCCAGATGACAATGGTGGGACATAGTGAAAAAGCATTTTAAACAATGATATAGCACAGACACAAACAATAAGTGCAAATTTTGGTATAATTTGTTAATGAAGTCTATCAGTCTCTTCTAGATTTTACTTCTTGGCATTTGACCTTATAGCTCTTGACCAAAAGTAATCTATATAAGAATGAAGCTCTTGGGTCTTGGGTCATATCTCAGATATCTTGTGTCCTTTAAAGATATTTTATCCTGAACAGGGATCCATAATCCCTAAAACCTGTGAATATTACCTTAGATGGCAAAAGTTTTTTTTGTTTATGCAATTGCATTAAGGATCTTGAGGTGGGGAAAATAGTTTGGATTATGAAGAAAGACCTATTATAAATCACAAGGTTTCCTGTGAAGAAAAGATAAAGGTTTGAGGGTCGGAATGAGAGAAAAGTATGTGATAATAGAGACAGAGTATAGGTAACAAGAGAGGAGAAAGGATAAAAATGCTCAGGTTAGGGGTATGTTGGGGAGAAGGAGAGTAAGAGATGACACCCTGCTGGAATATAACACAGCCTGTGAGGCAATGAATACTGTCCTTCAAAATTTGGAAAGGGCAAGAATGTGGGAATTGTGTTAGAGAAGGAATGCTGTCATGTTAATACTTGTATGTTATAATTTCTAACCTGAAGAACTATAAGGAATATGTTGTTTTAAGTTTTAAATGAATGGCTATAAAGTACAGTCAAAATAGATAATAAATAGTTTCTGTGCCTAAGCTTTTTCATTGTCTAATTCAAGTACATAAAAATTTGGTTTTCTTTTTGTTCTTGGTTTTTTTGTTGTTTTGAGGGGCACAACTGGATGTACTCAGGTTTTACTCCTAATTCTGCTCTTGGGACTCACTTCTGGTGTGACTCAAGTACTATATGGGGTGCCGGGTATCAAAGCATATTTAGCTCAAAGAACACAATTGCCCCACTTGCTGTATTTTCTACCTATTATCTACCTACCATGATTATCCTTATATATTGCTGTTTGAACCCTACATTCTGTTCTGTTTCAGCAATTTTAATGTTGACAAATAATGTTTTCTCAAATTTTTGCTAAAGAATTTCTAAGGAAGAAGCCAGTAATATTAAGATTTGTTTTAAATTAAATTCTTATTTTGATAACTGTGATTTGCAACACTGTTTATAATAGGGTTCAGACATACAAATGTTTCCACCCCCAGTTTCACCAATCTGCAACCCTATATTTCCACCAATGTCTCCAGGTTAACGTTTTCTCCTCAGCTTGAGTACTTGGCATATAACTTTTAAATTTAATTATTATAGTTTGAGTGGTTTCACTTGTGTTGGATCTAATGGACTAGATATAAACAGGTATCTTTTATGGTTCTTTAGATGAACAAATGTCACTAGCTTTTGTCTGAAAATGTTTTAACCCCTTCCTCAAAATGTAATACCTTTTCAGGGTAGCATACTCTAGGTTTAAGATATTTTTCATTCAATATTTTGAATATGTTATTCCATTTCCATCTTTCATGTATACCTTTATATGATAATTCTGTTATTTTTATATTATTTTCCTTGTACTTGTGTTCATGTTTCTCTATTTTTTACTTTGAGTAGTCGTTTCTCTCTTCTGTTGTTGCTATTTTGGTGTGTCTTCCTGTTGTTCTATTTGAGTCTTTTTTGTTTGTTTTTTGGACATCTTGAATATGTGCACAGACCCCTTTCAGAGATGGGGGAAGTACTGAAGCATTATGTTTTCCACAAGTCATTCTTCCCTTTTTCATTTTCCTCTTCTTCTGGTACACCTATAATTTGTAGATGATTTCTCTTGTCATTGTCCATTATATATCTTATATTTTCTTTCATTTATAATATAATTTTGCTTCTCAATTTTTCTTGCTAGTATGTGCTTGTAATTGAGCTTGCTGATATGATTTTTAGCGTTCAGAATTCTGTTTCCTTGACTTACTATTGTTTATTTGTTTTTGCTTTTTGCTTTTTGGGTCATACCCAGCGGTGGGCAGGGATTACTCATTGCTCTGAATTTAGGAATTACTCCTGGAGGTGCCTGAGGGACCATATGGGATGCCAGAGATTGAACCTGGGTCGGCCATGTGCAAGGTAAATGCCCTACTCACTATACTATTGCTCCAGCCTCGTTATTGTATTCTTTGCCTTCAATTCCTTAACATCCTTGATCAGTTTTATGAGTTGCTTGAATTTCTTTCCCAGTGTTTCCTTAATTTCCAGTATCATCATGTGGAGTGTTTCTTTGGCAATCTTCCTTAACTGGAATGGAGATTTCTTTTTTTTTAAATAATTTATTTCTTGTGGCTGGAGAAATAGCACAGCGGGTAGAGCGTTTGCCTTGCACGCCGCCGACCTGGGTTCGATTCCCAGCATCCCATATGGTCCCCTGAACACTGCAAGGGGTTAATTCCTGAGTGCAGAGCCAGGAGTAACCCCTGTGCATTGCTGGGTGTGACCCAAAAAAGCAAAAAAAAAGATAAATAATTTATTTCTTTTTTAATTAGTGAGTCACAGTGAGGGTACTGTTACAGATTCACACATTTTCGTGCTTGTTATTCCCTTATGCAATGTTCGAGAGCCCATCCCTCCACCAGTGTCCATTCTCCACCACTTATGAACCCAGTATCTCTTCCACCCCCCTATCCCATCCCCCCACCCCACTCCGCCTCTGTGACAGAGCATTCCAATTTGTTCTCTCTCTCCTTTTGGATGTTGTTGTTTGCAATAGGGGTATTGAGTGGCCATCATGTTCAGTCTCTAGTCTACTTTCAGTGTGCATCTCCTTCCCTACTTGGGATTTCCAATCACATTTTACTTGGTGTTCCCTTCTCTATCTGGGATGACTTTCTCCCAACGTGTGAGGCCAGCTTCCAAGCTATGGAGCCAACTTCCTGGTATTATATACTACTATTCTTGGGTATTAGTTGGCTACTCTGCCATTTTATATTCCACAGATGAGTGCAATCTTTCTATGTCTGTCCCTCTCTTTCAGGCTCATTTCACTTAGCATGATACTTTCCATGTTGATCCACTTATATGCAAAGTTCATGACTTCATTTTTTCTAATAGCTGCATCGTATTCCATTGTGAAGATGTACCAAAGTTTCTTTAACCAATCATCTGTTCTCGGGCACTCAGGTTTTTTCCAGATTCTGGCCGCGATGATCGTGAGTGCAGAAGTCATTTTGACTATACTATTTTGCCTCTCAAGGATATATTCCCAGAAGTGGTATTGCTGGATCAAATGGATTCTCAATTTCTAATTTTTTGAGAAGTGTCCACATTGTTTTCCAAAGGGGCTCGACCAGTCTACATTCCCACCAGCAGTGTAGAAAGGTCCCTTTCTCTCCACATCCTCTCCAACAGCAGTTGCTTTTGTTCTTGTGGATGTGCGCCAGTCTCTGTGGTATGAGGTGGTATCTCATGGTTGTTTTGATCTGCATCTCCCTGATAATTAGTGATGTAAAGCATTTGTTCATGTACCTTTTAGCCATTCGTATCCTTTTCTTGGAAAATTTTCTGTTCATTTCTTCGGCGCATTTTCTGATGGGGTTGGATGTTTTGTTCTTGTAGAGTTCAACTAGTGCTTTGTATACCCTTGATATCAATCCTTTACTGGATGGGTGTTGGGTTAATATCCTTTCCCACTCTGTAGATTGCCTTTGTATTCTGGTCACTGTGTCTTTTGCGGTGCAGAAACTTCTTAGTTTAATGTAGTCCCATTTGTTACCTTTAGCTTCAATATCGTGAAGGGTTTTGCCGACCTTTTCTTCGAGGTACCTTATGGATTGTGGTCTGATGTTGAGGTCTTTAATCCATTTTGTTTGTTTTTTTTAATTAATAGTTTATTTTTAATTAGTGAGTCAACGTGAGGGTACAGTTACAGATTTATACATTTTTGTGCTCATGTTTCTCCCTTACAAAGTTTGATAACCCATCCCTTCACCAGTGTCCATTCTCCACCACCAGTAAACCCAACATCCCTCCCCCCTCCCCAGTCCCGTCTCTCCCCACCCCACCATGCCACTATGGCATGGTATTCCCTTTTGTTCTCTCTCTCTGATTAGGTGTTGTGGTTTGCAATAAAGGTGTTGAGTGGCCATTGTGTTCAGTCTCTAGTCTATATTCGGCCCGCATCATCTTTCCCCCACATGACCTCCAACCACATTTTACTTGGTGTTCCCTTCTCTGAGTTGCCCAGAATGAGAGAACAGCCTCCAAGCCATGGTGACAACCTCCTGGTACTTATTTCTACTATTCTTGGGTGTTAGTCTTATAGTCTATTATTCTATATTCCACAGATGAGTGCAATCTTTCTATGTCTGTCTCTCTCTTTCTGACTCATTTCACTTAGCATAATACTTTCCATGCTGATCCACTTATATGCAAACGTCATGACCTCATTCTTTCTAACAGCTGCATAGTATTCCATTGTATAGATGTACCAGAGTTACTTCAACCAGTCATCTGTTCTAAAAAATATGGAACGCTTCACGAATTTGCGTGTCATCCTTGTGCAGGGGCCATGCTAATTTTCTCTGTATCGTTCCAATTTTAGTATATGTGCTGTCGAAGCGAGCACTGTTTAATCCATTTTGATCTGATATTTGTGCATGGTGTCAAGTCGAGGTCTAAGCCCATTCTTTTGCATGTGGTTTTCCAGTTATGCCAGCACCATTTGTTGAAGAGGCTTTCCTTGCTCCATTTCACTTTTCTTGCCTCCTTATCAAAGATTAGATGATCATACATTTGGGGTTGTGTGTTGGGATATTCCACTCTGTTCCATTGGTCAGCGGCCCTGCCTTTGTTCCAGTACCATGCTGTTTTAATTGTTACCACTTTGTAATAAAGATTAAGGTTGGGGAGGGTGGTAACTCCCATCAGCTTTTTTCCCCAGAATAGTTTTCGCTATCCGTTGGTGTTTATTGTTCCATATGAATTTCAAGATTGCTTTATCCATTTCTTTGAAGAATGTCATGTGTATCCTTATAGGGATCGCGTTGAATCTGTATAATGCTTTGGGGAGTATTGCCGTTTTGACAATGTTGATTCTCCCTATCCATGAGCAAGGGATAAGTTTCCAAATCCTCATGTCGTCTTTTATTTCATGGAGTAGTGTTTTATAGTTTTCTTTGTAGAGGTCCTTTATTTCTTTAGTTAAGCTGATTCCAACGTATTTGATTTTGTGGGCACGGTTGTGAACAGGATTGCTTTTTTCATGTCCCTTTCCTCTGTTTCATTGTTTGCATATAGGAAGGCCATGTTTTTTGGATATTGATTTTGTAGCCTGAGACCTTACTATATAGGTCAATTGTTTCTAAGAGTTTCTTAGTAGAGATATTAGGCTTCTCTAGATATAGTATCATATTGTCTGTGAATAATGAGAGTTTGATTTCTTCTTTTCCTGTCTGAATGCCCTTAATATCTTTTTCTTGCTTAATGGCTACTGCTAGTACTTCCAGTACTATATTGAATAGAAGTTGTGAGAGTGGGCATCCTTGTCTTGTCCCCAATCTTAGAGGAAAGGCCCTTAGTTTTTTCCCCATTGATGATAATGCTTGCCATACCTTGTAGTAGATGGCTTTGACTATCTTGAGGAAAGTTCCTCCAAAACCCATTTTGGTGAGGGTTTTCATCATGAACGGATTTTGGATCTTGTCAAATGCTTTCTCTGCATCTATTGATGTGATCATATGATTTTTATCTTTACTTTTGTTGATATGATGGATTATGTTGACTGATTTCCAAATGTTAAACCATCCTTGCATCCCTGGGATGAATCCCACTTGGTCATGGTTTATGATCTTTTTGATGAGTTGTGGGATCCTATTTGCTAGTATTTTGCTGAGGATCTTTGCATCGGTATTCATCAGAGATATTGGTCTATACTTTTATTTGTTAGTGGTGTCTTTGTTTGCTTTTGGTATTAGGGAGATATGTGCCTCATAGAAACTGTTTGGGAGGGTTGGAATGGAGATTTCTTTACCTATTGATTGGGGCATATGAATTCCTTTCATTTTTTCATCACTCTTAAAATTTAATGGGTTCTGGTCTAGAGTGATAGTACAACAGTAGAACACATCCTTGTTTGCAGCCTAGTAGGATTCCATATGGAACACTACATATAGTATTTCAGACCCATTAGAAATGAAGTTTTCTGGAGTAAAAGATGAACTTTGCTGGGCGTGTCCCCCCAAAAAATATGAATGGTTACTGACTGTAGAGCTTCAGATTCCACAAGATTTGAAATTAACCAGGTATGTCGTTTCCAATGACATACCAGGCTGCTGTTAACTCTATTGCTTTTCTATCTCCACTTCCTTGTCTGGATATTTAAACATGGTTGGCAAAGGTCAAGATATGTCCTCTGTTTCAATAGTGGGGATTTTTTTTATTGCTTTTTGGGTCACACCTGGCGATGCATAGGGGTTACTCCTGGCTCTGCACTCAGGAATCACTCCTGGCGGAGCTCAGGGGACCATATGGGATGCTGGGAATCGAACCCGGGTCGGCGGCGTGCAAGGCAAACGCCCTACCCGCTGTGCTATTGCTCCAGCCGCAATGTTGGGGATTTTTATGAATATCCTGGTGCATCAGTAAGACCCTGTGGATTCCTGGCAACTCTAAGAGTGCATGAGGTGGTGTGTGAACTGTATGAGGTGGGTGAAGGATAACTGTGTTTATGCAGCTACACTTCCATGTGAGTATTAATGGAAAGGGGGAGGTTGAAGCAATATGGTCTTCTAAGTCAGAGCTGAGGTTGTGCACATGTGCATGAACAGTGGGCAGGGAGAGGACTAGGATTCAAAACAAGGTACAGTTTCAGTATAACAAGGGAAATAGAGGCCTGGGTCTTCCGACTCACTCAGATAAGAACTGGGAGGATGGGAGAATTAACATTGTCAAAATGGCAATACTCCCCAAAGCCCTGTACAAATTCAATGCTATCCCCATAAAAATACCTATGAAATTCTTCAAAGAAATGGATCAAACGTGACTGAAATTCATATGTAAAAACAAACTCCCACGAAAAACTAAAGGAATTCTTGGGAAAAAGAAGATGGGATGCATCACCTTCCCCAAACTCAAACTCTACTACAAAGCAGTTATAATCAAAACAGCATGGTAATGAAGCAAAGGCAGGGCCGCAGACCAATGGAACAGGGTGGAATATCCTTATACACGCCCTCAAATATAGGATAATCTAATCTTTGATAAGGGAGCAAGAAATGTGAAGTGGAGCAAGGAAAGCCTCTTTAATAAATGGTGCTGACAAAACTGAACAGCAACATGGAAAAAAGGGCCTCAGAACTTTACTTAAGACCATGCACATAAGTCAAATCAAAATGGATTAAAGACCTCAACATCAGACCACAATCCATTAGGTACATTGAAGACAAGGGCGGCAAAACCCTCCACGATATTGAAGCTAAAGGTATCTTCAAAGATGACACGGAACTGAACAATCAAATAAAAATAGAGATAAACAAATGGGACTACATTAAACTAAGAAGCTTCTGCACCTCAAAAGATACAGTGACCAGAATACAAAGACAATCTACAGAGTGGGAAAGGATAGTCATCCAATACACATCTGATAAGGGATTGATATCAAGGATATACAAGGTACTGGTTGAACTCTACAAGAAGAAAATACCCAACTCCATAAGAAAATGGGGTGAAGAACAGAAAATTTCTCAAAGAAAAAATACGAATGGCCAAAAGACACATGAAAAAATGCTCTCCATCATTAATCATCAGGAAGATGCAGATTCAAATAACAATGGAATATCATCTCAAACCACAGAGACTGGCCCACATCCAAAAGAACAAAAGCAACCTGTGTTGTGCGGGTGTGGCGAGAAAGGGACTCTTCTTCACTGCTGGTGGGAATGCTGACTGGTCCAACCCTTTTGGAAAACAGTATGGATGATCCTTAAAAAAGTAGAAATTGATCTTCCATTTGACCCAGCAATACCACTTCTGAGAATGTATCCCAGAGATATAGTAGAAATGACATCTGTACTTGTGTGTTCATTGCATCACTGTTTACATTAGCCGGAATTTGGAAAAAACTCGTTTCTTAAAGCAGATGTCTGGTTAAAGAAACTTTGGTACATCTCCACAATGGAATACTATGCAGCTGTTAGAAAGGATGAAGTTCTGAAATTTGCTTATAAGTGGATCTACATGGAGAGCATCATGTTAAGTGAAATGAGTCAGAAAGAGAGGGACACACATTGAAAGATTGCACTTATTTTTGGAATATAAAGAAACATACTGGGAGACTTACACCCAAGAATAGTATGGTGAATACCAGGAAGATTGTTCCATGACTTGGAAGCTGGCCTCACATGCAAGAGGAAAAGGTGGCTCAGATAGAGAAGGGAACACCAAGTATGGGGTGCTTGGAGGGCCTGCTCAGGAAGGGAGATGAGTGCTGAAAGTAGACTACAGACCAAATTACAGCAATTCAATACCTCTATTGCAAAGCACAACATCCGTAAGGAGAGGCACCATAAAGGGAATGCCCTTCCACAGAGGCAGGGTGGGGTATGAGGGGATGAGTTGTGAATGGTGGGAGGGATACCGGGATTATTGGTGGTGGAGAATGGGCACTGGTGAAGGGATAGGTACTCGATCATTGTATGACTGAAACATAAGCATGAAAGTTTGTAAGTCTGTAACTGTACCCCATGGTGATTCATCAAAAAAAAATAATTAAAAAAAGAACTGGGAGGAAAACTGTGCTGAGTCATAAGCACATGCCAGATAATACTCACCAGGGAGCCCAAACTAAGGTTTTGTTTAATTACCTTTTAAATCCAATATAGTAGTATCTAAATACCAAAATGGGAGGCAGTCATTTGACTGTCATAGTTCTATTTTCTGATGGTGCCTGATGAAGGGAACTTAGCCCTATTATATTTAAATTGCTTATCTTTATACCTTTTTTCCTATTTAATTCCTCTTCTATTGTTCACAATCATATCACTTACTTATTGCATTGCTATACTGGAATCCACTGTATTTTCTTGTTCCAATTGCAAGGCCTCTTTTAGATCACTGCATGTCTATCCACCATGTGTAGCCTTCTTAAAGGTGCAGGTTAGAGTGGCATATCTTCCAAATACCTTTTAAGAGACTGGGTAACCAATTTTGGAAAACAAACCTGATTGACATTTCTTTTAATTCCACATTTAAAGTGGAACAGAGACCTAAAGACTAGACCAGAAATTATAAAATAAATTGAGAGAAACATAGAATGCTGGACGATGAAAGGAGTCGTAACCTGGCTTTAGTGACAAAAGTAGCAAAAACAAAAATATATAAGTGGGGCTATATGAAATTTAAAAGGCTCTACATGGTGAAAGAAACTTGGAATAAAACAGAGAAGACAACCAACTGACTGGAGGGAGTTATTTACACATACTAATTCACAAAAAGAACCAACAACCTGAATTTATAAAGCACTCACTAGAACTCAGCAAGAAAAAGACCATAATGTCACCTCAAAATGAAAAGAATAAATAAATAGACACGTATGAAAAAGATACATGGATGATAAATATGCATGTTAAAAGGATCATTAAAAGGTGGAGGTGAGGGGCTGGAGAGATAGCACAGCGGGTAGGGCGTTTGCCTTGCACGCGGCCAACCCGGGTTCAAATCCCAGCATCCCATATGGTCCCCTGAGCACCGCCAGGGGTAATTCCTGAGTGCAGAGCCAGGAGTAACCCCTGTGCATCGCCAGGTGTGACCCAAAAAGCAAAAAAAAAAAAAAAAAGTGGAGGTGAATGGGCACTGGTGGAGGGATGGGTAAACGATCACTGTATGAGTAAAATGCAAACACAAAAGTTCATAAGTTTGTAACTGTATATCAGTTATTCTCTAATATAAATTTTTTAACAAGTGCTCATTCGTACTTAGAATCAGAGAACACAAGTCTAAAGAATAATGAGATAGTACCTAATAATGTGATAATAGCATATATGAAAAAGAAAAAACCCTCAAAACAACAAATGTTGACACAATGTGGTGAAAACAGAACCCCTAACCATTGGTTGAGGAAATGTTACCTTGTAAGGCCTCTAAAGAAAACTATATGGGGATTTGTTTGAAAAGTAAGAATGGATTCCCTCATTTGTCCCAGAAATCCCACTTCTAGAATCCACCTTCCCCAAACAAAAACATTAATCTGAAAATATATGTTCACATCTATGCTTATTGCAGCTCAGTACAATAGTCAGGATATGGAAGCCACCCACGTGTCTAATAATAGAATAATGTTAAAGAATTCTTGGTGTATCTATACAAATGAATATTACACAGCCACAGGAAAAATAGTCATTTAGTTTGAAAAAAATTGAGATAAAATTGGGTATTGTCAAGTTGAGTGAAATAAATAAGAAGAAGGATAAATAAAATATGTTTTCACTCATTTGTACTATATAGAGAAACAAATCAGGACATGAACAGTATCAATCAACAATAAACCTTGAATATAAAAGAATACAGACCTGAGAGTGCCAGGTTTGGCGGGAGAGAAAGGGGAATAAGTAGAATGACTGGAAGTAATGAGGAAACATAAATAGAGGTTTTAAAGCACGTGGGTGGTGCTAAGGGAAATAATAGTATGAAAAAATAATCCATAACTTTCAATTAAAAAATAATGGGGGGAGGTGTGGGAGTGAAGGAGCATTGAGTCAGAAGTGACATACTGATGGGAGCTTGTCACGGGTACTTCAGTGATAAGAATGTCCTATAACTTTGTTTATATCAATACCAGAAAATCAAAATTATTGTTACCCTACTACACAAACAGTAATAAATATTTTTAAGAGATAGAGTTTTTGGGGTTGAAGAGATACTAAAATGGAAAAAGTACTTGCCTTTCACATGACTGACCCAGGTTCGATCCATGGCATCCCATATAGTCCCCAAGCATTGCCACGAATAATTCCTGAGTGCAGAGCCAAGAGTAATACCAGCATCGTTGGAGTCACCCCAAAACAAAAAATAAGATAGAAATGAAGAAAGAGAGTTTTGGGAGACTTTTGGGTCCTATATCTAGACTCGCCTGCATCATTTTGCCAAGCTTACTGCCTTCTTGAATTTTATTAGGGAAGTAGTTATGCATAGCTCTCTGCTCTGAGTATTTCCCAAAAGACTCGGGTTTCCATTACCCTTATTCTCAGAAATTAATCTTTCCTTTACCCTTTTCCATTAATATAACCTAATTTCAATTGGGATGTAAAATGATCTCTTTTTGTTTCTATCACCATAAATATTGCCCAAATATCTTTTTGTATGAGATACTTTTTTATCTAATTCTTAGCATTAAGTATTTAAGTCTTTAAGCGTTTCATCCTTTATTAAAGAACTGTGACTTACAAAGTTATGCATAATTCATTTTAGGCAAATAATATTTCAACACCAATCGCATCACCAGTGTCAATTTCCCTCCAACAATGTTCCCATAATCTCTCCCCACCCCAACCACTATCCCATCCCCACCTGTAAACTTGAAAGCACATTGAAAAATTTCAGTAATTACAGATTAGATATCATGTTTTCAGTTTTGTAGAGTCTATGTTTTGGATATGTGGCCATACCACTCACCCATATCACTAGTATAACTGAAGCCCTGAAGCCTGTTCATCCATTACTCTTCTCCCCACTTGTATTTCTGTACTTCTCTTTAAACACTGGGGTCAAGGTTGATCTAGGCATCCCCCATTTACTACAGTTCATTTCCTTATCCTGTTTCTATATACTAAATATCATCCTGTGTTTGTCTTTCTTCTTCTGGTCTACTTCACTCAACATGATTACCTTGCAGTTCCAGCCACATTGCAGCAAATTGCATGATTTCATCCTTCCTTGCAGCTGTGTAGTCTTTAAATTTTTTAAATTCAAAACAGTTTTTTCTAAAAAAACCTTGGAGTTTATAATCCAAAAATTACCTCTTGAGTTAGTACCTCTGCTAAAGTTTTCAGAGAGATGTCTAATTCCAAAGCAAAAGCTAAGAATGTGACTTTTTAATACACTGAGTATTTATCCAAGGCAATAAGTCTCAGCTTCAAGGTCTAATACTAGCAGGAAATACTGAGGGGGCAATGAGATGTAAAAAGATTGAATATTTCATTACTACTTCAAGATATTATATCTTTATATTTATCCTCTTAGTAAATCATTGCATTTGGACTCCTCAATATTGGTGTTCCCCAATAACTTCCCCCACCAGCCATTAAAGGGCATTATAAGATTCATCTGTGCTCTGTGGATGCTCTGTTTATTTCTCAAAAAATAATTCAGAGGAAAAAGAAGTCTCTGACCAGAAACTGCACATCCAGAATAACAGTATAAAGATTCAGTACTCATAGGAACATTTATTGGTATAAGCCCCAAGGATGATGGTGGCAATCTATTTTTAGATTATGAGTGAAAAAAAAGCAGCCACAGCTTTAAGTATCTCGAGAAAAAGTTAGTAAAAATACACTATCAATTCAAATAATGTTTTCTCTACTTTTCACACTTTCCCTATACTTGTCACATGTGCAACACAGAGAGAAATAGAGAGAATTAAAAAAAACTTTCAAGTAGTATATATTAATAGATAACTAGTTTTGTTGGAAGTGGTAAGAAAAGAGTTAGATGTATATAGTTGAAGATTCTAGGATCCTGTCCTCCTATACTGTTATGCCAAATCTGGGAATAAAAATATGAGTAAATTAAAGGAAGACATATTTAATCTTAACCTCATGATTGGGGACCAATGAGCTATGAAAACTAGTTGGACTATAAACTTATTTTCAATTCTATATAATAGTTTTATAGTAGAATTATGCTTGCTAGGCATGAAAAGTCAATGTAATTACTCTTATGACTTGCCAGTTCTCTAATTCCTATTTTCTGTGTCCTCCATATACCATACAAAAATGTACCATGGTCCCCTGAATTTAATTTGGGAGTTATCTAAAAGAAAATAAAAAAATAATCAACATGTTTCTAAGGATTTTTGGTGTGATGATAATAGTCTTTACCATGGATTTATATTTATATGTCTCACTGGCTCATCAGCATAAGAGAGCTAAGTGAGAGTCAAATATTCTTAAATAAGCAATTTACATTTGTATTAGGTAGATGCAGTAAAGGTTTCTAATTTATGCCTGCCTGTTTTTGTGCTGTTTGATAGCAACTTTTAAATTGAATCTAGGTTTAGCCATGATACTCTTATCTGACCAATGAAGCAATTTTAAGTGTGGCAAGTACAAACTTGAAGTAGTGTTTATGCACTGCCTTTTGCTTTTTCTTGCATCTATTGTGGAACCTGATCACTTTGTGGTCAACATCTTCGATTACATGGTCTGGTTTTTTTCATTTTAGCTGACAACCGACCAATCCCTAGACACGAGAATGAGGTCCTTGACTAACAGTTGACTATAAGATGCACAAAAGAATATATAAAAGAGTTCAGCTGAGTCCAGAGAAAATTGCTTATTTACAGAGTTGTGATCTAAATAAATTGTTGGCATGTTAAGCTGCTGAGATGAGGTAGCTTGTTAAGCAGCCTCTATTAACTGATACAAAACTGAATAAAGCATCATGAAACGTGAGTTTAGGAATAGATGAATTGGACTACATTTGGAGTAGTAAGAAAAGCAGTGGTATTCTCTTTAGCTTCCTCCTGACTCTCAAATATATCTAGAGTTGGTAATTTATCCCGGGGAAGAATTAATAAAGATTTAAATTAAGTTAACTCAAAATTTCTGAATTTACTTCAGCATTAGGACTTAGAGTCTTTTCATTAAGAATGATGGACACTACTATTTTTCCTATTATGTCTGAGCCTGTTATCAGGGAAATCCATGCCACTGTACCCATATCTCCGTATTTATGCCTTAGGAATGAATATGATATATATTAATGAATAACTTTAGAGACTTACATTGTACTGATAAACAAATATAAGGGCCTGAGTCAAAATCAGTCTTGAGTTAACTTTCCAAGGTACAGAAATGAAACTGTCATACTGTGAGTTAGAAAAACATGAGACTATAAGGACTTCTATGATTACTTCTCAAATTTAACTTTTCTATAATAGAACGAAGAATAGAAAGGAAAAAATAAACATTGTTTATAGTCAAATATTGAATATCTAGATTTTAAAATATGACATTAAATAGAACACTTACTTTTCACTATGCCAAACTTTTGCTTTATGAGGTTCACACCATAGTGGCAATTAGGGGCTTCTAAAGCCACTCATATTGATTATTTGGATTATTATTGGGATGCAGGACATCCAATCAGGGCTTTGTATGTGAAAGGCAAATGCTGTATGTATCCCTTGTATATTCTATCTATACGTAATTAATCCTCACAACAACCTATGAGATAATATAGTATTTTCCCTGTTAAATTACTTAACCTTATGCAATGAATAAAATGGCTGACATCCAGAACTGTTTATTCCAAAGAATTTGATTTAATTCTGGCAAACATTGCTTCTTAAATGCATGGCAGCATTTTGGAATGTATTGCCAGCAACGATTTTCCTTGCAAGAGAAAATGTATTGTTAGAGGTTGGAGAGTAAAATTAAGTGCTAAAAGAGCAGCTATGATTTCATTGGTGATGAGAGGTGGATTCAGGACAGTTGGAAAACCAAAGTTGAGGGAGGGGTTACTTTGTTGCTCTTATGTGGATAATCCAGCTCAAGGGGTTTCACACAGACTAAAGATGAGGACAATGATTTCTATTGAATTTGGCCTGAGGAAGGAAAAGCCATGGTTCTCTCTTTAAAGTAATAGTGCTGTAATGAATTGTCTTGATAATAGCTGTCTTGTGAAGAAAATACAAAGATGTAGTCAGTAAAAGCACAATTGCTCTTCAAGTCTCCTTTAGAATTCAGGTAAGTACTAATCACCAACATTTAGAAATGGACATTTTTTACAAAATATATCTTCTTAATTATGTTTTTTAAATATGGTCAGTAATTTGAAAGATCAAATATTTGAAGATAAAGAGGATGCTCATTTGAAATAGTTTTCTTGACTCAGTATTATTTTAACATTCTTAGCTTGTGCTGGAGATCAACATAACTTTGCCTTTAAACACTGGCCACTTTGGCCACTGGGTTACCAGAGCCCCAATTGTAACAGTTGCTGCCAGACCTGTATCCATCCTTTAGTGCTAAGAACTACACAATCTTCCAACTGAATGCATTTGACCCCTAGATTTCATACCAAATAAAATGTGATCAATGGGAAGTACCTTTCCTGCAGACAGAAACAAAATTATTGGGTTGATGTATGTTGTGAAAGTAACCTTTGGAAGAATAAAGATCATGCATGTGGAAGAACCTATGTAGGAGACATATACCAAGTATTTATTTTTCTTTCTTTTTCACTTTCATTTTCCAAAAAAATAAAATTATGTGCGAGAAATAATGATGCATTTTTTCTAGTATAAGAAAAATTTCTTTTTAGATTTTCAGTTAACAATCTACTTTCTTACTGTTTTTAAATAAAATAGTCATAATAATTTAGTGAAAGTGTGTCCTTTGAGACTGTCACTAATCATAAAATACTTTATCTTTTTTCAATTACATTCAATGATTTTATTTTCTAATGCTAGGAAAAAGCATAATTCTATACAAGGTACTGTACTCTTTTAGACCATATTTTCTGAAATTTTAGAAATTTTATTTTAACTCCAAACAACAAATCTCCTAGTTCCATTGTTGCTAAGGAAACCATTGTGCAAATACAATAGATGGTAGTTATATTCTTGTTTGGTGAGGAAAAGTCCCTCTCCACTTTGAGATTAGAAAATTGCTACCTTTTGATTGGAAAGAACAAGTCATGTGAGTTTAAGTTATTGATTTAGAGAAATACACCTGCATGCTGTTATTGCGTTTGCTTTTTGTTTTAGTCATAGATGAATAGGCAGGAAACCTAGGAGTATCTTTAGAAGGAACAAGCAAATAAGCTACACTCTCTTTGTATTTTTTCTGCACATTTCTCAATCCAAACAGTGAGAGTCAGAGATCCTTTAACAGTGTTTTAAAAATTAATCCATTACTTTTTTTTCTTCTAGCATTTTGATGAAGTCTGTCATCTTAAACAATGACTTTACAATAGCCACTAAATATGTCTCTCTAGGTCCAGATTATTTTTCGTATAACTCATCCTTCAAGCTACATATTAGATTAATTTCTGACAGAAATTCATTTCTGAAGACTGCTTGTGCCTAACTTCCCGTTTTGTCTCTTGTAAATTTTATAAAATATGGGAAAGATATTTAATTTTTGTCTCAATGTATTGTTCTGTAAAGTAGATATAATAATAAAATATCTCAAAAATTGTGATGAATGTATGCTAATCTATGTTGAAAAAATTTTATTGCAATGTAGAGCACTGTAGCACTGTCATCCCATTGTTCATCAATTTGCTAGTGCGGGCACCAGTAATGTCTCCATTGTGAGACTTATTGTTACTGTTTTTGGCATATAGAAGATGCCACGGGTAGCTAGCCAAACTCTGCCATGCGGGCAGGATACTCTCAGTAGCTTGCTGGGCTCTCTGAGAAAGACAGAGGAAGTACTCAAAAAGAGTTAACTCTTGGTGGTTTTCCTAAAACATCAATTTCCAAAACAATATTCTCACTTCCCAAAAGATAATTTAGTGATTATCATATTATTATTATTATTATTATTATTATTATTATTATTTTTGCTTTTTGGGTCACAACCCAGCGATGCTCAGGGGTTACTCCTGGCTTTACACTCAGGAATTACTCCTGGCGGTGCTTGGGGGACCATATGGGATGCCGAGGATCGAACCTGGGTCCGCCGCGTGCAAGGCAAACGCCCTACCCGCTGTGCTATCGCTCCGGCCCCTGATTATCATATTATTGATATTTAGAATCTTCTCTGAATTTCAAGATACAGTGATATATAGAATAATAAATTCAATGGCAATATATAGTCAATTATTGCTTATGCAAATACATGTTAGTAAATGCCAAGAGATTAACATATAATGAAGAGCATATGGGCTTGTGGAACATTCACACCTAAAGTTGAACTCTATCTCAGTATATAATCTTGTTATTTGGACTTCATCTTTCTAAAAAATTAAGATAGTCAAAATACAAAGATATTTTAAGGGATTATAATAATTCTAAAAGTTGTATAGAACCATAAAATTCCCTGAGTAGTGAAAGAAATTATGAGAGAAAAGAAGAAAAATGAAGGCATCATGCTTCTTTACTCAAACTATACTACAAAGCATTAGTTATTAAAACAGCGTGATGGTGGAATAGAACAAAGGGCAAACAGACAAGTGGCATTACATAGAGAGCTGAGAAATAAGCTCGCCCCCATTCAATGTTTAATGGGTATTTAACATAACAGAAAAAATAAACCCCAAATGATGCTGGGGACACTGGACTGTCACATGCAAAAGGAAAAAACTTTATAACATTTAAGTACATATGTACAAATTAACTTAAAATGGAATAAAGAATGAGGTATCAGAGCCAGAACAGAAAATATATAAGAGAAAACTCAGATGATATACTCCAGGACATCAACCTTAGAAGTATATTTAGAGACATAAATTACAATGACAAGGAAACAGAAACAAGAATATACAAATGAGAATAAATCAATTCCAGTATTTTTACGCAGCAAAGGAGCTACCACAAAAAAAATGTAACCTAGAAATTAGGAAAATATATTTATACATCATACATCTCTGAAGGGCTTAAAAATAAAATATATATACAACTCCATAGCAAGAAAACAAGAACCCAAATCATAAGTTGGGTAAGATAAATGAATAGATATTGGCCCAAAGAAGATATAGAGATGGCTCACAGATACTTACACCCCTTATTATAGGCAAATACAAAGCAATACCACAATGAGTTATCACATTATACATATGAGAATTAAAGATTAAAAAGTATTGGCAAGGATGTAGAGAAAAATGAGCTGTTTGGTATACTATTGGTAGAAATGTTTGTTGGTGCAGCCACTATGAAAAACTGTTTTAAAAGAAAGGAAAGCAAAAACTGAACAAGGAGGCACTGACCTTGAAAGAAGAAATGGAAATGATAGGTCTAACAGACATATAGAGCCCTTTGAATCCCCCAAAGTTAAATAAACATTCTTTTCCACTGATCATGAGGAATTCTCCAAGTTAGACCAATAACAGATCATAAACAAGATCTCCACAAAATCAAGAAGATAGAATACATATCAACTACTCTCTGACTATGATGCTTTAAAGGTAGATATTCATCACAAAAAGATTCTAAGAAAAATATGAACACACAAAAACACCTTGGAAATTAACTGCAAAATAAGAGCCAAATAGGGAATCAGAGAAATCAGATGATTCCTGGAAATAAATAAGAAAGAAAACACAGAGTACCAGATCACAAAGGACACAGTAAACACTGTGTTAAGAGAGTTCATTAATTGCAAGTGTTCTTTGAGAAACAAGAAAGGATCCAAATAAATAACCTAGTAGCATGGCTGCTAGGAAAACACCAACAAAGGGAACCTAAAGTAAGCAAACGGAAGTAAATAATAAAACTTGGAACAGAAATTATTTCAACAGAAACAGTAAAATATAAAAAGATCAACAAAATCAAGAGCTGTTTTATTGAAAGAATAAACAAAATTGACAAACCATTATCACTCACAAATAAAGAGAGAAAATTCTGTAAACTGAATCAGAAATGAAAAGAAAGGTGCTGCAAAACATACCACGGAAACTCAAAATATCCTAAGTGATTACTGTCACTGTTATCCTGTTGGTCATTGATTTGTTCAAGCGGGCACCAGTAAAGTCTCTCATTGAGAGACTTATTGTTACTGTTTTTGGCATATCCAATACACACGGGTAGCTTGCAAGGCTCTGCCGCTCCGGCTTGATACTCTCAGAAGCTTGCTGGGCTCTCCGAGAGGGGCAGAGGAATCAAAATCGGGTCTGGTGCGTGAAAGGCGAACTCCCAATTGCTGTGCTATCGCTCCAGCAATATGAAAATAATAATGCCATGAAATGAACGTACCTAGAAAAAGATGAATGCATTTTTGAATTCTTGTCGCCTTCCAAGGCTAAGTCAAGAGGAAAGAGAGCAGCTGAACAGACCAATTACTAGCAAAGAAATTGAAACAATAATTAAAATACCCCCTTTCACCAAGAATCAAAAGCCCAGGCCAAAAAGAATTTAATATTAAGATCTAAATCTTTATTTTTTTTTATTTTATTGAATCACTGTGAGATATTTACAAGCTTTCTTGTTTGGGTTACAATCGCACAATGATCAAACACCCATCCCTCCACTAGTGTACTGGTGGAGATCTAAATCTTTAAAGAAGACATCCAATCATCCTCAGGATCTTTCAAGCAGCCAAAGAAACATGAATCTCCAACACAAGCATACATTTTTCTGATATCAAAATTACACAGAGGCCTCACATAAAAGAAAACTATAGATCTATATCCTTGATGGATATAGATGAAAAGATCCTCAACAAAATATGAGCTAACAGATTACAAAAATATATAAAAAATATTGTGTACCATGACCAAATAGAATTCATCCAGGGGATGCAAGGGTGGTTGAACATGTTTTCCTCCGTATGTGTCATATTCATATCATTGTGAAAAAAGACAAAAACCATATTATCATATCAATATATTTAGACAAAGCATATATTTTAAAAACATACAGCAAAAATTAATGATAGAACTCTAATAAAATGGGTTTAGAAGGAACTTTACCCAATACTGTTAAAGCTATATATTATAACCCCATTGGATAAGATAATTGTGCTCAATGATGAAAAATTAAAGCCTTCTCTCTAAATCAGACGCAAGACAAGGTACCCACTATCACCTCTATTATTCAATGTAGTATTTGACATCCTTTTCACAACCATTAGACGAGAAAGATATTATGAAGATCCAGACTGGAAAAGAAGTCAAACTGTAAGCATTTGAATATGATATTATACTACACTTAGAAAACACAAGAGGCTACAAAAATTGTAGAAACAATAAACATATATAATAAATCACCATATTACAAAATCAATGAGCAGAAATCCATGATTTCTGTGTGCAAACAACAAAAAAGGAGAGAGAAAATACTATTCACAATTGCACCTCAGAAAACCAACTACATGGTTAAATAAGCTTAACGAAAGAGGTGAAAAATTCATACAAATAATAGTTTTCTCTTCAAGCCCATGTTGTCCTTTGAACATGTATCTCACTTGCTTTTCTTTATGTTTCTTTACCTATTTAAACTCTGGCGAAGCCTTTGATCTCTCTTGAACCTATACTTCTCTCTCTCTCCTCACATCTTTTAAAATAAGTTTCTATAAAATTATCTTACTTCACAGAAAAACAGGAGAAAAACTTATACAAAGAAAATTATAAATTACTAATTAAAAAGAGTGGAGGACAAAAAGATATGGAAATACTTCTCTTGTTCATTCATTGGAAAGATTAATGTTGTCTAAATGACAATCCTATCCAAAGAACCATTGGAGACTCAACTCAGTTCTCATGATATTATTAGAGACATAGACCAAATTTTGTTGAAATTTATGTGGAGTAATAACCCCTGATGCCAAATAGACAAAGCAATCTGAGGCGACTAGAAGATATAAGATTCTTACTCAACTTTATTCATTTTTTAATAATTATATTTTTACTTTTTAAATTGAATCACCATGAGATATAGTTACAAAGTTGTCCTGGATTGAGTTTCAGCCATACACTGTTCCAACACCAATCCCTTTGCCAGTGTACATTTCCAGCCACTAATATCCCCCATTTCCAGCCTGTCTCTCCTACCCCTACAGCCTGCCTCTCTGGTGGACCCTTTCATTCTCTCTCTCTCTCTCTCTCTCTCTCTCTCTCTCTCTCTCTCTCTCTCTCTCTCACACACACACACACACACATTTTTCCCTTTTTTTTGTTAGGCACTGTGGTTCGCAATACGGTTACTGAAATGGCATCATGCAAACCACTTTAATTCATTTCAGCACTTATCCAGAGTGAAATCCAGAGTGAACATTTCCAACTATCATTGTCATAATGGCTGTTTCTCTGTCCTAACTGCAATCCTCTCCCCCTTTGTGGGAAGTATCCTATCATGGACCGGTTCTCCTGGGCCTCGTTTTCTATTATCTTTGGGCATTATTTTCATATGTTTTTTTTACCCCAGAAATGAGTATTATCATTCTGTGTCTGTCCTTCTCCTGCTAATTCATTTCACTCAGCATAACAGTCTCCACTTCCATCCATGTATGAGCAAATTTCAAGACTTCATTTGTCCTAATGGCTGCAGAGTATTCCATTCTTAGATGGACCACAGTTTCTTTATTCATTTTTGGGGGGTACAAGTTTTGGGGTACTTAGTTTGTTTCCAGGTTCTAGTTCTGCAATGAACATAGGAGAGCAGGTACTTTTCTGCCTTGTGTTTTTGTACCCAACTTTAAGTTATATTATAAAGCTATAGAAATCAAGACAGTTTGGTACTGAAATAAAGACAGACTCTCAGATCAATGGAATAGAATTTAGAGTCCACAGACAAATTATCAGGTATATGTATAGCTAATCCTCAAGTAAAGTAATATTAAGTGGTACAATAAAAGCTATTTTGACAAATGATGATGGAAATAATGGCAAACCACATGTGAAAGTTAAACTCATACCTCTCTCACACCCTGCACAAAAGTTAATTCAAAATGGATTGAAGACCTCAATAACAGACATGAATCATATTTAAAAAGACATAATAAGAACAATTTTTGGCATTAAATATAGAGGATTGTTAAATGATTCAATGCTATTGGCCAAAAGATATAAAAATGAGACCATTTCAATTTAATAAACTTCTGATCAAAAAAGGAAATGATGAAGACATGATATGTATTGTAGACAATATTTTATAACCACTCATCTGGCATAGAGTTCACATCTAAGATATATAAGCAAAATCTGAAAATAAGAGCAACAAAAATGAACAACTCAATTATAATTGGAAGAAGAAATAGAGACTTCCTCAAACACAGATGGTCAGTAGGTATATGAGAAAATGTTCTCCGTGCCTGATCATCATTACAATGCAAATAAAAACAACAATGAGATATTCACCAGTGATATTGACACACATCAAAAAGAATAAAGCAACTAGTACTGGGACAGGTACTGGATAAAAAGAACCCTCGTCAATTGCTGGAAGAAATGTAAACTCCTCAAACTTTGTTTAAACTATAAGGACATTTCTCAAAATACAAATAATTTGCTTTCCATTTTATCTAGCAATTCCACTTGTTTTTATTCACCCCAGAGGCCTTCCTAAAGGACATTTGTAAATCTACGTCATTGCAGATGCCCTGAAGTGGAAATACTGTATCATATGAAAGCTTAATTGTAAGATTTTTTGGAAAGTATTCATAGTTTATTTAATATTCAGTTGGCATTCCCACCAGCAGTGTATAAAGGTTTCTGTCCTTTATCATCCACACAAGCAATGGCTGTTTTTGTTCATTTTTATGTGTGCCCAGTCTCTCTGTTATGTGGTAATTACTCATTGTTCATTTGATTTTCATTTCCCTAATGACAAGGAATAATAAGAAGTTTTTTGTACCTATTGCCCGTCTTTATATCTTATTTGAGATTGTTTCTGTCCATCTCTCCTCCACTTTTTTGATAGGGCAGATTATTATTTTTTCTTATTCAGTTTTCCAAGATGTTTATTATTTTGGATATTGTTGGGGACGGGCCTAGGCACCTCCTGCCTTAGTTCCTGTAAATGGGAATGAGTATGGAGAAACTTGGCGTGAGGGCGAGTCATCCCCTGACAGCCAACCTTGACAGGCGGCCGAAGGGCCACCATGCTCTGGCGGCCAGCCTAGAAAGGGGGTCGAAGGGCCACCATGCTCTGGTGACCTGGCTCGAGAGAAAAGTTGAAGGGCCACCATGCTCTGGCAGCTGGACTCGCGAGGAGGCTGAAGGGAGGATTGGCTTGCGTCTGCCATGGCCGTGCTCAAGGCCACATCTGCTTTCCCATGTTTCTCAAGGCTGAGAGAAGGAACCGAAAAACAAGTAAGATTGGCAAAAATAAAGATGCTCTCACCACTTAATAATGTTTATGCCACTTATGTAACCTGCTGATTATTGCTAAAGGAAGACTATATAAACCCGCTTGGATTTCAATAAACCGGCTGTATGCCGCATATTGCATGCAGTCCTCCCTAGCCCACTCAACTCTCATTCGCTCTCTCCGGCCGAGGCTCAAATTGGCAGCACTGGCTGCGGCAGGATATAAACATTGTCAGCTAATAGTTTAGAAACTATTTTTCTCAGTCTGTGGGGTGTCATTTTATTTTTCTCATTGTTTCTTATGCAGTGCAGAAGTTTCTTAGATTAATGTATACCATCTTGTTTATCTCTGCTTACTTTTACTTGGCCAATGGCATTGAGATGCCTCTAGGCTAAATGGTATGAAAGTCTATGCCTACATTTTTGGTGTAATGTATGGATTCATAAGTGTTAGCAATGTCTTTAATATATTTTTATTTGACTTCTGTATGAAACAGAATCTAAGTTCATTTTTAATGCGACAGAAGGATTTTTCATCACAATTTGTTGAAGAAGCTTTACTTACTCAATTTCTTGCTTTTTGCTCTCTTGTCAAAGATGAACTGTCAGTGTACCTGAGGATATCTCTCTGGGCTCTTAATTCAATCCCATTAAACTAAATATGTCATTATTCTAGAACCATATTATTTTCATAAGTATAAATTTATAGTATATTTAAAGTTGGCAAAAGAGAATATTTACAGGTCTGGAGAAATAGTGCAGCCAGTAGGGCATTTGCTTTGCATGTGGCTGACCTGGGTTCAATCCCCAGCATGTCATATGTTTCCCCAAGCACTGCTAGGAGCAATTCCTGAGAGCAGAGCCAGGGGTAGTCTCTGAGCATTGATGGGTGTGACCTGAAAAGAAAAAAAAAGAGAAGATTTACATATTGTTTTTAGGATTGCTTGGAGGTTCAGGGAATTTTATTACTAGATATAAATTTATACAACATTGGTATATGTCTTTCAATATCAGTTTACTTTTTGTAGTACTGATAAATTTCTGTACTCTTTTGGTTATTATTGTTAAGGTCTGAATTGTGTTCACAAAACTTATATAGTGAAATTGTAATACCCCAAAATAGATATCATACACCGTAATTGGAGGTGGTGCCTTTAAACGAAGACCTAAATGAGAATGATGCCATCAATGTAGGTTCTAGTTCAACCTGACTTTTGTTATCACAAGAAAAAATTTAGACCAATGAATGGAATCCAAGAATTTACATACAATGATAACAAACACAGTGGGAAGAAGGCCAACTGCAGATCAGGAAGAGATATTCAGATTAAATAAAATATGTTGATAGTTGATCCTGGATTTCTTCCCACAAGAATTTTCAATGAATGCTATTTAAATTAACAGTTTTAGGCATCTTGTTATGGAAGTTCTCACAAACCGCTACCCTAATCTATTTGTTATTTCTCAAACATGTAATTTATCACCTTTTCTAAAATCTCTAACTTTATAGAAACACCATGAAAGATTGAACTAAATATATACCCCACGAGAACTTCACTTGATTTCTTCTGAGAAGTTACCCATTGATTACCTCCATGCTTTGTGAAAACTGTCCCTACAATAACAACCATATCCTATTATGCCTTGTACAAGTTCAATCATCTAGACAGGGGATTATGCATAAGTTCACCTTAAAGGGTTTCTTTGAACTAGACAGTGCAGAGTAGACAATTTAGATTGTCTATACTGTGGCACATAAATGAAAAAGTTTCTGTGAGTGCCACTGGATTATAGAGTGAGCAAGCAAGAATTTAATTGACACAACAAATATAATAATCAGAAGTTACAACAAGCAGATATAGTTGAGAGAGGACTGTAAGGTCATTTATAGGAAAATTTGAGCATATAAAGACACAAATTGAGAAAAAAATGAGAGACAAATTATAAACACGTTAAGACATGCAATGATGATTAGATTTGAAAATTAAAAGTGACTACTTGTCTAGATATTTGATGGATTTGTAGAGTTGCTACTCAGTTATTTAAACTAAATACCTTAAAATATATTTAAGATCTACGTAATGCCTAACCATGGAAATCACTGTATCACTGTATCACTGTCATCCCGTTGTTCATCAATTTACTCAAGTGGGCACCAGTAACGTTTCTATTAAACTCAATCCTGAGATTTTAGGAGCCTCTCATTACTTGTCTTTCCCAACGATTGGAGGATATTTCAGGGTCAGAGTAATGAGACTTATCGCTACTGTTTTTGGCATATCGAATATGCCATGGATAGCTTGCCAGGCTCTGCCATGTGGGTGGGATACTCTCGGTAGCTTGCCAGGCTCTCCAAGAGGTATGTATATATCTTTTACTGTATTTGGGAATACAACAATGGAAATACTGAGGCAATTTAAAATATTTCTTATTTTCTTGAAATGTAACACTAGGTTACCTTTGTCCTGTGACACTTTTCCTTGAACTTAAGGGGACTTATTAACACATTTCCAAAACCACTACATCCTTTCTTTTTGCTTTTTTATGCCTTTATTATTTTTTATGACCCAATTCAAGCCATATTTGACTGCTTTGGGATGGCAAATGCCAATAGCAATTATTGATTGGTCAATAGTATCCAGCTTATAGCAATTAGTTTGAAAGATGTATTAATGCATTAAAGAAATTTGGGCCCTTGGCAGGTGCTCACATGAGCTCTGGCTGGCTGGCTAGCGCTGGGGGATGCTGTGTGGGGTAGGGGTGTGTGGAAGGACGCACCTGCAGGGAATACTGGCATAACTGGACAACTACATGCAAAAATAATGGGCTCAGACCTCTAATATCACTATGCACAAAAGTCAGATCAAAGTGGATTAAAGACCTCAACATCAGACCAAAATCCATAAGATACATTGAAGACAAAACCCTCCACGAGGTTGAAGCTAATGTTATCTTCAACGATGACACTCCACTGACCAACCAAGTGAAAACAGAGATAAACAAGTGGGACTATATTAAACTAAGAAACTTCTGCACCTCAAAACATACAGTGACCAAAATCCATATAAAATCAACAGAATGGGAAAGGATATTCACCCAATACCCATCTGATAATAAGTTGATATCAAGGATGTATAAGTCACTGGTTGAACTCTACAAGAAGAAAACATCCAACCCCATCAGAAAATGGGGCAATGAAATGAACAGAAACTTTCTTAAGGAAGAAATATGAATGGCCAAAAGGCACATGAAAAAATGCTCTTCAATAATAATCATCAGTGAGATACGGATCAAACAACTATGAGATGTCACCTAAAAACACAGAGACTGTCACACATTCAAAAGAACAAAAGCAACCGGTGTTGGCATGGATGTGGGGAGAAAGGGGACCTCCTTTACTGCTGGTGGGAATGCTGACTGGTTAAGCCCTTTTGGAAAACAGTATGGACTGTTTTCAAATTAAAAATGGAGCTCCCATTTGACCCAGCAATACCATTTCTGGGAATATATCCCGGAGATGCAAAAAAGTATAGTAGAAATGACATCTGCACCTATATGTTAATTGCAGCACTGTTTACAATAGCCAGAATCTGGAAAAAACCCTAGTGCCCGAGAACAGAGGACCGGTTAAAGAAACTTTGGTTCATGTACACAATGGAATACAATGCAGCTGTTAGAAAAGATGACGTCATGAAATTTGCATATAAGTGGATCTACACTGAAAGTATCATTCTAAGTGAAATGAGTCAGAAAGAGAGGGACAGACATAGAAATATTGCACTCATCTGTGGAATATAAAGTAGCAGAATCGGAGACTAACACCCAAGAATAGTAGAGATAAGTACCAGGTTTGCTCCACAGCTTGGAAGCCGGCCTCTCATGCTGAAAAAAAGGCAGCTCAGATAGAGAAGGGAACACCAAGTAAAGGGTGTTTGGAGGACCCACTTGGTATGGGAGATGCATGGTGAAAGTAGAATATAGATCGAACACGATGGCCACTCAATACCTCTATTGCAAACCACAACACTCAAAAGGAGAGAGAGAACAAAAAGGAATGTCCTGCCACAGAGGCAGGGTGGGATGGGGGTGGTAGGAGGGATAATGGGATCATTGGTGGTGGAGAATGGGCACTGGTGGAGGGTTGGGTACTTGATCATTGGATGACTGAAACACAAACGTGAAAGTTTTTAAGTCTGTAACTGTACCTCACGGTAATTCACTAAAATTTTTTTAAAAAAGAAACTCTGGAAGGATCCCTAGTTACTGTCTCTTGCGTATATTAAAAAATAAAATACGACAGGACCTCGCGGCACTCTCTCTTTCTCTCTCTCTCTTTCCCTCTCTCTCACTGCCTGTGTTTGGTAGTCTCGCTCCAATTCCCCCACCCCGGGATGGCCAATGTCAATGGGAAGGCCAGGCTCGTTGGTGTCAGCTACAGTTTACTCCAATCTCATCTCCATTCTCCTCTGTTTCTCCCTCTGCTTCTGCCTCCGCGATCCTCCTCATACTCCTCATGGGTCCTGCTCCTTCATCCTTCTCTTTCCTGCTTCTGTCTCCCTCTCTACTTTATTCTTCTTCTGAATCCCCCAGCCCAGTCTTCAGCCTAGTTAAATCCCAAAGCAGAAGGGTTAAATCCCAAAGCAAGAGGGGTTGGGGTAACAATTACACATAGTTGTGCTCATACAATGAGCAGAGGTAAAGTCCTTCCCTCAGGGGAAGCTTCTTCTAGGACAGATTCTCATCCAGCAGGACAACCCAACACAAGAGCGGAATCCCATGGGTGTATTTCTCCTTTCCTTGTCCAACAAACATATTAATAATCATATTATTAATCATTTTGTATGAACACAGTAAGATATACATTAAGCTTATAAGATTGCTTTCCTAGGGCCATCTTGCTATAGATCTCAGACTACAGTGCTCAGGCCAGATCATTCTTTTCTAACCCTAGCAAGCTCTTAATATCGTCGTTACCTTTTGGATCATGACAACATTTATCCATGACCATGCTCTTAACTTATAGTTAAGTATTGTGGCGCTTTGGCCTGGCCCATTTCAATGCCAGGGTAGCTCACAGCTTTCCCTGGGTTCATTCAGTCCCTCATCAGGACCCTGCTTTTGGGGTTCATTTGAGGTTTAAGACCAGAAAGCAGATGTCCAGGAGTAAATATTCAGATTCATTTAACTCCCAAATTACAAAAGCTTAATACTAACTGTATTCCTGTGTCTAAACAAAAAGGACATTGCTTTAAATTATGGAAAAGACATGAGAAGAGAAAGGCAATATTTCATTCACAAATATAAAATCATAGATGTCTGAAGAATCTGACCTTACAAGTTAACAGAGTCTGATTAGGGGGAAAAGGTGAAAGACCAGTTAGGGAAGAGAACACAAAGAAGAGTTTACAGATAATCACAGAGGAATGGGAATAACTTGGGAGCACCGTTATGAGTGTAACCTGGTAAATCTAAGCTACCTGTGGCAAGGGAGAAAGGACAAACCAATCTTATTCTACAGTCTCCTATTTACCTAAATTACTAAATATGTTTGAGTTCCCTAAAATTTTTATAGATCATAAATATGGAATTTAGGCTTATTCTACTTAATAATAGTATTATCAATAACATTAATATTAGTGAAGTAAGATTGAATCTGTTAAATCTCATATGGTCTTCTTGCTATTAAGAAAATATCCTATTTGGGCTTTCATTGGCATCCTACTTTATTGTGTTTTAAATGTGACACTAAGATAAGGCCAGATGTAAAATGAATTATACCAAAGCACCAGATTGATTTTCAAATTAGTCATGCTCTAAAAGAAACTCAATATTATGCCTTGGCATGAATCTTTTTAAGTTTTAATAAACAGACAAAAAATATATTCCACTTCTTCTATGTTACACATTAGGATGTATCTTCCTTCTGGTGTCTGGAAGGTACATTAGCAATCTGAGGGCTTAAACATCCAGTGATAGGGGGCTGGAGCGATAGCACAGTGGGCAGGGCATTTGCCTTGTATGCGGCTGACCCGGTTTCGAATCCCAGCATCCCATATTGTCCCCCTGAGCACCGCTAGGAGTAATTCCTGAGTGCAGAGCCAGGAGTAACCCCTGTGCATCGCCGGGTGTGACCCAAAAAGAAAAAAAACTATCTAGTGATAAAGGTAATTGATATATCTCTTCAGCTACATTGAAAATTATTTCAGTGTGCTTTTTTGTGAATGAGCCCTTAAGAAATTTAGTAACTATCCTAGCAATGATCTAGTGAACATAGATATTTCTAATTGATTTTGAAAATTCTGTTTTCCTTATCTTACATATATATTAGTACCCGAAATTTTAGGTTATTTGCTTTGAATGTGTCTAAAGTAGCTATTTTCAGAGTATAAAGGGCCATGCATGGCATTTTTAATGGAAATATATGGTATTATCACTCCGAGGAAGACAGAATACATATTTACTGAATATTAAAATAATAATGGATTTGCCATGGAATGACTTTATTTCAAACTTAGGGTTCTACTTTTACTATTTCTTATCATGGTTCCTTGCTTATCAGTTGGCTTCATTGACATGCTTGGAAAAGTGTTCAAGAAATCAGAAAATTTTTAATTGCCACTTATTCTACATTACTGATGGCATAACAGCAAGAATAATCTCTGGAGTAGGTGACAGAACCATTTTGCAATATTGGTTTAAGCCTCTTAACAGATTGGGTACCAACATATTGTTCTTTGATTTTCTAAGATATCATCATCAAGAGTGAACTCCCTGCATAGAATAAAAGGAGTAGACTACTGACAGCTAGAACAAATAAGTTATTTTGGCAAAAAGTCAAAGAGTAATAAAGACAAGTAATACCAACTAACTTGTATGTACTAGGTATTATATTTTGCTTTACTTATTGTAATATAAAACTCAATGATGTCAGTATAGTCTGATTGTTCAATATGAGCAAACTGAAGCAAACAAAGTTATGACTTGTGTGAGGTTGTTTTCACTAGTTATGTAAAAGGCATAACTGGAATTAGATAACAAATTTGTTTTATTCCATATTTGAAAAAGTATACAGAAGACAATATTTCTTAATATGTCTTCATATTGATATTATGCTTTAAATGTTCATTAATTCATTTGATTTATCTGATTAGATTATCTAACATATATTTTATTTAGACTTGAATCAATGGCACATAGAACAGTTCTGAAGAGTGATTTGAAAGTAAACTAAATAAGCAAGAATTTTATATCCTAACTGGTAAATTGGAAGTAAGGACGATTTTAACAAAGGAAGTTTATTCAGGGATTATAGTAATGTTCTCAACAAATCGATCGCTATCTCCTAGTAGATCTTGAAACATTACATGATATCTTTCTAAATTAGTCACTGTTATATCACATTCTTCAATCAAAATAGCTATGAGATTATATATATTTTTGTTTGTTGTGTACAAGATTTTATCACTGGTAAGGGCAATGTGTAGTTGTAATAATACTCAAATTGATTTTGTCATTTTGCAGTCTTCACAAAGATGGCAAATCTCAAGCAGATAACTGGTTGAGTGTTGGATTTTCTATATGTACATTGACTATATTGATTGGAGTCCATTTTTGGCTAACCTCAAGGTCAAATATTTGTTAGATTTACTAACATTGTCTACATAGTTTGCTGATTCAAAACTTTTGTTTAGAAAAAAGTCGCAACTTATGATAGCTCAACAAGAATGCAAAAAACAGTTTTCTCCTCTTAATAACCCCTCTCCTTGCCAAAAGGTTCACATCCTAATTATAAATTAGAATCTTTTTTTCTTTTAAAAGATAATATTTTATTAAAGCACTGTGAACAAAGTTAGTCATAGTTGGCTTTTTTTGGCCTTTTTCATTGAATCACCGTGAGAACTGTTATAAAGCTTTCCAGTTTAAGTCTTGGTCATACAATGATCAAAGACCCATTCCTTCACCAGTGCACATCCTCCACCACCAAGAACCCCAGTATACCCTCATCCCACCCCACCCCCTGCCTGTGTGGCAGATGATTTCCACTTACTCTTTCCACTTTGATCATATTCAATATTTCGACAAAAGACCCACCATTATTATTTGGAATTTTCCCCAACAATCTGACCTGCCGAAAAGGCATCATTAGATCATTTGTTTTCTATTGGTAGTTATGAAGAACATATGATGTCACAGCCATGCAATTTTGGATTTCTGATATTTTAGTAATAAGTCTAGAGGGATTTTTGCCCAAAGCCTCTGGATTCCGAGGTTGGTTTGTGTGCCTCTGGAATCATGGCCGTTCAGGAGCCAGAGGACCTGTTCGTGGGCAGCGCCTTGGAGCCTCAAGGGGCGGGAAGAAGGGCTGGTTCCATCCCCCGTCCCATGAAGCCCTAGTCTCATCACTACAGTCTCATATCTGGCTGTCCAACAGGCTCTGAAAAAGGTGGTGGCCACCGCACTGCCGGGGCGGGGGGAAAAGGTGGAAGGGACAAACACCTTTCCCTACCCCAGGTGGCACAGCACCATAGTTTAATGCTCATTGCAGATGCATTTTTGCCAAAAGCCACTGGGTTTCGAGATAGTTAGAGTGCCTCTGGGATCATGGCCATTTAGAATCCCCATAGTTGGCTTTCTGACACACAATGTTTTACAACAGTACCAAAACTTCCCTCCACCATGTTCCCAGATTCCCTCCCTGACACACCCATCAAGCTCCAGACAACCATCTTGACAGAGACCTTTTAAACTTTTTAATTAAAGTTTTCATATTGTGATTTTAGTGTTTTTTGCTATTTCAGTGTTGTTGACTCTGTGGTCTGAATATCTATCTCTATCATTCCTTAATAAAACCTATGTTCCTTGGCCCTTGACCTCTGTTGATTCTCAACTATCTCTTCTCTTCTTACCCTCCATTTATTGTCATGCTTTCTCTTCCTAATTTGGGACCAAGGGTGATCTAAGCCATTGCATTTCTTCATCCAGTTATTCTAAATCATCATCATCATCATCATCATCATCTTCTTCATCATCATCATCATCATCATCATGCCATTGATCTTGAATTTCTCGAGCATCTCAGTAACTTCTCCATTCGTCCTAGCCCTGAGATTTCAGAAGCCTCTCTTTATACATCCTTTGCAATAGTGCTGCATTGGAGGCTCTTTCAGGATCAGGGGAATGAGATCCATCATTGTTACTGCTTTTGGCATATAAATACACTATGGGGAGTTTGTGAGGCTCTCATGTGAGCAGGAAACTCTGGGTAGCTTGCTAGGTTCTCCCAGAGGGAGAACTAGGATGAAAGAGATTGCGCGGCCACTCTTCCAGGAGCTTGGTGTTATAGTTTCTGGATGTTGGCCATTGGTGGGATTACATGGTGCAGGGGACAGTCCCTGGGTGTGACATCCTGGACCAGGCAGCAGAGACAAGGGTTTAAGCAGCTTCATTATGATGCAATCCCATGCAATGACAACACTCTGGCACTGAAAAACACAGGAATTATGTTTGTTATACCCTGCCTGGTCAAGCAAAGAAACAGTTTAAACTGACACCACCACCAAGCTAGCCCATAAAGGAATGCTTCCCTGTGGAGAAGAAGTCATTTTAACCCCCTGGTCTTCAAACAGCAGCTCAGTACCATCTTTAGAGAATAGCAGAGATAATGTGACACAACAGAGAACATGGCCATTCTGTAAAGAAGCTTCTTGTATAAGGAATGATGGAAAGAATATGAAGAAACATCATCTAATGTCACCTATGGACTGATACATTTTTGCATTTACAAAGAAGGTAGAAAGGGTAAAAAGAAAGACAATAAAGTCTAGACAGAAACCAATGAGTTTCAAGGTTGAAAGTTATTCTGAGTAAATTCTGGGTGGACCCATGTCATCAAAAAATCATAAAACAGTTTTTACATCAAAGTGGTCAATTAGATAATGCACTTTTTATTTGAAATATTCAATTATACACTGAGGTCCTTGTACACAACGGTGCAGTGTAAGCGACTGGCTTATGTTTTGTATGATAAATGATCTGGTGAGAACAACTATTCTCTACTTTTGATTGCAACCCAAACATGAAAGCTTGTAACTATCTCACAGTGATTCAATAAAATTTTAAAAATAACTATTTTTCCCTTACCAAACCAATTGTAAAACTACAAAACATTTCTGTAGAGAGCACACACTCCCATTCCCCCCAAAAATGCCTAAAGCTCTTTGAAGACTGTATCAGAGGTCCAGGAAGTTAGCTGAGGAGGCTGAGTGAAGCACATGAGCCCTGGGTTTGAGCCCCCACCCCCAGCACCTCTGAACATCACCAGAAGCAGCTCCGACACCCCCTCACTTAAAAAAAGTATCACAATGGCATAATCGGGCAGAGTCTGCATTAACAACCAGGCACAAAGGAGTTACAGGGATAGGGGAAACGGATCTGTAACTTCCACAGCAACAGCAACACAGGGGTCAACCTGTATCTACGGTCACAAAGGTCCATAAAATGACAAAGAAATTCTCATTCTAGGCTTGGAAAGATAGTACAGCAGGTAGGGTATTTGCCTTACATGTGACCAATCTGGGTTCAATCACTGGCATCCTGGAAAGCCCCCTGAGCACCACCAGAAGTGATTTCTATTGTTTCCTTTTTTTCCCCTTTTTGGGTCACACCTGGTGATGCACAGAGGTTACTCCTGGCTATTTGTTGTCGTGATTTGTATTTCTCTAATAATAAGTCGTGATGAGTAATTTTATGTACCTATCGGCTCTCTATTAGTCATCCTGAGAGAAGTCGCTGTTCATTTCTTCTCCCCATTTTTTCATGGTGTTTTTGTTGCTGATCTTTTTGAGTACTTTACATCTCCAGATATCAATCCTTCATATGATGTGCTTACTGCAAATATTTTCTCCCATTCAATTAGCTGTCTTTAAGGTTCAGCCCGTGTCTCTTTTGTCTTTTGCCATGCAGAAATTCTTTAATTTTATGGTTTAAGTTTTTATTGTTTCACCATTGCCAGTGGTATTTTATCATTGAAGAATTTATTTTTTGCTTTTGGGTCGCACTCAACGATGCACAAGGGGTTACTATGGCTTTGCACTCAGAAATTACTCCTGGCGGTGCTTGGGGGACTATATGGGATGCTGGGAATTGAACCCGGATCTGCTGAATGCAAGGCAAACACCCTACCCACTGTACTATTGCTCCAGCCCCTGAAGACACCTTTGATGTTCAGATCTTAGAGCAAGCTTCCAATATTTTCCTCTAAGTATTTTAATTATTCTAAGTATTCTAAGTCTGTTCTTATCTCTTTGATCTACTTTGAATTGACTTTTGTGTAAGGTGTGAGATATGGATCCAGTTTTATGTTTTTTTGTACATGGTTACCCAATTTTGCTAGCACTATTTGTTGAAGAGATAATCTTTACTCTATATTATACTCTCAGAACCTTTGTCAGAAATTTACTGATCATATATATTTTGGTTTGTCTTGGATATTTTCTTCTGACACATTGATCAGAGGGTCTGTCGTAAACTCAATACCATGCTATTTGATCACCATGGCTTTATAGTATAGTTTCAAGTTTTGCAATGTGATACCCTCAGTTTTTTTATTTTTCAGTACGTCTTTGGCTATTCAGAATCTTTTGTAATTCCATAAAAATAGATTATGGACTATTCTAAGTCCTTGAAGAAGGTTGTCTGTATTTGGATGGGGAGTGTGCCTAAAAATGGACTGGAGCCATAGCACAGCAGGTAGGGTGTTTGCCTTGCACGGGACCGACCCGGGTTCGATTTCTCTGTCTCTCCCTGAGAGCCCAGCAAGCCACTGAGAGTATCTCGCCCACACAGAAAATCCCGCAAGCTACCCGTGGCATATTCAATATGCCAAAAACAGTAACAGCAAGTTTCACAATGGAGATGTTACTGGTGCCTGCTCGAGAAAATTGATGAACAACGGGATGACAGTGCTATGACAGTGCTATGACAGTGCTATATATTCCATATATATGTAGTAGTTTAGATAAGATGGTCACTTTAACAATGTCGATTCTTCTCATCCAAGAGCATGGAATATGTTCCCATTTTCTAAGGTCTTCTATTTATTTCTTAAGTGTTTTCAAGTTTTCATAGTATAGGGTTTTCATCCTTATTGTTAAATTGATTTCTAGGTACTCCTTGTTCTTGCACACTATTTATAATGGGATATATTCTTTGATTGTTTTCTCCTCTGCTTCATTATTTGTATATAACAATGTGACCAAGTTTTGTGCATTTACCTTGTCGCTGGACACATTGCTTTATTGGTTTATTGTTTCTAGAAACTTTTTGTGGACTCTTTTGGGTATACTATGTATACTATCATATAATCTTCAAAGTGAGATAATTTGAATTCTTCCTTATTTTGAGCACTTTAGATTCCTTTTCTTGCCTGATTTCTGTTGCTGGGACCTCTAATACAATGTTGAACAAGAGAGAATACAGTGGAAATCCTTGCCTTGTACCTGATCTCAGTGATAATGCTTTTAGTTTAAAACCATTAAAAATAATATTTGTGTGGTCTTGTTATAAATAGCCTTTACTATCTTGAGGAAGATCCCTTCCACTATTTTCTTGTTTCTTTTAATCATAAGTGGATTTGGATGTTGTCAAAATCATTTTCTGCATTGATGATAATATCATATGATTTTTATTTTTCCTCTTATTGGTATGGTGTATTATTTTAATTACTTTTTGTATCTCAAACCACCCTTGCATCCCTGAGATAAATTCCACTTGACCATGGTGCACGATTTTTGGATATGCTGTTGGTTTTAGCTTGCTAAGCTTTTGTTGTTTGCATTGCTCTTCATCAAGCAAATTGGTCTGAATTTTTCTTTTTTAGTAATTGCTTATCTTCTTTGGTTATCAGTGAAATCATAGCTTCATAGAAGGATTTATGTTAGGAAGTATTCCTTTTTCTTTGATATTTTGAAAGATAAGGATAAACAGCAATAATATCTGAAGGTATGATAAAACTCACCAGTAATCTTTCCTGAGCCAGAAATTTTGTGGACAGATTCTTAATTACCGTTTCAATTTACTTGCTTGTGATTTGCCTGTTCAGGTCTTCTTTCTCCTCTTTGCTCAGTTTTAGAGACTGCATATTTCTAAGAATCTATTTCTTCCAGGTTCTCCAACTAAAACAAGTAGAGTTGTTGTAAGTAAGCTATCATGAAGTCTTGGGTTTCTGAGGGTTCTGTTGTAATTTTTACCCTTTCATTTCTGATCCTATTTGATTATTTTCTATTTTTCCCTCTTGAGTCTAGCCAACAGTTTATATATCTTATTTATTCTTTCAAAAAATCAGCTCTATTTTCATTGCTTTTTTTATAGCTTTCTTAGTTTTTATATACTTGTTTTCTGCTCTGATTTTTATTATTTCCTTCCTTCTGCTGGTCTTTGGATTCATTTGTCGTTGTTTCTCTAAATGCTTGAGAGGTTCAGTTAGGTTATTGGTTTCCTTTTTACTCTTTCTGAATTTAGGCCTGTATTGCTATGAGTTTCCTTGAGTATGGTTTTCACTATGTCCAATAGGTTTGATAAATTATTTTTTTTATTATTGTTAGCCTCAAGCAACTTTAATCTCTTCATTGATTTCCTCTTTGACCCAGCTGTTATTTAGTAGTATGTTCAGTCTGCATGTGCTAGAGTTTTTCCACACATCCTTTTATGATTAATTTCTATCTCTGTGGCATTGTGTTCTGATAGGATACTTGTTACAATTTTTTAATTAGTGAATCACCGTGAGGTACAGTTACAGACTTACAAACTTCCGTGCTTGCATTTCAGTCATACAATGGTATCCATCCCTCCACCAGTGCCCATTTTCCACCACCAATGGTCGCAGCATCCTTCTTAGCATCCCCACCCCGTCCCTCTTCCCCCCACCCTGCCTCTGTGGCAGGGCATTCCTTTTGCTCTCTCTCTCCTTTTGAGTGTTGTGGTTTTCAATAGAGGTATTAAGTGGCCATTATGTTTGGTCTATATTCTGCTTTCAGGGCACGTCTCCCATCCAAAGCAGATCCTCCCAGCACTATTTACTTGATGATCCCTTCTCTACCTGAACTGCGTTTCCCCCCAGTATGTGAGGCCGGCTTCTAAGCTGTGGAGTAATCCTCCCAGTACTTATCTTTAATAATCTTGTGTGTTAGGCTCCCCTTCTGTTGCTTTATATTCCACAAATGAGTTCAATCTTTATATGTCTGTCCCTCTCTTCCTGACTCATTTCACTGAACATGATGCTTTCCATGTTGATCCACTTATATGCAAATTTCATGTCTTCATCTTTTCTAACAACTGCATACTATTTCATTGTGTAGATGTATCAAAGTTTCTTTAGCCAGTCATCTGTTCTCGAGCACTCAGGGTTTTTCCAGATTCTGGCTACTGTAAACAGTGCTGCAATGAACATATAGGTACAGATGTCATTTGTGCTACAATTTTGCATCTCCAGAATATATTCCCAGAAGTGGTATTGCTGGGTCAAATGGGAGCTCAATTTCTAATCTTTTGAGAATCTTCCATATTATTTTCCAAAATGGCTGAATTGAATTAGTTGGCATTTCCACCAGCAGTGAAGGAGAGTCCCTTTCTCCCCACATCGGGGCCAACACCGGTTTCTTTTGTTCTTTTGGGTATTGGCCAGTCTCTGTGGTGTGAGGTGATATCTCATTGTTGTTTTCATCTGAATCTCCCTGATGATTAGAGAAGAGCATTTTTTCTTGTGCGTTTTGGCCATTTGAATTTCTTTTTTGAGAAAGTTTCTGTTCGTTTGTCTTATGGCCTAACATGTGATCTATTCTGCATAATTCTCCTTGTGCACTAGAGATAAATGTGCATTTGTTTTTTTAAGAAGTAGGCTCTTTATATATCCACTGGTCCCAGATTTTCTAGTTCTTCATTTAGCATTCTTATGCCTTTACTGATATTCTATCTAGTTGATCTGTCCAGTGGTGACAGTGTAGTATTGAAGTCCCTCCAATTATTGTTACCATCCATATGTTTCTTTAGGTTTTTAACAAAAGCCCTATAAACTTGCGGATCCTACATGTGTTTCATGTATTTTAATTAAGGTACTTCTTGGTCTACTGTGCCCTTAATCAAAAACTAGTGAACACAGAGGAGAAACACCATCTGCACTCTTATGATCATTGCAACACTGTTCACTGTAGCCAGAATCTGAAAACAACCCAAGTGTCCAATAATAGATGTATGGATAAAGAAACTATGGAACGTCTACACAATAGAATACTCTGTAGCAGTCAGGAAAAATGAAGTCATGAAATTTGCCTTTAAATGGATAGACATGGGGAGTATCATGCTGAGTGAAATGAGTCAGAGGAAAGGGACAGGTACTGAATGACTGCATTCATTTTTTTGTATATAAAAATATATAGTAGAAAACTAATATCCATGGCCAGGAAAAACAAGGGTTAGGGAACTGGTCAGCGATTGGAACTAACCACAAATGTATGTGGGGCTGAAGGAAGGTAGGATAGAGAAGAGACCATTGTGGCAATAATAGCTGGGAACGATCATGCTGGAGAAAGTATGAAGGTTAAAAGTAGGCAAGGGATATTCATGATAACCTTTCAGTATCAACATTGCAAACCACAGTGCCTAAAAGGAGAGAGACAGAGAGAGAGGAGAAAAGCACCATCTGCCATAGAGGCATGCAGGGGATGGGGTGTGGGAGGAGGTGATGGAAGGGAACCTGGGGACACTGGTGCTGGGGAACATAGACTGGTGGAGGGATGGGTGCTAAAATGCTGTATTATTGAAATCCAATCGTGAACAGCTTTGTAATGGTATATTTCAGAGTGATTTAATAAAAAAAGTTTTTAAAAAGTAGTGAAAATTCCTATTTCTAATTACTTTCTTTAGATTTTATGCTCTTTGTTCTAAATATGGCTGTCCTATTTTTTTTTGTTTACAGTTGTCTTGTATGTTTGTTTTCATCATTTCACTTTGAGACTGTGTCTATCTTGTTTGTAAGTTTAGATGTGTTTCCTGTAAGCAGCAAATGAACAGATTTTGTTCCCTGATCCACCCACCTCTTCCAGCTCTGTGTCTTTTGATGGGGAAGTTAATCCCAGAGACATTATTGATATTAAGGGCTGTTTTGCAATTTCACTGTGTATAGTCGCTGCTTCTACAATGGACTGTTAGGTCTTTCAATATTTCATTCAGGACTGGCTTAGTTATAGCAAATGCTGTTACCTCTTTTTTGTATAACAGTGTTTTTAGCATCCCCTCCCATCAAATTGAGAGCTTTGCAGGGCAGTGGACTCAATGTTGTAAGTTTTTTTTCAATATATTATTCAGATCTCTTTTTTTCCTGCATCATATCATATGACAGATCTGTTCTGATTCTTTTGTCATTTTCCTTGTTTTTGAAGTTTCTTTCTAAGAAGTTTATTAGTCCATTTCCCTTTAGATTTTGCCATTTGATTACTATATGTATTGGCATTGTTTTTCTTGTGTTTATTTTGCTTGGTGCTTGTGGGGCTTCCTGATTCTGTATATCAGACTCCCTCCAGAGAGTGGTGAAATTCTCAGCTATATCTCTCACCACTTGTTTTCCCCTTTTCATTTTTTTCTCTATGGGTTTTCCAATAATTTGGAGATTTTTCCTTTTGTTGTTATCCACTAACTACCTTACATTTGCTTCCATTTTAGTGCTTCTTTTCTCTTTTGCCAGTTCCCTATCAATGCTGACTTGTATTTTGTCCTCAAGTTTATCTGTATGGTCCTCTAAATGTCTAATTATGCTACTATGGCTTACTATTGTGTTCTTTAGTTGCTTCAGTACATTTTGTATGGAATCTGAAATATTCAAAATTAGTTTTCCTTTTACTTGGTTGAATTTCTCATCTAGTGATCACTAACCAGTGGTAGCTTAATTTTGATTGCCAATGTAGTTAGTGTTTATTTTAGGTTTTCATCAACCTGGTTTAACAGTCTAAATGGGCACAAGAATTTACCAGAGTTTCCATATCTGTCTGACACAGCAGTTGGGTTCTTTAGTTTCCATGCTGTTCTTTTAGTTTTATGTGTGTTAATGTTGGAGGTTTATGTTCCCAGTTACTTAAGAACTGATATGTTAAGTTGTCTAGACCGGAGTACTACTGAAAATACCTCTGCTGTTGAGATTTTCCCTTTACTCTGTAGTGCTATTAGACTCTGACAAGGGTCTAACTTTTGACTACACTCTGTTTAGTTGACTGAGATAAATGACTATATCTATGGTTGTTGCAACAATTGGCTTCAGTATAAGGAATGTGTTCAGTCTTGTGCATTCACGAATGTGCCAGAGCAGTTTTGTGTTTGAAAATTTAGAGCTGATGTCAGACAGGGCAACTCCTTTATCTCAATGCAAAAAAATTTGCCCAGAGCCTGGCCAAGGCAAAAGGGAGCAGGTGATGGAATCCCAGTGCCCAGAAGCACACAGCTGGGTTTGGAGAATTAGAGTTGTCCTCGTATGGGCAATATTCTGATTACGGTCTAGGATCCACAAGGTAAAAGCCCACAGAGTCCTGACACAAGGCATACCTTCCAGAGTCTGGCTGCAGCGAGCAAATACTTCTATGCTCGTAGCAGCACTACTCATAATATTTTAAGTTTGGAAATAAATGGAGTGCCAGAGGACAGATGACTGAGTAAAGAAATTATGGTATATCTACACAATGGAATACTGCACAGCTTTTGGAGAAAATGAAATCATGATTTTTTTTAAATAAATGGATGGATATGGAGAGTATAATGCTGAGTGAAATGACTCAGAGGGAGAGGAACAGACATAGAATCATTGGACTCAATTGTGGGCTATAAAAAAACATAGTATGTGACTAATGCCCAAGGACAGTAGAAACAAGAGCTAGGAGGAATTGTCCATGGTTGGAAGCTTGCCACAACTTGTGGTGTTGGGAGGGCTTAGGATAGAGAAGGGACCACTATGACAAAGATAATTAGAAATTATCACCTTGGACAAGTGTTGTAAGTAGATAAAGGGATAAACACAATAACCTTTCAGTACCTATACTGCAAACCATAATGCACTAAAGGAAAAGAGAGATAAATACAGAGAGAGGAGACAGAGAGAAAGAGAGGAAACAGAGAGAGAGGATGAGGAAAACAGGAGGGAGGGAAATTGAATGGTGGGAAATGGACACTCGTGAAAAGATGGGTGTTGGAACATTATATAACTACAAACCAATCAAGAACAACTTTGTAACTCTGTATCTCACTGTAATTCAATAAAAAATGAAAACATATCTACTTACCATAGAACTTGGAATTAATAGAAATTTTTGACATCATTGGCTAACACCTTCATTTGTGAATAGATTGAAAACTGGAACCAGGATAAAGGAAGTGAGTCACTTGTATATTAATATATTTAGTTAATACTAAAATTAAAATTTCCCCGACCTATAATTCAATGCTGATACTGAGATTATTTTTTATATATTTCTTATATGTAGGATTCAAAATAGAAATCATATTTCCCCTAGCTTCACTCATAATATTATTATGTAAAATATTTTCAACTCTTGACAAAACAGCTTCAATCATCTGTGACTTTTTTTCATAGTATAACTTTCCTGACTTTGGGAATTTCCCTCTCCATTGGATAGTGGGATGTTTTGGGATAGAGGCACCTAGATGAAGAGCAAATAGTTTAAAAATATTCTCTCTACATTTTTTTTTAAATTTTCTGCAAACCACATTTCCCTTACAATTAGTTTCTTCAGCCACCATTTCTCTAATTTTAACTTAAACATAAATGTCAGCTCAATGTTTTACAGTGTTTCTATCCTTAAAATAGTATTTGCTAAGTGGCAGCATAGGCAATTGAAACACAAATACCCTTTCATGATCAACATTTCTAATTACAAATAATGCATGAGGCTTAAATATTCTCAAATTTTGATTTTCTTAAAAGGCTAGCAATGGTTTTCCAAAATCTCTTTGCTAAAATATTCATGCCTGGTCTGAGTTTGAAAAACACATTTATAAGACAGAGATCTCTTTAGCATAAATAGAAGAATTTTGTCCCAGCTGGTGTTTGACAGTGAGGATATTTATCATTAGTCTTTTGCTTAGGAACTTTCTTCCAACACAAAGTCCCCTTTTAGTATTCACTAGGAAGATTCATTAGGTCCTTTGGATCTGGAGATTGCTATTAAAACTGATATCTTAAGAAAAATAAATTTATAGAATTACCAAACATCAAAATCAGACAAAGTATAGATTATTTGGCAAATTAAGATATGTCTGGTTTGAAAATGAAAAACGCGAAAACACCATTTCTAAAGAAATAACTTTGCATCTTTCAAATTAAATTTAAAAAATGACAAGACATAAAAATTTAAGCAATATTTTTAACATCAGGCTGGAGATATAATACAGGGACTAAGGTACTTGCCTTGAAAGCGGCCAACCCTGGTTCAATCCCTGGCATCACATATGGTCTCATGAACACTGCCAGAAGCAAGTCCTGAGCATAGAGCCAGGAGAAAACCAGAGGATACTTAGATTTGACCCCCAAACAAAAACAGGCAAAAAATTGACATCACCAATTTTTTTAGAAACAAACATCTCCTAAAAATGTACAAACTATTTATTACTGGGTGGATCAAACATTTAGGAAAAAGATAATGGATTTCTTGAGCTCTTCAAGAAAAGGAAATTTACACTTACTGAATTCTCCTTTGAATTATGGACTTTATTAGACACTTTTCAAAATTACAAAACATATTTAAACACCATGATTTATAATCTCATTAATAACAGTGTGTCAGGCTTAAAGTATCCAACCTCCAAACCCACCATCAGTGTTAACATCACTTCTATTGTCCCTTCCCATCTGCACCCCACCTTAACCGCCTCATTAATTTTTAATTTAAAAATTACGGTGTCCAAATCTTTGGCCAATGACCTTATATTATCTTCAATATGCCATATTATCTTCTTTCTTATTTCTTGGTGTTCTCAGTATTGTAATTTAGAGTCAAATGTTTACAAAAATATTTGTAAATTATCAAATAACAAAAATTATTTGATAACTTCAAATAACAATACACCAAAATTTCTTTATCTGTCATTGGACACCAACTTTTCTTCCATATCCTGGGTGTTGTAACCAGTGCTACAATGAACACAGGTGTGTACATCACTTGTATCATTTGTATCACTTGTCATCCCATTGATTTACTTGTATCACTTGTCATCTCATTGATTTACTCTAGAGTGGGTGCCAGTAACGTCTCCACTCGTCCCTGCCATGTGCTAGTGTAACCCAATGGCATCTGCTCGCTCCAAGAACACGAAGAGCATCAAACCATTCATGAAGGGTCTTGACAAAGAAGTCTGACCATCCCGTAGGTAGGTGGCCAAACATTCTTCTGACGTCCCATGGTATCCAGTCAGTAACGGCTCTAGTCCAGCAGTCGTCTCCAAATCACATTAAGTGTCCGGTTTATCTGATGTTTGATGCGTTGGCAAAGAAGGCAGCGTCCCTGATTCTCGATCATCGACAGAATTCGGAACTCTGAATTCCTTCTCTGACTTGAGTGAAACGTGATACTCCAAGCATAGATCTTTCAATTCCTCTTCGGGAGACCCAAATAGCGTTCCCATCCTCTTTTCACAGGGCCCAGGTCTCTGAGGTGTACGTTAGTACAGGAAGAATGGTGGACTCCGGCCCAGAGCTGGAGGTTCGTCCTCTTAACCACTTCTTCGATGCTCTTGAAGGCTTTCCATGCACTCTCTTCCTCCTGCGCAGTTCTGGTGCCAAGTCATTTGTCATATTGAGTTCTCGACCCAGGTACACATAACTGCTGCATTTGGAGATGTTCATTCCATTGAGAGCAAATGGAACATCAGGAACTAGTTCGTTTCTCATGAACATTATCTCCGTGAGATTCAGCTGCAGTCTGACCTTTCCACAATCACGGTTGAAGTCAGCCAGTTCATGCCATGCTGCTTGGCTGTTTGGTGTTATTAGAACAATGTCATCAGCGAAGCAGAGGTGGTGTAGTTGCTGACCGTCTATCTTCACTCCCATTCCTTCCCATTCCAGTCATCACATGACATTCTCGAGGGCGGCACTGAAGAGTTTCCGTGAAATGGTATCACCCTGCTGAACCCCTCTCTTTACTTCGATGATCACTTTTTTATAGAATGGTCAGATCCTGGTGGTGAATCTATAATACAGCACATGAAGGATCCTACTGTTTGAATGCCCTGTTTGGCTAGGGCTTCGATGACCACTTCAGTCTCAACATAATCAAAGGCCTTTTATAAATCGATGAAGGTTAGATAGAGCAGCATCTTGAACTCTCGGGAAACCTCAATGAGATTGGTCACCATGCCGATATGGTCGATAGTGCTGAATCCTTTTCAGAACCCAGCTTGCTTGCTTGGTTGTCCTTTGTCAAGTGTTCTGCCAATCCTATTCAGGATGACTTGAATCAGAGTCCCCTGGCCCTGAAGGTTCCATATGACTCAGAGATGCACTTCTTGGTCTCTACAAAAAGCACAAAAATATAAATTTAAAAAGATATATACACACCTTGCATGTTTGTCAGTGTGCAGGTGTGTATATATCTTTTTTAAAATTATATTTTTGTACCTTTTTGTAGAGACCAGGAAGTAGCATCTCTGAGTCATATGGAACCTTCAGTATATATTTTTTGAGAAATCTCACAATGTTTTCCATAGAAATAGAATCAGACAACATTCTCACCAACACGGAATTCGGGTTCCCTTCTCACCACTTCCCCATCAAGGTTGGTTGTGTCCAGTCTTATTTTATGTAGTCCATTATCTCTGGCATGAGATAATATCTCATTATTGTCTTGATTTCCATTTACTTGAAAGCAAGTGTGGAGGGATATATTTATTGACCTCTTGCTTGTCTTCTTTGTTGGAAATGTCTTCTCATCCCCAAAATAATCCCATTTTAGTGGGATTATTTTGTTGTGGAGTGTTTTAAGTGCTTTATATGTTTTGGATATTAGCTATTTATTTGATGTATCATATGTAAGTTTTTTCTCCCATTTGTTACTGTGTCCATTAATTTTAGCCTAATTAATTTTATGCTAAATATTTGTTCTTAATGTGATATAATCCCATTTACTTATTTTGAGGTTATATTTTACAATAGAATCTTTATGTATACCTTCTATTTAAATTGTCCTAATAGATTTTACCCCAAGTTTTCAATTATGACAAATCTAGTTCAGTAGATTCGAGATCTGGACTATTGAAAAAAAGAAATTGCCCACTTCAAGTCAAATATTCCTTAAAGTCAGCAAGAGAATTGGGAACTAGGTAAAAAAGATAGATGCAGGGAGGGAGAGAAGTGGAGAATTTGGAAGAGAGGAATTAAAGGGAGCAAAATGTGAGGGAAATAGAGGGTTAGTTATAAGTAGTAGGGAGAGTAAATGGTTTTCTTAAATTATGAAAAAATTTTGTTGAGATTTTCAGGACATATTTCAGAATATGGGGATTTGTAATAGCAGAATATGAATTTAATGGTAGTATGCATTCCTTTCTTTACAAATATAACATTTTTATTCATGTACCTGAGACAGCTTTCTAGGCAAAGATCTCACCTTCTGTAATATATTTTCTTTAAGAATGTGCCATGTTTCTTTATATCTTGCATATGAGAGAGGTTCTGTGTCCTTTTTCTTCTGAGATATTAACAGAATAAGTGCCCAAAACCAACAGAAACTGAGAACTGTTTTTCAGTAAGGAAGCTTATCACAGGGAGGGGACATCTAATGCCAATCTGATTAGCACCTTTGACTCAGGTCTAGCTGAAGTCAGTTGCATAGAATGAGACAATCAAACTCATAAAGACACAAACACATATGGGCTATCCAAACTTTAGGGTCCCTTTTATGCTAAATGTTCCCATTCTTTAGTTCAGAGAATGGCCAGTTATTCAATACAGTATCACTTCAACATCCCCATAGGGTTCCCAACAGGTGAGCCATTGTTGAGAGACTTTAAAGACCATTAGTTAAGACATCAACATTCAATTGGCACATGAAGAGCAGAGGCTGGGGTATTTTACATAGCAATCAGAAGGGACTTTTAACATAAAAAGTCCTGACAGTTTCTTATTCTATTTTTCCCATGCTGCCCCATATATCTAAAAGACTAAACAGTTTTTTAAAAAAATTGTATTTTAATGAATCACCATGAGAAATAGTTACAGACTTACAAACTTTCATGATTGCATTTCAGTCGAACAATGAATGGGAAAGGATATTCATCCAATACTCCTCTGATAAGTGGCTAATGTCAAGGTCTACAAGGCACGAACTCTAAACAGTTTTATTCTATGCTTGCCTGGAGCACATTTGCAGCTGGAAGTTATGTGCCCTCTATTCTAATATTTCCTGTTTTCTTGGGTGCACCTTTGCAAATCCTTTGCATTCTAAAACCTAAAATATTTTACCTAGTAGCACATCCCATCCTTGAGAGGTGCACACTCATTTGCTGGGGGAAAATGCTCATGGTTGGAATGGGGGAGAGAATAGGATGGGGGGAACAATTAAACTAGAACAATAGTGAAGAGTCAAAAGGACACTCTGGTTGAGCATGTGGTGCTGGCATGATTTATGTCAAAATCAGTACCATTAACAGTGTTGAAAAACCATAGTGTCTAGGAGAAAATAAAATATAACAATGAATATTAAAAGTAGAGCTAGAGTGATGGTACAGCAAGTGGGGTGTTTGCCTTGCATGTAGCTGATCCTGGTTCAATCCCTGTCATCCCATATAGTTCCCCAAACACTACCAAGACTAATTCCTGACTGCAGAGCCAGGAGGATCCCCTAAGCACTGCCAGTTATGGCCCAAAGAAAACAAACTAACGAACCAACCAACCAACCAAACAAACAAACAAACAAACAAACAAACAAACAAACCACGGATTGTGGTAGAGGGATCTTGGTACTTTGGTAGTGGGTAAGGTGGGATAATATGCATTTAGCGGTGATGAAAACTTGTATCCCTAAAAACATGCAGTCTTATAAACTAACATCATCTTATTAAAACAAAACAAAACAAAACAAACCTTAAAGGATTTGCCATTATTAAGGAACAAAGAAGTCTGATATTTTTATCTGAGATTATAAAATGAAGTTTTTACATCTCTATAACTTCTTATCAATGTTTAGGTAATATTTTATTTGGGAGATGGGAATTATAGTGGGTGCAATGATTTATGGAAGTTTTATAAGATATCTAATTTCACTGGATTAATGGCACAGCTTAAACACAAACACATTTTCATTAGTTTAGAGATTTGTTACTAACTTTTCTTATCAATACACTCCAGGTGACTTAACTGAAATCAAATATTTAGTGACTGCTAGAGGTGGGATTCCCTCAAGCCTAATGAAAAGACGTTAGGAAAGTTTGCAGCCACTTTCTTCCTTTACTGTCACCTATACTAGAACTAGGAAGACTGAATGGCAATGAATGCCGAGTTCTTCATTCCTCTGAGAGAGTGAGAACAAGAGAGATGGAGAGAGAGAAAGAGAGAGTCTAGAACACCAGGGACCTTAAAGACTAAACATAGATGTCCTTGTCTGTCATGATCATGACGTTTAGTCAGTGGCAGACTTCCCTCAGACCCTCTTCAGAATCTTCAGATAGTCAGAGCAACTAAATTTTTAAAATTTTTAAGTTTTTTTTAATCAGAGAAGTGTGATTTACAAAGTTATTGATAGTTGAGTTTTAGGCAAACCATATTTCTTTTTTTAAATTTAATTTATTTATCTTTTAATTAGTGAGTCACCGTGAGGGTACAGTTACAGATTTACACATTTTCATGTTTGTATTTCCCTCATACAATGTTCGAGAGCCCATCCCTCCACCGATGTCTATTCTCTACCACGAATGAACCCAGTATCCCTCCCACCACCAATCCCATCCCCCCACCCACCCTGCCTCTGTGACAGGGTATTCCAATTTGTTCTCTCTATATATTTTTGGGTGTTGTGGTTTGCAATAGGGGTATTGAGTGGCCATCATGTTCAGTCTCTAGTCTACTTTCAGCATGCATCTACCTTCCCTTGCGGGATCTCCAATCACATTTTACTTGGTGTTCCCTTCTCTATCTGGGATGCCTTTCCCCCAGCATGTGAGGCCAGCTTCCAAGCTATGGAAACCTCCTGGTATTGGCTAACTCCTGGTATTATATACTACTATTCTTTGGTGTTAGTCTCCTACTCTGTTATTTATTTCACAGATGAGTGCAATCTTTCTATGTCTGTCCCTCTCTTTCTGACTCATTTCACTTAGAATGATGCTTTCCATGTTGACCCACTTATATACAAAGTTCATGACTTCATCTTTTCTAGCAGCTGCATAGTATTCCATTGTATAGATGTACAAAGTTTCTTTAACCAGTCATCTGTTCTCAGGCACTCAGGTTTTTTTTCAGATTCTGGCTATTGTAAACAGTGCTGCAATGAACATATAAGTGCAGATGTCATTTTTCTATACGATTTGTTTCTCGGGGATATAGTCCCAGAACTGGTATTGCTGGATCAAATGAAGCTCAATTTCTAAATTTTTGAGAAGCGTCCATATTGTTTTCCAAAGGGGCTGGACAAGTCGGCACACCACCAGCAGTGTAGAAGGGTCCCTTTCTCCCTACATCCTCTCCAACAGTGGTTGCTTTTGTTCTTTTGGATGTGTGCCATTCTCTGTGGTGTGAGGTGGTATCTCATGGTTGTTTTGATCTGAATCTCCCTGATAATTAGTGATGCAGAGTGTCTTTTCATGTACCTTTTTGCCATTCATATCTCTTCCTTGGAAAATTTTCTGTTCATTTCTTCAGCGCATTTTCTGATGGGGTTGGATGTTTTCTTCCTGTAGAGTTCAACCAGTGCTTTATATACCCTTGATATCAACTCTTTATCTGATGGGTATTGGGTGAATACCCTTTCCCATTCTGTAGATTGCCATTGTATTCTGGTCACTGTGTCTTTGGCGGTGCAGAAGCTTCTTAGTTTAGTATAGTCCCATTTGTTTATCTCTGTTTCTACTTGATTGCTTAGTTCCGTGTCATTTTTGAAGATAACTTTATCTTCAATATCGTGGAGGGTTTTGCCGAACTTGTCTTTGATGAACCTTATGGATTGTGGTCTGCTGTTGAGGTCTTTAATCCACTTTGATCTGACTTTTGTGCATGGTGTCAAGTTGAGGTCTAAGCCCATTCTTTTGCATGTGGTTGTCCAGTTATGCCAGCACCATTTGTTGAAGAGGCTTTCCTTGCTCCACTTCACATTTCTTGCCCCCTTATCAAAGATTATTTACTTTTCTAGATCCTGGAAGAATATTATCTGAATGAGGATTGCATTGAATCTATTTAATAACACAGTCATTTTAATAATACTGCTTGTTCTGATCCATGAGCATGGGATACATTTTCATTTTTTCAGGAGATTCTTAAGTGGTTTAAAGTTATCATTACATAGAGATCTCCTATATTTTTTGTTAATCTTATTTCTACATAATTGATTTCTTCGTTACTGTTTTAAATGGGGTGGTTTCTCTTATTGCTTTCTCCGCTAATTCATTCTTTATATATAAAGAGTCAACTGAATTTTGTAGTCAGGCACTTTTCTATATTAGTTTACTGTTTCTAGATTTTTTGTGGACTCTTCAGGGTCTTCTAAGTATATCATCATGTTGTCTGCCAATAGTGATAAATGAAGTTCTTTTCCATTTAAATCACTTTGATTTTTTCCTTGCCTTATTGCTGCATTCAGATTTTTTTTGCTTTTTGGGTCACACCCCGCAATGCACAGGGGTCACTCCTGGCTCATGCACTCAGGAATCACCCCTGGCGGTGCTCAGGGGACCATATGGGATGCTGGGATTTGAACCCGGGTCGGCCACGTGCAAGGCAAACGCCCTACCAGCTGTGCTATCACTCCAGCCCCTGCATTCAGATCTTATAATAGTATGCTGAATAAAAGTGGAAAGAGTGATAGTGACTTCTACATGATTACAGAGGGAATTCTTTGAGTTTTTCACCATTCAGACTGATATTTGCTGTGGGTTCATAATAGATCGCTGTTTTTATCTTGAGGATGGTTCCTTCCATCCTTATTTTGTTGAAGGTTTTTTTTTTTATCATGAGTGGATATTGCATTTTGCAAAAGGATTTCTTTGCATTGATTGATATGGTCATATGATGTTTATCTTTACTTTTACTAATGTGGTGTACTATGTTCATATGTTGAACCACCCTTGCATCCTTGGGATGAATCTTAATTGATCGGTGTGTATGGTATTTTTCAATGTGTTCTTGGATTTGGTTAACTAAGATTTTGTTAAAGATGTTTGCATTGGTATAAATCAGGGAGATTGGTTAGAAATTTTCTTTTCTGAAAGTGTGTCTGTCTTACTTGGGTATTAGTTTAATGTTAGCTCTGTAGAAGGTAATGGGATGAATTCCTATGTCTTCCATATTTTAGAAGAGTTTGAGGAATAAAGGCAGTAAATCTTCTTTGAAGGTTAAATAGAACTCACTAATGAACCATCTGGATAGAGTTTTTTGTTCTTGGGGAGATTTTAAATTACTGTTTCAATTTATTTACTTGTGATCAGCCTGCTTAGGCTTTCTATTTCCTCTTTCTTCAGCTTTGGGGATTACATGACTCTATCTCTAGCTTAAGAACCTAAAGATGCTCATGGCAATCTCATTATATTTTGAATTTCTAAAGAAACTTTTTTAATTTTTCCCGTTTCATATCTGATCCAATTTATTTGAACATTTTCTATCTTTTTCCTCATGAGTCTAGTTAAAGGTTTGTTATCTTTTTTTTCCCCAAAGAACCAGCTCCTGCTTTCATTGATTCTTTGAATTGTTTCCTTGGTTTTTTACTGTTGTTGTTGATTTCTGCTATAGTTTTTATTATTTTTCTCCTCCTACTATTCTTAGGATTTGTTTGCTATTCTTTTCCAGATTGTTGAGGTATTGTGTAGGTTTTTGATTTGAGTTTTTTGTTCTTTCTTAATCTAGGACTTGTTGTGAATTGTTGTGAAATGCCCTCATTATATAGCTTTTGCTATATCCCATTGACTCTGGCATCTTCATTTCCATTAGTTTCAAGGAATTTTTTTCTTCTTTGATCTTCTCTTTGACAGAATTGTTGTTTATCAATGTTTATTTCAAGTAATTTTTATTTCTTCATTGATTTAATCTTTGAATCAATTGTTGTTTAGCAATATTTATTTTGGCCTGCAAGAAGTTATCCACTTCATTCTGTGGTTAATTTCTACTTTCCTGGCATTGTGGTTTGAGAAGATAGTTTGTACACTTTCTATATTTGTAAATTTATGTATGTTTAAGTTGTGATTTACCCTGGAGAATGCTCCATGTGCACTGGAGAAGAATGCATAATTCTTATTTTGGATGATACAGAGCCCTGTATACGTCCAACCAGTTATTTCAGCTCCTCGTTTAGGGTTCTTGCTTTTTTACTGATATTCTGTCTTATTGGTCTGTTTAGTGCTGAAGTGGTGTGTTTAAGTTGCCCACTACTATTATTTTTCCACCAATGTGTTTCTTTGGTTTGTGAGCAGAAGCTTTATGAGCTTTTCAGAGCCTTCATTTGCTGTATAAATATTAATAACAATATTTCTTGATCTACCACTCCCTTGACCAATAATCAATATCAATCTTGTTATTTTCCCTATATTTAATAATTTTTTCCTGATATCAGTATGGCTGTCCAAGCTTTTTTTTTTTGGTTTTCCATTGGCTTTCATGATTGTTTTCTATTCTTTCACTCTAAGTGTTTATTTATGTTGGAGTTTTGGTGTGTTTCCTGTAGGCAGCAAATGGATGTATTTTCTTTCCTGATCCATCCAGCTATGGTATGCCTTTTTATAAGGAATTTTAGCCCATTGACATTCAGAAAGACTATTGACATAAAGAACTCTGTTACCATTTGTTTGTGATATTTGGTTATTACTGCGAGAATCTATTTTTTTATAACTGGCCTTTAATTCTTGCATGATTGGTTCAGTTGTCACAAATACTAGTAACTCTTGATTGTCTGAAAGTTTTTCATCCCTCTATCAAGTCTAAATGATAGCTTCGCAAGGTAGTGGACTCTAGCCTGGAAGGTTTTTTTTCTCTCAGTACTTTATATATATATATATATATATGTATATATATATATTATTCCACTATTTCCTGGCTTGTAAGATGTCATATGGAAGGTTGGTTGGGATTTTTACATTGTTTTCCTTATATTTGAGGATTTTTTTCTCTCTTGCAGCTAAAATTAGTATGTCTTTGTCTTTTGAATTTACTTAATTACTATGTGTCTTGGTATTCTTTTGTTTGAGCCTAGTTTGTTTTGTATTCTTTGGGCATCATTAAACTGTGCAGGAGCCTTGCTCAAGATATCATGAAATTTCTCAGTTATTATTTCTTCCACCAGCCATTCTTCCCTCTCTTTCTGGTTTTCTGATGAGTTGAAAATTATTTCTTTTGCTATTATATATCACAAATATTACATTCTCTTCCATTCATTTACCTTTCTTTTATTTATTCACTATGCTATAGGTGATGGCTAATATTTTGCCCTGAGTATCACTGTTATGGTCTGTGCATGTTGAATTCTGTTGCTGTGACTTGCTACTTCCTGTTTTAGCTCCTTCAATCCCATTTGTGCAGACTCTTTGATATGTTGGGTCAGTTCATCTTTAAGTAGGTTGTATTTTTCTAATAGTGATTGCTTTATTTCCTTGGCAACTATATGGAACATTGATTTAAGTTCCTCATTTATAAGGCTTCAGGATTTATTTGTGCTCAGTGATTTGTGAGAACTTCAGTGCCTGTCTGCCAGAGTAGGTGAAATCCTTTGTCTCCTCATTGTTCCTAAATATTTGTGGGTGCTAAGATTTGAGTTTCAGATTTCCTGATATCTGAGGTCTTATATAATACATTATTTTTCAGCAAGCAGTACTCTTTATAATGTATTAATCTAACAATGTCTGTGTCCTTAGAATGTTACTTAATTGGTTGTGCAATTCAGTGCCTAATATTTCTGTTTGTATAGAAGGGTTAAAATAGACATACTTGAGGAGATATGTGAGATCCAAGAACCTGTTGAATTGATGAGAACAGAGGGGCTATACTCATGTCTGCATGGCTTTGGATTTGATAGATGTTTGGCAGGACATCTTCAGTATAGGGGACCCATGAAGAGGTCATATACAGTGCAGTTGCCATCGCGTGGGTTGGGGATTGGAGTCCTTAATGCATTTGGATGATGAAAGAGGCCAGCATCAGCTATCTGGGTCCTCTTGACCATGTCCTTGGTTTGAGAGGGGTTTAAGAGGGGGCTTCCTCAATCTGGGCGTGTCAGGAAGAGGGGGACACAGGAGCCATGAGAAAGGATCTAAAAAAAGAAGCTTCTCATTTAGCTTTAAGCTTCTTATTTAAGGCTGTTGTTTGATATTCTTCTGTTTGATTAAGCTAGTGATGTATGTAGAGTATTGAAGTCTCCTAGTACATCTGTGATTCTATCAGTGTGTTTTTAGAGCTTTTAGAACAGAATCTTTATGCACTTTGCTGTCCCTTCATTTGGTGCATAAATGTTGATTACAGTTAGCACAACTTGATCTACTTTAACCAATAAGTAGTTTCCGTCATTGTTTCAAATTACTTTTTTTATGCTGAACGCTTTATTTGAGCTTGATTTGCTGGGAATTCTGTCCATCTCCAGGACAGAAAAATTCCTTTTTTTCCTATTGTTCTTAAAGATTTTTGTTTCTTTTATTTTTAGCTTCAGGTTTCCAATTATCTGAACTTATTTGTTATCTTCTTATTTATTTATTTATTTATTTATTCATTTTGCTTTTTGGGTCCACCTGGTAATGCTCAGAGGCTACTCCTGGCTCTGCACTCAGGAATTACCTCTGGCAATGCTCAGGGGGAACATATAGGATGCTGGGGATGGAACCTAGGTAGGCTGCTTGCAAAGCAAATGCCCTACCAACTGGACTATCACTCCAGCCCCTTATTTGTTATTTTTAAGTAAGGGATTGTTATTTATAATCTTTTAATGTAGCAATTTCTGTGCCATTAAAATGCTTTTGTAGTGGTCATGCAGGTGAATATCTAATTACTCCTATTTGCATAGCACGGTTATTATGGAGGTATTGAGGACAGACATAAGAACATTCAAGCCCTTAGAGTTGGTGGGATTAAGGGGATAGAATTGGTGTGTCAACCTGGTTTTGTTTTCAAGATTCAGCAGCAGAGGTTTTTATAGTCTAAACGATCCAGGGGAAGGTCTCAGTGCAAGAATGATGGGGTGGAAGAAGTTAAAATTTTTTTTCAACTTGTCAGGAAGTGACATACTTTTATATTTTTATTATTTTATATCTAAAGTAGGGACCTTTAGCTATAATGGCAAATAAAAAGTGATGCTATTGACTTAGAGCACTTGAAGGGATTTTTATTTTATTGTTCTCTTAATGTTTTTCTAAAATATGTTTTTTACATATCTTGACAAATGTATTAATAGGTGAAAATATGTATGCATATATTCCAATTAATTAATATTTTCGTGCTTTTGAGTAGGTTCCACCAAGAAGTGGAATTGCTATTGAAAAATCAAATTTGTATTGTGGCACCATGATTTACAGTTATTTATGGTAGAGCTTTTAGGAGTACAATGTTCCAACGCCAATCTCACCATCAGTGTCATCTTCCCTTCACCAATGTCTCCAGGTTCTTTCCCAATCCAGGCTGTGTCATTGACTGGCACATTTTCAGGTTTATTTTTTGTATTTTGGATCTCATGCTTACAGTGTTGTTTGTTCTATTGTTTAGATATGTCTGTAAATCATGCCTTTATGTCATATTCCTTTTTTGCTGCATCCCTGATAATACTGGTTGTTTCCAGTCTTTTTTTCTCCAAGAACAGATGAATGGATAAGAAGTTGCGATGTATATACACAGTGTAATAATAATAATCTATGAAAGATGAAATCATGTGGTTTGCTGCGATGTCAATGGAACTGTTGTTTATTGGGTAAAGCAAAGTACATCAGAATGAGGACAAACACTGGATGATCTCACTCACCCATGGAATATAAGTACAGAACAAGGTAATAGGGAGCATCTAGCAATGACAAGCTTTTGACATTGGATTACAAAACTGATTACTAAGCAGTGGGAGAATGGGAAATAAAGGTTAGATTAGAGATGACATAGGGACTGTGATGGAAGGTCTTTTGTACTTTGTTGGAGGAGTAGTATCTTTTATATCAATAACATAAATTTTAATACTATTGTGACTTGAGTACCCAAACCATAATTTAAAAGTATAATTTCCCTTAAATTAGATATCCCCTAGGATTTGGGTATGATAAAATATATTTATTCTGTCAGTTCATTGACATTTCAAGAAGACATCAACTTTTGATCAAAAATAATGTCAGTATCAGAAAAGTCTCATTTTTTCCAGTAAAAATGCTTTCTATGCTCTTTAGTAAATCTTCACAAGTACCTCTCAGTCATCTAATATTAAAGTGTAGGAGGAATCCTCAGTTAAATAAATAGTGGCTACCATAATTTAACTGTTATCTTAGAAAATCCATTCTGAGACAGTTTAACCTCATTTTATGATATTTCTTTACTACAGACACTTCTTCTGTTTTGTATTTGGGCCACACTAGGTGAAGCTCTGTGGTTACTCCTGACTCTGCACTCAAGAATTCCTCCTGCTGGGGCTCAGGGTGCAGGTGCAGTGTGCAGGGGTAACATGGGCTTTCCAGGTATTGAACCTGGGTCCACTGCATGCAAGGCAAGTACCTGAACTGCTGTACTATTGCTCTGCTACATAGTGAGAATTTTTTGTCAAAAGCAGAAAAAATTCCTAGGTAAGTGCTGAACACTAAGTACTAATCCATTGTCATTGGAATGTTTGTTGGAGGAAAGGATATTAAAAGCACTTCAATCTCAATCCCATTGAATACTACGGCCCTGGTCATAGAGAGGTTAAAGTGCATTGGGAACATGGGAACAGGATTGGTAAAAGAGTGCTAATTAATAATTAACTGGAAAGGCTAGAGTTGACCATGCCTTTGGGAGAAACTAGAGAGGCACACTGAGTCATACTCCACCTTTACTTAGCGATTGGTGTTATTCTGAATTATGCTCCAGGAGTCCTTTTTATTTCTTAACCATTGCATATTCTGTTTCCATTTATTCAGATTATCCCTTTTTTCCCTTTTATGAGCTGAAGAGTTAAAATTCAGAGAGGTAACTGTTTTTTTTCCTTTTTGGGTAACACCCGGCGATGCACAGGGGTTACTCCTGACTCTGCACTCAGAAATTAACCCTGGCGGTGCTCAGGGGACCATGTGGGGTGCTGGGAATTGAACCTGGGTCGGCTGTGTGCAAGGCAAACGTCCTACCCGCTGTGCTATTGTTCCAGCCCCAGAGGTAACTGCTTTGACAATTTCTGTTACTTGAGTTTTGACTCATTTGAATTGTCCAAAACCACTATTACTTAATACTAGTATTTTTAGGGAAAAATAACGCATTTGTCCCAGGAATTCTGGGTTTGGTTTCAAGAAAATTAATATGTCTTAAGAATAAGACATTTTTATTATAATAAGACATATATAATGTAATAATATAACATTATACATTATAATATAATGTTATATATTATAATAATATAATATTATAATATTAAGACATGGGCTGGAGCAATAGCACAGCGGTTGGGCTTTCGCCTTTTCACGCAGCCTACCCATGTTCGATTTCTCTGCCCCTCTTGGAGAGCCCGGCAAGCTACTGAGAGTACGGAGCCCGCATGGCAGAGTCTGGCAAGCAACCTGTGCATATTGGATATGCCAAAAACAGTAACAATAAGTCTCTCAATCAGAGACGTTACTGGTGCCGGCTCAAACAAATCAATGAGCAACGGGATGACAATGACAGTGATAATAAGACATATATTATTTCTCTAGAAGAAATGGGAGCTGGTAGTAAAGAATATTAGCCTCTATTGAGGAAATTCTTGCTGGTAGGAATGTATATTACTGAAAAACTTTAGCCAGGAGATATAGGTTTAATTCCTATTTCTTAATTAATTTTTGGATTTTTTTGACACATCTGGTGGTGCTCAGGGCTTACTCATGACTCTTGGGGACCATAAATGGTGCCAGGGATGAAACCCAGGTCAACTGCATGTAATGCAAGTGTCTTACTCTCTGCAATTGTTTTATTAAGCATATGATGTTTGGGTGAACAATTAAACTTTTCCAACTACTTTCACACCTACAAAATATAAATAATAACATTGAACTTCTAGAGAGATTAAATGAGCTGACATAAATACTTGGTGCAATACATGAAATACAATAGAACTGCAACAAATGTTTGATGGGTTAATTCCTTACTGGATTACAAACTATAAAGACTGTCCAATTGTTTGATGCTAAAATATCCTAAGTCTCCTAAGATAAATTTACTGTAGAGTCATACACTTCACATCTTCCTTGACTCATTCCTCTGTAACCTTTGACTAAGTTAGTCTCTTTCACCTTTGTTTCTTATAAGGAATAGCTATGTTCCCTTTAAGGAATAGCAATGTACCTTGTGGAATATCTATGTTCATATACTGAATAATGACCCTTGAAAAAGCAGAATAACTGCTTCTAGCACCCAAACTGGTCTTTTGGTAGCCAAATATGTACATGTAGTAATCCTCAGAGTTCATGGATTTATAGGACAATTTATATGACAAAGGGGGTTTTGAAAATGTGATCAGATTAATAAATTTGATACAGAAAGATTTGATTGGGCCCAATGTAACCATAAGAATTTTATAGAAGAGTTGAAGGAAGAGATAGACATAAATAAATATGAAAGTAAAGAGACTAGAAACTGCTTACGCTGGAGCCTATGATGCTGGAGTAAGGAAACACAAGTATTGCAAGGAATGTAGCTCTTAGGGCAGAAAAAGGCAACAGAAGAGATTCTTATAACTTTTATAGGGAAATTTGAGATGCTTCAACAGTAGATTTAGCACTACAATATCAGTGTTGAACTTTTTTCTTTCAAATTAAATTCTAATAATAAATAAATATCATTTCCCAGTTAATAAATGTGTGTTGTAAGTAATTAAGTTTGAGTAGTATGTTATAGTAGTATAGAAAACTAGTGTAATTGGAATTGTTATGAAGCAGTTACATATTCTAGCAGTGATTATGTTAAATCTCTTTACATAATTCACTCCAGCTAGTTAATTAACTACTTCTCCGTACCAGATGCATGTAGGGTGGCAAACCATACTGGTTTGTTCACTGTTAGCAGTAAAACTTTGGTCTTCCATAAAATCCTTTACACACGTGTGAACGATTATATTTTTATTTAAAATTTTTTAAAGAAGTTATATATCTTTTTTATATTTTGTTATAGGGCATTTGTATAAGTCTTTTTCTGTTGTTTATAGGTTGTTGGCCCAATTTTCACTGTTAGTTCAAATATAACTTAACATAATGGCTTCTGTTTGTACTTCCAACACGGCACTCCGACACCTTGACTCATTTTTTTTTTATGCTTTGAATGGAGGGTGCTAAACTTTTCTAATAGTATTTCCTTCAATCTCCACATTATCTAATATGTTTTATTAATAATCCCTTTTAAAAAATTTAGGCACCTTGATTTACAATTCTGTTAATGGTATAATTTCATGGATACAATATTCCAGCCCTACGCCTTCCATATTGGCTTTCCTCCCACATTGTCATTTTTGTTGGTTTTTTTTTGTGGGGGGAAAAACCACACTCAGAAGTCCAAAGCACTTATTCTTGGCTCTGTGCTTACGAAGCACTCCAGGTAGGGCTTAGGAGACCTTATGCAGTGACAGGTATTGAATTCAGGTCAATAGTGTGCAAGGCAAATGTCATACCCTCCTGTAACTCCCTTAACCATTGTCATGGACTGGAAGAATTATTTCAAAAAATGATACATCTACCCAAAGAACTACACCCATTCAATGTAGTCACTACAAAAATACCATGATATTTTTAAAGACATAAGCCTGATCTCAGTCTTTGTGTCCCACATGTTACTCTGGTTTAAAAACTGTTTTTGCTTTGGGGCTGGAGAGATAGTACAGTGGATAATGCACACGGCTCACCTAAGTTTGATCCCTGGCACCCAATATAATCCCCTGAGCACTACCAGGAGTAATTCTTGAGTGCAGAATTAGAAGTAAGTAACTTCTTAGCATCTCTGGGTGTGACCCAAACCCCAAACAAAACAAACAAAAAACAAAACTTTTCTGCTTTCCAACATATGTAGTTTATTTGAAAAGTTTTGTAACCTTTGTTTGGACTATGATGCGATGTAAACAACTTTAAATCAATAGCTTTTATTGTAATATTTCAAACTTGGAATTTGGGGCATGTTGAGTTCTCACAAGTGCTGCCTCAATACATCATTACCTCTTAGCCTAAAAGGTTACCATTTTAAGACTGTCTAATGCAAAAATACACAAGCATAATCATGGGGGAAATGATTCACATAACAGGAGATTCTCAACTTTACACAAGGTTTAGTTTCATGCTTTTCTTAAATAGAAAGTCCCCATGGTAGGTTTAAAATAATTTAATTTTCAAGAGAGAAATTTACAATTTTCAAGAACATTAAAGACATTAAATGATATAAGCTTGTGTTAACTCTGTAAACATTATGATTAACAAAATTTATGGCATTTGAATTCTCTTTATTGATTTGATAGTGCATCTCTAATCTTACAAAATACTGAATTCTAAAGAAACAATGTATTTTATAACTATTTTATCTATTATATATTTCTAGGAGGCAAATTATTGAATAGTCAGTCACCTACATGGACTTGATATCTGTGCATGGGTGGGGTAGCTCTTTCTCCTCCCCTTATTTTCATCAGCATCAGGAGAGCTATTCATTTGGATTCTATGATATATCCCTGCAACAGACATTTAGCGTTTTGAGACCAATCTTCTCTTCATCCTCAATTCCCCTAATTGCCAGGCAAACCCTGACCTTTTCCTTCCATTGTGATAATTGGCATTAGTTTCAGAGCCAATCCTTACTTGGCATCTTGGCTCTGATTAACTTTATATTTCCTGTGTTTGAGAATTTATCTTGGCAGTTTTACCAACATCCTCATTCCCTAAGATGGACACCTATCTTGCTTTTGTCAACAAGTCCCTGGCCCCCCTCCCACTACGTTTTGAATATTCCCTGAATTTAAGTCCATTGTCTGTGTTCTTGTTCTGTTAATATGTAAATAGAAAGTCAGCTACAAGGACATCTAACTATTAGCCTTGGAATTCCTGTTACCCTTTTTCCATCTAAAAATCTAAGGACAGAAACCATCTGAGAGTGAAACAATGATCTCACTCTTAATTTTCTGATTGTCTACCTATGTCGGGGTCCTGACCAGTCAACCCCAGCACACTGGAGTATGATCCCCGAAAGTCGCCAGACTTCCTCCCTATGGGAGAGGGAGTGGGAAGGGGAGAAGCCTCTGACCTGGCCCTCTGCTCACCGCGGGATTCCTGCGCCGTCACCACCGAGAAAGAAACCAGGAAAGATCGTCGCCCGAGCAGAGTGGGGAGTCTGATGGTCAAGGAGTCTCCGTTTATTGACTCTTACACAGGGGGTTTTATGAACACATGCACACAATGGGGGGGTATTCCGCATATCACACATGTATCATGTTTATCTCATCAAGCTCAGTACAGATGCTAGTTAATGATTTGCATTCCCCAATCTCAGGGCCGGGTTAACTAGCTCAGACTAATGTTAACTATCATGCCCTCATCCCATTGTCTCCTCAACCAGAGTGCCTGTGTGTGGAATGCTGGAACAAGCCCCTGGGCCCCTGTAAACAGGACCGGCTCTTGCTTTCAGGGGCAGGGGGTTTGGTCAAAGTCTCAGGCTAACTGCTGAGACCCCAACACAACTAGACTTTTCTTTTCCTTTTGTTTTCCTATTTGGCTCTTTTATGTTTGGTGGGGATCACACCCCGGAAAGCTCAGGGGTTACTCCTGATTCTGCACTCAGAAATTACTCCGGGGAGTGCTCAGAGGCCCTTATGGAATGTCAAGGATCAAACTAGGGTCTGCCATGTGCAACCCAACCCCTACCCACTGAACTATTGCTCCAGCCCCTACCTCAAGACTTTTTCATGTGTTCAATGAAGTTTATTTACTGAAGTGAATATATTAGTACCTGGGTATATCCTGAAGTTTCTGCCCAACATTAACACATATATTTGTTACTAGGTGTTGGCCTTACTGAACCCATTTCTTTTGTGGTATTTGGGATAAATTTAAATTATTACAGAGGGATGCAAACGAATGCTGATGGATTTATGTTTCATCTGAGGAGACTATAGCCATGTTTATTCCACAAGTTTTTACTCATTTATTACTGAATATTTTTGAAGCACCTTGTCATTGGTCAGAGTCCCATAGAAAATATAGGACTTACTCACATTAGAATAATTTAAGGAAGGTTTATACAATTAGGCTACAGGTTGTAATCCCCTAAAGTTTTGACCTGTAGTTTGCTGCTTCTGGCAGTAGAATGGAGGGGTAGAGCAGCTCTGGTGGCCCAGGGAACGGGGTGGTTGGGGATTTGGGGGGGCTTAATTCTCTAAAAATAATATTCATAAATCAATAAGGTAATTTGAGACCACTCACACAATCTCAAGTTTAGTTCCTTTTTTATTCACTATATCACTGTATCACTGTCATTCCATTGTTCATCAATTTACTTGAGTGGGCGCCAGTAATGTCTCCATTCGTCCCAGTCCTGAGATTTTAGCAGTCTCTCCTTACTCATCTTTCCCAACAATTGGAGGCTCTTTCAGGTTCAGGGGAATAAGACCTGTTATTGTTACAGTTTTGGGGCATATCTATTATGCCAGGGGGAGCTTGCCAGGATCTGCTGTGTGGGAGGGAAACTCTCGGAATCTCCAAGAGGCATACATATATATATGTATATATATATTTGTATATGTTTGTATATACATACATATGTATATTTCCCTCTATGATATTGTGCACATCCACTTAGTGGCAGTGCGGTCCAGGAATATGTTCACATGTGTGAGGTTTGGTTTTAGCATGTGGAAAGCGGCCTGGAGCATGGCAGCGGTTGGGGAGTGGAGGTCGGCTGCCAGAGCTGGGTCTCTTGGGGTGGAGAGGGCTCTCACCCGACCCCTCTGGGGTGCTCCGAGTGGAAACAGGCTGGTGCAGAGTCCGGTGGCATGGTTATGGGGGCTTCATTTTATGCTCCCTTCTGGGAGAAGCAGCTGTGAGTTCTGGAGGTGCCAGAAATTGGGGGAAACGGGCAGAGGATCTCTGCTCCCGTTGAGCCCAGAGTCCAAGATCACAAAGTTTAACATTACCTGGGTTTTGTGGGACTTTGCTCATGCGTGAGGCTTGGCCTGAGGATGTGGAAAGTGGCCTGGAGTGTGGTGGCATTTGAGTAGTGGATATTTTTTAAAATTCATTTTATTGAATCAACATGTGGAAAGTTACAAAGCTTTCAGGTTTAAGTCTCAGTTATACAATGCTCGAACACCCATCCCTTCACCAGTGCCCATATTCTACCACCAAGAACCACAGTAAGCCTTCCCCCTACCCCCCATCCCTCCCAGCCCACCACCCCACCTGTGTAGCTGATAAATTTCACTTTACTTTCTCTTTACTTTGATTACATTCAATTTTTCAAAAGAAAACTCACTATTATTATTTGGAGTTTCCAACCCCAAAGTCGGACCTGCTGGAAAAGAAGCATTTGATAATTTGTTTTCCATTGCTGAGAATGAAGAGATATGAGGTCGTGTGGCCACAAAAGCGGCCATGAGATTCTGGATTTCTATATTTTAGTATTTTAGTAACTAAGCTCAGAGAAATTTGTGCCAGAAGTTGCATCATTTCAAGCTCGTATCTCTCTGCTACATTTTATTCCACGTATGAGTGCAATCTTTCTATGTCTATCTCTTTCGTTCTGACTCATTTCACTCAACATGATACTTTCCATGTTGATCCACTTATATGCAAATTTCATGACTTCATCTTTTCTAACAGCTGCATAGTATTCCATTGTGTAGATGTAGGAAAGTTTTTTTAACCAGTCATCTGTTTTTGGGCACTCCGTTTTTTTTCAGATTGTGGTTATTGTAAACAGTGCTGCAATGAACATAGATATGCAGATGTCATTTCTACTATACCGTTCTACCTCTCTGGGATATATTCCCAGGAGTGGTATTGCTGAGTCAAATGGGAGTGGAGTTTTTATTAAATAAAATTATCCTTTGATTAGATTCATTCACTGAATCTTGTATAAAAATCGAATGCAAATTAAGTTTTTGATTTGGTAATATTGCTTGATTTTCTATAGCTATTGGAAACAAGTGTCCCAATCAATAGTGTTTCTTACCTTGAACTTATCCCCTAAGTGCTGGAAATTGGCTGAAACCATTGACGCCAGTGTTTCTCATGATGTCTAACCTCTGGGATATGCCTTTGACTTGTATGGACTCTTAATACTAATATACTTATTAGTTTCCTAAGAAGGTGTGGTTCACTCCCTCTCACCCCCACTTCGGATATACGGAGGCAATTAGCAATGAAGTACAAGTGCAATAGATCTTTTTGTATTACCTTTGCATTATCCCCCAGCACAGTCTATTTGGATGAAATCACTGGGGTTTAATTAGAAGCTTCTCTCAATGCCTTGAGGTCCACAGACAGAAACAAGACTGCTACAAAGCCTGTAGTTAAGTAATCTGTACAAATCAGAGAGCAGCCATCCATCTAAGAGTATTCACTCACACAATAATACTGTGTAACACAAAACTGGTCTGTGGGGCAGCATTTGTCTCTTCATCTATAATTTCTGAATTCTGTTTGATAACTGTGGGTGATTAGTATTCAAAGTTTGGAATTGGAGCCATTCTGCCAAAATATATATGTGTATATAACTGGAAGGGGAAAAGGATTCTTAATAATTATTTAAGGAAAGAGAAAAAATTCTATAGAAAACTGGCATGTTGTCAGGGGAAGATGCTGATTCTACTCTGGGAACAATTTATAGTACTTTGCTTGCTTCTGAGCTTCTAGTCACAGTTTAGAACTGTTTAGAATTTAGAACAATGTGCCCTTTCATACAGGAGAGATGTGGGAGACATTATGCCTAACCAGGCAGAGACAGCATAGGCTATTTTCAGAACATTATTTTAAAAATTCATATAAGTTATTAGAGAATATAACTTGTGACTTATGTATTTGTACTACTTTAAAATTTATCAGAATCTATTCTTATGAGTTGCTTTTATGTTCCTGTGATAAGATAATCATATTAATCAGATGGGAATATATTGAGTCATCTAATCCTTTGGTGAGTCTGTTAAGCCAAACTTCCACCTAATTTTTAAATATTCTCTCTCTAATGACAAAAGATTGTCTAGTCACCCACTTCACAACCACAATACACTTGTTAAATCACTTCTGTTGGGAATATCTTTGGAAGTTCTGGAAATAGAATAATTTAAAAATATGAATATTAAAAAGACAGACTTCTTAGAATTGAGAACTAGAGACAATTAAGAGAGTCTTAGATGTTTAATCTAAGCCAAAATAGTAGTATGAAAGCCATTATAAATAAATTCATAAATTGGATCAAGTTTATAAGCACTATAGCACTGTCACCCTGTTGTCTATTGATTTGCTCGAGTGGGCACCAGTAACGTCTTCATTGTGAGACTTGTTGTTACTGTTTTTGGCATATCAAATTCACCACAAGTAGCTTGTCAGGCTCTGCTGTGCGGACAGGGTACGCTCAGCAGCTTGCCGGGATCTCCTAGAGGGACGGAGGAATCAATCCTGGGTCGGTCGTGTGTAAGGCAAACACCCTACCAGCTGTGCTATTGCTCCACCCCAAGTTTATAAAGGCCTATTTAAACCATGACAGGAATAAACATGTCCATAGTCTAAGGGTCCTATTAGTACATATGATTGAGTATTGCTTGGAGGATTGGCAGGTACTAGTATTCAGATAAAGGCTGATGATACTATGCTATTTAAAATAACTTGGAAATCTACTGAACTTTACTGCTGGTGAAAATGAGTAATCAAAAATAAATACACTTGAATCATGAGATTTTTTTATCCCTAGTTTACTACCATATATATGTTATGGACAATTCAGAATGAAACCTTGATGAGAGTTTCTATAAAATATAAAATAGACTATTGTCTGATAAGACATCTACTCTAAAGGAAACATGATACAAGCTTTAGATGCAGAGGTAAATTGCCTAATGCTGATTTCTTCCCAGAAATGAGGGAAGTTAACAAATTTAGTCAGTGACGTCGAGTGAGCTTCTTATAGGTATTCCAGAACATAACTCTTGGAAATTATACAGTTTCCATGGCATCTTGCCATTGTTCTGAAGCAAAGCAGACATTGAAAGCTCCTGTATATTTTAATAGCTTTCCAGGGGGATAGAAATAAACTTATATATTGGAGTCTGAATGATATATTCGGGTTTTATTTTCCACTGAATTCAACAGTTGCAATTTTTTTATTTAGTTCAGTTATACAGATTTGTTTTGTTTGCTCTCATTGTACAAGTATGGAAGGGAAAAACTCAGTTGTTCATTGAGCATTCGTAAAGTGCTAAGAATTGTACTTTTTACCTACATCATTGTCTCTGTAATGTACAAGAATAGGAATTGCTATCTCCGTTTTATAAATAAGGTACAAAGGCTTGGAGATGTGAAGTAGCTTGTTTACAATTGCACAGCTTGTAAATGACAGTGCCCAAATTGGAACTCAAGTGTGTCTGTCTCCAAAGTCCACATTATTATTGTCAAAAGATGTGTCCTTGAACAGATTTTGTTATGTTCAGACAATTTGAATCCCTCTGAATGACAATAGATGTTAAAGGCATTTATGAGGCACTGTACAAGTAGTAGACACCTGACAAATATTTGACACATCAGTAAAAAGCCAAACACTTGAAAATGCAGTTGTTTAACAATAATACATCAAAATCAAATCACACTTGAATTATTTTGTATAAATCCATGATTAAAATAAAATTTGCCTTAATTTAACTGTAAGATTTCACTCCCTTGATTTTAATTACTGCATGTTTCATTGCCTGATGGTACATATGCAATTCAATAATTTTTAGCTTTGAGTAATTAGCACCAGTCTGTATCAGTACTAAGCTTTACTTTATGAATGAATTAATGAGGGTTTGGCCATCCCCCCAGAGGACATAGTAATGACATTTGATCTTTTCTAAAATTCAGTTATATTATTGAGTCTTGGAAATGTAACATTTTAAATATGCAATTTAATTTGGAGATTGCAAATTTTATTTCTCTATGGGGAAATAGTGTTGAGTTATTGTTATGTTTTAGTTGTTTCTTTTAAATATAAATATTCAAGTAATGGCTCTGAAAATATGAAAATCTAAATGCCACATTTACAATTGTTTTTGAAAGGTCTAACCTTTATAAAAGTAACTGGGTAAATACAATTCAAAAGGGTTTATTTCTCTTGTAAATTAAATGGTATGTTTGTAGACTGAAAGGTCAATTTTTCAGTAAGGTCTGATTTTCAAAAAACTATCACTTTTTGCCTACAATAAATCAAGAAAGCTAATTTGTTTTACAAGTATGATACACACACCATAATGTTGTTTGTCCGATTTCAGTTCAGTTTTTGTGGCATAAAAACACGTTTTATGATTAAGTATGTGTTGGCCTCTGGAGACAGATGTAAAAGAACTTTGGACTGAAGTATTTGGCTTCCTACCTTGAAGAACTTAATTCAGTTCCTGAGATATGTAATCTAATCATGTTCTACATGTCACTTTGGGTCTATTGAGTCATTTTATACCTTGATACAGAAAATGTTATTTTTCCTCTTTTCATTAGAGAGAAAAATCACCTTTTCCTTTTCAGTATCCAACAAATTTATTAAACATTACAACCTACTTTAAACATGCACACATTCACAGAGGTGAGATTTCTCCTCTGACCTTGGTTGTAGATATTTGGTTTTGCTTTTTGACTCAGTTTTCAAATCTTATTACTCAGGAAAGAAACGCATGAGGGAAGTGATGCTTTGAGACTATTGATTGTAACATGAGCCTGCTCTGAGCACATTCGAGAAGTAGAATCTCAGACCTAATTCATTCCTAGGATTTAAAGGTTATGGTTAATTTTATACAAATGAACAAGTAGCTAACTTTAAAATTATGGAACTATATTAATTGCGGTACTCAACATTAAGTAATACTAAATATAAAGAATAGTAAACACTTTTCTTAACAAGTACATTTGAGCAACTGCTTCTCTTAATATGATTTAATTTTTGTCAAGATAGGAATTTAGCTTAGTCCAACATTTATTTAGGTACATGTGTGATAGACTTTGTGCTGTGCTCAGGAGTGGGAGTTTAGAAAAAATTGAGAGTAAGATATAAGCTATCACTTCTTTTTCTTTTCTTCTTAATTTAGCTTTACTTTCCTCAGAAACTCTCTGTTCCTTCCCTTCCATTTCCTTTTTGAGTCAGCAAAAATGCAAAAAAATATACTGTAGAGGTTGGGGAATTTTGGGCATGTTATATTTTTTGATACAGTTTTGTCTTCAGGACAGATAAATGTCAAGTTCTTATCCTGTACCTTTGGGTAACTAAAAGAGAGTGGTGTCACAAGTCATTTAACTTCTAAGAACCTGCATTAAAATAACCTTTTACTTAAAAATAAATTCAATTTGCCTCGTTGATCCTTAATATTTATTTGGTTTAGGCTCTTAATAACTTTACCAAACAGTATGCTTGTTATAATAACAATGATTAATTAACCCAATCTTGTTATTTTATGAAGGCTCATTGTTTGGCTTTCTGAGTGATAGATTCAATAAGATCCGGTCCTGTCCTCCAGTCTCTTTCAGATTGGCCGCAGAGATGATGATAATTATGTAAGTAAATATAATAAAACCGTATGGGAAGAGCCATAATAGAAGAGTGAAAATCACAGTATAGTGATTTTAATGAGGAAGAGAGAACATATAACAGGAAATATATGAAATAGTTTCTGAAGCTAATGGCTGGAGATGGGCTTTAAAGAATGGGTATGATTTAATAAACAAGAATCTATGGAAGGTTGATCAGATAAAATGCAGTAAGACAAAAACGTGAAGAAAAAATATAGAAAATATATGTCTGAAATGCAGGGTTTCTGTAGAGTTGCGGGAGGTAAGTATGGGAAAAGAATTTGGAATCAATTGAGGAGGGATTTGCAAGGAAAGCTGAAGCATTTAATTCTACAGTATGGTGGGGACTGTAATAAAGATTTAAAAAAATGTATGTATTTAATAGGGAGTAACATAATTTTGCTGGGCAAATAATGTAATAGTTTGTGTAAGTTGGATTCGAAGAGGAAATCCAACTTAAAATTGCTAATAAAAACGTTTCCCTCTGATTACAGAAGTAATGCACACCAATCATCGAAAATTCTGAAACAATATTGAACACTAGAAAAATGTTTTTGACTTATTCATCTAACCTCACCTATAATTTACATTTTAATATTTTTTGCACTCAGTATTTTTAGTGGTTTTTGTCTATCACTTGTTCTGCTTCTTCATACATTAGAAACAATAATCCAGGTTATTTCAAGTGAATTGAAACACATTTTTAAAGTCAAGTTTCGTCACTTGTAAGAAAAAGCAGTGAGTTTCCATGCCATCATGTAGAGGTCCTAAAAATGTACATTTGTATTAAAAGAATTATTTATAATCAGAGTGTGAATTATTTATTTATTTATTTACTTATTTTTATTGAATCACCGTGTGGAAAGTTACAAAGTACTCAGGCTTATGTCTCAGTTATACAATATTCAAACACCCATCCCTTCACCAGTGCCCATATTCCACCACCAAAAACCCCAGTATACCTCCCGCCCCCGCCCACAACCCCCAACTGCATAACTTATGAATTTCACTTCATTTTCTCTTTACCTTGATTACATTCCATATTTCAACACAAAACTCACTATTGTTGTTGGAGTTTCCCCCCAAGAAGGACAGCCCTACTACCAAGGAAGCACTTGATAATTAGTTTTCCATTGCTAAGAATGAAGAGATATGTAGCCCCACTGCTCCAAGTACATAACTCCTTTTTTTCCCTTTTTCCTTTTCCTTATTTTCCCCCCTCGCCCCCCTTTCCGCGCCTCATAGTATGGTGGATGCCACGCCGAGTTTCTCCCCGAAACTGGGAAACAAACAGGAAAGAGGGATATTTCCTCTTCTCGACTGGCGTGGGGTTGTTGCTTAGTTCAGTCTAGAGAAATGGCTGCTACTTTGATTACCTTCAATATTTCAAAAAAAAACCTCACTGTCATTATTTGGATTTTCCCCCCAAAGTCAGACCTGCTAAAAAGAAACCATTTCACATTGCTGACAATTAAGAGATGTTAAGACGTGCGGACACAGCAGTGTCCACGCATTTTTGGATTTCTTCATAAAGTCCAGGGAAAATTCTGCCAGAAACTGCATAGCCCATTTCACAGTCCCAGTGCATTGCTGTAAGAAGCTGCACTGGATGCCCAAATGTGTTAGTTCTCTGGAATCAAAGTCTTTAGGCACAGAGGGTCCGTTTCACTCTCAGCCACTCTGGATTTATCTGGGCCTAGGGCATGCCGGTTACACCCACTTCCCATGATTTCCTAGGAGCCCCAAGTGTAAAATCCGTATACCTCTGGGTTAGGAGTCTTAGAAGATGGCTCTCACCACGTGGATATTGCTGCCGCCACCATTTTCCGTGCAGAAAAACAGGGTGGAGAGGAAAGATCCATCCCCGGGCAGCGCGGAGTTGTAGCCCAGCTCACAGTCCCAGTGCATTGGTGTAAGAAGCTGCGCTGGATGCCAAAATGTGTCAGGTCTCTGGAATCAAAGTCTTTAGGCGCAGAGAGTCCCGAATTATTTGATTTAAATTAGTATTGCTATGATATGTTTTTGTATGTTTCTTCAACTGCTAGCCTGTCATATTTTCCATAGATATATCACTAATATTTTAAAGTTATTATTAGAGTATTGATTTTTTTAAAAAATGTTATTGAATCACTGTGAGATAGTTACAAGCTTTCATGCAGCTGTTAGGAGAGATGAAGTCATGAAATTTGCTTTTAAATGGATAGACATGGAGAGTATCATGCTAAGTGAAATGAGTCAGAAAGAGAGGGACAGACATAGAAGGACTGCACTCATTTGTGGAATATAGAATAACATCACATGAAACTGACACCCAATGACAGTAGATACAAGGGTTATTGATCATTGAGTATTGATATTTAACTTTATTTCTGTAAAGCTTTTCAAGCACTTCAAGTTGGTGTTTTTCAAATAAGTGTGATTTCTTTTTTCAATATTAGCAAGTTTATTTAGGAAAAAGTGTTCTATCATTCCTTATTTTTTCATATAATCACAACTGAATTGATATTTTCTGATCAGATTCAATTCATTAATGGCTCAGATATTTGGAGGGAAAATTCTGGTTTATTCCAATTTTATATTTTAAAATACAATACGGTATCTTTTCAAAATTGTACTTATAATCATAAATATATAGCTGCTATGGGGAGACTGAAATATGAATAGCCTGTTTTTCAACAAAATTTTTCCTGTTTTATTATTTAATTTAAAAGTATATAATCAATTAAAAGTCTCTTTTGCCTATTTATTCTTTTATATTTAATTTTAATAACCTTCCCTTACAGATCATGGCAATGCGTTTGTTTTATGATTTAGTGACCTATATATTATGGACTTTCAACCAATGTGAATGTTATGTTTCAATTCTCCTTTTTTAGTTTAGATTGTTGGCAACCTTCCACAGACCCCCCATTAGTTTTATAGCCTTATTTCATAACCAGGATGTGGCTGATAGTATAAATTGTGTTGTAATGGCTCATAGGATTAGATAGAGGCTATTATACATTTAGCCTGAAGTACTAATGTCTAAAATTAGGCATGGATTTTGTAAACTGTAATGAAATGGGAAGAAATTACTTTCAGATGTTTTTTGGCTTTGTGCTATGCAATCACAACCCTAATATATCAGGGATATTTATACTTCCTCCTCATGATTAAATGCTATACTCTTCCTTAACTAGACGGTTGAATTGCATGTGTAAAATCTTGGTGTCCCTTAAGTGCTATTAATGACATAAAGCTTGTGTGATTTAATTCCCAATATTTCTCACCTTTGAAATTACTTGCCCTTTTCTGGACAATCTCTGTGATTTTAGTATATTAATAGCTGACCCAAACTCAGACCTAAGGACTTCTACTCCCTGCTCCATTTTTGTGTGTTTTTGTTTAAAGTGGTGATAAGAATACATCTAGATGATTAGTAATGAACAGCATTTTTACATTTGACTTTTGGCCATTCTGATTTCTTCTTTGTGAAAGTTTCTGTAACTGTATCTTATAGTGATTCATTAAAAAATTTAAAAATATATCTAGACCATTTCCCTAAAATTATAAGGTTGAGAGAATAGAGACATTTCTTTTCAAAATGTCTGAAAGTTAAGGGTCTGTAAATAATTAGGTAAAATAACCCTTTGTATATAATTTAAAGAAAGCACAATATGTCTGAACATACAAACACATGAACATAGAATATATATACATATATACATACATGGAAATTAATTACTGGTTTGCTATATCATAAGAGGAACTTTCATCTTGCACAGGCATTTAAACAAGGTTCTTAAAATGGGGAGAGCACTTCTTAAAGCATGTGTTTTGTTGACTTATTGTTTATTTGGCAACCATTATAGACATATGTCAAGACAGTGTAGAAATTATTGCTTAGAAAGTAACTACATGTATCATTTATATTGTTTCTGATTTGAGATCATTAAACTTCTACTTCTTTAGTACTCATTATGCTTTGGATATTGTATATATATTATTGCATGTAACCACCCTATCAAATGTATGAACCTCATCTTTTAATATAAATTGAAGCATTTATTTCTCTGTGTTGGAAATTGAAATACATATTTTTATTTTTAAATTTTATTTAGATACAATGATTTACAAAGCTGTTAACAACAGATTTTCAGGCAAAAATATTTCTAACTCCAACTGCATCCCTCTACTAATGTCTCCAGGTTTCTTCTATTCCCAAATTGTCTCCTTGACTGTCACATTAGTTTAATTTAATAATTTAATTTAGATTCCATGCTTATATACTTATTGGGTCTAATGGCTTATATGCTTATATATATACATATATATGTACACATAGATATACAGACAGATCTAGCACCTATACAGCACAGATGACCCCAAGTTCACTGATTTTTGCCTCTACATTACTTTTGTGTGTGCATTTTTTTAGGTCACACCTGGCGATGCACAGGAGTTACTCCTGGCTCATGCATTCAGGAATCACTCCTGGTGGTGCTCAGGGGACCATACGGGATGCTGGGGATCGAACCCGGGTCAGTCGCGTGCAAGGCAAATATCGCTCCAGCCCCTCTACATTACTTTTATACCACATCTTTTTGCGCCCCCTTCATTTTTCTACTTCCCTGAAAATTTAATTTCTCTTTATCTAGAGTGGTTTGTCAACCTCTAATACGATCCATTCCCTAGACATGGTAGTGACAATATTCCTTATTTGTCCTTGTCCTTCTAACTTACTTTTCTTAGCATGAAATCCTCCAGCTCTATCTAAGTTGAAACAATTTGCGCAATTTAATTATTCCTTGTGACTGCATAACATTTCATTGTGCATCACTATCACTATCACTATCATCTCATTGATCCTCGATTTGCTCAAGCAGGCCCAGAAATGTCTCCATTTAACCTAGTCTTGAGATTTTAGCAGCTTCTCTTTACTCGTCCTCCCCCACAGTGCTGCATTAGAGGCTCTTTCAGGGTCAGGAGAATGAGACCCATCATTCTTACTGTATTTGGCATATGAATACACCACGGAAAACTTGCCAGGCTCTCCCATGCAGGCAGGAAAACTCTCGGTAGCTTTCCAGGTTCTCTGAGAGGGAGAACTAGGCTATAAGATGTTGGGAGCTTGGTTTTATAGTCTCTGGATGTTGGCCATTGATGGGATTCCATAGAACCTGGGGCAGTTTCTGGGTGTGACCGCCTTGTTACTGGAAAATGGGGGATCTGGGCATTAAGTGGCCTGGCCCCGATCCGAGCAGGCTTGGAGATCTCATCCCCGGGTCCCGCACACTTGGGTTCCTGTGCCAGTTCCTTCATGTGTGAGGCTATTCCAAACATGTGGAGAGGGGCCTTCAGCATGGCTGTGGCTGGATTCCAGATGTCTTCAACTGCCAGGCTGTGCTTGGGGCGGAGAGGAAAACTCAACCCACCCCCTCTGAGGGGCCCCAGTGAAGACAGTCAGGTGTGGGGGCAAGAGACTACCTCATTGTGCATATGTACCAAAAATTCACTATTACTTCTCTGTTGGAGTTTTGGGTTATTTCCATATCCTGGAAATTGTAGTTGGTGCTCCAATGAACATAGGATGTGTGTACATATTTTAAGTAAATTGCTATTTTAGTTTCTTGGGTGTAGATACTAAGAAGTAGAATCTTGAGCCTGGTAAGCTACCAAGAGTATTCCTCCTGCACGGCAGAGCCTGGCAAGCTACCCATTGCGTATTCGATATGCCAAAATCAGTAACAAGGGGTCTCACAATGGAGATGTTACTGGTGCCCACTTGAGCAAATCGATGAGCAACAGGATGACAGTGATAGAATGATACAGTGATATGGAAGATATATTCTTAGTTTTATTTTTTTACGATTCTCCATAATGTTTTTTCAAAAATGTTGCAATAGACAGCTTTCTCATTTGCAGTGCATTAGTTTCTCTTCCAACATATCCCCACCAATATAGGTTATTTCTAATATTTTTAGGATATGGTATTATCAGTGAATGGAGATGATATGTTATTGCCTTTCAATTTTTAAATGTTTTATTATTTATTAAAAAACTATAATTTACAAAGTTATTGATAATTGAGTTTTAGGCATATAATATTTCAAAACCAGTCCCACCACCAGTGTCAACTTTCCTCCACCTGTGTTCCCATATTCCTTCCTCCCCGCCTCAAACCCCACACTATCCCCACCAGTCAACTTGAGTGGTACATTGTAAATTATCCAGTGGTTGCAGCTTAGATCTCATGTTTTCAGTTTTGTTGAGTCTGTTTTGGATATATGGCTGTACCACTCACCCATATCACTGGGATAACTGAAGCTCGATGCTTGTTCACCCATAAATTCTCATTCTCTTCTTTCCCCTTGATTTCTTTCCTTCTTTGTCTTTATTTCTGAACACTGAGGCCAAGGGTGATCTAGACATCACCCTTTTACTATAATAAATTTCCTCATCCAGTATTCTAATAAGTGTGATCATCCTGTAAGTCTTTCTTCTTCTGGCTTACTTCATTCAAAATAATATCTTCCAGTTCCAACCTGGTTGCAGCAGATTGAATGATTTCATTGTTTCTTGCAGCCACATGTATTTCATTGTGTATACAAACAATATATTTATAATACATTCATCTGTAATTGAACATCTAGGTTGATTCCATATCTTAGCTATTGTACTGAGTGTAGCAATGAATACTATTATTATAGATCATTTGGGAACACTGTTTTTATGTCCTGGGGGTAGATGAACAAAAGTGATTCTACTTTTATGCTGGGTCATATTACAGTTCATTTCTAAGTTTACCGAGAACTCACCAAACTGTTTTCTACAGAGGTTATACCAGACAAAATCCCTGACAGCAGTGGATGAGAGTTCCTTTTTCATGATATCCCTGCCAACACAGATTGTTCCTGCTATTTTTTGTATATTTCATTCTTACTGGAGTGATATGGTATCTCATTATCATCTTGATTTGAATTTCTCTTTTAAATTTTTTTGTTTTATAAAGTAGTTCACAATATTTGATTACACTTAATATTTAAACACCAATCCCACCATCATTATACCTTCCCACGATTATATTTTAGGTGTTTCTATTCCAAACTCCAATTCCTGGCCCAACACAGAACTGAAATATAATATTTCCCTCTAAGGTTGGTTGCTTCCTACTACAAATCCCATCAAGTGTGGTGCAGTACTCTTGGAGTATGGATAGGTTGTGTCCTATGAAGTGTTGCACGGCTGCAAATGCAGCCACATGGTCCAGGAAAAGGTTCACTCATGGGTGAGGCTTGGCCTGAGCATGTGGAGAGGGGCCGTGAGCAGGGTGGTGGTTGGATTCTGGAGAATTTTGGCTGCCAGGGTTGGATCCCTTTGGGCGGGGAGAGGTCTCATCTCCCCCAATCTGGGGAGCCCTGAGTGAAACAGCCCAGTGGGAGGTCCAGTAGAATGGCTATGGCAAGTGTCATGTTGCTCCCTTCCACGAGAGAAGGACATGTGATTTGGATTGTGGCTGATGACAAGATTATCTGTCGCCACAAGGGGTGGCTTATGGGAGTGACTTCGAGTCATCAGAGACAAGGGAGTGTATACGGGCAGAGGATCTCTGTTACTGGTCCCATTGAACCCAGAGTTCTCAGCCACAAAGTCCTGCATACCTGAGTTTTCTGAGGGTTCATTCATGGGTGAGGCTCAGCCCGAGCATGTGGAGGTCAGCCGTGAGCAGGATGGCGGTTGGGTTCTGGCAGTTTTTGGCTGACAGAGCTGGGACACTTGGGGCGGGGAGGGATCTCACCCATCATCTCTGAGGTGCCCCAAGTGAAACAGTGGATTTTTCTTATGATAAGTGATTCTGAGCATTTTTTCATGTGCTTACTGGTCATCCACCTGTCTTTCTCTGAGAATTGTCTATTAATTTCCTCTTCCAACTTTTTGATAGGCTTTTTGAATTTTTTGTTTATCTTTGTTTGGACTTCTACAGTAGTTATTGGTGAAAAACAACAATTACAAATGTTTTCATATATCTACCGGTTATTCATTGATCTTCAGAGAAGTTTGTTCCTTTTCTTTCCCCATTTAAGACATGGGGTTATTGGACTTGTTGATCTTCGTGAGATCATTAGATACCTTAAATATATCATTCTCCATTATATTTTATGCAAATATTTTTCCTAATAGGGTGTCATATTTGGGTGCTCAGGGATTATTACTGGCTCTACATTCAGGAATCACGCCTCACTGTGCTCAGGGGCCTATATGGGCTACATAGAATTGAACCTGGGTTATCTGGACGCAGGGCAAACACCCTCCCTGCTACACAATAGTAATAACTGGAGTAATAACTCCAGTCTGTCCTAATAGGGTGTCTTTTAATTTGATTTGCATTTCTTTTGCCTGGCAGAAACTTTCTTATTTGATGTAGTCTCATTTGCTTACTTTGTTTTATTTTTCTTTGTCAATGGAATCATATCATTGAAGATGCCCCAAAGATCCAATTTCTGAAGTATTCTGCTGAAAATTAACTCAATGTATAGACAGATAATTTCTGAGAAAGGAGCCAGACATATGAATTGGAGTAAAGATAGGAAAGAATGAAAGAAAGAAAGGAGGAAGGAAGGAAGGAAGGAAGGAAGGAAGGAAGGAAGGAAGGAAGGAAGGAAGGAAGGAAGGAAGGAAAGAAGGAAGGAAGGAAGGAAGGAGGGAGGGAGGGAGGGAAGGAAGGGAAATGAAAGGAAATTGGATCAATGTCTCTCCCCTTACACAAAAGTCAATTCAGAGTCAAAGACCTTGAGATAAGAATCCATAAACTCTATGATTTTTGAACTAGCTTCATAAATCAAGAAACTAAAACAACTCTGGTAAATCTGCTTCAAATTCCTTTTTGTCTTCAAGGACAAATCCTTATCCATTATAAGCCAATGAAATTTATTTGAAATATTTCTGTATGTTTCTTAGCAAGGAAAGATTCATGGATAACTATGATTTTAAATTCTTGAATAGGATTCAATAAATAACCATAAATTTTCCCTTGTTAATTTTTAATTTAGTATTATCCCAAAGAATTTTTTTGGTAAGGTACATCTGCCTTGAAAATGATCACTTTTATTTTGGTTTTGGGGCCACACTGGCAGTGCTTAGGGCTTGCACTTGGCTCTGTACTCAGGGATCACTCACGGTGGGCTCACAGATGATATATGATGCTGAAGATCAAACTCCAGTGGGTCACTGGGCCTACATGGGAAAGAATTCTATACACTGCACTTTCTGGATGATTCCATTGAAAGTGATCTTTAAAAAAGTGGAAGCCCAACAGAGGCTTCTGAATTTGAACGTGGTTAGTATTTGAGTGTGGAAATTACCTTCCATTTGAGTCATTAACTGACATAAAATGCCACCTCAGGATTTGAGTGTCTTGACAAGTCCAAATAAGATGCATTTACTGCATGATAAAAGGCATAATAAAAGGAACATGCATTTTTGAGTTAAGGAAGATTAAGTTCTAATTTGTCTTTTCTCAAGTTATTGACTGCAATATCTTTTAAAAAATACTTCACTTCTCTTGGCCTGGATTTCCACATATGTTCACGATTTTCTATTAAAAATGAAATGTCAAATTTCCTTAAGTGGCACTACTTCCCCTATGCATTCACTCCCAATAACGAGAGTTTTAACTATTAATACCCAAAATGACATGGGTGTGTTCTTGGATAGATATATAATTAAGATAAATGGAATAATGTCATATTTTGAGAGAAGATAAAGTGTTTTCTTTTGAATGTGAAGCTGAAGTAATATGAGACTGGAGAATCTGTGGCCATTGTATGATTGCAAGGAGATGAATTGTCTCATTAATAAATCAGACAAATCAAGAGACTGAGGGAATCAGAACCTGGTGATATCATTTGAGCAACTAAATCAAGATCTGATGAAATTGGTAAGATTCATGCTTTAGTCTTCATTTATACAAATCAATAGCACCCTCCATGATTAAAAAAAGTCTCTCTTAAACATGGACAGCTTGAGTTGGTTTATATATCAACTAAAGTCAAGATAATTAAAATTGTTATGCAATCTATTAAGTTTGTGTATTTAAGCAATAAATATCAATTGAAAAAATCCTTGGTATAGAACTTAATATATAAATGCATGGCTCTTTTTTAGGACGATGGTTAGATTCTTTCAATAATATTGCTGAAAGGTTAATTCAAGAAATGCCTACCGCTTAATTCTAGTGATGTAATTTTTGTCTTTGTGTGTTTTAGACCTTGTAATGGGAGAGATCATAATCAGCACCACTCAGCATCTGATTTCTATAACATTATCTCTCTTATATTTAAAAATTATGTTAATTGAGGCACCCTGATATACAAATTTGTTAGTTGTAGAATTCATGCATATAACATTCTAACACCAATCACACTACCAGTGTCATCTTCCCTCCACCAATGTTCCATTCCATCCCCCAGTCAGTCACCTTGTCAGGCATTTTTATAAGTTTGTTTATTGCAGTTTGAGTCTCATGCTTATAGTGTTGTTGGCTATGTTGTTTAGATATATAACTTTACCACACTTCTACACCATTGATGTGCCTGAGTTCTTTGGACCCCTTTTCACTTTCCTTTTCTATTTATTTCCTTCCTTGTTCTTTTCTTTTCTGTAATCTAGGTCAAAGGTAAATTGGGTATCTCCATGTTGGTCTCTTGTAGTCTCTTTTACAGTTGTTCTATACACTACAGATAAGTGAGGTTGTCAGGGTCCTGGCCACTGGTCCCCAGCAAACTGGAATATGATCCCCCAGCCACCGGACTTACACTCTATAGGAGAGGGAGTGGGTAGGGGAGAAACCTCTGCCCTGCCCCGCAGCGCACCGCAGCCACCCCACTGCCGCCACCGAGAAAGAACCATGCAGAGGGGGGAGAGTTGGAGGTCAAGCAACTCTCATTTTATTAGAGCTCACACACTGACATTTAAAGGCAATTTTTTAGGGAGGAGTGGACACCATGGACACCTGGTTATCAGCTCTGGAGTAAACATTTTGCTGGGCCCTTTACAGATGTTAACTAATGATTTATGTTCCCCTCCTCTCAAGGTTGTGTATGCTTAGCTCAGATAAGTGGTAGCTTTCAAGTTTCATCCCATTATCTCTTCAACCAGGGAGCCTTTCTGGGTGGAGTGCTGGCACAGGGCCTTAGGGCCCTGTTTGAAGAGGGCCTGCTCCTGTTTCTAAGGGCAGGGGATTTGGCAAGGGTCTCAGGCTGGCTTCTGAGACCCCAACATGAGGTCACATGGCATTTTTCTTCCTTTTTATGACTTACTTCACTTAACATGATATCTTGCAGTTCCATCCAAATCGTAGTGAATTCCATTATTCTATTATTATTTTGAGGTTCAAATTGCATTATCATTCCTCAGAGGTTCAGATTATTATTCCTTTGTGATTTGTTCTGCCTATATTTTCTTCAATGCATTTTACGGATTCTGGTCTGATCAGAAGATCTTTACTCTGCTTTGAACTGTCTTTTATGTAAGGTGTGAGATAGAGATCCAGCTTCACTTTTTTAACTTGGGGTTATCCAGTTTTCCATCACTATCTGTTGAAGAGACCATCTTTGCTCCATTTCATGTACTGAGCTGCTTTGTTGAAAATTAGTTGTCCATATATCTGTGGATTTGTATTTGGCTACTTGATTCGAACCCATTGGTCATAGAATCTGTCGTTTTTCTAGCACCATGCTATTTTATTACTATAGCTTTATAATATAGTTTCAAGTTAGTAATGAGATACTTTCAAGTCTTTTATTTATCAGTATGCCTTGGTTATTCAAGGTGATTTATGACTCTATACAAACTTTATTGTTGACTGTTATTATTTCTTGAAGAATGTCATCAAAATTTGAATAAGAATTATACTAATAGATGGAATAATTTGGGTACATGGTCATTTTTACAGTATTGATTCTTTCTACTTCATGGATATAGAACATTTTTCTATTTCATGGAATCATCTTCTATTTCTTTCAAAAGTGATATATTTTTTAAAGCATAGCTCTCTCACATTTTTGTTATGCTTTTCCCTCACATTTTCCCTCAGGGGAAACTTCTTCTAGAACAGATTCTCATTCAGCAGGATGACCCTCCCAAGAGTAGAATCCTATGGGTGTGTTTCTCCTCCCCTTGACCAACAAACGTGTAAACATTCATAATATTAATCATTATGATCATTATGTATGGACACAGTAAGAGATACATTAAGCTCATAGAATTGTTCTCCTGGAGTCATCTCGATCTCAGACTTCAGTGCTCAGGCCAATTAATCTTTCGTATCCCTAGCAGGGTCCTAATCTCATCATTACTTTGGATCATAACAGCATTTGTCCATGACCATGCTCTCAACTTATAGTTTAGTATCGTGGGGCTTTGGCCTAGTCCATTTCGATGCCAGGGCATCTCATAGCTTGCCCTGGGTCCATTCATTACCTCGTCGGGACCCTGCTTTGGGGATGCTAGGAACTAAGGGCAACTGAGGCTTAAGTCGAGACAGCAGATGCCTGGGAGGGAATATTATTTAGAGTCTTAACTCCCAAATTACAAAAGCATAATATTAACTGTCTTCCTGTGTCTATACAAAAAAGGACATTGCTTTAAAGTAAATTATTCAAAAGACATAAGAAGAGGAGAAAGGCAATATTTCACTCATACATATAAAATCATAGATTTCTGAGGAATCTGACCTTACAAGTTAACAGAGTCTGATTAAGGGGGAAAAGATGATAGACTGGTTGGGGAAGAGAGCATAGAAAGGAGTTTACAGATAAATACATTGGAATGGAAGTGCCTCAGGAGCACTGTGATACATCTGAGCTCTCAGTGGCAAGGGAAACAGGACACACCAATGTTATCCTAAAATGTTTAGAGCTATATTCCAATAAACAAAAAGGAATGGAGATGCTTCAGGAGCACTGTGATGGGTATCATGCAAAAAATCCTAAGCTCCCTGTAACAAGAGAGAAAGGACAAACCAATGTTATCCAACATCGGTCCATTATGGTTACTGTTTCTGGCATATAGAATACGACTCGGGTAGCTTGCCAGGCTCTGTCATGCGAGATTCTGCATAGGTCGCTTCTGGGACCTTTGTTCTATAGTCTCTGAATCTTGGCCGTTCATGAGATGATATGGCACTGCGGGAAGTTTGTGGGTGTGACTGCCAAGCTACTGGAAAAATGGGTATCTGAGTGGAGGAGGCCCAGTCAAGATCAGAGCTTACTAGAATGAACAAAAATGTAGACAGTGGATATCCTTGTCTTGTGCTTCATCTAAGAGGTAATGCATTCAGTTTTTCACCACTGAGAATAGTAATGAATGTAGGCCTATTTAGATGCCTTTAATATTTTGAGGTAGGTTTCTTCCACCTCTCTTTTATTGAATGATTTAATCATGAACAGATGTTTGGACTTGTTGGAAGTGTTCTTTTTATCAGTTGGTATGATCATATTATTTTTATCTTACCTTCTAATGGTTGGTGTTACCTTAACTGATTTGCACTTGATTTATCCTTGCATCACTGGGATGAATCAAACTTGATCCTGGTGCATGATCTATTTTTATATGTTGGTTAATTTAGTTTGGTATGATTTAAATGAGGTTTTTGAATTGAAGTTCATCAGGAAATAATTAATTTTTTTCCTTTTTGTAGTATATCTATCTGCTTTGCATATTACTGTATGTTGGCTTTATAGAATCTTAGACAGGATTATTATTTCCTCAAATTTGAAAGAAATTGAGTGAAAGTAGTATGTATTCTTGAAGTTTGATAGAACTCACACTTGAACCCATCTGGACCAGGGCTTTTGTTGGGGTGATTCTTAGTTACTATTTTACTTTCCTTGCTTGTTATTGGCCAGTTTATGTCCTCTATTTCTTTCTAACTCAATTTTTGGAAATCACATGACTTGACTCTAATAAACTATTTCTTTTTTTTTCTTTTTGGGTCACACCCGGTGATGCACAGGGGTTACTCCTGGCTCTACACTCAGGAATTACCCCTGGTGGTGCTCAGGGGACCATATGGGGTGCTGGGAATCGAACCCGGGTCGGCCGCATGCAAGGCAAACACCCTCCCCACTGTGCTATCGCTCCAGCCCCCTCTAATAAACTATTTCTTTTAGGTTTCCTATACTAACAGTGTAAAGTTGTTTATAGTAGTCTCTCATGATATCTTGAATTTATGAGGGGTCTGCTGTAAATTTTCCCATTTCATTTCTTATCCTAATTATTAGGGTATTTTCTCTTTCTTTTCCCTTGTGAGTTTGGCCATGCCAGCATCCAGAGACTTAAAAGCAAGCACCTGGAAGAGAGCGATGGAAAGAGTCTCTTTCCTGCGTGCTTGGCCATCTTCCCTGGGGCCCCTGCAGAGGGGACAGGTTCCAGCTTCCCTTTCTGCCCCGAGCAGAGCTCCTGGTGGCTGAAGACCTCCGGAACCTAGCCACAGCCATGCTCAAGGCCGCTCTCCACACGTTCGGATGAGCCTCACCATGAAGGTACCAGCAGAGGAACCCAGGTGTGTGGGAACTGGGGCTGAGACCTCCAAGACTGCTCAGATCAGGACTGGTCCTCCTCTGCCCAGATTTACCATTTCCCAGTAGGTAGGCGGTCACACTCAGCGACTGCCCCTGGCACCAAGTAATCCTGTCAATGCCAGCATCCAGGGACTGAAAAGCAAGCTCCTGGAAGTGTGCAGCCGCAAGGCGACCACACAATATCTTATAGCTTACTTCTCTCCCTGGGAGAACCTGGCAAACTACTGGGAATTTTCTGCCCACATGGGAGAGCCTTGAAAGGTCCCCATGGTGTATTAATATGCCAAAACCAGTAACAAGCTGGGTCTAACTCCCCTGACCCTGAAAGAGCCTCCAATACAGCGTCATTGGGAAGGATGAGTAGAGAGAGTCTTTTAAAATCTCAAAGGTTCATCGAATGGAGACATTACTAAGACTACTTGAGAAATTTGACGATCAACGGGATGATGATGATGATGATGATGATGATGATGATGATGATGATGATGATGATGATGATGATGATGAGTTTAGTCAAAGTTTATCTATTTTGTTCATTTTTAAAAGAATTCCTAGTCTTGTTGCTGACTGGAGTGATAGCACAGGGGGTAGGGCATTTGCCTTGCACACCACCGACCCGGGTTCAATTCCTTAGTCCCTTTCAGTCCCTCACAGCAAACTACTGACAGTATCCTTCCCACACAGCAGAGCCTGGAAAACTTCCCGTGGCATATTCGATATGCCAAAAACAGTAATAAGAAGTCTCACAATGAAGACATTACTGGTGCCCACTCAAGCAAAACGATGAACAATGGGACAATGCTGCTACAGTGCTACAGTTGACTATATTTATTGATTTTGTTTACATCATTGATTTGCATTCTAGTTTTTTATTATTTCTGTCCTACAATACTTTTGGTACTCATTTGTTTTTCATTTTCCAGTTTTTTAAGATCTGTGTTTAGGTTGTTGAGTTGAGCTTCATCTTTTTTTTTCTCGGTAAAGGCTTGTATTGCTATGAATTCAACCCTAAGTACAACATTTGTTGTATTCCACAAATTCTGATGCCTTCTTTCTTATTCTCATTAGATTCAAATAACCTTTTTATTTCTTCCTTGATTTTCTTTTTGACTCAGTTGTTATTCTGAAGTGTTTAATTCAGCTTCCATGTTTGGAAGTTTTCCCCATTTTTTTTCTGTGGTTAGCTTATGCTTTCATGGCACTGCAATTTCACAGGATGCTTAGTATGATTTTTATGTATGTAAATTTATGTATATTTGAGATATGCTCTAATATATAATCTGGAGATTGTTTGATGTGCACTAGAGAAGAATGTGTATTTGACGTTTTGAGGATTGAGGGCCCTCTGTATGTTAATTATTATCAGTTCTTCTAATTCCCTCATTTAGGGCTTTTTTATCTTTATTGCAATTTTGGTTGCTATTTATAGAGGTTAAAGTAGAACGTTAAAGTTTCCACTTTGTTACTATTAATGTGCTTTTTTTGGACGTATGGGTATGAGCTTTATAAACTTTGCTGACCCTTCATTTAGTACATATATGTTGATAAGAGTATTTCTTGGTCTGTTGTTCCCTTAACAAAAATTTAGTGCCCATGCCTGTCTCTCTAATTACTTTATTTTGATGGAATGTCATTTGTTCTTATGAATGTGTGTCCTAGATTTAAAAATTGTACTATTGACATGTATACCTGCTTTCCATTCTTTAAATCTAAATCTATTTATCCTGTGAATTTAGGTGTGTTTCCTGTAAGCAGAAAATAGATGGATTTTGTTTTCTGATTCATCCAGATACTCTATGCATCTGAATGGGTTAGTTTTATCTATTGACATTCAGAGATATTACTGTTATAAAATGTTGAGCTGCCATTTTTCTATGAGGGTTTTGGTTATATTTTCAATAATAATTTTCTTTATAGGTGACCTTTCAGCAATTTTTGCTGGGCTGGTTTGGTTATACTGAATATTGCCAGCTTTTCTGAGAATGATTTTAGTTCTCCCTCAAACCCAAAATGATAGCTTTGTGTGGTAGTAGACACTAGCTTCTAAGTTTTTTTCATTCAATACTTTGAATATGTCATACAAATATTTTCTTGCTTGTATGGTTTCATATGAGAGATCCCTTGTGTTTCTTATGCTGTTTTCCTTATAAATGAGGTTCTCTCTTGACACATCAAGTAGTTTCTATCTTTCTTTGGCTTTTCCCATTTTAATTTTAATACGTCTCAATGTTGTTTGTTTAAGACTATTTTGTTTGAATAGTGAGTTTTGTGTTGAAATATGGAATGTAATCAAGGTAAAGAGAAAATTAAGTGAAATTTATCAGTTACGCGGGGGGGGGTTGGGGGGTGAGGGGTGGGATGTATTCTGTTTTTTTTTTTTAGTGGTGGAATATGGGCACTGGTGAAGGGACAGGTGTTTGAGCATTGTATAACTGAGACATAAGCCTGAGAACTTTGTAACTTTCCACATGGTGATTCAATAAAATATATTTAAAAAAATAAAAAAAGACTATTTTGTTTGGCACTCTTTGGGTCTCTCGTATCTGTGTTTAAGACTGTCTCCATATACTAGGAAATTTCTGAGCTATGATCTCTTCCACAAGTCATCCTTTTACTTTTTCTCTTCTGGTATTCCTATAATTTGGAGATTTCTCCTTTTGCTGTTATCAGTCAAGTATATTACACTCTCTTCCATTCCTTTACATCTTTTTTGTCACTTCATTATTGTTGGGGCTGGAGTGATTAGCACAGCAGATAGGGCGTTTGCCTTGCACGTGACCAACCCGGGTTTGATTCCTCCTCCTCTCTCAGAGAGACTAGCAAACTACCAAGAGTATCCTGCCTGCATGGCAGAGTCTGGCAAGCTACCTGTGGCATATTCAACATGCAAAAACAGTAACAAACAAGTCTCACAATGGAGACGTTACTGGTGCTCGCTTGAGCAAATCGATGAGCAACAGGATGACAGTGACAGTGACATTATTGTTGATAGCTTGTATTTTGTTCTCAGTTCACTTATAAAGATTTTTTTCATCACAGCCCAGGTGCTTTGGCTTGCTACTTTATTCTTTAACTACTTTAATTCTATTTGTATGGATTATTTCATATTCAAAGAATTTTTTGAGACACAAATGGCAGGGGTAAATGCTAATTTCTTGCTCTGTTCTCAGGGATCACTCTGACAGGGCTCTGTGTCAATATGAGGTTCCAGGAATTTACCCTGGCTCAGTTACATGCCAGGCAAGTATGTGACTTCATACATCAAATCAATTCTTTGTTTTTCTTTTCATAAATTTTATTAAAGCAACATGATTTATAGGGTTATTCATCTTTGGGTTTTACACAATGCTTTACACTAATCCCACCACCAGTCTCATCTTCTCTCCCCCAGGGTTCTCAGGTTCTTGCCCTGCCTCATTTGCTTAGTGTGCCACGTTGATGGGCACATTTTTAAGATTTGTTGAAGTTTGGATACCATGTTCTCATTGTTGTTGACACTGTGGCTTGCATATTTAGTTATACCACTCCTTTGCACTACTGATGTACTGAATCTTTTTGACCCCTCTTCCCCATTACTTCCCATCTATCTCCCCTTTCCCTTTGATTTCTTTCCTTTTTTTCCTTCCTCCTGATCTTTGGGACAAAGAGTGAGCTAGGCACCCCCCTTGTAAATATTATATTCCAGCATCCAGTTATTCTATATGCTACATATATATAGGATAATCCTGTTTATTCTCCTTCTTTTTTTAATTATTTATTTTATTGAATCACCATGTGGAAAGTTACAAAGTTCTCAGGCTTATGTCTCAGTTATACAATGCTCAAACACCTGTCCCTTCACCAGTGCCCATATTCCACCACCAAAAACCCCAGCATACCTCCCCCCTCACCCCCTACCCTCGGCTGCATAACTGATAAATTTCACTTCATTTACTCTTTACCTTGATTACATTCCATATTTCAACACAAAACTCACTATTGTTGTTGGAGTTTCCCCCCAAAAAACAGCACTGCTGACAAGGAAGCATTTGATAATTAGTTTTCCATTGCTGAGAATGTAGAGCTATGAAGTCGCTACTGCGGCCACACGGTTTAGGATTTCTGTATTTTAGTATTTTAGTAATTAAGTCCAGGGAGATTTATGTTAGAAATTGCATTATTTCCCTTCCTGGGGCAGTTTGGGGCAATGGCTTAGCTCACAGTCTAGAGACATGGCTGCAATCAGTTTCTGGAACCAAAAGTAGTCTAGCTGGCCTCTTGATCGCGGTCAATCAGCAGCAAAGCGGCCGCACCAAAGTGTGGCCGCCCGGGTCGAGTCAAAAATCAATTCTTCTTTAAGTTGACTGAATTTCTCTTCCAGTGATTGCTTGATTTCTGTTGCCATCACATTGAATGAGGTTTTGAGGTCCTCCTTAACCAACCTCAAGAGTTTTGATGAATTCAGAGAATTTCACAGACTTCTATTCCTGTTTACCAGCGCAGCTTAATTCCTTTTTTTACCCACTGTTCTTAGAGATTTTTGGGTGCTAACAGTGGATTGAATATTGACCTGATTTTCTCTTTTACCCTAACAGGCTACTTCTTATGTCTCTGTTATTTTGAATGTTTCCATTACCATGTAATGGTATTTTAGTAGGACAGGCAGGTGTAGATCTAGTTCCTCTCTTTTAGTTGATGGTGTTTTTATAGTACTATCCTGACATGAAATTAAGAGACTGTGGTTTCCAATCAGCCCTTAGAGAGTGTGAGGTAGGTGGAGTAAAGAAGTCACCAGATACTAGAGTCTGATATGTACTGGGTGTTGGAATGGGCCATTCTGAGGCTGTAAGGGAGGTGTGGTCTGGGCAGTAGAGGTAGATTCCAGGTCTTGTCAGCACATCTCATCATCAGAAGCTAAGAAGACTGATTGCTTACATGTTTCAGAATTAAAGAGAAGACATTTAATTCAGCTCTTGAGCTGCTGTCAAGTTTTAGTTGTCACAAATTGTGGGAGAATCTATACTTTATTCATTTTTAATTATATCTTTTGCTTATTTTTAAAATTATTTTTGCATGTGTTGCCATAATTTAACTGATTCAATAAGACTAGTGGAAACTGATCATGTCACTCCTCTAGTTAAAATCTTTAGCTTTTCCTAATTTTCAAACACAGTTCAAGCAAGCTACATTAAGAAGTCCCACACAAACTAACATCCATATAATTCTCAAATTATTTTCAAATATAAATCTTACATTTCAACTTTATATAACCACTATTAATTTCTTGTGCATCTCTGAAATTCACAAAAATTAATTTTGGAGCATGTAATGATCTCCAATCACTTTCTTCCTTCTAATTCTGAAGTGACATTTATTGCTAAATTCAAACTAAAGTATTTCTGGAGTTTTAACAATAATTATTTTATGTTAATTAGCACTGTAGCACTGCAGTCCCATTGTTCATGAATTTGATCAAGTGGACACCAGTAACGTCTCCATTATGAGACTTGTTGTCACAGTTTTTTGGCATATCGAATATGCCACCGTAGCTTGATAGGCTCTGCTGTGCTGGCGGGATACTCTCGATAGCTCGCTGGGCTCTCCAAGAGGAAAGGAGGAATCAAACCTGAGTTGGCCGCGTGCAGGGCAAGTGCCTTACCCGCTGTGCTATCGCTCCAGTCTTGTAATGTTACTCCACTCCAGTAATATTAATTACTAATACAAATAATAAAATAACAACCATGATAAAAATTAAAACCAAAATAACTTAAAGGTAAAAATTCAGAATGAAATAATTTTCAGAATTGTCTTAAGTTAAAAATATTTATTGGAGTTTAAATAAGAGGGTTACAATGGTGTTGACTCTTATGATATTGATGCATATGGGTACTGTACCTTCACCACTGCAATAGTGTTCTAGGCATTCACCATTGTCCATTCACTCTTGGTCTACCCCTTCCTTTTCTCTATCCCAAATCCCACTGCTTGGTAATTTCATTTCAGTTATTCTTGTAAAAGTATCAATGTATCACTGTCATCCTGTTGTTCGTCGATTTACTCGAGCGGGCACCAGTAACATCTCTATTCCTCCCAGCCCTGAGATTTTAGCAGCCTCTCCTTACTCGTCTTTCCCAACGATTGGAAGCACTTTCAGGGTCAGGGGAACGAATCCTATTGTTACTGTTTTTGGCATATTGAATATGCCACGGGTAGCTTGCCAGGCTCTGCCCATGCGGGCAGGATATTCTCAGTAGATTGCCAGACTCTCTGAGAGGTATGTATATATGTATGTATATACATACACATATATACATATACACATATGTATATTACTCTCTATGAATTTTTGCCTACAGTCTGAAATCCATCAAATATGGTGTGGTAATTGTGGAAAATAGGTAGAAAGTGACTTTATAATATGTTGCGCTGCTTGGAAGTTGGGTAGTGGAAGTCGGCAGCCCAATCTGGGTCCCTTGGGGCAGGGAGGGTTCTCACCCACCCCCTTCTGGGACGCTCCAAGTGAAAACAGCCTGGCACAGAGTCCGGTGGCATGGCTATGGGGGCCTCATTTTATACTCCTCTCTGGGAGGAGCAGCCATTGAGATCTGGAGGGTGGCCAATGAGGAGGCAGGGTGTGGCAAGGTGTGACTTGTGGGTGTGATTCCTGGGTCACTATAGATTGGCAGATTGGAGATTGGAGCAGGCAGAGGATCTCTGCTTCCGGGTCCTGTTGAATAGTTTCCCTTGTTTTTCTAAAACCCTAACCATAGATGAGTTAGATCATTCTGTATTAATACTTTTTCCCCTGATTTATTTCACTTTGCATGCCTTTCTACACCTTAATTTTGGTGTATATATATGTAGATAGATAGATAGATAGATAGATAGATAGATAGATAGATAGATAGATAATTGTTGTATACTATTGAACTATAGATCTGTTAGCCAATATAATAATATATTATATTAGCCAATATAATAACTAACCCTACATCGTATTACTATCTTCAGCTTGAACACCATTTGGTCTGATATGATATGATTATGGCCATCCTTACTTTAAAAATTTATCAGTAAACTGCATGATTAATTTCCACCATTTTACACTAAACCAGAATTCATTCAATGAGTTTGGGTGTGTCTCTTATAAGCACCAAATCATTCAATTTTGGTTTTTTTTGCTCTATAAAGCCATTTCACATTGTTTGATGGATGAGTTCAGTCCACTGACATTTAAAGAAATTATTTGTATGAAGGAATTTATTGCCATTTTTCTGTGATGATTTTGGTTGCCTTGCCATTTGGCCTTTCTTTCTATTTGAGGTCATTCAGCGTTTCTAGAAGATGTGACTTATATGTGACAAGTGACCTTACATGTTGCTTGTTTTGAGACGTTTTTACCATTTTCTCAATCTGAGTGACAATATTGCAGAGTAAAGGATTTTGCTTTAGTGTTCTTTCCATTCAGTCCTTTGAATGTATTATTCAATCCCCATTTGTATTCAGTTTTACTTGAGACATCTTACTTGAATTAAAATTTTTCCCATATATATGTATACATATGCACCCTCTACCTCTCTTGGCACGTTTTAAAAACTTTAAAAAAATTATAGAGCCATGATTTACATTGTTACTGATAATTGTATTTTAGGCATACAATAATTTAACACCAATCCCTCCACCAGTGTCAACCTCTCTCCACCAGTATTCCTAGATTCTCTTCCCATCACAACCCCCACTCCACCCCCACCTGTCAACTTGACAGGTACATTACAAAGTTTCAGTGGTTGCCTCTTAGATCTCATTATTTTTGTTACTTTTTGGGTCACACCTGGCTATGTACAGGGGTTACTTCTGGCTCTGCACTCAGGAATTACTCCTGGTGGTGTTCAGGGGACCATATGGGATGCTGGGAATCAAACTCCGGTTGGCCACGTGCAAGGCAAATGCCCTACCCGCTGTACTCTTGCCCCACCCCCTAGATCTCATGTTTTCAGTTCTATTGAATCTGTATTTTGGGTATATGGCTCATTTCACTGGTATAGCTGAAGCCCTGATGCCTGTTAATCCATTATTTCTTGTTCTCGTCTCCCAGCCTTGATTTCTCTCCTCTATCTCCTCTTGAAACACTGTAGACAAAGATGATCTAAGCATCCTCCTTTTATTATAATACGTTTCGTCATACATTAGTCTATATTCCACAGATAAGTGAGATCCTCCTGTGCTTGTCTTTTTTTCTGGTTTACTTCACTCAACATGTCTTCCAGTTTCAACCATATAATTGCAGCATATTGTATGATTTTATTGTTCTTTGTAGCTGCATAGAATTCCATTATATATACATATGTACATATATGTATATATATATTTATACCAAATATTTGTAATCCATCTATCCATCCATTGTTGGACACCTAATTTGATTCATATCTTAGCTATTGTACTAAGTGCAACGATGAATAATGCCTCACAAAAGGACAATTCATTGCTGCCCTCTCTTGTCACATTAGTTTCCATTTATATCTTTCTTGATTCTTAGTTTGATTGTAGTGGTTATTTGGGTTTTATTGGGTACATGACACACCTGGTGACGATTAGGGGTTACTCCTTGCTCTGCACTAAGGAATTACTCATGGCAGTTCTTAAGGACCATATGGGATGCTGGGATGCTGGGGAATTAACCCCGGTTGGCCACATGCAAGGTCAACTAGCTCTGGGTCTTAGCTTTTTAAAATTTCTGTTTGAGTCTATTTGATTGTCATTCTTTAGGCCACCAAGCTGAGTGCACCGGTCTCCCACTTTACATTGGGAATTTATCGCTATAATTTGAATTAGTCACTATTTACCCTTTTCTTTTTTCTGCTCCGGGAATTCCAGTGATTATAACATTTTTCCTCATAACATTGTAAGCAGCTCTGAAATTGTGCACATTTTTCCTAATACATCTTGTATGTCCTCTTTTTCTTCAGCTTTGTTTTTCTTTTTGTTACTTCAAACAGTACTCAAGGCTTAATTCTGGATATGTGCTCAGGTATTTCTGGTGGGCTCACAAGACTATATGGGGTGCTGGAGATTGAAATCAGATGTCTCATGTTGCTATGTGCAAAGCAAGCAGCAATCTGCTGTACTATCACTCTGGCCTCTTACCTATTATATATTGTTGAAGTTGTGCATCTATTTTTCAAAAGTGCTGATTCAATTTTCAGCTTCTTCCATTCTGTTGCAGAGACTTGTTACTGTGTTATCTATCTTCTTCACTTCTACTGGAATGAGTTATTTCATGTTTTGTCTCAGACTTTAGGTTTATTAATTAGCTGTTATAATAAAAAGGGTTTTTCTTAAGAACACAGTATGGAGAAGATTGTTGTTCTAAAGTCTTCATTGAATAGCACAGAAAAATTCTGATTTAGTTGATGATCTATCTGGACTTTTGTCACCATCCATTGACATGGTTGATTTCTTTGTAGTTTTCATTAATTTTGGTGCTCTATGGGAAATGCTCTGAGCAGTTAATCAATATTTCCCTCTGCTAATCAGATGAAGGTAACTAGTATCACTAACTAGAGTTCAGATCCCCTCTGTGGTTCAAAAGTTGTAAAAACATTCTTCTCCATAGCACATGGGATATTCTCTAGGATAAATCACATGATGGGACACAATAAGGCAATCCATAAAATCACAAAAAAAAGAAATGATACAAAGTATCTTCTTAGACTACAAGACCAAAAAATTAGAAATCAACCATGAAAAGAAAGTGGCAAAAAACTAAATATCTGAAATGAAACAACACACTCCTTACTAACATATGGATCAAAGAGGAAATGAAAACTAAATTAAAGGATTCCTTGAAACAAATGAAAATTAAGGTACCAATTACCAGAATTTAATGAACACAGCAAAAGCAGCATTGAGTGGAAGATTTATAGCTATTCCATCATACATAATGAAGAAAGAAAAATCTCAAATCGATGAGATAACCTTTAAACTAGAGAAACTGAAAAAATAAACAAGTGAATACCAAAGTAATTAGAAGGCAGGAGATAATCAACGTTTGAATGGAAATCAATGACACAGAAAACAAGAAAACATTACAAAAGATCAAGTAAACCAAGAGCTGGTTCTTTGAAAAAGTGAACAAAATTGACAAATCCAATCTTGAAAAAACAGTCAATCTTGATAAGAAAAGAAGTGAAAAAACCCAAATAAATAGGATCAGAGTTGATAGGGGAGACATCACAACAGATGCCTTAGAAATTATATACATATCTCTTCTCCTTCCATCTCTCTATATCTATCTATTATCTCTCTATATCTATCTATCTATCTATCTATCTCTCTATATTCAAATGACACTGTGCCATCAAAAATAAAAACTTAAAAGAAGCGAATTAAATCTAGAATCACATGAACTCCCATGATTGAACCAAGAGGAAACAAAAAAATCCTGGTAGGCCAGGTTTCAGACAGAAAGCCTTGTGCCCAGAATCCTGAGGCACAATCCTACTGGCCTCCTTCCCACCAACCCTGCCCACTAGATCAGGTTGCTGCACCTTCTGACATCAACTGTAATTGTCCCAATCCCAAATCACATAGATGAGTTGCACTCATTATGTTGAAATCAGTGGGATGAAACAACCATACTTCATCATCATCATCATCATCATCATCATCATCATCCCATTGATCATCGATCATTGATTGTCGATTTTCTTGAGCAGTCTCAGTAACGTCTCCATTCGTCCGTCCTAGCCCTGAGATTTTAGAAGCCTCCCTTTACTCGTCCTTCCCAATGATGCCACATTGGAGGCTCTTTGAGGATCAGGGAATGAGACCCATCATTGTTACTGGTTTTGGCATATGAATATGCCACAGGGAGCTTGCCAGGCTCTTCCATGTGGGTAGGAAACTCTGGGTAGTTTGCCAGGTTCTCCGGAGTAGAGAATTAGGCTATAAAATGTCTTCCAAAAGCTTGGTTTTACAGTTTCTGGATGTTGGCCGATGATGGGATTCTGTGGCGCTGGGGGCAGTTTCTGGGTGTGACCACCTAGTTACTGGAAAATGGGGGATCTGGGCAGAAGAGGCTCAGTCCCAATCTGAGCAGGCTTGGAGATCTCAGCCCTGGATCCCACACAACTGGGTTCCTCTGCCAGTTCCTTCATGCGTGAGGCTCATCCGAATGTCTGGAGAGGGGTCTTGAGCATGGTTGTGGCTGGGTTCCGGAGATCTTTGGCTGCCAGTACTCTGCTCAGAGCGGGGAGGGAAACTCAACCTACTCTCTCCAAGGTGCCCAGGTGAAGACAGCCAGGCACAGGGTCAAGAGACTCTGAGTCTGCATCATTCTCTTCTGGGAGCTTGGTTTTATAGTCTCTGGATGTTTTGCCATTGATGGGGTTACACTGCGCTGAGGGCAGTTTCTGGGTGTGACCATACTTCATTGACCTTATATAGTCATCTATCTCCATTCGTAAATAACTTGGAATCTAAACCTCGAACATCAGCCCACATAAACCTAAATGAACAATGGGGAAATTAAGGGACTCAACTACTGTGACAGATAGAGATAAAACCCAGGGAAATTATGAATCTTATTAAAATCCTAGAGCCTGATTGATGAGGACCTGAAATCAACACTCAGAGTAAAAGGATGGAAAACAACAGCCAACAGTAAACAGAATAAAGCTGAGCCAGCTATACTATGTTAGACCACTTAGCATTCAATCTAAAGATGGAAGTAATTGTAGAAAGAGCTATATATGCATTTGGAGACAGATAAAGGCACTACTCATTGGTTAAGGGAGCAATAGATCAAGAACTAGTAACTTTACGTGAAAGTATACCCACAAAATGTAGGTTCAGCAAAATTAATAAGGCTTTAGTTCATGAACCTAAAGAAACACAAGGATGGAAACACAACAGTAGTGGGGAACTTCAACAGGACAGTAACACCACTGGATAAATAAATGAGAAAATTTCAGTAATAAAATGAGTACTAAATGACGATCTAGAAGAGTTCAGATTAGTGGGGATATGCAGGGACATACATCCTTAAAAGCCAAATACACATTTTTCTCTAGTATTCCTAGAACATTGAGAACATTGTAAAAATAGATAACATATTAGGCCATAGGATAAATCAATATAAATTCACAGACATAGAAATTATGCCAAGTGACGTATCCTATTTCCAATGCCACAGAGATAGAAATTAATAAAAAAGGAAGATGAGAAGAAACTCTAACTAACACCTGGAGACTGAATAGCACACTGCCATATAACAGTTGGATCAAAGAGGAAATCAAGGAAGATTAAAAATTCCTTGTGACTAATGATAATGAAGGAACAAGTAATGAAAATCTGTGGAGCATAGCAAAAGCCATACTTAGAAAGAGATAACAATACAGTCTTACATAAGGAAATAACAAAAATAATAAAATAGACAACCTAAATCACAACTCAAACATCTAGAAAGCCAAATACAAATGAATCAAAGACCAGAATAAGGAAGGAAATAATAAAAAAAAAACAGTGCAAAAATCAACTATATAGAAACCAAGAAAGCAATAGAGAAAAATAAATAAAATCAGAAGCTGGTTCTTCGAGAGAATCAATAAGATATACAAAATTTTGGCTAGAGTCATGAGAACCAAAGAGAATATACTCAAATAAATAGGATCAGAAATTAAAATAAAGAATAATTGCAGCAGAACCTTCAGAAATACAAGATATGAACAATTCTACTGTGTTAAGTTGGAGAACCTAGAAGAAATGAACAGATTCTTAGAAACATTTAATCTTCCAAAACTGAATGAGGAGGAAATAAAAGGTCTGAACAGGCCAATCACAATCAAGGAAATTGAAGCAGTAATTCAGAATCTCCACCAAAACAAAAGCTCTGGTCTAGATAGGTTTACTGGTAAGTTTTATCAAAACTTCAGAGAAAGGGGCCAGAGCGATAGCACAGCGGGTAAGGCGTTTGCCTTGCACGCGGCCGACCCGGGTTCAATCCCCGGCATCCCATATGGTCCCCCAAGCACCGCCAGGAGTAATTTCTGAGTGCATAGCCAGGAGTAACCCCTAAGCATCGCTGGGTGTGACCCAAAAGGAAAAAAAAAAACCTTCAGGGAAAACTTATCTCTGTTTATCCTTAAATGTAAAAAGTTCAAAGGCATGCTCGAAGAATGGGGTGATGTGTGTGCTTGTTGTTCACGGACTCTTGGAGCGTCACTCTCTCTCTCTCTCTCTCTCTCTCTCTCTCTCTCTCTCTCTCTCTCTCTCTCTCGCTGCTCACGTTCGGTGCTCTCGAGGTGCTGTGTATGGACCAGATCGAGATAGCTCCTCCTTTGTGGTCCACTTCTGTGTGTGCTACTGTACTCTCTTCTGTCTGTCTCTCTGTCTCTGTCTTGGTCTCTGTAGTCTCTCCTGTGATCTCTTCCAAACTCTCTCTGTCTCTGCTTCTGTGTCTTCTCTCCACTTTCTCCACTTCTGTGTCTTCTCTCTTTTGTGTCTTCTCCCACTTCTGTGTCTTCCTCTCCACTTTTGTGTCTTCTTTTCCTACAGTTTTAGTTTATATAGCAATCACATAGGGTGGTGACACAAAGGTGGGTTGAACATTAACAAATCAACAAAGAGGGGTAAGACCACGTCTTCAGATTAATAAAATCTCATCTAAGGGGATTACTCCAGATTACTAGGAGATTCACTTAAGGGTGGGATCCCATCCGGGGTGTGTCACTTTCTTCTTTCCTCAGCTAATAATCCACTTAAATAGTTCTAGTAAATTTACTTCTAATATTTCTAGCAATGTCATTCTGTATGAGCACAGTAAGAGATATATCAAACTTAAAGTTTGATTCTTCCTGAGCACGTTCACTATATATTCCAAACCAAAGTTCTCAGGTTAGGTTAGTCTTCCTAACCATAGCAGGGTCCTAGTCTCATCGTTAATTTTGGATCATGACAACATTTATCTATGACCATGCTCTCAATTTATAGTTGAGTATTGTGGTGCTTTGGCCTGGACCATTTCGATGCCAGGGTAGCTCACAGCTTGCCCTGGGTCTGTTCCGACCTCGCCGGGACCCTGCTTCTGGGGTGCTAGGAATTAAGGGCAACTGAGTTGAGAAAGCAGTTGCCCAAGAGTAAATATTATTGGAGTCTATCAGCTCCCAAGTTACAAAGCATAATATTAACTGTCTTCCTGTGTCCATACAGAAAGGGCATTGCTTTAAGGTAAACTAAGTTCCCTGCAGCAAGGCTAAAAGGACAAACCCAATGTTATCCTACACTTAAATTCGTCCAAAATGTAAAAGAAACAAGGATCCTTCCTAACACTGTCTATGAAGCTAACATTACAATCATAACGAAAGCAAGTAAGGTCATTACTAAAATAGGAAACTTCAGATAAATCGCCTTGATAAACATCTATGCAAAATCCTCAACAAAACCTTAGCAAACTTAATACAACAGCATGTCAAAGTTTTTTGAATTACTTACCACCATCAAATGGAATTTTGTCTCAGGGATGCATGTATTGTTCAGTATACATAAATAAATGAACATAATACAACACATCAGTAAAAGGGAAAATTAAAATCATATGCTCATATCAATTGACACAGAAAAAGCTTTTGATAAGATCCAACATCCATTTATAGTAAAACAATTCCCTCAATGAAATGAGTGAAAGAAACCCTTCTCGAGAGAGTAAGGCTACTTATATCAAGCACACAGAAAATATTGTTCTTAAGGTAAAAAACTGAAAACATTGCTAATGAGATCAAGTACAAGGTAAGGATATCCACTGTCTCCTCTTTTAACATTGAATCAGAAGTGTTATCAATAGAAATCAGGCAAAAAAAGAAATTAAAGGGGTCAAAGTTATAAAAGAAGTCAAATGTTCTCTATTTGCAGATGCTATGATATTTACATAGAAAATCCAAAAGATTCCATAGAAAGAGCTCCAAGAAACAATAAACCAATACAACAAAGTGGCCAGATTAAAATTCAATAAATGATAGCACAGAGGGTATGGTGTTTGACTTGCACATGACCAACCGGGGTTTGATTCCTCCATCCCTCTTGGAGAGCCCCGCAAGCTACTGAGAGTATCCCACCCGCACGGAAGAGCCTGGCAAGCTACCCATGGCATATTCGATATGCCAAAAATAATAGCAACAAGTCTCACAATGGACATGTCAGTGGTGCCCACTCGAGCAAAATCGATGAACAACAGGATAACAATGACAGTAACAGTGACATACAAATAATGAATCAGAGGAGAAAGAAATCACACAATCTATCTCATTCAAAATATTGCCTAAGTTTAAGTCATCTGGGACACCATGAAGAGGGGTGGATAAGCCCACCACCCACCCAAATTGAACCCCATATCTGAAAAACTCCACATTCCACTATCTCTGACAAGTTCACGGCCTGACTCCACTGCTTGGGATAAGCCTCATTCACAAACTGATCTGCTGAAAAACTCAGGTATGCAGGTTTCATGACTTAAATCTACAAATTCTCACAGAGGCCTGAATGGACTACCTCTCTTCATCTCCCTGTTCTTCTGGAAGCCTGGCAATCACATCCATGAACTGTCTCTGGCACAAATTATGCTTATTAACCATCAGTGATCAAGAGACTCAAATCTTGAAATAGAACATCAAGTTGCAGAGATGCTTCTAGACCCTGCACCAGACTGAGTTGTCTGGTGCACCCAAAGTCATCATCGAATTAAAAACTTAACTCCAGCTATGCCCCATTCAATTTTCTTTTTTAATTATTGGAGCACTCAGTCACGTTTGCTACTGTGTGTAACATGTCCAACCCTATATCACTGATGAACAAGGAGTAGCACACCGCATTGGATGGGATGAAAAGTAGAAGGCAACCAGTCTTGATTAAGAAAATACAAACACACAAGCTTAACTGGTAACAACATGTTAGCAATACCTTCTACAAGGGCGTAATGGCTCCATGGTGAGGTACAATAATATTTATATACGATCTTTACAGAAATATTTATAGTTAATTATAACAAGCAATGTAAAATTAATTAGTCGGGAACTGCTACAGGGATAGCTTGAGGGGAGGTTGGAGAAATTAAAAATAATGATGTCAGGAAGGGTGGTTTCTGGCCTCCTGCACGCTGGCTTTCTAAATCCACCACTTTCCTCCCCAGGTGTGTGAGCCCCCAGACAGCCCCGCAACCAGGACCTGAATGCCCCAAAACATCCCAGGATTGGCAGGGGGCATGGCCTTCGCGACAGCTAAAGAATCATCAGAGTACCAAAAGGACAGGGAAGCAACTCCAATGAAAAAGCCATAGTTAAAAATATTGTTGAGAAGTTCCCAGAGCTGGAGAATGTGGGCATCCAGACCAAAGGAACCCTAATTGTGTTGGCCAAAAGAAACCCAAATAAAAAGACTCCAAAACATAACATAGTCAGAATGATGGATGCCACGGATAGAGATACAATACTGCAAGCAGCAAGGTCAAAGAAGGAAATCACATACAAAGGAGCACCCCTTAGATTTACAGCAAACCTATCAGAGGAAACCCTCCAAGCCTGAAGACAAGGGTGGCATATAGCTAAAAATCTCAATAAAATGAATGCATCACCAAGAATACTTTATCCGGCTAAACTTTCAATCAAACTTGAAGTAACAATAAACTATTTCATGGGTAAACACCAGATCAGGAACTTCACAGACTCAAAACCAAACTAAAAGGAAGGACTAAAGGGGCTATTTTAAGACAAGTAAACCCCTCCAAGCACAACAAACCCCTACAGAAAGATGGCACAAAACCCATGACAAAAATTTTTCTCAATGTCAATAGTTTAAATGCATCAATTTAGAGATACAGAGTGGTAAATGGATTCAAAAACTGAACCCGACATTCTGCTGCCTACAAGAAACACATCTGAACAGTCAGAGAAAACACAGACTCAAAGTCAAACGATGGAATACAGTCCTGCAAGCAAACAACTCCCTCAGAAAAACCGGGGTGGCCATACTAGTATATGACAACATAGATTTTAGGTTAAAAAAAGATTAAGAGAGACAGCAAAGGCCATTTTTTATTAATCAAGGGATATGTACAGAAGGAAGAAATAATACTCCTATGCATATAAGCACCTAATGAGAGACTAGCTAATATTTAAAACAACTGCTAACGGGTTTTAAGGAGTACGTTGCTAGCAACACAATAGTAATTGGAGACTTCAACACCACCTTATCATGTCTAGATAGATCAACAAGAATAAAACTCAGCAAGGAAACACTGGCTTTAAAGGAAGAAATATAAGAGGGAGGGATAATAGATCTATACAGGACTTGACATCCCAAAAAGAAAGAATACACATTTTTTCCAGTGTACACAAAATATTTTCCAAAATAGACCACGTGCTGAGTCACAAAACATACCTCAATAGAATCAAGAAGATAGAAATTTTATCAACTGTCTTTGTAGACTACGATGCACTGAAGATAGAACTTAATCACACACAGATGCACAGAACCAAATCAAACACCTGGAAATTTAACAACTCAATGTTGATTAGTGGGTCAGGAAGGAAATCAAGGAAGAAGTCAAAAGATACCTGCAAACAAATGAGAATCAATCACGCGCTTCCAGAACCTATGGGACACAGCTAAAGCCGTGTTAAGGGGAAAATTTATAGTGATGCAAGCATTTCTCAGGAAGGAAGAAAGGGCCCACATGGATAACTTGACTTCATAGCTCAAGATCTTAAAAAAGGACCAACAATAGGAACCCAAACCAGTTAGAAGGAAAGAAATAGCAAAACTTACAGCAGAAATTAATGACATAGAAAACCAAAAAAACAATCCAAAAGATCAATGAAGTCAGGAGCTGGTTCTTTGAGAAGATAAACAAGATGTATAAACCACTAGCAAGACTCACAAAGAGAGAGAGAACTCTAATCAATAAACTCAGAAATGAAAAGGGGAACATTACAAAAGAAACCAACGAAATTCAAAAGATCATAAGGGACTACTTAGAAAACTTTTATGCCATGAAATAAGAGAATCTGGAAGCAATAGATGAATTCCTGGATTCCAATAATCTCCCAAGACTGCACCAAGAAGACTTGGAATACCTGAATTGACCTATCAGAATCAAGGAGATTGAAACTAATCAGAAGTCTTCTCAAAAACAAAAGCCCAGGCCCAAATGGATTCACTGGGGAATTCTTCCAAACATTTAAAGAAGACCGTATTGCCAGTTCTTCTCAAGCTTTTCTAGGAAATTGGAGAAACAGAATGTGTCCTGAACAGTTTCCATGAGGCGCATATCTCCCTAATATCAAAAGCAAACAAAGATACTAATAAAAAAGAAAACTATAGACCGATATTCCTGATGAACACAGATGCGAAGACCCTCAACAAAATATTAGCAAATAGAATCCAATAACTTATCAAAAAGATCATACACCACTGTGTAATCACAAAAAAGAAAATGATCCTCGGGTGGCTGCTGCTGCTGCTGCTGAACACATGTGTTCCTTTGGTAGCCCTGAGCCGCCTCCCTGTCTCCCCACCTCCCCAAGAGAGACACAGAGAGACGGGGTGGGGGGGGAACTGGGAGGCTGGGGACGACAGTCAGATGGTGAAAATGACCCCTTTAATGCAGAGTTGCTAGCATATTTATAGAACATCTGAAGGGGGGTTGAGGTAAGGACTGGTGTGATTGGTCATTTACATAGATAAACATTTGGCTGAGGAAATTCTCTTGGGGAGATCAACTCAAGGAGACACTCTGTCTCTCAGGGACAACTACATTGCTTTTATGTTTCCCTCTAATTGTATAAGTTATCTATACCTGCAGTTGTTTTTGGATAAACACAGTAAGAGACAAAGATCCCAACACTTAGTTCTCTGGGCTGAGAGCAAGCAAGGCTTTTACCATAAATCCCTGACTAAGTCCTCAGGCCAATTCAGCTAGTCCTTACCCAGGGAGGTCCTGTCTCTTAAGTTGTAACCGTTTGCATGAAAACCATGCATTTATGCTTTCTAGAATGTCCCATTTCGCTGCCGGGTAGTTTTGCCACTCACTCCGGGTCCATCCCACGGAAGGACCTCCCATTTGGGGTGTTAGGAACTACAGCAAATGAAGCCTGAGTCAAATAGTTATGACCAAGTAATTATGCCCAGGAGCAGATATATTTCAGAGTCAATCAACTCCCAAATATTAGGAGCATAGCAGTAATGGTCTTTTTTGTGTTTAACCAAAGAACATTGCTCTATGGTAACATATAAAAAAGGCTATAGGGGAAACAGAAAAGCAAGTACAAACATACAGCACTTCAAATACAAAGCAGTATCAATACAAGTTCAGAATTACCAGAAAGTTTTGTTTTACAAGCAATTGAGATTGGCATGGGAGACTGTGACAATGAGAGGTAAAATATAAGGGAAAGATTACAGATAAACTTTACATTAGGGGTGCTAGCAAGGGTAATTTAAATTCCTCTAGGAGGAGGAAAGGAGACAATTCACTTATAGAGCCTAAAGCACTTAGGGTTAATGTGCAACACAAATGAGAGGTTGAAGATAACTTTCACTAAATTAAAGATGTTAACAAGGGCATGGTAAGCTTCTCTGGGAAGAGGAAAGGGGCAATACACTCATAAAGACTAAAGCACTTAGGGTTGATATCCAACACACCACAACCAAGTGGGATTCATCCCCGGGATGCAAGGATGGTTTAACATTTGGAAATCAATCAACATAATCCATCATATCAACAAAAGAAAAGATAAAACCATATGATCATATCAATAGATGCAGAGAAAGCATTTGAGAAGATCCAGCACCTGTTTATTATGAAAACTCTCACCAAAATGGTTTTGAAGGAACTTTTCTCAATATAGTCAAAGCCATCTACCACAAGCCTATGACAAGAATCATCGTAAATGGGGAAAAGCAAAGAGTCTTCCTTGTAAGATCAGCGACAAGACAAGGATGCCCATACTTACCACTTCTGTTCAATAAAGTACTGGAAGTACTTGCAATAGTGGTTAGGCATGAAAAAGATATTAGGGACATCCAGGTAGGAAAGGAAGAAACCAAGCTCTCACTATTCGCAAGATATGATACTATATTTAGAGGCTTATTTATACTATGAGAGTCTACCGAGAAACTCCAAGAAACTATAGACTTGTATAGACAGGCTACAAAATCAATACCCAAAAGTCCAAAAGTTGATGCTTTCCTATAAGCAAATAATGAGAAAGAAGAAAGCGACATGAAAAATCAATTGCGTTCACAATCATGCCTCAGAAATCAAGTACCTCGGAATTAGATTAACTAAGGAGGTAAGGGATCAGTATAAAGAAAACTACAGAAAGCTGCTTCACTAAATAAAAGATGATAAGAGGAAATTGAAACATATCCCCTACTCATGGACTGGGAGAATTAACATTGTTAAAATGGCAAGAGTCCCCAAAGCATGATACAAATTCAATGTTATCCCTATAAGGATACACATGACATACTTCAAAGAAACGGATCAAACACTCCTGAAATTCATATGGAACAACAAACCCCCACAAATAGCTAAAGTAATTCTTGGGAAAAATAATATGGAAGTTATCACCTTCCCGAACCTCAAACTCTTCTACAACGCAGTAACAATTAAAACAGCATGATACTGGAACAAAGGCAGAGCCGCAGACCAATGGAACAGGGTGGAATATCCTGACACACACACTCAAATATATGACCATATAATCTTTGATAAGGGAGCAAGAAATGTGAAGTGGCACAAGGAAAGCGTCTTTAACAAATGGTGCTGGCAAAACTGGACAACCACATGCAAAAGAATGAGCTCAGACCTCTACCTAACACCATGTAAAAAAGTCAGATAGAAATGGATTAAAGACCTCAACATCAGACCAGAATTCAAAAGATACATTGAAGACAAGGCCAGCAAAACCGTCTAAGACATTGAAGCTAAAGGTATCTTCAGAGATGACACACTACTGACCAACCAAGTGCAAACAGAGATAAACAAATGGGAATATCTTAAACTAAGAAGCTGCTGCACCTCAAAAGATACCGTGACCAGAATGCAAAACAATCTACAGAATGGGAAAGGGTATTTGCCCAATACCCATCTGATAATGGGCTGATATCAAGGATATACAAGGCACTGGTTGAACTCAACAAGAAGAAAACATCCAATCCCATTAGAAAATGGGGCGAAGAAATGAACAGAAACTTTCTCAAGGAAGAAATACAAATGGCCAAAAGGCATATGATATGAAAAAATGCTCTTTATCACTAATCATCAGGGAGATGCAGATCAAAACAACTATGAGATACAACCTCACACAACAGAGACTGGCACACATCCAAAAGAACAAAAGCAACCATTGTTGGTGTGCATCTCGGGAGAAAGGGACTCTCCTTCATGGCTGATGAGAATGCCGACTGGTTCAGCTCTTTTGGAAAACAGTATGGAGGCTTCTCAAAAATCTAGAAATTAAGCTCCCATTTAACGCAGCAAAACCATGTCTGGGAACATATCCCAGAGAGACAAAAAATTATAGTTGAAATGACATCTGCACTTGTATGTTCATTGCATCACTGTTTACAATAGCCAGAATCTGGAAAAAACCCAAGTGCCCGAGAACAGATGACTGGTTAAAGAAACTTTTGTACATGTACACAATGGAATACTATGCAGCTGTTAGAAAGGATGAAGTCATAAAATTTGCATATAAATGGATCAACATGGAACATATCATTCTGTTTGTCATTGTCATCTCATTGCTCATCGATTTGTTCAAGCGGGCACCAGTAACGTCTCTCATTGAGAGATTTATTGTTACTGTTTTTGGCATATCCAATACACGTGGGTAGCTTCTCAGGCTCTTCCACGCGGGCTCGATACTCTCAGTAGCTTGTCGGGCTCTCTGAGGGGGTGGAGGAATCGATCTCGGGTCTGCCGCGTGAAAAGCGAACGCCCAACCGCTGTGCTATTGCTCCAGCCCGGAAAGTATCATGTTCAGTGAAATGAGTCAAAAAGAGAGGGAAATTCATAGAAAGATTGCACTTATTTGTGGAATATAAAGTAAAAGAATGGGATACTAACCCCCAAGAATAGTAGAGATAAGTACCAGGAGGCTTACTCCACACCTTGGAAGCAGGCCTCACATGCTGGGGGAAAAGGCAGCTCAGATAGAGAAGGGAACACCAAGTAAAGGGTGTTTGAAGGGCTCTTTCCAGATGGGATAAGTGTGCTGAAATTAGACTATAGACCGAATTATGTCTACTAATACCTCTAATGCAAACCACAGCACTCAATAGGAGTGAGAGAGAGCAAAAGGGAATGCCCTGCCACGGAGGAGGGGTGGGGGGATGGGGTGGGTGCGATGGGAGGTATACTGGGATCATTGGTGGTGGAGAATGGGCACTGGTGGAGGGATGGGTACTCGAACATTGTATGATTGAAATGTAAGCACGAAAGTTTGCAAATCTGTAACTGTATCTCATAGTGATTCATTAATAAATAAATATAAAATAAACAAAAAGAAAAAAAAGAAATAATGGTGGTGGGAAGGTGCACCTCTGGTAGGATTGGTTTTAGAATATTGAATACAATTAATAATGGACAACTTTGTAAAAATAAATTAAAAGTAGATAATGCAATGACAAAATATGGGGAAATAATTATTTCCCCCATAAAAATTATATTGAGCATCAAGTTTCTAGATATAAACTTAAGAAAAGAGACAGGAGGTGTATATTATTAAAACTTATAAACATGTAAGAAAGAAATAAAATACCTTAGGAAATTTTAAAAAAATATACCATGCTCTTCGATCTGAAGAATTCACATTATCAGTATGACAAACATACACTATCATGCAGGTTTATTGTAATACCTATTCAAATTCAGACAACATATTTGAAAGACTCAGAGCAGTCAGTGTTAAGTTTTGCATGGAATCATAAAATACTCCAAATAGCCAAAACAAAAACAAGATAAATTAGAAACGTTGAATGTCAGCTAATTAGAGAGAGAGAACAAAAGGGAATGCCCTGCCACAGTGGCAGGGTGGGGTGGGGGGAGATGGGATTGGGGAGGGTGGGAGGGATGCTGTGTTTACTGGTGGTGGAGAATGGGCACTGGTGAAGGGATGGGTTCCTGAACTTTGTATGAGGGAAGCATAAGCACAAAAGTGTATAAATCTGTAACCGTACCCTCACGGTGATTCACTAATTAAAAATAAATAAATTTAAAAAAAGAAAAAAAAGAAACGTTGAATGGGAGTATCTCATTACTTAAATTGAAACTATACTGTAGTGCCATTGTGATCAAACAGCATTGGAATAAGGATAGACTCTCTGACCAATGGGTCATAATAGAATATCCAAGTACAACCCCCCACATATATGGTCAGCTGAATTTTGACAAAGGAGCTGAAAGCATGAAATGGAATCATAAGAGTCTTTTCAACAAATGGTTCTGGCACAAGTGGATAACCCCATGTAAAACATTAAAATTGGATCAGTATCATACACCTTATACATAAATCAATTCAAAGTAGATCAAATACCTTAAGGTCAGACTAGAATTTATAAATTATATTGAAGAAAATATAAGCAGAATGCTCCATAACCTGCCGCTGAAAGCTCTCCTGAGAAATACAATGTCACTGGTAATGGTGGCAGAATAAAAAATAAACAGGTATGACTACATCAAATTAAAGAATTTCTGCATGGCAAAAAACACACTGGCTAAAATTAAAAGAGAGCTAACTGAACGGGGGGATATTTATAGTCAACACATTAGATACACATTGATGTCTAAGACATATAAAGTTCTGACAAAGATCAGGAACAAAAAAATTCCAAAAACATGAAAAATGGGGAGAAAATGAACAGAGACTTCTCTGAGGAATACTAACAGATGGCCACTGATGTCCCTATTTACTTCCCATCCTCAACCTGCACTCTTAGGCACATAATTTTTGACTTGTTCCAACAAAACTTTAAGAAATGGCAAAAAGAATGATCAGAAAAATGAATCAGCAAGCCAATTTGTTATTGCTATATGATTTAACCTATGTAAATAAGGAAATAAAACCCTTGAATACAGAATAATAAAATGCTTATTCTCATTTACATAAGTAAGCTCTCACCTCTGAAATTTAAAGTTCATTGAATTAAATTTTATTTCATATTTGGATCCCATTGTGGTAATAGTAATGCCTTACCTATCTTTAAAGCACTTTTAAAGAAATTCTGTGCTAATAGATTTTGGAGTTTACATGAAATAGGTAAGGATTACTTATATAATTTCCCCCTACTCTTTATATAATATAAATACAGTGGTTGCAAAGTTGTTCATGATGATTTCTTATGGGCATTAAATATTCCAACAAGTCCCACTGCTATTTTAACCTTTGTCCACCATTTTCTCCAATTTTCCCAACTAACCCTCAAGTCTGCTCCCTTATCAGATCCACAATAATTTATTTTATATTGCTTGTTATCAATAACTTGCTAACAGAATGATCAAAAATATTACCTGAGAATTGAATTACTGTAAATTGTTGTATCTAACCATGGAGACATTAAGTCCTTGTATGAGGCATTGCTAAGATATTTTACAAGTTAAGTATTCTGTGTTACTGTTTGGTTAGTTGAAAGAGATCAATCATCTGCGAAAAATTCTTTGGACACCTGCTCATGGCTGAGACATCTGGGACACTGGGAGGGGAGCGGGCCAGCCCAGGACCCACCCAGAGTCCTGGCAGCCACTTGCTCCCACACTGCAAAATCACTGCCATGCCAGACTCCATTGGCTAGGGATTGGAACCTTACCTAGTAATCAACCTGCTGAAAATTCAGGTCTGTGGGTTTTTGTGACCGAATTTCCAGGCGATCTCAAGTCAGGTTCTCCCTCATCCCTATACTTCCAGGAACCCTGACAGTCATGTCCACACCCCAAAGCCATTGCCCAGTTAAAAATTTAACTCCAACTGTACCGCCCAATTTAAAATCCTGTATTTCCTGGACCCTCAAAGGTAACGTATCAAAACTCTACAACACTGATAATCCAATAGTAGCACTTCAGATTGTATGGGATGAACATCAAGAATTTAAATTGTAGGTTTATTGTGAGGATTAAGTGAGTGAATCCACATAGAGCTATAGAAGTGTATCTATCATAGTAAGCACTATATAAATGACATATTTTACTTTTTCTAGAAGATAACAGGCAAATATTTATTATGAAGAAGTGAGATAAGATTTATCAAGGGATAATTAAACATTTGATTACTCAGAAAATAACTTCCCCTCACTTTGTGCTTGTTCTTGGTTCATTTATTAACACATAACTTACATTTTCTTTCTTCAAAGGTCATTTACTTGATATTTTAATTTAATTTATGTATCCTTCCCCAGTATTCTTTCTAACAATATTCTATTTTTCAAAGGTGTTTACATAAATAATTATATATTTTTATTTATATATTCAAATCTCTAAAAGTCTTCCACTATGAGTAATTCCTCGAGATTAGAAACCACAATATTTTTTTTATTTTTTTTAAATTTATTTATTTTTAATTAGCGAATCACCGTGAGTGTACAGTTACAGACTTATACACTTTTGTGTTTATGCTTCCCTCATACAAAGTTCAGGAACCCATCCCTTCACCAGTGCCCATTCTCCACCACCAGTAAACCCAGCATCCCTCCCACCCTCCCCAATCCCATCTCCCTCCACCCCACCCTGCCACTGTGGCAGGGCATTCCCTTCTGTTCTCTCTCTCTAATTAGCTGTTGGAGAAACCACAATATTTTATTTATTTATTTTTTGGCCACACCCTGGCTCTGTGTTCAGGGATCTATCCTGACTGGGATTGGGGAACAATATGGGGTGCTGGATTCAACCTGCATAGGCTTTGTGTGAGGCAAGCACCCTACCCACTGTTTAAAACTAAGTTTTTAGCTAACATAAGGCTTTGTATTGGGTAATAAACTTTTTACATTTGGTTTAATTATTGAATTTTAGAGTAAAACTCTGATTCAAGATTGTGCTTAGGTTTATGTGCCAGAAGAGTCTGATCATGTTTTTTGTTTTTCTAGAAAATATTCTTTGAGAGACAATATAGTCTAATGGTGAGGGATATTGATTTTAAGACCAGATATCTTGATTTAAAAGTTATATAACCTTAAGCAACTCATTTCAATTCAGTCTTCTCATCTATAAAACAGCTAATATTACGGGTTTGGGAAGAGACAGAGGAAGAGATGGGCAAAAGTTTAAAAAAAATAAAAGGAATGTCTCAACTCAGACAATATGTTGGAATTTATTTCCCTTTTTAACAAAATCTTGAAATTCTTCTTGTTTTATTCTATGTAGTATTACATTGATAATTAAATAAAAATGGCACGAAAAATGAATACGTGGTAATTTTGCTTTGAAAGCATGTTTATTTGGCTTGAAAAACCACCCAGTTGCAGTGAGGAAGACTCTGCTCAAGTCCTTGTTACCACTTGGGCAATTCAAAGATGGATGAGTGCTAAGGCTTCCAGTCTTTATCGTGCTCGACGGTGAAATTGTTGAAGAGATGTTCACCCAACCCAGCGTGGGGAAACCCAGGTCTGCGGACGGTGGCCAGGTACAAGCTCATCTTCTCCAGGAGTTTCATCTCCCCGTCTATGAAAGAGGTCTGTAAGAAGTCACAGAGCTGTTTGTCTGCAATGGCAGTACCCAGTTCATGCAAATCCAGAAGGGCTTGGTTGAGGCGTTTTTCTACAACCAACACAGCCTCCATGACCTTTGGGCTTCTCCCCAAGTCATCTTGGAAAGGTCGCTTCACATCCTGAAAAGAAGTGCGACCTTGGCGCATGTTTTGCATCTTCAGGAGGCGCTCCACCCCTTCGAGCTTCTCCTCAGACAGTTTGTGAAAGAATTGGCTCAGATCCTTGAGGCGTACATCATCTCGTTGGAAATAGAAGCCCAGATCGAGGTAAATGTAAGAGGCCTGCAGATGTAAGTTCACTAGGTTACTGATGGAGGCTTCGACCCCAGTGGGATGTCCCTGACGAATCCGAGCAATCATGGTTTGACAGACAGGGAGAATTTAATGTAGAAAATGGGTGCTGGATGGTCCAAAGTATAGATAGTTGCTGGGGAGATTGTTTTGCTGATGACAACTGGAAAAAAGTTTGGAGGATGGTCAGAGGAAGATATATGGGGTATACCTTCCAACAAAACACTTGAAACACGGGACCAATCAGTTCTACTGGTGACTCTGCTGGTATATATTTGCATATATATATATACACACACATATAAACATACTTAATATAGCCTTTAATTATTTAAATAAAAATGCTTAATATACAGAAGACTATGCCCCAAATTATATATTCTAATGAAATATAATTATATAATTATAAATACAATATACATGTGTTTATAGATAATTGTTTAAATATACACCTATGTATTTTATCATGTAAATATTATCTGTTTATCTATACACATATCTATCCATATAAATATACAACTTCATCATCTGATGGTAGCAGAATGGCTGAGGTATTTGTTGGCAATGGCATTCATAGTTCTACAAGCAAAGAAAGCTTTCAAACTGAGTCTAGCATATTATGAAGATGGTGTGTCATGCGAATCTGCTATCAATATGTTCTTTTAAAATTTATTCATGTGCTTTCAACCGCATGTAAATTTATCCTAGAATTCTGTGGTAGAAAGAGCAGATACTCATAGAAAATGTTTTTATGAAAATTTTCTGTGAGTACTCTGTCATGCTCTGCATGATCCAGGGAAAACTCCATCCAATTAAGTAAGAGGTGGAGAACGAGTAGGATCAGAGGAATGAGGAAGCTTAAACCATATAAACAGGAAATGTTGGTGTTCCACACTTGGATCCCTCATTTTCCCTCCAGAGAGGGCCTTCTTCTTTCATTTTTTTCACTTAATAAATGTTTTATATCATTAAAATTAATTTTTATATCTGACAGAACACTTCATTTGTCTTCTTTTATTGTGGACCACATTAAATGGTGCTCAGAGATTACTTCTGGCTCTGTGCTCAGGGATCTCTTCTGGAAATACACAGAGGACAATATGGGGTGATGGAATTGAACCCAGGTCAATTGTTTTCAAGGCAAGCATCTTATTGCTATACTATCTCTCTAGTCTCTCATTGTTCTTTTTTTTAAAAAAAATAGAGGAGTACTTGTTTTTTGCATCCACTAATTATCATTACAAAATCTGCAGCAAAATTGGATGATTGCCAGGAAACATAAATGAACTACAGATGAATCAAGGAATGTAGAGTTCCCTGTTGTAGTAGAGACAGAGGTCTGTTCTCACCAAGTAATAAACCCACTTTGGAGTAATAAACAGAAACTAGAAACAGATTTCTAAGGCATGGACCTTTGCCCTGGAGGATATGGGAGAGAAACCAAACACTTAACACCTTAGCCCTATGAAACTATACTTTGAACATTGAGATGAGAGATGAGAGTCTATGATATAAATAGAGACAGAATAACATTGTGACCTTTCAATAACCTGGCTGGTGGAGACTGTACTCATCTCTCTTAGAAACAGAAATTTAGGACAAATTCCTGAGGTTAATTCCCTTGATCCCAAGCCAATAGCTGATCAGACTCTGCCTCTCAGACTATACCTACCTCCAGCAAGCCTCCAGCCCTCCTGCAGCCAGAAAGTAACTTACAGACCTATCATATAGACAGTTAGCCAAGAGCCCCATTATTATGCAATAATTTAGTCATAAAACACATGCTTGATAACAGAGGCCTGTACTCCACTTAGGCTTCCCCTCCCCCTCTCCAATTTCTTCAGCCACACCCATACCTTTGTGACCATAGCAGGGCAGCCTGGCACTAGCTGGCAATGGAGAACCTGAGTCACTGATAGATCCTCAGTGTCCGTTAATGTTGTTGGACAGGTGATTCTTAGCATTCATTATCATAAACCCCAAGTCTATTTGAATTTGGCACACAGCTGTCACTGGCATTTGTGGCTATAATCCCCCAGTTGTCTGTCAGATCTACCCCAACATGGTGCACTATGTGCTTTGGAAAGAATGTTTTTGTGTCCTGGGGTGTATATACCATGATGCAGTATTTATAGTTCTTATGGCAGCTTTATTCTTACTTTCCTGAAAAAAATTCCTACTGTTTTCCAAAGGGACTGAACCAGGCAATATTTCCAACAAAAATAGATGAGAGTTACTTCTTAGATAATCCCCAGCAACACTGGTTGTTTCCAGGTTTGCATTTTTTTTTGATGTGTGCCAATTTTAGTGTGAGATATCTCACTGTCACCTTGATTTGGATTGACCTGATAAATGATTATGAGAATTTTCTCTATGTGCATATTAAAATCTATTTGTCTTCTTTCAAAAATGCGAATATTTTAAAAAATTAAAGAACCATAGTTTACAAAGCTATTGATAGTTGAGTTTTATCACACAATATTTCAACACCAATACTACCACCAGTGTTGACTCCCCTCCATCAGTGATCCCAAACTCCATGCCCTGCCCTGCCTGTCACCTTAACAGGCACATTACTAAGTTCAGTGGTTGCAGCTGAGATCTCAAGTGTTCAGTGTGAGTGAATCTGTGTTTTGGATATGCAGCTATATAATTCCCCATAAAAACAGTATATCTGAAGCCCCAACCCTTGTTCACTTATTACTTCTGTTTCTCATTTTACCACCCCAACTTTGATTTATTTTCTTCTCTGTCATTCTCCTCCCTACACTCCAGAGTCAAGTGTGAATTAAGAATTTCCCTTTACTACACTTCATTTTCCCTTTTAGTTATTCTAAATACCACAGCTAAGTGAGGTCACCCGGTGCTTGTATTTCTTCTGGCTGACTTTACTCAACATGTCTTTAAGTTCCAGCTAGGTTTCAGCAAATTGTATGATTACATCATTCTTTGCAGGTGCATAGTATTCCATTATGTATATATACACCACTTCTTCATAATCTATTCAAATTTTGTTAGACACCCTAGGTTGATTTCATATTTTAGATATTGTACTGAGTACAGCAACAAATAGTGGTTACATATGTCTTTTTAAATGATTGTTTTTATGATCTGGGCATAAATGCTGCAAAGTAGAATTGCTGGGTAAGATGGCAGTTGAATTCTGAATTTACTGAGACTCTCCATACTATTTCCACAGGATTTGAACCATACAATATTCCCACCAGCATTGGCTGAGAGTTCATTTTCACCACATCCCCACCAATACCGATTCTTTCTACATTTTTGATATGTGCTACTCTCACTGGTATAAAATGATTTCTTATCGTCATCTTGTTTTGGATTTCCATAATGTTATCCCGAGAATTTTGAAAGGTATCTACTGGACACCTGTCTATCTTCCTCTGTGAAGTGTCTGTTCATTTCCTCATCCCAGATTTTGATAAGGTTTTTGAAAATTTTTGTTTATCTTTGTGAGTACTTTATATGCCATTTATATCAAACCTTTATTCAATGTGTTGAATGCAAATATTTTCTCCAATTAGCTGTCTTTTCATTTGAGCCTGTATTTCTCTTGCCATGCAGAAGTTCTTTACTTGCTATAGTCCCATTTGTATATTCTTGATTGTCTTGCCTTTTCCAGTGATATAAAATCATTTGAAGACACCTTTGATGTCCAGATCTTGTAACTTTCTGCCTACAGTTTCCTCAGGGTCTTTTATAATTTCTGGTAGGATCTCAAGATCTTTGATACTCTTTGAATTGAATTTTGTGTAAGCTGTGAAATATGGATCCAGATTTAATTACTTATATTTGTTTTTTAAGTTTTCCCAGCACCATTTCTTGAAGAGGCTATCTTTGTTCCACTTTTTCTCAGCTCCTTTGTTGGAAATTAATATATATGTGGGGTTTATCCTTGCACACTCAAATCTGACCTATTGATCACTATAGCTTTATAATACAGTTCCAAGTTAGGTAATGAAGCACCTCTCAATTTCTTACTTTTCAGTATGTCTTTGGATACTTGGGGTCTCTTATGTCACCATAAAACTTTATTACTGAATTTTCTAGGTCCATGAAGAATGTCGTCTGGATATGGATGGAGATTCCATTGAATCTATATAATAGCTTAGGTAGGATAGTCAGTTTAGCAATATTGATTATTCCAATACATGAAAATGGAATATTTTTGATTTCCTAATGTCTTGTATCTCTTTCTTAAGCAATTTAAAGCTATCATGGTATGGCTATTCCATGTCTTTTGTAAGTTGATTCCTTCCTAGATAATTGACACTTCTGAAAATTATCTTAAATGGGATAGATTCCTTGATTACTTTTTCCTCTGATTGTTTTGGCATATATGAATTTGGTCTATTTCTGTTTATTAACTTTGTAGTCAGAGTACATTGCTGTATTGGTTTATTGTTGACGGGAGCCTTTCTTGTGGACACTTTAGAATATTCTATGTACATTATCATGTCATATACAAATAGTGATAATTTGACTTCTTTTCCAATTTGGATCCCTTTGGTTCATTTTTCTTAACATTGATGTAACCAAGTCATCTAATACTATATTGAATAAAAGTAGAGACAATGGATATCCTTGATTTGACCTCGACTCAGAGGGAATGATTTCAGTTTTTTCACCATTAAGGATACTGGCTGTGAGCTTGTATTAGAAGACCATTATTGTCTTGAGGAAAGTTCCTTCTACCCTTATTTTCTTGAGGATATTTTTTATCATCAGTGGATGTTGGCTCTTGTGAAAAGCTTTCTCTGCGTGACTGATATGATGATATGATTTTTAAAAATTTTTTAAATTTTTTTATCATCTAAAATTTTATTATTTTTTTATCACTGTGAGGTACAGTAACAAAGCTTTCATGTTTGAATTAGATCATAAAGTCATCAAACACCCCCTTGATAAGGGGGCAAGAAATGTCCTTGATAAGGGGGCAAGAACTGTGAAGTGGAACAAGGAAAGCCTCTTCAACAAATGGTGCTGGCAAAACTGGACAGCCACATGCAAAAAAAAAAAAAATGGGCTTAGACCTCAACCTAGCATCATGCACAAAAGTCAGATCAAAATGGATTAAATACCTCAAAATCAGACCACAAACCGTAAGGTACATTGAAGACAAAGATGGCAAAACCCTCCACGATATTGAAGATAAAGGTATCTTCAAAGATGACATGTCACTGACCAACAAAGTGGAAACAGATATAAACAAATGGGACTATATTAAACTAAGAAGCTGCAAAAGATACAGTGATCAGAATACAAAGGCAATCTACAGAATGGGAAAGGATATTCACCCAATACCCATCAGATAAGGGGTTGATATCAAGGGTATACAAGACACTTTTTGACCTCTACAAAAAGAAAACATCCAACCCTATCAAAAAATGGGGCAAAGAAATGAACAGAAACTTTCTCAAGGAAGAAATACGAATGGCTAAAAGGCACATGAAAAAATGCTTTTCATCACTAATCATCAGGGAGATGCAGATCAAAACAACTATGAGATACCACCTCACACCACAGAGACTGGCTCACATCCAAAAGAACAAAAACAACCGCTGTTGGCGTGGATATGGGGAGAAAAGAACCCTCCTACACTGCTGGTAGGAATGCCGACTGGTTCAGCCCTTTTGGAAAACAATATGGTCACTTCTCAAAAAATTAGAAATAGAGCTCCCATTTGACAAAGCAATACCACTCCTGGGAATATACCCTGGAGAAGCAAAAAAGTATAGTAAAAATGACATCTGCACCTGTATGTTTATCGCAGTACAGTTTACAATAGCCAGAATCTGGAAAAAAAAAACTGAATGCCCGAGAACAGATCACGGGCTAAAAAAAATTTGGTACACCTACACAATGGAATACTATGCAGCTGCTAGAAAGCATGAAGTCATGAACTTTGCATATAAGTGGATCAACATGGAAAGTATCATGTTGAGTGAAATGAATCAGAAAGAAAGAGACAGACACAGAAAGATTGCACTCATATGTGGAATATAAAGTAGCAGAGAGGTACGAGCTAGCAATGATGCAAGCTCTGGCATAAAGCCTTCTGGACTTAATCACTAAAATACTAAAATACAGAAATCTAGAACCTCATGGCCACTACTGTGGCCACACGACCTCATATCTCTTCATTCTCAGCAATGGAAAACAAATTATCAAATGCTTCTTTTCCAGCAGGTCCAACTCTGGGGGTGGGGAACTCCAAACAATAATAGCTGAGGGTTTTTTTTTGTTTTTTATGTAATCAAAGTAAAGAGAAAGTAAAGTGAAATTTATCAACTACACAGGCAGGGTGGGGGGCTGGAGGGCGGGGGGGTGGGGGAGGGCTGGTTTACCGTGGTTATTGGTTGTGGAATACATGCACTGGTGAAGGGATAGGTGTTCGAGCATTGAGTAACTGAGACTTAAGCCTGAAAGCTTTGTAACTTTCCACATGATGATTCAATTAAAATAAATAAATAAATAAATAAATCCACAGTGACCAAGAAAAAAAATAAAGTCATCAAACACCCATCCCTTCAGCAGTGCTCATTTTCCACCACCAAAATTCCCAGTATCCCCCTCTCCCCCATTCCACACCTCCCCCTGCCTGAGTGGCAGACAATTTGCACAATACTCTCTTTCTCTACTTTAGCTACCTTCAATATTTCGAGACCAGACCGACCACCACTCACACCTACCAAAAAGGCAGTGCTAGACAATGTGTTTTGCATTGTTTGTTATGGATGCAATATAATGCGCTCTAAGAATTCTAAAATTTTAATAATTAGGGTCTGAAGAGGTCGCTGTAGCAAGTTGCTTGGGTCCAGGATTTGTTTGTGTGTCTCTGGATCTTGGCTGTGTGGGAGCTTAACTAGACAGTATCTGAGTGTGGCTTCATCTCAGAGTCCCATCAGGGCAGGGGGAGGGAGGAGTGCCCTCTCCTCCCCTGTCCCGTGAGGCCTACCGTTTGGTACCTGGAGCTTACCACTGGCTTCTAGAATATGGCGGCTGCTAGAGTTCCTAGAGGGCTTGAGGAGGGATGGCAACTGCCCAGTGGAAACGGCCTATTGCTGAGTCCAGGGCCATCTCTACAGTAAGTTGCTTGGGTCCGAGGTTCATTTGTGTGTCTCAATTATATGTGTTTTTTTTTTTTTTTGCTTTTTGGGTCACACTTGGCCATGCTCAGGGGATACTCCTGGCTTTGCACTCAGGAATCACTCCTGGCGGTGCTCAGGGTACCATGTGGGATGCTGGGAATCAAACCCGGGTCAACCACGTGCAAGGCAAACACCCTAACTGCTGTGCTATTGCTTTAGCCCCAATTATATGATTTTTATACATCGTTTTACTATGTGATGTATCATGTTTGCTGATTTGCATATGTTGAACAATCCTTGCATTCCTGGGATAAATTCCACTTGATTGGTGTGTATGATTTTTGTGATATGTTGGATTTAGTTAACTAAAATTTTGTTTAGGATTTTTGCATCCGTGTTCATTAGGGAGATTGATCTGAAATTTTCTTCTCCTTAAGTGTCTCTGTATACTTTGGGTATTAATTAGTGTAATGTTAGCCTCATAGAAGGTGATAGTAAGGGTTTCTATGTCTTTGATAGTTTGGAAATGCTTAAGGAGTAAAGGCAGTATGCCTTCTCTGAAGGATTGATAGAACTCACTGGTGAATCCATTTGGACTGGGGCTTTTGTTCTTGGGGAGATGCTTAGTTACTCTTTCATTTTGATTACTTGTGATTGGCCTGTTTAGGCTTTCCATTAGTCTTCTTCAGATAAGTGTTTGTTCATTTCTTCTACTCATTTTTATAGGGTTTATGGATTTTCTTTTTGTTACTCTTTGTAAGTGGTTTATATGTCATGAAATTTACTTCTCTGATGTGTTGTGTGTGAATAGTTTTTTGAGGGGAACTACACCTCAAAGTTCTCAGGGCTTTCTTCTGTCTATGAGCTCAGGAATCTCATGGCGGTGCTCAGAGGACAATATAGATGCTGGGATCTCTCTGGCATCATTTGAATGCAAGATAAAAGCACTGCAAACTGTACTGTCTCTCTGTCCCCAAAGTTCAAATATTTTCTCCATTTTTCAGTATTTTTTTCTTTTTAGTTTTAGCTTATGTTTCATAAGCTGTGCAGGAACAATTAATTTGATGAGGTTACATATACTTATTTTTGTTTCTGTTGCCCTTGCCAATGGATGCATATCATGAAAAATACCTTTGATGTCCAAATCCTTGTGTGTTCTGCCTATATTTTCTTCAATGTATTTTGTGGATTCTAAACTGATAATTCTTTCAAAAGACGTACACACAACACTATTCATTACAGCGCTCAGCATAGTAGCTAAGATATGGAATCAACCTAGGTCCCCAACAAAATGTGATTAGATAATGAATGTCTAATACATACCATCATCATCATCATCATCATCATCATCATCATCATCATCATCATCATCATCCCGTTGATCATCGATTTTCTTGAGCAGTCTCAGTAATGTCTCCATTCGTCCTAGCCCTGAGATTGTAGAAGCTTCTCTTTACTCGTCCTTCCCAATGGTGCCGCATTGGAGGCTCTTTCAGGGTCAGGGGAATGAGACTCATCATTGTTACTGGTTTTGGCATATGAATACGCCACGGGAGCTTGCCAGGCTCTTGCATGCAGGCAGGAACTCTTGGTTGCTTGCCAGGTTCTCCGAGAGGGAGAACTAGGCTTCCGGGAACTTGGTTTTATAGTCTCTGGATGTTGGCCGTTGATGGGATTCCATGGCGCTGGGGGCAGTTTCTGGGTATGACCACCTAGCTACTGGAAAATGGGGGTTCTGGGTGGAAGAGGCCAAGTCCTGATCTGAGCAAACTTGAAGATCTCAGCCCTGGGTCCCGCACACCTGGGTTCTTCTGCTGGTTCCTTCTTGCATGAGGCTTATCTGAACATGTGGAGAGGGGCCTTGAGCATGGCTGTGGTTGGGTTCCGGAGGTCTTCAGCTGCCAGGGCTCTGCTTGGGGCAGGGAGGGAAACTCAACCCACCCCCTCTGGGGGGGCCCTGGTTAAGACGGCCAAGCACAAGGGCAAGAGACTTTGAGACACTCTCTTCCGGGAGCTTGGAAGAGGCCAAGTCCCGATCCGAGACTAATCACTGTATCACTGTCATCCCACTGTCCGTCGATTTACTCGAGCGGGCACCAGTAATGTGTCTATTATACTCAGCCCTGAGATTTTAACAGCCTCTCCTTACTCATCTTTCCCAACAATTGGAGGCTTTTTCAGGGTCAGGGGAATGAGACCTATCGTTACAGTTTTTGGCATATCAAAAATGCCACAGTTAGCTTGCCAGGCTCTGCCATGCATGCGGGATACTCTCGGTAGCTTTCCACGCTCTCCTAGAGGTATGTATAATATGTGTTACTGTATTTGGGATACAAATATGCCACGGGAAGCTTGTCAGACTCTCCTGAGCTGGCAATAGACTCTCAGTAGTTTGTCAGGTTCTCCAAGAGGCAGAACTAGCCTATTAGATGTTGCTTCTGGGAGCTTGGTTTTACGGTCTCTGGATATTGGCCATTGATGGGATTACACGGCACCAGGCACAGTTTCTGGTTATGACTGCCTAGCTACTGGAAAATGGGGGATCTGGGTGGAAGAGGCCAGTTCCAGTCCGAGCAGCCTTGGAGATCTCAGCCCCAGGTCCCGCACACCTGGGTTTCTCTGCCCGTTCCTTCATGCGTGAGACTCATCTGAACATGTGGAGAGTGGCCTTGAGCATGGCTGTGGATGGGTTTCAGAGGTCTTCAACTGTTGAGGCTCTGCTTGGGAGGGGGGGAGGGAAATGCAACCCGTCCCCTCCGAGGTGCCCCAGTGAAGGCAGCCAGGCGCAGGGGCAAGAGACTGCATTGCTTTTTTCTGGGAGCTTTGTTTTATAGTCTCTAGATGAAGATTAGTCTCTGAGACTAATATATATATATATATATATATGTGTGTGTGTGTATATACATATATATGTATATATACATATATATAACAATGGAATGCTATACAAGGAAGGGTGAAATCATGCAATTTGCTGCAACTTGGATGGAACTGGTGATTATCATGTTGATTGAAGTGATCCAGAAGAATCACAAACACCTGATGACTTCACTTACCTGTGGTTTATAGAATATCAATAGACAGGAATTCATGGCTGCAGAGGGGTGGGGGAGATCGAGATTGCCCTTGATCCTTGCTGTGGATAAAATAACAGGGAAGGAAAAATAACTGGGGGAGATAGTAAGACGAGATGGATGGGAGGTAACGGGAGTGTAGGTCAGGTGCCTGGAGCACATCTTTGATGTAGAAGTGTAGTATAATCATACACAATGCACATATATGGTGTATATATAGACATGTATATATAACCACAGAGCCAACAAGACTACAAATACTAGATATAAATTGAAATAGCCAAATTTAAAAAATATGCCTATCAAGGAGGCAGACTGGTTATGGGAGGGAAACTGAGTACGGTGGTGCAGGAATATGATATTGGTGGTGGTATAGTGTTGGAACTTTGGACTCCTAAGGTCAAGTGAGATTTCAGCTCGGGGTATCAGCTTCATGAGACGTTTCCTATTTCTTCAATATTTTGGAAAAGCTAAATGATCAATGTCAGTAAGCCTTCTCTAAATATTTTATAAAACTCACCTGTACACCCATCTGGGTCACTACTTTTATTATTGTGAAGATTCTTTATCACTGCTCCAATTGCCTTACCTGTGATTGGCCAGTTCAGGCTTTCTATTTCCTCTTCATTCAGGTTTTGGAGATTATATGCTTCTAGGAATCTGTCCATTTCTTCTAGATTTCTCCAGCTTAACAGAGTAGAGTTGCTCATAGTAAATTCGCATGATGTCTTGGATTTCTGGGAGTTCTGTTGTAATTTCTCCTCTTTCATTTTTTATTCAATTTATTTGAGCACTTTTTTCCCTCTTTGTGAGTCTAACTAAGGGTTTGTCTATTTAATTTACTTTTTTAAAAAACAGCTCCTGGTTTCATTGATTTTTTTTGTATTGCTTTCTTGGTTTCTATATTGTTTGTTTCAGCTCTGGTTTTTATTATTCCTTTTTTTCTACTAGTCTTTGGATTCCTTTGTTGTTGGTTCTCTAGACATTTGAAGTGTGCATTTAGATTGTTGATTTTATCTTTTTCTTCTTTCCTTATGTAGGTCTGTATTGCTATGAGTTTCCCCCTGTGTTGCTTTTGCTGTGTCCCATAGATCTTGGTAACTTGTTTCTTCATTATCATTAGTCTCAAGGAATATTTATATTTCTTTCTGAATTTCCTCTTTGACCTAACTGTTATGTAGCAATATGTTGTTCAGTCTCCAAGTGTTACAGTTTCTCCCCATCTTCTCTTATGTTTAATTTCTATTTTCATGGCATTGTGGTACGATACAATGCTTGGTATGATTCTTATGTTTGTGAATATATGCAAGTTATGTGTTATGTAATTACCTTACATTTTCTTCCATTCTTTTGTTTCTCTTTTCCTTTTTAACTTTTTTGTCAATGCTGGTCTGTATCTTGTCTTAAGTTAATCTAAAAGGTTCTCCCTTTGGGAGATTCTGCTACTATGGTTTGCTCATGTGAACTTTGTTCCTTCATTTCCATTTGTATGGAATCTCTCATCTTCTGAAAAAGATTTTTTTTTAGTTGGTTGAATTTCTCATCTATTGATTACTTAATTTCACTGGCATGTGCTTGCTTAATCTCTGTTGTCAGTGAAATGAGTGTTGACTTTAGGCCCTCGTCCACCAGGCTCAAGCCTTTTTGTTGCCTATGGGGCTTGCCTGGGCTTCTATTATTATCTGAGATTGCAACTGAGTTCCTTAGTTTCCCCATTGTTCTTATATTTTCGTGGATATTAATGGGGGAGATTCAGATTCCCAGTCACTCAATAACTGCTGTGTTAGGTGTTCTAGTGTTCAGGTTATTTTCCTTATAATGCAATGTTGTTTGAATATGCCCCTTCCCCATTTCCAGCTAGTTACTATCTTTAGTTAACTGACATGTGAGGGTAGTGTATGTGAAGTAGGAATACCCTACCTCTCTCCCTCCAATATAAGACATATGTGAAGTAATTTCTTTGTGGATGCACTAGCATCTGTGCGCTTTGGGGATTAGGGGTTAGAACAATTCAGTAGGAGGTCGCACGTGGCAGAGGGCATGAGGTGTGGCAACAAAAAGTTGCAGGATCAGGTCCTAGGGTTTTCAGGCAGAGGAAAGAGTAGATCTGGGTCCATGGTGAAGGCACCTGGGTTAGATGTCAGAAGGAGATGATTGGGATTCCACACTTGGCAGATGGGATGGGGTCAGGCAGCCTAGTCAAATAGAGTTTTAAGTGTTGCTTGAAAATGAGAAAATAATGAGCTGCTTAGTATTAATTCTGGTCTTATTGATCTCAACGGCTGCTCCTCCCAGATGGGAGTATAAAATGAGGCCCCTATAGCCATGCCACTGGACTCTGTGCCAGGCTGTTTTTACTCGGGGCGCCCCAGAAGGGGGCCGGTGAGAACCCTCCCCGCACCAAGGGACTCAGCCCCAGTAGCCTACCTCCACTACACTCCAGGCCGCTTTCTGGACCACGTGGCTGCATATATATATATATACACATATCATATATATAATGCTTATACACACATATATGTGTATATGTATATATACATATATATGTGTGTGTATATATATACATATATACATACCTTTTGGAGAGCCCGGCAAGCTACTGAGAGTATCCTGCCCACATGGGCAGAGTTTGGCAAGCTACCCGTGGCGTATTCGATATGCCAAAAACAGTAACGATAGGTCTCATTCTCCTGACCCTGAAAGAGCCTCCAATCGTTGGAAAAGAGAAGTAAGGAGAGGCTGCTAAAATCTCAGGGCTGGGAGGAATAGAAACATTACTGGTGCCTGCTCGAGTAAATCGATGAACAACGGGATGACAGTGATACAGTGATACAGTGAAGCTCAAATATGAATAATTATGCATACTACTGTCAATAATTTATAAGAAATTAATATAGTTAAAAGAACAAAAAAGTGGTGGATCACAAACCCTGTAAACTCATGAGCTCAAACTCTTCATCTCCTTTGAATGCCTTGGAGAAGATAAAGTTGATAACAATGACTATTCTTTTGTAACAGACTCCATACTTTGATTTTTGTGATTTATTTATTTAGTGCATTTTCATATATAATACTATGTATTTTTTTGTCAAATCAGTTGTCTTTCCTTGTCGTTTCATTCACAACCATTTATTTAAAAGGTACTTGAGTCAGTTTTCAGGGCATGTCATTTCTCTCTTTGTGTTAAGGGAAAATGAGAAAGGGAAGCATAAAAATACAGAGTGTTGGATTTATCAGAAGCTTATAAAATCAATTATAACATTTTATATTCTTTAATCTTTAATCAATTATTTGAAACAATTTAAGCAGCAACAGAACTATGCACAGTTTTAATATGTGAAATAATATACTTACAAATTCAAAGTGCTTTGTTGCTTAAAGTAAGTGCTTGTAAGCTTTTTTAAACTACCCCATTAGTTTTCTCTGTAATTAGTTTGAGTGGTTATTCATACATAACAATTTGGTGGCCATATTTTACTTGAAAAGAATCTATATTTTAAAATTTCTGTTAACACATATCATTCCATAAGAAAAGTAATCTTAATAATGGAAATTATAGCTCCCCCTGATAATATAGTCTATATGGTACTTTTCTTTTTAAATTTATGCTTTTATTTTTATTTGTTTTTTGGGTTTTTTTTTTGGCTTTTTGGGTCACACCTGGCGATGCACAGGGGTTACTCCTGGCTCTGCACTCAGGAATTACCCCTGGCCGTGCTCAGGAGACCATATGGGATGCTGGGATTTGAACCCGGGTCGGCCGCGTGCAAGGCAAACGCCCTACCCGCTGTGCTATCTCTCCAGCCACTATGCTTTTATTTTTATATTTTCTTTATTTTTCAAGATTTAGTTTTCTGTATTTCTGTGAAAATAAAAAAAAGGCTTCAAAATTTTAAGATCTCAAAACTTTGCTGATGTGGTCATCAATTTTATTCATTCAACTTTGAAATATAGTTAGAAAGATAACTAAATATGGCAGAAATTATATGTATTTGAGTGGAAAACAAGAGAATATAGTGTGAATATCATGCCATACACTCTTATTTGATAAATAGAAACCCTGAACACTTGACATTTATTATGACTTTAAGAAAATAAAGGACCAAATAACAGGACTTTGTGGGAAATAGTAGCAGGATAAAACATTATTTTTGTTTTTCTTTTTTTTTTCACAATTTTATTGAATCACCGTGAGATAGTTACAAGCTTTCATGTTTGGGTTACAATCTCACAATGATCAAACATCCATCCCTCCACCAGTGCACATTCCCCACCACCAATATCCCCAGTATACACCCCCCCTTTCCCACCCTCCCACTGCCTCTAAGGCAGACAATACTCTTTCTCTACTTTAGGCATTATAGCTTCCAAAACAGACACTGAGAAGTCATCATGTTTGGTCCTTTATCTACTTTTGGCGTGCATCTCCCATCCCAACTGGTTCCTCCAGCCATCATTTTCTTAGTGATCCCTTCTCTATCCCATCTGCCTTCTCCTCTCTGCTCATGAAGCAGTCTTCCAGCTATGGGGCAATCCCCCTGGCCATTGTATCTATCATCTTTGGGTGTCAGCCTCATGTGATGCTACCCCACACTCCACAAATGAGTGCAGTCCCTCTATGTCTGTGCCTCTCTTTCTGACTCATTTCACTTAGCATGATACTCTCCATGTTTTTCCATTTATAAGCAAATTTAATGACTTCATCTCTCCTAACAGCTGCATAGAATTCCATTGAAAACATTATTTTTCAGACTGAGCTAGAAAGACTGTCATGGCAAAAATTGAGTTCTTTAAGTCTCCCAAAGGTCAAGACTAGAAAGCATGTAAGGACTGGTTCCATACTTCTGTTACTTATTGTCATGCTATAGAATCAAGAATTTATTTTGGATAGTCACAAATTGTTTATGGTGCAAGAAAAGAGAGAATCAAAGTATTTGATGAATTATAATATGCTTTCAACGGACTTGAGCGATAGCACAGCAGGTAGGGCGTTTGCCTTGCATGCGGTCGACCTGGGTTCTATTCCTCCATCCCTCTCAAAGAGCCTGGCAAGCCACTGAGAGTATCTCGTCCGCACGGCAGAGCCTGGCAAGCTACCCGTGCCATATTCAATATGACAAAAACAGTAGCAACAAGTCCCACAATTGAAACATTACTTTGTTACTTAAAGTACTTAAGCAACAAAGACATTACTGGTGCCTGCTCCAGCAAATTGAGGAGCAACAGGATAACAGTGATACAGTGAATATGCTTTCAGTGAATTTTCTCATATAAGCTATACTTACACACTTACCTTATAAATCAAGTGCTGTCATGACTGACTCTTTCAAACGAAAAATTAGATCTCAAGTATGTCAAGTTACTAGCTAAAGGTGATACAATTAATAATTGGCAGGCAAATCTTGAACCAAGGCTGTCTGACTCATTTCATAGCATTAATCTCTAGATTTCTTCTTCTGTGGACAGAGCTCAGGGTAACGTGAGAGGTCAGACTTACATGACAAATTTTGTTTCCTCAATTTGGAAGTCCCATATTAATATGTGGATAATACTTATCTTTCTAATAGGCTGAATCTTCCCAGTAACTTTTCTTCTGCTTGGCAACTGTGCCATAGGCAGAATAAAGCTAAATAAAATAGTGCTAGAAGCCTTAAGAGAACTTAGTTTGCAAAGAAGTTACTAGGAAATTATCAGGAAAGAAAAATTGGTTTTCAAGAATATAAAAAGCATGTACTGTGAATAGTTCTTTAACCCAATGTTGACAGATGAGATAACTTAATAAACAAGGGCAGTGAATTGTATAATCTTTGCAGAATACATACCATTTATAATAATCAATTTTAAATTGATTTATCAATATGAACAGAAAATTAAAAATCTCTGGACATATGGAAAAATCCACAGTTTGACAGAAAGCAATAAAGGTGAACAATCAACACCATTGACCTAACTAAAGCAAAGTTAATTCAGAAAAAGGAAATAACTGAGAAAATGATAATCAAGTTTTGGGTAATATTTGAATAATTATTACATCAATAAAATAAGAACAACTTGTTATAACAAAGATGAATTGGGGAATAAAAATTATTTTCTCTAGAGTTAGTTAAAAAAAGTGGGGAATTCACATTCTTGCATGTAACTAATTCAGGCTGAATCTCCAGTAATATATATGGTCCCTGGTGCCCCGCCAGGAATGGTCCTTGAGCAAAGAGTCATATCTAAACCCTGAACGCGACTATGTGTGTTTCTAACACCATAAATTGCTTCCTCTGGACCTGCATCTATTTTCTATATTTATACACTATCTCAGCACCTTATTTTATTCTTCTTAGCACTTATGAAACTTTGAAAACACTTAATTTTCTGTTTACTTTTTCATCTCCTATTCCATAGTCTAATAAAACATAACTTTATTAAAACAATGCAAATATCCATTTTATTATGTTTTTAATCCCCTAAATTTATTTCTATTTTGATTAGTGCTTGAGATTGAGTAAGTAATCAGTTAATACTTTCTGGGAATGAGAATGTTTAAACTATTACTATTAAATGAATAAAATTACTAAACAGAGATATAAAAGGAACAGAAAATAAACTGATACAACAAAAGTACTAAATAATAGTCACTATCACTGTCATCCGTTGCTCATCGATTTGCTGGAGCGGGCACTAGTAAGTAACGTCTCCATTGTGAGACTTGTTGTTACTGTTTTTGGCATGTCGAATATGCCATGGGTAGCTTGCCAAGCTCTGCCGTTCAGGAGAGATACTCTCGGTAGCATGCCTGGCTCTCCAAGAGGGGCAGAGGAATCAAACCCAGGTCGGCCACGTGCAATTCAAATGCCCTACCAATTGTGCTATGGCTCCAGCCTAGTCACTTTCTCTACTGCCTTACTTTTGTGTGTGTGGAGGGGAAGTGGAGTGGGTCTTTGAGCCACACTTGGCAGTGCTCCGGGGCTATTTCCCGCTCTTTGCTCAGGGGTGACTCTTGGGTGGGCTTGGCTGGACAATACAAGGTGCTGGAAACTAAGTCGGCATTGCCAGCATGCAAGGTAAGCGCCTGGATGAGTTGTCTGACCCTCAACCCATTTCTTCCCATTTTCTCCTGAAAGTTTAATTGGAAAAGCCCCACTATGGTGTTCCCGTGGAAAGGGTCCAGTGGTGGAAGTTGAAGGTCAGGACACTCTGCAGTCCCCTAGGGACAGTGATGATGTGAAGGATGTCCCACGGTCACTGTCTTTTGTGGAGCTGACATTTCTTGGGCTGAGTATAGCTGGGGAGAGCCTAGGTCAGGGCTACTCTTTCTGTCCCTGCTAACCTTGACCTCAGAAGAAGGAGCCTGGCACTGCTTAAAAGCTTTAGCCAAAAGTTTTGGAAACCCCGGCAACCTTTCCCTGTCTTGCAGTTCCTGAGGCAAGATCTTGATCCAGCATAGGGCTGGGGAGATGAGGCAGGCAGCCCTGCCTTCCCATGGCTAGCCTGAGACCCACCACACCCCCTGCCTTCCTCCTAGCCCATGCGCCAGCTGAGAACAAGCTTGCTCTTCCTCAGAAAGATGTCTTGGGTTTGGGGAGGTGGAAAGAAGCACAGAGAGATAACAATGAGCCTCAAGGGGAGACCTTTACCTGTCCTTGGAGCTTGCATTCATGTTCCACCCCACTGGAGAGGAGAGGGATAGGGACCATGTCAGCTGCACCACTACAAGGTCTCAAAGCCTTCTGGACTCCCCAGGACACTACTCTAGTTCTCCGTCCAAGAGAAAAATGCCCTTAAAACTCAGAGCGGGCAAGACCAGAGCAATAGTACAGTGGGTAGGGCATTTGCCTTGCATGCGGCCTACCCAAGTTTGATCCCCGACATCCCATATGGTCCCCCAAGCACTGCCATGAGTGATTCCTGAGCACAGTGCCAGGAATGAGCCCTGAGCATTGCGGGGTGTGACCCCAAAACCAAAAACAAACAAACAAACAAGCCAAAATCTCAGAGGGCAGTGGGTAAGGGGCTGGCTTTTCAGGTGTCTAACCCTGGTTAGATCCCAGCACTGCATAGGGATCTCCAAGCATCACTCAGAGTGACTCTGAGCACAGAGCCAGGAACAAGTGGCTCCAAACTGCCAAGGTCAAAAGCTCTTAGGGTGCCCACCAAGAGCTCTGCCAGGAGCTCCAGAGCCATCACATCATCCAAAGAAAGGAGGGTGAGCTGCCAAGCCCTGGGATCTGGTCTCATCTTTACCACAACGTCACATAGGACTGGGGCCGAGGAGTCGTGCTGCAGAATCAGCACAACAAGTAGGCACTTGCCCAACCCAAGTTTGATCCTTGGTACCACAAGTGATCCTCCGAGCACCACCAGGAGCATTTTCTGAGCACAGAGCCAGGATTAAGCCCTGATTACTGCCAGGTGTGGCCTCCAAACTCCACCCCTACCTCCCTTCCAAGTCATGCCTTCCGCCGCCTTTGCCTCTGTTTTCCCCTCAAGCCAAGCGCACTGCTGGAAACAACCCCTTCCAGGCCTTCCAGGCTCATGTATCCACCAAATAATAGTACTCACACAATAACTTCCCCCCAAAATTTTGATGTTAAAACAACTGAAAAAATGTGTTGAAAACAATGGTTTATAAATAATCAGTTTTGGAGAAATAGCCTATAAAATTTAACTTTTGCTATTGAAGAGATAGGTGCATGACTTGAAACAAGGAGTTTTTCAACATAAAACAAAATGGGCCTGAGAAATAGTACAGGGGTAAGTCATTTGACTTGCAGGCAGCCGACTTCAATTTTATTGCTGGCATTATGTGTGGAGCACTGCCAGAAGTGATCCTTGAGCCCAAAGACATGAGTCATCCCTGAACACAGCTTGGTGTGGTCCAAAAACCAAACCAAAATAAACAACAGCAAGAACAACTAATAAATAATTCTTAGAAACTTGATACCTGCATGCAAAATAAAAAAGAAGAATGAAAGAAAGAAATCAGAGCCCATCTGATGTCACATACAAATAATAATTAAGATGGATTAATAACTTTTAAATAAAACTTTATAAAATACATGGAGGAAAATCTAAACAGAACTCTCTGTGATAATGCCTTCAGAGTATTTTTTAGTAAAAAATATTAGAGAAAAATAAACAAAATGTACTACACCAAACTAAAAAACTTCTGCACCAAAAAGAGATGAGATCTAAATCAAAAAGCACCCTAATTATTGAAAAATATTTTCATATTATTTTATCAGAAAAAGAGATACCACTCAAGATATACTAGACACTCTCAAAGCTAGATTATAACAGGGAATAAAACCAAAGAGTCACATCAAAATAAAAAAAGTGGAAAGGAAATTAACAGACATTCTCTCAAAGAAGATACAAATAGCCAAAGACATTTGAAGAAGTACTCAACATAATTACTGATTATAAGGGCTGTAACCTAAAGCAACATTGATATACCAACTCATACTTGTAAGAATGGTCTGTATCAAAAAGTCTGTAAACAATAGTTTCTGATAAGGATGTGGTGAAAAAGGGAATGTTCATTCTTTATTAGTGGGACTATTATCTGGTTCCGCTTTTTAAAAGCAGTATGGAGTCCTCAAAAAATTAAGACTTGGGTGTCCTTAATAATCTGTGATTCCATATTTGTACATCTATCTCAAGAACACAAAAACATTAATGTTTAAGGACATATGTACAATGATGTTAATTACAATATTACTTATGACAAACTATATATGCAAAACAATCTAAGTACTCAGAATCAGATGAGGGATAAAACCATTCTAGTCGACATAGACAATGAAATGCTATTAAGCTGTAAGAAAAGATGAAATCTTGCATTTTGATGCAACTTGAATAGAATTTGAAGGTACCATGCTAAGTGAAGTGAGTTAGAAAAAAATATCAGATGATCTTTCTCATATTCAGCATATAAATAAAGCAAGGGCTTACGGAATCCAATGGGAAACAATCCTGAGGGTTGGTCGATAGAACTTTGAACTACCTAGAGGGTAGGGTGAAAGAACCTTGGGATGATGGTGAAGGCATCTGCACACTCTGATTGTAAGCATGGTATAGAAGTAATGCAAGAATAAAACAATAGACTCAGCAGTGAAGAATCCTGCCAGGCGGGCACCACAATGCTGAAGAATGCTCTGGACCTCAGGATGAGCTGATAACACCAGGGTGCCCCAGATGGAGCAGATGCAGTCTCCCCACCTTCTCCAGATGGAATCCCTGTGATCATGAGCTTCTACAAACATGGCTCCGGTATGTGGGTACCAGCACTATTTCTCCACACAGTGCAGCTGCTTATGCGGCTGCGCGACCTTTCCTGATACACACACACACACACACACACACACACACACACACACACACACATAATGCTAAGGAACGGCTCCTCCGCCCCTAAATGGCCACGATCCCAGAGGCACACAAACCAAGCTCAGAATGCATCAGCTGCTGGCAGAAATGCTCCTGGACTGTGAACTAAGCTACGGCCGTGTGCTGCCCTGGGAGGGGAAGGGTTTTTGTCCCTTGGCCTTTTCCCCTTTGTGGCAGCATGGTGACTGCCACCTTTCGGAGCCAATTGGACAGAGAGGTAGAAGCTTGCAGTGATGAGGCACTTGGGAAATCTTGTGGTGGCGGGGGCAGGGGGGGAGCGGAACCGGCCCTGCTCCCCTCCCAGATGAGACCCTGAGCAGCTCCTCTGCTCCTGAACGGCCATGATCCCAGAGGCACACAAACCAATCTTGGAATGCAGCAGCTGCTGGCAGAAATACCTCTGAACTTAGTTACTAATATACAAGAAATTCAAAACTGCACAGCTGCAATAGTGGTTGCACAACATCATATGCTCTTCATTATCAGCAATAGAAAACAAATTATCTAATGATGCCTTTTCGTCAGGTCTGATTGTTGGGGGAAAATTCCAAATAAAAATTTTTTGGGAAAATTCCAAGTAATAATAGTGGGTTTTATGTCAAAAAATTAATGTAATCAAAGTAAGGAGTAAAAATACTATGTTTTGTAATCTGAAAATAGTTAATAAATACTTGATTACTTGTGACGTTTGGAAAGCATGTTGGTTTAGCTACAAGGTCATCGATTCTTCATTTATTTCTGTCATTGAGTAATCACATGACCTTGGATAAGTTATTCCTCTACCTTCAGCCTCAGTTTTCCTGTCAGGGGCTTGGACTAGACCAATGTTTTGACACCAGTGCTTTGGAATCCCTTATGGTTCTGTGATGAAGGTCAAGTATGCTAACTGGATTTAGGGGGGTAATGATTGGGTAGATCTAGGTCTTTCTGATTAACCCAATTAGGTTTAATAAGACAGATAAATAGATGTCTGTATAGATGGAGTTTTAAGTTTGAAAATCACTTGATAGATGGGCCCCTAGTTCTTAGCTTTAGCAGATTTTGTTATTTAGGCTTTTCACAAATTCCCTGAAGTTGCTTATGAGTTAAGCTAGAATTGTAAAGCTTTATATTGAATTTTGGATAAAAACTTTGTTTTTATACAAACGGTCCTAGGGCTCAGGAGATAGCTCAAGTGGTAGAGCATTTACTTAGCATATCTAACTTCCTTAGCTAAACCCCTGGCACTGAAAAGATCTCCCCTAGCATCCCCGGGTCTGACCGTGTTGGCCCCAAGCAAGCTGGGTGTCGCTGATATAAAAATAAGAGAAAAACTCTCTTCTCATATTTATTTTATAATCAAAATTTTATTTATTATGTTAAATGTCTATTTTTATAGTATAGGCAATATATTTAGAATAACATTAACATTGATTTTAGGTATATGCACTGTACCTCACCACCATAAAACACACCACTGTCCTTATTAATTCTAGTCTACTTCTTTTTCTTTTGCTTTTTGTGTCACACCTGGTGATGCACAGGGGTTACTCCTGTGTATAGAACTCAGGATCTATTCCTGGAGGTGCTCAGGGACTATATTGGATGCTGGGAATTGAACCCGGTTTGACTGCGTGCAAGGCAAACACCGTACCCACTGTGCTATCATTCTAGCCCCTCTACTATACTTCTTAAGTCTCCTCTACCTCCTCTTTGCCAGACTGGTAATATCAGTGTTTTAATGCAAAGTCAAGGATTTGCCATCATTTTATGCACTTATGCCTTGTTTTGTTTTTCTATCACAGATAATGAGATCAGACATATACCATGCTCCTTCTGACTTATTTCTCTTTAGATGGCCCTCTCCAATTGCATCCGATCCACTGTGGATCCAAGCATCCACAGCAAACTGCAAGATTTAGTATTTTCTTACAATTGCATAGTATTGCATTGTATATGTCACAGATTGTTTATGAATCCCTCTGCGATTGTACATTTAGGTTTAGCAACATATCTTTCTTCCTGTACCTGTCTACCAGTTTGTAAGCAGATTTTCAGGTGTAAGACTGTGCAGTTGATAGAATGGATTACCTTAGTTTTGTACGGAACTGGAAAAGTAATCAGCAGGAGGAAATTTTCTGGTAGTTAGTGGCTACTTTAAAGACCAGAGCAGAGGCCAGGGAATATAGCAGGTAGGCCTCACATGTGCACACCTGGGTTTGATCCCTACACCGCTGAGCTTGCCAGGACTAATCCCTGAGCACAGAGCCAGGTTTATGCCCTGAGCACTGCTGGTGTGGCTCAACACTCCTGCACCCCCACAAAAAAGATAAAGACAAGAGCAGTTTTTCTCTTTTCTTGTTGGAGGAATGAAGCCTACAAAGTGATGCTCAGGGGTGCTGGTCAATACTGTGCTTCTTGGCCTCTGTATGATTTGCTGCTGTGGAGTGACCTGGGGTGTTTTGCAGCAGAAAAGTAACCAGACACCTAGTTAACACATATATTTTTCCTAACATTCTTCTTAATAGACAAGAATTCTTAAGAGTTGGGTGTGATTAGTGAGTTCTAAAAGATAGGGCAACTACAGCATGGGTACTGATTAAATGATTGACTGGGCCTCTAAAGGTATATGACCAGTTTTTACACTTGAACTAAGCGTAAACTGGGATCTAGCCTATTCAAAATTAGGAAGATAGTAAAGTTGTCCCTGAAGCATTTAGCTTTTTATTTATGTATTTTTCCCCTCCAAGTCTGCATTCTGTTCCTGCTTCTCCTAAATCCTAAGTATACCGTATCACCCCTCATTTGATTCCTTTAATTCTTTTATCACTTGTCTCACTTGTTATCCCTTTGCTCATTGATTTGCTTGAGCAGGCGCAAGTAACGTCTCCATTCATCCCTGTCACGTGCTAGTGTAGCCCAATGGCGTCTGCTCATTCCAGGAACATGAAGACCATCAAACCATTCATTCAGGGTCTTAACGAAGAAGTCTGACCATCTCGTAGGTGGGAAGCCAGGTGTTCCTTAAATTACAGTGTATAATTGCTGATAAAATTTTTATTTTAAAATTATTTATGATGCAATTACTGCCCCCAATAATAAAATGATCATTCTTCTCTTAAGATAGCAGCATTGAATGAAGGAAGTGAGTTTCTTGTGAAAAGGACTCAGACTTAGTAGAGAGCAAATCCCACTCCCTGGAGAGCCGGCTATTTGCTGGCCTGAGTCCTAATCACTGAATCTGTTCTCGGTTTCCTAAATATGTCTCTGTTATGACAATTAGAAACTGTGTGAAAGTGTTAAAAATGTACTCTTAACCTTAGTGATGTGTTAGCTTCCCAGGGGTGCCTGATTAAGGAAAAGCAGCTTCTTCCCTTAAGGGGATAGAATTAGAAGATAAAAAAAGCAAATCTATGAAAGTCATACAAAGGACCATGAGGTTCTGCTTGGGAGTTAGAGAAAATTGCATGCAATCTATTGCCACTATTTTGAATGGTAGTCAAGATTTATCAGAGGTGTTTAATTTTAGAACAGTAAAGGGGAAAAACACTTTAAAAATAAAGCTAGGATTTAGCAAAAGGCTGGTGAGTTTCTTTAATCTCAGGCATAAAGGCCCAGATTCCTCAAGTTGGGTAGAAGGAAAAGGTATGTAATTACTGGGGAGAAGCTTGGGTATCAACATTTTTGAACTGTTATGTCTCAGTACTTGCCAATAGCATCTTCAATGACTTATTATTGATGCAGATGAGGCAGAAGCGGCAACATCAGGTCTCAGTGTTCATGATTCCCAAGATTTTCAATTTTTTCAGGAATGAAAATATTGAATAATAAATATATTCAGACTCAGAGTTGGAAATTATAAAAGTTTATTGGAAAGTAGAAGAGAAAAGAAAAGGAGATCCCCAAGTGGGGGGAATTTAGTATAGGACTAAGTTAACTATGGTTCTTTTGGTGGTATTTTTATAGAAAAACCTGGTGTTTTGTGTTACAGAAAATGCAGGGAAGGTAAACATAATGGTTTTCCTGTAGACGCTTTTAAATAAAAATTGAGTCTTGGCAAATGTTACAGAGGATGCAAGGATATAACGGATCCTTTCCCATTATTTTAGCTTCCCTACATGTAAGCCTAAGCCCTCGGAAATATTTTTATGTTTCTGGGTAATTCATGGAATGTTAAGACTGGACCTTGGGTATGAAGCATGTGTTAGGTGGATGTGGGAAGGATGAAGCATCTGGCAAGAGAAAAATGTGGTAGCCTCTCTCATTGGCAAGGGGACACTAAAGCTGCCTCCTTCATTATTGGGTCAAATAGTGCATTATTGGGAGAGGTAGGTAGTTTATGCAATAGACATAGAAAATTTTTACATGCTCACTCTTGCACTTTAATTTATTTGGAAAACATATTTTCTTCCTCTTTACTCCTCACTAATTCAGACACCTCTAGAAAACTGTGACAAATGAATTGGAGCAGAGTAAGATGAATTCAGTAAGTATTTTTCCAGTGGGGAGATAGCCATTATGAGTGATGCCCACATGTAGAATGGCAGTAACTTACAAAGTGTGATGCATGTCGGAATCATCAGACTTTAAAAAAAATTACAGATTCCCCACTTCCTCTTCAGAGGCTATGAAGCTGTGTTCTAGAGTGAGTCTGGGAAAACAAAGTTTTAATAAGCTCCCCAAGTGATATGGAACCATTGTATGACTGTATCACTGTCATCCCATTGCTCATCGATTTGCTCAAGGGGGCGGGCTCCAGTTACATCTCCATCTGTCCCTGTCATGTTCAAGTCAGGGGAATGAGGCCCATTATTGTTACTGTTTTTGGCATATCGAATACTCCATGGGTAGCTTGTCAGGCCCTGCCGTGTGAGATTCTGCATCACTTTCTTCCAGGAGCTTTGTTTTATAGTCTCTGGATTTTGGCAGTTGATGAGATTACATGACACAGGGCGCAGTTTGTGGGTGTGACTGCCAAGCTACTGGAATACAGGGAATCTGGGTGGAGGAGGCCTAGTCCCGATCTGAGCAGGCTTGGAGATCTCAGCCATGGGTCTCACATGCATGGATTCCTCTGTTGGTTCCTTCATGTGTGAGGCTCATCCGATCGTGTGGAGAGTGGTCTTGAGCATGGCTGTAGCTAGGTTCTGGAAGTTTTTGGCTACGGGGGTCTGCTTGGGGCTGGGAGGGAAACTCAACCTGCCCCCCTCCGAGGGGGACCCGGTGAGTACAGCCTGGCTCGGGGGCAGGAGGTTTGGAAGCACATCCAAATTAATGGCTGACTTAAGAATGAGAGACATGTGTCTTATAGAGGGGATACATTGCCCAAGATAATAATAAAACTATGGACAAAGATTCAGAGTGAAGGGCAATGCATTCATTCAGTGAATTTTTCCTGAATGCTTACTGGATAGAGAAGATAATGAGACATAGCTGACCCTCCCCTTAAAGGAGTTCCATATCTATATTAATGGACAGTTACCTTCAATGTGGACAGATTCACCAGAGGGAACATTTTACATGTAAGATGTCAAGGTTTTCATCAATCACTACTTTAATTTCAATTTTAGAAAGTGACTAAATGCTAGGTTTTCATAGATCATTTTAATTTCAATTTTGGAGAGTGACTAAACGTAGATGAGGACTAAAATATAACTAGAGTTGAAATAAATAGCAAACATGTTATCATAATACAGAGAGGTAAATGCATTTTAAGGCTCTGAAAGTATAGAACTAAGAATTTTCTCATGTTCTGAAGCAACCAGCATATGAAAATATTAAAAAGTGCCAAAGCAGGATTAATTTTTTTGCTTTTTTGGGTCACACCCGGTGATGCACAGAGGTTACTCCTGGCTCTGAACTCAGGAATTACCCCTGGTGGTGCTCAGGGGAACATATGGGATATTGGGAATCGAACCCGGATTGGCTGCATGAAAGGCAAACTCCCTACCCACTATGCTATTGTTCCACAGACCCAATTAATTTTTAATTTAAATAATGAGCCTTTTGAATATATACAAAGGATACACTGTAATATAATTGTGCTATTTGTGAGATAATTACACTGCATTTATAATATTATTGTTTCATACATACTCCAGGAAGTGTAGTCTAGAAATTTAAATAGAATTGAAAGAATTATCTGTGAAGAATTGTTTTTGCCAACACTGCAGAATGTCTCTGTGACCTGACCATTTGTTATCTCAATTGTGCCCCTTCCAAGTGCTTTGAGTACTGAAGAAAGACATTTAATTTAGTTTATGAGAGTCAAGAAAGGTTTCTTAGAATATTTATTCTCTTAGTGCTAGTTCTTTTCCTCTGCCTATTTACTTATTATATTGCTATAGAATTGTTGTATTAAAATTGCAATGGGAAAAGTTTGATTTGCACAGAATGCTGATGGTGATGGGTGACACTTAATGATGTAGAAGGACTTGATCCATTTGGATTTTCAAGCAGTTCTATCAGCTTGGAAAAATCTCATTGTCTTTGGACTGGACAAGAAGAGGATTGTATTTAACTCAGCAGGTTGAACAAGACTTAGCTCTGAAAGAGAATAAAAGGGGTAAATAACTGAGGGAGGAAAAAACTCAGTAAAAGTAGTTTAGGGTCTACATGACAAATTATTTTCACTTAAAAGTTTTTTTTCCTATTGTGCAAGATAAGGTTTTGCTTCTTTTGGGGTAAAAATCATTAAAGAATGCAAAGGAGTTGATTCACCTGGAGTAGATTCTCTTTGAAGAAGTATGCTAAGATGTGAGACTGAAGAAGCTTAAGGCAGATATTTGCCTTTATGTCAACTAACAATGTTGCAATATTATGTAATGAGAGAAAGGAATATCTGCATGATAGCCTGAAGATAACTATTATATAACCCTTGCCTACAGCCATTGTGATTTTTCAACCCATCTCTAAACCCAGTGTAAACCCACTATCAGACCACTATTAATTCGTCTTTCAACCCACTATGATCTTTCAACACATCAACAGGCAAAGTCTACAAGACATCTATTGTTCCATGTCGCTGGAACAACCTTACTTGGCATAGACATTGGACAAACAGTATTTGTGGATATTGTTCAGTGAATTGCAGTCTTTCCCTTTCTCCTTCATAATCCTCCACTGAATTTCCCTCTCAGTTTTCTATTTATTGTTATAGTTGAATGCTAGGACAGAGGCTTTGCTGCTTTTCCAGGCCCATAGTTCTGTCTATTGCTAGAACTTCTCTTTAAACTTAGCTTTCTCATTTTATTTATTTAATTTTATTTTCATTTTTGGTGAAATGGTATCACCCTGCCGCACCCCTCTCTTTACATCAATGATCAATTCCTTGTAGAACGGTGAGATCCTGGTGGTGAATCCACAATACAGCTCGCGGAGGATTTTGATATACTGAGTTTGAACGGCCTGTTTGGCCGCTTCAGTCTCAACAGAATCAAGGCCTTCTTTAAGTCGATGAACATTAGACAGAGCGACATCTTGAATTCTTGCGAAACTTCAATAAGTTTGGTCACTGTGTGGGTATGGTCTATCATGCTGAATCCCCTTCAGAACCCGACTTTCTCGAATGGTTGTCCTTCATCTAGTGTCCTGCCCATTCAGGAAGATTTGAGTGAACAACTTGTAGACAACAGACATCAGGCAGATTGGGCGATAGTTGCCAATGTTGTGGATGTCTCCCTTGTACAACAGAACAGTCCTACTGGTTTTCCACTAAGACAGAACCTTGCATTCATACAGGTAGCGTGTGAAGAGTTGAGCCAGTGTATTGATGAGTACTGGTGGCAGATTCTTCAGGTGTTTGGATTGGACCTTGTCTGGACCAGGTGCTGTACGAGTCTTTACCAATGAAATGGCGTATTGGATTTCAGAAGGAAGGACCTTGGCAATGACATATCCATCCTGAGGAATTTGGTATGTGGGCAGGTGGACATGGCTGTCAAAGAGATCCCAGTAAAAGTCATGAATAATCCTCTCCATTGCCTTTCTGGAAGATGTGATAGATCCATCAAGACATCAGAGGGTAGTCATTCTGGTCTTGTAGTTGGTGAAGGATAGACGAGCATTGCGAATACTTTTCCCAGCTTCTGCTGCATTGGCCAACACTGCTGCTCTTCTCTCTTTGAGGTCTTCATTTATCGCATCTCTGCACAACTTAGTGCCACCCTCGAGAACATCATGCGACTACCGGAATGGGAAGGAATGGGAGTGAAGATAGACGGTCGGCAATTATACCACCTCCGCTTCGCTCATAACACTAAACATTAGCCAAGTGGCACAAATGCTGGCCGACTTCGACCATGAGTGTGGAAAGTTTGGGTTGCAGCTGAATCTTAGCAAGACGATGCTCATGAAAAACGAACTAGTTTCTGAAGCTCTATTTGCTCTCAATGGAACGAACATCTCCGAATGCAGCATCTATGTGTACCTGGGTTGAGAAATCAACATGAGAAAGGACTTGGTGCTAGAACTGCACAGGAGAAAGAGAGCAGCCTGGAATGTCTTCAAGAGCGTCGAAGAAATGGTTAAGAGAACGAAGAACCTCCGACTCCGGGCACATCTTTTCAATTCCACCGTTCTTCCTGCACTAACATACACCTCAGAGACCTGGGCCCTACGCAAACAGGATGATACTGTTATTAAGGTATTCCAAAGAGGAATTGAAAGAGCTATGCTAGAAGTATCACGTCTCACTCAAGTGAGAGAAAGAATCTGGAGTTCTGACCTCCATTGACGGTTAAGAATCAGGGACGCTGTCTTGTTTGCCAAGGCATCAAAAATGAGATGGGCCGGTCATGTAATGCAATTCAGAGATGACCGCTGGACTAGAGCTGTTACCGACTGGATTCCCCGGGACGTCAGAAGACCTCGTGGCTGCCCACCAACTAGATGGTCAGATTTCTTCGTCAAATCCCTTAATGAACGATTTGAGGCTCTCCGTGTGCCTGGAGTGAGCAGATATCATTGGGCTGCACTAGCATGCTACACGGACAAATGGAGACGTTACTGGCGCCCCCTCGAGCAAATCGAGGATCAACAGGATCACAAGTGATACAAGGGATGGTGTGTCGCGTGGCCGCAAAGCTGCCAGCTCCGTAAAGCAGCCTGAAGAGTGGCGGTGGCTGGATAGTGGAGGTAATTGAGATCTGCCAGTGAGGTATTTATCTGGCTCTGGTAGGGTGGGGCATCTGGATTTGATCCCTGGAATGCCAGAGATTGGAGGTGGCAGACAGATAATCTGTTTTGGGTTTCCTTGAGCCTGTACTCCAAGGTTGCAAAATTCCACTTTACCTTGTTCTATGGGGTTTCACTCATGCATGAGGTTGGGTCCTAGATTCTAGAAAGTAGCCTGGAGTGTGGCAGTGGCTGGGTAGTGGAGGTAGTGGAGGTCTGCTGGTGACGCATGTATCTTTGTCTTTCACAGTTTTTAATCTACATTTCCCAGCTGATGATAACATTCTGTCTTCAAATACAACAGTCTCATTACTGAGAAATCTGTCTCATTTAGGTCACACATTTACTTTTTTTATTCTGATCCAACTCTCCTTTTTCCCTTGTAAGTACCTCTGCTATTTCATTTACACATTTAATATAATTCTTGATAAGGGGTGGAGTGATAGCATAGTGGGGAGGGCATTTGCCTTGCACGCGGCCGACCCAGGTTCAAATCCCAGCATCCCATATGGTCCCCTGAGCACCGCCAAGAGTAATTCCTGAGTGCAGAGCCAGGAGTAACCCCTGTGCATTGCCAGGTGTGACCCAAAAACCAAAAAAAAATATAATTTTTGATAATATCCTCATCTCTCTTCTTATTTATTTATTTATTTATTTATTTATTTATTTATTTATTTATTTTGGTTATTGGGCCACATCCAGTAATGCTCAAGGTTTACTCCTGACTCTGCACTTAGAATTAATCCTGGCTTTGCTTGGGAGAATCACATGGGATTCCAGGGTTTCAACTCAGATTATCCACATGAAAGGCAGATGCCGATCTGCTATACCATCACTCTGACTTCGCTAGTGCTGTTTTATGTGGTAAGTAGAATATTCACAGATTATGAATATTAAAACTTGAAAATCTTTGTGGGAATATCATTCTGATTAACTATTAAGTTATTTAAGGGTCTAAGGTCAAGATCCACCTCCTGGTGTTTGAACCAAATACCAATAGAAAAGCAGATGTACCTGTAAAAGTGTTTTGGAATGATGATATTTTCATGGGTAAATCTTTTCTACCACCACTTGAAGCTGTAGGGATCATTTGATTTAATTGGCTGGTTCTGCATTAATTTACATGATACTTATTATAGCCCTTTGTGCATACCTTCAGTGCATTGTTTTGTACCTTGCCAATTCAGATTCAACCCATCCCTTTAGTTTTACCTTCAGGCCCAACTTCTATGTTAATTCTTCCTTAATTATTCTGTATTTAGAGTAAACATTAATTCTGTGTACATATTTTTACCTGACATTTTACTTCAGTCTCTCTGCTACTTTTAGTGAAGGCACTTGAAAGAGTGACTGGAATTCCCCAGAAAGTTGGCATGTCAACGGTCATTCAAAATAAAGAAGAGAAAAATATGCAACTAATTTGCCTGATTTCTTAAGCAACTTGGGAGGCAGAGAAGCTGACAAATCTAGTTCATTGCTTTCGATCTGATAATCTTTTGAGGCTGAACATTTGCACTTGGTTACTATAACTACACGTTTATAGGCGAACATTAGAACATAAAAAGATTTGAATCTTTCAGTTAGTTTAATGCAATCTGGAGATAAAATATCTGTGAAAGTCAGACCTTAAGACTAATTATGTCAGTTGCTTATAATAATTGTGACAGCCTATGCCTAGGTCATTTTTCTAGATGGGCTTCAAAACAACCAGGGAATTTGGAAAGAAATTCTATAGAATTTGGAAAGAAAGACCTATAACAAATCAGTTTCTTGAAAAAAATTGCATGTTCAGAATTCTGCAAAAGTATTCTCGAAGTCTAAATTAACATCTGATATAAATTTTCAAGGGATATAATATTATATATTTTAAAATATGGCATTTGTTGTTGAGTTATCTCCCGGAAATGTCCTGTATCAAGTAGCTGTGGGTATCTATGAATGAAAGGGTGTGGAGGAAATCCGAAACAGCTGTGTTATAGTGGAAACCAGCTGATGAAGCATCCAGATATTGTAGGCAGCATTATGTTCAAGTGTTTAAATTATTGGTTGACTATTCTTTTAACTTCCGGTCTTGAGTCTTAAAATAGTAAGCTGTGTTCTGGTTATTTGGATTTCTTCTAAATGCACAGCTTTTAGCATTTTTTTGTTGCCCAGTTCTCATTTGAATAACACTGTGTGCATCACAGGTAGTATGACTTTCTTTGCTCATCTTCTTTCTTAGATTGAATTGTCACTAAAATTGGTGCTCCTTTCTTCATTACTTGTAATTGTAACTGTTAATACTTAGTCTATATCTATATATCATTAAAAGTATTTTAAGTGAAAAATATGAAGTGGTATCTAAATAAGGATTTATTTTGGTTGGTGTGTTGAAATAAATATACCAGTTTGACAATGAAAGTGGGCAAATCAGACAGAACAATTAGACATTCACTGTGAACACAAATCCCCATGGAAAGATATGCCAGTTTTACTATCCTCAAATATGCGCACATCCATCCTATTACAACACCACTAACCTATTTTAAAACTTCACTTAGACTATTGTAGTATTCTCCTGATCTTTTTCTCCCAGTTTCTCTCTTAGTTAGTGTAAGGCAAAAACTGGTTAGCATTTGATCCAGTGAAACTGGGAATTAGTGCAAAGTCCTGTCATTGTCACTGTCACCCCATTGTTCATCAATTTTCTCGAGTGGGCACCAGTAATGTCTGCATCGTGAGACTTGTTGCTATTTTTGGCATATCGACTGTGCCATGGGCAGCTTGCCAGGCTCTGCTGTGCGGGCAGGATACTTTTGGTAGCTTGCCAGACTCTCCGAGAGGGACGAAGGAATAGAACCCAGGTTGGCTGCATGCAAGGCAAGCGTCCTACCCGCTGTGCTATCGCTCCAATCCAATGCAAAGTCCAAGAAGCATAAATTTTAAGTCCAAGTGACTGAGGGTCTAGGAATCCATGAGAAATATAGGAAGCAAATTCAAAGGATTTCTGTAGTGGTTCTCTCTGGAACCTATCTGAGAATTAGGCCAGTAGTAATAAAAGACTGTAGTTTCAATAAGGATATGAAGATTTCTATAATCTTATATACTAGAGTAGCTAATGCTCATCACCCAAAATCTACCCCTCCTGGTAAACTCCTCTGAGTTTAAAAAACTCTTGCTAGTTTCTGATGAAGGGCTGGAGCGATAGCACACTGGGTAGGGCGTTTGCCTTGCACGAGGCTAACCTGGGTTCGATTCCTCCGCCCCTCTCAGAGAGCCCAGCAAGCTACTGAGAGTATCTCACTCCCAAGGCAGAGCCCAGCAAGCTACCTGTGACATATTCGATATGCCAAAAACAGCAACAATAAGTATCACAATGGAGATGTTACTGGTGCCCACTCGAGTAAATTGATGAGCAACAGGATGACAGTGACAGTGACAGTTTCTGATGAGGTTTCTTTATTATGAGAGTTCTAAATAAAATTATGGTTAGTGGACACTTAGCACAAGTTCTGGAATATAGTTAGTGCTCAATAAATACTATCTACTAAATATTATAATGTGAGTTACATATCATATAAATGCAACATACCATATAAACATCTTACATATTATGTAAATGTATTTCTGTCTATATTATCTTGTGAATTCTCTTCTCATTTTATGTGAAGTAGTTCCCAGTGGCATGAAGTAGTTCCCAGTGGCATGTGATGGCCTTGGGGCTCATCATCACTGTTGTCAGCCTCTGAGAAATGATCAGAGACTAAACTCTTGATGTGTTTTTGTAGAGTAGACTATATTAAAGATATACTGGAATTTTGATGTTTTTATTTATAGAGACTTGTTTAATCAAAGTTTTGTCAGGCATCACTGAAAATACTGAAAAACTCTAAGACATTTTCCTTAATAAACATTTAATTCATACTGAATATAGAAATATGGATTAATTAAATTTTATTTTTTATTATTATTGAGGCAACATGACTAACAATAGTCATAATTCTTATGCTTCTGGCATATGATGTTATTGCATCCTAGTAAGCACTACAGTGACAATATTGTTCCACCACTGTGATTGGGTCCCTTCTCACTTACTTCTTCCATCCCAAACTCATCCAAACATAGTAATTTAATTTTTGTCAGAATTCAAGGTATCTTTATCATTAAATACTGTATATATCCTTTCTTTTTGCTTTTCTTTCCTCTTCGGAAGGACAGAGTTGACTACCTGGCGAAACCTGAGGATCGTGTGTGAGTCTTTCAGTTCCTCCCAGTAATTTGTGTTAATCTGTTTCAAGAAACAGAAATTTTATTCAATAGATTTATTGACAGTATATCCTAGTCCCTCTTCTAGAAACTAACATAAAAATGGATGGGATATATTGTGATCTAATTGATGTCAGAGCCCTATATAACAGAAGAGGAAAACAAATACATATCAGTGAGTATGGTGACTAAAGTCATGTGGGAAGTACAGAGTACTATGGGAAATGAGGAACATAAAATATAGAATGTAAGTTGCAGGGAAGACTTCCTGATTTTTTTTGAAAAATTTATTTAAAAAAAGTGATTTACAAATGGTATTGATAATTGAGTTTTAGGTATGTGATATTTCAATACAAATCCCAACACTGGTGTCAAATTTTGCTCTCTCCTACTCCCCACCACCCCTGTCTACCTCCTTGACTGACAGACACATTTCAAAGTTTTGTAGTTCTGTGGTTGCAACTAGATCTCATGTTTTCAATTGAGCATTGAGTCTGTGCTTTGGATATATAGCTATAACACTCTCCCACATTTCTGGTGTAAGGAAGGTCCATGAACCCCATTCCTTATTGCTTTCTTTTCTCTTCTCCCCCACACCCCCCTGATATTTTCCCTTCTGTGTTCTCCTTCTTATATTCTGGGGTCAAGGATGATATAGGCATCCCACTCTTACGTTTCCTTGTTCAGTCATCCAATGTAACATAGATAAGTGAGATTATCCTGTATTTGTTCTTCTTCTGGCTTAATTTAGTCAACATGTTTTCCAGTTCCAGGTTGAAGAAATTGCATGATTTCATCATTCTTTGAAGCTACATGATATTCATGATATTCATGATATTGTTTATATATATATATATATATATATATACCACATTTTCACAATCCATTCATTTTTCCTTGGACAGCTAGGCTGATTCCATCTCTTAGTGAAATGAATAATACTGTGTATAAATGTTTTTGACTGAATTATTTTGCTGAAGAAGATCAATTTTAAGAGGACAATAGAAGGTGAATAAAAACTAGCTAAGCAAGTTGAGAGGGAAGGGAATAGAAAGTTCAGGAAGAAAAGTCAATGGCCTGGATAGATTCAGAAAATAGTTCAGTAAGATTGGGGCACAGGGTAAAACTGGGGAAGGGGGAGGGAAGGGGCCACTGATTTAAAAGACATGTTTAAATATAAGATTATAAAACGTTTTGAAAAATGTCCAAAATTTTTGAACTTCTCCCTAATGGAAATAGGAAACTACTGAAGGGTTTTAAGCATTTGATTTGGTCATAATACCTGATTATTTTGGGAGAACTCTTGTAGAATTAGGGGCAATTTTGTTCTGCAAAAAAAAAATCTTGGAGTTGCCATTTATTTCTATATTCCTTGTTTATCCAATGTATCATTGTCTTTCCTGTAATCAAATGAATCAAAGATTTCAAAACCTCACAAGTATATTGCTGAGAACAATTTTTTCTGGTAATCTTTGGTTCACTGGTTTGAGTATCCTATTTTATAGCTTCAAAATATTATGTCGCCCTATTTCTCCATGATGGCTTTTCTGCAACAGCCAGTTTGTTTCTATGCTATGACTTGTTAATTTTCACTTACATTCTTTTGATTATGTTATATGATCCATATTGAAATCTAAACATTTTTCTATTTGTCAACCCAAATCTTCTCCTACTTCATGATGTAGTAGTGGTATCAGCTTCTTTGGGAAATCTTTCTAGATTACTTTTGCTTATTGATTTTATCGATCTCTAATTTTGAAGAAATTTTATTCTCCCTATTTGACCCCAAGTTATGTAGCACTCAGTGGTTTCCAAATTGAGGACTGATTTTCATAATTTCAAGAAAAGTTTTTTAAAATTAATTTATTTTAGGGGCTGGAGTGATAGCATAGCGGTAGGGCGTTTGCCTTGCACGCAGCCGACCCGGGTTCAAATCCCAGCATCCCATATGGTCCCCTGAGCACCGCCAGGAGTGATTCCTGAGTGCAGAGCCAGGAGTAACCCCTGTGCATCGCCAGGTGTGACCCAAAAAAACCAAAAAAAAAAAAAAAAATTAATTTATTTTATTGAATCACCATGTGGAAAGTTACAAAATTCTCAGGTTTATGTCTCAGTTATACAATGTCAAGAGAAGTTTATATATATATATATGTATATATATATATGATTGTCACCAACAGAGATCCTATCAGTAACTTGATGTGAGCCAAGGAATATGAATTTTTTAAAGCCCCAAATGAGTTCTAATACTCAATTTCTCAATGTGTTTCATGTAGATTAATGTTATCTTTGAATTTATATGGAAGTTCCTTGAGAATAGAGTTCATCTTCAAATGTGTTTATAATTCCTTCTCCACTGCCAATCTTTCCAAAAGTCTATAATTATTGTTGACTTGATTCCTTCATCTCATTGTAAATTCTGTTATTTTTAGGTTTTCAATTTTAATTTATTATCCTTTCTCATCTGCTCATGAAAGAGTAGTGTGTCACAAATTTGACTACTTATTTGTAATGAGGAAGGAAGTTTCTATATTCTATATTCCTTGCCATCTATTTGCCTATAATATACTTAATTTTGGAGAATATTTTGTAAAGAATCAGAAAAAATATACTAATTGGAATGGGATGACCAAAATTGAACCTCACACTTACTGAAACACATCAAACCACATATCTCTCCCTGGATTTTATTTATATTTGAATTGTTTTCAGTGATATTGCAATCATTATTATCCTCCCATTCAAAGAGCACAATTAAATGCCTTTTGTATTGGGAGGTTTGTGTTTTTTCACATATAGTTTTTAGCAAAAAGTAGTGGAACTTAAATGGAATTATGCCATTGTAACCCAGGACAGTTTTCTCCGTGTGAGTTGTTGCAAGTTAAGGATTTTAAAAATTGAAAAATGAAATCGGCTGCTCTGTTGCTGAATATAAGCAGGTGTGTGTCATCTCAAGTACATCTATCTGGATATTTCTAGAATGTCAAAATAAGACTTTAGGATATACATAATTTGGTGAACATTTCTTTTTTGGTTTTTAGAGAGGGGGCTCAATCTGCAGTGTTCAGACTTACTCCTGGTTCTGAATGTAGGGATCACTCTTGGTGGACCCAGGGGACCATATGGAATGCCTGGGATTGAACTCCCATCAGACATGTATAAGGCAAACACCTTAGCTGCTGTACTGTCACTCCAGTCCCAATATGAGAAATTTTAATGTATAAAAATTTTTCTTTAGACTTCATAAATTATAAATTCTCACTCCTTTCACACATATATACACATGCACAAAATCACATTATTGAGATATGTATGTAGCTGTATATGATTATGTGCATCTATTTGCCTATAATATACTTAATTTTGGAGAATATTTTGTAAAGAATCAGAAAAAAACTAGTGTGAAAAATTACTTCAACACATATGCAAACAATACATTTGTAAAATGGTGAGAAACAGATTTTGAAATAGACTCCATCGTTCTAATTTTCATACTCACTGATTTTATCTCATATGTTTGGTTGTGATGCTGACTCTGTTTTTTTCAGAATTTTATGCATTTTGTTATTCATTTCTGATATTTTTATTTGTTACTTGAAAGTGCAGATACATATGGGGTTGTGTTCACATGTGCATGAGTCCATGAGTTAGAATAAATCTGACAGAGGTAGCTGCATATCCATACATGCTAGTGGATGGTCAATGTACTCATTGGATAAAGGAAATTTCTCATAAAATAATGAATCCTAGCAAAATTAAAGGTATGCAAATTTGTGAGCAGTAAGAGAAAACTTTGGCGACATTTTTCTCTTTTAAGAGCCATCAATATTAGATAGATTTTATTTCTTTTGACCTTTCTTTTATAATGAATAAATAATGGATGAATAATGTAAAAATATTGAGAGTGGGGCCAGAGTGATAATACAGTGGGTAGGGCATTTGCCTTCCACAAGTTCAAGCAGGTTTTGATCTTCAGCATCCCATATTGTTCTCCCAAATCCCTGCAAAAGTAATCCCTGAGCACAGAAACAGCAAAAGTTCTGAGCACCTCTGGGTGTGACACAGAAAATAAAACAAAACAAATATCACAAATAAAAATAATCAGAGTACACAGGAACATGTTCCTAAAAAATTTTCCTTCAACCCCTTTCCCATCTTACTCCCTTCTATAAAATAAACATTATTGGGCAGAAAGATAATATAGCAGGAAGGATAGTAGAGGAGAAAGTATTGCGAATAACTGATTTGGATTTCATCCTTGGCACACTATATTACCCCTGAGCTTTACCAGAAGTGATTCTAGAATTCAGAGCAAGGAGGACTCCCTGAGCACAACTGGGTATGTCCACAAACCAGTAAATAACTAAATAAATTGAGAATTGTTGGCTAATATTTATACTTTCCATTGTGTTTTAAAGTAAATTTCCAAGTACAAGGAAATTTGGAAGTTAATCCTCTCCATTTTGTTTGGCTTCTAAAATGATAAATGCTTTTATTTTGTGAGTCCTGTATATGTGTGTGCTTGTGTGTTTGTGTGGTACATATTACTTGGGCATTGTGGACAAATAAGTGACTAAAAAATTGAAATTTAATTTTATAAAAATTTCTACAAAATGAGTCCTTGATGATGTTTAAATGTTCAATAGCATGGGGATAGGGATGAAAGGCTGTTTCTATGTTAGTTATAGTCACTATAAACAATTCTCAAAGAATTCAGTGTGCTTTCCAGTTAGTTTCTGATATCATGTGACCTTTCTGGGATTTACTATTTTGAGCAAGATCCCAGGAAAATAAGAATGTCTTTTTCTCTCCAGGGTCTTTACCTGGTTCCAGGGTTGTCTTTTTTATATTACTAATTTTATTTTTTTTATTGAATCACAATTATAAACACTTTAAAGAGGTGTTCATAATTGGATTTCAGTTATATAATGTTCCAACACCTGTCTCTTCACCAGTGTACTTTTCTCACTACAAAGGGTCCCAGTTTCCCTCCTGCGCTCTGATTCCCCGCCTGCCACTACTTCAGGCACTTTTCTTTTCACTCTCTCACTCTGTTCTATTTCTCCTTTAGGGCCTTATGGTTTGGAATACAGATAATTAACGATTACCAGGTATATCCCTTTACCCACTTTCAACTCTCTGTTCCAACTATTATTGTAATGTGGGTCCTTTCTCTACCTAGGGTTATCTTTTGACAGTGATTGTCATCACAACTTCAGGTGTATTATATATTTTATCACTTTTTAAATGAATGCTCATGCAGGATTTTTTGCTTTAAGAGTATTTGAGGAATGTCTGTATTGTTTTCCAAAAACTAGAATTTGAGCTCCTGTAGGTCTGTTCTTTTAGCCTTGCAGCAGGGAACTTAGTTTACCTTAAAGCAATGTCCTTTCTGTATGGAAACAGGAAGACAGTTAATATTATGCTTTGTAACTTGGGAGCCAATTGATTCCAATAATATTTATTGCTGGACATCTGCTTTCTCAACTCAGTTGCCCTTAGTTTCTAGCACCCCAAAAGCAGGGTCCTGACGAGGGACAGAATGGACCCAGGGCAAGATGTGAGCTACCCTGGCATCGAAATGGGCCAAGCCAAAGCACCACAATACTCAACTATAAGTTGAGAGCATGGTCATAGACAAATGCTGTCATGATCCAAAAGTAACGATGAGAATAGGACCCTGCTGGGGTTAGGAAGACTAAACTGACCTGAGGAGTGTGGTCTAGAAAGTATAGTGAGATGTCCTCAGAAAGAACCAAACTTTAAGTCTGATATATCTCTTACTGTGTTCATACAGAATGACATTGCTAGAAATATTAGAAGTAGATTTACTATAACTATTTAAGTGGATTCCTAGCTGAGGAAAGAAGAGAGAGGCATACACCCTTGTTTGGATCCCACCCTTGAGCAGATCTACTAGTAATCTGGAGTAATCTCCTTAGATGAGATTTTGTTAATCTCCTCAAGGAGAAATGGTCTTTGTTGATTTGTTAATGTTCAACCCACCTTTGTGTTACCGCCCTATGTGATTGCTATATAAACTAAGATTGTAACAGAAGCAAAGGAAAGACACAGAAGCAAGGAGACAGCAGAGACAGAAGAAGAGGCACCAGGACACAGACAGAGGCAGTAGGACACAGACAGAGGCAGCAGGACACAGACAGAAGAAGACACAGCAAGGAGAAAACACAGAAGCAAGACACAGAAGCAGAGGTTACACAGAAGCAAGAGAGAAGACATAGAAGCAGAGACAGAGAGAGGTCGGAAGAGACCAGAGGAAAGACTACAGAGACAAAGACAGAGATAGAGAGACAGAGAGAAGGGAGCACAGTGGCACACACAGAAGCAGAGCACAAGGAGGAGCCATCCCGATCCGGTCCATGAACAGAGGCTTGAGAGCACTGAACATGAGCGGCGCACACGAGAGAACCGCCTTGAGAGCCCTCAGACAACAACAACACATTACATCACATCATCACATCCCCCTCCCGTGAGCATGCGCCTTTGTAATTATTCACAAGCTCTCATTTGACCCAGCATTATCACTTCTGGGAATATACCCTGGGGGCCAAAAACCACACAGCAGAAATGCCATCTGTACTGTACTCCTATGTTCATTGCAGCACTATTTACAATAGCCAAAATCTGTAAACAACCTGAGTGCCCGAGAACAGAAGAATAGATAAAGAAACTATGGCACATCTACACAAGAGAATACTATGCAGGTGTTAGGAAAAAAATAAGTCATGAAATTTGCCTATAAATGGATGGATATGAAGAGTGTCATGCTGAGTGAAATGAGTCAGAAGGAAAGGGACAGATATAGAATGACTGCATTCATTTGTGGTATATAAAAACATATAGTAGAAGACTATATCCATGGCCAGGGGAAACAGCCTAGGGAGACTGGTCAACAGTTGTAAACAACCATAAGTGTCTGTGGGGTGGAGGGTAGGTAATATAAAAAAGAGACCAGTATGACAATAATAGCTGGGAATGATCATGATGGACAAGAACTGAGTGTCCAAAGTAGGTGAAGGGATATTTTTGATAACCTTTTAGTATCAGGGTTGCAAACCACAGTGCCAAAGGGAGAGAGAGAGAGAAAGAGAGAAAGAAGAAACAGAGACAGTGGCAGAGAGAAGAAGATAGCTTTCCATAGAGACAGGCTGGGAGTGGGAATTTGGGGGTGATGGGAGGGAACCTGGGGACAACTTGTGCTGGAAAATATACACTGGTGGAAGAATGGGTGTTGGAAAACTGTATGACTAAAACATAATCCGGAACAGACTTGTAAAGGTCTATCTCACAGTGATTCAATTAAAAATAAAAAATAAATAAAAATTAAAAATGAATAGTTGAAAGCCCAAAGCCACCCAAGATCTCTTTTCCAAAAATCAATGCAATGTGATAAAAATAAATCTCCTTAATTTTATTTGTGAGTTTTAATTCGGTTAATCATAAAATACACTTTACTTGCAAGAGCTGTTTTGCCTAAATTGTTTCTAAGTAGTCAGTGGTTAAAAATGGCTGTGTCACCACGACCTGTCTGGAAATGAAAATAATTTAAAATGCCAATTGAGTCATGGAAAAGAGCTTTGTGTCTGCCAGATCATCATCTATAACTCTAAAAATGGAGTGTGGATTAGGTGCTCAGAAAAAAAATAAAAAGGGTGAAATTAATGAAAGTAATGGTTTGTGTTCCATGAATCACAAAGTTTGCAGATAGGGAACTCATAAAATTTCTTGCATCTGATTAAATTTTCTTTTTGAAAATGTCAGTTATCTATTTGTCTCCTGTTTTATTTGTCACTTATTCTTAAAAAGGACACACTGTTGGAAAAGTATAAGTTATCAGTTATTCACAGGAAAGTCCAGGTAAGAGATTTTGGGTATTCATTACAAATCTATACCCTCCTATAAACATGATACGTTCCATTTTTCTGTAAATCTTTACTATTTTCAGGACAGATACTATATTTGGATAGTTTGGAGTATGAAATAAACATTAATTAGGTTGTAATTCCAAGGACAGGTTAGTGTGTATGTGCACGTATATGCACATGACTGAAATCAGAATTGTGTTTGATTGTACATGTTTATGTGATACATAAGTATAGTATTAGCATATGTTGCATTCTATATAGTTTATAAACAAAGCCAAAATGATGAATGTATTTGGTGATATTTAAATATATGTCAAGACTGAATGATATGTCATGAGTAGAAAAGAGGGGCAAATGGAGGGGTGAACAGATATGGAGGCTAAGAAGTCTCAAAGTGGCTGGTGTGTTTAAGGGGTGGAAGATATCGTTAGCAGTTATCTGTTTTCAGGGAAGGTTGGTGGATGGAAGCAACCACTATCACTATCACTTTGTTGATCCTTGATTTGCTTGAGCGGGCCAGTAATGTCCTATTCGTGAGATTTTTAGCAGCCTCTCTTTACTTGTCCTTCCCAACAGTGCAGCATTAGAGGCTCTTTCAGGGTCAGGAGAATGAGACCCTCATTATTACTGTATTTGGCATATGAATACGCCATGAGAAGCTTGCCAGGCTCTCCAGTGTTGGCAGGAAAACTCTGTAGCTTGCCAGGTTCTCTGAGAGGGAGAACTAGGCTATAAGATGTAGCGCTTCTGGGAGCTTGTTTTATAGACTCTGGATGTTGGCCATTGATAGGATTCCACGGGGCGGGGGGCGAGAGGGGGTGTGGGGGGAGGGCAGTTTCTGGGTGTGACAGGCTAGCTACTGGAAAATGGGGCATCTGGACAGAAGAGACCCAGTCCCAATCAGAGCAGGCTTGGAGATCTCAGCCCCAGGTGCCTGGGAAAGGGGGGGAGGAATTAAAAATTAAATAAAATAAAATATTTATAATAAAAAATAATAGTCTGGTAAGTGGATGTTCCTCAAGGCAACCAGCTAAGGAAGAAGGGGCTGCTGTCTTGTAAAATGGCACCATTAACAGAAGGAATCAAATGACTGAAGATATACAAGTATTTCTGTTAAAAGAAACGTCTCTATGTGCTCAATTTCATTCAACAACTTAGTTTGAAAACACACTTTGAATCTTTAAAAGTAGTAACTTATTTTTAAGCTTTAAGAAATTAATAAATAACATACCAGAAAAAAATTTAAAGCACTAAAAGTCGGGAACACAAATTTCTTTTTTATTTTTGGAGGGGAGTGTGGAATTGTCAGACAGGAGGTGCTCATGGGACCACACACAGTCAAACATCAAATACTGATTGATTGGCAGGTCCTAATCTGTTTCCCAGACACTGGGAAATGAGAAAGGTCTTTGGGGTTTATTCATGGCTCTGCATTCAGGGGTCCAACCAAGGCAAGCACTTCCCATCCCTGTATGAGGGCTCTCTGTACTTTAGGAGTTCAGATTTCTGCCGAATAATTTACAATGCAAGTGGATATTCAATTTTTATCCTTTTAAACAAAAGAAATATTTCTAGTCTCATTCAGACAAGGTTCTAGAGGCATTCAGAATGGCTAAGAATTTGGCATGCAGTCAGACATAAACTGGCCAATATTACAGCCTCTAACAAAAGTAGGTGGTCCTGAGCCCATCAGAGCAGAACTATTTACCTTCACACAGACAAGGTTGTGAAGGTACACACTGTAGGTCATATGAGGCTATCCAACAGGAAAGAGCAGGTCATCAGGGCTAACGCTGGTCACCTAGGTACTGGCTGGGTGCTAGATATCATGGCAGGATCAAACATCTTTTCCCGTCTGTCGGGACAGCAGCAAATGAGATTAAAAAAAATGTAGCACTATAGTTGGGGAAGGTGACTCCACCCATCTTCTTTTTCCCAAGGATTGCTTTAGCTATTCTTGGGGGTTTATCGTTCCATGTGAATTTCAGGAGTGTTTTCTATATTTCTTTGAAAAATGCCATAAGTCACTGTTTCTTTTGAAGTGCAGAAGTTTCTTAGTTTGATGTAGTCCCATTTGTTTATGTTTGCTTCCACTTGCATGGTCAGTGCTGTTTCATCCTTAAAGATGCTTTTAGCTTCAATGTCATGGAGATTTCTGCCTACATTTTCTTCTAAGAACCTTATAGATTCATGTCAGATATTGAGGTATTTAATCCACTTTGATCTGACTTTTGTGGCTGGCATTAGACCCAAGGACAGTAGATACAAGGGCCAGGGGGATTGCCCCATAGCTGGAAGACTGCTTCATGAGCAGAGGGGAGAAGGCAGATGGACTAGAGAAGGGATCACTAAGAAAATGATGGCTGGAGGAACCAGTGGGATGGGAGATTCATGCCGAAAGTAGATAATGGACCAAGCATGATGACCTCTCAGTGTCTGTGTTGCAAGCCATAATGCCCCAAAGTTGAGAGTATTGGGAATATTGTCTGCCATAGAGGAAGGGGGAGGATGGAAAATGGGGGTATACCAGGGATATTGGTGGGGGGGATGTGCGCTGGTGGAGGGATGGGTGTTTGATAATTGTGTGATTGTAACCCAACATGAAAGCTTATAACTCAATGTGACTCAATAAAATTTAAAAAAAAATAGCACTGTAGCACTGTCACACTGTTGTCCTGTTGACCATTGATTTGCTCGAGAGGGCACCAGTAACGTCTCTATTGTGAGACTTGTTGTCACTGTTTTTGTCATATGGAATACACCATGGGAAGCTTGCCAGGCTCTGCTGTGTGGGCGGGATACTCTCAGTAGCTTACCAGGCTCTCTGAGAAGGACGAAGTAATTGAACTTCGGTTGGTGGCGTGCAAGGCAAACGCCCTACCCGCTGTGCTATCGTTCCAGTCGAGATATAAGAGTAGAAGGGAATATATAGAAAAAGACCTAATTTGTTGTGAAAAGGAATACATCCTAGGTGTGTTAGGAGCCATTGAATATATTTTTTAGTAAAGGGAAGTTATGATGCATCATAATTGACATTTCCCGATATAGCAGTATTGTTCATTTTAAGACAAAGATTTGGTTTCAGTCAATATATGATTAGCAATACTCATAGTTTTCTTCAATCTATTGTTTTTTAAACAAAAGGGTCTGATTTATCATACATAGATGCATGCTGTAAGCTGGTTAAAATTTCCAAGCACTTGGGCTGCTTCTAATACTGCAATAGGAAAAGGCTTCTGATAAAGGTTTTCACAAAGCTCTGATTTTTAAAATCCTAAACTTTCTCAAAGTGCTTGCTTTAAATCCTCTCTTCTTGGTGGTGATGATAATAAGAATGATAATATAATAACACATATTCCAATGTTCTCTCTATCTTTGCACCTCTTCTCTTTTGTATTCTGTAATTTTGACAATAGAACGTTTAGGTCATGATAAAATAGCTTCATTAAAAGTTCTTTGAAAGCCCTGTGACCATGCTGCAAAAATTTTATTGTTTCTCTGGTGAAAGTTGCTGAAGTAGAAATAATTTTCTTAACATATTGGCTTGAAATAATTGTCAATAGATTTTTAAATACATGTACTGTTTCTTGTGGGTTGGAGCAATAGCGCAACAGGAAGGGCGTTCGCGTTATACGCGGCTGAACCTGGTTCGATTCTTCTGCCCCTCTCTGAGAGGGCTACCGAGAATATCTTGCCCACACAGCAGAGCCTGGCAAGCTACCCATGGCATGTTCGATATGCCAAAAGCAGTAACAACAAGTGTCACAATGGAGACGTTACTGGTGCCCGCTCGAGTAAATTGATGAGCAACAGGATGACAGTGACAGTAACAATGACTGTGTACCTTGTGCTACATTTTTGCCATGAAACTATATTGTTTAGGTTTTGGATAACCAATCTTAAATAAGTGGAATATCTACCAGCCAGAAAATGTAAGAATATGTAATATTCCATGATGCAGTAGTTTTAGATATTAGAGCTAAAGACATTAGTAAATATGGAAATCTTTTGTGAAATAATCTCAAGCTTAATTGAAATATGTTACAATTAGGCTAATATCACATTAAATCATGACGTTCACTGGAACTTTTATTTTAGAAGGGGCGTGTTCCAAGCTATTTACCTGTTATCTAATTAATGGTTACCATGCAAAATTTCCCTTGGATTATAGCACTTAGAAATTTCACCTCACCACTATTTAAATCATAGCAATTAAGGGTATTTTAAAGCCATATAGCAGTCTCAGTTTAATGATACATTAGTAAGAGTTGGTGGTGAAGGAATCTATGTGAAAAGCTTTGTGAGTCTGTGTGAGTGTTCAAAAACTTGGACATGCCTTAACAGCTGATTCAAGATTAGCTCAGGTGGGTGTGGAGCTACAGATGTTCAGGGCTCTGAGAGCCAAGATCTTCCTGAATTGAAACTGGAAATCTCACAATGTCTCCCCACTCTTTACATGTTCTGCAAAGAGAAGAAATGTGCAGATCTATTCTGGTCACTCAGTCTCATTGAATATTTATGGAAGTTCTGAAGCGAGTGAAATATTCCCAGATATATCTTGAAACTGAAACAAGCAACTTGGAAATAGATATTTGGCAGCAATGTGTTTGTTAGGGCAGTATATATATATATATATATATATACATATATATGCATATACACATACATATATACACACAGGAATTGTCAAATGTGTAATATCTTGTGAAGGGATAGAAACAAAGCAAAATTCACAAGGGAAAAAGGAAAGTACACCTTTAAATGCTGTTCATTGGTGCCTAATGACACAAGCACTTGATTTAGTTCACAAGATAGAGGTTTCAGTTTTAGTCCAACTCCTTACCTATTTGAACCACTCCATTTATTTTGTTGTTCCTCAATGAAAGACTCTTAAATAAAATATATATTTATTTCAAAGAAAGAAACTGAATAAAAGTTCTAGTAAGGAAGATTTAATACAAAACCAACCAACCAATTTGTAATCTGTCGTAGACCTCAAGAAACCTTAACCAATGTTACAGACATAGGAAACAGGGAACTATCAAAGCTCTTAGAAGTTGAAAGTTGTCAAGCCAAAGCAGTTTCCTTTCTCAGGATTTATTGTGGAAGACTAGTTACATTATGGTTCTCTGTAATGGTCTATTTTCTCATTCTTTGTTTTGCAACTTTGAATAAATGTCAAGTAATATAATTTAGGTTCTAATTTGTACTTGTAGGGGATATATAAGTTTTGGAACTGAACTATTGGTAAAATTAAACAGTTGAGGCATGGAGAAATAGAACAGGGATTAAGCAATTTGCCTTGCACATGGCTGATTCTAGTTTGTTCCTTGATGCTGCATATGGTTCCCCAAACACTTCTAGGAGTGACTCCTGGGCACAGAGCCAGGAGTACACTCCAAGAACTGCTGAATGTAACCCCAAATCTTTAAAAGTCAAACAACTGGTATTTTTCTGAATGATTCAGGTAGGAGCTACTGGATATCTTAAAGACATCTGGCTGAGCTATGCCAGAATGTCCACCACCATTGGGTCCAGATGTTTCCAGTAGCCATTAACCATATAGAGGCAAGCCCTAGGAATCCATCAATGATTAGGTCTTTTGAAATGACTTATGGATGAGTACCTCCCCCATGGGTAACCTTTCTTTGCAATAGTGAAATTTATGGGTCCAAGACTTCTCAAACTAGGGAAATACCAAGATCCTCAGTAATTATCTACAGAAGTTCCCACAGTAATTATGAGTGTTAAACCTCATCATTCAAGTTCTGAGATCACATTTTTACTGAAATGTGATGGAGTGAACTTGCCTTGGAGTGAACAGGGAATTGGGAACTATGTGGAGAAACTTTCTGGTCCCAATTTGTATACTGTGACGACGGACACTGCCACCAGAGTCCAAAACCTGTCTACTAGATTCAGAATTTGTAGTTTAAGCCCTTTGCTCCCCAAGATCTGCAAGTTGATGATTCATTCTATGCCTTTGAACTGGTAGAGGTTCTCACATTCCTGCTCAAGACAGACCTACCTCATATCTCTGACAACTCAGATAAGTAGCCTTAGGACCCTTGAAAAGGTTCTCGGGGGCAATATGGGTGCCAAAATTCAACTCCTGGACACTGAAGCTACACACTCAGACCAGTCAAGCAAATAGTTCCCCCTACTAAGCTGGATGCCACAGCAGAGGTTATATATAATGAATATATCAAAATTGTATTTGTTACCTCATTTATAGACATTAGTTTCCAAATCTTGCCTTTATAGAAGAATGATTTTCTAGCAATGTTTTTGCATTTTTGTGTATGGGTAGGAAAATTTAACTAGCTTAAGAGTTATATGCATCATTTTAAAGATTTATGATACATTTACCAAGTATCTGTAAAAGTTGTTACAGTCATTTTTTTTTACCCTTTTCAGATAGAATGTTCCATAGCTATTGATAAATACTTCATTAACAGAAGGTTGTCCTCAGTTCGTCATCTTCCAGGGCTACAATTTTCCCACAAAATATTATAATGAGTATAATAAAGAAATATTACTAATCAGCACACATAGCAGTAGTGTGTAATTTAATGAAAAATGATTTATGTGGTTCTGCACCTCTGTTGCCTCTTTTTTTTTTTGCTTTTCGGGTCACACCCAGCGATGCACAGGAGTTATTCCTGGTTCTGCACTCAGGAATTACTCCCGACAGTGCTGGGGGACCATATGGGATGCTGGGAATCGAACCCAGGCCGGCCGTGTGCAAGGCAAATGCCCAACCCGCTGTGCTATCGCTCCAGCCCCTCTGTTGCCTCTTTTAATCATAAATTGTAGACAACAGATTTAATAAAATCCCATGTACATTCTTATCAAATGCTTAGTTTGCATGTGAAAAGGTACATTCCCATGTACATTCTTATCAAATGCTTAGTTTGCATGTGAAAACGTCTGTAAAGATTTTCAATGTGGGTAATTTTATCATTTATTTATTTAATTAATTTTATTGAATCACCATGAGATAGTTACAAGCTTTCATGTTTAGGTTACAATAACACAATGATCAAACACCCATCCCTCACCAGTGCACATTCCCCACCACCAATATCCCCGGTATAACCCCCCTTTCCCACCCTCCCCCTGCCTCCATGGCAGACAATATTCCCCATACTCTCTCTCTACTTTGGGGCATTATCAGTCAGGATGGTAGAAGTGTGCTGAAAGTAGATAATGGACCAAACATGATGACCTCTCAGTGTCTGTGTTGCAAGCCATAATGCCCAAAGGTAATTTTAAAGCACTGTAGCACTGTTGTCCCATTGTTCGTCAATTTGCCCGAGTGGGCACCAGTAATGTCTCCATTGTGAGACTTGTTGTTACTGTTTTTGGCATATCGAATACGCCACAGGCAGCTTTCCAGTCTCTGCCATGTTTTCGGGATATTCTCAGTAGCTTGCCAGGTTCTCTGAGAGGGAGGACGGAGGAATTGAACCCGGGTCGGCTGCATGCAAGGCAAACGCCCTATCCGCTGTGATATCGCTCCAGTACCCTATGTGGGTAATAGATATTTAAATTCACTTAGCAAGAGCCAATAAAATTACTCCATTCATATTCATTGTTGATTAATTTTGCCTACTCTTTGCTAGATTTTCTACTCTAGATTCATATTTTTAGGTTAAGTTATATAAAAACTTTTAAAACATTAATTAAAATTTAATTTTAACTTTATTGCTGTATTATTATTGTTGTTGTAATTGTTGTTGTTATTAGGTTTATGGACACAGCCAGTGGTGCTCAGGGTTTGCTCTTAGCTCTGCACTCAGGGATCACTCACTCCTGGCAGATTCAGGGGACCATATTGGGTCGTGTGCATAGAACACCCTGTACCTTGTATTGTTGAGTATGGAATGTAAGGCAAATGCTCTATCCACTGTTCTATCCGAATGGCCCATTAATTGTAAAATTAAAGGGCATTTATTCTTGTATAAAATAGGCATTACAATATATCCATATTCTGATAGATAGCTATTCTTGTATAAAAATAGATATTGCAATATATCCATATCGTGACCTTAGACTCTGGGCTTTATGGGAACTGGGAGCAGAGATCCTCTGCCTGCTTCCCCAGTTTCTGGTGACCCAGTGGTCATGTCCATAAACTACTTCCTACCAATGCCAGATAATCTCCTCATCAGCCACCCTCCAGAACTCACAGCTGCTTGTCCCAGAAGGGAGCATAAATTGAGGCACCCATAACCATGCCACCAGACTCCACACCAGGCTGTTTTCACTTGGGGTGTTCCAGAGAGGGGCGGGTGTGAGCCCTCCCCACACCAAGGGACCCAGCCCCGGCAGTCAAACTCCACAACCCAACAGCTGCCACACTCCAGGCCACTTTCCACACCCTCGGGCTGAGCATCACAGATGAATGAACATATTCCTGGTCCATGCGGCTGCAAAAGTGGTCGTGCGACACAACATAAGACACTCCCTACTCATTTCCATAATTACAATACCATATTTGATGGGGTTCAGACAGTAGACAACAAATCATAGAGGGAAACATATATATGTATATATATGCATTCATATATATGCATGTATATATATATACATGCATAAATATGCCTGACTGGGAACACCTGTAAAGGTGATTAGAGGCCGCCCCCAAAACTTCCTTCCCTCTTGGAGAGCCCAGCAAGCTACCAAGTGTACGCTGCCCTCACAGCAGAGCCTGGCAACTACCGTGGCATACTCGATATGCCAAAAACAGTAACAATGACGTTCCTCATTCCCTTGACCCTGAAAGAGCCCCCAATATGTCATCGGGCTACACTAGCATGTGACAGGGACTAATGGAAACATTACTGGTGCCTGCTCGAGCAAATCAATGAGCAACGGGATGACAGTGATACAGTGATACATATTCCATTGTAAACACATAAACCCAGTGAAGGGAATACACACGAAGTTATTAAGTATAGTTATCTGGCAGAGGAATAAGTATAGAGCTTTTTTAGTGGTTGATAGATGAAGTGGGAAAATTGTGATTTACTCAATGTTTTAATTAGTCTAAAAATAAAGTTTAAAATTCAAGATTTTAGTTTATAACAAAAATAAGGAAGGGATTTAAAATAATGTGCAATGCATTATTATAGCCCAGGAACATAAAAATGGGAAAACATAAATGTTATTAAATGGAGAAATGTATAATATATTTAAGACAGTAACATAACTGAAAGAACCTGGTAATTCTACTCGAATGAAAGATCTGACTACCAGATTTCTAGGCTGGATGGCTACTGATAACATTAGCTGAGAAAGGAAGTAGAGGAGGTGTGATTGTGGGTAGGCCAATTATAAGTTCAGTTTTGGACATGAGTAGGAGGTGTTTGTGGAACACTGAGGTAGTTATGTCTAGTAGGCAATTGAATATTAGAGTCTGAGACTAAAAATGAATTTAAGATTGGATTTTTTATGCATGAGCTATCAGTATTAAAGTAGCAGCTAAAATTTTATATATATATTATGTTCAAAGAAAGATGAGTGACTGAAGACATTTTTATTGCTGACAACATTACTATATTGAGGAAAATAAAATGAGCACTATTTTGTAAAATCATATAATTTATGTTTCCTAGCATTCTTATGTTTTACTTTTTAAATTTTTATTTTCTGAGTGTTTTGTGCATTTTCATTTCTTGGTAATAAAAATATCAGTGATTTGTGACCAGTTGTTACCTTATGACAATTATACTATCTTGGGCATCAGGGTTCAGAACTCTGTATTTATGAGTGTTTGAGCTATTTGCTCTGTAGGCAAGCTTCTAAGAAAGGTAAAGAGATAGGGAAGTAAACAGTGACGGGATTTTTTTCTTTTTCTTTTTCTTTTTGGTCATACCCAGATGTACGCAGGGCTTATTCCTGGCATTTTTATCAGGGCTTACTCTTAGTAAGGCTTGGGGTACCATATGTAATTCTGGGGTTTGAACATGATCAGCTGCATGTCAGGGAAGCACCTTACTACTCTTCTATCTCTCCAATCACAGCGACAGATTTAAAAAGAATAGGGGTCATTCCTGGCTATGTTGGAGGTCTGGTGCCACTTTGAGTAGGGGTTACCAGGGCCACAAACTGGTGTTCTGTTGGCTATATGGTGCTAAGAAGACCTCACACATGCACATAAAGCTGTTTCCCCACATCCAGGATAGACATTTTAATGAGCACTATACATGTATATAATATGAATATACTACATATATTACCCTATTTGATTGTTATGATAAATCTGTAATGGGACTCCACACCAGGCTGTTTTCACTCAGAGAGCCCCAGGCGGAGGTGGGGTGGGTTGAGAACCCTTCCCGCTCCAAGGGACGCAGCCCCGGCAGCTGACCTCCACTACCCAACCTCCACCATGCTTCAGGCCGCTTTCCGGACCACGCGTCCACTTCACTGCGTGACACATTATAATACACTTCCTACCCATTTTCCATGATTGCCACACTATATTTGGTGGAATTCAGACAGTAGGCAACAAATAATATATATATATATACATATATACACACATATATATGTGCATATATATAATATACATACATATATACACATATATATGTATATATATATATTTCACACATATCTCTCAAAGAGCCCGGCAAGCTATTGAGAGTATCCTGCTCACACGGGCAGAGCCTAGCAAGCTACCTCCTTTCGATATGCCAAAAATGGAAACAATAGGTCTCATTTCCCTGACCCTGAAAGAGCCTCCAATCGTTGGGGAAGACAAGTAAGGAGAGACTGTTAAAATCTCAGGGCTGGGAGGATTAGAGGACTTACTGGTGCCCGCTCCAGTAAATTGATGAACTACGGGATGACAGTGATACAGGGATACAGCGATAAATCTGTAATAGCATTTTACACACAGTTTAAAGATAATAAAATAGTATCAAAGAGGTTAACTGATCTAAAGTTACTTTTGAGAAAATGTATAGAGAAAATAAGTGTAAAGTGAGGATTATAGTCTATCTTCAGCCTTATTCAAACACATGTGCCTGAATATTCTCCCATTCACTATCCAACTTGCAGATCTTTCTTGTTCTCTGTCTTGAGAGGTTGGATTGCGGTGCCTCTATCAAGGGGCTTCTTTGTCTTCCAGCTTGTAGATTGTGCTCAACCTCCAGAAGGTTAGAGGTCAAAGAAGAGCTTATTTATTTCTCCCTTCCCTTTTCTCTCTGATGGTTTCTTATTGTTGCCTGTGGCTATGTTGCCTATGGCCATGTCTGCTATCAGATGGTCTCTCCAAGAGCTACAATTGTAGTTATAATATTTTATGGATCCCAGTAAGTGCTTTATCCTTGTCCCTTCAGCAGAGGGGATAAAGGGCTTCTGGCTATTGCTAGCCTACTGCTGTATCATCCTTTATCACTACTCTCATTTTTTGTGAGAAGTCTCTTCATTAAATCCTTAATTATCCATTTTGATGGTGCCATCTGTTTCTACCTAGACTCTGAAAGATACTTACTACCTGTAAAGTTCTTAGCACAGCTTCTGGCATACAGTAGAATCTAAATAAATGATTATCATTAAGGATAAAGTGCTGTATAGTATATTCTTCAATTATATATGAAATTATATATGAAATCATATTTTCAATTATATATGAAATCATTATTGTGAACCATAGAACCTCAATTTTTAAAACGTTAAAAAAAGCATATTAATTGGAAAAAAGTACTCTCAATTGTATTTCCTTTTCTCTTTTGAATATTTAACATTTTTTTTTAATTGAGACACCATGATTTACAAAGTTGTCATTATAGTGTCAGGCATACCAGTCCCAACACCAGTCCCACCATCAAAGTGATCTTTTCTCCACCAGTGTTTTCCGATTCCCTCCAATTAGCTTCCTTGAAAGGCACATTTTCAAGTTTAGTTATTCCAGTTTGGGTCTCCTGCTTGTAGTGTTGTTGGCTCTGTGCTTTAGACGTATACTTATACTTCTATGTTGTTGATGTGCTAGTGGGTCTTGATCCCTGTCCTTTTTACATCTCTTTTTCTTATTTTTATCTTTTATTTCTTTACTCCAATGTCTGTTAGGGTCCAGTGTTTATAATTTCCTCCTCTCTGAACCCGCACAGAGAGTTCAGCTAGTAATGTAATACACGAGTTTATTAAGCCGGCTAGCTGGGGTCAAGCCTCTAGGCATGCAGGCCCAAGCAAGACCCCGAACAAGGGAAAAGCCGCAAATTTTATAGTCAGTGCTTACATCTGCTTACATCCTAACCCGCACGTATGAATTTTAACAAAAACATAAGTGAAAATGCAAGTTTCATGATTCAGAAGAAAACATACTTTAAAATAGTACAAACAAGCAGTTACAGATAGGTTATCTAGACATGTTTTCAGAACATTCTGGCAGCTACCCACCCTGCTTGTGTCTGGGTGGCTTTTATAGACAGTGAATAGCGGTTATGAAACTATTTTCCAAGGCCGAGTTTTCAGCCTAACTGACCTTCCCTTACAGATGGCCAGGGGGAGAAGCGGGGGTTTAAGATAAACAAAAAGGGTTAAGTAAAACAGGACATGAAGCAGGAACCAGGCATGATGGAGTTGCTCCTGCCTCACTCCGTGTCCAACATGTCCTACTTATATCTATATATAATGTCCAGGGTAATATACAGACACTCTCTTTGATACTTTTCATTTCAGTTAATCTATATTCAACAGATAAGTGAGTCCTTTTGATATTGTCCTTATTTTGACTTGCTTCACTTAGCATGGTGCCCCCCTTCTATCTAAGTTGCAGGGAATTGCAGGACTTCATCTTTCCTTCTAGTTTTGCAATATTCCATTGTGTATATACAAAATACCTTCATAATCCATTCATCTATCATTGAACATCTACATCAATTCCACATCTTAGCTGTTGTGTTAAGTGCTTCAACGAATAATGGTTTTTTTTATGTCATTTTGTATAAGTATTTTTTGTCTTGGGATATGTACACCAATAAATAGAATTTCCTGATTGTATATTTGCTCTATTATATTACTACTTTTCTGATAAATATCCATACTGTTTTCCAAAGGGGTTGAGCCAGAAGAAATTGTCACCAGATGTGAATTAGAATTTATTTTTTTACCACATACTTTTTTCCATTTGTTTGATATGTGTCATTCTCACTGGTGTGAGATGATTACTTATTGTCTTGAGTTGGATCGCCCTGCTTGTGAGTAATGCTGAACACTTTTTTCATGTGTTATCATCATTCATTAGTCTTCTTCAAACAAATGTCTGATCATTTATATAGCGTTTTGGATTTTTTTGTTGTCGTTGATCTCCAGGTGCTTAATATATCCTGGATATTAACCCTTAACCTGATGTGTTGAGTATGAATATTATCTCCATTTCAGCTGGGTGTATTTTATTTTTATCTTGTATTTCTTTTGCTGTGCAAATGCTCTTTAATTTGATGTAATCCCATTTTTGTGTCACCTTTGCCAGTGGAATCATATCATTGAAATAACCTTTAAGGTCGACTAACCAAGACAGCAAAGTAGCCAGTTAATGATCAATATGAAAAAAAATCAATTGCATTCCTACAGGCAAATAATAAACTAGAATACAAAACTATCAGAGTCCACACCAACCAAAATAGTGTCCAAAATATCAAACGCCTAAGAATTAACAAAAGAAATAAAAGGCCTATACCATGAAAACTATAAGTCACTTTTATAAGAGTCAGAAAACCTCAGGAAACGAAAAATTTATGTTTTGGGATTAGAAGAATCAATAGTGTGAAAACAACTCTCCTAGCTAGGTTATTATATAGATTCAGTGAAGTCCCCATCCAAATTACAAGGATATCCTTCAAGGACTAATAACTGTCCATAGTAAATTTTGTATGGAATCAAAAAACATTCTGAATAACCAAATCCATGCTGAGAAATAAGAATTGAATGACACCTCATTACCTAATTTGAAACTGTACTATAAAAGTACATAAATCATGGTACTGGAATAAGGATAGGTTGACCAATGTGTCACTGTTCCTTGGGGTGGATGGGTTACTGGCTTGTTTGCAGTGACCGGAGTGTCCCCTAGGTGCATCTGGGGCAGATCACTGTCCCCCCCATCACTGCTGTTCGTCTAGCTAATGATGATGGATGAATGAAGGAGGAAACAGGGGCCACCAGGGTTGTTGGTTATAAGTGGTCATTTATAAGTCTCGCAACATTAGTCAGAGAAATCATGAAGGGTTGGGGGTAGCAATTACACATAGGTGTGTGATTGAACATTATCACAAACAATGAACAGATGTAAAGCCCTTCCCTTAGGGGAAGTTCTAGGGGATTAACTCAAGGACAAATTCTCATCTAGATGCTAGTACCCTAGATTCCTGCTAGGAGATCTTTCCAAGGATGAAATACCATCTAAGGGTATATTACTTTGCCATGCCCTTAACCAGTATCCATTTAAACAATCATTTAAAAAACCATATCTTAATAATATTTCTAGTTATCTTGTATGGACATAGTAAGAGATGTCTCTTGTCACTGTCATCCCGTTGCTCATTGATTTGCTCGAATGGGCATCAGTAATGTCTCCATTTGTCCCTGTTGAGTGCTAGTGTAGCCCAATGGCATCTGCTCCTTCCAGGAACAAGAAGAGCCTCAAACCATTCTTTCAGGGTCTTGATGAAGAAGCTGACCATCTCGTGAGTAAGAGATGTATTAGGCCTAAAGGATGGCTGTTCCTGAAGACACTTTGCTATATATCCCAGACTACAATCCTCAGGCCATGTTAGTCTTTCCTAATCCCAGCAGTGTCCTTATTCAGTCATGTCCTTTTGGGTCATGGCAGAATTTGTTCTAAAACCGTGCTCTTAACTTGTACATTTTATGGAACTTCTCCTTTCCATTTTCAATGCCAAAGTAACTTACAACTTGCCCTGGGTTTATCCTTCTCACTCAGGGGGACTCCCATTTGGGGATATTAAGAATTAAGGACTATTGAGGATTAAGTCAAATTAACATGATAGACGCTCAGAAATATTATTTGGAGTCAATTCCCAACAACTCCCAAAATTAACTCCCAAAGCATAACATTAACTCTCTTTCTGTGTCTGTACAAAAAAAAAAAAAAAACTGCTCTAGAGGGTGAAGTGCTGCCAGCAGGCCATCCTATACCCACAGGGCGAGTGCATCAGCAGGCCAACCTATACCCACAGGGCGAGTGCATCAGCAGCCAGGTGGTTCCTTCAGGCTTTCTGATACCCCTAAATTGCTGTTGTGCCTCTGGTCAGACCTCAACACTTGGGACCAAGTTTCCCAATAAATTAAATGGCCAAAAGTTAAGTATGTGGGAGCCATGCCTATGAACCAACACTGGCTCAGCTATACATGCTCATTCATTGGCCTTGCTTCAGAGACCCATATTTAAATCTTGAAAGAGATCAAAAGCTGCAGTTAATCTTGGACCTGGGCAAGGTTGAACAAACTGTGGTAAATCAGAGTGAGGTGGGTCAACCTGGTGCCCATCCCAGCAGAGCCCTTGGCATCAGCTTGCTTCAACAATCCCAAGTTGCTGCCATGTGCCAAACTAGACTCCACTATCTGAGGATGGACCTCACCGAGATATAACCTGCTAAAAATTTGGGCGTGTGAGTTTTGTGACTAAAATCTCCAGCCTTTATCAGAGTTGGGATGGCTACCTCCCTCCACTTCCCTATAGTCCTGGAAGTTCCTATACTCCTGGTAGTCATCCCACATGAACCAATTTCAGTGCCACCATGTGGGCCTTGCTTCAGGACACATAAGTAAATATTGAAAGACACCAAAAGTTCAGTTAATCTTGGACCTGTGCAAAGCTGAACAAACCAGGGTAATCAGAGGGATGCAGTCTGGTGCCTGCCCAAACAGAGTTCCTGCAGCCACTTGCTTCCACAATCCAAAAGGACCACCATGTCCCTGATTGCACCCATCGTCTCAGGATGGACCTCAACAAGATATAGTCTGCTGAAAATTTGGGCATGCAGGTTTTGTGACTGAAATCTCCAGGCTTTCTGACAGTAAGGATGGGCTACCTCCTCCCACCTCTCTATACTTCTGGAAGCCCCTGCAGTCACATCCACACACCCAGTTGAAAAGCTACTCCAGCCTTACTGTCCTGATAAAAATACTGAAAGCCCTGAACAAATGTTATAACCTCTTATTACCTGTATTGCAAATCATAACGCACAAAAAGAAAAGGAGAGGGAGAAAGAAGGAAAGTTCCTGCATATAGGCAGAATGGAAGTCACAGGTGAGCGAGGTGTCAGGGGAAGGTGGAATGGAAACAGAGGGACAGTGGTGGTGGGAAGTATACACTGGTGGAGGAATGGGTGTTGGATCATTGAATCATTGAAATCCAATCATTAACAGCTTTGTAATGGTCTATATTCTCGGTTGCATGACCTCTTATTGCCTAGTTCTCCCTCTCTAAGAACCTGTTAAATTACCAAGAGAATCCTGCCCACATTGCAGACTCTGGCAAGCTCCCCATGGCATATTCGACATGCCAAAAACAGTAACAATGATGGGTCTTCTTCCCCTGAACCTGAAAGAACCTCCAATGTGGCACCATTGGGAAGGACGAGTAAAGAGAGGCTGCTAAAATCTTAGGGCTAGGACTAATGGAAACATTACTGGTGCCCGCTTCAGCAAATCGATAAACAATGGGATGACAGTGATACAGTGATACAGTGATCTCATGGATATTCAATAAAAACTGTATCGTGGAATTCATGCCCACTTAAGTCAGTTTTATCAGTGGCTGAATAAATAGCAGTAATCCTACATTTTAAAAAAATAAGGCACGGCTCTAAAGTAAACTATGCAAAGGACATAAAGTAAAGAGAAAAGCAATATTTTCACAGGGTCTTATTTGGGGATGTCAGATAGGGGGCAGAAGAGAACAAAGAAAAGTTTAAGATAAACACAGAGTTTGGGAGTGCCTGATGGAATTGGGTGTGCCTTGGGAGCACTGTGATGGGAGTAACCCAATAAACTTAAGCTCCACCTGCGGGGAAGAGGAGGGTAGAGAAAGGAAAATACCAATATTAAACCTAAAATGCTTAGAACTGTAATCCAAGGGATGGGTTAGAATTAAGTATTTAAAGACAAGTCCCCATATCTAAGGTCAACTTTTATTTTTAACAAAGGAGCTCAGTACATGAAGTGGAGGAAAGAAAGCCTATTCATCAAATGGTACTAGGAAAACTTCACAACCACATATTAAAAATGAAGCCTAATCTATATCTCACACTTTACACAAAAATAAATTTTAAGTCAATCAGAAATTTGAGAACGGAATAGCACTGTAGCACTGTCGTTTACTGTTAATCGATTGCTCGAGTGGGCACCAGTAATGTCTCCATTGCGAAACCTGTTGTTACTGTTTTTGGCATATCAAATATGCCACGGGTAGCTTCCCAGGTTCTGCTGTGCGGGCAAGATACTCTCGGTAGCTTGCCAGGCTCTCCAAGAGGGACGGAGCAATCAAACCCAGGTCAGCTGCAAACGCCCTACCCGCTGTGCTATCACTCCAGTCCTGAGAGATCTGATCTCTCTCTATATGATCCAGAGAGATCAGAATAGAAACAATAAAATATACTGAGGAAAATATGGGCAGAACACTCAACCATATTTCCTTTTTGCTTTCTTTGTCCTTCCTCCTACTATATTTTCTTTTTTGTAGAAAGATAACTATGGGGCTAGAAAGATAGTACCACAGGTAGGGTGCTTGCCTTGCATGCAGACAACTTGGGTTCAATCCCTGGCACCCTATATAGTACCCCCAGTCCTACCAGGAGTGATCCTTGAGCAAAGAGCTAGGAATAAGCCCTGAGCACTTCTAGGTGTGTCCCTAAAACAAAAACAAACCAAAGAAAGAGATGATTGGAAGGTAACTTGTATCACAAATTTTATAAAAAGAGAAGTAGCTTATTTGAGAACCTTCTAGATAAGGTTTTCAAAGTGAGTGAAACCACCTCCTGCAGGGGAGGAGGGTTGCTGGAATAATCCAAGAAGACAATAGAAGCTTCCAGTGCAATTGAATGGTACTTTCTGTTTATTCATTTAAACACTTTAATTGAGTGATTTGTTTTTCTGAAGAGAAGGCATTATGCCAAATAAATTTGGGAACTGCTGTTGTAGAATGAGTATAATTCAACCAATCACACAGATTTAGAATTGTATCCTGGTCACTAATTATATCCTAATCCATAAGGTTATTTTGAGGATCAAATAAAACAAAGTATATTAAGTGCCTACTACTAACAAAATATGATACAAGTAATTTATTGATTGCCTATTTCGGGGCCACACCCAGATGTGCTCAGGGTTAACTCCTGGCTCTGGATTCTATGATTACTATAATGAGGTTTACGTGTCCTTATGTTGTATTGGTATTGAACCCAGATTGGGTGCATGCAAGTAAACACCTTACCTACTGCATTAGCTCTCAGGCCAATACTCTGTCTTCATGCTAGGATTTGGCCCTAAGTCCCATCGCTCTATAGCCATCTAAATGCTACTTGGAAAGATAGGGACTAAAAGGAATTTTTACTATTATGAATGGTTTTTAAAGTGAATAATTATTTTTTCTAACTTGCAAATAGCAACCCTTAATTCATTATCTATATCTATCTATCTATCATCTATTACATTAAATATAAATATAGAGGGGCAACAATTTGTCTGACGGAAAAGTACTATGGATACTGAGAACAGAGCAACCAGTCTACAGGTTCCAGGTAATTTATAGACTTTTGAAGTTTCCAGGCAGGAAAGTATGAAGTGTGTTTTGGAAAGTTCAACAAGGACACATGATCTAAACTTTTGTTTATACTTTTGCAAAAACCTAAACACCCCACCATGAAGAATCTATGCTTTTTTAGTTTTGTTTAAAAAGTCTTCTCTGGGGGCTGGAGCAATAGCATAGCGGGTAGGGCGTTTGCCTTGCATGCGGCCAATCCAGGTTCGATTCCTAGCATCTCATATGGTCCCCCAGCACCGCCAGGAGTAAGTCCTGAGTGCAGAGCCAGGAGTATCCCTAAGCATCTCTGGGTGTGACCCAAAAAGCAAAAAAAAATTTTTAAAAGTCTTCTCTGAGAAATGTTCCCTGAGCACTCCTGAGTGCAGAGCCAGGAGTATTGCCAGCTGTGACCCCCCCAAATGTCAAGAAACAAAGACAAAGACTTCTCTTTGTTATTACTGCTAAATATAATTATTAAACTCAAAGTTCATGTTTTATTTCTTCTGGTTTTAGTAGCCAAACATCAGATATGATTGTTTTGCATTCTCTATTGTAGCAAAGTCTTTCATTAAATAATAGAGTTGTAAGGTTGCATAGATCTGATCGATTAACTATAGGGATAGAAAAAGAAATAGCAGCATCATACATTTTGAACTTTTAACTCTACACCACCAAACAATAATAGGATATTCATTAAAAGGCAACATTTTTAAATATTTAAATTATGTGGGTTTTGTGCCATACCTGGGGGTGCTAAAGCCTTACTGCTGGCGCTGCACTCAGGGATCGTTCTTAGTAGCCAGGAATCAAAACCGTCCTCCATGTGCAACACAATTTGCCACAAACTCTGTGCTATTTTCCCAGTACAAGAACCATTTTAAAGACAAAGTATGTTTTCTCTTATTAAGGTGTATATGTTAGGATATGGAATCTCTATATCACACTTTCATGAAGAAATAGAAAATATTGCTTTATAGTGATATATGATTTACTCTTCAAACAAAATTCTCTCTTCTTACTTTTTTTTTTGCTTTTTGGGTCACACCCAGCGATGCTCAGGGGTTACTCCTGGCTTTGCACTCAGGAATTACTCCTGGCAGTGCTTGGGGGACCATATGGGATGCCGGGGATCGAACCCGGGTCGGCCGCGTGCTAGGCAAACACCCTACCCGCTGTGCTATCGCTCCGGCCCCTCTCTTCTTACTTTATAAAATGAAGCTGAGGGGGTAGAGAGACAGTACAGAGTCAAAAACTTGCATTATATGCAGCCAACCTGGTTTTGAACCCTCTACATGATCTTCGAAGTGATCCCTGAGCTCAGCCAAGAGTAAGCTCTGAGAACAACTGTGTGGCTCCCAAACACTGAATAAAGTAAAATATAATGAAACTCAACTAATCTGGCTGTCTTGTTAGTGATTTAAATTATTTTTATTGTAACAACCTCATTACATTATATGACTAAAGACCACTAACCTTCCAGATGACGTCAGTTTAAAGAACAGCTCTAGAATATATGAAAGAATAGCCTTGTTAGTGATAGGCTGTGCAATATCCTTTCTATTATTCAATACTAGACAAATTGCTACTCCTTAATTTTTGTAAAGAGAGGGTGCAATGCCAGGGATGAAACTCAGTTCTTACACATGGAGGCATGTGCTTTAACACTGAGACACATCCCTGGCCTGTTCCTGGAAATTTTAATTTAAGGTTTTACATATACATACACACATATATATTTATATGACACAATAATTGAGGAGATTTGCTTCCTTTAAAAGTTAAAGATTATTCATATTAGGAAGTGACTAAACAACAAAAACTTCTAAAGTCCCTGTCTTTTCAAATGCATTTAGATATTTGTGTAGTGATTTATTGCTGAAAGTTAAGCTAAATTCCGTGTTGTTGGGCATCACTACTCTGAAAGTTCTTCTGAATAGGGAAAATAACTCTAAGTGATTGGGCAGACTATATAGGAAGTAATATTGAATTTATTTTTAAAAGTCCATTTATTTATTTATCTATGATAGCATGTTGCCAGTCTGTACATAGTCATCTCGCACATCTCTTGAATGTAAGATTAGAAACTTTGTCTCTTATTATTTTCTGTGGTAATTCTGAAGGACAAAAATTTTCATGATGTACTCCTATATATCTTCAATTTTATCTCCCTTTTAGACAACTCATATTGCATATAACCATATTATAGATTTTTCTGTTTTTCAGAAAAGAAATCTCTTTAATTTGATTAAAAATAATCAAATCAGTTTTAATCAAATCAAAATATTTTGATGAAATTACATCTCTTCTCTCTTTTTTCTAATTTTATGCCCAAAACTACATAAAAAATTTTGAGACGCTTAAAGAGTTCCTCCTGGTAAAAAACTCTCCCTATTGGTACTGTTGTCTCTAAAGGAGACCTTCAGTAAGTTTATGTTTAAGAGCTCTGAGGAGTTATAGATTTAAACTGGGCTTTCAGAACTCCATATGCTCGCAATATCACTCTTTATGAAATGCTCCAATTTCCATGTGTTGTAAGAAAACTCCCTCCTTCCATGGTAACAAGATTTTCCACTGCGAGATTAAGGGTGATGTAAATTGATTTTTATGTTTTAATAGATATTTTCTCTTAACACTGTCAGCCTCAACACTACAATTGTCTAGGAGATCATTCCCTATAAATTATAAAGCTATGCTTATATTTAATTATCCATATTCTCTTATGAGACATGGATGTTTGTGCCTCCTGATTTCAAATTCTTAGACTGAAATTTTACTTCCAGTGTGATTATATTTGTAGGTAGGTCTTTGAATGATGATAAGGAAACAATGATGGGACCCTCATGAAAAAAGGTCCCAGAGACTTTTTTTGTCTCTTTATCTGTGTGAGAACACAGCAAGAAGGAAGAGTAAGCATGCTTTCACCATATCCTAATTATGCCAGCATCTTGATCTTGAATTTCACAAGAGTATAGAAGTGTTTAGTAATAGATGTTGGTTAAAGCTTTCAGACTACAACATTCTGCTATGGTTACCCTAACAAATTAATATAAGACCCAGTTACTGGCACCAGTCCATTCATACCTTCCCATGCATAGTCCTATTTATCTCAGTTACTCCCAGATATCTAATTCCCAGGTAATCCCTCATTGTATCCCACATTTTTCAAATTTCTCCTCCTTCCTTTAAAATAAAACTCTAATTTCTAATGAAATACTAGCCATAAGAATAACCATTCATCCTCTTTAGTGTCATGTTCTGGATTGTAATTACCTGGAAATTTTAGCTTTTGACTCCCTGATTTCTCTTCATATTTTTTACTTTTATTATATCTGACAATATTTTGTATGCTTTTGTAAGTATTTGTGCATATCCCTGGATTCTCTATTCTTTTGGATGTTCTCTTGAATTATCCTGACTTTTAGGTCACATAAGTGAGAGCTTTCCATAGTTATAATCTATTTAGACATTGCCATAAATAATGCACTGTCTGTCCTCCAAAAACTTGATTTAAGGCATCTTCTTCTTTTAACACAAACTTCTATCATTCCATCTTACTTAATCTAGTTCTTACACTCAATGATTCTAAAAACAATTCATTGAGTCCTCAATTTTTTTAGCTGTTGATAGATCACTTTACATCCTCATTTCCTTCTTATCAAGGATAGATTTTTGGTCTAGCACTATAAACTCAACTCTGTAAAATATTGAATTACTTCGAGTTAATTTTCAACATACCTGAAAAATCTTATTTCTGGTTCAGCGTAGCACTGCAACAACTCAGAATCTATACTTATACAGTCATGCCTGACTAGAAAAAAGTCATACTTCTTTTGATTGGAACAAATTTAAATTTAAATCTATAAATCTCACCTTCCTGGCATAATTTCTTAATTTGCTCTCCTATTTTCCCACAACTTATTTTCACTTTTTCTCCTTAGAGAAATACCTCAGATTCTTTGTTCTTAAAACTTGATTTGATAATCACATTTCATTGAGAAACAACCAGAATTATTTTTTTATCTTTCCCTACATCTCTATAGCTAGTAACTTATCTCTGATACCACTTTAAAATAGGCAATACTCAGGGGTTACTTCTGACTTAACATTCAGAAATTACTCCTGGCCATGCTCTGAGGGTTAGTTGCTACCTGCTGTACTAACGCTCCGGTCCACTCTAGTTTTCTTTTAAACAAATTCTAATAATACTCTGATTCCCATGTTTATATAAAGCTGTTTCTCTTAACCTTATAAATAACTATTGTTTTGTTCAATAGTCAAATAACTTTCTTCATCTTTAATTGTTTCTCAAAGCTGTTCATACAATTAATCCTTCTGTGTCAATTTGTGTCTTTGTAGGGGTAGAAGCAAAGATGGAAATGACTATAAATAACAACAGAGAAGAAGGTGAAAAAAGTGAGGAGAACCTCACTGTGTGTGACATAGGACATAAACCCTTGAAAGGAAAGAAAGTTAAAGGATAATAAAACAGAAATATGGTCAGTGTTCATTGAATCACAGTTGCTCATTTGAAAAGTTTCACATCCTGCAGTAGAACCTCCATCTACGACCATATTTAGTCTGACAAGAGCCCAAGATAGGCAGGGTTTTATATAAATAATATGGTGGATATAGACAATAAGATAGAGTCTGAGGTTGCTGATCAATTATATTCCCTCCAATGCTATCTGAGTGGAGCATTAAACATGGCTATATCCACTCCTATCTTTTTAAAACAATTTCTGGGATGACAGATTTTTTTTAATCTCAGAATTTTTTAATTGAAATTTTCTAAACTGTAATTATAGAAGCATTTCTACTGTCTAACCCTCTAGCCCATTTAACTATGCACACTACTATGGTTAATTAATCCAATCTGGTATATTATAGTGTAATTTACAACTATCTTTGAATTACTTTCACAAACTTAACATATCCAAATAAGTATTTATATTATACTCTTCCACATCCCTCAAAATTTCTTCCTCAATATGAGCTAGCTCTGTAAAAGATAAAGAACCATTCAAGTTGTCCAAGGGAAAAAACCTTGAGTCTTTTTGTTTGGTTTTGTTTGGGGCTACATCCAGTGGTGCTCAGGGCTTATTCTTGGCTCTGTGCTCAAGGCTCACTTTCAGGCTCAGGGGACCGTCTGTGGTGCCGGAGACTCAACTCAGGTCTTAGGCGTGAAAAGTAAGCAACACATCTGCTGTACTATACTCGGGCTTCTGGAGTCCATTTTTTAAAGAACAAATATTGATTTTTATTGAATCACTGTGAGATAAACAGTTACAAAGTTGTTCATGATTGAGTTTCAATCATACAATATTCCAACACCCATGTACATTTCCACCAGTGTACATTTCCCACCACCAATGTCTCCAGTTATTTTTAAGTCTCCTGTCAAAAACTTCAATATTTAATTCATCCAAAATTATGACAAATTTATTTCAAAATGCCTGACCATAATTACTAACCATTTTCACCTTTAACATCTTAGTTCCAATATACTACTACAGTCTCTGTCTTGTAACTTTTTAATATAATTCTACTGTTTAATCCTGGTGTTTTTGTTCTTCTCTATCTTTGCATTGATCTTTATATAACCCTGAGACTTATGATTCAGTTTATATCTATTTGGTTCTGAATAAAATACTTATATCTGAATACAGTACGTCAGTAGCTCTGTACTGTGTATCTCCTTAATTATTTCAACAAACAGAGTAGCCCTTACTTATAAGAAACATCTATATTTTAATGATCTAAGTGATCAAAATATCTACTTCTTATAAATATTTGATTTTGATGGTATAAAATGATTTTTAACTTTAGTAACTTCATTCACTGTTTTTCTCCACTTACATTTTTTATTTTAGCTTACATAGTATCGTAAGAGTTAGAGTATTGTTAATACTCTATGGTTTTGATTTGTAAGTACATGGTTAACAGATCCCCCAAACCATGGAATTTCCAAAATGTTGAAATATTTAAACTATTTTTTATTATATCAATTAATGCAACTTTTGTAAAACACAGTAGAGATGAGGATGGCTGTCAGGTAAACTAATAGAGAGAAAGAGCTAGAATTTAAAGTTCCATTCCATGATCTCTGGAAAGGCAAGGGAGATGGAGTTGGACTAAAATTGACTATAGTCAACAAGTTAATCTATCAAGCCTAAGTTCCATAAAACCTCAAGAACAGGGAGCTCATCTATAACTTGCCCTATGTAGCTTTTCCATCTGATTGTTCATAAGTAATATTATTCCTAATTAACTAGTATTCTAATAAGTAAAGAGACTCTGTGAGTTCTGTTACTCTAGCAAGTAAATATGACATGAGAAGGGATTCTTAGAAACGCTGATCCATAGTCATTTGGACAGAAGTACAGATAAAAGCATGGCTTATGAATGGAGTCTGAAGTGGAGAGAGCTGTTGAGAAATAACCCTTATCTAAAAAATATGATGCTGATGTGGTACACTCTTCTTTGATCCCAATACACATTGGGTACACTGAGAACTAAGCCAGGAGTAAGCCCCGAGCACTACCAGGTATTATTCAACACCTCTCTACCCAGTATATAAAATATTCTATCTTTGGGAAGATAGTGTCCAAACTGAGCTGAATTGGGTTCAATTCTTGGGCACACTACTGATATCTGAGAATTAGGTTGTCTGGGGAAACCTATACCATTATATTGGAATTTAATCATGAAACCCTTAGATACCCCTTAAGTACAAAGTATAGTCTTAACTAATTTATATGTGTATATATATATATATATATGTGTGTGTGTGTGTGTGGCATGAACAAAATAATGCTGCAATCATCTGTAGAACTTGTATTCTCTAGAGGAAGATAGATCATAAATTAATATATAATATCCATATGGGATAAGTGATAGAAAAATTTTTAAAGGTTTGGAGTATTAGAAATACTGGATCATGTTTATTTTATAAATTGTGCTTTGTGAAGTCTACTCTGTGAAGATTACCTTTAAGCAGAACTGGAAAGAGATGACGGGAAGGTCCAGGTACCTATCTGGTGAAAGATTTCCTCGGGAAGAGTAGTCAGTACAAGAGGTCAGTACAAGTAAGAAAGCTCCCTGTAGTAGTACAAGAGCTCAGTACAAGTAAGAATGTGTTCAGAGAGGCTTGGGTAATTATCAATTTTATAATCTTTCCATTCCCCTCGATGGCTCACCACCTCATCATGGTGGGGGTGGCAACCAGCGAAGAGTGAACCAACAGGTGCTGCCCAGAGACGCAGGCAGGTGCATGTTTGTAAGCGTGCAGATCATTACAACATGCCAGTTGACCAAAAGCTTGCATTCTAGTAGCCTGGGAACACCTGTTAGGGCAATTAGAAGCCACCCTAAAAGCCTCTGTCCCTCTGGAGAGCCCGGCAAGCTACCGAGGATATCCCGCCCACACGGCAGAGCCTGACAAGCTACCCTTGGCTATGCCAAATGCCAAAAATAGTAACAATAATGGGCTTCATTCCCCTAATCCTGAAAGCAACAAGGATAAATGAGATGTTATTGGCGCCCACTAGAGCAAATTGATGAACAATGGGACAACTGTGATACAGCGATACAGGGAGATTGAATACTGAATACATTTTATAGCCCCAATACGGAAGATAAAAAAGACAGGGGTTGGTAAAAAGGGAGACACACAGACATAAAATATGTGTATATAAATAGTACACATCTACATAGATTCTGAATTTGAATATGCTCTAAATTTTTGTAGAAAACCCATTAATCTTTTAAATTACTGCATTCTTAACACAATTTATATAGCAGTGTTCCTTATCATTATCTTGTTAACATTTGAATTTGAGAGATACTTAGTTTGAGATTAATAAGATTTCACATTTCTAGTTTTATACCTTTCAGTTTGATTCAATAGAAACAAGCAAACATATTCTATATTAGTCAAATTAACCAGTTTGGTTTCCTAATATTCATGCAATATTTTTTCTAGAAACACAATAATATTAATAACAATTTATATTTTTGCAGCATGTTGCCTACATATCCTCAGTTAAATCCAACTTTGTCCTTCCTACCTAAAGCATTAGATAGATTTAATTGAACACTTATTAAAATTATATTTATGTTCTTAAAGTACTTGGGAAAAATTACTAAAATTTGTGAGGAACAATAAGACTCCTTAAATAGTCAAAGCAATTCTGAAAATGGTAGAAATTTCATGATCCAATTTTAGATTATACTACAAAGCTATAGTAATTAAAAGTGTATGGTACTGAAATAATGATAGACAACTGATAAATAGAACAGAGTTAAGAGTTCTCAACTAAATCCCTCGATTTATAGGAAGTTAATCCATGACAAAAGAGCTATGTACAATCGAGCAAAGAAAGTCACTTCAACAATTGGTATTGGGTAAATTGGTTAGCCACATTTCAAAAAAATGAGATTGAACTATTGCTTACACCATTGGCAAAAGTAAATTCCAAGTGGATTAATAACCTTGAGATTAAACCAAAATCCATGAAATGCACTGAAGCAAGCATAGACTGAAATTTCCAGGAGAAGGACTTCAGAGGTGTGTTCAGTGAGTTGACCACAGAGATGAAGATTACATAAACAAGAATAAACAAATGGGATTACTTCAAATTAGAAAAATTCTGTACAGTGAAAGAAACCCAGGTTACATAAAAAAGAACCTACTGAATAGGAGAGACTATTTGCTCACAGTACATCACATAAAGCACTAGTATGCAACATCTAAAAACTGCACAAATAGCTCAACAATAAAAATTTCCAATAACCTCATCCATAAATGAGGAGAGATGATTAGACCTTTTCCTAAAGAAAACATGTAGATGGTTAATAGAAATACTAAAAAGTGCTCATTGTTCTTTATGATTAGGAAAATGCAAATAAGAAAACAATGAGAGACCACCTCAGAGCAGTAAGGATGACATATATCAAAATATCTGCAAATTGTCGTTGTTGTTGTGGATGTGGTGAGAAAAAAAATCATACACTGTTTTTGGGAATGTCCTCTGGTTCAGCCTCTACAGAAAGCAATATAGAAATTTATTTTTTAAATGTAAGAATAGTACTCCAAAATGGCCTAACAATACTACATCTTGGCTTCTACTCCCAAAACATAAAAGATTAATTTGAAAGAATATATGCATGCCTATGTTATTATGGCACTTAGTACAATAGTCAAGAAGTGAAAACAATCCAAATGTCTAACTACTGATGAATGAATCAATAAGTTGTGGTCATATATATATATATATAATTTGCATAAACATATGTATATATTTAATGGAATTTTATATTATGCAGCTGTTTGAACAAACAAAATCATGCAATTTGCTACTACATGGATAAACGTATAGGGTATCAAACTGAGTGCAGTGATTCAGAAAGATACAGACAGATACAGAATGATCTCTCTAATATACGGAATTTAAATCTACACAACAAGGAAGCAATAAATGGCCCAAAACAAAACTGGAGAATTGGTCCACAAAACTGAACTTACCGGTGTGATGGGAAGAAAGGGAAGTGCTGAACAGTTTGGGGCCTTTGGGAACTTATTGGATATAAGAGACTGCTCTAGTGGCAGATTTAGTGTTGGAGTTACTTATATTTTAAACAATCTTTAAAACTTTTAAATCTTTAAATGTTTTAAAGATTGTCCAAATCTTTAAATATTTTTAAAATGCTTAAATATTTGAAACATTTAAATATTTAAAATATTATTTCAAAAAAGATTTAGGAAGACAAAATAAATCATATTTTAACCTTGTGAGATATTTTTATTGTTTTTATTAGTATATACTCATTTTATAGATGATGCAAATAAGATCAGAGAGTTAAAGCATGTTTGTTTGTATTATACAGTATTGTAAAGGCAGAACTAGGCCTCAAATCCAGTAATTGGTTTTCATTCTAGGTACAATTAGTTGTGATGCTTGGAAGTAGGTTCATCATTCTCAGCAGGAAGTTTTAGAACAAAAACTGAGAAGGGTCTTGGGAAATTGCAAGCAAATCAACCAATATGTGTGCAACATATATATGAACAACTAATTCTGAATATCAGGTTAAAGGTTTACCTCAACTAGATTGAAAGATAAAATTGAACTAGATTAAAATCAAATGAAGCACTTACTATTAGAAAATGTACTGCTTTTTGCAGCTTGATAAATGATTTTCTAATGTTCTGCTGGTTTCTCCTGAAGAACATATTACTAACACCTGAAGCAACAATATGCATGAGTATTATGTGATGTAACGATTTCCCCATATTGTTACATCAATTTTAGACATTCAGGTTAAACACCCACTTGAATATTCACAGGGAAACATTATATATAAGGTGCCAGACCAAATTAGATCAGACTCACATAGCCAACTGTTAGATGTATTTTCTTCCCAGAAACCATATTTTATTCTCCCTAAATTTCCTTTATTATGAAAGTAATTAGGAAGTCTTAGATAATCTATTGGTGTCCATGTGACCATATTCATTTTTATTAGACTTTAAGGAGAAAATATATGCTTGTTAAGAGGGAATTTAAATTATGGTGTGATAAGGACATTATTGCTTCCTACTCACAGTTCCTTTCTGTAATATTTTAAACTTTAGTGCCTTAACTAGATAGAGAACTGAGCATTTAATATTATTGTTATGTTGATATTTCTTTCAGAAGACACTTTGCCTAGTGATATATGCTTTATTATAAACCTCAGAGATAAATTTCCATGCGTGTTTGAAATGAAGCAAAATTCAACAGTGTTTAGTGTTGGTAGCATGGAAGTCAAATCTATCTTTTGTTTTGGGCTTATGTCTTTGTTTACAGAGTAATTTATAACTTGTTGCCTGTCAATACAAGAATTGTGGCTTTATTGTGTCAGAAACAAAGGTAGAGTTACTATTTCTGTGCAATGGAAAATTAAGGTAGATCTTATAGACTTCATATTTAGCAGACTGTTTACAAAAATGGCATGTGAAATTCAATTTAAAGTGTAAAAATGGAGCTTTTCTGGTTAAAAATTTTATTGATGAGGGTCCTTGAGTCATGTGGTCTGGCTCAAGGAAGCCTGGGTATCCCCATTTCTACTTACTGATTTTGAAGTAATTTTAAAAAATCCATAGATTTATAGTTTGAAAAAGTCTCAAATTCAGGATTAGCTCAAGGGCACACAACACTTGAAGTAGGGTTCAGAATCCTAGAGTGGGGGGTGGAACTGAAGGAAGGAAAAATGGGAAAACTCTAGAATGAAAAATGATTTAAATGTTAGGGGAAGTCTGGACATGGATGAGTCAAATGAAAGTAATTAAATCACAGCTTCCCAAAACGAGTCGTGTTAAGTGTTACTTTCAGGACTAGACAGCAAAGAGAATGACACACATGCTATAAAGAAGAGAAAAACAGGACATTAGGTTAGAAAGCAGATTGGTTCTGATGAACTAATAAAATGATAAATAAGAGTAAAGTGTAGAAACAAGTAGGAAGCAGTAGGGAAAAGGGTTACCTTCATGAGAGCAGGTAGAAGTGTGAGTGTTTGTGTGTGTGAATGTATGTGTGCGTGTGAAAGAGAGACAGAGAGGGAGAGAGACATAAACAGATATTGGAAAGAGGTGCTTACTTCAAGATGAAAACTGAATAAATAAGTTATCATAAATGCAGAAAAATATCCTTCTGGAAAATTTATTAAATGAGGGTATAAAAGTTTACCTACTATTTATTAAATTAGAGCACATATAGTGTTTACTAGCATGTCAAATCCCCCAAGGAGGGGAGGAAAAATTGCCTTTGGATGAAAATTGCCTTTCTTGTTAGGGAGCAGACAAGATAGGGTTAAGTAAATAAAATATGCTGAGGAGAGTCTTATGTGGAGAGGAACCATCTGGTAAAATCTCCGCTATGCCCATGCTGCCTCTTTCTCAATGCCCTTCCCTAGGGGCTTTGGAACAGCTGTGTTGAGATACTAGACCTAGAGTTTTCACATTCATATCAAAAGTGAAACCCAAAATGTCTGCTCTGTTGCTGATTAGAGATAGCATTTGAGTGGTTCAATATTGAAAGGATTTGTGGCACATTGAACTCTTTTGCTTTGAAACACCCACTTGTTATGCTTTTTTCCCCAATGCTACTTGGCTCAGCTTTTCTTTCCAAAGATTCTTGCTTTGCTGCTGTATTGTCTGTACTGGTGATAAATGCAGAATTTCAAGGAAATGCTTTTAAGACATTCTGTTGAGCCAGCATTTTGGTGCTGCATGTTTTCTTTTTTTGTGTGTGTGGGGGGAGGGCACACCCAGCAATGCTCAGAGCTTACTCCTGTCTCTGTGCTCAGAGATCACTCTTTGTGGTTTGTTGGACCATATGTGATAGCATGGGTTGAACCACATTATCTGCCGATGCAAGGCAAGCACATTAGCATTGTACCTACTCCCTGGCCTTCTATTTTCAGTTACAACATAGTATTTTAAAAAGAAAAAAATGTCTTAGGTTTCATGACACTTGAGTGAAAAATTTGCCATTTATTTGAGTAAACTGGTTAAATTCTCTATATTCATGTTCATCATCTATAAAATGGAAGCAGTCTCTATTTGCCTCAGATTGTAGCTGTGAAAAATAAATGATGCATAGAAGGTAAAAAATTAATATGGTATCTAACATATAGTCTCTTACCTATAAATTATATTTTCCAGTATTGTATGCTTCTGAAGGAAACATACACTTCACAATTTGTCACACAGGTTTGCATGTTGTGGATTTATCACTATAAGTCACGTCTAAATTTTAGTGAGAGACATATGATTATACCAACAACTTAATTTAGTTATGAGTGAAATAAGAGGCAAATATTATTTATATACAATTCAGAATTGTTCTCAGAACACATTTTCTTATAGTCTATACTTTATATATCTTGAGGAATTATATTGAGTTACTAGAGATCATTATGGTAAGGAAAGATAAGTGGGAGACTCAAGAGGGTATGGCTTGAGAAGCCTTGCTCCTATCTACTTTAATAAGGATAGATTAACTTTTTCAAACCAGAAATCCATGGGATTTTTTATGTTAGTCAAATAAAGGAAGTGTTTCAAGGAGAAAGGAATGATGAACCATTTGAATAGCCTCAAAGGAAAACACGGAACTTGAATATAATTTCTAGGCACTTATCCATGATATGAAAATAATTCACCCTTATATTTACAGAAGCATTATTCATGATAGCCAAAACACGAAAAAAATTAAAGACTCATTGACAGATTACTTGATATAGTTACATATGCAATTGTACGTCAAGGGCATACAACTTTTCTCATAGAGGAATTAACTGTACATGTATTGACATAATGTTTGCTTAATAGTTAGTGAAACTGATCTTATATCTTAACTTTTTTACTGTTTTAACAACAAAATTATTTGCATAAGGGATAGGTAAGTAGCCTTCTTAGAATACTCCTAACCAAACAATGTTTGGTCCTACAAACATAAGGGTGATCTACAGACTTTGTGCTCCTTTGAAGAGTTATGTTAAAAATATGATCGAACTAGTTCAATTTTAAATTAGCTGATTCTGAGTATTTCAGAGTAACATCTGGCAATACTTACTTTAACATACCTACAAGGTGATATTCATTTACATGTTTGAGAATTATTCATGTGTGAAGTCATTTACTAAGCTAGTCTTGAGATATGATAAAATGGCTATCTGAAAGAGAAAGGATAGAGATTTGTTTCCTGGAATGAATACACTGCATATGTGATATCCTAAATATGTTTTTCCCTTAATCCACAGAGAGTGTAGATTGACTGGTATTTGATGATACCCTTCGTTTAGAAAGTTTTCAAACAATTTTCTCATACCTATGAATCCCAGTTTTTAATGTTCTCTGACATATGTTATGAATGCGAAGGTCAAAAATACTTTTAAGAATATGTGTTAGCAAGTCTAAGATTCACTCAGCACAGAGTTTGTGAATATAGGTATGATACTCATTATATCTTAGTGTCATATAAAATTCGAAGCGATAGTACAGCAGGTAGGGCATTTGCCTTGCACACAGTCAACCTGGGTTCAATCCCTGGCATCCCATATCGTCCCCTAAGCACTGCCAGGAGTAACTCCTGAGTGTAGAGCCAGGAGTAGCCCCTGAGCATCTCTGTGTGTGACCCCCCAAAAAAAACAAAAAATAACAATTCAAAAAAGTAAAAGTTTAGAAAAATGTATTCTAAATCCCCCTCCCAAAAATGTCATTTGAAGTTTGATTATATAACAGGAAGAAAGTACTAGATAAAAAGTGAGAAAGCATCTTAAATCAGGAAATAAATAATGAAAATATTGACCTCCTGATGTGCAGGACTGATTTTTCAATATTGGGAAAGAACAACATTTAGCTATTTTTATAAAGGTGGGGGTGGCGGGACACCTGGTAACATTGGTGGTGGAGAATGGGAAATGGTGGAGGGATGGGTAATCAATCATTGTATGACTGAAACATAATCATGAAAGTTTGTAAGTCTGTAACTGTATCTAAGGGTGATTCATTAAAAAAATAATAATAAATACTATACTGCCACCCCAAATAAAAGTAACTTAGTGATAGAAATCTGACCTTTCTTAATTCTGAAATAGTCACGTTATTAAAAAATACAATAAATTATGACATTGGTAGAATAATATATTGTTTTTTTAAAATTTATTCTTTATTGAATTACCATGCGGAAAGTTACAAAGCTTTCAGGTTTAAGTCTCAGTTATACAGTGCTCGAACACCCATCCCTTCACCAGTACACATTTTCCACCACCAAGAATCACAGTATAACTCCCCCCTCCCTCCCGCCTCCCCAGGCCCCCACCCCGCATGTGTAACTGGTACATCTCACTTTACTTTGATAGCATTCAATATTTCAACAAAAAACTCACTATTGTTGATTTGGAGTTTCTTCCCCCTAAAGTCGACCTGCTGAAAAGAAAGCATTTGATAATTTGTTTTCCATTGCTGAGAATGAAGAGATATGAAGTCGAGAGGCCACACTAGCAGCCACAAGGGTTTGGATTTCTATATTTTAGTACTTTAGTAACTAAATCCAGAGAAATATCTGCCACAAATTGCATCACTGTAAGCTTGTACCTCTCAGCTACTTTATATTCCACATATGCGTGCAATCTTTCTCTGTCTGTCTCTTTCTTTCTGACTCATTTCACTCAGCATGATACTTTCCATGTTGATCCACTTATATGCAAATTTCATGACTTCATGTTTTCTGACAGCTACATAGTATTCCATTGTGTATATGTACCAGAGTTTCTTTAACCAGTCATCTGTTTTTGGGCACTCTGCTTTTTTCCATATTGTGACTATTGTAAACAGTGCGGCAATGAACATAGAAATGCAGATGTCATCTCTACTATACCTTTTTGCCTCTCTGGGATATATTCCCAGGAGTGGTATTGCTGGGTCAAATGGAAGCTCAATTTCTAAATTTTTGAGAATCATCTATATTGTTTTCCAAAAGGTCTGAACAAGTTGGCATTCCCACCAGCAGTGAAGGAGAGTCCCTTTCTCCTCACATCCACGCCAACACCGGTTGCTTTTGTTTTTTGGGATGTGTGCCAGTCTCTGTGGTGTAAGATGATATCTCATTGTTGTTTTCATCTGCATCGCCCTGATGATTAGTTATGCTGAACATTTTCTCATGTGCCTCTCAGCCATTCGGATTTCTTCTTTGGGAAAGTTTCTGTTCATTTCATCACCCCATTTTTTGATCAGGTTGGCAGTTTTCTTCTTGTGGAGTTCAACCAGTGCATTGTATATCCTTGTTATCAACCCTTTACCGGATGGGTACTGAGTAAGTATCCTTTCCCATTCTGTAGATTGTCTTTGTATTTTGGTCACTGTTTCTTTTGAGGTGCAGAAGTTTCTTAGTTTGAGATAGTCCCATTAATTTATCTCTGTTTTCACTTGCTTGGCCAGTGGCATGTCAGCTTTGAAGATACCTTTGGCTTCAATGTCGTGGAGGGTTTTGCCGACCTTGTCTTCAATGTACCTTAGGGATTCTGGTCTGATGTTGAGGTCTTTAATCCATTTTGATATGACTTTTGTACAGGGTGATATGTGGAGGTCTAAGCCCATTTATTTACATTAGCTGTCCAGTTTTGCCAGCACAATTTGTTAAACATGCTTTCCTTGCTCCACTTCACATTTCTTGCTCTCTTATCAAAGATTAGATGGTCATATATTTGGGGGGGTGTCAGAGTATTCAACCCTGTTCCATTGGTCTGCCGCTCTGCCTTTGTTCCAGTACCAAGCTGTTTTAATCCACTTTGTAATAGAGTTGGAAGTTGGGGAGGTTGATTCCTCCCATTTTCTTTTTTCCAAGAATTGCTTTAGCTATTCGTGGGGGCTTATTGTTCCATATAAATTTCAGGAGCACCTGCTCCATTTTTTTGAAGAATGACAAGGGTATCCCTATAGGGATCGCATTGAATTTGTACAATGCTTTGGGGGGTATTGGCATTTTGACAATATTAATTCTTCCAATTAATGAGCAGGGGATGTCTTTCTATTTCCTTGTTTCCTCTTTTATTTCCTGAAGAAGCGTTTTGTAGTTTTCATCATACAAGTCCTTTACCTCCTTTGTTAAGCTGATTCCGAGGTACTTGATTTTTTGAGGTGCAATTGTGAACTGATTGCTTTTCTCATGTCACTTTCTTCTGTCTCGTTATCTGCATATAGGAAAGCCATGGACTTTTGGGTATTGATTCTATAGCCTGCAACTCTACTATATGAGTCTAGGAGTTTCTTGGTAGAGGTTTTAGGGTTCTCTAGGTATAGTATCATATCATCTGCGAATAGTGAGAGCTTGATTTCTTCCTTTCCTACCTGAATGCCCTTAATATCTTTTTCTTGCCTAATCGCTATTGCAAGTACTTCCAGTACTTGCTTTTATTTTGTTTTATGTTCTCTTTTTTTCTTACTTTCCAGAGAAAAAATATGCTTCTTTTATTTTCTTCTTCATGAAATCTAATAAGCTAATTGAAAAGTACTGACATTATAAAATATTAAGTGCATAACCCAGGCAGAGATAACAAAATGTTTCTGGAAACATAAGCCGAAATCCCAAACTGCCATTTTACTTTCTCTATCCTAGGAATATGACAAAATCTCTACCCATCCACCCCGTGATTCTGGGCTGGAGAGATAGAGGGATTGTGAGAATTAGGTTATTGTTTTTTTGTCTGTTTTTGGACCACACTCTGTGGTGCTCAGGATTTTTTTTCTGACTCTGCACTCAGTAATCACTCCTGGCTAGCTTGCAGGACCATATATGGTGCCTAGGATAGAACCTAAATTATCCACATGCAAGACAAACACCCTATCCACTGTACAATCGCTCAACCACAGATTATTGTTTTAAAGAAATACTTTGGTAGACGAACTTGTTGACAATTATTTAGTGACTGAGGGTATCCCGCCAGCACGGCAGAGCCTAGCGAGCTACCCATGGCATATTCAATGTGTGAAAAACAGTAACAACAAGTCTCACAGTGGAGACGTTACTGGTGCCTGCTCGAGCAAATTGATGTACGGGACCACAGTGCTACAGTGCTACATGAGGATGCAGATGGTATCTTTGGTGGCATAAACTTTAGCACTATTGTAACTACCTAATTATAATTAATTAAAAAAATTCTCCCTAAAAATATCTTGTCCAGGCACTCAGATGATCAGAGTCACTTTGTTTATTAACATTTAGAATTTTAATCTAGTCACCATGATTTACAGTACTGTCAATGATAGGGTTTCAAATATACAACATTCCAATAGTAACACCACACACCCTACAATATTGTCCTTGACTGCCATTGTCTTCTACCATTGTCTTCTTATTTTTTTTATTTTTGGTGGGGGGATCACACACAGCTATACTCAGGGGTTACTCCTGGCTCTGCACTCAGGAATTACTCCTGGTGGTGCTTGGGGGACCGTATGGGATGCCGGGGATTGAACTCAGGTTGGTCGAGTGCATGGCAAACGCCCTACCTGCTGTGCTGTCACTCCAGCCTCTCTTCTACCATTTTCTCAGGGTTCCCCCACCTATCTTCTCTTTTAAATATTTGTCTCCAGGGATGGAGCAATAGTACAGTGGGTAGGGTATTTGCTTTGCATGTGGCTGACCCAGGTTTGATTCCCAGCATCCCATATGGTCCCCTGAGCACCACCAGGAATAACTCCTGAGTCTAAAGTCAGGAGTAACCCCTTGCATCACCAGGTGTGACCTAAAAAGCAATAAATAAATCAATCACTGTATCACTGTCATCCCGTTGCTCGTCGATTTACTCCAGCGGGCACCAGTAACATCTCTATAACACTCAGCCCCTAGATTTTAGCAGCCTCTCCTTACTCATCTTTCGCAATGACTGGTGGCTCTTTCAGGGTCAAGGGAATGAGACCTATTGTTACTGTTTTTGGCATATCGAATATGTCATGGGTAGCTTGCCAGACTCTGCCATGCGGGCAGGATACTCTTGGTAGCTTGCCAGGCTCTCCAAGAGGTAAGTATATATCTTTTACTGTATTGGGATATGAATATGTCATGTGGAGCTTGCAAGGCTCTCCCTGTGGGCAATAGACTCTTGGTAGCTTGTCAGGTTCTCCAAGGAGAACTAGGCTATTAGACGTCGCTTCTGGGAGCTTGGTCTTATAGTCTTTGGATGTTGGCCGTTGGTGGGATTACACAGCGCCGGGGGCTGTTTGTGAGTTTGGCTGCCAGGCTACTGGTAAATGGGAGGTCTGGATGGAGAAGGCTCAGTCCCGATCCGAGCAGGTTTGAAGATCTCAGCCTCAAGTCCCGCACACCTGGGTTCCTCTGCTGGTCCCTAAGCATGAGGCTTGTCCGGACATGTGGAGAGTGGCCTTGAGCATGGCTGTGGCTGGGTTCAGGAGGTCTTCAACTGTCAAGGCTCTGCTTGGGTTGAAGCAGAGGGAGGGAAAGGCAACCCATCCCCTCCGAGGGGCCCCGGTGAAGACAGCCAGGTGCAGGGGGCAAGAGATTCTGTGTCACTGTCTTCTGGGAGCTTGGTTTTATAGTTTCTGGCCATTGGCCGTTGGTGGGATTACATGGCACCAGGGGCAGTTTGTGAGTTTTGCTCCCAGGCTACTGGAAAATGGGAGGTCTGGATGGTGAAGGCTCAGTCCCAATCTGAGCAGGCATGGAGATCTCAGTCTCCTACACTCAGAGTCCTACACACCTGGGTTCCTCTGCTGGTCCCTTCATGCGTGATGCTTGTCCAGGCGTGTGGAGAGTGGCCTTGAGCATAAATAAATAAAATATTTGTCTCCTACTATCACCACCATCTCAACATCCCATACCTTCACCACCATGTTAAGATCAGTTTTGTAGACAGTTATCTGTTTCTGCTGCTTTTGGCCAATTTGCATAATAAAATGTCCTTAGCTACCCTGCTCTGATTAAATTATTTCATCGGTTTCAACATGCCGAATTGGAAATAGGAAAAATTTTTCTTTGATTCACTCAAATCAAGGATTGAATTCTCAGCCAATATCAGCCTGATAAAATATGAGTTTAGATAAAATACAGTTCAAGAGGATCATTTTGAGGACTGATCAAATGTGAGAAGGCACTCATTAGTGCTGTTGAGATTTCAAGGTAGTACAGAAGCTAATAGACTTTTTGATAGTTACCTTGGTATCAGTGTGACTTCAGGGTCATAGATTAAAAAACTGATTACCACCTGTATACTCAGACACTGTATAGTCACTCCACTCTGCAAATTCCCTATGTGCCTATCCAAAATGATTTTATTACAGGTCAGTAAATAAGAGGGCAGGAGAGTGAATGTAGCTGATACTCTGAGATATGGTAAGAAACATTTGCATTTTATTGTGTCATGACTGTTGTATTTTGCTTCAGGATTGTGTTCAGTTAATCATAATTTATTTCTCAAGCAAATTTTAGGTCTGCCTTCATAACTGACTCTTCAATCTACCTCCTTAAATGGCTTTTTAGTGCTTAATGAGCTTAGTACAGTAGTCTCCCGTGAGGTAATAGCAATAAAGTTAAAAGGAGGGAATCATGAATCACATGCTTTGTTCACAGGCCATGGTTTTCCCCCAGGTGTTAGACTTAAGATGCTAATTAATGGGTCCCTCACAAATCACCTAGATAGACAGACACTTTCCTGCTTGCTCAGCCCAGAGGAGGACCTGGCCTAGTGCCTCTGCAGCCTCATGCCACTTTGGGTTAATATCTGTCTAACTACCATGCATATCTACTTGTTTGTTTATTCAGATAAAATAAAGAGGTACATGACAAGATGTTAATATGAATATAGGATGAGAGAATTGAGGCATACAATGTACAAATAGGCTGTCCACTCTCAGGATGGAGGTTTTGATTAGTAGGTAAAAGAGAGAGAGCTTAGAAAATTGTGTGAACATAGCAATGAATATGTGAAAGCACACATATGGACTATTTATTACCTTGGGATACTGGGTCTTTGTGAATATAATCCCTTTTTTGTAAGCTGTACTCAGGGCTTACTCCTGACTCTTTTCTCAAGAAATCACTGCTGAGAATGTTCAGGGGACCATATGCTGTGTCAAGGATTGAACCCAAGTCAGTTTTATGCAAGGTAAGCACCGTGCCTACTGTATTCTCTCCATTACCTAAAATATATTCTTTAAAGAAAAAAAATTGAAACAAGTATGGTCAGTTATATTTTCAACTCTTATCTTGCCTACAACTGCTAGAAATACCAGAGGATAATGGCCCAATTAGCATCAGTCCTCTCCTAGTGGGAATATTAAAATGAAGAAATAATTATTGTGCTCTTATTGTGGGCCTGGAACTGTATTATACACAGTTTGGTTCAGGGGAATGAAAAACATAAAAGAGAAAGTAAAAAATCTGCCTCATAATTTTTACTATAATTGATAAGGGGTCAATAGCCTTAAAAAATTATAGTAGATAGAACAACACATAATCATTTGTTCTTAGAGCCTTAAGGGATCATTGAATGTATCTTATCCAGATTACATTCTGATGTTCAGATATTACTCTAAACTATCCTTAAAACTATCCTTGTTAACATGTCTAGTATCTGTTCAAATTTGTACTTGATATTCATGCAGTCCACTTTACTACATTGGCAACAAAGTTTTTATCCTTGAAAACACTTATCAAAAATACCTTCCTATCTTTTACATTATATTGAAAGTAACCGCCGTCTACCACACAAACTTCTTATTTTTCAAAACATAGACTACTTTGTTCCTTCATCAGCACTTTTGTAAGGCAATAAATTAAGCACACAACTTTGTGACACAGAGTGATTAATATAATATACAAGTTCATCAGAAGTTGCTCTTGGTTGTATTTCAGTCATCAAATGTTCCAATACCCATCGCTTCACCAGCATATGTTTCCCACCACCAGTGTTCCCAGTTTACCTCTCATCACTACACCATCCCCAAGCCCCACCCCTTGCCTGCTTCTATGTCAGTTGCTTTTCCTCTCTCTCTCTCTGTCTCTCTGTATATGTTTCTGTCTCTGTCTCTCTCTCCTGACATTATGATTTGCAATACAGATACTGACAGATTATCATGTATATCCCTTTACCTACATTCAGCACTCAGTTCTTGTCCAGACTGATCATTTTCTATCTCTCCCACTAGAATACAAATTCCATAAAGACAAAAACTGTCTCATTTTTCATTGTGTTTCCAGAACCCAACATTTTGACTAGTAAATAGTAGAAACTAAATAGAAATAGAATGAGTTTGAGAAAACAATCTGAGGAAAGTCCCTTTGGCCTACTTTACCAGGAAATAAACTACATATTTAAAACCACTCTCTGAAAAATATACTTTTATTGATAAACTCACATCATATAGTGCAAAGCATGGTAGCTAAAAGAATCAAACTCTTCTGAGAAGTAAATAGTGATTTCTGCAGTCTGTAAATTAATGGCAATAAAAATCACCAAAAGATTAATTGATAATCAGTTGAGAATTTTCAAGGGAGATTAATCAAAGTGTTAATGATGAATTTGGGTTTAATTACACTTTTGTGTACTTTCTAACTTGGAAATTTTGAAGGGAGGATTTAATTACACTTTTCTGTAGATTCTGATTTGAAAATTATGAATGGAATAGAGCAAATTAGAAATCAGAACTACTTGTTTTCAGCTGTCCTACTAAGTGTTGCCACTCAAAGATTCCCATATTTTTCTAAAGGTAGTGCAAGTTGTTTAGTCAAAGGAACATAGCTGTAACTAAACAAGCAGATTTAAAAAAAATATTGATTGCAATAAAGTAAAACACAAGTCACAAAGAACCATACATAGTAAGGAAAAAAGTTGAATTCTGAAAAAATACTGAATACTTAAAACAATTACATTATATGAGTTTTTGTTGGGTGGTTTGAGGCAGAGTCCAAGCATTTTTCCCCTAGATTATTTTCTTTGAGCAAGTGAGGAGACCCTGTTATTTGGTTTATCAAAAAATCTTATCTACAGATTGTATAGTGTGGTTAAATCTGTGATTCACCAGGAATCTGGGGTCACTCATATTAATGTAGAGAAACATATTTGCTATTTTGTGATTTGGTAAGTACTTACATTCTTGTTTTTGTTAAAAATTATCAATGAACCTTTTTTTCTCATTTTATTGTGGTTATAGAGTAATCTTGTGTGACCCTGACATTCTATGAGTTTATTTATACCCAACAGGAAAACAAGATGATCTAGCTGTTGACTATAGGCAAGTTTCTAATAACACCGAGGCCAAGTATCAGACTTGTTTCTGAATATAAGAACCATCTTATTCTTTCTTAGCAAAGTAAAGCATTGTTGAAACAGGAGATGGATTCTATATGGAGATGTATTTTCTCCAAATTGTTCATTCAGCACTAACTAAGGGAGAATCTTGCTGAGAGGATTTTTCCAAGGAATGATGATAATCTAGTTGAGTAATTTTCACTTTTCATAGGGTCAATAGACACCCATATTGCTATTACAATATTTTGTCGCAATGTATCTGTGTTCTCCAAAAAGGGTTTGAAATGCATTCACAAATGGCTCAGTGTGGTAGCTATTACTTTTGACTATCTTAATTTTTGTCTTTCCTATCAACAATTTTGAATGAAAAAATATAAAAATATTTTCCGCTCTGCACACTGGGCTCCTTCTCACAGAGCACAAGCGAATTGTATTTACATACACAGCTTCTCCTGTTGCAATTATAAAGACCACAAGTGTTTCTTTGAATTAATTTTGTGTAATTTATTAGGGCACATTCTACCTTTCAATTCATTTAGGGATGTCCTCCCCTTTGTTGTAGATGATTTGAGAACATGCAAAATATTTTTATCCAATCAGTAAAGAGACAGAAGGAGCAGTTAATTTTTACTCATGGCAGGTCTACTGGGTAAAACGTGCTGGTCTTGTATAATGCTGGTGCTCGGACAACGATTAATTAAAAGAGAAGAAAGTATGTCTCATGAAACACCTCTCCCCTGTTTCATTAATGTTCCATGGTTTTAAAAGGAACATTGAACAAATTCACTGTTTCTACTTCCATCATAAATTAGCTTTTCAAAACTAGAACTCTGTTAGCCACAGGGAATCTTATCATTATGCATCCTTAGATGTTTACATAAATAAAGGTAGTTACATAAACTTTAAAAACTTTAGATGCTTACATAAACATGTAATTGAGTCCTCTTGAAGGCATGCAGCAGTAGAGAAGATGGATGTGGTGAGAGTTGATGGCAGTTACAGATGAGTAAAGAAGGGATGAATTGCTGCGACTGAGAAGATCAGTCAATTTGTCAAAATAGCAAATTGACACCTGTCGGTATTTATCTTTGATTAGGTCATATAACTGAGCCACAGACAATATTATTCATTGAACTTCATGTCCTTTTTTGTTTTGGGGCCATGCATGGTTTTGTGCAGGTATTACTTCAGGCTTGATGCTTCAAGTGGCACTCAGGTAACCAGGCAGTGTGAGGATAGAACTCTGGGTTCCTGTGTGTAGGTCTTACAGCCCATTGAGCTCTCTCTGATCTCTCGTGGTCATTTTAAAAATGTACCTAGCCATGTAAACAAAACAGATATAAAACAATAAAGTAATACATGGCCCGATTCTTTCCCACTTTGTCTTTGGGTGGCTTTTCCATGTGTATCTTTACTCTGCATTGAGTGCCCTTAGTTTCTCACAAGTTACAACCATCTTTACACACACACTCAGTGTATTTGTATTCATATTCTAGACACTTTTGTGTCTAATTTTTCCTTACAAGCTTCCAAAATGTAAAGGAAATCCTTGTAATCACCTGGAACTTATAAAAGTAATTTATGTTAATGCTTTTATGGAGTTATTGTGTTTGTTTTCCATGGATATTCGATCTAATAAATTCAATTGTGAAAGTAAAGGAATACTGATAACTTAAGAATCAGTTCTGCCCTCCGTTGCTGAACGTCCATGATCCTGGAGGCCCACTAACTACTTTCGGCACCAGCAGCTTCTTGCAGAAATGCCTCTAGACTGTGTGGGGTGGTGGGGGTTGGGTTAGGGGTGGTGGGAGGGATACTGGGAACATTGGTGGAGAAGAATGAACACTGGTGGAGGGATGTAAACGAAATGCAAACATGAAAGTTCATAAGTTTGTAACTGTGCCTCACAGTGATTCACTAATAAAAATAAAAAAAAAAAAAAGACTGTGAAATATGGTAAAGCTCCATGCTGCCACAGGAGGGGAAAGGTTTTTCTCTCTTGGCTTTTTCTTTCCCCGGTGGTGGCATGGCAACCGCCATCTTGTAAGGCCCACAAAAGAGAGGTATGGGCTTGCAGCAATGGGATGCACCCGAGATCTCGGGATGGGGGGGCGTTACCAGCGCCTCTCTATGCCCAGATGTGACCCGAGCGGCCGCACACATGTGGCCCTCCGTTGCTGAATGCCCATGACTCCAGAGGCCCACTAACTACTTTCGGCACCAGTGGTTTCTTGCAGAGATGCCTCTAGACTGTGAACTAAGCTAGGGCTCTGTGCCGCCACGGGAAGGGAAAGGTTCCACTCTCTTGGCTTTTTCTTTCCCCAGTGGCAGCGTGGCAACCGCCATCTTATAGGGCCCACTAAACAGAGGTAGGAGATTGCAATGATGCAACTTCTGGCAGAAATTTCTCTGGACTTAATTACTAAAATATCAGAAATCCAAAACTTCATATGCTCTTCATTCTCAGCAATGGAAAACAAATTACTAAATGCTGCTTTTTCGGCAGGTCTGATTGTTTGGGAAAAATTCCAAATAATAATAGTGATTCTCCTGTTGAAATGTTGAATGTAATCAAAGTAAAGAGAATGTAAAGGGAATATCATCAGCCACACAGGTGGGGGCAGGGGTAGGATGGGAGGTGTACTGGGATTCTTGGTGGTGGAATATGTGCACTGGTGAAAGGGACTAGTGTTCAATTACTGTATGACTGGGAGTTAGGCCTGAAAGCTTTGTGGCTTTTCACATTGTGATTCAATAAAAACTTTTAAAAAATTAGAAAGTGAAATTTGAAATAAACATCTATATTAACTTGTATTTGTCAAAAAAAATCAGTACTATCTTTACTCTGAGACAGAATACTCTGCTACTTCATGTGTCAGAGCATTTAGGGTGTCATTTAGGCATAAATGAAATAAGCTTATATAATGGAACTAAAAACTTTAGGGAAACACAGTATAACACTCTGTTAAAAGTCAGCCAGAAGATAAACAATCAGCAAAATCTTATGTGTCAACTTGAGTGGAACGCAGTGTCTGGACATATGGCTAAACATTATTCTGGATATGTCTGTGAGGATGTTTCTGGATAAGATTAACATTTGAAAGTTTAGCATGAGTAAAGTACATTGCCCTCTCCAGTGTGGGTGGACTCATTTAATCATTTGAAGACCTATAGATAACAAAAACGCCTAGTGGAAGAGAACTCCACCAGACTGGCTTCTTGAACAGGGATATTATTCTTTTTTTCACCCTTAGGATTCAGATTGAATTACTGGCCCTTCTTCTGTCTCCAACGACCCTGGAACTTCTATCTCTGGTTAGTCTGTAATTTTGGACTAAAACTTACATTAACTCTCCTATTTATCCTGTTTCTCCAGCCTTTGTACTATTTGAAATATATTATTATGTCTCTCTTATGAACTCTAATAATAAAGGCTTATTATTTGTCAAAATGAAAAAAAATGAACTGAATTCTTTAAAGAATTCAATAGAAAATTATACCTGCTATACTATTCCTCCTATAATTGTTTCAACTTTATATACAATTGACTAATAAATTTAGAAAAAAACTGACTGGTTTAGTCAAATAATTGCCTGTTTATAGTGCAACCACCAGAATTTCAAGTAAGCTAGTCATTTTAATTGGCCTACTATTTATCTTGCTTCTTATGAAATATCTCTGACCTTTATCAGCTGGTCATGACAGTAGAAATCAGGCAAGAAGTAGTTTGATTAAATGTGTTTTAGCTGGAAGCTCTGTGGTATAAGAGAAAAGGGAAAGCCATCTTGGGGAGCAAAAGACAAACTTAGGTTAACATAAGTGACTGAATCAATCAAAGCAGGGAATATGGTCACTGCTTTGTCTATTTATGCCCAAGTGCCAATCAATCCTGAGGAAGTTTAGTTCATCTCTCTGATTCATTTTTAATGATTTGATTGATAATTTTTGTTCAATTAATCAACCAAACCCATAAATTCATAAAGACATACACATTTGAACTGGCTGTTTTAGTAAAGAACCATAGACATGAGAAAACCTCTTAAGATTCATGTGTAACAAATGTGACCTGGTTCCTTCAGCTGACCATACAGCAAAAGACCCTGCTGTTTAGATTCTACTCACAATCTATAGCAAAAAAAAGTCATTATTCAGTCAGGCTGGTTTGTTGGTCATCCTTCACTGCCAGCATAAAACCAAATATTCAGAGTTACATATCAGAAAAAGTAATAAAAGAGAAGAGTGGTAACAACTTCTTACCCAATCTCAAAAGATTTTCTTCATAAAAAGAGAACCCCATATCCAGAAAAACATTAATTCGCTTCACATTCTACTCCTTTGAGTATTGCCGTATAAATTCACTCACAATTCTCGGACTATTGTCTTGAATAAACTTCAAAAACATTTTCCCTTGAAGAAAATCAAATAAGAGTACTGAAAGGAGGTGAAGTTATATGCATAATATCCTTTCCATAACAATATGGACAGTCCTTCCAAAACTAGAAATTGAGCTTTCATATGAGCCCGCAATACCACTTCTGGGAATCTATCCTGAGGATGCAAAAGAGCACAGTAGAAATCAGATCAAAATGGATTAAAGACCTCAACATCAGGCCACAATCCATAAGGTACATTGAAGACAAGGTCGGCAAAACCCTTCATGATATTGAAGCTAAAGGTATCTTCAAAGATGACACGGAACTAAGCAATCAAGTAAAAACAGAGATAAACAAATGGGACTACATTAAACTAAGAAGCTTCTGCACCGCAAAAGACACAGGGACCAGAATACAATGGCAATCTACAGAATGGGAAAGGATATTCACCCAATACCCATCTGATAAAGGATTGATATCAAGAGTATACAAAACAGTGGTTGAACTCTGCAGGAAGAAAACATACAACCCCATCAGAAAATGGGGCGAAGAAATGAACAGAAACATTTCTAAGAAAGAGATACGAATGACTAAAAGGTACATGAACAAATGCTCTGCATCACTAATCATCAGGGAGATACAGATCAAAACTACCATGATATACCACCTCACAACACAGAGACTGGCACACATCCAAAAGAACAAAAGCAACCACTGTTGGAGAGGATGTGGAGAGAAAGAAACCCTTCTACACCACTGGTGGGAATGCCGACTGGCCCAGCCCCTTTGGAAAACAATATGGACTGTAAAAAACTAAAGCTCACTGAAAGGTGCGGGCACTCTCGGGCTCTCTGGGCTGCTGTGTCTCACTACCCACGTTCGGTGCTCTGGAACCGCTGTGTATGGGCTGGATTGGGACAGCCGTTGGCCAAGGACAGGCGAAGGAAGAACGAGGACCAAGCTGGTTGGTGATTAGTTACCGTTTATTCAATCTTCCATCTTTCTCATCTCCCGCACTCCCAGCTCCATCCTCTCTCTGGATCAACTGCTGCCTCTCTCCCTTCTCTCATCTCTCCTCATTTTTTCCTCTCTGCCCTTGCCCCTAGGTTACACCCAGCCAGGTAGCAAAATCAACATAATAAAGCCCTTCCTGAGGGCTGTCAGGTTTAAAAGGAACATAACCTAGGGGCATTTTAAAGCCCTTCCTGACTGCCAGTAGGCAAAATACCTCTTAAGGGTTTTTTCTCCTCTCCCCATTCCAAACACTCATTAACTAGTTATTTTTGCATGGACATAGCGAGAGATACATTGAGGTTTGCAAGGCAGCTCTCCTGGCAACATCTTGCCACAGGCTCAGACCACAGCACTCAGGCCAGATTAATCATTCCTCACCCTAGCAGGGTCCAAATCTAGTTATCACTGTTTGGATCATGACAACATTTGTCCATGATCAAGCTCTTAACTTATAGTTAAGCATTAGGGACTTCGTCCAGGCCCATCTAGATGCCAGGGTAGCACACAACTCACCGCTTGCCCTGGGTCCGTCTCTGTCCCACGTCGGGACCCTGCTTTGGGGATACTAGGAAGTAAGGGCGGCTGAGGCTTAGGTCAAGAGAACAGATGCCCAGGAGGAAAATATCATGTAGAGTCAAATGACTTCGAGGTTACAAAAGCATAACATTTGTTAAGTCTTCCTGTGTCCATACAAAAAGGACTTGCTCTGAATAAACTATGCAAAGGACTCAAGGAGAAGAGAAAAGCATTATTTACAAGTCAACAGAACACTAAGAAAGAAGCTACAAATAAACAAAGAGGAATAGGAGCACTGTAACGGGAGAAACCCAATAAACCTAAACTACTTGAGGCTATGTTATCCTACATGGACGATTCTCAAAAAATTAGAAATTGAACTTCCATTTGATCCAGCAATACCACTTCTGGGAATATATCCTGGAGAAACAAAAAAGTATAGTCTAAATGACATTTGCACTTATATGTCCATCACGGCACTGTTTACAATAGCCAGAATCTGAAAAAAACCCGAGTGACCAAGAACAGATGACTAGTTAAAAAAACTCTGATACATCTATACAATGGAATATTATGCAGCTGTTAGAAAAGATGAAGTCATGAACTTTTCACATAAGTGGATCGACATGGAAAGTATCATGCTAAGTGAAATGAGCCAGAAAGAGAGGGACAGGCATAGAAAGATTACACTCATCTGTGGAATATAAAATAACAGAGTAGGAGACTTACATCCAAGGATAGTAGTATATAATGCCAGGAGGTTGGCTCCATAGCTTGGAAGCGGGCCTTACATGTTGGTGGAAAGTCATCTCAGATAGAGAAGGAACACCAAGTAAAATGTGATTGGAGATCCTGCGTGGGGAGGGAGATGCGTGCTGAAAGTAGACTAGAGACTGAACAGGATGGTCACTCAATGCCCCTGTTGCAAACCACAACACCCAAAAGGAGAAAGAGAGAACCAATTGGAATGCCCTGCCACAGAGGCTGAGTGGGGTGGGGGGGATGGGATCGGGGGTGGGAGTGATACTGGGTTCATTGGTGGTACACTGTTGGAGGGATGGGCTCTCGAACATTGCATGAGGGAAAAACAAGCACGAAAAGGTGTGAATCTGTAACTGTACCCTCACTCTAACTCACTAAAAAATATATTTCCACATGTTTGTTATTAAATTAATAATCTGTAAAAAAAGAAATTACATCTGTAACTATATATTCATAGCAACACTGTTCACAATAGCCAAAATATGGAAACAACTCTAGTGCCCTAAAACAGATGACTGGTTAAAGAAACGTTGGCACATCTACACAATGGAATACTATGCAGCTATTAGGAGAGATGAATTCATGAAATTTGCTTTCAAATGGATAAACATGGAGAGTATCATGCTAAGTGAGATGAGTCAGAAAGAGAGGGACAGAGGGACATAGAAGGACTGCACTCATTTGTGGAGTATAAAATAACATCACATGAGGCTGACACACAGGACAGTAGATACAAGGGCCAGGGGGATTGCCCCATAGCTGAAAGACTGCTTCATGAGTGGAGGGGAGAAGGCAGATGGAATAGAGAAGAAAGAACTAAGAAAATGATGGCTGGAGGAACCAACTGGGATGGGACATGCATGCCGAAAGTAGATAATGGACTAAACATGATAACTTCTCAGTGTCTGTGTTGCAAGCTATAATGCCCAAAATTAGAGAGAGAGTATGAGGAATATTGTCTGCCATAGAGGCAGGGGGAGGGTGGGAAAAGGTCTGGTACACCCGGGATATTGGTGGTGGGGAATGTGCACTGGTGAAGGGATGGGTGTTTGATCATTATGAGATTGTAACCCAAACACGAAAACTTGTAACTATCTCACGGTGATTCAATAAAGTTTTAAAAATTAAATAATGATAATAATAATAATAATAATAATAATATCCTTTCCATAACAGTGTTGCCAACCACAGTGCTTGAGCGGACACCAGAAATGTCACCATTGTAAGACTTCTTGTTACTGTTTTTGGCATGTCGGATATGCCATGGGTAGTTTGCCAGGCTCTGTCATGCGGGCAGTATAGTCTCGGTAGTTTCCCAGGCTTTCCAAAAGGGATGGAGGAATCCAATCCTGGTCGGACATCTGCAAGGCAAAATGCCCTACCCGCTGTGCTATCACTCCAGCCACAGTGCCTAAAAGGAAAACAAGAAAAAAAAAGTATCTACAATAGTAGCAGTCTAGAGGCAGTAGGGAAATGGGGGCCATTAGTGCAGGGAAGTGGACACTGGTCAAGGGAAATGTTATTGAACATTTCCTGTCTGAAATTCAATCATAAAAACTTTGTAATTTTGTATCTCACAGTGATACAATATTTTTTTAAAAACAAAACTCAATTTAAACTGTTTAATTCTTCACATTCTGACCATGTCACTGTAGTCCAGAATGGTGTCAAGATAAATAGGATGAATACTATTTATAGGCCATAAAAACATTTTAAATAATATAGATAAATAGAAAATTGATTCATCAAATTTACTCCAAAGAGTTTAAGTTTAATGAGTAAGACTCTTCAAAGCATATTATCACTCCTCCCTTCCTAAATCATTCAGAAGTAATCTGAACCATGCTTTCCTACATTTTTCTATTTTTATAATTTATATGTCTAATGCTTAAACCCAAGCTGATATTTCACTGCCATCCTTTATTCTGTCTACCTGTAACTAGAAGAACGCATGGTATATAGCAATATTTTAACAGGGTAGGGTATAGTTCATTAGTGAGTTATTAAAGTTGAAGGGGGGCTTCAAAACCAGCTGTACTCAGGGCTTATACCTGGCTTTGTGTTAATGGATAACTTCTAGTGATGCTCAAGGGACTATATGTGGTGCCAGAGATGGAAGCTGACTCAACTTCATGCAAGGCAAGCACTCTCGACACTGTATAATCTCTTTGGCCTCTGAAATAAATATTTTAAGAAACAACTCTCCTCTTTTTCAATTTTTAGTGTAACAGAATATAATAAAATATGAGTTCATTTCCCACAGTACTGGTAATACTATTTTTTAAATGTTCATTGTAGTTTTATAATTGTATGTATATATATATGTAGGTATTTTATATGTGTATACATATAGATACTTCCAAGTATCTTTTTGTGTGTTTCTACTAAGTCATAATGTAAAGTAAATTTATTTCTCAGGCCTATGGAAAATATTTTTGAAAGAAATTGTTCTGATTGGGACTGGAGAGTTAGTACAGTGGGAAGGGTGCTTACCTTGCATGCAGTAGACCGGCGTTCCCACATGGTATCTCTGGTGTGTAGTATGGTCCCCCGTTCACTACCAGGAGTGGTTCCTGAACACAGATCTAGGGGAAAATATTGAGCATAGCTAAGTGTGGTCCTAAAACCAAAACCAAACAAAAATAAAGAAAAAATCTTCTGATTGAAAAATAATGAATTTTGAGTTTACACAAGTCTGGATTTAGAACTATGCAGTATTGGTGGTAGGAAGAACACTGATCAGAGTGGTCTTTCCCAGGAAGGAGAGAATTTTTTCTCTCACATACTTGGAATTGCCAGTTTATACTACTAGTAAAACTACACTGCTAAATTCAGCATTATTATTGCTCTTTTCTTAATATTGTTTTAAGATCTTTACTGATAAGACACTTCCTTATTGCTTATACTCAGGCCCTAGTGCCTTATAAATGGTAGACACAGTGGAATTCTTATGTAAGCAAACCCAAGGTTTCTTTGGGTCTTTTACCAATCATGTTTAAATTTGGGCTTTTATTGACATTGTGATTAATAGAAATATCTAGCCTTTATTTTTCTTATGTAAATCTCTGCAAAGTATATTTTCAGTTTGATTTTGTTCACTTGAATTTTGAATATAGATTAGAATCTCCTTTAATTTTTCTGTCTTAGGCTATTTTTACTCTATTGAATAGTTTGAATTTAAATTCTGTCTTATCTTTTACAGTTTCATTAAATCGTAGGCAGAAAAAATACAACTATGATAGCATAGAATCTGACACATAGTGATCTTTTATAAAAATAAAGGATGTGCTACAACAATCATATGAAGTATAACCTGAGTAATCAAACATTTTTCGTATAGTATTGATAATTGTGTTGCTTACTACCTCTAAGGTGGATTCTCAAGGAGTCATTAAAGACATTTTGTTTTATCCAGCTGTTTTTCAAAAATGTTGTTCCTCAGTTAAAAAAGGGGGCACATCTGACTCTGTATAGTTAACTTTGCTACTAATTTATCAAGCTAAGCACTATTGATGGGCATTAAAATGGCAAAAATATGGTCTTTACATCATAAAATGAATTAGGAGATTGCTGCCTTAGGGAGGAATTCAGAAGTTTAAGAGAAAACAGATTTTTAAATACTGAGTTGATGAAGCCATATAATTTAGAATACAATTAGCATTATAGATAATTTTATTTTCTCAACTTGCTAATTTTTGTTCAGACTTTCAGTTCAAAAAATCTGCAGAGAGTACTTAGTAGTCCCAGGCCTTTCAGAGTTGCCCTTCTTTCTTTCCCAATTTACGGCCTCTGCTGCAACCACTGAGGACACTCTAAACTTTTAAAACTACAAGATCCTTCATGATTTTATTCTGCATAGATTTTTTTTAAAAAAATTATTGAATAACTGTGAGATAGTTACAAGCTTTCATGTTTGGGTTACAATCTAGTGATAAAGCATCCATCCCTCCAACAGTGCACATTCTCCACCACCAATATTCTGCTATATTTAACAATAGCTAATAATTAATAACTCACTAGTATAGAAATTTGTAAAGTTAAAACTCTTTACATATTCTCTGACTTAATTTCTCAATACTATCTTATTATGTCATTATTGCCTATTCATGAGTCGGTTCAAAAGAGAGGCAGATAAACTTGAATAAACTGACCTGGTGAGGGTGTAGTAAAGTAGAAACAAATCTCAGATCAATCTGGCCCATAAATTCACAGATCTAGGGCTTGAATGCTGCTGACACTCTTCTGGTTCCAAGTACTGCCAATTTTCTAGTTTTTACATTTCTAGTCTTTAGATTTAATTAAGTTGAAATGTCCACACAATTGAAATCTTTTAACACCTTTATTTCTAAGAATACATTGCTTGATTTAGGATTATGATTCTACATTGCTCCAGTTTTTGTACAGGTCCTTATATAATGGCATTGACTCAGATGGGTGTGTCAGACTGTTACTTCAACCAAGGAGTGTCCTTGTTTTGTTCCTCTCCCATCACTTCAATTCTTCTAACCTTTGAGGAGTAGCAAAGTTAATAATCTCCACAGGACCTTCCCTGGAAAATTCACCAAAGTCTTTATCCCTTTACGATTTCCATTAAACATTTAAATGTACTGCATCCCTGAACATTTTATAGTTTTTTTATAAAATGAATTTTATAAAATTCTTTTCATAGTAATTGTTTTATGGAAATTAGTGTTTCACTCACTGAATCTTAGATTTGTCTATATGTCCAGAATAGCTCCCCAATAACCCTGGTGACTAAGTGGGAATAACTAGGCCTACACTTGCCAACCACTCAAATACCATCTCAGGATTGCAGATATTGTTAGAATAATATATCATAAGCAGTATCCCTTTAGGTAAGATCAGCACTCAGATAAGTGGGAATATAAAACTCAACTGTCAGTACCCAAAAAATTGCAAGGATAGTGGGAGAAATAAATTCACCTGCATTGGCTAGAGTGATAGCACAGTGGGTAGGGAATAACCTTGCACACAGTCGACCTGGGTTCGATTCCTCCGCCCCTCTTGAAGAGCCCAGCAAGAGCCCAGTGAGAGTATCTTGCCCACATGGGAGAGACTGGCAAGCTACCTGTGGCGTATTTGATATGGCAAAAACAGTAACAAGAAGTCTTACAATGGAGACGTTGCTGGTGCCCGCTCGAGCAAATTTGATGAGCAATGGGATGACAGTGATACAGTGATACCTATATTGGCAGGAAGGGACAGAAGTCTTGTGTAATCCTCAAACTCAACAAAAATCCTGAGCCTCATTGAGGAGGACTTCAAACAAACACTCCACTCTATGGTAATGGAAATTAAGTCATCTCTAGAAAATAAATTCATTTAGCTCAAGGAAGAATGATCCAGAGTATTAAAGAGTCCATTAAGTGGAACTGAAGTAAGAGTACACTAGCAAGCCACAAGAAAATTCAGTCTGTATAGTATCAGAGCACTGTATGACTAAAACTCAACTGTGAATAGCTTTGTAAATCATAATGTCTTATTAAAAAATTAAAATAGATGGACTTAGTAAATTGAATAAAGAAAAATAAATATTGTTAAATTGTTACTGTTACTGTCATCCCGTTGCTCATTTATTTGCTCAAGTGGGCCCCAGTAACGTTTCCATATGAGACTTGTTGATACTGTTTTTGGCAAATCGAACATGCCACGGGTAGCTTGCCAGGCTCTGCTCTGCGGGCAAGATACTCTCGCTAGCTTGCCAGTCCTCTCCAAGAGGGATGGAGGAATCAAACCCGGGTCGGCCACATGCAAAGCAAGCACCCTACCCGCTGTGCTATAGCTCCAGCACATTGTTGAATTAAATTCACTAAATCTTTGTTGCTTTTTTTTAGTCTACTGTTAATCTTGTTTGAATTTTTTAGCCTTTGCTATATACCTATATTTGTAATGATACTTCAAGTGTGTTTTTTGGGAGGGGCCGAAGGTTGGATTTTATTTCTTGATACATCCAGGTAGTTTGTATCTTTATACAGAAAAGTTCTAGCCATTAAATTTAGAGAAATAATTTATATTTGAACTGGAGTGATAGCACAGCGGGTAGGACGTTTGCCTTGCATGCAGCTGACCCAGGTTCTATTCCTCCGTCCCTCTTGGAGAGTCTGGCAAGCTACCAAGAGTATACCGCCCGCACGGCGGAGCCTGGCAAGCTACCTGTGGCATATTTAATATGCAAAAAACAGTAACAATAAATCTCACAATGGAGACGTTACTGGTGCCCTCTCGAAGAAATCGATGAACAATGAGACGACAGTGCTACAGTGCTAATTTATATATTAAGCATTTTTGCCAGTTTTTGATGAAGACTTTCATATTTTATTCCACTTAAATTTTTAAAATTAATTTTCATCAAGTCACCGTGAGTTATAAAGTCGTTTTTTTCCAACTCCAATCCCAATATCAGCATCAGCTTCTCTCCACCAGTGTTTACAGATTCCCTCTCCATCCCAGCTTTTCTCCTTCACAGGCATCTTTTAAGTTTGTTTTTTATAGTTTGGATTTCATGTTTTCAGTGTTTTTGGTCCTTAGAGGCCTATTTGTGTTGTTGGCAATTGAACCCAAATTGGCCTTGTGCAAGGCAAGCGCCCTACCTGCAGTGATGCTACAAATATAAAAGCTGTTGCTTGTCTAAGACTGTTTATATGACTTTCTAAACTTTATTAAAACTTTATAGAGTAAAATAGTCTTTCATGTATTATTTTGGGGGGAGATGGCAACACCTGGCAATGCTCAGTGTAGACTCAGGAATTACTCCTAGGGAGATCATGGGATCATATGGAATGGTGAGGATTGAATCTAGGTCTGCCACATGCAAGGCAAACACCCTTCTCACTTTACTTTCACTTAGACCCATGGGGCATAACATTTTTAGTTGGAGGGTTCTGATGTTAGGTGCAACCAAACAATACAAAAGATAGTAATTTCATCCCTGAAGCCTTTAAGCCCCGAATAAAATTCAGTTAAATGGCGGTGGTCTCTTGAAGGTCTAAACCCAATGTCTAAAACAAACAGGCCAGGGTGATGCACTGGAAACTTCAAAAGCAGAACATCATCAATAGTCCTCAGAGGACAACAGAAATAATGAGGAAGTATAGTTCCAGAAATCTTAGTGAGTGATTATAATAGTCTGGAAGGTTTTCTCACAGTAAAACTCTATAAACCTCTATGACTTTAAACACACCATGATGAGGATGTTTCATGAGCCGATAGAAGCAATGATAGAGGCAGTCAATAAAGTACAAGAATTACATAAGGGAAAATGAGAAAACTGCAATAATAAATGATAGAATTGAATCCATTCTGTATAAATACAAACCTCAAAGGAAGTACTCAAGAAGTATGCCAGTGACTAAGAAATAAATCAGTGATCTTGAAGATAAGATATAGCAAATCTTCACAGAAAGACAGACAATGAAAATAATTGGTGGGGTTGGAGGTTTTTTCTTATACAATTCTACTAGTATATTGTATACCCTGGATATTAATCCCTTATCAGATGGATTTTGGGTAAACAATATGGACAATCCTTCAAAAACTAGAAATTGAGCTTCCATATGACCCCACAATACCATTTTCTGGGTATATATCCCGGGGATGCAAAAAGTACAGTAGAAATGACAGCTGTACCTATATATTCATTGCAGCATTGTTGCAATAGCCAAAATCTGGAAGCAACCCAAGTGCCCTAAAACAGATGACTGGTTAAAGAAACTTTGGTACATCTACAATATGGAATACTATGCAGCTTTTAGGAGAGATGAAGTCATGAAATTTGCTTATAAATGGATAAACATGGAGAGTATCATGCTAAGTGAAATGAGTCAAAAAGAGAGGGACAGGCATAGGACTGCACTCATTTGTGGCGTATAGAATAACATCATATGAGGCTGACACCCAAGGACAGTAGATACAAGGGCCAGGAGGTTTGCCCCATAGCTGGAAGCCTGCTTCATGAGCAGAGGAAAGAAGGCAGATGGAGTACAGAAGGGATCACTAAGAAAATGATGGCTGGTACAGAGAATGGCACACATCCAAAGAACAAAAGCAACCGCTGTTGGAGGGGATGTGGGGAGGAAGGGACCCTTCTACACTGCTGGTGGGAATGCCGACCTGTTCAGCCCTTCTGGAAAACAATATGGACGATTCTAAAAAAATAGAAATTGAGCTCGCATTTGACCTAGCAATACCACTTCTGGGCATATATCCCAGAGAAGCAAAAAAGAATAGTTGAAATGACATCTCCACTTATATGTTCATCGCAGTACTGTTTACAATAGCCAGAATCTGGAAAAAACCTGAGTGCCCGAGAACAGATGACTGGTTAAAGAAACTTTGGTACATATACACAATGGAATACTATGCAGATGTTAGAAAAGATGAAGTCATGAATTGTGCATATAAGTGGATCAACATGGAAAGTATTATGCTAAGCGAAATGAGTCAGAAAGAGAGAGACAGACATAGAAAGATCGCGCTCATCTGTGGAATATAAAATAGCAGAGTAGAACACCCAAGAATAGTGGAAATAAGTACAAGGAGGTTGGCTCCATGGCTTGGAAGATGGCCTCACATGCTGTGGGAGAGGGCAGTTCAGGTAGAGAAGGGAAAATAAAATAAGCTCTGGTTGAGGGACCCTCTCGGGAGGGGAGATGTGAGCTGAAAGTAGACTATAGATTGAACACGATGGCTACTCAATACCCATATTGCGGACCACAACACCCAAAAGGAGAGAGAGAGAGAAAGAGAGAGAGAGAGAGAACAAAAGGGTATGGGCTGCCACAGAGGCGGGGGTCGGGGGGATGCAATTGGGAGGTGAGAGGGATACTGGGTTTACTGGTGGTGGAGAATAGACACTGGTGGAGGAAGGGGTAATCAAAAATTGTATGAGGGAAAGACAAGTATGAAAATGTGTAAATCTGTTTCTGTACCCTTATGGTGACTCACTAACTGATAAAAAAATTTTAAAAAAGGAATAAAAAAATGATGGCTGGAGGAACCAGTTGGGATGGGAGATGCATGCCAAAAGTACATAATGGACCAAACATGAAGACCTCTCAGTGTCTGTAATGCAAGCCATAATCCCCAAAAGTAGAGAGAGATTATGGGGAATATTGTCTGCCATGGTTGCAGGGGGAGGGTGGGAAAGGGGTGGTATACTCAAGATATCGGTGATGGGGAATATGCACTGGTGGAGGGATGGGTGTTTGATCATTGTGTGATTGTAACCCAAACATGAAAGCTTGAAACTATCTCACAGTGATTCAATAAAATAAAACAAAAAAAGAGAAATATTTGAAAGAAATAAACAACATACCAGATAATTATGCAATGAGTTAAAGAGCAAACAATTACTAGCAAGGAAATTCAAATGGGTATAAAACTCTCCCAAAAAAAACCTGGGCCCTGACAGGTTTACTGGGAAGTTTGTCAAATTTTTCAAGAAAATCTATTTTCACTCCTGTTCAAGCTTTTCCATAAAGTCCTCCAAAGCAGTTCCTACCAGACAAATATTACCCTGATGCCCAAAGTGGAGACATGACTTAAAAAATTATAAATCTTGGGGGATGGAGTGATAACACAGCGGGTAGGGTGTTTGCCTTGCACGCCGCCGACCCGGGTTCGATTCCCAGCATCCCATATGGTCCCCCGAGCATGGCCAGGGGTAATTCCTGAGTGCAGAGCCAGGAGTGACCCTTGAGCATTGCTGGGTGTGATCCAAAAAGCAAAAAAAAATTATAAATCAGACTCAGAAAGAAATCTCAGGACACAGCAGCTTTTGGCAGAAATGTGTACAGACTTCACATTAGGTTACTGGAGCTGGGCCACTCCAGGTGGGAAAAGGCGCCATGCCTCCACCTATTCCCCTTGGTGGCTCAGTTGCAGCCATCTTCCAGAGACCAATGCATAGTCAGGTATGGGCCAACAGTGACGAGACACACGGGACCTCATGGGATGGGGGTGGAGTTGGCCCTTTACTCCCCCGCCCCAACGAGACCCTGAATCACCGCCCATGAACAGCCCTTCTGGCTACTGATCAAGTTGCTTAAATGCCATGATGTCAGAGACTCAGAAACAAATCTCAGAACCCAATGGCTTTTGGCAGAAATCCCTCCAGATTTAGTTATTAAAATTTCAAAATTCCAAAATCATGTGGCCACTACTGTGGCAGCATGACATACTATGCTATTCAAACCAGCAATAGAAAACAAAATGTTTAATATTGCCTTTTCAGGAGATCTGAGTGTTGGGATAAAATCCCCCAAAAAAATGGTCGGTCTGGTGTTTAAATATTGAATGTAATCAAAGTTGATAGAGAGTAATGTGGAAATCATCTGCCACACGGGTAGGGGAGGGTGTGGGATGGGGAGTACTCTGGGTTTTTTGGTGTGGAAAATGTGCACTGGTGACGGGATGGGTGTTTTATCATTGTATGGCCAAGACTTAAACCAGAAAGCTTTTTAACTGCTCTCACTGTGATTCAATAAATGAATGTATAAAACAATATCCCTGAAAAGCTTAAATTCTGAGACCCTCAGCATAACCTTAGCAAACTAAATCCAACAGCACACCAAAAATGATTATCTTCTATTATCAATTAGATTTATTCTAGGGATGCAAAGATTGTTTGATTTATATAAGTTAGTCAATGTAATACACCATATTAGTACCAGGAAAGGAAAAATAAGAAGATTTTATCAACAGATGTCAATAAAGAACTTCACAAGTTTGAATACTCATTCATGATACAAACTCTAAATAAATGGAGCTATATGGAACTTTACTTAAGATAGTTAAAGCAACATATCATAAACCCACAGTAGTACCATACTTAATGGTGACATACTTAGAAAACTGAAGTAGTCTACAAAAACTTCTAGAAACAATAAATTTATATAGTAACAAAATCAACACACAGAAATCTATGGCATTTCTGTATGCAAACACTGAACACAAAGAGAGAGAAATGAAAAAAAAAAGTAGAGAAAGAATATAGGGGAAATTGTCTGCCATAGAAGCAGGGGGAGGGTTGGAAAGGGGAGGTACACTGGGGATATTGGTGGTGAAGAATGTGCACCGGTGTCGGGATGAGTGTTCGATCATTGTATGACTGAAACTCAAACATAAAAGTTTTGTAACTGTATCTCAAGGTGATTCAATAAAAAATAAGTACCTGGGAATAAGATTAACAAAAGTGATGAAAGATACATACAAATAAAATGATAATTTGCTGTTAAAACAAATAAAGGTACACACAGGAAATGGTGACAGAGCCCCTAATTTATTGATGGGAATGATTAATATTGTATAAATAACAATTCAAACTGAAGAGATTAAATCCAGTTCTTATAAAAAAATTCCCCATTCTATTTTTTTGCCTAGAATAAATTCTGTTGAAATTTATTTGGAGTAATACACCTCACCCCCAAATAGCCAAAGCAATCCTAGGCAAGAAAGAATACAAGAAAATTCTCTTTCTCCAACTTTAAATTATACTATAAAGCTATAATAATCAATACCATGTGGAGGTGGAATTAAGACAGACTCTCAGATCAGTGGAATAATATTGAGAGTTCAGAGATACTCTGTCAGACATATGGAAGCTAATTTTCAACAAAGGATCCAGGTGGATAAGGTGGAGCACTGAAAGCCTCTTAACCAAATGGTGTTTGGAAAAACTGAACAGTCACATTGGAAAAAATGAATTCAGATCTTTGTCTCGTATTTTACACAAAAGTCAATTCAAAGTGGATGAAAGGCCTCAATATTAGACTTGAATGCATAAATTATATTGCAGGAAACATAAAATTTTCAGCACATTGAATTCCGAATCATTTTCAAAGACTCAATGCCATTGGCAAGAAAATCAGAAGCAAAAATGAAAGAATGGACTACATCAAATTAAGAAGCTTCTGTACCACAAAAGGTAAAATATGTGGTACCTGAGAGATAGTTATAGTGAGTACGGTGCTTGCCTTGCCCTTGGCTGACCAGGTTGGATCCCCCGCATCCCATATAGTCTCCTGAGCTTGACAGTAGTAATTAAAGCACAGAGCCAGAAGTAACTCCTGACAGGATTGCTGGGTGTGGGTACAAAACAAGACCAAACCAAAAAAAAAAGAAACAATGACCTAAAGAAAAAGAAACATCTCTAATAAGAAGAAAATATTTTCTCACCACTGGCACAGGGTTGATATCCAAGATAAATAAAGCCCTTGTAAAACATAGCCACTTAATTAATAGGTAGAACAGATTAACAATTAATTTTTTTTAATTTAGTATGGCAAAGTTTATTATTTTTTTATTAGTTAATCACCATGAGGGTACAGTTAAAGATTTACACGTGCTTGTGTTTCCGTAATACAATGTTCGAGAACCCATCCCTTCACCAGTGCCCATTGTCAACCACCGATGAACCCAGTATCCTTCCCACCCCCTAATTCCATCTCCCCACCCCACCCTGCCTTTGTGGCAGGGCAATCCTTTTGTTCTCTCTCTCCTTTGGGGTGTTGTGGTTTGGAATAGGGGTATTGAGAGGCCATCGTGGTAAATTTATAGTCTACTTTCAGCATGGATCTCCCTTCAGAAGCGGGTCCTCTAACCACATTTTATTTGGTGTTTGCTTCTCTATCTGAGCTGCTTTTATCCCCAGCATGTGAGGCCAGCTTCCAAGCCATGGAGCAAACCTACAGGTACTTATTTCTACTGTTCTTGGGTGTTAGTCTCCTACTATGCTATTTTATATTCCACAGATGAGTGCAATCTTTCTATGTCTGCCTCTCTCTTTCTGACTCATTTTACTTAGCATGATACTTTCCATATTGATCCACTTATATGCTAAGTTCATGATTTCATGTTTTCTAACAGCTGCATAGTATCCAATTGTATAGATGTATCAAAGTTTCTTCAACCAGTCATCTGTTCTCGGGCACTCAGTTTTTTCCAGATTCTGGCTATTGTAAACAGTGCTGCGATGAACATGTAAGTGGAGATGTCATTTCAACTATACTTTTTTGCTTCTCTGGGATATATTCCCAGAAGTGGTATTGCTAGGTCAAACAGGAGCTCAATTTCTAATTTTTTTAGAATCGTCCATATTGTTTTCCAAAAGGGCTGAACCAGTCAGCATTCCCACCAGCAGTGTAGAAGGGTCCCTTTCTCCCCACATCCATGCCAACAGCGGTTGCTATTTTTCTTTTGGATGTGTGCCAGTCTCTGTGGTTTGAGGTGGTATCTCATTGTTGTTTTGATCTGCATCTCCCTGATATTTAGTGATGAAGAGCATTTTTTCATGTATCTTTTGGCCATTCGTATCTCTTCCTTGAGGAAGTTTCTGTTCATTTCTTCGTTGGATGGGGTTGGATGTTTTCTTCTTGTAGAGTTCAACCAGTACCTTATATATACTTAATATCAACCCCTTATCAGATGGGTATTGGGTGAATATCCTTTCCCATTCTGTAGATTGTCTTTGTATTCTGGCCACTGTATCTTTTGCGGTGCAGAATTTTCTTAGTTTAATATAGTCCCATTTATTTATCTCTGTTTCCATTAGATTGATCAGTTGTGTGTCATCTTTGAAGATACCTTTAGCTTCAATATCGTGGAGGGTTTTACCGACCTTGTCTTCAATGTAGCTTATGAATTCTGGTCTGATGTTGAGGTCTTTAATCCACTTTGATCTGACTTTTGTGCATGGTGCCAGTTCGAGGTCTAAGCCCATTCTTTTGCATGTGGTTGTCCAGTTATGCCAGCACCATTTGTTAAAGAGGCTTTCCTTTTTCCACTTCATATTTCTTGCTCCCTTATCAAAGAATAGATGATCATATATTTGGGGTTGTACGTAGGGATATTCCACCTTGTTTCGTTGGTCTATGGCTCTGCCTTTGTTCCAGTACCATGCTGTTTTAATTGTTACCGCTTTGTAGTAAAAGTTAAGGTTGGGCAGGGTGATGCCTCCCATCATCTTTTTCCCAAGAATTGTTTTAGCTATCCATGGGCGTTTGTTGTTCCATATGAATTTCAGGATTACTTGATCAATTTCTTTGAAGAATTTCATGGGTATCCTTATAGGGATCATGTTGAATGTATATAATGTTTTGTGGAGTATTACAATTTTGACAATATTGATTCTCTCTATCCATTAGAAGGGACTATGTTTCCATTTTCTTATGTCCTCTTTTATTTCAAGGAATAGCATTTTATAATTTTCTTTGTAGAGTTCATTTACTTCCTTAGTTAAGCTCATTCCAAGGTACTTGATTTTCTGGGGCATGATTGTGAACAGGGTTGCTTTTTTCATGTTACTTTTCTCTGTCTCATTGTTTGCACATTGGAAGGCCATGGACCTTTGGTTATTGATTTTATAGCCTGAGACTTTAGTGTACAAATTCATTGTTTCTAAGAGTTTCTTGGTAGAGGCTTTGGGCTTCTCTAGATATAGTATTATATCGTCTGCAAATAGTGAGAGTTCGATTTCTTCCTTTCCTATCTGGAGGCCCTTAATATCTTTTTCTTGAGGATAATGTTGCCATGTGTTTGTGGTAGATGGCTTTGACTATCTTGAGGAAAGTTCCTCCAAAACCCATTTTGGTGAGAGTTTTCATCATGAATGGGGGTTGGATCTTGTCAATGCTTTCTCTGCATCTATTGATATGATCATATGGTTTTTATCTTTACTTTTATTGATATGATGGATTATGTTGATTGATTTCCGAATGTTAAACCATCCTTACATCCCCTGGATGAATCCCACTTGATTATGGTGTATGATCTTTTTGATGAGTTGTTGGATCCTATTTGCTAATATTTTGTTGAGGATCTTCGCATTGGTGTTCATCAGGGATATTGGTCTATAATTTTCTTTGTTAGTGGTGTCTTTGTTTGCTTTTGGTATTAGAGAGTTATGTGCCTCATAGAAACTGTTTGGGAGAGTTCCTGTTTCTAAAATTTCATGTAACATTCACTTCTTAGAGAATTACAAATGTCCAGTAGTTATATAAAAAGTTGCTCTTCATCACTTGTCATCAGTAGCATGTAAATAAAAATAAAAAGATATCACCTCACACCAATGATATTGGTGCAGATAAAAAAGAACAACCAAACTGTTATGGCAGAGTTATGAGAACAAATGAAATTTCATCCATTATTTGTGGAAATGTTGATTGTTTCCTCTTTGGAAAACAATGTGAATGATTTTCAAAAAAAACCTAAAAATTGAGCTTCCATATATTCCAGAAATTCCGCTATTTGTATCTCTCCCAAAGGTCATAGAACACTTGATTGATAGGAAATTTGCATGTTCCAGTGTTCCTGATTTGGAAATAAACTTAATATCGTAAAACAGGTGAGATCATATAGAAATTTTAAATATATACGATGGTATACTTATTGGTTTAGTAGAATACAGCAGTAGTATATGACTTATTGAACAACTAGTCAGGAGACAGATGAATAGCTTTTTTTAATTCTTCTAATTTAAGGCAGATCTGCAGGCTGCAGCTGAAGTCCAACGAAAAATTTCTGTCCCTAAAAAAATTAACTTGGAAGTTATTGAACAGAGAACCAGGATCTTACTCAAATGATTCACTTGGTGCTTCAGTGTATTATTTTGTATTCATTTTATTTGGTATATCTTCTCTCATGTCCGCATGCAGTCTGGTCTGATTTTCATCTACCAGCTTTAAAATAATCTTTTACAAAGTCTGCTCAAACTCATTGTTGAAGTGCTAATTCTCTCCCTCAAAAAGTGACCACAGCAGCTTATCCATATACCAATTCCCTTTCTGATTATATTTTATCTCGTTTTGTTCAGTTTGAGTTGTTACCATTATTTAGCAGTCATCATGTGCTATTTCTTCTTGGGATGTGGTAGTAATATCCCAATGAACAAGCTGACCAATGTTATTGGACTTGTGGGGGCTCAGTGTAGTTAGTGAAGAAAGGTAAGTTAAAAGCCATATGGAACCTCTATGGTTCTCACCAGAGTACAGATGAAAATCAGATGCTCCTTGATCTAAGAGATGGGTGACTTACCTTGTATTTGAACGGTAAGGAAAACAGGAAAAGATATTGTTAGGGACATTTCACTGTGACTTTTTAAATCAGAATTTTTACCTAAGCAATGTCCTTACAGATTCCTCCAGCCCTACATTGTGTACCAAGAAAATTCTCTATGGCATTGATGTATTTAATTTTCAGGACTACTCCCTTTTTTTTATTTTTTTATTTTTTTTTTATTAATAGTTTATTTTTAATTAGTGAGTCAACGTGAGGGTACAGTTCCAGATTTATACATTTTTGTGCTCATGTTTCTCCCTTACAAAGTTTGATAACCCATCCCTTCACCAGTGCCCATTCTCCACCACCAGTAAACCCAACATCCCACCCCCCCTTCCCAGTCCCGTCTCCCCCCACCCCACCCTGCCACTATGGCAGGGAATTCCCTTTTGTTCTCTCTCTCTGGTTAGGTGTTGTGGTTTGCAATAAAGGTGTTGAGTGGCCGTTGCGTTCAGTCTCTAGTCTATATTTGGCCCGCATCATCTTTCCCTCACATGACCAACAACCACATTTTACTTGCTGCTCCCTTCTCTGAGTTGCCCAGAATGAGAGAACAGCCTCCAAGCCATGGTGACAACCTCCTGGTACTTATTTCTACTATTCTTGGGTGTTCGTCTTATAGTCTATTATTCTATATTCCACAGATGACTACTCCCTTTTTTAACGTAGTCAGTCACACTTCATTATTTCCTGATTTTGGGAATATAGTTATCATTAACATTGATAAATTGGATGTCTTGTTATAAATTGAAGAGCTGAGATAAAATTCTTTCTAAACATCTTTTTACTTTATTCTTGGGACCTAGTATCAAATGGTAATGAAAATAATCACGTTTATTTTATTACTACTTCAAGAAATAAAAGAGGACACTAGGAAATGGAGACATATCCATTGCTCATGGACAGGGAGAATTAACATTATAAAAATGGCAATACTGCCCAAAGCCCTATACAAATTTAATGCGATCCCTATCAGGATACCCACGATATTTTTCAAAAAACTAGACAAAACACTCCTGAAATTCATATGGAAAAATAAACCCCCAAGAATAGCTAAGGCAATTCTTGGGAAAAAGATAATGGGTGGCATCACCATCCCCAACTTCAAACTCTAATACAAAGCAGTAATAATTAAAACAGCATGGTACTGGGCTAGACACAGACCAGCAGACCAATGTAAAAGAATTGAATATCCTGGCACAGACCCCCAAATATATGGCCACTTAATCTTTGACAATGGAGCAAGAAATGTGAAGTGGAACAAGGAAAGCCTCTTCAACAAATGATGCAGGGAAAACTGGACAGCTAACTGCAAAAAAAAAAAAAAAAGAAATGAACTCTGACCTCTGTCTAATGCCAGGCACAAAAGTAAATCAAAGTGGATTAAAGCCCTCAATATTAGACACCAATCTATAAGGTACTTAGAGGAAAATATAGGCAGAACTCTCCATGACATTGAAGCTAAAAGCTTTAAGGATAAAACAGCACTGACCATGCAAGTGGAAGCGAACATAAGCAAATGGGACTACATCAAACTAAGAAGCTTCTGCACTTCAAAAGAAACAGTGACCAAAATACAGAAAGAGCCCACAGACTGGGAAATAATATTTATCTAATACCCATCTGATAAGGGATTAATATCCAGGATTAACAAGTCACTAGTAGAATTGTATAAGTAAAAAACCTCCAATCCCATCAAAAAATGGGCAGAAGAAATGAACAGAACTTTCCTCAAAAAATAAATACAAATGACCAAAAGGAAAATGAAAAAATGCTCCACATCATTAGCCATCAGGGAGATGCAAATCAAAACTACAATGAGAAATCATCTCACACCACAGAGACTGGCACACATTCAAAAGAACAGAAACAAGTAGTGCTGGCGTGGATGTGGGGGGAAAATGAACACACCTTCACTGTTGGTGGGAATGTCCACTGGTCCAGCCTTTGTTGAAAACAATATGGACAGTCCTTCAAAGACTAGAAATTGAGCTTCCATATGACCCCGCAGTACCACTTCTGGGAATATATCCCAAGGATGGAATAAAGTACAGTAGAAATGACATCTGTACCTATATGTTCATTGCAGCACTGTTCACAATAGCCAAAATCTGGAAACAACCCAAGTGCCCTAAAACAGATGATTGGTTAAGAAAATTTGGTACATATACAGAATGGAAAACTATGCAGCTGTTTAGAGAGATGAAGTCATGAAATTTACTTATAAATCAATAGACATGGAGAATATCATGCTAAGTGAAATGAGTCAGAAAGAGAGGGACAGGCATAGAAGGACTGCACTCATATGCAGAGTATAGGATAACATCACATGAGGCTGACACCCAAGGGTCAGGGGGATTGCCCCATAACTGGAAGACTGCCTCATGAGTGGAGGGGAGAATGCAGATGGAATAGAGAATGGATCACTAAGAAAATGATAACTGGAGGAATCAGTCGGGATGAGAAATGCGTGACGAAAGTAAATAATGGACCAAACATGATGACCTCTCAGTGTCTGTGTTGGAAGACATATGTCCAAAAATATAGAGAGTTTATGGGGAATATTGTTTGCCATAAAGGCAAGGGGAGGGTGAGAAAGGGGGAATATACCAGGGATATTGGTGGTGGGGAATGTGCACTGGTGGGGGGATGGGTGTTTGATTATTGTGTGATTGTAACCCAAACATGAAAGCTTGTAACTATCTAACAGTGATTCAATAAAATTAACTTAAAAAATAATCACATTTATTGACCTCTAATATATTTACTAGATATGCATTGTAGATAAATTTATTTTCCTTTCAAATAACCTTATGGTTTTAATATGTCTTTATATAACTATCTTATAGATATCTGTCTTTATATCTGTCTTCCACATAATATTAAAAACTCCATGAGAGAAGGAACTAGTTATGTTTTGTGTGGTCTTATATTCCCATGGTCTAGCGCACATATGACACTTAATAAACATTCAATATTTGTTGAATGAAATAATTGCTTCAAAAATCCAAAATAGAATATGATTTATTACCTCTTGTTGGAAAGGTTATTTTATTACTCCATTGGAAAAATATGGAATGGAAATAATAGAAAGTATTTATTTTTTTTTGAAAAGGAGAAACTTTTTTAATAAAACAAGAAACATATTTGTACTCTCCTAACACATCTCCATTTCTTCTGCTTCTCTAGAGTTTATTCTCAGCACAGCAGCTAGAAATACCTTTTCAAAATGTAAATGAAGTCAGGTCACTTCATAAAATTGTTGAAACATTTAGGGTGAAATCAAATTTCTTGCCATACCTACAGGGCTCTTCAACAGCTTTCCTCTGCCTTCTTTTTTTTTGGTATTGCTCATTCTACTCCAGTCACACTGGATTTATTTCTATTTCTTGAACTTACCATGTTCTTATCCCTTTGAAAAATTTGATATTGCTCTTTCCTCTGCCTGAATATTCTTCCTCTGTATACTTTGCAATATTTATTCTGTTCCCAAAGGTCCATTATCTGGTGAAATACCTAATGTAAATCCCATCACCCTTGCCACCATATTCTACTACCTAGCTCAATTTTTGTGGAAATTATTATCTTAAATAATTACATATTTATTCATTATGAATTTGTTTTACTTTTGAAGCAGCAACTTCTAATGTAGTATATACCTCCTGTGGGTAGGTAGCCTTTTTTTTCACTTTTAAAATTTGTATCTTCAGCACTTATATATGGAATAGCAGTGTTTATGACCACTGATCTGAAACTTCCTGATGACCTTCAAAAAGTTATTTCTGCTTAACAGATGATATAACTAGATTATGTAACAGTCACAGTAAACTTTTCTGAAGGGGTCTTGGGGCCACACACAGGCGTGCTCAGGGTTTGCTGCTGTCTCTGTGCTTAGAATTAATCCTGGTAGACCTTGGGGGAAAACATGCAGTGTCAGAGACTGAACCAGTGTTGGCTACATGAAAGATAAGTCCCTTAACTCCTGCACTATCTCTCTGGCCACAATTAAAAACTTTTTTCAGGTACTGGTAGGGAATTTCTTTGGAATGGTATTGTTTTACTGACCAGAACATGAAAGACACTGGAATAAACTCCCCAATTATAAAACATATGTTGAATTAATAAGCATTTTGTTATTGTCAACTTTATAGACTATATTAAGGATATACAATATGATTATTTACCTTCAACGTTTTATCCCCAATGACTTGAAGGTTTCTTAGGACAGCATAGGTTTTTGTATATGTGTTGAATTGAACATAGTTATACCTACAGAAAAAATATTATATAGATTTTCAATTTCTTTTTAACAATGGTGAGCCATTTATGAGATGGTAAACTCTCCAGAGAACCCTCAGAATATTAAAATTTTGCCTATAAATCTTTAATCTCTAACTAATGTGAAAACTATGATTAACTCTTCCTTCTGGTAATACATAGGAACTCCCAGAGGATCCAGCAAAAACTATTAGAAATCATAAATGGATAAAGTAACAGGTAAAAAATTAGTTGCATAACTATAGTAAATAGAAGAAAGATAAATCAGAAAAATAATCTTGTTAGTTTGCAAAATTTCTAACTGGTAGATTCTTTCACATATACAAGAAATATCATGCAATGGATCTGGGACACAGGAGAATACATCTATTTCTCTAAGCCAAGAGTGGACTTTTGAATGGAAAGCTCTTGGACAGCAATCAAATCTGCCATTGATACCTGAAAGTACCAGTCCAACTCCGATCTTTTTAATCTCTTGACTTCAGGTCTGAGTTGGAGATGTCACACACTCTATTTTTCTTGGAGTTTTCCTTCAAAAATTAGGATTTGAGTCAAACCTGAAGAGTAGTGCAGGAAAATGAAAGAAGGAGATAATGTCTGAAAGTGTTTGTTAGACTCTTGTTCAGGTATCTCTATCTGGAAATTGAAGTTGTGATAAAAAAACTACTACTCCATCTGAAAAGGGATATTTTATACACAATGAATTTCAGAAGCAGAACAAATTTGCAGCAAAGCCCTGAGAAAAAGCAGAAGGGACAAATACACTGTCTTTTGTTTAAAAATTAGCAAAAACAAATCTGGTTATGTTTCTGTTTTCATTCTGTGGCTGTCTTTCCAGGTGGTAGACTTAGAATTGGTCTTGGCTTTCAGCCCAGAAGGCTGGAGGTTTAAGAGAGAGATTAGTGGCCTATACTTGTTTCCTTAAATATTCCCATTTGGCCTCTGGGGGTTCATTAATTCTCAATAAAGTATAATGGGGTTTGTAAAGTATAAGGTACAGGTTCTTTGTCTGGGACTTTCCCTATATTTAACACTAACAATTTCATTTACAAATTGCATCAAAAAGGATAAAATACCTAGAAATAGCTTTAACCAGGGAGGTGAAAGACTAAAATCTGTAAGATATGGAAAAGAAACAAAAACATAATTAAATGAAATTATATTCAATACTTATGAATCGAAAGATTTAACATTATTAAAACAATCCTATTACTTAAAGCAATGTACAGATTCAATGCAATTCATCAAAATGCAAATGGCATTTTTTAAAGAAATGAAACAAAAATCATAAAATTCATTTGAAACTACAAAAATCTCCATATAACCAAAACAATATTTGCTTCTTTTAGTTTTCTTTTGGAGCCACATAAACTTCTGTGTGCTCAGAGCTTACTCCCGTCTCTCTGCTCAGGAGCATATACAGTACCAGGGATGGAAGTGGGGTCAACTGACTGCATTCACAACTTGTACAAGTCCCAGACAAGACAATCTTGAGAGGAAAATCACAACAAAATTGAGGCAGCATGTTTTCTGATTTCAAGCTTTGCTACAAAGTGATGGTAATGGAATAAAAACAGATACATAGAAAAATGGAGTCAAATTTAGAGTACATAAATAAACTCACTTATATGTGGACAATTAATTTATGACAAAGAAGCTAATAAGAATTTCAATAAATTATGTTGGAAAACTTGTACAGCCACTTTCAAAATAGATGGTAACTGGGCCATTACCTAATACCATGCACAAAAAGAAATTGAAATGGATGAAATTTTTAAAGTGTCAGTTCTGAAATTATAAAATATGTTGGGTAATATGTTTCTTGCTGTTGACTTTAGAGATTCCTTGGGGAACCAACTTCAATATCAAGGGAAACAAAAATAAAAATAAATAAATTATTCCATAATAAACAAAAAGACTTCTGAAAGACACTTTGGTGTGACCCCAAAACCAAAAAATAAAAAAGATATTTATTGTCATAAAAGTTATAATTTAAAGTTATTGTTTTTAATTTTTATTTTGGGGGCCACACCTGGCTGTACTCAGAGCTTCTGCCACTGGGTTCAGAGATCAATCCTGGCAGAACTCAAGTGCTCAGTAACTATGTGATTGTAAAATCTATGATGGCTATAGGAGGAGAAAAAGAACATATATGAGAAGAGTAAAACATATATAAGAAGAGTAGTTAAGAGGAACTTTTGTGAGGAGTTGGCATGAAAACATTTTGTGGCAGGTTTGGTGAGTTCTATATACAATATAGAGATGTAAAGTTGAATCCCTGAAATTCTATAGTGCTGTAAACTAATGATAAACCAGTGAAAAATAAAGTTAAAGAGATAAAATTCTATTGGACATCTATCTTCAATGACAACAATAGCAACATTATCACCTCAGAGCTATGAAAATGGCTACTATTAAAGCCATAAATGTGTTCACTTCAGTAGCATTTATATAAGTTACCATGAAACAGGAAGTTTAATTAATATAGAGTCTGTACAGGGATCATACAAAAATATCTGTGAAGTTCATATTTAAAAATGAGAATCAGGCTCTTTTGAGGTTACGAAAAAGAGAGAAACCTTGTACATATTTGATGGGAATGAAAATTGATGCAGCCATTTTGGAAAATAGCAATTTTTAAAAAACAAAATTTAAAAAGGAAATAGCACACAACTTCGGGGTATTTTCCAAAACACACACAAAAAAAACCCTCAAGAGTTTTAAAGAGGCAAATTATACCATAATATTCATCACAGTATTATTCACAATAGCTGAAAGGAAAAATGTAACACTACTCAATGATGAAAGACTGCCCTGTAGCGACAACATGAATGAACCTGAAGGTGCTATGATAAGTGAAATGAATTAGTTCGAGAGAAAAACAATACTATTTAACTCATATTTGACAGATAAGCCAAACTCATAAGCAAATTTAGTGGTATAAGAGCTAACTCTTAGACTATTAGAGTGAAAGTAGATTTACTCCTGACTTTGTAGGTTCTTAAGAGTCGTGTGAAAGACTTACATACAAAACTCAGAAGCTTGGTATGTTAAAGTTTATTTACAGTTCAAGAAATGGGGTCTGAGTCAAGTCCCAACATCTACGCCTCTCCTTTTACCTTTATATGATGTCACTACTCTCCCTCAATGCCCAGTGTGCAAATTTCTATTCTGTGTCCTTCACTATCTCCTTGCCTCCACTGGACAATGGCTAGGAGTTCTTTTATAATTTTTAAATTTTATTTTCATAAAGTTGTTTACGGGTCGGAGCGATAGCACAGCGGTTGGGCTTTCGCCTTTCATGCAACCGACCTGAGTTCGATTTCTCCGCCCCTCTTGGAGAGCCGGCAAGCTACTGAGAGTATCAAGCCCACGCAGCAGAGCCTGGCAAGCTACCCGTGCATATTGGTATGCCAAAAACAGTAACAATAAGTCTCTCAATGAGAGACATTACTGGTGCCCTCTCAAAACAAATTGATGAGCAATAGGTTGACAGTGAACAGTGAAAGTTGTTCACAATAATTGTTTACATTCAACATTTCAACACCAATCTCACCACCATTACACCTTCACATCACCATTATTTTGAATTTTTCCACCACCACCCAAGCCTGTCCCATAGGCACATGCTAAAAATTTATTTTGTATTGCTTGTTATGAATAGTATGAAATGTCATGCAGCTGCGGAAGCGGCTGAGTGCTCCTGGAATTCTATTTTTTTAATATTTGGGATCCAGAGACATCTCGACAGCATGCCACTCTCTTATGAGATTCATTTGTGAGTCTCTTAAGTCTCTGAATCGTGGCCGTTAGTGTGCTTAAATGCCCCCAGAGGTAGGTCTTGGGCGTGACAGTCAGGGAACCAGAAGGACGGGAAATGGGGGCATGTTGCCCATCCCTGACTCCCTAAAGCCTGGGGTTTCAGTCACTAGTCCCACGTTCCTGGGTTTTTTAGTGTATTTATTCTCATTTGTGAGGGACTCAGAAAAAACCTGTGAATGTTGACTGTGAGCATGGCAGTGATTGGGTTCTAGAGGGTTGCAACTGCCAGGGTTTATTTGGGGCAGGTGGAGGGACACATCTGCCCTCTTCGATGTGTCCGGGTGATATTAGTGTGGCTCGAGGTGGGAGACATCTCAGTAGAATACTGCTCTATTCCAAGATTCATTTGTAAGTTCCTAAATCGTGGTCGTTAATGTGCTTAAATGTGCTTAATTTTAATGTGCCTAATTTTGATACCTTTTGAGATTTGTGGGTCTCTGAACCAAGGCTGATAAAGGAGCTTATATAGTTGAGTCGAGGTAGTTTGTGGGCATGACTCCCACATACCTAACTTTTGGCACTTTAATTTCTCAGGAAACTTGGTACCAAGTTGTTAGAGTCTGGCCAGAGGCAGTGTGGCAATTTTGGGGTATCAGGAAGGCTGAAGGAACCATCAGGCAGCTGATGTGCTGGCCCCACATGTACAGGTTGACCTGATGGGCGGCACTGTACCCCCAGGCCTTGAGTTTTTGTCCCTGCACAATTCTCTCTCCAGTTTACAATTTCCTGATCTGGGATCAACAGCTGGAATCCTGTCACCTGTGTCCTCTTGCTGGGGTTGCTGCTCTGAACCCTGTTTCTACACTGCTTCAAGACTGTGTAACCACAGTGGCTCCCTGTTATCTCTGTTGTCTGTAATCTCTGAGCATGGGTAAGTGTGGGTGAGGTCCCTGCTGTCCTACCATCTGTCTGGACATAGATGAGGGGGATGAGAAAGGGGGAGAGGAGAAAGAGAAAGAGAGAGAGATTAAGTGCAAGTTGCCTAGCTGGCTGCTTTCTTTTATCTGATGCTAATTCCCACCCCTGGCAATCACATTATCTATTTTTATTGAATACCTTTTCACTGGGCAATATTTAAAGTGACATTAAATTAATTAGTTCGCCTGGCACTGTATCCTTCCAACTCCCACTGTATCAAGTACAAAATACTGGTTAGCAGAATGGAAGAGATATGGGGTGGATAAATTGGGCAAAACTTGTCAATAGTTTGGTGAAGGACAGAAACTCAACTTTTGAAGGTAAAAAAAATGTAGTATATAAAGATGTTGACTTATAATGTGGAATATTAGAAACCTAGACAATGTTTAAACCAAGGTTTCTTCAATTAAAATTTCATGAAAAATAAAACAAAAAGATTTCTTGCACTAAACTTTGGCATACTTTTATAAGCCATTAGTCATTTTACAAGTCAGGAGCAAATTGTATTTTGTGTTCAACCTACTCCTTTCCATGTCAACTGACACTTTCTGCCAACACTTTTGTAATAAAGGTTCTGATTACCTATTGTTTTGAGGTTTACAGAAACCTATTAATATTCTGCCCTGCATCATATTTTCTTCAACCTTGGCCTTCCAACTTACAGGATCTAAAATTAATCTTTTGAGGAATTATATCTGATGATTTTCTACTTCAAAATACTCTAGAAATACACGGTATGTGTTTCTCTGTATAATTGAACCTTGTCTGTTGATTAAAGTATAATGTTTCTACCCAAACCTTAAATATATCATTGGTTTTCTTTCAAACTGGCTTCTTAGAATTAGATATTTTGTGAAAAATTGTTTTTGCTATAGGACTTTAAATTTTTACAATTCTGCCAACGGTAGGGTTTTATGCACATAGCATTTCAACTCCAAATCCCCCAGCATAATGCCAGTTTTCATTCACTATTGTCTCTGAGAGTCACTCTTCCCTTTTCTGCCCTGCTTCACCATACCCACCCATATCTCACTTTACTTTTAGTTCTTTATTTCATTGCTTCTATTATCTCATCCTTCCAAACTTGACAACTTGAATATCTTGGAAATATCCATGATTCAGGTGATATTGTTTTCACTAATTCAAATATCCTCTTGTTCATACTTGTTGGCTGAAATCCTTCCGATCTTATGTTAAATTTTAATATCTTCCTTTTATATTTTTTCTAAGCAGTACACAAGATGAATAATTATCTAAATAACTTTTATGATAGGAAAATTAATATGAGCTCAGCTTACCCCCAAAATATGTTTCAAATGTTTGTGGATTGAGAAGCATTCTGAGTTCAGGGACTATCACTGCATTTTTGTTCCATCACTTTCTCAATTCCTCATGTAGTTTCTGCAAGTAATACTAAGTAAGAATGTGATAAATACTGAGTGGCCTAAGAAAGGGAAAGGTCACATTAAATATATGTTTATTGAAGACAAGGATATATCTTAAAATTATGTTAATTTCTCATATAATCCTGCATAGAAGATGCTAATAATAGTTATTAAATTTAATGAAAAATAGTGTTAAAAAACTCCAATACTGATTATCTTTGAACTCAGTTTGGACTGAGCCAATGCCTACAAAATGCAGGTATGGGGGAACAAATGATTTATTTGCTATATTACTTGAAAATTCATGGAGATAAATAGAGTCAAAGAGGTTAAGTTGAGGTCTTCACAGTCCCAATTAAAACTTCAATGTAAAGGAAACTTGCAGGAAACAGTCTAAGGCCTAGTAAAGTTCTCAGGAAGATGATCAGTCAAATGCAACCTTATCTTTTTACTTTTTATCACCAGTAAATAATTACAATTAGTTGTAAAGGAATCAAATAAATTCAAGTTGTGGTTTCTGGGTCTGGTGTCTTGGAACAGTCATTGTAAAACATTGACACAAATAAAAAAGTGTCATTGCGGAAAAGTTCAAACAAAATTTTTTGTTAACATTGGTATTTACTCTACTTCACATTCTCTTGTTCTTTTTCTGTGTATGTGTGCCTATTTTTTCTGATACCCCACATTAGGGGGCTGGAGCGATAGTACAGTGGGTAGGGCGTTTGCCTTGCCCACGGGAGGAGCCTGGCAAGCTACCGAGAGTATTGATATGCCAAAAACGGTAACAACAAGTCTCGCAATGGAGACATTATTGGTGCCCATTCGAGAAAGTCGATGAGCAATGGAATGACAGTGACAGTGACCCCACATTAGGCAAAAGATATTCTATCGTCTTTCCAAATCCAAACTACAATATATTTGGGTCCTCAGAATTCAGCCTGGGTTAAAATTTAAGTAGCCAGTTAGTTAAGTGGTTGTTTTTGTTTTATAATGACTTTCCAAAAGCAAAGAGTTTACTTAACAGAAAACCCTATTCACAAAGATTTTATATGTAGAAGTGAGTTAGAGCAAATCAAGGCACTATAAAGTACTATCTGTCTCTGAGCCCCCTGATAACCACAGGTACTAGCAATACTGAGAGCAGGAAAGCCACAAACAGATGCCTGTCTTCGGAAACTCTCGAGCTCATTCACCAACGTGGATTGACATGAGCCTCAACCAACCACAAGCTAACATCCGAGCTTGAAAAGCTGTGCAGAGAAACCATAAAGAAAGATCTCAAAGAGAGAAGAGCAGCAGTGTTGGCCAATGCAGCAGAAGTCGGGAAAAGTATTCGCAATGCTCACCTGTCCTTCGCCAACTACAAGACTAAGATGACTGCCCTCCAATGTCCTGATGGATCTGTCACATCTTCCAGAAAGTCAATGAAGAGGATTATTTACGACTTCTACTTGGATCTCTTCAACATCCATGTCCACCTGCCCACACACCAAATTCCGCAGGATGGATATGTCATTCCCAGCATCCTCCCTTCAGAAATCTGACATGCCATTTCATTGGAAAAGATGAATACAGCACGCTTTCCAGACAAGGTCAGACCCAAACATCTGTCAATACACTGGCTCAGCTTATCACACACTAACTGTCTGAATGCAAGGTTCCATCTCAGTGGAAAACCAGCAGGAACGTTCTGTTGTACAAGAAGGGAGACATCCATGACATCGGCATCTATCGCCCAATCTGCCTGTTATCCTTCGTTTAAAAATTGTTCACTCAAATGATCCTGAATAGAATAGGTAAAACACTAGACGAAGAACAACCATGTGAGCAAGCCGGGTTCCAAAAAGGATTCAGCACGATCGGCCATATCCACACAGTGACCAAACTCATCGAAGTTTCGCGAGAGTTCGATACTGCTCTATCTAACGTTCATCGATTTAAAGAAAACCCTCGATTCTGTTGAGACTGAAGCAGTCATCAAAGCCCTAGCTAACAGGGCATTCAAACTCAGTACATCAAGATCATCTGCAAGCTGTATTACAAATTCACCACCAGGAACTCACCATTCCACAAGGAAGTGATCATTGATGTAAAGACAGGGGTTTGGCAGGGTGATACCATTTCACCGAAACTGTTCAGTGCCACCCTTAAGAACATCATGCGACGACTGTAATGGAAAGGAATGTGAGTGAAGATAGATGGTTGGCAACTATGCCACCTTCACTTCACTGATGACATCGATCTCACAACACCAAACATTAGCCAAGGGGCACACATGTTGGCTGACTTCGATGGTGAGTGTGGAAAGGTCAGACTGAAGCTGAATCTCACCAAAACAATGCTCATGAAAAACGAACTAGTTCCTGATGCTCCATTTGCTCTCAATGGAACAAACATCTTCGAATGCAGCAGCTATGTGTACCTGGGTTGAGAACTCAACATGAGGAATGACTTGGCGCCAGAACTGCGCAGGAGGAAGAGAGCAGTGTAGAATGCCTTCAAGAGCTTCCAGGAAGTTGTTTAGAGGACAAAGAACCTCTGGCTCCGGGCACATCTTTTGGACTCCATCTTTCTTCCTGCACTAACATATGCCTCAGAAACCTGGGCCCTAAGCAAACAGGATGAGAATTCTATTGGGGTATCCCAAAGAGGAATTGAAAGAGCCATTCTAGGAGTATTACGTTTCACTCAAGTGAGAGAAGGAATCCTGAGATTAGACCTCCATTGATGGTCAAGAATCAGAGATGCTGTCTTGTTTGCCAAGGCATTGAAAATCAGATGGGCCAGACATGTAATGCTATTCAGATATGATCGCTGGACTAGAGCTGTTACCAACTGGATTCCACAGGACATCAAAAGACCACGTGGCCGCCCACCAACAAGATGGTCAGACTTCTTTGTCAAAACCCCGAACGAACGGTTTGATGCTCTCCCTGTTCCTGGAGTGAGCAGATATCATTGAGCTACACTAGCATGCACAGGGACAAATGTAGATGTTACTGACACCCGCTCAAGCAAATTGAGAATTAACGGGATTACAAGTGATACAAGTGACAAGTGAGGGTTGAATCTTTGTCTTCACATATGCTCTACTGCTAAACAAAATCCCTGTCCCCTATCTCCTGATGTCTTATTTAATCAATTTCCCATATCTCCTTCCACTTTCTAAAAGATGCATGTTGGGATAATTAATAGTTCATTTCTTAGTCACTTATTAAAATGATCAACCTGAATATTGTTTGATACTCAACTATTTTTTTTCTTCTGAACCATCTATCTATGAGCAAAGATTTGAGAGAGGACAGGTAAAACCGGAAGTTCTTATAAGAATCAGTGTTGTTGAGAAGAAAAAAATGAGGTTAACAGAAAAAACACATGAATTCATGGCCCCCGCCCCCAAAACATCCCAACTCTCTGATCTACTGAATACTGTGTACAAAACTAGAACAAAATGATGTTTTTGATTACATCATCTATCCTGCATGTACTAATACGCATACATGCATTTTCAGTGCTTCTTCAAATGTCCCATAATAGATAACTATTTCAATTACAAATTTACTTCAAGTATTTACTAAATTGATGTGCTATGGGATACTATTATGTAAGATGCTAAAATAAAGAAAGAAAGAAAGAAAGAAAGTAAAATAAATAAATAAATAAATAACGGGAAAAAAGTAGTAAGAAAATGTGCTTGAGAGCTATTGGGTTACAAATGTTAATCATGTTTCTTGAAGGTGGAACTTCTAGATGCCACAATACCACTATTCAGTTCAAAACTCCTTAATCCATACCATAGCTTACATATCCTTATAGGAGATGGCCCCTGGAGATATGGTGTTCCCCAACAGCCAACCTGTACCTGTGGGGAAGTGCATCAGCAGACTTCAGGCTTTCTGATACCTCCAAATTGCCCTGTGCCTTTGGCCGGACCCCAACAACTTGGGGAAAAGTTTACCAAGAAAGTAAACAGCAAAAGTTAAGTATATGGGAGTCATGCCCACCCCTTCATCTCAGCTATATAAACTCATTTACTGGCCTTATTTCAGAGATCCATAGATAAATCTCAAAAGAGATCAAAAGCCACAATTAATTTCAGACCCACTCATGGCTAAAAAGACTGGGGTAAATCAGACGATGGCCAGTTGGTCTGGTGACCCACTCAGGCAGAGTCCCCAGCAACCACTTGTTTCCACAATCAAACACTTGTTTCCACAATCCAAAATCACCATCATACCCCACTGTCTCAGGATGGACCTCACCAAGATATAATCTATTGAACATTCTGGTATGCAGATTTTATGACTGAAATCTCCAGGTTTTCTCAGATTTGGGATTTGCTACCTCTCCCAACTTCCCAATACTCATGGAAGCACTGGCAGTCACCCCAACGATCCAACTCCGGTGTTACCCTGTAAGCTCTACTACTGGTCTTGCTTCAGAGACCCATAAGGAAATATCCAAAGATATCAAAAGCCGCAGTTAAGCTCGGCCATGTGCATGGCTGAACAGTATGGGGTAAATCAAAGGGAAGCTGATTGACCTGTGCCCACCTAAGCAGAGCACCTGGCAGTCATTGCTTCCAAAATCCAAAATCGCTGCTATATTCCCAGCCTGACCCCACTGTTTCAGGATGGAATTCACCAAGATATCACTGTCACTGTCACTGTCATCCCGCTGCTCATCGATTTGTTTGAGCAGGCACCAGTAATGTCTCTCTTTGAGAGACTTATTGTTACTGTTTTTGGCATATCCAATATGCACAGGTAGCTTGTCAGGCTCTGCTGTGAGGGCTCCATACTCTCAGTAGCTTACTGGGCTGCTGAAAATTTTGGTATGTGGGTTTTGTGACTGAAATCTCCAGACTTTCTTGGGGTCAGGATTGGTTACTTTCCCCCACCTCCCTGTACTTTTGGAAGCCTCGGCAGTCACATCCACACCCCAATGCTGCCACCTAATTGAAAAGCTACTTCCAGCCTTACCATCCCGATAAAAATACCAAATATCCTGAACAAACATCATGACATCTTAACACCTGTATTGCAAACCATAATGAATAAAAGGAAAAAGAGAGAGAAAACAAGTAGGAAATTGCCTTCCATAGAGGGAGGCTGGGGTAGAGCATCTGAGGGACAGTGGTGGGGAAACTAGGGATATTTGTGGTAGGAGGTGTGCACTAGTGGAGGGATTGGTACTGGATCATTGCATCACTAAAACCCAATTATGAACAAGTTTGTAATGGTCTATCTCATGGATATCCAATTAAAAAAATAAAAAGAGAGTAATGTGGAGTTCATGCCAGCTCAATTGGCTTAATCAGTGGCTGAATAAATAGCAGTACTCTTACATTAAAAAAGAGAGATGGCCCCTGACTTCCTTTTCAGCTTTATGAAATATAATACCATTTAAACTGTTCTTACAATATCAGCTTGCTTGCTTTTCCTGGAACACACTAAACTCTTTTAATCCTCAGGGCATTTTCAGTATCCATGGTTGTCTATGCTTAAACTTTTCTTGCTATTCCAATAGAGTAGTGTACACATTTAAGATCACATTTGCTCATTTGCTAATGAGTCCATCTAACTTGATTCCACTCATCTTTCCATTATGCTCTATCTCTTCCCTCTATTTTCTTAAATTCAGATAAAATTACTATTATGACTATTAATTTTCTTAATTATTGGCCAGTATATTTCTTGTGTCTGCAGCGAAGCTCTTAGCTCCGTAAGGACAGAAGTATATCTGTAACAATCACTATTTTATTTCTTGCTCATTAAATAGTGCCTAAAACAGAGTAGGTACTAAATACACATGTACTAAATTGAAAAAGTAAATAAATAAATTATTAAAATTCATTGAAATTGTGAATACATGTTTAAACAGAGAATATGGTGTAAAACTTTCTGAAACATTTGTGCACCCATGTACCACTATTGTGCATCATTGTACCACTATTCACGGTAGCTAAAATCTAGATACAACACATGTGTTCAAGAACATATATCTGGATAAAGAAACTCTTGAACCTATAAAAATGGAATACTACTCAGTTATAAGAAAAGAAAAAATCATGTAATTTGCTGCTATGTGGGTTGACCTGGAAAGTCTCATGCTGAGTGAAGTTAGTTGGAAGGAGAGGGACAAATACAGAATGATCTCTGTCATATTTGGGATACAAACAAAAAATAAGAGAATAAAATGGACAAAGGCAAATGTACCTAAAATGTATGGTGTAAAAATTGTACTTTCCATGGTGCCATAACAAGGGACTTGACTGAGGTGGGGGAGACAATCTGGTGGAAGGTGTGGTGTTAGAAGATTGCATGTATTGATGATATCTATTATTAACTTTATTATAAATGATGGTGCTTAAAATAAAATTAAAAACCCAAACTGTTACAGCTATAAAATATACTGACTCCACAACCACCATCAATGTCAGCATACCTACCACAATGTCAGCATCATGGTACTCTCCTATTCCTTTGGCAAACGCATATCTTTTACATCTGATTAAATAATTTTTGCCATGTCTACAATAGCATTAACATGGCTTGAAGTACACATTATTTTTACTCATAAACCACCAAAGTGTCCAAGATAGTTGGCCAATGCCCCTTTGAAACATAATTTTTATGATTTATTTAAGTTTTTCATGAATGGGCATATTTTAGATAGAAATAAAAGATCATAAAATTAACCTAGAAATTGCAAGTCATTGTAACTCTGAAGCAAGTGTTAGGTATAAAAACTTTCTTATTCTTCATGTACTTAAGTCAATTTTAGACCTTAAATCAATTTTAGAAAGTCCAGAAATTATGTAGAGTTCTATACAGTGACAAGATTTTTCTTAAACGTTCAATGTTTCTTAAAAACTTACTCAAATAATTTGTCAAAACTTTCAAAAGTGTTGATGTTAGTTGAATAAAGATTTTCCTAATTTTTCAATTATTACAATAAGACTGTGAAAATAAAATAATTTTTATGGGAGATATAGCAGAAAAAAAGTACTACAATGGAATCAAGAAGCACTTGAGATTTCATATCAACTCTATTTATAAACTTGGGTGAGTATATTAAACTACATCAAAGCCACTTACATTGAAATAGATTGCTGTGAGAAGTAGACGGCATAATTTAAATGTAAAAGTTGCATAAATACATCGCATTACATAAAAGCAATTGGTGGGTTCCAGAATAAAGTAGAGGGTAGATTTAATAAGCAGTGAGTAGAAAAAGGCAAGATGGCTTCTTGTACAGATGAAAAGGAAAATGATTTCCATATTGATTGTTCCAACATAAATAATTTTTTGTAACATTGTTTTACAAGATACTTGACATTAGAAGAAACTGGGTAAAGGGAACACTGATTTTAGTATTTGACTTTTTTCCATTGTTGGTATTAATTATTACCCCTCAAATTTGTAGGACCTGGAATAATTTTGACCCCAAAGCTGCCACACAACTTTTCCAAGAATAAAAACTAGCAATTTATTTATTTTTCCAGTTTAGCACCCCATACTCAATTAAGTGATCACATAAATTTTATCCTTGAAAAGTTAGCAGAAAGATTAAGAACAACAACAATAAAAAAATTAAAGGATATAGAAATAAATAGCTTTTTCTTGGGGTTATCTGGTAACAGACCTATCTGGGATAAGGTAATAAAAAGCAGAAGGGTCATTCTACTTTCTAAATATGTCATCAAATTGAAAAAGTAATGCAGAACATCCTTACCTGCAGGCAATATGAGACTATACAACAGGAATAGCATAACAGCACACCAACAGTTTTAATTTCATCTTGTGAACAGAAGGTGGCTAGACAGATGCGTGGTCCAATGTGATAATTACCAGTGCCTGCTTGAATATAAACTTTCTTGTCTTCTGCTTCATTTTCTTTCCCAATGAATGGGTTTATGCAGTCATTTTTGAGAGTTTATTTAGGTTTCCTGCCTTTTTGCCAAGGACACTCATTTATTGAAATTCTTAAAGTTAAATTCCATTTTGTTTTATTTTGTTGGCTGTAACTGGTGGTGCTTAAATCCTTCTCCTTTTATGTTCTTGGGGGTTAATTCTTTCAGTGCTCAGGAAATCCTGATGTGCTGAACCCAGGTATCTTGCATGCAAACAATGTGCTCCAATATACTGAGCTATCACTCTGGACCTAGAAGTTGACTTTTAGTTAATATATGCAAATATAATGCTTAGTATAGATTAAAAAATACCATGTTAATCTAATAAGAAGGATTTAGTAACACAATTACAAAAATAACGTTAATAATTTTTCAAAATGGAGGGAGGGGCCAGTGCTGTTGATATCTATATTTAGTGGAAATTTCTTTTTTTTTCTTTTTTTCCTTTTGGGTCATACCCAGCGATCCTCCAGGGTTACTTCTGGCTGCACACTCATGAATTACTCTTTTTTGTTGTTGTTCAAATTGTGTTGAATCACCGTGAGATAGTTACAAACTTTCATGTTTGGGTTACAATCACACAATGATCAAACACCCATCCCTCCACCAGTGCACATTCCCCACCACCAATATCCCTGGTATACCCCCCTTTCCCACCCTCCCCCTGCCTCCATGACAGACACTATTCCCTATACTTTTTCTCTCCTTTTGGGCATTAAGGCTTGCAACACATACACTGAGAGGTCATTATGTTTGGTCCGTTATCTATTTTTGGCACACATCTCCCATCCCGACTGATTCCTTGATGGTGTGTGAGGGACCATATAGGATGCCAGGGATTGAACCCCTGTTAGCTGTGTGCAAGAAACACCCTAATCGCTGTACTATTAATCCAGCCCCTTTATTAGAAACTTCTACGAGGGAAATTATTGTCTATTCAATATGCCCAAAACAGTAACAGCAAGTTATCGAAATGGAGACTCTACTGGTGCCTGCTCGAGCAAATTGATGACAGTGGATGACAGTGCTATCGTGCTACATTGTAAAAGGCAGTAGTGATCAACAGAGCTCAGTATGGATTCACCAAGGGTTATTTAATGATAAACTTAATTTATAGAACTTGTTCAATATAAGTAAAGGAACATCATAGTGATTTCATGTGAGTGTCAAGTTTAAAAACCTAGTAAAATCCTAGATCCACCACTTATTAAATGTGAGATCTCAGACAATTGACTGTATATATTATACCACTGTATTCTAATTGCCTGATCTATGAAACAAAAATAAAATTGTTGTGAGGGTATGATGTGTTTTCATGTAAAATGTTTAGAACAGTATCTAATGACCTTGGACAATACTGAATCTAGTAACTTCCCCAAAACAACATGCATATTTATTTTGCTGCCTAGAATGTGATATATCTGAAAATTATTAGCTGGGTCCACAACTACCTTCTGTTGACTAACTCAAATTAAATATGGCAAATAATTTATATATACCACAAATGAAAATCCTGATGATGTTATGTTTCTAACTTTTATCAGTGGAATTACTGAATATGTTGGTGCCATGCCTATCAACTGCATATATTGAAAGATTACACAGTCTAGAAAGATGACGTATAAATGAAAATACATGTAAATTTCTAATTCTAACTATTAGGCTTAAAAGTACAAATACAGAATATAGAAGATATGGTCTAGTGGGAGCTTTTCTGTTCAAGTTTACATGATCATTTGTATGTTCAATATGAATCAGTACCGATTAGCATGCCAACGGTGCTTTAAGCTACATTGACAAAATGTATAAAACATTAGAAAAGCCAGATTAGAAACATTAGAAAACATTAGAAAAACATTAGAAACCCAGCCAGTTTTTTTGAAAATATTTCGTTCTGAGTCTTTATTTTGAAAATTTTTCTAATATTTGAGAATAAATTCTAAGAATAAGAAATGCGTTTTTCATCTTCATTAAATCTATAATACATCCACAGTGCTAGAGTGTAGTAGATGTTTATGAAATTTTTAATGAATTATAAACTAGGTAACTAAATGCAATGTCACTGTCACTGTCATCCCGTTGCTTATCAATTTGTTCAAGCGGGCATGATTAATGTCTCCATTGTGAAGCTTGTTTGTTACTGTTTTTGGCATGTTGAATATGCCACGAGCAACTAACTAAATACAATGTACTTATAAAGTAAAGTATGCCTTGATGATGAGGAGACCATAAATTATGTGATATAAGAAATTATTGGAAACATTTGGACTGTTTAATCTGTAGGTACACAATAAGTTGCCTTCTAACAAAATACAATATACAAATAAAGTATGCCTTGATGATGAGAAGACCATAAGTTATGTAATATAAGAAATTATTGGAAACATTTGGACTGTTTGATCTGTAGGTACACAATAAGTTGTCTTCAGGTATATTTATATGGAATTATTTAACTGTCCAATGTGAGGTTAGTTTTAGAACTAATAGATATAGCTGAACCTGGTACCTTCTTTTGTTTTGTTTTTTGGATCACACCTGGTGATGCACAGGGTTTACTCCTGGCTTTGCACTCAGGACTTACTCCTGGCAGTGCTCAGGGTATCATATGGGATGCTGGGAATCGAACCTGGCTTGGACGAGCAAGGCAAACACTCTACCCACTGTACTATTGCTCCAACCCCAAACCTTTTATGTGAAACATTTTTTGGTTTTGGGCCACAGCTGCTGGTGCTCAGGAGTTACTACTGGCATGACTCTGGGGACCAAATGGGATGCCAGAAATCAAAATGGTATGTAACACTTTATAGTTGATTGAACACTTACAGCATACCATTTCATGAGGCAGAAGTTTTTAGAGAATAGTGAAATCTTCTTCTATGATATTCAACAAGGAATCTTTCATTTTATAGTCCCAATGTATTTTTAAGCTCCTAGGCATGTTTTTTTGAAGACATTACGGAGAGAGCAGGGGAACGATTTGGAATATCTAACCATATGTGTTTGAACCAGTATGTCACTGAAGAAAAAAGAAAATCCGTCTACTGACTTCTTCAACAAACATTTCTAATCTTGGCACTGTGGAAAAAGAAAAAAAAATCTAATATGCTACAGACTGGAGCGATAGCATAGCGGGTAGGGTGTTTGCCTTGCACACAGCTGACCTGGGCTCAATTCCTCTGGAAGAGCTCAGCAAGCTACCAAGACTATCCTGTCCACACGGCAGAGTCTAGGAAGCTACCCATGGCGTATTCGGTATGCCTAAAACAGTAACAGCAAGTCTCACAATGAAGACGTTCTTGGTGTCCGCTCGAGCAAATTGATGACAAGGGGATGGCAGTACTACAGTGCTACAGTTGTGCTACAAGAATTATTCAGTCAAGAGATTTGCGATCCTTGCCACCAAATTCAACCACTTGAATAAATCACAAGGTAGACCCATGTCAACCATATCTTTGTGATATTACAGAAAAATGTTCTTTACTCTTGTTATTTGATTGAAATTGCTCTTTTTGATTTTTTGATTGAAATTTTCTCTTTACCAGAACAAAAAAATATTCTTGTCCTCCCCCGTTTATTTTGTGAACTTTGTTGTAATAGTTTGAAGCTGCATCCTAGTTGAAACTCTAATACAAATTCTTTTCACAAGGTTTATTCTGTTTCTTGTTATATGCCTCCTCTCACTCCTCTCTCTCTCTTATCTATCTATAATTAATGGAGGTTTCTGGGTGACCATGTGGTGCTGGGGTTCAAGTTTCTTGCATATAAAATATCCAATCATCCTGTTGAAATATCTCTATAGCCCTCACATTTCCTTACTTTAAATAGTAATCTTCAGTACAAGCCAAAGAATCATTACGAACTAATCATACTGTCATTCCTTCCTGCTTCACATTCTTATCTTTGGCAAGCATTCATTCTGAGGGGCATCCTGTAAAGCTCATGATGCCATCTTTGTTGAACTCATAATTATAAAAAATAAGAGGCTATAGAAAACTTATTTTTAAATTGAATTTAAGTAGTTTTGCCACATTTTAAATGTCAGACAGAACTGTTCCACAGTACAAATCTGCCAAGTCTATGCAGGCGGTTGTTTTCAATAGGTCTGTTCATGCCCTATTGTACTAAGCTTTTTCTAAATGCACACCTTGTTGGAAAAGGCCAAGAACACCCACACAGGCAGTGGGCACTGTTACTTTATTCCTGCTCCAAGTTGATGAATAGACTCTATTCCATTTGGTGTGTTGCACTGTTAAGCATTTACTAGTTTTTTAAAATGGACACTGAGCCTTCCTGGGACACAGCAGGCAGCAGTCCCTGTACCCTCCCACATGGCCATTCACTCCTCCAGCCATCTGCCCATCTATCTGCCTCCTCTTGATCATCCTTCTTTTTCCTCCAGTTCAGTGGATCTGTAATTGAATAGTGATCAGAATGACATGCAATAGATGAATTTGAGGAAGATCTGGTGAACAAACGCTCCATGTCATTTTCAACCACAAAAGCTAAAAAATTCTTTGTCATAAAGACATTTTAAGCTATGGAAACTAATAGTGAAACCATTCTGAAAAAAATTGCAAATAACTTAGGACAGATTCTATCCTTTAGTAAGTTAAGATTCCTGCTGATTTAGAACACAAAATATAAAGTTAAACAATTTAGCTTCTGGCTATTCCAGGTCTCTGTGTGTAAGATATTAACAGACAGAATTATAAAGAATATTAAAATAGTCTCAAGTTGAGTCTTAAATGAGTCTTCACTATGCTAAGAAAAATAAAATATTTGCATATAAGTAAAATAATAATATTAAAGTACCAAACATAATATTTATGTAATAATATATTAGAATTCAGAAAAATTGGGTATCACTGTGAACTGTTCTGTATATTAAACTATGAGCTATGACTTTAAACGATAAAAAGATAATAATGATGATAATTATGGTTCCACTATTTCGAAGCCTAATGTAAGCTAGATGCTGTATATGCACTATCTCAATTAACCAACATATTCTCACAAGGTAGGAAGCATTATCATTCTAAATTTTCAGATGAAAGAACTCAAGTTTAAACAAAATTTAGAAATTTTGCTAAAAATATGTAGCAATTTAAATGGAAGAGTTAGACCATGAGCTAAGGACGTTCTCCGTTCTCCATTTAATAATAATAAAAAAAAGGTAATCTGAGACAAAAGGGCAGAGGAAATTATGCAAACAAAGCAACTGTTGCTATATTAGTGTAGTGATGAGTGTTTACATTTGGGAAGAGAAGAGTGTGGAAAGTTAAAAGGGGCCCTGCTGTGAAAGACCATGTAAGCAAGGCAAAGAAGTTCAGCCACTGCCTCTCATGTTCCAAAGAATATAGGGATTAAGACATGTGGGATAAAGACATCCTTTCTTTTAAAATTTTTTTTGTTAGAGAATCACTGTGATATACAGTTACAAACTTATGAACTTTTGTGTTTGCATTTCACTCACACAGTGATCGTTTACCCATCCCTCCACCAGTGTCCATTCACCTCCATCAATGATCCCAGTATCCCTCTTATCACCCCCACCCCATCCCGCACCACCCCACCTTGCCTCTGTGGCAGGGCATTCCCTTTTGTTCTCTCTCCTTTTGGGTGTTGTAGTTTTCAATAGAGGTATTGAGTGGCCATCATGTTTGGTCTATAGTCTACTTTCAGTTCGCATATGAAGACATCCCTTAATGATCTATGATGTTAAATCCTTAATTTGAGTTTTGGTTTTGTTTTTTTCAGATTTTGTAGGGAGTAATGTTAATAATTTCACTAGTTTTCAAGTACATCTTACTTATTTGGGGGATCCCTGAAGAGTATGCACATTTAGGATGATGGAGAGATTTATACAGAGTTTATGCCTTGACTTGTGAAGAATATTTTTGTAATGCACCAAAATGTTTTTATACTCAGGCTGGGAGATTTTAATCTATGTTTTACACTGTATGTTGGGAAGATGAAGCAATTATCATCAAGAGAAAGATTTTGGTTTCTTATGTTTAGCAAAATCCACAGAACTTTTCTCTAGCCTAGTATTTAAAAAGCTGGAAAACTGCATGTACATAAGTATGTAAGAGAGTTGACTTCCAATACTTCATTTATCAAACACTTTTTTATAGCTTGCAACACACTTTGCTTTGGTAACATTACTTTGTTTACATGGCAGTTGGTAATTTTCTGCAGAAGAAATGCTGGACTACATTTTATTTTTTTAATTATTTTTTATTAGTGAATCATCATGAGGTGTAAAAAACTAAGGCATGCCTAGGGGCGTGTGCACTCGCGGGCTCTCTGGGTGGCTCTGTCTCACAGCCCGCGTTCGGTGCTCTGGAACGGCTGTGTATGGGCTGGATCGGGACAGCCGTTGGCCAAGGACAGGTGAAGGAAGAACGAGGACCAAGCTGGTTGCTTATTAGTTACCGTTTATTCAATCTTCCATCTTTCTCATCTCCCGCACTCCTAGCTCCGGCCTCTCTCTCAATCTACTCCAGCCTCTCTGGCTTTTCTGGTCTCTCCTCCTACTAGTCTCTCCCACCTTGCCCTCTAGGCTAAACTCAGCCAGGTAGCAAAATCAACATAAGAAAGCCCTTCCTGAGGGCAGGGCATTCCAAAGCCCTTCCTGACTCTTAACGTTTTTTTTTCCTTTCCTTAGTCCAAACACTCATTAACATCTTAATACTAATTTATTTTTGCATGAACATAGCAAGAGATACATTGAGGCTTGCAAGGCAGCTCTCCTGGCAACATCTTGCCACAGACTCAGACCACAGCACTCAAGCCAGATTAATCATTCCTCACCCTAGCAGGGTCCAAATCTAGTTATCACTGTTTGGATCATGACAACATTTGTCCATTATCAAGCTCTTAACTTATAGTTAAGCATTAGGCACTTTGGCCAGGCCCATCTTGATGCCAGGGTAGCACACCGCTTGCCCTGGGTCCGTCTCGTCCCTTGTCGGGACCCTGCTTTGGGGGGGTGCTAGGAAGTAAGGGCAGCTGAGGCTTAGGTTGAGAGAACAGATGCCCAGGAGGAAAATATCATGGAGAGTCAAATGACTCCCAGGTTATAAAAGCATAGCATTTGCTAAGTCTTCCTGTGTCCATACAAAAAGGACATTGCTCTGAATAAACTAAGCAAAGGACTCAAGGAGAAGAGAAAACAGTATTTACAAGTCAACAGAATACTAAGAAAGAAGCTAAAAATAAACAAAGAGGAATGGGAGCACCGTGATGGGAATAACCCAATAAACCTAAACTACCTGAGGCTATGCTATCCTACAGTGAGGTACAGTTACAGACTCACAAACTTCCATACTTACATTTCAGTCATACAATGGTCAAGTATCCATCCCTCTACCAGTGCCCATTTTCCACCACCAATGGTCCCAGCATCCCTCCTACCATCCCCACCCCTCTTCCCCTATCTTCACCCCCCCTCTGTGGCAGGGCATTCACTTTTGCTCTCTCTCTTCCTCTCCTTTTGGGTGTTGTGGTTTGCAATAGAGGTACTGAGTGGCCATCATGTATAGATGTCATTGCTACTATACTTTTTTCATCTTTGGATATATTCCCAGAAGTGGTACTGCTGGGTCAAATGGGAGCTCAATTTCTAATCTTTTGAGAATTGTCCATATTGTTTTCCAAAATGGCTGAATCAGTAGGCATTCCTATCAGCAGTGAAGGAGAGTCCCTTTCTCCCCACATCCATGCCAATACGGTTGCTTTTGTTCTTTTGTATGTATGCCAGTCTCTGTGGTGTAAGGTGATATCTCATTTTTGTTTTGATCTGCATCTCCCTGATGACTAGTAATGAAGAGCATTTTTTTCATGCGCCTTTTTCTTTTGGGTGAACTTGTGTTTGAGAGGAATTTGATAATTGGCAGTAATTAGGCTTTCAAATACCTTAAAAGGGGTGATAAAAGATGCTGTTTTGGAAGTAGGAAGAGTCACATACATTTTCACACAATATAATATTTTACACTTATTAATTTTAAAAACACATTTAGAAGAAGTTGTCTAAAGACATGTTCCAATATTTGGAGCTGTGTTGTTAAAAACAGGGCAATGTGATAAGACGCTTTGTAAGATAAGCTCCTTTCTAATTCATATGTATTCTATCTATGACTGACCTTTTGCCTAACTAAAGCAGGAGGATATCTGTACAGCAGCTTGAAGAGAATCACTATCATATCTTTATATCACTAGTAATGATTCTATTATTCTGCTAGTGTGCTTCCAAATTACGCTCTATTTCATCTTTAGTAACCAAAGTGGAAATCTTTCTGTGAAGTATAATTCATCAAAGTACTCTCATGATCAACAACTCAGTATGAGTTAGATTTATCAGATGGAGAATGGCACTTTTCATGGAACAAGTAAACTTGATGGTAGATGTAGGAACTTGGAAATACTATTTCCAAGTTTGATACAGAGCTTAGTTGAGGCTTAATAAGGAGCCTGTACCCAAAGCATTCAATTTCTAAGAGGCAGAAAATTTCCTCAAGGTGAAAGAGAATAATTTTCACAATATACTGTAAATGGTAGCAGGCAGAGGATAGCAAAGAGAGATCAAAATTTGTGGTTTGGTAAAAAAAAAATAGAATTAGCAAAATATTATGGTTTGGAAAAGCAAACTAAGAAAAATGAAGTTATTTTTTTTGGTAACCTTATTTAAAGGCATAAGTGTCATACAGCTAAGCAGAGCAGAAATCAATATTTGTTAGGCCAGTTAAAACAGGAAGTTGAGGTGATCCATGTAGATCCCTGAGCAGAAAATTGGAAATATTGACAACAACGAGCAAGAAATATTAGAGTAAACACTTATTTTAGAGGAAAACTCACTGACTTTGTTCTTTCTGTCAGTGAGTGCAATCCAGTTTTTGAAAGTGTTAATTATACATAATAAATGCTCAGACTCCTCTGAGTACATCTGTTTCTACTAAAGTCAGGGAAAAATATCATCAACTAAGTCTTTCCAAATTCACCCGTAACCTGCTATTACATGCCTATATGTGTGATTTTTACACACTGACTTGGACCTTAGTATGAAAATCCCCTTGTACCAGGAAATGTGGTGCACACTGCTCTGCTCTCTGAAGGCAACAAGCCAGACTAGATAGCAATATATTCCAGAGCTAAGATAATAGGTACCTTTTGAAGGACAGAACAGATAGGATCAGGAGAAAGAAATGCTAGTTTTATATCACCTTCCTGAAGTCTGTGTGGTGAGAACTGGAAACGTGGGTACAGATGAAACCAATGAAAACCATGGAAGTGCAAATAAAATGTTAATTTTACTTACTAATTAGTTCATATTACTTGACAAGCTTGCACTGTCTGATACTCAATTCAGGGGTCTCTTCTGAATTTTGTGGTGTACACTGCTCTGCTATCTGAAGGCAACAAGCCAGACTAATGATCTTCTGAAAAAGCCAATACAGAGCTTTCGATGATATGCGACTACATTAACTGACTTCTAAAATAGCCCTCTTGAGATCGACTCCTGGCATTCACAGACTATGTAATCCTCTCCCTGTCAATGTAAAATGAATTTAGTTCATTCTCTTATTCTATATACATGACAGTAATAAGAAGTAGTTACTTCCTAGATTGGATTATAAAATGATGACCTGCCTTAGGAATCTGTTCTCTTTGTCCCATTCTAAGGGAAACTAGTTGCCAGGTTGTGATATGCTATATAGGAGAGATTCAGGAAGGAACTGGAATTGACATGTATTGAAGACTTGAGCCCTGTGACTAATATGCTATAAGAAACTTAATCCTGCCAACAACCATTGAGTGAGCTCAGAAGCAGATTCTCCATCAGTTGAGGATTTTGATGATTGCAGTTCCAGTTGACAGTTTGTGACTGGCTAGCTAATTTATACACACATCTCTGATCTATATAAATTGTTGTATAATTATTATTTTTATTTTAATTTCTTAAATTTTAGAATAATTTTATTGTTGCAAAATAACTATACAGAAACGAATTGCCATATTTTGTCTATTTTCTGGAAAATTAATTAATCAAATTAATTATTTTGATTTTCTGGTTATTTCTGTTTTCTGATCTGGATTTGCTTTTTAGATGATAGCTACATGCATCAATCCTCTGGAGATTCTGAATCATCTTGAGGTTTCTTCAATCTATCCCCAGGAGGTCCTCTTATCATTATATTGGTGACAGGAAAGTCTTTTAAAAGCATAATAATATTGTGAATCTGTTCAAATCCTGGATCTTCCATTTTTAGCAGTATTTGCCATGAAAAAATTAATCTTCTCTGTGTCTTAAATTTCTCATCTGTGCAGTAGGATAGTAGTAAAAATATTAACTTTAAATTGACTTGATCTTTTAACATCTGGTTAACAAAAGTACCAGATACACAGTAAGTACCACTAAGAATTAGCTAAAATATTTTCTATCTGGTCTCCTCATTTTACGATACCTAAAACTTAGTAGGCTAGTTGCTGATTGAGAATAAGATTTTTCCCTATGACATAAGTACCAAGGATAAGACAAATTGATCCTAGGAACCCAGAAAATTAGTTTATTCAATAATTAGAGTAAAATCATATTGAACGCCCTGGAGTAATGGTCAGAATATTCCATTCATATATTATCTAACTCTACAATTTGCTTATTTGTGTTTAAAATAGTGGGAATACTTGGCTTTAAAATGTCATTATTGGATACAAGTTTTGAATAGTGATTGTGTGATTCTAGGCTTGATTTTGTTTTAGCTTGAGAAGTTTCTTTCTGGTTGGACCCCAATCAAAGCTCCCAAGAGCATCTTTGAAGTGCTCAGATCAGCCTGAGGTATCAACAGTTAGGGAGAAGTGTTCTGTACTTGACTGCATTTAGTAACATTTCATAGGCCCATACTTTGGCATTTCCCCTAAAATTATCTTTTCCCCATTTTTATTGAAACGCAATGAACCATCTGCGATATTGTTAATGATCGAGTTTGAGGCATGCATAATATCACTTGAATCATAAAACAATCCATAGCAATTATTTTCACTTTCAAAAGGAAGAAATTAGGATTCAAAATACTGACATCAAGTGTTCAAAGTTACAGATCAGGAATTAAATCTAAGTATATTGACATCATCACTTATAGTCTGGGGTCAGAATACGTGGCTTTTTTATTATTTACTCTATTTAAAAATAGTTTATTATATTATGGCTTTGTGATATACATAGTTATTCTTAGTTAATTTTGAGGTATACAATGTTTCACCTCTAAACCCACAACCAGTGTCTACTTCTCTTCACCAAAGTCCCCAGGTTCCCTCTCACACCTCAGTCTGCCTCCTTTAACTCCCAGTCTTCCTTCTTGACAGGCGCATTTTAAAATTTGATTGTTGTAGGTTGTATTTCATTCTTACAGTATTGTTGGTTCTGCAGATTAGATACACACATCTATCTACCTCATCTGTATAGACGAGGTAGATAGATAGATACCTCATCAATGTTGTCTAGACCCATGACCTTCTGTCTTCTTGTACCTTTCTGAGTTTATTTCCTTCCCCATCCTTCTCATTTTTATGCTCAAGGGTTGAGGATAGTCTCGGCATCCCCTCTTTGAGACCAAATATTCCTTTATCTTGTTATTCTTCTATATACTACAGATAAATCCGGTTATCAAATATTTGTTTTTCTTGTTTCTTCACTTAACATGATATCCTTCAGTAAAAACTTTCCTATAAGAGCCATGTTCCTCACAAAACATGCCTACCTAAGGCAGAACCTAGTAATGATAGTACCTAAGACTAGGTATGTCAGATCCAGAACTTCTTGGGTTTCAGAAGTTTAATTGATTTGCAAAGTGGGTCAGGAATCAATGGGCCCAAAGAAGCAGAGAAATGATTCTGTAGGCCAAATAATCAACTGAATCAATAGATCAAGAATAGAATTTTAAGTTTAAGGTTAGGTAGACACTGGGTTCTACCCACAATGATGCAGGATAGTTGAGGGTAGAGCAAGTATAGTTCTGACTTTTCTTAGCTGTGTGATTTTAGGTAAGTTTATTAACAACTTTGATGATTTCAGTTAACATATATAAAATGATGATATATTAACCACTTTATATCTCTGCTATAATGATTATGTAAGATAAATTATGTCCACAAAATGCCCAACACAAGGACTGGCATACAGAAATGATTTAATAAATGATAACTATAATTATTACAAATAATATCAGTGTAAAATTGTATTTACCTAGAAACTAGTGCTGTTATAACATAGACCATTGAAATATTCCTTAGCAATTTATAATGATCAGATTAGAGATTTACATTTTAAATTCTTTTTATAAACATCTTCCCAGTTTACCACAGTGATGCTTGATTGAGCATTGAAGACATAACAGTTCAGTGCTTGAGCCCAATGAAGTAGCACTGCTTCTGGCTTCTAGTGCTCTAGAGTCCCTGGACCACACACTACTAGGCACAGGGGACCAGGTGGTGCTAGAGATTGAGCTCAACTACTTATGCATGCAGTTATGTGTTCTACTACGTTAGCTGTCTCCCCGTCCCAGGAAAGATAGTGTATTCAGCTATATTCAAGGAAGCACAGTCAGCACAGTCAGTTTACCCTGGGTTCAACTATTAAATTATTATCTCTAACATTAAGTAACTTCTGTGATCTTCAGACATTTGCTTAACTTTTTTGAATCTCATGTTAATATATCAAAGTTGTATATCAGTCATTCTTCTCTAGAGAAATATAACCAGTAGGATATATATACACATATATGTATATATACATGTATATACATCTACATATATATGTATGTGCATGTATATGTACATATATAGACATATATGTGTGTATGTGTATTTCAAGAAATCAGTTCCCATGAGTGTGTGATTTTGGGGACTGGCACATCTGAAATCTGTAAAACAGGCTGGCAGTCTGGAAATTCAAGGAGAAGTTAATATTGCATTCTTTGTTTTTTTTTTTTTTTTTGCTTTTTGGGTCACACCCGGCAATGCACAGGGGTTACCTCCTGGCTTTGCACTCAGGAGTTACTCCTGGCGGTGCTCAGGGGACCATATGGGATGCTGGAATCGAACCCGGGTTGGCCGCGTGCAAGGCAAATGCCCTACCCGCTGGGCTATCGCTCCAGCCCCAATATTGCATTCTTGAGGCAGATCTTCTTCCTTGGGAAAACTCAGTTTTGCTTTTAAAGCTTTCCAATTGATTGAACGAGGCTCACTCATGTTATAGAAAAGAATCACCTTTACTTAATTATTTTGTGGAGAAGTAGTCCCTGTATTTATAATGTTCTGCTGTGAGAATCAGAAACAGTAGACAGTGAATACTTACATGTGATCAGAAGCTTCAAGAAGAGAAGGGGCCTAGTGTTTGGGGACACAGCCCTGATTCCTGCAGAGTTTCCTGCTGGTGACTTTCAGAGAAAGAGAAAACTCACCTGAAGGCCACCTGCTTGTATTTTTAAATCAGCAGCATATCCAGTCACCCCCAGGTAGTGGATCATGGGAGGTACTATCCACCATTTCACATATGAGCACAAAAACCTATGTAGTGTAAAACATTTGAGTTCAGAACCATGGATCCCAAGCACCCATCCTCTGAATTACCTTTATTCAAAATAACAAGATTATATATGTTACTGCACCTACAAAATAACGTCAGAAATGAGTATCAATCTATTTTTGATTGTATGTTTATTAAAAGGTTTAAATGAATAAGCCACATGGAGAATTCTGGGAAATGCAATAAATCACTCAAAACATAAAAAACAATATTGCATCTTACAATTATCTACTTAGTTTCTAAAATGGAATCAAAGACAGTATTGTCGTCTTGCCTCTGCAGGTCTCTGTCTTAATTTCCAAGAAAATATCATGGTCTCCACACATCATTTGGGAGGCAATTAATAATCTAGTTTGTGATTGGTTATGGTGAGTGAGGTTACCTATAGAGTCAGTGATATTCACAATTGGGATCCTAGTTACACTGAGACTTAAAAGACATTAAGAGTTGGATCTAAGTAGTAATAAGTAGGGCTAAGTCCAAGAGTCCAGACAGACTTACTGGGAAGCAGAAAGTGGATTCTGGAGGTTCTTAAGAATAAGCCAATAAATAAACAGATTGTAGTTGTAGGTAAGAGAATATTCCTGGGATTCTCAGGTGCCACATACAAAAAAGATATTAAAAGAGATCAGTTATTGGAAAAAGGGAAATGAGTCAGAATTTGGCCATAAGTAACATATGGAAAAATAGTTTTATATCAGAAAAAGAACTGTAGCAATGGATACTGGTTATTGATTTGAGTGGAGACACAGCCTATGATGCTCAGGGATAACTCCTTACTGTACTCAAGAATTACTCATTGATGGTGCTCAAGGAACCCTATGGGAGGATGGAGATTGAACCTGGCTTGGCCTTATAAAATGCAAGCACCCTACTGGCTGTACTACTGTTACAGCCCCCCAGTTCTCCTTTCCTAAAATTTGGATCTCTGAGGTTGTAATGGAGAGTCTGAAGCATGGAACTAAATCATCCGATCAGAGAGAACTGAGAGCCTTCATGGACAAGGTGCTGGGGTAAACACTTAAGTTGGCTAATTCTCATCTTATACAATGCCCTGAAAATTGAAAAGTTTCCCACAAAGTATTTATTATCAATTTTCAGTACACATTGTGTCTGTTAATCTGGGCTTTTAGAATTCATATAAGAATTCTAAATTCATATAAGTACAGGAAGATCTGTAAAAGTTTATTTTCAGGGTCATTTTATGCCTCCCTTTGGGGGGACATTCATTTTTTAAGATATGTATTAGAACTACCATAAATTCCAAAGAGTTTATTGTCATAAAATTATGACCTTAATATAAATATATATATAATGATGACCAAAGTAATTAAAAATTATAGGTATGATAAATTTGGCTAACATTGTGGTCAGAGACTTTAAGGCTTTCTGTAAATGCGGCCTTGTATAATGATGTGAAATACATTTTTCAGGCAGAGGATAGTGTGTTAGGATGTCAGTTGATGTAATTAACCATAAAATCATGTCCACCTAAACATGACCATCTCATTCAGTATTATGATATACTACTAGATGTGGCTTCTAACCTCTTAACCTCTTATAACAATATTATAAAAGCTACATGCATGCTCTTGGGGAATAGGCTTCCCATGTTACTTACTGATATTTATGATCTTCAGTATAAGAGACAAAGATGTACTCATTTTATTTTAATAAGACTGGCTATCTTTATGGTGTGAGAAATTTAAGTTATATATTTAAGACTAAAATAATCCTCTTTCTTACCTCTCCCAATTCACATTAGAAATAAAAAGAATGCAATTTTTAAATATCACTCCCCACAAAGCAAATGGAATTCATTGGTGATTTGTCCATAAAGAGGTAACTGTATAAGCACAAATAATAATCCCCATAAAATATTTTTTATGAAGCAAGAACTGAAGAATAAAAACATCATCTGGTTGTGATCAAGTAGAATACAGGCTTGTATTCTTGTTAAAGAAGAAGAAGAGAGAGATATTCCCCAAGAGAGCTTCAGTGAGCTTAATACCAACATGTTTTTAAAATAATTTTTATTTTATAAAGTAGTTCATAATATTTCATTACATTTAATATTCAAACAGAAAGCCCACCACCATTACACCTTCCCACCATCACATTTTGGATGTTTCCATCTCGAAACCCCAATCCCTGGCCCAAAGCAGAATCAAAATAATATATTTTGTATTGTTTGTTATGAAAAACCACTGAAAATGCTACCAAAAATATCCTTAGAGGAAAGAAGGAGAAGATTGTTGTATTTCACTCAAGGGCCATTGAGCCATTCTATAAGAGATCATTAACATGTTGTTAGAGGTTGAACCTTGTGTGTTCCTATCTATCTATCTATCTATCTATCTATCTATCTATCTATCTATCTATCTATCTATCTATCTATCTATCTATAGCACTGTAGCACTGTCATCCCATTGTTCATCGATTTGCTCGAGTGGGCACCGGTAACGTCTCCATTGTAAGACTTCTTGTTACTGTTTTTGTCATATCGACTATGCCACAGTAGCTGCTTGCTGAGCTCTCTTAGAGGAATGGAGGAATTGAACTTGGGTCAGCAGCATGCAAGGCAAATGCTCTACCTGCTGTGTTATCACTCCAGTCCATATATATACATATATATATATCTGAAAAAATATTTTTCTCGAAGATTGGTTGCCTCCTACTTTGAACTCCTTCAAATGTGGTGCAGTACTCTTGTAGCATGGTTAGGGTGTGTGGTATGAAGTATACAGGAGTAGCTTCACTCGTGGGCGAGGCTGGGCCCGAGTGAGTGGAGAGTGGCAGTGAGCATGAAAACGGTTGAGTTATGGAGGTTTTTGGTTGCTGGGACTGGGTCCCTTGGGGAGGGGAGGAGTCTAACCCACCCCCCTCTGGGGCGCCCTGAGTGAAACAGCCTGGCGAAGGGTCCGGTGGCATGCTTATGGCGAGTGTCATGTTATACTCCCTTCCGGGAGAGAACGACGTGTGATCTGAAGAAGTTTGTGACTGAGAACTCTGGGTTCAACAGGAGCGGGGATGGAGATCCTTTTGTCGTATTACCCCCGCCCCCCACCCCCCATCTCCATCTCCGGTGACTCAGTAGTCATGCCCATAAGCGACCCCTGGCTAGCACCAGATAATCTTGCCATCGGCCACTATCCAGACCACAAGTCCTTCTCTCCCGAAAAATGACGTAACATAATGCTCATGATTTGCTTGCCATAATGCTTGCCATACTCATGCCTCTGGACCCCGAGCCAGGCTTTTTCACTCGGGGTGCCCCAGAAGGGGGTGGGTGAGTCCCCGTCCCTCCCAAGAGATCCCAGCCCCGGCAGCTAAAAACCTCCAGAACTCAACCATTATCATTCTCATGGCCGCATTCCACATGCTCAAGCTGATCCTCACCCATGAGTGAACCTCCAGAAAACCCAGGTATGAAACATGTTAATATTATTTTTCTTCTTTGAGAGCAGAAAACAGAGAGACAGCTGTATCCTTATGCTATCCACCAGATTCAAAATTTGAACAATCTTTATAGCAGTGGAATATTATTAGAATTGCATTTATTTTGGATTGTGGATTGAGATAATTATTTTGATATCATTTCCACTGGCATTCATGAAACCCAATTACATTAGAAGCCATGAGTTTCCTGACAGACTCACACTGAGCAGCAATGATGACAAACTGATTTCCCTGGTTCTCTTGCCTTCTGATCAGGAAATTTACTGAAAAAGATGGTTAGTTCAAAACAAAGCTTCCAAAATTTATTTGGCTCATAACCCCTTTTTCAGAAAATAAAAAAAAAATCACTTAGTCACTTCCTGGATATCTACCTTCTTTTCTTTTAATTTATTTTTTATTGAATCACTACGTTGAAAGTTACAAAGCTTTCAGGCTTGAATCTCAGTTACATAATGCTCGAACACCCATCCCTTCACCAGTGCATACATTCCACCACCAAGAACCACAGTAAACCTCCCCCCACCCCCCGCCCCCCAACCCCCACCCCGCCTGTGTAGTTGATAAATTTCACTTTACTTTTTCTTTACTTTGATTACATACAAACAAAAAGACTCACTATTATTGTTTGGAGTTTCCCCCCCCGAGTTGGAACTGCTGGAAAGGAAGCATTTGATAATTTGTTTTCCATTGCTGGGAATGAGGAGATATGAGGTCCTGTGGCCACAGTAGTGCCGTGAAGTTCTTGATTTCTGTATTTTAGTATTTTAGTGACTAAGTCCAGAGGGCTTTCTGCCAGAGGTTGCATCATTGCTAGCTCGTACCTCTCTGCTACTTTATATTCCACATATGAGTGCAATCTTTCTGTCTGTCTCTTTCTTTCTGACTCATTTCACTCAACATGATACTTTCCATGTTGATCCACTTATATGCAAATTTCATGACTTCATGCTTTCTAACAGCTGAATAGTATTCCATTGTGTAGATGTACCAAAGATTTTTTAGCCAGTCATCTGTTCTCGGGCATTTGTATTTTTTTTTCAGATTCTGGCTATTGTAAACTCTGCTGCAATAAACATACAGGTGCAGATGCCATTTTGACTATACTTTTTTGCTTCTCTGGGGTATATTCCCACGAGTGGTATTGCTGGGTCAAATGGAAGCTCAATTTCTAATTTTTTGAGAATCGACCATATTGTTTTCCAAAAGGGCTAAAGCAGTCAGCATTCCCACCAGCAGTATAGGAGGGTTCCTTTCTCCCCACATCCATGCCAACAGCAATTGTTTTTGTTCTTTTGGATGTGAGCCAGTCTCTGTGGCGTGAGGTGGTATCTCATAGTTGTTTTGATCTGCATCTCCCTGATGATTAGTGATGAGGAGCATTTTTTTCATGTGCCTTTTAGCCATTCGTATTTCTTCCTTGAGAAAATGTCTGTTCATTTCTTTGCCCCATTTTTTGATGGGGTTGGATGTTTTCTTTTTGTAGAGGTCAACCAGTGCTTTATATACCCTTGTGGATATCTACCTTCTTAAAGGAAAAAAGAAGAAAGTTCTCCCACCCCCAATGCACCTGATGGTCATTACTGTTCCTGTTGATCGTTCCAGAACTCCAAGGGACAGTGCTACTCACTTTGGAAAACAGTGCTCCAATGCAAGGTGACCTGAGATGAAAAGTTGAAAGTTCTTTTGAAACTGGATTTAGTACCAGGTGGTAGGTTTTGTAGTTCCTTGTCAAATTCCTTACAGATAATGGGAATTCCAGAACCTATACTATAAATTATTCTACTGGTTTCAATTCAAACAACCCTACTTTAAGAAGGTATTAAAAATATCTCCTGACTCTAAGTGACACATATTTCAGTAAATTAAATTTTACAACAAGTATTTGGAAGTTATGATAAGGAATGACTGCATACAGGATAGAAATATGCTCTCATGAAGCTCTTCTGACTGAGAATGAAAGGACTGTTGTGGCTTAACCACCATTGTAATTTGGTGCCTTTAACTTTTCCCTAACCAAATACAGAGAATCATTTACTCAAAATCCTGTGGTTTTCTGTGAAGAATTCAGTTTAAAGTTATTGATTATGAATGATATGTTAATTCTTGTACTTAATATCTGGACAAAAAATCATTTTGACTATCATAGACTATGGTAAAGAAACCCTTCCAGAAGGGTTTCTAGTGACTAAGGTATAAGTTAAGTTTGAATTAAAAAGGTTATATTTGCTGAGCTGAAGTAAGGGAAATACACTATACTGATTGTAGATAGATGTAATACTTGGCCCTGTCCTGTAGTAGGAAAACTTCGAGTATAGATCAATAAAGTCAATAGCTATTTATTACTTAGGCCTAATTTCAATGTGCTACTGAGTTTTCTCAGAAATTTTCCTATCATACAAAATTCTGTGTATGTAATCAATCAGCCTTCCATATAATCATCATTATCATCTATGTATGGGGATGGTTGAACTAGGTGGTTTATCTTTGCAGTGCATCTCTGTCTCTAAAACACTCTCACATGGAAGTATTTTTAATGAAAGTCAGAGGAAGAGAGATAAAAACTGCCTGGTTTGACTTTAATGCTTGGCAAAATAAACCAGAATTGACAAAACAAAACAAAACAAAAAGCAAACAGGAAGACACAAAGGACATAACAGTGGTTACCAATGGAAAAAATGTGTTGGGGCAGGGTCAGATTGGGAAAGGGAAAACAATTGCATGGTATCAAAAAATAGACTTTTTGTGGTGATCATACTAGAGCATATAAATATGTTGAATTTTCAGTGTTGTACATATTAAACTTATGTTATTTTGTAAACTACCTCAACAAGAATCATTTCAAGTCAGGGAAAAATGCATTTTTTTTGTAAAGCACACGAGAAAATGGGCATGATTTCTGTAAAATCAAGTCTTATAGATGCATATGGGAATATGGGAGAAGCAATTCACATAGCCAGATGAATTCTTAGTTTAGAAAAATGTAGTAATAGTGGCAAGGCATTTAGTAGGAGACTTTCCTATTGTTTTAAATTGTTCACAGAATTACATTTAACTACATGAAAAAAATAGAGAGGAGGTTACAGAGAAATTCATAACTCATGTTAGTTCATAGTACATTGAAGATCCAGAAGATACACATTTAAAGCATTAATGAAATAATAATGAACATAAGAGTAAAAACCAATTTCTTTCTTGATAAAAATTTCCACACTCTCTTATTCTTATCCCCTAGATATTTTCACAAACATGCTGGTTTTGATAAATGGGATCTGACTTAGAGCAATCTGTACCCAGACACAAAGTGGAACATGTATGGCAGGCAAGGCATCTCAGTTTACACATTCCACTCTACAAATTTCTGCCTCTTATTTTTTTCTCAACCTTCCTACTTCCTGTCTCAGCTCGTGACAGAAGAGTTAGTTGAGTGCTACTGATTCCTCCACCATTTGTGCAGGGTTCTAAAGTAAGAAATCACCAGGGAGTGACTGATTTTAATTTGACCTGTTGAGGACTGCTTTGAAAGAGTGCCTCTAGAAGATCTTTGACACCAAGCATAGGTGCTTGAGGTAAGAGTCAACAAGAGCCCAGGGGCCCGGCAATTGGCACACAGGTTGGGATTGCATTTCTGTACTGTAGTGGTTATCATGTTTGCATCACACACAAGTTGGAGCTGCTTTGGTTTGCCTCTTAAATATAACATGTTTATCCTGTAAATTTTCACAAACATTGGGCCTGGGTCTTAGGATTGGGAACCCCTGCTGGGGCATCCCCCTCCTCCCTGCCTTTTTGGCTTTGTCAGTTTCATAATAAACCCACCCTGTGCTAGGTGAGAAGCCTAATTATTTCATTAACTTCCTTAGCTAGTCACAGGAGAGAAAATAATGGCCTCAAGTGTTAATCAAGAAAACAATAATGCTTAACAGAAATAGTAGGAAGGTTTGCTTCACAAAGAAAAAATTTCATGGTGATGGCACTCTTTGGCTGCATTTCAGACTTCTTGGGAGTGGTCTGGGGAGATGCATGTGGGAAGAAGTGTCTCTTTTAAAATGTTAATTTGAGAACAGATTTTCAATTTTAGAATAAATATTTTTGCAATTCATGGATAAATAATTGACATCCATTTCAAAATAAGTTTTAGGTATTCAACAGGATTGTTTTAGTTAGGTCTGTGTTAAATAACTATCACAGCATGTTTTAGCATACATCATTTTTATGGGTTTTTTACTAAGACAATGAAGGAGGGAAGTGGACACTCTGGCGATGAGTATAATTTAGGAACTTAACATGCATGAATTATTATCACTAATACTATTGCATATCATGGTACCTCATATAAAACAAAAGAAAGAAATAACAAAGAAAAAATATGACCTTGTAATGAAAACTCTTAGGAGCTATAATTTTTTTTCACTTTTTTTCTTTTTGGCTTTTTTTTTGGTCATACTTGGCAATGCTCAGGGGTTACTTCTGGCTGTTTACTCAGTAATTACTCCTGACACCCCTAAGGGGAACATATGGGATGCAGGGGATCGAACCCAGGTCAGTCACATGCAAGGTAATCGCCCTACCTCTACTGTACTATCACTTCGGCCCTGGAACTACACTTTTTAACAAATTTTCTATCTTGTTATGCTCATAAGTTTTGGATTTCAATAAACTATTGAGAAATCCTATACTCTATATCACGTTAATTGGTATGGTGAAACCATTGAAACTCAAATAATTTAATTAGTAGAGTCTCTATCCATCTATAATCCATCTATTCTGTTTTTCTGATGGCTCCACTTTTGCTTTAATTCTCCCCCATCACCTTCTTATTTGTGGGGTTTATATCGAGTATTTCATAACTTCTTTTTATCTCTTTAAGTTGTTTATCATTCTTTTTTGAAAGTTCAATGATGCAAATTAGTTATATTTAGCCTTGATCATGAGTGTATCATTTTCATATTCTCATTTAGTATTCTATGCACCACAGATAAATGACATCAACCTATGTTTTTCTTTCTTCTTTTGAGTTACTTCACTCAACATGATATCTTCCAATTCCAACCAGGTTGCATCATATTGCATGATTTCATCATTAACTTATTGTTTAAATTTTTGTTGTCTTAAGGACAGCTGTGACAATTTCCAACATTTATTGCATTAATCTTATATCTGAACTCAAAACTTTCTTTTTATGCCCAAAGTCTAATCTGTATCCTCATTCCACTACTTCTCTTAATTTTGAATAAATGTGATTTGGCACAGAAACTTGCTCAATATTGGAACTATATAATTTTTCTTTCATTAGTTAAGGTTAGGTTAAGAATGGGTGAAATCTTAAACATCATTATTTTAGTAATGGATGATGCTTTTCCTAAAATTACTATAAATAGTCCTTAAGAGAAGTTTAGAGGGAAAAAATAGCAGTTTAGAGGAAATAAAATGTTGAAAAATCTTTGCTCTAGGAACATTTCAGAAATCTGTGCATGTGGCATAGCAGTAATGAGTGAGCTTCACTGGAAGGCAAGAGTAAGGGTAATATCAAAACAATGTAATTTTCAGAGCAAGTGTTCCCTCTGTTATCATATTTCCTTTTGAAAATTTGATGAAAGATAAGGACTTCCTTTTAAAAACATATATGCATTCCTCACTACGCAGCTGCTAGGAATGATGAAATCATGCAATTTGCTGCAACATGAATGGAACTGGAAGATGAAGTTAAATGAAATAAGCCAGGAAAAAGATGAACACAGGATGGTATCACTTATATGTGGCATTTAGAGTACCTGGACGTGAAAATGCAATGCCTTAAGGGGGGGAGTGTCTAGATAACCTTTGGTCCGAAAGTGTAGAGAAGATAAAGAATTGCCATGAGTGGAGGGGGTTGAGGGATAAAAGATAAATGAGAAGCAACGGTGGCAAAGCGTCAAGGTATATCAGTGGACTTAATAAATGGTAGCGCTCAATATCCAAACCACAGAACCAACAACACTGAAATCATGAGACCCAAACTTTAATAACCAAACTTTTGGTACCTGTAATACAGCAGGCTGTGGGAGGTAAGGGCATGAGAAGAAACCTGAGAACACTGGTGGAAGAAATTTGACACTGGTGATGGGATCAATGATGGAACATTGTATGTCTAAAACCTAATTATGAATAATTTTGTAGATCATAGTGTTTTAATTAAAAAAACTTTAGAAAAATATACATTCCTATATCATATTTCAGAAAAACTCATGTTCTCTGGTTAAATTTTTCTTTTTTTATGTTTCTCTAAACTAAGAATGGAATATGACATTTTTAGACCATTTAAATACTATGTAGGACTGTCTCTAGCTTTTCTTCTGGACCTCATGCTTAAATAATTTCTGTTTAGATAACATATCAACCATTAGCAAATATCCATTTACATATTTTTGGGGATTTGGGCCATAGCCAGTGGTCCTCAACGATTACTCAGGGCTCTGGACTCAGAGATCACACATGGAAGGCCTTCAAGGGCCATATACTGTGCTGGGGATTGAACTCAGGTATGCCCTGTGCAAGCTTTATGCCTTACTCGTAGTATATCTGGCCTAACTGGCCATTTATTTTATTTGCAAATAAAACATTTTTTGAATTCTGACAAACTCCTTTGTTGACTTACCAAATACAGCTATGTATACTTTTAACTCACTTCAGTGTGGACTAGTCATGCCAAATTCAAAACAATTTATTATTTGGTCTTTTAGAAGAAAACTTTGCTGACCTTGTGTGAAAGTGTTCATAAAAGTACTAATGATAAAAAAACGTGAAAAAATTACCTTGTTGAAAAATGTTTACACTTTTGGAGGATAACAGAATATTTTCATTTGGATGAATTTAGTCTTAGGGTTCAAAGTAGTTTTAAGTTTCTTTGAGAAGAATTTTTTAAAAATCAAATGAGAAACGCGTAACTCAGATTACTTACATGTGTGAATATCCATGCCAGGAAACATAAAACGGCCTTTTTTTTACAGTTTCTATTACTGAAAAATCGTTTACCAATAATAAATGGGCTTACATAAACTTGCAGTAATTAGTATCTTTCTGTATTATGTTGGGCTTCCTTTCTTTTCACTTTTAGAAGATACTCTCAAAAAGCATTCCAGCTTTCCAGAAAATGATAAGTTCTGCCGAATGCACTCCTCCTTAGGGTGTCCCTATGTTGGTTTCCTAATACAAATCCTAGTATTTTAGTGATCTTTGCTGAGAGGAACAGAATAAACAATTTTTGCAACAAACATTAATGTTCAGTATGCCAGCAGAGTTCACACATTGGCATTTCTCTCCAGGTTAGTATTTACACAAGCTACTCACTAGTTTGAAAGGCAGAGAAAGCAGTTGGACTAACATCAACAGATAGGCTATATAGAAGAACTGACAGAATACTTTGAATGCAGGGCCAATGCAGCCCTGTAGTGCTGATCACTCAATCATGTGTCTCTATTTGTTCGCTTCAAGATTCTAGGCCTGTCTCGCTCAGGATCGGTTCTTTCCCAGAGTGAGTTACATAAAAATATCCTAAGGTTGTTTTATTCCACTTTTTGCTAATTTTTCTAGCTTCTACTTTCTATTTTGTACCTTCAGCTCACCATATCCCGCTCTTTGCTCATTTTCTGTGAAATACAAGAATATTAGTCTGCTTGGTTATTTTTCCAAACCTGGGTTCTCTTGTGTGGAGATAATATACATATTGGAATATAATAGATTTTTGGTAAGAAAGAACTTAGCTCAATTTATTTATTTTTAAAAATTTAGGCATCATGGTATAGAATGATGTCAGTGGTAGGATTTATGTATAAAATATTCCAGCAAAACACCCACCACCAGAATGTCTACTTCCCTCCACCACTGTTCCACCACTCTTTCCACCCTACTGTAAGCTTCCCACTGGAGACAATTTTAGTTTCTGTTGCCTTTGGGCATTTGTTATTTTTCACTGTGTTTCTTTATATCCTGCATATGAGAGAGATCATTCTGTCTCTGCTCTTGCTTCAATCAGCATAATACTTTCTAGGTTTATCCACGTAGCAGAAATTGTCATGATTTCATATTTTCTTATAGCCAGGTGGTATTGTGTTGTATATATGTGCCACAGTTTCTTTATCTAGTCATCTGTTCTTAGGCACTTAGGTTATTATTAAAATTTGGGCTAATGTGAATAGTGCTGCAATGAATATAAGAGTACAAGTGTCTTTTCTACATAGAGAATTTTAGCTCTTGATGCAAATGCCAAGAATTAGAATTGCTGGGTCATATAAAAGTTTTAATTCCTAGATTTTTTGAGAAATGTTCATATTGGTTTTCAAAAAGATTGAAACAGTTGAAATGCCCACCATCAGTGAATGAAGGGCCCTTATCCCCACATACATAGCAACACTAGTTGTTTTTGTTCTTGGTGGTGTATGCCATTTTGTGTAAGATAATATCTCATTTTGTTTTGATTTTCATTTCTCTATTGATAAGTAATGCAGATTATTTTTCATATACCTATTGGTCATCTGTATGTTTTATTTGAGGAAGTTTCTGTTCATCCCTTCTTCCTATTTTTATGATACATTAGCTATCATTACTGAAGCAAGTCTAAATAATCCCGTTTCTTCATCTTTAAAATAGGAATTGAATCTGGATATGCCTCTTTAGAGACTATTTGAGACAATGCACATAAAATCAGTTTTATTAGGTATATTGTAGACACTCTGTAATAGCAGTTTTATTCCCATATGCTTTTTTCTTCTCAATGACGCTGCTTTATTTTCTGTGGCTTATTTGGATTTACCATTCTCCATTCTATTGTGATTTGTAGCCGCTCTTCTTCCTTGAGCACAGTCTTAATACCCTTATTTTCCTTATATGATGGAACCCACCAACTTAATTAGGTCAGTATAATTCATAGAGCTTGGAAATCCTGGACCTAACTACACCCCTCAACAGTTAGAAATGTGGCCTAATCTTTATCAGGTAATTTGAAAATAAATGTGTATTTACATGTTTTATTTAACCATATCAGTAAGGAATGTATATAAACAATAACACCTAAATGAATATGAATATTGCTTAATCATACCATTATTTAATCTGTTCCTTTTTAAGACTTACCTCACAGATGATTCTAGGGAGGCCCAGGAATTGAAATCATCAAATACTCATTCATTTCATACAAAACTCAGTCTTAAGAGTAATTAAGGCATATCAAAGTAATAGAACTACTACATATTGTTTAATATTTTTCTTTTGGACAATTAAAAATCTTAATTATTCAAACTAGTATATCCTATGAATCAGAAACTTCTTCATGTAGTCTTGTGTTATGTGCCCTATGAAATCTCCTTTACCCATAATTTTTGTTCCTCTCTCATCCCTTATAACTAAGATCCTGTGATAAATCCTCAGATATATGGCCAGTTAATCTATGACAAAGGAATTTGAAGCATGAAGTGGAGTAAACAAAGTTTTTCAATAATAATGATGGGAAACTGTATAACAGCTTGTTAGAAAAAGGAAATTGGATTCATATCTCAGATTCATATCTCACAACATTAGTGAAATATAGTTAAGATGTATCAAAAACCTAGATATGAGACCAGAAACATTACATACATTGAAAAAGCATAAAATGAACTCTCTAGGATCTGTACCTTAAAAATGTCTGCACCTTAAAAGTGATTCCTCTGCCAAGGATAATAAAAACAAAAAAAAGCACTTGGTATTACACACAGTTGAAAAGTCTTGCATGGCAAAAAACGAAACTTTGGGCTAAAATAATAAGATACCCTACTGATTGGGAGACAATTTTCATATGCAATATTTCAAATAATAGAGGGATAGCATCCAAAGTATTTAAAGCATTCACAAAAATCAGTAAAATAACAACAAAAAACAATATTTATCTACTGAGTTTAAGCATGTCTCTTATAAGCAGAAAACAGATTTTCTTCCCTGACCTATGCCTTTTCTTTTTTTATTTTTCATTTTTATTTTTGATGAATCACCGTGCGATACAGTTACAGACTTACAAACTTTTGTGATTATGCTTCAGTCATACAATGATGGAGTACCCATCCCTCCACCAGTGCCCATTCTCAACCATCAATGTTCTCAGTATCCATCTGGCCACCCCCATCCCATACTGCCCACCACCTCTGTAACAGGCACATTCCCTTTTACTCTCTCTCTCTCTCTCTCTCTCTCTCTCTCTCTCTCTCTCTCTCTCTCTCTCTCTTTGGGTTTGCAATACAGGTAGTAAGTGGTCTTTTCTTTTTTCTTTTTTCTTTTTTTGCTTTTTGGGTCACACCCAGAGATGCTCAGGGGTTACTCCTGGCTTTGCACTCAGGAATTACTCCTGCTGGTGCTTGGGGGACCATATGGGATGCCAGGGATCGAACCCGGGTCGGCCGCGTGCAAGGCAAATGCCCTACCCGCTGTGCTATCGCTCCGGCCCCAGAGTGGTCTTTTCTAATGAGAGATTTGTCCATTGAAATTAAGAGAAATTCTTGGGAAGGGCTAGTGGGACATTGTTGGAGTTAATGGGGTCACTCTGGTGGCAGACGTGGTTTTAGAACAATGTTTACATGAATGTATCAGAAGAGTGCTGAAAATAATGGTGCTGAAGTAAAAATGGTGGAGGGAAGAATGGAAGAAAAAATAATAAAAACACTTTACAGATAAAAAAAACGGAGACAGATTCTTGCTATTGTTGTGTGATGTGGTGTGTGTGTGTGTGATTGATTTATTTTTTCAAGTTGCAGGACTGGTTAGTTGTCACAAATGTAGCCAGCTTTGTTTGTCTGAAAATATTTTTATCTTTTCTTCTAATATAAATGACAGATTTGCAGGGTAGTGGAGTCTAGGCTGAAAGATTTTTTCATTTAGTATTTTGAATATGCCATTCTTCTCTTTTATTGCTTGTATATCATATGAGAGATCCGTTATTATTTTATGCCATTTTCCCTGTATTTGAGGGTTTTTTTTCTTTTGCTGCTTTAAGTAGTCTGTCTTTGTCTTTTTTTTTTTGCCACTTAGATGAGTATGTGTCTTGGTGCTGTTTAGTTTGAGTCAATTTTGTCTGGTACTTTGTGGGCCTCTTGAATCTGTGCAGAAACATTCTTTCAGTGTATGCTCTCAATTATTATTTATTCTACCAGTCATTTTTCCCTTCCTCTTTTTCCTTTCCTAGTATTCCTAAAATTCAGAGGATATTCCTATTGCTTTCATCCATGAGAATCTTACATTCTCTTATTCTTGTACTTCTCTTTTCTTTTACTACTTCATTATTGTTGATGACTTCTATCTTTTCTTCAACATCATAGCATCTCTCATATGGTTCTTCACAAGCAGAATTCTGTTGCCGTGGTTGGTGTGCTACTATATTTTAACTCCTTCATTTCCATTTGTATGAACTATTTAATACACTTAATCAGTTCTTCCTTGAGATTATTACATTTTTCAGTGATTACTTTTTCCCAGTGTCATTGTATGGAATGTTAATGAATATGTGTATATATCTATATCTATATCTGTGGTATATAATTCTATATGCTGGACAAGGGAATGCAAGGTATTTAAAGAGGTTGACTCAATCACTTGATTCCAGAACATAGAAAGGAGAATAAAAGGGAAACAAATCAAGGGGAGGGAGTAGCAAGAAGAAATGTTCTGAAGTATTGGGGAGCAGGGTCAAAGACCTCAAGAACATTGGTAGTATAAAGGTGTATTGCTAACGAGACAAACTACAATATCAACAGCTCTGAAATCAGGAGTTGGATCTCATAACAACCAAACTTTAAAATGTGCCTGTCTGGGTTTCTGGAAAACAATATGGACAGTCCTTCAAAAACTAGAAATTGAGCTTCCATATGACCCCGCAATATCACTTCTGGGAATATGTCTTGAGGATGCAAAGAAGCACAGAGAAAGCACAGTAGAAATGACATCTGTACCTATACATTCATTGCCACACTGTTCACAATATCCAGAATTTGGAAAAAACTAGAGTGCCCAAGAACTGGTTAAAGAAACTTTGGTACATCTACATAATGGAATACTATTCAGCTGTTAGGAAAGATGAAGTCATGAAATTTGCTTATAAGTCGATAAACATGGAGAGTATCATGCTAAGTGAAATGAGTCAGAAAGAGAGGGACAGATATAGAAATACTGCAATCATTTGTGGAATATAAAACAACAAAACATGGGGCTGACACACAAGCACAGTAGATATAAGGGTCAGGAAGATTCCTCCATAGCTGGAAGCTATGAGAGGAGGGGAGAAGGCAGCTGGAATAGAGAAGGGATCACTAAGAAAATGATGGCTGGAGGAATTGGTCAGGATGGGAGATGTGTATTTAAAGTATATAATGGACCAAACATGATAACCTCTCAGTATCTGTATTGCAAATCATAATGCCCAAAAGTAGAGAGAGAGAGTACGAATAATGTCTGCCATAGAGGCAGGGGGAGGGTGGGAAAGTGGGGGTATACCGGGGATATTGATGGGGAATGTGCATTCGTGGAGGGATGGGTGTTTGGTCATTGTGTGATTGTCATGGTGATTCAATAAAATTTTTTAAAAAAGAAATCAGGCTGGGTTTGACAGAGAGGGGTGTAAGGGAACCTGTAGACACAGATGGAGGGATATTGACTCTGTTGCCAGTACATATAATATCTAAAACTTAACTATAAATAATTTTGTAAATCATGATTTCTTAAAGATAATTTTAAAATAAAGAGAAATAGAAAATTCTTGAAAAACCCAATAACCCCACTAAAAATAAAAAGATGAACAGTTATGTACCATAAGGGAAATGCAAATCCAAAAAACAACGAGATATCACGTCACACCAAGGAGACTGTACACATCAAAAATAACAAAACCAACCAATGTCAAATGCTTAAGGAAATGAAACAATAGAATATATGAGTTTATTATGGTGAGGAGACAAATGGAAAGGTCTTCAGGGGTTGAGGTAATAGTGGAGGGAAACAGACACTGGTCTGGGGTGTGGTGCTGAAAGGTTATATGCATGAAATGTTATCATTACAGTATTGTAAATCAAGGTGCCTAAAATAATTTTTAAAATCCGTATTTATTTTTGGTGGGAATATTATCTGGCACAACCTCTATGGAAAACTAAAGGTTTCTCAAAATTGTTAGAATGGACCTCATATTTGATCAACCCAGTTATTCCAAATCTAAGTATCTACCTCCCAAACAGAAAAAAAAGTCTAAAGGATATATTCAGACCTATATATTTGAAGCTTTTAGCATAATAGCCAGGATATGGAAGCAACCCAATGGTATAACAAATTAAAGAACAAAGACATCCTGGTGTATATTCCCAATGGAACACTAAGTAATTTGTAGCCACAAGACAAAATAGTCATCAGATAGGTATTGGAGGATAACTGTCATGCTTAGCAAAATAAACTGTAGGTAAAAGACAAAAATGGGATGTTCTCACTCATCTCTAGCATATAGAGAAACTAATGAAGGATATATACAATATCAATGAAAAATAATACTTGGACACTGAATTATAGACATGAGAGTGCCAAGTAGGGGGCGAAGGGTAAGAAAATGATTAAGTTGACACAAGAACTCTGCTGAAGGGTCCAGAACATATAAGGATGTGGCTAAAGGGGGTAATTATATGCACCAAAACCTACCAATCAACAAATAATAGCTTGATGGGTGTGGAGAGAAAAATCTAGGCAGAGGTGGCATAAAGACAGAGGCTAGTGTCATGGTAATTTTCCTGAGAGCTGTGTGCACTAGCTGTACATAAGTAGCATAAATTTAAACACTATTGTTATTTTCTAAACTGTAATAATTTTTAAGTTTTCATCATGAATTCTGGGTATTATTCCAGACCAATGGAGTTTCTCACATTTCAGATAATTGTTTATGCTTCATGAAAGCAGGAACAGAAATAAATAATTTCTTTCTCACTCTTACAAAACTATTTTATTTCCTTATAATTTTCACGGTTACAGTGTATAATAAATTTGGTCTATTAAAATATCATACTATTATCGTGATGGTGTTAGGCATTTACAGTATGTGTTCTGATTTGTTAGCTGTGAAAACCTGTTGCTCATGAATTAAATTGAAGATATCTATAACTTCTGAATTTTTTTTGTAAAAGGACATATTGTAAATGCAGCTGTTGACAGGATGACAGGATTTTTAAGCTTTTACAATTAAAAATGCCTACACAGTCTGCATAACATACAATAATTAAATGTCTGGCAAGTGTCATTAAACAAAATTTGCACATTAAAGGTTTTTGCTTGTAAATAATCTGCCGACTTTAAGAAATTGCAACTCTGTGAAACCAAACCATCATTCCACTTACTATCTATAGAAAAATTTTAAATTATATTTATTTTGTAATAGAAAATTGTATTTTATATTCTGCAAATAAATATAAAGGCAAGCAGATAACTAAAGATCAGTTTAATTACCTTATAGTAATAGTTGTAATTTTTGCCCATATTGCTGGAGCGATAGCACGGCGGTTGGGCGTTCGCCTTTCACAAGGTCGACCTGAGTTCGATTCCTCCGTCCCTCTCAGAGAGCCCAGCAAGCTACTGAGAGTATAGAGCCCGCGCGGCAGAGCCTGGCAAGCTACTTGTGCATATTGGATATGCCAAAAACAGTAACAATAAGTCTCTCAATGAGAGACGTCACTAGTGCCCACTCGAACAAATCGATGAGCAACAGGATGACAGTGATAAACCCCTATATCTGGAGCTGAAGACATGGTCCAGAATGTAGGGTGCTTTCATTGCATCTGGCCAACTGCTGTTCAACCCTTGGCACCCCATATGGTCCCTTGAGACCCAACATGAATGATCCCTATGCACAAAGTCAGGAGTAATCCCCAAACACATCCAAATATGGCCCCTAAACCAAAATAAATGAATAAAACTTAACTGATGTAACCACTTCAGATTGAAAACATTTTTGTATATCTCTTCTTAAAATCTTTCCCTTACTAGGGTGCCCTACACAGAACATATTTTTATACCTTTTGTGCAACTTTTAAGCATATTGCTGAAACGTGTTATCATTGTAATTGTTGTTCAAAATGATTTTTGGCTATTGCAATTAAATTAATTTTCAGTTACTATCTTATAGGATTCAAATGTCATTTATTTCTATCTTAAGTTTTATTAGTTTTCTTTATATAGTAGTTAAATGTTAACCAATAAGTTCTATAATTTCATACATTTGTTATAAAGAAACAAAGCACATGGACAAACACTACAAAAACAAATAAAAACCCAGTTTGCAAGATAATAGTGTTAAATAGAGAGAAAATACAAGAAGTTTGAAGTAGGAAAAGGGGCTGAAAGATGATGAATGTTAATGCTGCCTGGACATTTGGTTGTGGTTATCGTGTAATATATACAACTGTCAAGACAAAAAGCTATATAAGACTATTTAGCACAATAAACTAATATCACCTCAATAATAAAGAAAAAAACCAATTCATTTAAAAATTGGGCAAAAATCCTAGTACATATAAGGCCAAAGAAAATACTGATGACAAATAAGCACGAGAAAAAAAAAATGTTTCATTGCATCTTCAAGAAAATACAATTTAAAACAACAATGAGATACCACTGCATATTTGTTAGAAAAATCAAAATTCGAACTACAACAACATCAAATATTGGCAAGAATATAGAACAGTACAAGCTCTCACACTTCACTGGTTGTAATTAAAAACAGCATAGCCCCTTTGGAAGACTGGGAGTTTATTGAAAATTAATCATTCTCTTTTAAAAAAATATTTACTGAATCGCTGTGAGAACAGTTAGAAAGCTTTCAAGTTTAAGTCTTGGTCATACAATGATCAAACACCCATCCCTTCACCAGTGCACATTTTCCACCACCAAGAACCCCAGTATAACCCCTATCCCATCCCTCCCCCTGCCTGTTTGGCAGATGATTTCCACTATAATCTCTCTCTACTTTGATTACATTCAATATTTCACAAGAGACCCACCATTATTATTTGGAATTTTCCCCAACAATCAGACCTGCTGAAAAGTCATCACTAGATAATTTGTTTTCTATTGCTTATTATGAAGAGCATATGATGTTTCGTGGCTACTCTCACGGCTGCACAATTTTGGTTATTTTAGTAATAAGTCTGGAGCTGTTCATGGGTGGCAACTCAGGGCCTCCTTGGGGTGGGGAGAAGGGCCGATTCCACCCCCCCCCCCATCCTGGGAGGCCTTGGTGTCTCGTCACTGCAGTCTCGTACCTGGCTGTCCAGTAGGCTCTGAAAGATGCCACCATGCTGACAGGGTTGGGGGGAAGGCAGAAGGGACAAACACCTTTCCCACCTGGGGTGGCACAGCTCCGTAATTTAATGCACAGTCCAGATTCATTTCTGCCAAAAGCCTCTGGGTTCCGAGATTGGTTTGTGTGCCTCTGGGATCACGGCCGTTCAGGAGCCAGGAGCTGTTCGTGGGCGGCAACTCAGGGCCTCGTTGGGGTGGGGTAATCATTCTCTTTATTGACAATAAAGAGGTTATGTCACTTGTTAAGTTACCAGAATAAGTCCACACAAGAATCTGTACTCAGATATCTATGACAGCTTTATTTCTAGTTTATAAGACTGGGAAACTAACAAGATATACCTCAAGATATACATTCAAAAGTGAATAAATGAAATGGTGGTACATTTAGACAGTACAATATTAACCAGATTTATAAAGAAATGAGGATTGAACTATGCAAATGGAGGGGAGAGGAATCTTAAATACATAGTATTGAATGAAAGAAGCAAAATAAAGGGCTCTATACTTATATTAACAACTCTTCGCAATTGTCGATAAGGTAGACTTGTGGAGACATAAAAATTATTAGTGGTTGTGAGGATTAATGGAGTTGGGGAGAGAAGAGTAGACAGAACAACACATTGTAGATTAAGTAACATACACTACATGATATTATAATGATATATATGTCAATATATATTTTTGATACACTCACAGAACATACAATACCAATATTTTACTCTAATGAAATATGAAGGTAGATATGGTGTGATTGATAACTACATGTTAATATAGACTTATATAGATATCACTGTCACTGTCATCCCATTGCTCATCGATTTGTTCTAGCGGGCACCAGTAACATCTCTCATTGAGAGACTTATTGTTACTGTTTTTGGCATATCCAATATGCACGGGTGCTTGCCAGGCTCTGCCGCATGGGCTCGATACTCTCGGTAGCTTGCCGGGTTCTCCGAGAGGGGTGGAGAAATCGAACTCGGGTTGCCTGTGTGAAAGGCGAACGCCCAATTGCTGTGCTATCGCTCCAGCCCTTATATAGATATAAAAGAAAAAATTGTTTGGTTATGATATTAATACTGGTATTGGAGTATATTAATACTGTGTGTTGAAACAGTGTATTGTATCTTCCTCTCAACTTTTGTAAATCTTAAATTCTCTAAAGAATACAAAAAAAACTCAGAAAACAAACAACTCTATCCAAAAGAAAAGGAAAAGGCAGAACACTTCTCTAAAGAAGACACACAGCTGACCAAAATACAAATAAAAAATGCTTGAGCATTTATACAATGGCTAAATTGTATAGAAACACATATGAAAACTAAATTTAGACATAACTTTATACCTGCAATTATGACCTTAATGAAAAAGACTGGAAATTACTAATCCTGGTAAGTGAGATAAATAATCCTATGATACACTGTTGATGGGAATGTAAACCGGTGCAATATTTATGGGGAAAGAAGGAAATTTCTTTTTTAAAAATTTATTCATTTTTCTTAATAATTAGTCACCGTGAGGGTACAGTTACAGAGTTTTGTGCTTGTGCTACAGCCGTACAATACTCTAGTACCCATCCCTCCACCAGTGCCCCTTTTCCTCCATCGATGGCCTGGGGATCCCTCCCACCCCTCTTTCCTGCCCCCTTACCCCACCCCTCTTTCCTGCCCCCCTACCCCACCCTGCCGTTGTGATAGGGCATTCCCTTTTGTTCTCTCTCTCCTTTTGGGTGTTGTGGTTTGCAATGGGGTGGCTATCGTGCTCAATCTATAGTTTGCTCTCAACCCACCTCTCCCATCCTGAGCAGGTCCTCCACCACACTTTAGTTGGTTTCCCTTCTCTATCTGAGCTGCCTTTTCCCCCAGCATGTTGGGCCGGTTTCCCAGCCATGGAGCAAATCTCCTGGTATTTATTGCTACTATTCTTGGGTGTAAGTCTCCCATTTTGCTGTTTTATATTCCGCAGATGAGTGCAATTTTTCTGTGTGTCTCTTTCTTTCTGGCTCATTTTACTTAGCATACTTTCCGTGTTGATCCACTTATATGCAAATTTCATGACTTCATCCTTTCTGACAGCTGCGTAGTATTTCATTGTGCAGATGTACCAGAGTTTCTTTAACCATCATCTGTTCTCGGGCATTCGGGTTTTTTCCAGATTATGGCTATTATAAACAGTGTTGCAATGAACATACACGTGCAGATGTCACTTCTACTATATCTTTTTGTCTCTCTGGGATATATTCCCAAAAATGATATTGCTGGGTCAAATGGAAGCTTGATTTCTAATTTTTTGAGGAGCGACCATATTGTTTTCCAAAAGGGCTGGACCAGTCGTCATTCTCACCAGCAGTGTAGGAGGGCCCCTTTCTCCCCACATCCATGCCAACAGTTGCTGGTTGCTTTTGTTCTTTTGGATGTTAGCCAGTGTCTGTGGTGTGAGGTGGTAAAAAGAAGGAAATTTCTTCAAAAAATTTAAATTAAAAATACAATGTGACTCAATATCAATACCAGGTATTTATGCAAAGCATATTAAATTACTTTATAAGGTAATTTGCACTTATACTTTTTACAGAATTATTCATGATATCCAAGATATAGAAACAACTAAAATGTCCCTCAAGTTATAACTGGGTAAGTTGTGAGACATATACATATAGACATATAATATATTATTTCATAGCTATTTAAAAAATAAAGTCATGCATTTATTTTTTAATGACACACATGAAAGTAATTTGTGGTGATTTTGCTACATGAAATATGTCAAAAAGCAAAACAATTATCAGATGAATTCTCTCACAGTGAAATACAAATAACCAGAGCAAGTGAAGTAAGAAATGCAAAAAATAACTCTTAAAATCTGTAAAAATGAGAAGAAATATGGTTATTAGCAGACAAGTAGTGAGTGAATGTGAAATTAGGGGATAGAAGTATTAAATTTGGTAGTGTGAATAACATTAGGACTTGCGTTATATGTGTTGAGAGAAATAGGCATAAGTGATTTTGTGGAGTTATACTCCAGATTACTGTAAACCAACAGTAGAGCAGTGATAATTTATTAAAAAAATAAAATAGGACTGGAGAGATAATACAGAAAGTATGATGTTTGCCTTATATGTGGTTGACTGAGGTTTGATCCTTGGCATCACATACTGTCTACCAACTATTATTAGGAATGATACCTGAACACAGATCCAGGAATAATCCCTGAGCACAGTAGGATGTAGCCCCAAACCCAAAAATAGAATATAGAGTAAAGTGAGAATCTCAGAATAGACACCAAACTGATGAAACTCACAAGTACACCAGTATTGGAGCTGAAATATCAGGGGCCTTTTAGGAGGAAGGAAAAGTGCCAAGTCCTCATCCTGCCCAAGCTCCAAAAATGACACCCACACCCCATAGCCTCCAGCATATAAATGGCTCACCGTCACAGCTAAACAACTGATCTGTAAAGAAAGGACAAGCGGATGAAACTTCCAAGTACACTGGCATTAGGCTAAAAACTCTGAGGCATCATTGAATGGGGTTAGGTAGCCTCTCCTAACTCCTCTTACTGTTGGAAGCCCCAGCAATCACAACCACATCCCACAGCCTCTGCCATACAACCCTCCTAGTTTCAGTGTTTTACAATCAAGCTCAGAAGAGACTGCAAGCCAATGAAATTCATGTACACAGTTCTGTAGGCTGAAAACTCTGGGACTCTCAGGAGAGAGGTGAGCCAAGAATCAACCAAATCCAGCCACAAATAAAAATAATCACACCATGTGCCATCACCGAATGGAATTTATCCTGGGAAATAAATATTGGTTTAATATTTAGAAGTCAATATAATACACAATGTTAATAAAATTAAGGGAGATTCATATGATCATCTCAGATGATGTCTAAAAATATTTAAAATGTCAAATCATTGTGGTCACACTGCTCTATGGAACTGTGACCTTGAAGATAGCCACAATAGCTGAAAATGGTGTTAATAAAAAATGGCTTCCCTGAAAGGCAAATATATAATCAGATTGAGTATTATTTCAGTGACTTCAGTTTGCCTTGAGACGAATTTTTTAAGGAATAGATCAACAGATTAGGCTGGGTACCTTTAGCTTAAATCATGTAACTGTAGCATTGTAGCACTGTCATCCCATTGTTCATTGATTTGCTCGAGCAGGCACCAGTAACGTCTCCACTGTAAGACTTGTTGTTACTGTTTTTGGCATATCAAATACACCACGGGTAGCTTGCCAGGCTCTGTTGTGTGGGCAGGATACTCCCGGTAGCTTGCCGGGCTCTCCGAGAGGGACAGAGGAATCGAACCCAGGTCAGCTGTGTGCAAGGCAAACACCCTACCTGCTGTGCTATCGCTCCAGTTCTAAAACAAAGTTACTTTCATTTCACAACTTTTACAAAGATAGAGGTGGTGAAAAGAAACTATCTGAAATCATATAAAACATATTTTAATGTAATAGTCAAAGTATTGAACAAATCTAAGATAGAACTCATGGAAATAAGTAAAGATAAAATTCGAACATCTCCAAGGAAACCTCTCCCTGAAGTAACTGGTGAATATAAAAATGATGTCAAATCTGATCTGTTTGCATGAAGGTTTTCCAACTGATGCAACACTTAATGACATAAAAATGGCTAAAAAATAAAGGTCAAGTATGTAATAATCAAATGAGAATGACATTACACAAAGCATTTAAAAAATAAATATTTGCTGTGTTTGATAGCACCGAGTCTGCCAAGAAGTTTATTGAGGTTATTGGCCAGAAGTAGAAAGATACAGATCTGGTGATACAGTGCAAAAATATGAGTAAAGAAGCAAAATGAAGTAGAAGGCAAATTATGAGCGAAACAAAAGCAAGAAGAAACACAAAAGTTATCTGAAAATGTTGAGATGAAATCTCTAAAAGATTGGATGATGGCTGAAATTTTTCTTCTTTTGGATGTTATGGTGTTATGGTTTGTAATACAGGTACTAAGCTGCCATCGTGTTTGGTCCATAGTCTGCTTTCAGTACACATCTACTATGGTGAGTGAACCCTCCAACCATCATTTACTTAGTGGTCCCTTCTCTATCCCAGCTGCATTTTACTCCAGCACATGAGACCAGCTTCCAAGCTATGGAGCAATCCTACTGACTCTCATCTCTGTGGTCCTTAGGTGTTAGTCTCCGGTTATGTTTTTTTTTCCACAAATAAGTGCAGTCATCCTATGTCTGTATCTCTCTTTCTGACTCATTTCATTTAGCATGATACTCTACATGTACATGAACTTATATGCAAATTTCATGATTTCATATTTTCTCATAGCTGCATAGTATTGCATTGTGTATTTCCATTGACAATAATATGAAAAAGCAAAAACATATTGGGTAATAAATCTGACATAATGCAAGAATTATATTATTGACACTACAAGAAATTTAAGAATGTCTGAATAAATGCAAATGTTTTATATTCATTCAACCACAGACTAAATGAGAAAACATGCCAAATTTTAATCTATAAATTTATTTCAAAATTGTTACAGGTCTTTTTAAAAATAAACTATTTGATGTCTAAATTCAGAAGGATTCACTAGGTACCAAAAACAATCAAAACAATTTTTAAAAATGACAAAATAGAGGGATTTACATTTTTCAATCTTTAATGTAATAGTACTTAAGACTGAGGTGCTACCATTAGGATAGGAAGATATATCAACTTAGTATACACGAAAACTGCTCAATGGGGAAAAAAAGTCTTTCCAACAAATGGTATTGGGACATCTGGAAACTCACAAGCAAAAGAATAGGTTTGGACATTGGTTTTTCAACATGTATAAAATTGAATCAAGATCAAAGACTACATATCAGAGTTAAAACTACCAAATATGACTTCATTCCCACTCAAATTGTTAAAACAAAATACAATGTAACAAATGATAGTGAAGATATGCAGAGGATATAGAATACAGTTGTAGTGGAATTGAGAATTCAACTTTTACAAACAGTTACAGTACTTTGCACAGCTACACAGAATTATGTTATCATCCAGCAATTCTATGCCTACAAATATGCACAAGAAAATGGCATGTGTGTATATAAAAACTTTTATAAGACAATTTGTCGTGGCATCTCTCACAATATTTTAAAAAATAAATAGCCTAAATGTTCATCAGTGTAACAATAAATGGACAAATAAATGTGTGACATTTCTATATAATTGAATGTTACCCAACTATTAGATACACTAAAAATATACCTATACAGTATACAATGTGAATAAAGTTCGAAAATATATCAACTGAAAGAATCCAATCACAAAATAACACCTATTTTATAATACTTTACATATAAAGTACGGATTAGGGAAGGCTATAGAAAAAGAATGTTGTTGGTAGTGGGGTGTTGTCGCTACGTGTTTAAATCTACAGGATATGTTCCTGTATTTGAGAGTGAAAAATATTCTAAAGTTTATTCTGGTTATAACTGAGAGCTTAATATATTGAAAACCATTGAGTTTTATATTTTAAATGGCATTATTAAACTGTACACAAATTACATTCCAGTAAAGCTGTTTCAAATATATGCAAAAAACTTCAGATAAGTCTTAGAGAAAGTGCCCAGGCTTGTGTTGGTGAAAAAAGAAAAATGCATAAAGAACTTCCTTCACAAACTTTCCAAAATTTAATTTATAAAAACAAAGATGTATTGACTCTATTCTTTCTGTGCGTAAAGAATCCTTGGCATAATTTAGCTTGGTGCTTCTCAATAAGTATTCCATGAGATTGTATAAAGACATTCCATTGATGAATGAAGTAGTGCTCATGTGGGATTTGCTCTGGACTGGAGGTCTCATTTCTAATTTTATAACAAGTGTTATTAGGTAGCCTTTCATTTAAGTTCTGGGGGTATAATTAGACTTCAGTTTCTTCATCACATGGACGTAAGTGTTTTCAAAACGTGGCCAATCACAAAAGACTCACACATTCACAAACATATTGACATAGATATAAAGAATTTACAACGTGAAATCCCATAACTTCTGATGCGTTCTATGTAATGCAAAGACCCAATCATTACACTCACCTTCAAGATGAGGGCATTATACAACACTTTAGATTATTGGAGTTATCTCAGAGTTTGCCTACCACAGAGATGAATTTCCAAACCACAAATGTTCTCTTTTAGTACTACATTTGTGAAAGACAATATATTTGTAGTAAAGAAAGATTGTGTAAATTACATAGTATAATATGTGGCATGCTTATAATTGCACAAGAAACTATTGCAGCATGGAGGAACAGTACTCTGTAATAGAAGGGAACCTTAATGTGTACTCAAAAAATTGATTTTAAGGGTTGTTACATTTAATCCTTTTTTTGAAGTGAGGCTAAAAGATGGAGTGCAAGATGGAGGGAAACAGAGACACCGTGTCTTTAAAGACCAAACACAACTAAGCAAAATTGGAAAGGAAGTTGTTGGATATTAACTCTAAGTGTTTTAGACTTCATCAGTGAATTGCCACTTATCCTCCTCCCAGAGAAGCTTACAATGCTCTTGCAAGCATCCCTAATCCCCTGAGTTTATGTCTAACCTTTCTTTTGTGTTTTACTGCTAATTGTCACAGTTTCCCAAGTTAATCTTGGTTACTTATAAGCCAAAAATTTCTGGTTATTCTGGACTGTGTATATGTAGTGAATTACCTCATTTTATACTTCCTCTATAGCCTTTTTATATTTTACTATAGAGTAATGTTCTTTGCTTAAACACAGAAAACCTGTTAATGCTATGCTCCTAATATTTGGAAATTGATTAACTTTGAAATATATCTACTCCTGGGAATCCATCACAATTACTTGACTCAGGCTTCAGTTGCTATAGTTCCTAACACCGCAAAACGAAGATCCTACTGTGGGACTGGAATGGACCCGAGGTGAGTAGAAAAGATGTCCCAGCGTCAAAATGGGAGAATCTAAAAAGCATAAAAGCATGGTCTTGACAAACTGAAACTTTCTGAGGACCTAGTCTGGGATTTATGGTAGAAGCCCAGCAGCCTTGCCCTCAGAGTCCAGAAAACTAAGTTTTGGAGTCTCTTTCTTACTGTATTTACCCAAATAAATGCAAGAATTAATAAGAATTAAACTTATTTGTTTAGTATGTACATTTTTTTTTTTTGCTTTTTAGATCACACCTGGCAATGCACAGGGGTGACTCCTGGCTTTGCACTCAGGAATTACACCTGGCGGTGCTCAGGGGACCATATGGGATGCTGGCAATCGAACTCGGGTTGGCCGCGTGCAAGGCAAATGCCCTACCCACTGTGCTATCTCTCCAGACCTAATATGTACAATTTAAGGGAAAGCGATAAGCAATATATAAATGTCCCTGGGGGAGAGTTTCTCCTTGAGTTAATCTCCCCAAGAGAATTGCCTCTGCTGAAATGTTTTACCTCTGTAAATGATCACACCTATGTGCAGTCCTATATATAAAACCTATTCAGATGTTCTGTAAGTATGCTAACAGCCCTGCATTAAACGGGCCACTTTTTACCATCTATCTATGAGTCTTCCATCTCTTCTTTTCTCTGTTGGGGAGGTCTGGGGAGGATGGGAAGGCTGTGAAGGCTGTTCTAAACCACTGAACAAATGTGTTGCAGTACCCACACTATTTGAACTCACTAATGTAATAAATCTCTGCATATGAATGTGTGTGCATGTGCATATTCACATATTTATACGTAATTTGACTAAATATTTGAAAGAACCAATACCTTAAGAACTGCGTATAATATGACATGGGTTTGGGGGCTTAAAATTAAATGAACTTAGGAGTATGCTATCAGGACAAAAGTGTATAAAAACTGATGATTGTGTTCCAGTAACTACCCAAAAAAGACCAAAGTTTTATACCATGCCAACCTCAAGACACTAGCAATTGTGGCCCACATCCAAAAGTATAAAAACAATCGATGTTGGCATGGATGTGGGGAGAAAGAGACTCTCCTTCACTGCTGGTGGGAATGCCGACTGGTTAAGTCCTTTATGAAAACAGTATGGACGATTCTCAAAAAATTAGAAATTGAGCTCCCATTTGACCCAGCAATACCACTTCTGGGAATATATCCTGGAGAGGCAAAAAGGTATAGTAGAAATAATATCTGCATTTGCATGTTCATTGCAGCACTGTTTACTATAGCCAAAATCTGGAAAAAAACAGAGTGCCCAAAAACAGATGACTGGTTAAAGAAACTTTGGTACATCTACACAATGGAATACTATGCAGCTGTTAGGAAAGATGAAGTAATGAACTTTGCATATACGTGGATCAACTTGGAAAGTATCATGTTAAGTGAAATGAGTCAGAAAGAGAGAGAACGATTGCACTCATCTGTGGAATATAAAAAAAACAGAGTAGGAGACTAACACCCAAGAGTAGTAGAGATAAGAACCAGGAGGTCTGCCCCACAGCTTGGAAATTGGCCTCACATGCTGAGAGAAAATGCAGCTCAGATAGATAAGGGAACACCAAGTAGAGGATGTTGGGAGGACCCATTCGGGTTGGAAGATGCGAACTGAAAGTAGACTACAGACCAAACATGAAGGCCACTCAATACCTCTATTGCAAACTAAAACATCCAAAAGAAGAGAGAACAAAAGGGAATGCTATACGGCAGAGGCAAAAGGGAGATCCCGCTGTGGAACTGGAATGGACCCGAGGTGGGGTGGTAGGGTATGGGGTGGGGGTGGTGAGAGGGATACTGGGATCATTGGTGGAGGTGAATGGGCACTGGTGGATAGAGGGGTAAACAATCACTGTATGAGTGAAATGCAAACACAAAAGTTCATAAGTTTGTAACTGTACCTCACAGTGATTCTTTAATAAAATTTTTTTTTGTTTGTTTTTGTGTCACACCCGGTAATGCACAGGGGTGACTCCTGGCTCTTCACTCAGGAGTCACCCCTGGCGGTGCTCAGGGGACCATATGGGATGCTGGGAATTGAACCTGGGTTGGCCGTGTACAAGGCAAACGCCCTACCCGATGTGCTATTGCTCCAGCCCCCTCTAATAAAATTTTTTTGAAAAGACACTAGCAATTGTAAACATAGGATCAGAGCCCAGGCAACATAGACTTAATAGCAGCCATAGGGTACTGATAATCTCAAATGTCCAGATAACATCTGGGTTATCATTTGGCATGTCTGTCACCACAAAAAAGGAAGAAAGAGAAAGGGGTAAAATGGCTGGTGAAAGATACAATAGCTGAAATTTCCCCAATAAGAAGAAGGAGATCAACTGATCCAGGAGGCTTAAGGATACCAAAAAAAAATAAAACCGAACAAAACACAATGTATTTAAAATGGCAGGGAGTGAAAAGAAATATAAACTGTAAAGTAGCAGTGGAGAAGCAAAAACTCACATATAAGAGAATCGCCACAAGATTCAAATCAGTTTTCTCTCACAAAATTCTAAAAGCAAGAAGAGAATTGGAATTACACATTCAAAGTACTGAATGAGATGATATTATTACAAAGAATCTTTCACCTTGAAAAGTTATACCTTTCATTTGTAGGAGTGATAATATGATTCTGAGACAAAGAATAGCTTGAGGACATTTGTTGACCCACTCTTCAAAGAATACTGAACAACCTCCTATACGAAGCAAGAAAACCATATTTGGAAAGAAAAATATTCATAAAAGTTTGTAAATGGAGGAGGATGGGGAGTATATAAGGTGATTCACACACTGAGTTGTAGAACACATGACTTAAATTTATAAGGATAAATAACAAAATTTCAGATATAAATTGTACATAAATCTCAAAGCCTAAACACTTAGAATAAGATCACAAGAAGAGGCAAAAATAGTGTTACATAAAATTCCAGAATAAAATACCAAACTAAAGAAAATATTAAAATTTGTTGATGGATATTACGTAATGAATGAGGTGTCAATAGATCAAGATCTGAAATCTTATCAGCATATATGCACCAAATAAAGAGGCAGCAAAGCAACAGCTTTGTACTGTAAGAATTTAATAACCTACTTTCATCATTGGATAGGGAACATAGAATATAAACCCTTAAGGGATACAGTGGGAGAACTTGGTGTAATAAGCATGTAAACAGTCAACTACCTGCCACAAACCAAATATATTATTCTCTTGTGCATGTGGCACAGCCTCCAGGATATAGCATACTAGGGAAAAAGTTGATCATGCATAAAGTTATGAAAATAGAAATAATATCAAGTATTTTTCAGAACACCATACCATGAAGGTAGTAATTAACCATGAAAAGAAATTCAAGGAAATATCTATCTAACATTTGGCAGCTGAATAACATGTTATTAAACAGCCACTGTGACAATGAGGAAATACAAGAAATGAAAAGTAATCATAGTAACTAATAATAATAATAACTAATAATAATTAAATATAAACTATCATAATTCATGAGATGCAGCAAAAACAGTACTAAAGGAAAGCTTATAGCAATACATTCTTACATCAGGAAAGAACAAATGCTCAAATAACTCACCTCACATCACTTCCTGAGTAACTAGAAAACAAATGAAAGAATCCCAAAGTAGAACTAGAGCTAGAGAAATAAAAATGAAAGCCTAACATCACATACAGAATCCCAAACACAGATGTATCTTGACTCTAGATTCTAGAGAACTTCAACGTGTGTCCCAACTCCCATCTGAAACTACTAAATTAGAGAATAAAAGGTATACAAACAGAAATAAGAGCTAGCAAAATCAATCTCCTAGCTAGACTCAAACAAAAAAGAGAATACCAACATATATCAGATCAGATATGAAAGGGGAGATATACAACAGATAACCTCAGAAGTATGAAAGATCATAAAAATTTACTATGAACAATTTTATGCCAATAAGCTGGCGAACCTTGACAAAATTAATGAAATTTTATTAGCACACAACCTCTAGAGACTGATCCTACAGAAAGTGAAAAATGGTGAATAAACCAATAACAAGTAAGGCAATTAAATAATAATTTAAAATTTACCCCAAATTAAAGCGTAGTTCAGATGGGCTCACTAACTCGAGCTCTACCAAACCATTTAAGAACATTTTATCTATATCCACAAATTTTTTCATACTCAGAGAAATGGGACATTTACTAATAGCTTTGATGAAGTCATCATTACCTTAATAACAAAAGGAGATAGAATTGATACTGGAAAAGAAAATTAGAAACATATTCCTAATGAACTTGTATGATAGAATTAATACTGGAAAAGAAAATTAGAAACATATTCCTAATGAACTTGTATGAAAGGATCCTCAACCAAACCTTAATGAAAAAAATCATACAATATATAAAAAGATTATAAAACATGATGAAGTAGAATTTATTCTAGTGTTGTAATATTTCAATATATGAAAATAAATTAAATTAATACACAAATTAAAAAATGGAAAGATTATACTGTAACAATCATTTCAATAGTTGAATAAAAAGGTTTTTTTTAATGAATCACTCTGAGGTACACTTACAGACTTACAAATTTTCATGCTTACCTTTCAATCATAAAATGATTCAGTACCCATTCCTTCACCAGTGGCCATTATCCACCACCAATGATCGAAGTATGCCTTCCACAACCCCAATCCCATCTATCCCTCCCACCCTACCTCTGAGGCAGGGCATTCCCTTTTGCTGTCTCTCTCCCTATGGATCTTGTGGTTTACAAGAGGTATTGAGTGGTATATAGTCTACATTCAGCACGCATCTCCCATCACAAGTGGGCCCTCCAAGCACCCCATACTTGGTGGTTCCTTCTCTATCTGAGCTGCCTTTTTTTTCCCAGCATGTGAGGCCGGCTTCCAAGCCATGGACCAATCTTCCTGGTATACTCATCTCTAATATTCTTGTGTATAAGTATTCCCATTCTGTTACTTTATATTCCACAAGTGAGTGCAATCTTTCTGTGTTTGTCCTCTCTTTCTGACTCATTTCGCTTAACAAAATACTTTCCATGTTGATCCACTTATATGCCAATTTCATGACTTTATCCTTCCTAAGATGCATAGTATTCCATTGTGCAGATGTATCAAAGTTTCTTTAACCAGTCATCTTTTCTTGGGCATTCGGGTTTTATCCGGATTCTGGCTATTGTAAACAGTGCTGCAATGAATCTGTACCTGTACCTCCCTGATGGTTAATGAGGAAGAGCTCTTTTTCATGTGTTTCTTGGCCATTCAGATTTCTTCTTTGAGAAAGTTTCTGCTCATTTTGTCTCCCCATTTTCTGATGGGTTTGAGGGTTTTCTTCTTGTAGAGTTCAACCAGTGTCTTGTATATCCTTGATATCAACTCTTTATCAAATGGGTATTGGGTGAATATCCTTTCCAATTCTGTAGATTGTCTTTGTATTCTGTTCACTGTACCTTTTGAGGTTCAGAAGCTTCTTAGTTTAATATGGTCACATTTGTTAATCTTTGTTTCCACTTGCTTGGTCAGTGGGGTGTCATCTTCGAAGATAACTTTAGCTTCAATCTTGTGGAGGGTTTTGCCGACCTCAGCTTCAATGTACCTTACGGATTCTGGTCTGACGTTGAGGTCTTTAAACCGTTTTGATCTGACTTTTGTGCATAGTGCTAGGTAGAGGTCTGAGCCCAGTTTTTGCATGTAGCCACCCATTTTTGCCAGCACTATTTGTTAAAGAGGCTTCCCTTGCTCGAATTCACATTTCTAGCTCCCTTATCGAAGATTTGATAATCATATAATTGAGGGGGTGTGTAAAGTCCTTCTTTAAAATTTGAATTTGAGTCTATGAAGTTCTTAAGCTGTTGTTCATCCATGAAATGGTGCACTGTTCCTTCGAGTTTGAGTGAAAGTTTAGCCAGATAAAGTATTCTTGGTGAGACATTCATTTCCTTGAGTTTTTTCACTATATCCCACCATGGTCTTTGGGCTTGGAGTGTTTTCTTCTGATAGGTATGTTGTAAATCTTAGGGGTGCTCCTGCGTATGTGATTTCCTTCTTTGACCTTGCTCTTTGCAATATTGTGTCTCTATCCATGGCATCTACCATTCTGACTATAATATGTCTTGCAGTCTTTTTACTAGGTTCTCACTTTTAGCTGGCATCCTTTGGGTTTCTTGGATCTGGATGCCTGCATTCTCCACCTCTGGGAACTTCTCAGTGATATCTTTATCTGTGGGTTTTTTCACTGGGGTTGTCTCACTGTCCTTCTGATACTCTGATGATTTTTATTTTGTTACTCTTGAGTTCATTTCCTTGGACTCTGATTTACTCAAGCTATTTTGAGATCTTTTCACATTGCTTGTTGTTGCCTGTTAGATTTCTGCAACTCGTCCTCAAGTTCACTGATTCTCTTTTCGAGTGTAGCAATTCTTCTGTTGAGGGTACCCACTGAGTTTTTTTATTTCATCTACTGAATCCTTTATTTATGACACTTCTGTTTGTAGCTTTGTAATTTCTGCTTTCATATCTTCCTGTATTTTCTTGGCGGTCCATTCCACTGTTTCATTAATGTCCTTGATTAATTTACTGGATGTCTATTCCTCTGTTACTTTAAGTTTATTGAACATCTTCAACATTTCATCTTTGAATTTTTTATCTGAGAGATTGTATTTGCGGGTAACCTCTGTTGAGGCTTCTGGAATCTTTTCTTCATTCTTTCTGCTTGATGGGGATTTTCACTGTTTCTTCATATTGTTGTTGAATTATGGAGAATGGATTCTGGATGAACTCAGTCGATAGAGGTCACCTTTTTCCCCTTCTAGAATACCTTCTTCCTCACAGTTGCTCCTCTGTGACTAATGTGAGGCCTATAGTGAAGCGTTGAAGGATGTGCTCTTTTATATTAGGCTTGTACAGCTTCTTGTCTTCACTGATAGTTTTGGTGAAATTGGAATAAGCTACCAGATTATTGGCCTGTTGCGATTGAGATGGCCAGGATGTTCTCCACAGAAATAGGCAATGCAGATTGTGATGTAAGTTCAGAATTCTGGGAAAGGGGGGAAATATCTGCTACTGCCATTGACCCCACACTAGGCTATGCCCCTCCAGTGAAAGCCACACCTCTCCTGCTGAGGCCACATCCCTGTTATTGAGGCTACACCCCCAGCCAGTCCCAGGATGTTAGCAGGTGTGCCACTGCACTGTTCCGGGTGGCGCAGCTCAGGTGGTCGGGACTGGGGGTCTCACCCACCTGGGAAGGAAACCAATGAGGCTAGGAGGACAGCACACGGGGGCCAGAACCCTGTCCCGGGATGTTCGCAGGTGTTGCTGTGCCTATCCAGGTGGCGCAACTCGGGAGGGTGGGGCAGGAAAAAAGTGCTTTTTGACAAAATTCTATCAAAAGTAGAAGAGTGAACCAGGAAACAGAAAAATATTCCCTGTTCATATATTAAAAGAATCATATTGCTCAAATAACCATCCATTCAATTGCATTGCCAGATTCAGTGTAATCTCTGTTGAAATTCTTATGACATCCTTCAAGGACTTAGAGAAAATATTGCAAAATTATTGAAGGCACTCAACGCAATCATAAAATTCTCTGAATAGACAAAACAATTATGAGCACAAAGAAGATAGAGGCATTACAAATTCTGACTTTGAATTTTTATATGAAAGCTATAGTAAGTAAAACTGTGTGGCACTGGTGCTATAAATAGTACAGTGGACAGGACACTTGTCTTGAAATTGGCCAACCTGGGTTCAATTCTTAGCACCCCATGCAGTTCCCTGATCCTGCCAGGAGTGATCCCTGAGCACAAAGATAAGAGTAAACCCTGAGCACAGCCGAGTGTAACCCCAACACAAAGTGTGTGGCACTAAAATAAAGGTAGACTCTATTTTGTTTTATTTCTTTAAGCACCGTGGTTTACAAAGTCGTTCATAAAACATTTGGACATTCAATGTTCCAACACCAATCTCACCACCAGTCTGACCTTTCCTCCATCATTACCCACAGCTTCCCAACCCAATAACCAAAACTGCCACCTTAACAGGCACAAAATAATTTATTTTTTATTGCTTGGGCTGGAGTGATAGAACAGTGGGTAGAGCATTTGCCTTGCATGCGGCTGACCCTAATTAGATTCCTCCATCTCTCTCGAAGAGCCCGGCAATCTACTGAGAGTATCCCGCCTGCACAGCAGAGCCTGGCAAGCTACCCGTGGCATATTCAATATGCCCCAAACAGTAACAACATGTCCCACAATGGAGATATTACTGGTGCCCGCTTGAACAAATTGATGAGCAACGGGGTGATAGTGATACTGATATGTGATACAGTGCTCATTACAACAAAATGGCTAATGGAATCATTGAAAAATACTTTAGCAAATAATAGGGAAAATTGTTATATTTCATGGGCTGGAGTGATAGCACAGAGGTAGGCGGTTGGGCTTGCATGCAGCTGACCCGAGTTTCATTCCTCCACCTCTCTCAGAGACCCCGGCAATCTACCGAGAGTATCCCGCCTGCACAACAGAGCCTGGAAAGCTACCCATGGCATATTCAACATGCCAAAAACAGTAACAAACAAGTCTCACAATGGAGATATTACTGGTGCCCGCTCGAGCTAATCGATGAGCAACAGGATGACAGTGACAGTGACAGTTATATTTCATCGTGGGTCCTTAAAGCCACAATCTGAGGATTTACTAAGCTGTCTGTTGCAAGCTGAGCCTTCAGTATTGTTTTGTTTATTCAGCTTTGTTAGCTTCTTTGCTATTTTATCATCTAATTTTCTGTGTACTTATTGCAATCTAAGTACTGTGAAATTTGGAGGCTACCCGGCCAGTCACATTGAACAGAAACTCCAGGATCCATAGAAGTGGGTTAATGAGTTTCAGTGACTTGGGCTGGTGTTTATTTAATCTGAGATTAGTCGTGAAGTTGTGGAGCTGAGCCATTGCTTGTGTGGCAGCTGTAATGGTATGTGAGTATAACTGCTGGCCTTCCAGCAACAGAGGCATTGGAGGAAGCTGCCCACCCACACTCTGAGAACATCCGAGAATTCTTAGCCAAAAAAATGTGTACATGGAATCTTTTTTCTTGGATTTGCTATGTCTACAGAGACTAGTTATTAAGTAGGAAAGTTGGGCCATTTGCATGGTTTGCATGTGGTACAACTGTGGAGTGTTAGTGCGGCTGCCAGGGTTTCAGCAGGGCAGGGATTCAGATGGACCACCCCTATTCTAAAGGCACCCAGGAGTTTTCAACTGCAAGAATGGTATGCCCATGAGTTTCTGAAGATTTTTGGCATCTTTCCCAAGATTAGTGTTGAGGCTGTGGAGCTGGGCAGTTGATTATATGGTTAGTAGCTGTAGGTTGTAGGTGTGACTGCTGGGGCTACCAGTGGTATGAGGGATGGTGGATGGGGGGCTGCTGGTCCCGATTCTGAGAATACTCCAGAGTTCTCAATCAAAAAAACAAACCATCTACTGTAGGATAACATTGGGTTTGTCCTTTTAGCCTTGCCGCAGGGAACTTAGTTTACCTTAAAGCAGTGTCCTTTCTGTATGAACACAGGAAGACAGTTAATATTATGCTTTGTAACTTAGGAGTTGATTGACTCCAGTAATATTTACTCCTGGGCATCTACTTTCTCAACTCAGTTGCCATTATTACCTAGCACCCCCAAATCAGGGTCCCAACGAGGGATGGAATAGACCCCCGGCTGTGAGCTACCCTGGCATCGAAATGGGCCAGGCCAAAGCGCCACAATACTCAACTATAAGTTGAGAGCATGGTCATAGACAAATGCTGTCATGATCCAAAGTAGCGACGAGACTAGTACCCAGCTGTAGTTAGGAAGACTAACCTGACCTGAGGACTGTGGTCTGGAATATATAGTGAGATGTCCTCAGAAAGAACCAAACTTTAAGTTTGATATATCTATTACTGCACTCATACAGAATGACATTGCTAGAAATATTTGAAGTAGATTTACTACAACTACTCAAGTGGGTTACTAGCTGAGGAAGTGGATGTCAGGGACGCTGTCTCATTTGCCAAGGCATCAAAAATCAGATGGGCCGGTCATGTAATGCGATTCAGAGATGACCACTGGACTAGAGCTGTTACCAACTGGATTCCATGGGATGTCAGAAGACCGCGTGGCCACCCACCAACTAGATGGTCAGATTTCTTCATCAAATTCCTGAATGAACGATTGAGGCTCTTCCTGTTCCTGGAGCAAGCAAATATCACTGGGCTGCACTAGTACGTGACGGGGACAAATGGAGACCTTACTGGTGCCCGCTCGAGCAAATCGAAGATCAACGGGACGACAAGTGATGCAAGTGACACTAGCTGAGGAAAGAAGAAAGCGACACACCTATGTTTGGATCCCACTCTTGAGCGGATCTCCTAGTAATCTGGAGTAATCTCCTTAGATGAGACTTTGTTAATCTCTTGGAGAAGTAGTCTTACCCCTCTTTGTTGATTTGTTAATGTTCAACCCAGCTTTGTGTCACCACCCTATGTGATTGCTATATAAACTAAGACTATAAGGGAAATAGGGGAGAAGACACAGTAGCAGGGAGAAGACACAGAAGCAGAGGACAAGGAGGAGCCATCCCAATCCAGTCTATACACAGTGGCTTGAGAGCACCGAATGTGAGCAGTGAGAAAGACAGAGTGCCGCACCAAGAGCCCGCGAACAACACACATCACATCACCCTCCTTCTGCCCGGCACTTGAATTTTTTACAATCTACCTTGATGTTTTACTTCTGTTTGTCATCTCTGCAGAGGTTAGCCACGAAGGAGTGCAGTTAGGCTGTTTGCATGGTTTGCATGAACTGCAGCTGTGGGATGTGGGTGCAGTTGCCAGGGCTTTGGAGGGTGGGATCTCCTCCAGCCCTCTCCTGAGGGCACTCCAGAGTTTTCAGTTTGAACACCAGTGTACCTGTGAGACCTGGTGGCTTTGCTTGTATCTATTCTAAGATTAGTGGTGAAGCTGTAGACCTGGTCAGTTGCTTACATAGCTGGCGGTGGACAAAGAGAAAAGTAATGTGGGCACAGGCATTTGACAGTGCTGCTCCTGCTGCTCTGAGTGCTGCAAACTATACTTAAAGATGGACTCTAGAACAATAGAATTGGGAGCCCAGAAACAAATCTGCATGTATCTGAAAAGCCATCAATAACAAAAGAGTGTTCATGAAAGGGCACGTGGTTCTTCCACAAACATTGCTGGAAAGAATGGATAGCTGCATTTGAAAAACACAGGAAACAATCTATAACTCATATCATAGAAAAAACTAATTCAAATGAGTTAAATATATAAAAATTATGCCTAAATCTATTTTTAAAATAAAGAAAATATAGGTGACATTTTTCAGAATATAGATACCTGTGGTGTCTTCAGTGATTCAACTACATAAGCAAAAGAAAAAAATGGTAAATGGAATTATAAAAAAACTATAAAGTTCCTGCACTTGAAAGAAAGGTTGTTATTGTTTAGGGGCACACCCAGCAGTGCTCAGGAAGTATTCCTGCTTATGCACTCAGGGATCACTCCTGTGGGGATGGGGTTATATGGGGTGCTGGATATAGAAATTGGGTGAGCCATGTGCAATGCAAGCACTTTACCCAATATACGTTTCTTCACTCCCCAATTTGGACTAATAAAAGAATGCACTCTAATGAGGTGAGAAAATATTTGTACACAATACTTTAGACAAATTACTAATATCCAAGAAATTTAAATAAAACTCACAACAAAAAATCCTATCACTTCATCTGAAAATGAGGAGAGGAGATAAATATACAATTTGCCGCAGAAGATATATGACAGCCAATAGGATATATAAAAAGAGTTCATCATAACTTAATATCTTGGAAATGCAAATAAAATTGACGATAGAATACCATCTCCCACGAGTGAGAATGGCCTGTTTTTCTATTTTTTATTTTCCAATGAACGTATTTATTTTATTTGTTTGTGTCATACATAGTCTTTTAAAAATATATTTGTAAGTAGTACATGTAGCTTTCTCTTCAGTCTTGGAAGATTTTTAGATTTGTAATTTTAATGTTTCTAATAAAGATATCTGCGAATTATAAAAATTATTGTTAATTGAAGCAAAAAAGACATTTTACATTGACACATGAAATACAGAAAGTTACTTTGTAGAAGTATAATATTAGCTATGTTTTTTCAATCCTTATTTTTGATGGACCATGCTTTATGCATTTTATTAATGTGAAAATTCATTTTGTAGATTTTTAAAATTTGGTTATTTTAATTATGCCAGATGTTTCATTACAAATTGTACTATTGAAGATAGAATTGGGATTTTAGGCCCAGAACTCTGAGGGTTGGGAATCCAGGCGGGCCTCGCCAATAGCAGCCAACATTTAAGGACACACTTAATCTCCCCCTATCCAGGTACAGGACCGATGGCGGTGGCATTTGGACCCACGGATGCATTAGCGGCTGCTAATTATTCTCCCCCTCCATATCACATAAAAACCATAAATTATCTTCTTAAGTGGAACTTTCACATTAGACCAATAATTCATTAGGCCCACCTCAATTAATATTACTGCTAAAACACAACAGTAACAGTTTGCATGAAAGTCTAAACCACACAGGTCACAATGGTAAAGCAACACAAAAGCTCACCAAGCATAGTTTGTGAAGAAACTAGCCCAGAAGGACCAACCGGCAAGGAAGCTCTAGACAATCTTCTTTACAAGGAATTTAGAAGGGAGCTACTGAGGATGCATAGGGAGCTAAAAGAAACAATGGAACACACGGAACACACTGCCAATAAAATACAAGAGGATTTGAGAGTAGAAATGTGGAAAATGCAAACAAAAATACAAAGAGAAATGACAGATCTGAAAAACCTGGTAGGTGAATTGAAAAACTCAGTAGAAGGCCTCAGCAGCAGAGTAACAGCTGTCGAGGACAGAATCAGTGACCTCCAAGATGAAGTGCAGAGAGTCTCCAGGCAACAACAGAAAATGGAAAAGAGCCTCAAAATGAGCCAACGTATGTCAAGAGAAAATCAGTATGAAGCCAAGAGGGATAAAATAAGAATCATTGGTGTCCCAGAGGGATAGGAAGAAAACCCTAACAAAGAAGAAACTGTCAGTCAAAGACATCATGGCTAAGGTATTCCCAGAGCTGAATAGTACAGGCAACCAGATTCAGGAGGCCCAAAGGGTACCAGCTAGAGTAAATCCAAATAAATATATTCCAAGATACATCCTGATCATAAAGACAGAAACCATAGACAGAGATAAAATTCTGAAAGCAGCAAGATCAAGAAAGAAATTGCTTATAAAGGAGCATCCTTAAGATTTACAGCCGACTTATATGATGAAACCCTCAGGGCCCTAAGACAATGGTGGAATATAGTGAAAAAACTCAATGAAATAAATGCCTCACCAAAAATACTTTACCCAAAAAAACTCTTACTCATATCAGAAGGAACAACACACAGTTTCACAGACAAACAACTCAGTAACTTCATAGACTCAAAACCATGGTTACAAGAACAACTAAACAAACTAAACAAGCTACTTTAAGATAAGACAAGCCCCTCAAATTCACCAAACTTCGGCAGAAAGATCAGACAAAGCCCCATAATAATGATCTCTTACAACAGCAATGGACTAAGTCCACCAAGTAAAAGACACAGAGTGGCAGGATGGATCAGAAAATTGAACTCACCATTCTTCTTCCTGCAAGAAACACATCTGAACAGTCAAAGCAAACATAGATTCAAAATCAAAGGCTGGAAAACAATTCTACAGGCAAGCAATGCCCTCAAAAAAGCTCAAGTGGCCATTCTGGTATAAGACCACAATGATTTCAGAATGAAGGTCACAACAGATAGTGAAGGTCATTTTTTATAGATCAAGAGATCTTTACAACAAAATACTTAAAACAACTACTCATAGACTTGAAAAAAATACAACAGTAGCAACACAATACTAGTGGGAAATTTCAACACCACTTTATCACCCCTTGATAGATCAACCAGATTCAACGTTAGCAAGGACATTCTTTATCTGAGGGAAGAAATGTAGGAAAGGGGCTTAGTGGATATATAAGGACACTACATCCTCAGAAATATAAATACGCATTGTTCTCAAGTGTACATGGGACATTCTCCAAGGTAGACCACATGCTGAGCCACAGAACATGCCTCCATAAAATTAAATAGATAGAGATTGTACCAAAGATCTTCTCAGACCATCGTGCCTGAGTGTAGAAGGAAATCACACATACAAACAGAACATCAAATAAAACACCCAGAAATTAAACAGCTCACTACTGAACAATGAGTGGCTTAGAAAGGAAATCAAATAGGAAATATAAAGATTCCTGGGAATGAATGAACATGAGAACACGCGGTACCAGGACTTATGAGACATGGAAAAAGCTGTGTTAAGAGGAATGTTTATAGCTCTACAAGCATTCCTCTGGAATGAAGAGAGAGCCCACATAAGTAACATAACATAAGTTACAGAGCCCACATAAGTAACAGAGCCCACAAAGAACTTGGAGAATAACCAACAAAAGGAGCCCAACCTAGGCAGGAGGAAGGAAATAATCAAACTTAGAGCAGAAATTATATAGACGAAAGCTTTATAAACAGTCCAAAAGATCAATGAAACTAAGAGCTGTTTTTTTTTTTTAGAAAACAAGATCGATAAACCTCTAGCAAGACTCACAAAGAAAGGGAGAGAGAAAACCCTAATAAACCTAATCAGAAACGAAAAGAGGGACATCACAACAGAAACTACAGAAATTCAAAGGATCCTCAGATTTTACTTTGAGAAACTTTATGACACAAAATAAGCAAACCTTGAGGAAATAGATAAAATCCTGGATTCCTATAGCCTCCTGAGGCTGAAAAAAGAAGACCTGTAGTACCTGAACAGACTTATCCCCATCAAAGAAATTGAAATGGTAATAAAAAGTCTCCCCCAAAACAAAAGTCCTGTCCCAGATGAATTCACTTGTGAATTCTTCTAAATACTTAAAGAAGACTTATCCCCAATCCGTTTTAAGCTTTTCTAGGAAACTGAAGAATCAGAAACACTTCCAAACTGTGTTTTATGTTTCAAACAAATGGAGCAAATATCACCCTGACACCAAAAGCAGACAGAGATAGCACAAAGAGAATCACAAGATGGTATCCCTGATAAACACGGATGCAAAGATCCTCAATAAGACTCTAGCAAACAGAATCCAACGACTCATCAAAAAAAAATCATACCATGATACCAAAATGTCCATGACCAAGTAGGATTCATCCCGAGATGCAAGGATGGTTTAACATTCGCAAGTCAATCAGTATAACCCATTGAATCAATAAAAGTAAAGATAAAAAATCATATGATCATATCAAGAGATGAATAGAAAGCATTTTACAAGATCCATCACCCATTTATGATAAAAACTCTCAGCAAAATGAGCATTGAAGGAACTTTCCTCAATATAGTCAAAGCCATCTACCACAAAATCATAGCAAGCATCATTATTTTTGGGGGGAAATAACATTTTGTTTTATTTTTAAATTTTTATTAGAGAATCACTGTGATGTACAGTTACAAACTTATGAACTTTTGTGTTTGCGTTTCACTCACACAGTGATCATTTACCCATTCCTCCACCAGTGCCCATTCACCTCCACCAATGATCCCAGTATCTCTCTCACCAACCCATCCTATCCCCCACCACCCAACCCTGCCTCTGCAGCAGGGCATTCCCATTTGTTCTCTCTTCTTTTGGGTGTTGTAGTTTGCAATAGAGGTATTGAGTGGCCTTCATGTTCGGTCTATAGTCTACTTTTAGTTCTCATCTTCCAACCCGAATGGGTCCTCCCAACATCCTCTGGGCAAGCATCATTCTTAATGGGGAGAAACTAAAAGCCTTCCCTCTAAGATAGGGGACAAGACAAGGTTGCCCACTGTCACCACTCCTATTCAATACAGTACTGGAATTTCTAGCCATAGCAGTTAGGCAAGAGAAAGATTTCATGGGCATACAGATAGGAAAGGAAGGGATCAAATTATCACTATTTGCGGACAATATGGTAGTATTCTTATAAAATCCTAAAAACTCTACAGAAAAGCTCCTAGAAACAATGGGTTTGTATAGTAATGTGGCAGGCTAAATAATCAACACCCAAAAGTCCATGGCTTTCTTACATACAAATAACGAAAGAGAAGAAAGAGACATTAAAAAACAATCCCGTTCACAATAGTACCTCAGAAAATCAAGTACTTTGTAATCAGCTTAACTAAAGAGGTGAAAGATCTATACAAGGAAAATTTTAAAATGCTACTTCAAGAAATAAAATAGGACACTAGGAAATGGAGATACATACCCTGCTAATGGCTAGGGAGGATTAACATTATCAAAATGACAATACTCCCCAAAGCACTATAAAGCTATACTGTGGTCCCTATCAGAATACCTATGACATTTTTCAAAGAAATGGGGAAATCAATCCTGAAATAATTCATATGAAACAATAATTACCCGCAAATAACTAAAGCTATCCTTGGGGAAAAGAAGATGAGTGGCATCACCTTCCCCAACTTCAAATTGCTCTACAAAGCAGTAATAATTAAAACAGCATGGTATTCGAATAGAAACAGAGCCATGAACAATGGAACAGAGTTGAGTATTGTGTCACAGACTCTCAAATATATGATCACTTAATCTTTGATAAAGGGGCAAGAAATGTAAAGTAGAAAAAGGAAAGTCTTCAACAAGAGATGCTGGGAAAACTGGGCAGTTACCTGCACAAAATGAACTCTGACCTCTGTTTAACACCAGGCACAAAAGTAAGATCAAAATGGATTAAAGACCTCAATATCAGACCCAAATTCATAAGGTATATGGAGGAAAATGTAGGTAGAACCCTCCATGACATTGCAGCTAAAAGCATCTTTAAGGATGAAACACCACTGACCAAGCAAGTGGAAACAAATAGAAAAAAAATGGTACTGCATTAAACTTAGAAGCTTCTGCACCTCAAAGAAACAGTGACCAAAATACAGAGAGAGACCACAGAGTGGGAAAGAATATTTACCCTGTAGCCACCTGATAAGGGATTAATATCCAGGATATATAAGACACTAGTAGAATTATACAGGAAAGAAACCTCCAACACCGTCAAAAAATAGGGAGAAGAAATGAACAGAAGCTTCCTCAAAAAAGAAATACAAATGGCCAAAAGGCATATAATAATGCTCTATATCCCTAATCACCAGGGAGATGCAAATCAGAACAACTATGACATATTATCTCACACCACAGACACTGACACTGGCACACATTCAAAAGAACAAAATCAACCGTTGTTGGTGTGGATGTGAGGAGAAAGGGATACTCTTTTACTGTTGGTGGGAATGCTGACTGGTCCAGTATTTTTGGAAAGCTGTATGGACATTTCTTTAAAAACTAGAAATTGAGCTTCCATATGACCCTGCAACGCCACTTCTGGGAATATATCTCAGGGATGCAAAACAGCACAGTAGACATGACATCTGCACCTGTATGTTCATTGCAGCATTGTTCACAATAGCCAGAATCTGCAAATAACATGAGTGCCTGAGAACAGATGACTGATTAAAGAAATTTTGGTACATCTACACAATGGAATACTATGCAGCTGTTAGGAAAGATCAAATTGTGAAATTTGCTTTAAAGAAGATGGTCATGGAGAGTATCTTGCTAAGTGAAACAATTAAGAATGAGAGGGACAGACATAGAATTACTGCACTCATTTATGGAATATAAAAAATGACTGCACTCATTTGTGGAATATAAACATAATATGAGACTGATCCCCAAGGACAGTAAACACAAGGACAAGGATATTGTTCCATATTTGGAAATCCTGTCTTATGAGCTGGGGGAGAAAGCAGCTGCAATTGAGAAGGGATCATGAAGTCAATGATGGTTGGAGATATCATTCAGGATGGGAGATGTGTGCTGAAAGTAGATAAAGGAACAAATGTGATAGCTTCTCAGTATCTGTATTGCTAACCATAATGGCCAAAAGTAGAGAAAGAGTGTGAGGGAAATTATCTGCCATAGACAGATGAGGAAGGTTGGAAAGGAACGGGGTATGCTGCGGACATTGGTGGTGGTGAATGTGCACTGCTGGAGGGATAGGTGTTCGACCATTGTATGACTGAAACTCAAGCATGAAAGCTTTTTAACTGTATCTCATGATGATGCAATAAAAATAAATAAAATCAAATTAAAAAGAATAAAGCTTAAATTCATTTTTTTACTTTTTTATTAATGAATCATCATAAGGGTACACATACAGATTTACATATTTTCGTGCTTGTGTTTCAGTCATGCACTGCTTGAGTACCCATCCTCCACCAGTGCCCGTTCTCCACTGGTGATTCCAGCATCCCTTATTTTTCAAGTATTATGACACAAATGCTGCGTTACTTAATCCCATCACAGCTAATATATAAGCATTTCCCATGTTTTGTCCTTGAAATTGTTATAATGTTAAATTAATTGGTATAAATTTAATGCATTCATATATTAAATAAGTATTTTTGTTGCCTTTCAACATTTTTTCTGATTTTTTGCTTTCTTTTTTTCTTTTTTCTTTTTTTTTTTTGCTTTTTTGGGTGACGTCCGGCTATGCACGGGGGTTACTCCTGGCTTTGCACTCAGGAATTATTCCTGGCGGGCCTTTCAACATTTTTCAAAATCAAGTTTTAATCTAACATTATTAGTAGTTCTTTTAAAAAATTTTATTAAAGAGCCATGATTTACAAAGTTACTGAGAGTTGAGTGTTAGGCATACAGTCATTCAATACCAATCCCTCCACCTGTGTCAACTTTCCTCCTCCAGTGTCCTCAGATTCCCACTCTGCACCACCTCCCACTCTACTTCCACCTGTCAACTTGACAAACACATTCCAAAGTTTCAGTGATTGCTGTTTATATCTTCAGTTTTGTCGAATCTGTGTTTTGGGTATACGACTATACTCCTCACTCATGTCTTGTATAACTGAAGCCCTGATACCTGTTCAACCATTATTTTTTGTCCTCATCTTCTCCTCTTGAAGTTTTCCCTTTTCTTTCTGCCTGTTCTCTAAACATGGGGGTCAAGGGTCATCTAGGTAATTGCCTTTTACTACAATATATTACATCATCCAGTATTCTGGAACTGGAGTGATAGCACAACAGGTAAAGCATTTGCCTTGATGTGGCCTACCCGATTCAATTCCTCCATCCCTTTCAGAGAGCCTGGCAAGCTACTGAGTGTATTCCGCCCATACAGCAGGGCCTGGCAAGCTACCCATGGCATATTCGATATACCAAAAACAGTAACAACAAGTCTCACAATGAGGACGTTACTGGTTCCTGCTCGAGCAAATCAATGAACAACGGGACGACAGTGCAGTGCACCCAGAATTCTTTATTTCACAGATAAGTGAGAACATTCTGTATTTGTATTTCTTTTTCTGGCTTATTTCACTCAACACTATGTCTTCCAGGTCCAACCATATTAAAGCAGTTTGTATGATTGCATCATTCCTTTCAGCTGCATAGTATTCCATTGTATACCACATATTCATAATCCATTCATCTGTCATTGGACATCTCAGTTGATTCCATATTTTAGCTATTGTTCTGAGTGCATAAATAAATAATAAAGTGAGGATATCATTTGGGAGAGTATTTTTGTGTCCTGGGGATTGATGCCCCAAAGTAGAATTGCTGGGACATATGGCAGTTCAATTCTAAATTCCCTGATAATTCTTCATACTATTTTCCACGGGGATTATACTCAACCACATTCCCACCAGCAGTGAATGAGAATTCCCTTTTCACCACATCTCTGCCAACACAAATTGTTTCTACTATTTTTGGCATGTGCCAGAGAATAACCTATATTTAAATGGTCATAAACATCTAAAGTTGGCAGATATGTAGTGATCAGGAAACATCATTCATTGTTGGTGAATATGTGGTCTGGTTCCTCCTACATGAAACAGTATGAATATTTCTCAGAAAAGGAAAAAGGGAACTTTTTATATCACCCAGCAAATTATACTTCTCCTAAGAACACAAAAATACTGTCTATCCCCCAAACACAAAAACTATTAGTGCATAATAATGCCCCTTAAAGTTGGAATAACAAACAATATTTGAAGTGTTTTTTTAAAAATATTCATTTATGTATCATAGTTTATGATAGCATTAAGGTTCTTATATTATATTATCTAGAGGTCCCTTCTGCCTCTCTGCTCCACTTGATCCATTCCCACTTGTACTGATTATTTCTTAGGTATGGTTTCTATTTGGGACTGTTAAATCCCTTTTTATATTCCCATATTCTCTGCACATGGGTGAGATCACATAGTATTTTTTTTACTTTTTGACTCACTTCATTTAGCCTGATGACCTCCAATTCTGCTCTTTGAATGACCTTAAGGTCTTTATTTTTTATTTGCTAGTGTCTTCTGCTACTGTTTTTAAAAATTATTTCTACACTTAAACTTAAAAAGTCAAAATCAAATTTAATTATTTATCTTGAGTCTCTGTATGCTAATCTTTTCTGTTACAGGTTAAAGTCACACTTGCTTCTTTATCTACTTATTTATGTTATTCACATCCATATTACATTTGTGGGAGGAGTTATATAAACCCAGGGTATTATTTTTATTATGCACTCTCACTGCTGCTCTCTTTGGGCCCTTATTTTAGGCTTTCAATTTGATTTAGTTTGAATTTTGCTAAATCTGAAATACAATGTATTTTATTTTAATAAAGATGTCTATAAATAATAATACAAATGGTAATCATTATCATGAGACAAGCCAGAGATCTTTTTAATAAAAACCCAGTGGACTAAGACAATGAGTATCATCTGAAGCACTTAATTTCAATATCACTATTTAGGCATACATTTGCAAGGACGAATATTATGATATAATTTCATATAATTTATTAGTAATACTTTTTCTTTACATGTGTTAATATAGAGCTTTTAATCCTGAAGCAAAGACATACTGCTAAGAAGAAGCTTAAAGAAACTGTATGTTGGGGCTGAGAGATAGTACAGTGGTTAGCGCACATGTCTCGTTTGTTCTGGACCTATATTTTTTTCTCAATACCACATAAACCGAAGAGCATCCCATAACATCCAAGAATACATCCTTGGAGGTCCATAGTACCTGAGGGGTAGCCTAAGAAGCATGGATTCCTTGGGCTTTTGCTCAAAACTGGTTGGCAGAGAATCAATAGTGGACCTCCAGGCCTCCTAAGTACTACTGGGGAGCTGCCCCAAAGAAACTTAATGTTAAGTCACATTTGATATATAATCCCTTTCAGGAGAATGCATTGCCTTTGACATTCATTCAAGGGCATTACAACGATCTCCTCCAGATAATAAATCATATATTAACCAGTGTGCATTAAGAAAAAAAATGCTCTGAGGATTTTTAAAAATTATTTTTAGGGGCTGGAGTGATAGCACAGTGGGTAGGGCGTTTGCCTTGCACGCGGCTGACCCAGGTTCGAATCCCAGCATCCCATATGGTCCCCTGAGCACCGCCAGGGGTAGTTCCTGAGTGCATGAGCCAGGAATGACACCTGTGCATTGCCGGGTGTGACCCAAAAAGCAAAAAAAAAAAATTTTATTTTTAGAAATATGTATGCCTGCTTTGGGTATTAATGTAAGGTTTTGACTTCATAAAAGCTCTTAAGAAGGATTCCTGTTTCTTTAATATTTTGGAATAGCTTGAGGAGTATAGATAATAAATTTTCATAAAGATTTAATAGAATTAATAGGTGGATCTATCAGAACTAGTATTTTTGTTCTGGGGGTTAATTTTAATTGCTGTTTCAAATTTCTTATATGTGCTCAGGTTTTCTGCTTTCTCCTTTTAAGTTCTGAGAGGCCATATGGTTTTACGGATTCACTAATTTCTTCAAGATTCTCCAGATTGACAGCATAGAGTTGTTTCTAACAATATCTAATAGTCTTTTGTATTTAGGAGGGATCTGCTGAATTCATCCCATGTATTCTCTGATCTTATTTATGATACTTTTCCTTTTTTTCTTCATAAGTCAACCTAAAGGTTTGTCTCTCTTATTTATTGTTTTTACAGGTCCAGCTCCTGGTTTTATTCACCTTTTCTATTGTTTCTTTGATTCCTATATCACCAAGTTATGCTTGAGTTTTTATTATTTCCTTCGTTCCACTAATTTTGTGATTTTTTGTTCTTTTCTAGGGTCTTAAGACGTGTATTAATGTTGTTAATTTGAGCTTTGTGTTATTTTCTTAACACAGATCTCCATTGCTATGAATTTCCCCATAATACTGTCCTTACTGCATCCCACAGCTTCTTCATTCTCAGTTATTTTGAGCGTGGGAAATCACTCTGTTAATACAGCCCCCAGGATTTGGACAGTCTCATGTGTAAAGCAAGTTGAGAAATGGACATTTAAGATGCAAATATGCATCAGAGCTGCAAATGTGCAGCCAAGCACAAAACATCATGCTGGGAAAGTTCAAGCTTAGGCATATATTTGTCCTGCTAGAGAGCATTCCAATTTAAGCAAGAAACATCCTGATAGGGAGAGTTCATTCTTATATTTATGGGTGTGTGTGTGTGTGAGAGAGAGAGAGAGAGAGAGACTTGCAGGAAGAATCCTTCCAACAAAAGTAGAGTATTCCCATAACCTCAAGACTATATATTAAATGTGCAAACTTATTTCTTATCTACGATATATCCCCAAAGGCCCAAGACTGCCTACGTATTTTATCTTTTGTTCTACTGATGTGATCTTCTTAGTAATAAAGCAAGGCAGTCCCTTGTTCTGGGCTATGAAAGCTAGCTTACTATTGGACAAACCACTGCATCTCTTTTGCTCTCTGTGAAAAATTCTGCAGGACAGAGTCCAAGCTACCGGTTCCACCAGTTTTATTGTGGTGATACTTTACCTCCAAGGAAACTTTTTCTGTCTGATTTGATTTTTCTATATGAAATAGTTATTATTTAACAGCATATTGTTCAATTGCTAAGTGATGGAGGTTTTCCTGAACTTCTTTTAATGGTGTCCAACAACAGAAGCATGGATAATAAAGCTGTAGTATGTATACTCAGTGGAATACTATAAAGCCACAAGAATGAAAGAATTATGCAATTTACTAGTTGGATGGAACTGGGGGAACTCATGTTTAGTGAGTCAAATCAGAAGGACAAGAACATGATCCAGATGTTGATATTAATAAGTGATATATAGAATGATATGTTGGTGGGAATGCCATTATTATTACATAAGCCTCTGAGGAAATCAGTTTGGAGATTTCTAACAAAAGTAAGAATAGAACTTACATATGACCCAGCAATTTCTTTTTTTTTATTTTTTATTAGAGAATCACTGTGATGTACAGTTACAAACTTATGAACTTTTGTGTTTGCATTTCACTCATACAGTGATGGTTTACCCATCCCTCCACCTGTGCCCATTCATCTGCACCAATGATCCCAGTATCCCTTTCAGCACACCCACCCCATACCCCACCACCCCACCTTGACTCTACAGCATGGCATTCCCTTTTGTTCTCTCTATTTTTGAGTATTGTAGTTTGAAATAGAGATATTGAGTGGCTTTCATGTTCGGTCTACTTTCAGTTCGCATCTTCCAACCTGAATGGGTCCTCCCAACATCCTCTACTTTGTGTTCCCTTCTATATCGGAGATGCATTTTCCCTCAGCATGTGAAGCCAGTTTCCAAGCTGTGGGGCAGACCTCCCGATCCTTATTTCCACAACTTTTGGGTGTTAGTCTCCCACTCTGTTATTTTATGTTCCACAGATCAGTGCAATCTTTCTAAGTCTGTCTCTCTCTTTCTGACTCATTTCACTTAACATGATACTCTACATGTTGATCCACTTATATGAAAAGTTCATGACTCATCTTTTCTAACAGCTACATAGTATTCCATTGTGTAGACATACCAAAGTTTCTTTAACCAGTTGTCTGTTTTGGGGCACTCTGTTTTTTTTTTTCCAAATCTTGGCTATTGTAAACAGTGCTGCAATGAACATACAAATGCAGATGTCATTTCTACCATACCTTTTTGCCTCTCTGGGATACATTTCCAGGAGTGGTATTGCTGGGTCAAATGGGAGCTCAATTTCTAATTTTTTGCGAATTGTCCATATTGTTTTCCAAAAGGCTAAACCAGTCGGCATTCCCACCAACAGTGAAGGAGAGTCCCTTTCTACCCACAACTGTGCCAACACCAGTTGCTTTTGTTCTTTTGGATGTGGGCAAGTCTCTGTGGTATGAAATGATATCTCATTGTTGTTTTAATCTGCATCTCCCTGATATGGAACAATAAGCCCCCACTAATAGCTAATGCAACTGTTGGGAAGAAGAATATGGGAAGAATCACCCTCTCCAACCTCAATCTATACTACAAAGTGATAATAATTAAAACAGCATGTTACTGGAACAAAGGCAGAGCTTCAGACCAATGAAACAGGGTTGAATATCTTTTCACACAGCCTCAAATATATGATCATCTAATCTTTGATAAGGGAGCAAGAAATGTGAAGTGGAGCAAGGAAAGCCTCTTCAGCAAATGGTGCTGGCAAAACTGGACAGCTACATGCAAAAAATAGGCTCAGATCTCTAACTAACACCATGTACAAAAGTCAACGCGGATTAAAGATGTCAACATCAGACCAAATTCCATAAGGTACATGAAAGACAAGGTTGGCAAAACTCTCCACCATACTGAAGCTAAAAGTATTTTCAAAGATGACAAGATGGCCAAGCAAGTGAAAACAGAGATATACAAATGGAACTACCTTAAACTAAGAAGCTTCTGCACCTCAAAAGAAACAGTGACCAAAATCCAAAGACAGTCTACAGAAAGGGAACGGATATTCACCCAATACCCATATGATAAGGAGTTGATATTAAAGAGATACAAGGCACTGGTTGAACTCTACAAGAAGAAAACATCCAATCACATCAGAAAATGGGGTGTGGAAATGAACAGAAATTTTTTCAAAGAACTCTGAATGGTTTTTCTACTTTTCTAAGCATGGAAATGTCTTTATGTTTTCTATTCTCTATACTGTGTGTCTTTAATTTATTATTTTGTTATAGACACCTATTTACTTTGTGTTAAGAATAATCTTATTTTGCTTATCATCACACTTATCCTTCCTACTCCATGCAATTTACTGTTATTTTGAAGTGCATAATACATTTAATCCTCTGCTTTCATCATAGGAATTTTCTCCTTTGAACACTTTAAGGGCCGTCTTATCTTGCCTGTTGTTTTGTCACCATCTCAAAGAAATAATCTCTATCTTTTAAACCTTTTGAGTAAAAGCAGAGAGAAAATATATCATAAAGTCATGTTCAAATATTCAACTTAAATGTTTAAGTTTTATTTAATAGTTTTATGTGTTTTTCTTTTATATGTAAGTTTTGGGTTAGTTGAAATACATATCATTGCTAATAAAGTTACTAAATCACTAACTGGACAAACCACTGCATCTGGTTTGTCCCAAAGACATTTGAGAATCTTTTGCACTTAAAAATAAATAGAGTGCTTTCACTCTGGAAGAATGATCAAACAACTGTGTTATAAAAGGCCCTTGAAATTATTATATTTTGTCAACAATTTTATATATAATTTAATTCATTCATTTTCTTTTATTTTTGCTTTTTAATAATTTTTTATAAAATTTAATTTTTTTCTACAATTATATAAAGCATCTGTTTTCCTAAGTAAAACTGAAAACAAGGAAAATTAATTTGACTTCTATTCCTATAACTTCCATCTTGTTAACTTTTTTCCTGTTAGAAACAATTGTTTAAATATTATTTCAATTCTGTTTTTATTGAGCTTTATAATTTATGGTAGTATTGATATCATTGTTTCATACTTGCAGTGGTTCTATACAATGCCCATCATCAGTGTCAAGTACCTCTGTTCCACGGACTGTCCTCACTCAGGCATGCCAACAGTTCTATTGACTATATTTCAGGATTTGTTTCCATTGGGTATTGTCTAATCTCTTTCTCTGTTTCTTTATTGCTTACATACAAGTGAAATGATTCAGTATTTGTACTCTTTTTTCTGGCTCCAAACCTTCCAATCCTTTCCAAGCTGAAGAACACTCCAGAGTTTCATAGCTGAGTACTACTGGACTGTATATATACTATAATATCTTTATTCATTTATCTGTTGTTGAGCACTTATGTTGTTTTGAGATCTCAATTATCATCAATAATTCTGTGATAGACATAAGTGTATATATGTTATGTTCAAATAACTTTTTTGGTCATTGTTTTTGAAGTACATGCCTAGGAGTGGAATTGCAGGGTCATATGGAAGTTTTAATTTCAGTTTTTTTTAGACAACTTCAGATCATTTCCCAAGGGTACTGAACCTGATAACAGAAACCCTGACATCAAATTTCTATTTTCACCATATATCTTTCATAATTTTTGTCAAAAAGCTGATATAACCAACTCTCACTGGTATGACATGATATCTCAATGTTACTTTTATTTAAATTTGCCTGATAGTCAGGAATGATGAACACTTCTTCATATGCCTATTGCCAGTTATATGTATTATTGGAGGAAGTGTCTATTTGTCTTTTCAAACAGAAAATTTTTGTCAACATTTTTGATGGAGTCATTGCTGTTGAACTTAAAACATGCTTTATATCTTGGATGTTAGACCTAGTATGACATGTATGAAAAAAAAAACATTTTCCAAATCAGTACACTGTTATTTTATTTTCTGGCTCATTTGTATTTTGTTTATTTAGAAAAGATTTTAGGCACCATGGCTTACAATACTGTTATTGGTAGGGTTTAATGGTACAACATTCCAACAACATATACATTTCCTTCTATCACCAGTGTTACAGGAACTACCCCTATCCTACTACAGTCTCCAACTGTCCCTCACAGTGGTCAGTACATTTCTGTAGGCTGGTTCTCAGGTTCTTTAGCCTCAATTTTCTAAAATTTTCGTACAAGTTCTCTTTATATTTCACATATGAGAGAACACATTCTGTATATTTGTATTTTTATAGATAACTTGACTCAGCATGATGCTCTCTAGATCCATGCACCTGGCATCAAATTTCATGATTTTTGCATCAATTTGTATATTGGAAATATTCTGCTGTGTATGCAATATAGTTTATTTATCCTGTCATCTATTCTTGGTTACTTGGTTTGTTAACATATTTTGGCCTCATGAATAGTGCTGAAATGAAAATTGGGATACAAATATCTTTTCAGAATAGCTTTGGGAAGAGGCTGTTGGGTAGATGGCAAGAAGTGGAATTGTGGATCAAATAAAGTTTCGGTTTGTAACTTTTTAGAAGTATCCATATATTTTTACAAAAAAATTGAAGCGGTTTACATGATCACCAGGAATGGATGAGGGTTCCATTATCCTCATATCCTTATCAATGCTGATTTTTATTTATTTTTTATATTTGCCAGTTTCTTTGGTGTGAAATGATAGCTCATTGTTTCTTTGATTTTTATTTCCCTAATCATAAAGGATGAAGGACATTTTTTTATATACTTATTGGTCATCTGTATTTCAGCTGCAAAAATGTTTCTGTTCGCCACATGCCCTTTTTGATTATGCTAGTTTTTTAATGTTTAGTTCTGTCACTTGTGTAACTTTTCATCCTGTTGTTTATCAATTTGCTTGAGTGGGCACCAGTAATGTCATCGTTTGTCCCTGTCGTGTTCTAGTGTAGTCCAATGGCGACTGCTTGCTTCAGGAACACAAAGAGCCTCAAATTATTCTTTCAGGGTTTTGATTAAGAAGTCTGACCACCTCGTAGGTGGGCAGCTAGGTGTTCTTTTGACATCCCGTGGAATCCATTTGGTAACAGTTCTAGTCCTGCGGTCGTCTCTAAATCACATTACATGTCTGGCTCATCTGATTTTCGATGCCTTGGCAAAGGAGACAGTGTCCTTGATTCTTGATTGTCTACAGAGGTCGGAACTCATGATTCCTTCTGTCACTTGAGTGAAACATGATATTCCAAGCATAGCTCTTTTGATTCCTCTTTGGGATACCCGAATAGCGTTTTCATTCTGTTTTTTGTAGGGCCCAGGTCTCTGAGGCATATGTTAGTGCAGGAAGAAGGGTGGAGTCCAAAAGATGTGCCCAGAGCCGGTGGTTCTTTGTCCTCTTAACCACTTGTTCAACACTCTTGAAGGAATTTCACACTGCTCTCTTCCTCCTGCGCCATGTTGAGTTCTAGACCTAGGTACAAATAACAGCTGCATTCTGAGATGTTTGTTCCATTAAGGGCAAATAGAACACTAGGAACTAGTCCATTTCTAATAAACATTGTCTTCATGAGATTCAGCTGCATCTAACCTTTCCACACTCACCATTAAAGTCAGCCAGCATTCGTGCCACTTGGCTGATATTTGGTGTTATGAGAATGATGTCATCAGCAAAGCAGAGGTGGTGTAGTTGCCTACCTTCTATCTGCACTTGCATTCCTTCCAATTCCAATCCTCGCATGATGTTCTCGAGGGTGGCCCTGAAGAGTTTTGATGAAATGGTGTTGCCCTGCTGAACCGTTCTCTTTATGTCAATCATCACTTCATTGTAGAATGGTGAGATTGGTAAATTTGTATTATAGCTCACAGAGGATCCTAATATATTGAGTTTGAACGCCCTCTTTGCCTAAGACTTCGATGACTGCTTCAGTCTCAACAGAATCAAAGGCCTTCTTTAAATCAATGAATGTTCGACAGAGCGGCATCTTGAACTCTCACAAAACCTCAATGAGCTGATCACCATGTGGATATGGTTGATCGTGCTGAATCCTTTTTGGAACCCAGCTTACTCACATGGTTGTCCTTCATCTATGTTCTGCCAATTCTATTCAGGATGACTTGAATGAATAACTTGTAGAAGACGCACAACAGGCATATTGGGCGATAGTTGCCAATGTCCTGGATGTCTCTCTTCTTGTACAACAGGACAGTCCTGCTGGTTTTCCATTGAGACAGAACCTTGCATTCAGACAGGTAGCATGTGAAGAGCTTAGCCAGTGTATTGGCGAGTACTGACAGCAGATTCTTTGGGTCTTTGGGTCTGACCTTGTCTGGACCAGGTGCTCTATGCTTTTTTATCGACGAATGAATGGTGTGTCGGATTTCAGAAGGGAGAATGCTGGGAACGACATATCCATCCTGTGGAATTTGGTATGTGGGCAGGTGGATGTGGGTATCAAAGAAATCCAAGTAGAAGTCCTGGATAACTTTTTAAATTGCCCTTCAGGAAGATGTGATAGATCCATCAGGATGTCGGAGGGCAGTCATCTTGGTCTTATAGTTGGAGAAGGATAGGCGGGTATTGCAAATACTTTTCCCGACTTCTGCCATATTGGCAAACACTGCTGCTCTTCTCTCTTTGAGGTCTTTCTTTCTCGCTTCTCTGCACAGCTTTGTGAGCTCGGATATTAGATTGTGATTGCCTGAGTCTTCACCAGACCACGTTGTCAAATGAGCTCGAGCGTTTCTAAAGAGAGGCATTTTTTTCTGGCTTTCTCTCTCTTGGCATTCTTCGCACAATCATGGAGGTGCTGAACCAGTTGATCATATTTCTAGCCTATATTGTCAATGATGGCATCCTCTCATATTGCTGCAATAGTGCCAAAGAGCTCCCAGTTGGTGGTCATTATAGGAGTTATTTTCTTAAAATTTGCACCCCTTTCTCCCTGCTCCATGAAGTAGAATTTTGTACAAAGGAGATGGTGGTCTGATACCGTTTGGAATTTTGGGACAACAGCCACATCGGTCAGGCAAAACCTATAGATTGAATACTATATGATCAACTTTGTTGTGGAACTGTCCACCGAAAGTTGAGTTCTATATATCTATCTATATAGAGAGTTTAGTTCTATATATCTATATACGTATCTTTATTATCTTAGATATTAGCCCTTTGCCAGATGTGTAATGGGAAAATATTTACTCCCAGTCTGTGTCTTTTTGTATTGATCATTGTTTCTTTCAGATTAGCTTTTAAATGATTTGTTTTTATTTTCTTTCATTTGCTTAGCCAGTATGATTGAATCATTGAACATTCCCCTAGACTCAATATCATGTTGTTCTCTGAGTATCATTTCCTCACTACCATTTATGGATTAAATTTTGATACTGAGGCCTTTTATCCATTTTTAATTGACTTTTCCACTTAATGCAAGAAAGCAGCTAGAGTTCATTTTTTACATGTGACTAACCAGTTTTCCCAACACCATATGTTGGATTTACTTAATCCACTTTGTATAGACCTATTTTATTTTGTAGTATAGAACCATTTGTACGGTATAATCCAATCTTTTTTTATGGCTTTGTTTTCCTTGCCAATAACGTCAGATCATTAAGACTCTTCTGAAATCAATATAGAGAAATTCTGCTGATATATTCCTCAGTATATTTCGCAGAGAAAGATTTTATGCCAAGGCCTTCAATAAATACCCTTTGAATTAATCGTTTTTTGTGCAACAAGAGATAGGGGTATCATTTTAATTTTTCACATGTGAGTATTCAGTTTTCACAGCACCATTTGTTGAAGAGGATTTTCTTTCTTTCATTACTTCATGCACTTAGCCCGTTTGTAACAGATTAACTGAGGGTTTACCTCTGGGCTGCCAATTTCATTCCATTTTTTTGAAAATCTTTGTTCATCATGAGCTTTGGTTACTATATCTTTGAAGTATAATTAAAAGTCTAGAAATTTGCTGCTTTACAACTTCTTTTTCTCAAAATAGCTTTGGATATTATGGAGCTATATGGTTCCATATGGATTTTAGCGATATTTATTTTATGTTCTTGAAAAATGACATTAATCTTTACTGTATGGATTTTATTTCATCCATAAATTATTTGGGGAAGATTTTTATTTTATAAGTCAATATCCTATTATGAAACTATGATTTACAGTTGAGTTGAGTTTCAGGCACACAACTTTCCAATACCAATTCCACCATTTGTATTACTTCCCTCTATCAGTTTCCCAGGTTTCATCTGACTGCCAGCCAGCTTTTTGATACTGTGTAAGTTTTGATTTGTTTATTTTTATTGAGGCAACTTTAGTTACAATAGTACTACTGTTAGTAGTCTGGGAATACCTTCAAATATGATTATTCATACTGTATAGAGTAGAATGTCATTGTCTGTACTTATTATATTATACATTAAGTCTCCATGGCTTATTAATTAGTCACTAGATATTTGTACCTTTATAGCACTATTTTAGAATCTAATGGATTTGTCTTTTAATCAAAATCTTCAACATAATTAAAGTTTGATCTGGAGAAAATCATGCTGAATGAAGTGAATCAGAAGGAGAGAGACAGATACAGAATGATCTCTCTCATATGTGGGATATGAAGAAACATAGTAAGGGAAAGAACAAATACCCAGAGGTAATAGAAACAGAAGCCTGACAACTGGGCTAGAGTAGGACTCTTGACACTGAGGGAAGTAGGCATATAGGTTAGAAAAGTGGTGTTCACTGTGGTGACCAGGTGTGCTGAAAGGAGGTAAAATGTTATACTTGATACCCTATCAGTAATAGTATTGTAAACCACAGTGACTAAAGGGGGAAAAAGTGCCTGCCATAGAGTCAGGTTGGGAGGGAAATTAGGGACTTTGGTGGAAGAAGTGAACACTGATAAAGGGATGAGTGTTACAACATTGTACAGCTGAAACTCAGTCTTACTTTGTAATTCTGTAATTCAAAATGATTCCATAAAAATAAATAAAAATAGGGGATGGAGCAATAATACAGAGGGTAGGGAGCTTGCCTTGCATGTGGCTGACCCGAGTTTGATTCCCAGTATCCCATAAGGTCCTCTGAGCACCGCCAGGGGAGATTCCTGAGTACAGAGCCAGAAGTAACCCCTGTGCATTGCCAGGTGTAACCTATAAAGCAAAATAAATAAATAAATAAAAATAAATTATTTGCATATAGGAAGGCCATGGATTTTTGAGTACTGATTTTATAGCCTGCAACTTTACTGTACAAGTCTACTGTTTCTAAGAGTTTCTCAGTAGAGGATTTAGGCTTCTCTAGATAAGCTATCATATCGTCTGCAAATAGTGAGAGTTTGATTTCTTCCATTCCTATCTGGATGCCCTTGATATCTTTTTCTTGCCTAACTGCTATTGCAAGTACTTCCAGTACTATATTGAACAGAAGTGGTGAGAGTGGGCATCCTTGTCTTCTCCCTGATCTTAGGGGAAAGGCCCTTATTTTTTCCCCATTGAGGAAAATGCTTGCCATAGGCTTGTGGTAGATGGCTTCGACTATCTTGAGGAAAGTTCCTCCATATCCCATTTTGGTAAGGGTTTTCATCATGAAGAGATGTTGGATCTTGTCAAATGCTTTCTCTGCATCAATTGATATGATCATATGGTTTTTATCTTTACTTTTGTTTATATGCTGGATTATGTTGATTGATTTCCGAATGTTAAAGCATCCTTTCATCCCAGGGATGAATCCCACTTGGTCGTGATGTATGATCTTTTTGATGAGTTGTTGGATCCTATTTGCTAATATTTTGTTGCGGATCTTCGCATTGGTGTTCATCAGGGATATCTGTGTATAATTTTATTTCTTAGTGGTGTCTTTGCTTGCTTTTGGTATTAGGGAGATATATGCCTCATAGAAAATATTTGGGAGAGTTACTGATTTTTTTTAAATTTCCTGGAAAAGCTTGAGGAGAACTGAGAACAGGTCTTCTTTAAATGTTTGGAAGAATTCACCAGTGAATCCATCTGGACCTGGGATTTTGTTTTTGGGGAGACTTTTGATTACAGTTTCAATTTCCTTGATACTAATGGGTCTATTCAGGCATGTCAAGTCTTCTTGGTTCAGTCTTGGGAGATTGTAGGAGTCAAGGAATTCATCCATTTGGCCTTCCTATATGGAAACAATGAGACAGAGGAAAGGGAAATGAAAAAAGCAATCCCATTCACAATTGTGCCCCAGAAAATCAAGTACATCGGAATCAGCTTAACTAAGGAAGTAAAAGACATCTACAAAGAAAACTACAAGACGCTACTTCATGAAATAAAAGAGGACATGAGGAAATGGAAATATATCCCCTGCTCATGGTCAGGGAGAATCAACATTGTCAAAATGGCAATACTCCCAAAAGCATTATACAGATTCAAGGCAATCCCTATAAAGATACCCATGGCATTCTTCAAAGAAATGGATCAAGTAATCCTGGAATTCATATGGAACAACAAACGCCCACGGATTGCTAAAACAATTCTTGGAAAAAATATGATGGGAGGCATCACTGTACCCAACCTCAAACTTTACTACAAAGCAGTAATAATCAAAACAGCACGGTACTGGAACAAAGGCAGAGCCTCAGACCAATGGAACAAGGTGGAATATCCTTACACACAACACCAAATGTCTGGCCATCTAATCTTTGATAAGGGAGCAAGAAATGTGAAGTGGAACAAGGAAAGCCTCTTCAACAAATGGTGCTGGCATAACTGGACAACCACATGCAAAAAAATGGGCTTAGACCTCGACCTCACACCATGCACAAAAGTCAGATCAAAATGGATTAAAGACCTCAACATCAGACCACAAACCATAAGGTACATTGTAGACAAGGTCGGAAAAACCCTCCACCATATTGAAGCTAATGACTTCTTCAAAGATGACACGCAATTGACCAAACAAGAGGAAACAGCGATAAACAAATGGGACTACATTAAATTAAGAAGTTTCGGCACCGCAAAAGATACAGTGACCAGAATACAAAGACAGTCTACAGAATGGGAAAGGATATTCACCCAATACCCATCAGATAAGGGGTTGATATCAAGGGTCTATAAGGCACTGGTTGAACTCCACAAGAAGAAAACATCCAACCCCATCAGAAAATCGGGCAAAGAATGGACAGAAACTTCCCCAAGGAAGAGATACGGATTGCCAAAAGGCACATGAAAAAGTGCTCTACATCACTAATCATCAGGGAGATGCAGATCAAAATAACCATGAGATACCACCTCACACCAAAGAGAACGGCACACATCCAAAAGAACAAAACAGCCACTTTTGGAGAGGATGTGGGGAGAAAGGGACCCTTCTACACTGCTGGTGGGAATGCCGACCGGTTCAGCCCTTCTGGAAAACAATATAGACAATTCTCAAAAAATTAGAAACTGAGCTCCCATTTGACCCAGCAATACCACTACTGGGAATATACCCCAGAGAAGCAAAAAAGTATAGTTGAAATGACATCTGCACTTATATGTTCATGGCAGCACTGTTTACAATAGCCAGAATCTGGGAAAAAACCTAGTGCCCGAGAACAGATGACTGGTTAAAGAAACTCTGGTACATCTATACAGTGGAATACTATGAAGTTGTTAGAAATAATGAAGTCATGAACTTTGCATACAAATGGATCAACATGGAAAGTATCATGCTATGTGAAATGAGTCAGAAAGAGAGAGACAGATATAGAAAATTTGCACTCATCTGTGGAATATAAAATAACGGAGTAGGAGACTACTATCCAACAATAGTAGAAATAAGTACCAGTAGGTTGGCTCCATGGCTTAGAAGCTGGTCTCACATGCTGTCCAAAAAGACACTCAGATAGAGAAGGGAACACCTTCTACATCTATCCACACCAAGTAAAATGTGGTTGGAGATCCCGCACAGGAAGGGAGATGTGTGCTGAAAGTAGACTAGAGACTGAGCACAATGGCCAATCAATACTCGATTTTATTTTTTATTTTGTTGATAAAGCATGGGCTGGAATGATAGCACAGCTGTAGGGTGTTCGCCTTGCATGCGGTTGACTTGTATTCAATTCCTTCGCCCCTCTCTGAAAGCCCAGCAAGCTACCAAGAGTATTTTGCCTGCACGGCAGAGCCTGGCAAGTTACCCATGCTGTATTTGATATGCCGAAAACAGTAACAATAAGTCTCACAATGAAACGTTACTGATGCCTGCTCAAGCAAATCGATGAGCAACGGGATGGCTGTGACTGTGACTGTGATATAGCATGTTACATTAATTATATATATTGAGCTATACCTGCATTCATTAATTGAATCCTACTTGACCATGGTTTATGACAGTTTTATTATCTCACTGAATTTAGATTGCTAAGATTTTGTTGAGAAAATTTAAATCTATGCTCATCAAGGTTGTTGATCTATAATTTTCGTCTTTTAACGAGTTTTTCTATCTGTTATTATATTTGGGTGACTTTGGCTTCATAGACATTGAGAGAATTCCTTCATTCCCTCCCCTCTCCTCCCCTTCCCTCACTTTCTTGTTTTGGGGCCACACTCCAGGAAATTCAGGGATTAATTCTAGCTCTTTTCTCAGGGATTATTCCTATCAGTTTTCACGGGACCATATGGGGTGATGGAGAGCAAATTCAGGTCAATAGTGCAATGTTCTGTAATCCTTATGGGTTTGGTTACATGAAGTTACTTCTGTCATTTGGAAAGTTATTTTGGAACTATTCCCTTAAAATGGGAAATGCTGCCAGAGGCTAGAGAAATTGTCAAATCTTTTCCCAATCTTGGTTCTTTGTATCAATCTTTCCTTTTTTCTTAGTAGACAGGATTTCGTTGTGTCCACATTAATTTCAAAACGAAATGTTTTCTTTTTTCTTTTTTTTTTTTTTTGCTTTTTGGGTCACACCTGGCGGTGCACAGGGTTCTCTTCTGTCTCTGCACTCAGGAATTACCCCTGGTGGTGCTCAAGGGACCATATGGGATGCGGGTAGGCGGCGTTCAATGCAAACACCCTACTCACTGTGCTATTGCTCCAGCCCCCCACAAAATGTTTTCTTAATAATATACTTCCTTTATCTTAAGTATGTTTATCCTAGAGAAATTTCTTTGATGATCGTACTATAAATCACTTGGGCCAGCTGAACACCGGAATGCATGATTTTCTGATTTTTTTTTTAATGCACTGGAGCAATAGCACAGCAGATAGGGCATTTCCCTTGCACGAAGCAGACCAGGGTTCGATTCCTCCATCCCTCTCGGAGAGCCCAGCAAGCTACCGAGAGTATCCTGCCTGTATGGCAAGCTACTTGTGGCACATTCGATATGCCAAAAACAGTAACAACAAGTCTCACAATGGAGACGTTACTGGTGCCCATTCCAGCAAATCGATGAACAACAGGATGACAGTGACAGTGACAATGACAGTGCAAGACAAATGCCCACTTTACTGTCTCTCCAAAACTTGCTATTTTGGAAGAGCTTGAAGAGTATAAGTAGTAATTCTTTTTTCTTTTTTAAGATTTTCTAGAAATAATCCACCTGTACCAGGATTCTTTTTCAGGGAAACTTTTTTTTTTTCATATTTTATTTTATTTTATTTTATTTTATTTTATTTTATTTATTTAATTTTTTTGTTTTTTTTTTGTTTTTTTTACAGTTACAGATTTATACACTTTTGTGCTTATACTTCCCTCATACAAAGTTCGGGAACCCATTCCTTCACCAGTGCCCATTCTCCACCACCCGTAAACCCAGCGTCCCTCCCACCCTCCCCAATCCCATCTCCCCCCCAACCCACCCTGCCACTGTGGCAGGGCATTCCCTTCTGTTCTCTCTCTCTAATTAGCTGTTGTGGTTTGCAATAAAGGTGTTGAGTGGCCGCTGTGCTCAGTCTCTAGCCCTCATTCAGCCCGCAACTCCCCCTTCCCCCACATGGCCTTCGACTACAATGTAGTTGGTGATCGCTTCTTTTCAGGGAAACTTTTAATTACTATTTCAATTTCCTTGCTTGATATCAATTTGATCATTTTCTCTAACTTATTTAGTTTTGAAAGGTTATATGATTTTGAGAAATCATAATTTTCCACCTAGGTTTTGCACTATAATGGCATAATGTTGGTCATAATGACTTCTTATGATTATTCACAATTTTGAGGGAACTGTTGTAGTTTCGCCCCTTTTATCTTTAATCTGATTTATCTGTTTTATATTTCACCTTTTTTGCGAATACAACTAGGAATACGTCTATCTAATTTTTTCTTTTAGTTCTTGATTTATTAACCTTTGTGTTGTTTACTTGATATATATATAAATTTTTCTATAATTTACATATTTTGTAATTTATTATTCTTATAATTTTCATTCATCCTTTGTACTAACTTTGGGCTTCTTTGATGTTCCCTGTCTACGTCCTCAAAATGTGTGTTCATATTGTTAATCTGAGCTTGTTCTTTTCTGACGTAAGCTTGTATTGCTATGTATTTTCTCATTAGAATATTTTTTTCTGTATTCTATATATTCTGATGATTTTTGTTGCTTTAATTTCATTCATTTTGAAAAATATATTTTTCTTTTCCCTTTGACTAAGTTAATATTTAGCAGTGTTTTTGGAATAAATTTGAAGCATATATTTTCTTATGACTCTATAATAAATCATTGATGGAAATAATTTTCATCATCAAAGTGGTCAAATATTAAAATTTACCAAATGGATATCACACCAAACACATTAGGCCCTGATGTTGTAATAATGACTCTGTTAAACCAAGTTTCATTTTATTTATGATCTCTGCTTAATAGTTATTTCCTCTGAAAAACCTTTTGAAAATATTACACTTAAACCAAATTATTATCCCGACTATAATAATATATTGTGTAGTACTCCTCAATTTCAGAGTAAGTAGTTGTCTATTTGCTGACCATTGCTTTAGGAATTTTGTGTTTATCAGAATTATAATACCAACAAAGCTAGAGTCTTCTATTCTGTATTTCATTCCATATTCAGTTTTTTTCATCTAGTACAAATTTGATAGTAACATTACTTGAATCATGAATGAATAAAAGCTTCAAATATTAATTCACATATTGTAGACAAAGTGGAAATAAATAATGAAAGGACCTATGTGGGATGGATAGACTGAATTTAAAAAATGGCATTGAAATTGTAAACAGAGTGCTAGATTTACATTTAGAAGTGTTCAGAACTCTTTCCGCTGTTCAATACATTTGTGACATTTTTTTTTTGTCCACACCTCGTGATTTTCAGAGCTTACTCCAGACACTGTTCAGGAATAACTCCTGGCAAGATTGGCAGACTATATGTGGTACCTGGGACACAACCTGGGTTGACTGTATGCAAGAGGAACAGACCTACTATTGCTCAGGTTCCTGGAGACTTATTTTTTGTAGTTGTATTTGGGGTCAAACTAGGTTGTTTTCAGGTACTACTCATAGTGCTGGACTTGGAAATTACTTTTGGTTGTATGTAGAAGATCATACTGTTCATTGATCAAACCCATGTCTTCTGCATACAAAGAATATGCTCAACCATTGTGCTATCTCTCCAGTTGTATCTGTGTGACTTTAATGAAAATATGTTCTATGTTTTATCCTTACTTTCTATACTTATACAAGTTATGGTGAGAATAATGCAATATGTATATTTTTTATAGTTCTAGTCATCCTTGGTTTTCCGAGTTTTTCTTGTCTCAAAACTGGGGGTACACCTATCTCATAGATACATAATAAATTAATGCCCTAGAATGTTCACCTGCATACATTCACCTGTATACAAAACTATGCAGTTTTGAAATTCTTTTTATTCTTCACCCTACTTCTGTAGTTAGTGTTGTATAGCTGTGGAATATTATGACTATCTGTGACAGAGGTGTGAGATAGAGGTGTTGGATGTGGGGAGGATAACAAATAAGTTATTGCTTTTAGTGGGGTTTTTATTTTGCCTTTTGGGTAACACCCGGATATGCTTAGGTCTTACTCTTGACTTGGCACTCAGGGATCACACCTGATAGGGCTTGGAGGACCATATATTGTGCAGGGGATCAAATATAGGTTGCTCCAGTCAGGCTCCTAACCTGCTGTAATATATATCTCATTCTGCTATCATTTTTAGATATATAATTTCAAAAGTTGAGTGCTACAAAATATTGGATTTTAATAAAGCTAATCATATTACTAGAAATTTATAGAACAATTTCAATAGGAGGAGCTCAGTTACAGAATATATTCCGCATTCATTAGTAATGTTTGATGTTCTGTAAGAGCAACAAAGAGGGAAAAACAAATGTTCTCTCCCATGAGTTCATACGTAAAATGATATCTTTCTCTATCTCTATTTTGTATGGATAGTCTCTTTTCACTACATTGTTCATCTGTTCTTCCATTAAAATAGATTTATAAGTTGATGCTCATGGTCCAGATGTATTCTTTGACTACTAACTTATTTTTCTAGATTAAAATTTCCTTACTTACTAAGAAATAAAAATTCCATTTTTTCATGTTAAGGTGTTGACTATATCAGTATTTAGCTGATAAAATGTCTTCTGCAGGAAGGATATAAAGAAAAGATGGGAGTGATAGAGGATTTGCTTCCTTGTTTTTCTTGCTTGGCTTCAATATAGAAAAATATTTACCTATGAAATTCATTCCAGCTATACTGTATGGTATAACTACACTGTAAATAGTACTTAGGCCCCAAGACACTAGACGGGACAAAATCCATTGCAAAGGCAATGGACTACAAAGAGAATAAATTGATACTTACCCGAACTCACACATTAGAGAGGTGTTTCTCCCATCTATCAGGTGTGCATCAACTAAGTAAGATATATTAATCCCATCATCCATTAAAAGAACTATACAAATGTAACATATTAATATAAATAATTAATATAAAAATGGGTACTTCATTTGAGAAAACTCTAGACACCTCCAAGAAGCTATGAAATTGAAATTAAAATAAGTTGGGGAAATGTTTGAGCAAGAACTGGCACAAACTAACAGAAGAGAAAATATTTGTCAGTTAGTCTTATTAGGGATAGTTTAATTGTGGTGTGGGTAGTTAGGAAAATCACATGTTTTGCAATGAAAGTTACTGTATATATTTTTGTTAGACTGCTTTATTTCAATATGATTTTGAATGCTCATGATAAACATGGAATCCTGAATTATTTAAGATAGGCAAAGTCAAAACAAATAGGTGAAGTATGTTCTAAAATTGTTTTGAGCTTCAAAATTTGTGCTAGGAAGGGCTGAGACCTCTTCAAATGATATTAAACATTTATCAGAAAAGGTTAGATATTGGGGAGGGACTATAAAAGGGTGAACATATTATAAGTTTATATTCAGTAGTCTAACATTTCTGGACAAGAACAACAAAAATTACAGAATAATGTAGAAAGAAATATGATATATAAATATTGTAAACTCTCATTCGAAGGTGCACTCAATTGTTATTTGAAGGATTAAGAGATCATTTTATATCTCATCTCACAGGAGCAAGAATTTGGTCAGCTATTTCACACATATAAATCATTTATCATGAGACAAATATGGTACTGGTTGCCTCATTATATTTAAATTATTTCATTTAATGTTCTCAACAGTCCTATGACCACACCTTTCTATTCAATATATTGTGTCATACATATGAAGGTATTTCCACTTAACTACAAATTAGCATGCTGAATGTCTGTACAGAATCATTCTCAGAGAGGTTGACATTGCAGAATAATCTTAGAAAAGAATATGTGCAGACTGAGGAATAGTGAAGGAAAGGCCTAAAAGACAAAAGCACATACAGGAAAATATAACAAGTATATGGGCTTTAGTTGTTGTGTTTCTTTATCTTGGTATTAAAAATGTAGTACTGTTGAACATGGGAGAAGTAAGTATAGATGGCATACTAGGACTTTTTCAATAAGTAGTTTTTTTTAAGAGTAGAAAGGAAAGTTATATACCATACCTATGATCATTCAATGGCGTTGAATTCTATTTTACTCTGTCACAGAACCATAAAGACAACAGAGGTCCCCCAAAGCTATACCATATAACCTAGGTGCGTATTAAGCAATGCCATTCAGATTTGTGTATATATACACTTGTGTAATGACAAAACCATCTAATGACACACACATTTGTCTCCAGTTTGTCTGTTATGCATTGTTAAGTTATGCATGACTATTTATGAGTCTCTATATTTGGATAAATAATTAGGGAGTGGAAGATAATGGAATGAAGTGCTTGCCAAAACAGCTGTAAGTTGTTTCTGACACTATTTTTATTTAATCAATTTATCCTCTCATTTAACACATATCATTTAAGCACCTAACAAATGCTACCTACCTTAATACATAATTGCTATGTCGATTTTATATAATCTGAGTATTACAAATTCAAGTCACAAAATCCAGGACCAGAAATATGATCAAAGTCAGGAGCACATGCTTTTTATAAAGGACCCCTGGACTCCCTAAGCATTGCATCCCCAAAGTACTTCCAGGGTGACTGCATGAGAATCACTCTGGGAATGTTACATTGAGCACTGCCAGATGTGCCTCTCCCAATAGCACTTAGTTCCTGGTACAAATTTTCTCAAAAATTAATACAGTAGTATTAAAGCTAAGTAAATTAAGAAAAAAAATAAGTAAGGGAGACAAAAGAGTCCAATCCAGTCTTAGCATTTAGGGCATCTGAACTTTACAAATAGCATTCCCAACAATAAAAATGTATTACTGAATTTAGTTTTATGTCATAACAAATATTCTTTCTTAGTGCTCCATCTTTCTAGGCAACATGATTTGGAAGTTTCAGTTACTTTAAGGGCAAAAGAATTTGTCGAGGACTAGTTAGTAGCAGCAGGGGAAAGACCTTTTAGAAGGCATATTGTTGCACATTCAGAGATAGTCAAAATAATTCTGCTCAGATATCTTCATGTGTTTTCAGAGATCAATATCAAATAAGAGCCCAAAAGAATACTAAGTCATTGAGATAGCATCTTGGATGATTATGTGGTAGCAGATTGCATCCTGCTTAGAAAACTAGGATCAGCAAGTTGATGGAAAGAAATTTTGAAATTTAGGAGGTCATTCTCGGAATACTGCATAGGGCAGCCAATTTGGATTCCATGTATCTACTTTGTGTATTCCATGTATCTATGTTTTGTGCTAGGACTGGTAACAATTTCTAATTCAAACCTTTTTTCTCAATGAAATAATGTAAATTAACATGTATAGATTGTCTACTATGAGCTATTTCCAAATGTAAACCAACAACAAACTTGATATGCAATAATTAACATTGACTTGTTTTACTGATAAGAATGTGAGATTAAGAAAGGTTATGTAGTTTACTCAGAGTTACACAGCTGTTAGGTGGCAAAGCCAATATTCAAATTCGACTCCAAATTCCAATTGGCAACAATAAAGTTATATTCAAAGGCATACAGTTGTGTTATTTGGAGAGTGGACAGATTTAGACACAGAAAATGTTTGCTTTCAGTCTTCTGCTTTTCTTGGCTTTGAAGAAGTTTTGCCCTGAATAACAGCTTGTTGTATGCTTGGGGTTAATCATTGTATTACACCGTCATAAATTTCCTTTGCAAAAAACTGTCTCAGTGGATTTGCTACTCTTGTCAATCCCTCCTAGGCATTAACTAATCAGCTCATGAGCACAGTAACTGAGACCAGAACCAAACAAAAACTTGTCAAACTGTTTTAACATGTTTTAACATGACTGAAACACATTTACAGTGAAAACATTATAAGAATATTGAAATTGTCCAAGCACCAGTTCATTCTTTTCTGTTTTTTTTTTCTTTTTGGGTCACACCTGGCGATGCACAGGGGTTACTCCTGGCTCTGCACTCAGGAATTACTCCTGGCGGTGCTCAGGGGACCATATGGGATGCTGGGAATTGAACCTGAGTCGGTTGCTTGCAAGGCAAATGCCCTACCCACTGTGCTATCGCTCCAGCCCAGCACCAGTTCATTCTTATTTACAGTCCTCCTGAATCCCATTACCCATATACAAACTTCTGATGTATCTGGGGACTGTTACAGAGACCATGTTGCTAGAGTTGAATAGGCTTCATGGAAAGGCTTTGCATAAAAGTGACTTACTGACAGCCAATTAGGAGGTTTCTGCTTGGAGTCTGTCCTGGACTGACAGCAGAGCTACAAATCCAGAGTTACCTGGATAGGAACTCCTCTAATGACCCTCAAAAAATTATGGTGAAAAGAATCAAACTAATATGTAAAAAGCATCAGTTTTATTCTGTTTTAAATTGAAAGGGGGTAGTAAGAAGATTTCAATTTTTTGCCTCTGATACCGTCATTCTTTTTAGGTGTAATACTTATTTGCTCATTATAAAGTGACCCAACTTTGTCATGGTACCTCCATATGAATGCACAGTCTTACTTAGTGCTTCTTCATACAGCGATAGATGAATTGAATACATGCTCATTTTTAGGAGATTATATTAAGAATTATAATTAGTCATACTTACAATGGCTTCTAATTAAGGTTGATTATACCTTTACATTATAAATAACATCCCCCTAACACTAAACATGATCAAAACTTTACATCAGAAGCAGAACAAGATATCCGAAAGAAGTCAAATGACTTTTTCAGAAGAAGGAATACTTTTCCTGTAATAAGATAAATACAACTGGAGATGATGATATCGATGATGCTGCTAATGATGATGACACTGAAAACAGTAATGATATTCTTAACACTGGTATCAATGGCAGCCTAGCATTTCTTTAGAAGGGTTCCTTTAGAGAACTAACTTCATAGGAATATTTCTTAATTGTTTTTGTCATGGAAAGTAGAATAATGTAATTGACACATATGGTGAAAAAGAGGAATTCTTATTGGCAACATTTAATAGTCCCTGAATCTAATAACTCCAGGTTCCTCCTTACTATTGGGTGTTGGAGTGTTGAATATTTAAGCACACTCATAATGCTTGCACATAGCTGAACAAGCTTGCTGACCTAAAGAATAAATGATTAAAAATCAACCTTTTGATTCAGTCATGCACAATAGCCTCCTCAGAAGACCCAAATATCCATGCATCTTAAAATCCCTAGAACTAATCTTTAATAAAGTGAAACTTTCTTTACTTTGTTAGGGTTAGTTAGTGTGGGTTTGCCCTTTCCCTTATTTACTGTGTTTCTTGGTATTTTAAAGGACTTTGAAAATCTCCTGGTTTTCTACCCTGGTTATATAATTTTCTACCTATAATAGTTTTCTACCCTGGTTATATAAAAATATTGTTGCATGCTTCCAAGTCTATAAGGGTGAATGATTTGAACTATTCTCCTGATAACAGTACAGTTCTTTCTTATACAGATATTCTCTAAGGAACTCATCAGATGTTGGGAGTCTTAAGTATTAGTTTGTTAGAAAAGAGAAATCAATCTTTATTTATGCTGTCTCTTCTTGTGACAAGTCTCTTTTTTATTTTTCTGTACCTGGAAATAAGCTGCTCTAAACTTAGATCCATTTCATCCAAGAAGCCTTCAAGTTCTGTTGTATCATATGTGCTCTATAATAGCATTTATCACATCATGTAGTAAATGTATTTCACAATATACTCTTCACTGTGAGCAGAGTCTTTTATGCTGGCCTCCTAGTGCTTCACTCAGAGATTCAAAGTTTTCTTAATAAACCCATACATATATAAATAAACTCATATAGATATCAGAGTTCATATATAATATAATATATAAATAAATGCAAATACAACATATATTATATATAATACATAAATTCAGAAAGAAAATAAAAGCAACTAGAAGTAAGCGCTTCATATGTGCCATGTGGTTAATGAATATTATATCTCAAACTCCTCCCATGAGATGCAATGGTGTTACTAGTTCCACCTTAGTACCAAATTCTTGAGAGAAAGACTGATAAATTACTTACCAAAGGAAAGTGGCTAAGACATGGTTTCAAACCCAATTTTGATGGACTCCAGAGGAATTACTTTTTAACACTGAACCACAGAAATTTTCCAAAATGCTCATCCCTGGTCCATTGACACACAGCAATGGGTCTGGTCCATTAGCACAGAGCAGACCGCATCAATAGATTTCTATACTGTGTATTTTTAAATTTTACATATACCGACTCCCATTCTTTCCCATTCAGAATGCATGACATTCTCGAGGGTGGCATTGAAGAGTTTCAGTGAAGTGGTATCGCCCTGTGAACCCCTCTCTTTATGTCAATGATTACTTCTTTGTAGAATGATGAGATCCTGGTGGCGAATCTGTAATAAAGTTCACGGAGGATCCTGATGTACTGAGTTTGGAAGCCCTGTTTGGCTAGGGCTTCGATGACCGCTTCAGTCTCAACAGAATCAAAGGCCTTCTTTAAATCAATGAATGTAAGACAGAGTGGCATCTTTTTTTAAAACTTTTATTTTAATGAATCACCGTGAGATACAGTTACAGACTTACACTCTTTCATGTTTATGTTTCAGCCATATGGTGATCAAACAGCCATCCCTCCACCAGTGCCCACTCTCCACCACCAATTTTCCCAGTATCCCTCCCACATACCCCCATCCCCTCCCCCACCTTAGTGGCAGTTGAATTCCCTGCTTACTCTCTCTCTCTCTTTTAGGGTGTTGTGGTCTGCAATGCAGGTATTAATTGGCCATCGTGTTTGGTCTACAGTCTACTCTCAGTACACATCTCCCATCCCTAGCGGGTCTTCCAAGCATCCTTTACTTAGTGGTCCCTTCTCTATCTGAACTGCCTTTTCCCCCTGAATCAAAAGAGCTTTGCTTGGAATAACATGTTTCACTCAAGTGAGAGAAGGAATCCAGTGTTCTGACCTCCATCAACTATCAAGAATCAGGGACACTGTCTTGTTTGCCAAGGCATCGAAAATCAGATGGGCTAGACACGTAATGCGATTTGAAGACGACCACTGAACTAGTGTTGTTACCAACTGGATTTCATGGGACTTCAAAGGAACACCTGGGTGCTCATCTACGAGATGGTCAGATTTCTTTGTCAACAACCTGAACGAAGGTTTGAGGCTCTTCGTGTTCCTGGAGTGAGCAGACGCCATTGGGCTATGCTAGCACGCAACAGGGACAAATGGAGATAGATGTTACTGATGCCCACTCGAGCAAATTGAAGAGCAACAGGATGACAAATGATACAAGTGATGCATAAATGATTAAGGTCCTTGTGTTGTATGGGGCTGACCTGGATTAAATCCCCTGCACATCATACAGTTCCCTGAGCCCTGCCAGAATTAAACCCTGAACACAGCTGACTGTCACCCAAAAACATACAAAAGAGAAATTCCTTAAAGATATTCTATGTCTGCAACACTGTCAAGTGAGATCAGAGAACACTGATACTTAAAAACTGAGGCGCCTTAATTTATTTTCCCATATTCAAAAGAGAGAAACACATAAAGTACTTTGAGTTAGAGTTCTAAACTATTATCATTGTAGTCTGTTATTAGCTAAATAATTTTACATCCATCTCTTCTCAGGAGATAATATTAGGCACAAAAGTCAGAATGTGTTACTAAAACATGGGTAATATTTTTTAAAAAACTACATAGGGTTGCTTTTATTGTTATGTTTGCAATTATTTTTATTTCAGTGGTGTCACCCTAAATTTGAAGTGTTAATCACAGAAAGTCCATAATAACAAGAAATCCACTGTGCTTTATATATTGCCATTATTAAAACATTTGTCTATGGCTGCAGTGAATTTGGATTATGTGATACTAATACTATCTTAGCCAATGATGTGTCCATATTGTCCAATTAGATAGCTGATTTGCCTGCTTGTTGTAGTTTTCTTGATCCAAGGTAGAGATTTATGGATTTGCTTCCTTGTCCAGGCCATTCCAATGTGATTTGTTCTAAAACTTAGGTATTCTTTTAAAATCCACACATTCAGGGAACATACTGGGACTCTGTGGGCTATGTGATGTAAGGGAAAGAGAAAGAAATTTCCACTTAGACATTTAAGTGATAATGTCCATGTGGTGGAATTTTAGGAAGTTTAAAGGAAGAACATATGTTAGAAACATGGATAACTTTATAGGAAGATGGTTTGTGTGGGGCAATCTTATCAAGGAGAATGCGTTAAACATATAAACATCTATGGTAAAAGTTAGACCAGGCTTAGAAAAAGCTAACAAAAGAGGATTGAGTTTAGAAAGGTATTAAATTGGCTAACAACTTTGAAGTCTATTGTTGAATTAAAGAACCTGAAAACTTAAGTTTGTCACTCTTTCTTGAATACTTTTAGACTTGGTATTTTAATTTTAGGTCTATCAAAGTAAGGTCAGCTGAAACATGGAGTAGAACAGATTAAGAAAGGCTTCTAGAAGTGATATTTATTTTATAATTGCTATAATTTGGACATGAAATAATAAGATCTGCAATTGTATGTCTAAGTATGTCTAGGGTTTCAATCAACAGAGTGGGGGTCATAAGAGCATTCAGTGAAAATGGAAAACTTAGTCCGGGGATATGTTTCATTAGAATAATGCCACTTTGTGTGTTTAAAGCCTCAGGTTTGATTCCTGGCATTACAATTTATGCATGAAAGAAAATGGGAAGCAGGAGGAAGTAATGGTATATAGGAGTAAAAAGTATCAAGGAATTAAGATTCATCAAGAAGTGAAGATTCAGGACTCAAGCCCAGTTAAATATAAGGTAATATCGCAAATTGGGGCTCATTTATAATAGGGAGAGCTCTTGTAGTTTTAGGACTGGAGGTTATTGCTCACCTCCTTACCCTCTCTGATATTCACCTTTTCTGTTGTTATTCGTGATTAATACTGATAATAACCTATATCACATTACTATTTTAGAATAAAAAGTATATTACAGCTTTACTATTATACTAAACACTCAGTACATGGAATCTCAGTTTCAACTTGCTTTCTTTTGGCTATACTGCTATAAAGTATGTTGTATGCGAAAGTGAACATGATGTTATTTTCAGCCACAGACATATTAATTCATAATAGATATTAAATTATTCTTGTTATTTTTAATTAAACTTTATTTAATTTACAGGCTTTCTGACAAAAATAAGTTTGGAAACCAAGAAGATGCAGTTTTTTTCACTTCTATCATTACCTTCATGTTAATGCCATAGTAAAGTGTTTGGCAAATTTTAAGCACTAAATACATATTATTGAATAATTGAATGACTAAATGAGTGTCAGTGGCTGACAAGAATGAGTGATGAGAATTAGAACAGGCTAAAACATACGGTTTTACACATACATGCTAATGCCGTATGTTTTATAAATAATGGTATATTTGGTTAAGCTGTACTCAACCAAAAAATAAAAAAAGAACAAAAAACCTATGGGAGCTGCAAGTGTAGATGGAAGGTTATAATTTACCAAAGATGAAAATCATTTACTTTGGTGCTTTGCCCAGACAAACAATAAACTGGTAAGTAGGATCTTGAGATGATCCATTTTGTTTTCCACTTAGACCCCAGGACTAGTAGTCTGGGACCATTCTTAATATATTTTTAGCTACCATAGGAACCGACTGTAACATGTTACGATCACAAAAGAATAACATGTTGGGGGAAAAGAACTTTTGAAAAATATTCTGTGGAAAACCACTTACACTATTGGTGTACATATAAATTTTAGTCAATGTGGGGAAAGTGACATTATTTGGTGAATGTGGATATGTGCACATAGCTTCTAGTTCAGAAATTCTTTACCTAAATAAATTCTAGGGAGACTCCTGAACGTGGGCTCCAGCCATATTATTTATCAATAGCAAAAATGTATGACAATCTTAATGTACATTGATGGAGAGATGGTTATATGTCTTATATGTATGCAAGGGAATACAGGAGAAAATGATTCCATTACTGATACTATAACAATTTACCCAACTTTTATTAGTTTGAAAATGTATTTTATACCTTCATATGTGAAGAATATTCTTTTGGGTATAGAATTCTAGCTTGTCTTTTTTGTTTGTTTTCATATTTATTTATTTATTGCTACTGTTTTGGGGTCACACTCACAATGCTCAGGGGTTACTCCTGGCCTTGCACTCTGGAATCACTCTTGGCAGTGCTCAGGGGAACATACGGGGTGCCAAGGATGAACCTGGGTTGGCCACGTGCAAAGCAAGTGCCCTGCCTGCTGTACCATCTAGCCCCTGCTTTAATCCTTTCAAGGTAGCATCCTGGTGCATTCAGGATTTCCTCATGTCTGGTAACAAGTCATCTTTGGCTTTATTTTGTGTTCTTGGGAAATAACACCTTTTTTTCTGTTTGGATAGCACAGTGGGTAGGGTGTTTGCCTTGCATGCAAATTGAACCTGGGTTCAATTTCTCTGTCCCTCTCAGAGAGCCCAGCAAGCTACCAAGAGTATCCCATCCGCTTTGCAGAGCCTGGAAAGCTCCCCGTGGCATATTTGATATGCCAAAAACAGTAACAACAAGTCTCACAATGGAGACGTTAATAGTGCCCGCTCAAGCAAATCGATGAACAACGGGATGGCAGTGCTACAATTATGTGCACCAATGCAACTGAATCTCAAAAATCACATAATGAATAAAATAACAGAATTCATAAAATACATTGTGATACCATGAACACACAATGACGCATGTTGTTAATGGATTTATATTAGTGAAGAAACAACCACTACAAACCAAACATGAAAATAGGAAAAAAAAATAATGATAGTATTTAATTCTATGAAGCAAGGGAGTGAATAAGAAAAGAAAGATCTGCAATGGATTGGTAGCTTCAGTAGCATCTATGGTGTTTTATTTAATAAACTCAGTGATGGATAGGAAAGTGCTTAAATTAGTTTTTATGTCTTTTTTAGTCTTATATATGAAATGCAAATCTAAAGATTGCATACACTCTGATAATCCAGGGGCTAACTTTTCTCTTTATAGTCTATTTTCATTTTGGTTGACACTTTGAAAATATTAAGCAAAAGTGGGAGTTCGTACTGACTCCAGAGTACTTTGCAATGCACAGAACCAGGTGCCGTTTTGATGAAGTTTGAAAGTAAAAAAATAGCTTCACTCTTGAGCAAGATTGCTTTGGACAGCAATGACTCTGATTGTCCAACCCATTTTTTTAAAATAAACTTTGCAGTTTTCTAAGTACATTTCTGTTGCATGTGATTTGTAGTCATATGGAAATTGCCCTGTTTTCTTTTCTTGCTGACAGCAAATTTGAAAATAAATGAACTATTTGTGAAATTAAATTTTCATCTAACTGTTTTTTATCAAGCCTGGCACCTCTTCTATCAGGATAAAATTGATTTCTGAGAAAAGCTAAGATTACTTGGGATGTTTCAACATTGTATTAGCACCCGAGCTCTTCTGAGAATTAAGTGTGTTATGGGAAGGACCATAGTCTTATTTCTGGGGGCCTGGGGACTCATACATCTCTCTCTTATGACAGCTTTGTCAATGATAAAATATAAATGCACTTGGTTTGAAGAATTCATTATCTGGTAGAGCAGGTTAAAGGGGGATCTTTAAAATGTCTTAAGAAGTCAATAAAGGCCTTCACAAATATTTCTATGCATGATTTTTGTTCTATGGCTGAATACATAATGCATGTAACAGCCATTAATATTTTAGTACAACCATTTCCACAAAGCCAGCTATTTCCACAAATACAGATTTCTATCACTATAAATATTTTGTAAGTAAATATGACCTAAGTAAATACCTAAATTTCCTTGCAATTAGATTATGTTTTACATTTATTATCTCTTTGGAGACTTTTATCCATAGTTATTCATTAAATAAACCATTACAAATATTACTGTAACACTAAAGTAGAACTTGGTGATTAATTGCCTATTGACAATGAAAGATGCAACAAGAGAAAATGATGTGGTCTTTCGTTGTGGGAAGATTTGTCTGCTCATTCTAGTTACTCTGAATTAGATTAGAAATTCTGAATGAAAGTGAACTCAATTAGAGAGGGCAGCTGCTGACCTGAAGTCTGGTCTAGCATCACATTCATTTTATTTTCCTAACTAACAATATTGTCAAATGTCTGACTTGATGAGTCCAATTACCTAGGTCATTAGTTCTTCTATTCTTAGACAGAGAGCAATCTTTAACTATTTCAACACTATGGAACAGAGATTTTGGTGATATTATACTATTTTCCTTATTACTAACTTTGTGTGTACTAATACTAGTAATTGATTTGTTATCAGTACTAATATTAGTGTTTGTATTTGTGTATGTGTGCATGTGTGAGAGAGAGAAATTAGTTGTGACTATATCGATGGGTAAGGTTGTTTATCATGGCATCCTGATATTAGTGGGTGTGCAAAATTTCCTTTTTTGCAAAGAAATCATTATAAAAATCAGATAATTGGTATATGGCCTTTGAAATAACTTTATAGATGTGTAGAAACAGAAGAGGATCTGAGCACTTTGCATGCTTTTCTTGTTATAACTGGACTCTGCAGAAGTTATATGTTTATATTATTACTGTACCTGCTATTCCTAGTAGAATACATGCATGAATTGTTCAATAAATAGTTGCTGAATGAATTAAAAATTTCAAAAAGCTAATTAGCACAGTTCAAAATTATGGGAGATGTTAAATGAGTAATAAACTGTAGAGAAGTCAAACAATTGATCGCAAGACCACCAAGAGATTAATAACAATGTGAAACTGCTTCCACTTCCAGAGCTGCATAAGTACTGAATATCAGTGGTATTTGATTTAACCTTAAATATTGGCCGTTTGGTTGAATCTAAATTTAGTCAGGGGCTGCTTATATAGACATGAGTTTCTGAAGATATGCCTGTGACGTGGCTTCTTACAATGATACAAAATATAAAAAGGGAAATGTAGATGAAGATAAAGAGTCAGAGAGAGGAAGAGGAGGAGGTAGAGGAGGGGATAGTATAAAGAATTAGGGAGAGGATGAGGAGAAGAACAGTATAGCAGAAGACAAGGAAAAGAAACTGGCTTTATGCTCAACTTCTGCTTGAAAATTTTATTTCTATCAAACTTACTCATAACCCAGAAGACAAATAATTCAGTGTTCGTGGTCAGTGATGCAGAACAGAGGTAGGTAGAGGAAAGCAGAAGACTGAATTTGAAGTTATTGGGGGCTATTAAAGGCAAGTTCCATTATCCATTATTTGTGACTATAGATAAATATCCCCATGCCCTGATACATAGAAAAAGTTTGAGATTTTAAAAAAATATGCTCTTATAGGACATTTACAAGAATTAAATACAGAGATATATACAAAATGTTTGGAATAGTTTTTGACAAATAGTCTTTATAGCTATTCTGATAAGATTTGATGTAATAAGGTACTAATGAGAACAATTAATATCACATACAATATTCCAGATAATTAAGTTTAATAAAGGCCTCATAGGTATGGGAGCTCATAACCCAAGTACTTCAGCAAACATTAAATCAGTGAGTCTGATAATGTTGATCCTTTTTGTCTCTCTACAGACACCATTTAATGAACCTAAGAAGTGTTGAGGTCAAACATTTGGGAAGTTCATAAATCACCTGAATGTCCAATTCCTTCAATACAGTCAACATGAAACACTCAATAAAACCTGTTGTATTTTGTTAGCAAGGTCCTATGAGAATACAAATAAATAAAAAGAAAATACATTATTTTGGACTTATCCCCTCCAAAATTTGTCCTATGACACTTATGAGAACTACATGCATTAGTTCTTAATACATCATTAAAATCACCATCATAGAAGTTCTACAATCCCATGAAATTCAATAATATTGTGAAGCAATGCTAAATCAGTGAAAAAATTAAAAAGTTAAGTCAGAAATAAAGAAATGAAAGCTGTTGACAAAGTGAGAAAATAAGATGGTGATAAGAGCAAAATTTTCATAGAAATTTCATAAAGTTCTTTCTCTATAGTTATATTAAAATATGGCACATTATCTAAGGGTAAAAATACACAAAATATTTAATGAAGACATGCTCAATAAATGTCTCTCTCTGTATAAAACTAGAAGAAACATCAGGTGGTGTATAAATGACAGGAAGAGGTAAAGAAAGCTCTAGGCGGCCAAGCTGTATTTAATTCATTAAGCTGTGAGGGACCCAGTGCTTCTGTTCCTTTTGGGCACTGGCTGGGAGACAGATTGATAGCAGTAGCAGGTAATTTATATCTTCAATTTTCTTATGGGGAGGGCACTGAATTGCTCAACTTTCTGAAAATTCTAGCACCATTAAAATAAACAACTGCTCATCAAGTCTATGGTAGGTAGGTGTCTCTTAATACACGTTATATATTTTTTTACCATATAAAGCTAAATTGTGATATTGTTGATAGTGCTGTATTATTTTTACTTTTGTCTTTTCAATTGTGTAGTATGGGTGAGAACACTGATTTTCTGACAATGTAAGTGGGAATGCTGCATTTTTGGTTCTTTGATGACATTCCAGATTCAGAAATTTCAAATTGAAATATTTGGGAGGAACAATTTTTCACAATTAAATGTTCCATGTTCTGTATTACTTGAAACATCCATATTTGATTGAAATGCTAATTATATTGCATTTTGATTATGTATGTTTCTTTTAGGTGAATGTTTGCTTTACATCATTTTACTATGAGCCTGCACTTTTCAGGACAATTTAATAGTGCCTCCTATAATCAACAAAAGACTGGATTCTTTTTTCCTGATTCATACAGTAGTTTTGTGCCCTTTTAAATGAGTAAGTTCAGGCCTTTGGCATTTAGAGGAATTATTCCTATAAAAGGTTTGTTACCATATAACTTTGGGGACTTTGATTGCTTATGCTATTTGATCTTTGCTTTTCATAGGAAGCTATTCAGTATCCTTGCTGGAGCTTCTGCAGATGTTTATAAATATCTTCCACTGATGTTTGACTAAGAATGCTTTTTATTTCTCTTTCATCCTGAGTGATAACCTTGCTGGATAGAGGATTCTTGATTTAAGGTTATTTTCATTCAGTACTCTGTATATGCCATTACATTATTTTCTTGCTCATAGAGTTTCATTAGAGAAATCTGAAAATCATATTTCCCATTTGACTGTAAAGTTTTGCTGATCTCTTGCTCTTCATGCCAGAGATTGGTTGTTGGGGTTTTTGTTTACAATGTGTTTTGGTGTTTTTATGTTTTGGTTTACTTTGATTAACACTCTTTGGATGTTGTCGATCGATATTTTTTTGGGTGTTTTGGATTGATACTTCTTCCATCTCTTTCTTCATAATGAGAGTGTGCTTACCTATTATTTTTTCAAGTATAATTTCTCCACCTCTAGCTCTTTCTTCTTGAATTTCTCTGACTGTGAGGCTCCTCCAGGTATTGTCAATAATATCCCTTACATATTTTTGTTCTTCTTATTCTCTTTTCTGCTTTGTTGCTGGAGCTGTTTACCATATCTTCAAGATTACTTGATTTGATTTTTAGCTTCATCCATTCTACTTCTGAGACTTAGTTCTATATTCTTTAGCTTATTTATTTCTATTTAGATGAGTTCTATTGGGATATACAAGGTACTATTATGACAAAGACAGTTGGAAATTATCACTCTGTATAAGAACTGCATGCTGGAAGTAGATAAAGAAACAAAGATGATAACCTCTCAGTACCTGTGTTGCAGGCCATAGGACCATAGTGCCCAGAAAAGAGAGAGAGAGAAATGAGAGAGTTAGAGGAGAGAGAGAGGGAGAGAGAGACAGAGAGAGAGAGAGGGAGAAATAAAGTGCCTTCCATAGAGCCATAGAGGCAGGCTGGTAGCGGGGGTTTCAGGTGGTCATTGGTGATGGGAAATGAACACTGGTGGAGTGATGGGTGTTTGATCATTGTATGGCTGAAACCTGATCATGAACATCTTTGTAACTGTGTATCTCAGAGACTCAATTAAAAAATAAAAAAATAGGGGCTGGAGTGATAGCATAGCGGGTAGGGCGTTTGCCTTGCACGCGGCCGACCCGGGTTCAAATCCCAGCATCCCATATGGTCCCCTGAGCACCGCCGGGGGTGATTCCTGAGTGCAGAGCCAGGAGTAACCCCTGTGCATAGCCAGGTGTGACCCAAAAACCAAAAAAAAAATAATAAAAAAATAAAAAAATAAATGAGTTCTTTCATTTTTAAAAAATAATGCTGTGTTTTTTAAAAATTACTTTGTAAATTAAAACACGATGAGATACAGTTATAAAGTTATCCCTAATTGGGTTTCCATCGTCCCCATCCCTTTACCAGTGAACATTTCCCACCACCAGATATAGGATAAAATTGGGTTTGTCCTTTTAGCCTTGCCACAGGGAACTTAGTTTACCTTAAAGCAATGACCTTTCTGTATGGACACAGGAAGACAGTTAATATTATGCTTTGTAACTTGGGAGTTGATTGACTCCAATAATATTTACTCCTGGGCATCTGCTTTCTCAACTCACTTGCCCTTAGTTCCTAGCACCCCAAAATCAGGGTACTGATGAGGGACTGAATGGATCCAAGGCAAGCTGTGAGCTACCCTGGCATCAAAATGGGCCAGGCCAAAGCGCCACAATACTCAACTATAAGTTGAGAAGATGGTCATAGACAAATGCTATTATGATCCAAAATTAATGACAAGACTAGGACCCTGCTGGGGTTAGGAAGACTAACCTGACCTGAAGACTGTGGTCTAGAAAATATACTGAGATGTCCTTAGAAAGAACCGATCTTTAAGTTTGATACATCTTTTACTGTGCTCATACAGAATGACATTGCTAGAAATATTCGAAATAAATTTACTACAACTATTTAAGTGGATTGCTAGTTGAGGAAGGAAGAAAGGGACACACCCTGATGCACCCTTGTTTGGAACCCACCCTTGAACGGATCTCCTAGTAATTTAAGTAATCTCTTTAGGTGAGATTTTGTTAATCTCCTAGAGAAATTGTCTTACCCTTCTTTGTTTATTTGTTAATGTTCAACCCACCTTTGTGTCACCACCCTATGTAATTTGCTATATAAACTAAGACTGTGGGGGAAGAGACAGAGACAGCTGAGACAGAAGGGGAGACAACACAAATAGAAGAAGACACATCAAGGAGAGGACAGAGGCAAGACAGAATCAAGGAGAAGACACAGAAGCAGAGACAGAGAGAGGTCGGAAGAGACCAGAGACAGAGAGACAGAAGAGAGCACAGCGGCACACACAGAAGCACACACAGAAGCAGAGCATAAGGATGAGCCATCCCGATCCGGTCCATACACAACGACTCGAGAGCACTGAATGCGAGCGGCGTGTGCAAGAGAGAGCTGCCTTGAAAGCCTGAGAACAACACAACGCACCACACACATCATCGCACCCTCCCTTGAGTGTGCATCTTTGTATTTTTTACAACAAATGTCCCCAGTTTCCCTTTTTCCACCTACCCCACTCCCCAGTCTGCCTTCTATGGTAGCCACTTTTCCTCTCTCTCTCCCTCTATCTCTCTCTTTGGGCATTATCTCTCTCTTTCCTTTGGGGCAATATAGTTTGCAATACAGGCACTGAAAGTTTATCATGTTTGTCCAATCTTTACCTACCTCCAGCAATCAGTTCTTGTCCAGTCATTAAATGTTAGTTTCAGACCTTTTATTTTTGGGTTTTGGTTTTTGGGCCACATCAGCTGTGCTCTGGGCTCACTACTGGCTCTGCACTCAAGGATCACTCCATGAGGGCTGAGGACCATATAGGATGTTGGTAATTGAACCAGGGTCAACTGCTTGCAAGGTAAATGCTCTACCCACTGTTCTATAGCTCTGGCTCCCATCATTTTTAGAACATTAAGCATCCATAAGATTGTTATCTTGCAGTTTTCTTCAGCCAGATTAAAAAGGTTTGATGTTATTGGTGATCTTCCAGGACATTTGAACTTTTTTGTGACATTGCATAGTGCCAATTTTTATCTTTCTCCCGGTGCTCCATTAACTGAGGGGTGAGACACAGTTCACTTGTATACCAGGTATACATTCACTAGTAGTTGTGCTTCCACTTGCTCCCCTTGGACTCGTATTGGAATGGCTATGCAAGGGATGGGGTGACATGTACTGGGTCTAAGTGTGGACTCTGGAAACTTATCCTATAGCTTTACTGGTCCATTTACCATATAGCAGTGATGGGTAATTATGCTTTATCATGCTATATGCAGGATGCTGGACTGGATTACAGGAATTCACTCAAGGTTGGTTCTTTGCTAGGTAAGCATCTAGTATTACTTAGTATTGTGCTATATGTAGCATGCAGGCTTTTGGTCATGGTGAAAACTTAAAACCTATTTATTTTTATTTGTAAGTTTCTTGAATTAAGTACAGATTATTTTCTTAAAAAATTCAATTTTCTTAAAAAATTGAACATACATTAGAAAAATCTAGTGGAATAAAAGTATCTATCCGAAGAAATTTATTTGAATCTCCTACTGAATTAGCATGAATGTTAATCTTCTAGCCCCTATTTTAACCATTCTTAAGAGGATCATCCTTGTATCCTCAGATCTAAGACAAAGGTTTTTGTTTTCACACTTCAAAATTTTTGAAATTAGAATAAGTCTTATGTTCCATTTAGCATGACAATACTGTCTCCAAGGAAAGATAATGATTACAATTCATGTCATCAAAGACAAAAAGAAATATTGTAAAAACTTCCTTTTTAACTTTTCAAGGTTATGTGAAAATCAAGTGAGTCAATGGATAGGAATTCAGTCTGTACAAGCCCATAACAGCTAGCAATTAATGTACCCAGCTTGTCTGGCTTAAATAGAAAGAGTAGATAACAAGTTCACCAAGCTTTTAGTTCAATTAGTTTTGCCATTCCATTCTTTTATTATTATGTTGGAATGAACAGAGTTCACATACAATTTGATTGTGGTGCTTGTGTACTTGATTGTGGTGCTTTAGAGATGGCACACTTTCATTTAGGCTCCAGAGATTACAAATTACATTATCTCCACACTTAGTGGGTGAGTTTAAGCCAATGATTGAACTCATGACCTCTTGCCTGCAAGCCAAGTACTTTGTCACTGAGCTGTTACCAGACTCTAATTATGTCTTTTATTTTTGCTTTTTATGTCACACCCGGCGATACACAGAGGTTACTCCTGGTTCATGCACTCAGGAATTACTCCTGGTGGCGTTTGGGGGACCGTATGGGATGCTAGGGATCAAATCCGGGTCGGCTACGTGCAAGGCAAATGCCCTACCCACTGTGCTATAGTTGCAGCCCCTAATCATGCCTTTTAATAAAAATTTCTTCAGGTGGACAGGTGGACAGAAACTTCAAAAATCCAGATAAACCTGATTTAATTCTAATTTTCTTTGTTTTCTTGACTAGCTTTAAATAATGGTTCCAGTTTCTGTACAGAATCACATTCTCAATTCAAAAAATGAATCATTTTTAATGTTCAGTAACAATTTCTGACAAAACAAATAAATTTGGAAATGTGTTATAACTGTATTTGCTACTGAAAGGGATTTGGAATAAAGTGGGTGCTTCTTGGAACCCATCAGGGGAATTGGTTCCACAGTAAGTATTTACTGAATTTACATGCCCACTTCAACATTAAGATCTGTGAAAAATATTGTTGCTAGGAACTAAGTGGATGTTTTTAGAATTATTTTGGTTAGACTCTGTGTTAGCAACCAACTATAATACAGATGAATAAAGTCATACCACCACCCTCAAATTGTTCATAGTCTATTAAAGAATACAAACTTGTTGCCAAATAAGTGTCATAATATAAGTAGTTGATGTGAACTGATTCAGCTTTCTAAGGCTGGACTAGACTTTACATATGAGATTGGTGAAATATGGGTTGGGTTAACAGGAGACAATTAAATATGAGATGGGTAATCAGGAGTTGAGTAGCATGCTTAGGAAAGCAGTGAGGCAAAAAGCTGCCTGTACAAAATTACAGTTATATGAAATTGCATATATGTACTATGATTTCTATAAAGCATTGAGTTTATCTAGTATGAACACATGCTAAATACATGCAAAATATGAGCCTGGAAATGAGCCTGGACAGTGCACATACCTTGGTAATATATTTTGGTCTTTTTGGTAGATGTGATTAGAGATACTAAGTATTTATTTTCAGTCTTTCAAAAAATGCTCAGTGGTCTGACGTCTTCCTAGTGACAATGACCAAATGGTCCCAGAACATTCACTAGACCAATTTGGTTGGATATATGTTAGGGCCCAAAGATGCAGCACTGCTTGGACTAAACAATGCAAAGACCTACCATGGTCACCAGGATCATAACTGGATACGTTAGGACCACCAAAAATACACCTGACAATGTTTCAGTGTTATGTAGTATTAGAATCAAACTTGAATCCATGCATATATGAGACAGGTGCCCATATATATATGTATATATATACATATATACATATATATATATATATATATATTAGGGGTCCATGCGTTCGGATGAGCCTCATGCATGAAGGAACTGGCAGAGGAGCCTAGGTGTGTGGGACCCGGGGCTGAGATCTCCAAGCCTGCTTGGATTGGGACTGGGCCTCCTCCATCCAGATCCCCCATTTCCATTAGCTAGGCAGTCACATCCACAAACTGCCCCCAGCACCGTGTAATCCCATCAACAGCCAACATCCTGAGACTATAAAACAAAGCTCCTGGAAGACCTCTTATTGTCTAGTTCTCCCTCTCGGAGAAACCGGCAAGGTATGGAGAGCATCCTGCCTGCATGGCAGAACCTGGCAAGTTCTCCATGGTGTATTCAATATGCCAAATACAGTAACAATGATGGGTCTCATTCTCCTTATCCTGAAAGAGTCTCCAATGCGGCACCACTGGGAAGAACGAGTAAAGAGAGGCTGCTAAAATCTCAGGGCTTGGACGAATGGAGATGTTACTGACACCTGCTCGAGCGAATCAATGATCAATGGGATGACAGTGACACAGTGATATAGATTTTAGGTATACAGTATTATAAATAAAAAAATAATTTTAATAAGCTAGTGAATTTCTGGTAGCTATAAAGTACATTGTTAAAAACATGGATCAAAACCAATTAAATCTACTTCAAGGAAGAAAACTATGCAGAACTTTTTAAATATTGAAATAATATTGTAATATTATATAGATATAATTTATATACATTCTAAATCAACATCTACTTTTTATTCACGTAAAAATTCTAATTTCCATCTTTACCATACATATGATCTCTTTTGGTAATCAATATTTTTTATTGTTTTCTAAGAGTTTTGATTTTTTCTTTATGTTCTATATATTAGTGAAATCATACTACGTTTGTATTGAGCACAAATATTTATAAATATAAAATAATGGACTACATTTCCAGATCCAGTATTTTAAGTACCGTTTTCCTTAAACCAGCAATTATTTATTTCCAGTTCGTGTTAGCAATGTACTTTTATAAACTCCATCCCAAATTTACATAATAAATATGTAGATTTCAAGGATAATGATAGAGATTTTTTTAAAGATCTTCAATGTAATTTTATCCTGTTTAAGGTTTGAGTCCCACCAAAATATAAAATCTTTAAAAGGTTATGGAGTGTATGTATTTAGTGCATAATATTCAAGACTTCATATTGTCTGATGTTACTTTTAAATGCAACACATATATAGCCTTCAAAATAACCCCTAATATTCTGAGAAAGTCTATTAAATTAGTGGATTAGAATGATTATGTCAGATTTCATATATTGATGTGGTCAATTAGGGAAATGACTCAAACTGAAAGTAATAGTGTTATTTTGTACTTATTGTCATATTGTAAACCAGAGCCAAACAATGGTGTCAATTCTTTAGTGTTCTATTTTCTGCTTAAATTAGTATCAGGAAAAGATTGCATGATTACAGTACAGAAAAGGGTAATAATTACAATACTCTCTGGCAATGGAGTTTGGAATGGTAAAAGTGGAAATATTCTGAGATAAAGTAGGGAAGAAAAGGGTTTCACCCAAGTATCTCAATAGGGACATCTTAGTAGAAGTGTCTGAAAAAATAGCTCAAATGAGAGTTCTAATAAGAAAGCTGACAAATGGAGGTGCTTTGATTAGGAATGCAAATGTGAGTATAAACACGAGAAGGCCAAAGTAGAAGCCTAAGACTGTGACGGTAACTCCTGCCAGAAAATTGCAACTCAATGGCTACGTATTAAATTGAGTATGGGGAAAACAGTTTCCTTCATAAGTCTGTCAAGAAGCTCTTGTAATTAATCACTTATGACCAAAATGAAAAATGTTCCACAGATGATTTTAACCTGCAATTTAGCTCTTCTAGGACTTGACTGGGAACCAGATGAGTTCTACATCTGATTTTGCCAGTAATTCACTGGATGAAGTCAATTTGCTGTTGGCCTCTGTTTCCTCATTTATTGAAATGAGGAGTCTCTAATTGACTATCATCTTGTCCAATTTATAAGCATTCTTTTTTACCTGTCTGATGTCTTCTAGTCTCATTTCTAAGAGTAGGTGGTTTGTGTACAAAGGTACTTTAATTATACCTTCTTCCACAAGAACAGCTTTACAAAAAGTGGGAAACAAGGGCCGGAGAGATAATACCATAAATAAGGTGCTTGTTTTGCATATGGCTAACATGAGTCCCCTGAATAATCCTTGAGTGTAGAGTAAGGAGGAAGTTTTGAGAACTGCCAGATGTGGCCCTCAAACCAAACTGAACCAACAAAACTAGAGAACATAATTAATAAAGATTAAGAAATATAATAGTGTTTAATTTGAGAATGATAGCCTCTTCTTCAACCTAGAACTCTATATAGGACTCTGAATATCCTTTTTATATTTCTGTGGATTCTTCTGAGCAAATACTAGAAAAAGGCCCAAGACAAGAACAGCTCTATTAAGGTGACTCTAAAAGCTTTCTCTCTCTCACCTGGTTTACTTGAGCTCTACCATTTATGATCTGAAGACACAAAGCCTTTTGTTGATGTGAGAGACACAAAAAAGAATGTTTGTATTTATATTTAATAGGTCTTTTAATTAGCAATTTCAGTTGGTTTTAGCAATGAAATATGTGACTACATTGATTAATACTCCCAAATAGGTATTTATTTTATAGCACTTTGAATCAATTGTCTAGGGAAAGTAGCATGCAGGAAGGTATGTGCTGTTTTAATTAATGCTACTGTTTTCAGTAGCCAATAATAAATAAATTCTTACTCTATTTCAAGCACCTTGCATATGCAATTCTATAAATTAATCCTTACAAACCACCCTGTGAGGTAAGTTATATTATTTCCCTCCTTTTCGTGAGATAACTGGACCTTAGAGATGCTATCTACATTTGCTGGGGGCTGGGAAGACTATATAGTTAATGATTTGTGGCCCAGGATTTTTGATTTATTTTGCTTTGTTTTCCAAACCTGGTTACGCTCAGGCTTACTCTCGGCTGTAAGCTAAGGATCACTCCTGGTGACCTCTGGGAATCAGATAGGGTACTGGAAATCAAACTTGGTTCAGCCTCATACAAAGCAACCTTCCTACCTTTTGTATTATGCTTTGACCCCTGGGCTAGGATATAAACCTAATGGTGTCTGACTTCAGAAACTCTACTTATTGACAATATTTTATGCTACAGCTCTCTTCATTTGAACTAGGGCCAGCCACATCCTTTATAGTACCTTGAATCAATTGTCTAGAGAATGGAGCATGCAGGAAAATCTCTCTTGTTTTAATTGATGCCAAGTAGTTTGATTTGACAACCCCAAAATATTTGACTAAATAAAGCTTTAGCATTGCTATCTATACTGTATTTTAAATATAGTCATAAATAATTTGAGAAATATTAATTTTTAATTGAATTGCCGTGAAATGCAGTTACAAAACCTACATGTCTGAGATTCAATCATACAATGATCAAAAACAGATCCCTCCACCAGTGCACATTTCTCACAACCAATGTCCCCAGTATCTCCCCCATCCCACCACCCATCCCAGTCCTCACCCTGCCTATATGGCAGACAATTTCCCCAATACTCTCTCTCTACTTTTGGGCATTATGTTTTGCTTAAATTTTCCACCACCATTCAAGCTTGCCTGCTAGGGGCAGACACTAGATAATTTATTTTCCATTGTTCATTTTGAATATCATGAGAGGCTACAAAAGTGGCCACATGCTTCTGGAATTCTAGTATAAATGGTTGGGTTTCAGAGACATCTCTGTAGGGCCCTAATCCATTTGGGGATTCAATTGGCAGTCTTTGGACCAGGGACATTAGTGCCCTAAAATGGTGCCCAGAGGCATATTGTGGGCATGACAGCCAAGCTGCTGAGTGGGCGGGGAGCCGGGGGGGACAGCTCATCTCCTCTGCTGCCAAGCAGCCTGGAGATCTAGTCCTGGAACCTGCATACTTGGGCCTTGCTTGTGGTAAATCTTGGTTGCTGGGATTCCATCTGGAGTAGGTGGGGAAACTGCTCCTTCTTTATCTGGGGTGCCCCCATGAAATTGGTTCGGTATGGGGCCCGGAGAGATCTCCGGCACTGTGGTGTCTTCTGGGACTCTCTGCTGTGTCTCTCAAAAAATATTAATTTTTGAAAGGGAAAATCATCAATGCCAATGTGCCCCAGAATTTATTGACGTACATTTCCTCATACCAATCCTGATATCATGAGAGTATAAGATTCAAAAAGAAATTTGAAATCTGATATTGAAAATGGTAACATGCAAATACTAACTGTACTACATAATATTAGAGGATCTGGTTATCTTTATTTTAGAAATACATCTTTTCTAAAATGCTTTTTAAAAAATATTGCCACACTTAGTGTTTGGGGCTTACTTACTCCTGGCTCTGCACTTAGGGCTCACTTCTACTGGAGCTTGAGAGACCATATGTAGTGGGGTTATAGAACGTGCATAAGCGGTGTGCAAGGCAAGAAGTCTATTTGCTTGGTTTACAATAGCCCTGGCATATTTTGGAAATATATTAAAGTTCATCTTCATGCAAATGAATATGACTCGGTATCAGGGATCTGTATTATTAGGCATTATGTGTTGTTGAGGAAGAGCAGCTTTCTGTAGGTATATGTGCATCAAGTAAATTTGTATTTTTTGTATTTTTTCTAATCTGTGTCTTGCTTCTATTCTTTTTTTGCCTTTTGAGTCAAACCCAGTGATTCACGGGGGTTAATACTGGCTCATGCACTCAGAAATTACTCCTGGCGCTACTCAGTGGACCATATGGGATGCTGGGAATCGAACCTGGGTCAGTCGCGTGTAAAGCAAATGCCCTACCCGCTGTGCTCCAGCCCCTTGTATCCATTCTTAATCACAATATGGGAAATTAATGTAGCTTTGTAAAAGTTCCATCTTTAAGTGATATTATTTAAATTTTTTTGTGTTAAAATGAGAGTAGATGGGGTGTGTTATTAAATGCCAATAATTCTTTAGCTGTGATTTACCCAATAAAGTTAAGTTTGAGAAAGCCTTGGGTTTGGCCTATGAATAAACTTTGTTGTTAAAAAAGAAAACATGACAATATTTTTTTAAAAAATCAAAAAAATAAAGGAAAAAATTAACATGAGATCAAGGAGAGAGATGGACATAGTACCTCCAAAACTTTCAATGCGTCTCTAAAATTGAAATTCACTGTGATACAGAGATAAGATCATTGGAAAAAACATGTTTTACTGATAAAATTATTTCGTTTTTCCCAGTTTTAGGGTTTTTTGATCATAAAATTAGGATAAAGTTGAATTTTTCCTGCTTCATATAGGAAGACTTCAGTGTGATAACACATTTTAAAAATACAATACAGCTTCTGGTATAGAATATATGTTGAAAATATTAGTTTCACTATTTTTTCTGGGAAGAAAAGTTTTGTTGGGTAGAAGACAGACTAAATCATGGAGAAATATCAGTCACATTTCATGAAAAAATAGTTCTAGTTAAGATAAAGCATGATTCTATCTTGTATATACAGGAAAACCAATCTACAGATACTTCAATGAATAAGAGAATAAACTTATAGTATCTGGGAAAAAAATGGTCATCAAAAGATGATGACAGGGTGGAAAATCAATTAAAATTGCCATTCTAATCTCTATCAAGAGACATTTCAGTGCATCATTATATCAAAGCTATCCCTACATACTAGGAAAACGGCTCCTAATTTGTATGACTTTTTAGTGTATGTTCTTATTAGGAATAACAGACCATTAATAAACTTATTTAAGCAAAAAATATTAATTATTAGTGTGGCCAGAGCAATAGTACACTGGGTAGGGTACTTGCCTTGCACACAGCCAACCTGGGCTCAGTCCCCAGTATCCAATATGATCCCCTGAGCGTCACCTGGAGTAATTCCTGATTGCAGAGCCAGAAGCAACCCCTGAGCAAAACCAGGTGAGGACTAAATCCCAAAAAATTAAAAAATAAAAATGTATGGGGAAATGTATTTATACGTATATAAACTGTTACTAAGGATGAAAATAGGTACAACTATTTGGAAGTTGGCTAGTAGTTTCTATACAATATTAAAAGAGGTCTTATCACTATCTCAGCAACCCCATTTATATACACATATTGATAAATCTTATCTATATTATATGCATATTATATAATGCAAAGAAATAACATATGCATAGGATGGTTAGTGTAGTGTATTTGTAATAGTCTGACAGCACAACAGCTTAAGAGTGGTTAAACATTGTAGCACATTATATGCTGAAACATTTTGAAGACATTTACTAATGAGATACATTAAATGCAGGACATGCAAATATTCTTGTGATTAATTTTTGATATTTAAAAGTAAATTGAACATAATACTTATGGCTTGATGTCAGATTTATTTTGTAAAGTTTAAAAAATGACTGGTACTTATATTTGGACTTTTAAAAGTCTGCAAGGATAGAAGTTACCCACTGGGAACTGAGGGTGAGAGTACTGCAGGTAAGAAGAGTTCAGATTATTTGAAGTTCTTTAGATGACCGTGTTCTACTGTTGTATTTTTTAAAATTAATAATGAAATAATTAAAAATCCATGACTTACTGGGTCAGTGACACCTAGTTCATTCTTCACAGGCATTTTCTCAGAGCTTTTAGATAATGAAAGTAACTAGGAGTTGTTAAGGACTTCCTATGTGTGTGACTTATATTCCAATAATCTTCAAAAAGCATGCTGAGCCTGTCTCGGTTTGTCCTTGATGCTATAAGCAAAAGTACCATATACTGTATGAATCGCAAATAGCATTCATTTTTCATAGTTACAAAGTCTGAGAAATTTAAAATCATGGCACCAACAGATTCAGAGTCTAGTGAGGTCCTGCTTTCTGTTTCTTTGAGAGCTGTCATTCTGTGTTTTTATACTGTGCAAGGGGTGGAAAAGCTCTTTGAAGTTTCTATTATAATGAAATAATCCCTCTCAAGTGAGCTCTACATAATCACATCTCAAAGATTCCAACTCCCTATAGCATCACACTGGGAATTAGGATTTTAACATACGAAGTTTGGTCGTAGGATACAAATTTCAGTCGAAAGAAAAGACAGAAACTATTATCATTCACATTATGCAGATCAGAAAACTAAAATTTCAAGGCATTAAAGGACTTTTAATATCTTATGCATACTGCTACTAATAGAACTGGAATCAGAAATAATAGACCCTAGCTTCAGAAAGATGTGTTCATTTATTGAATCAGATGAAGAAAATAGATGACAGTGTATTCGCTTAGAATTTAGAGACTTGTATAAAAGGAAAATGCAGAAATCTAAATTTTTTCTTTACTTTGCTGGCTGTCTGTGGTCCACCACATGCATTTAGTGATACAAATAAATACTACACTAAAAAGTGTATCTTCGAGAGTACTGCAATGAGGGGCTGGAGCGATAGTACAGTGGGTAGGGCATTTGCCTTGCATGCAGTTGACCTGGGTTCAATCCCCAGCATCCCATATGGTCCCCTGAGTACTGCCAGTAGTAATTACTGAATGCAAAGCCAGGAGTAACCTCTGTGCATCGCCAGGTATGACCCAAAAAGCCAAAAACAAAGAATACTGCAGTGAGTGCTGCAAGAAATATCTAGGATAGTGCTTCTTTTAAGATCAAGAACTCAGACCAGTGCTTAGAGTTAGGCCTACAGAACACCTTCACACCTGATTCTTCTGTGGCAGAGAAAAATCTTAGTGGGGCAACTCATAGGGATCTAAAGATTGAAGCAAAACACATGTTTGCATATGTGTTTACACATTTATATGCCCCAAAGTCTATATATAACAAAATTAAGGCTATTACGTATATTCTCTCTCTTTCTCTCTCTATATATATGTTTTATATATATATATATGTATATACATATATACATACAAAATTGGGCTTGTATATTGAAGCAGCCCAAACACTCTCAGCTAAAATGATTTTGTTTCAATGAAAGCATCTCCAGATTAGGTCAGGGGAGCCATATTAGTATCCTATGCTGCAAATGACTTAAAGACTAACTCATGTCTATGATTATGAAACATCACTACTGGAAAAATCCTTTACTTCTCACTTCTCACTAGAGACTAAGAAACAGAAGGCCAGAAAACTAAAATCACTTGATTTAGGTTAAGCATGGCAAAAATGTCATGATATTACAACCCTTGGTTTTGCTTTTGTTATCTTTGAGGGGGGAGGCACCCCTGTTGTGCTCAGGCCTTACTCCTGGCCCTACACTCAGGGATCAATCCTGGTAATGCCTGGGGAACCCTATGTGGTGCCAGGGATTTGATCCAGATTTTCAAGATCATGCAAGGTAAGTGAGTGCCTTAGCCCCTCTACTCTCTCTGTGGCTTAGATATTATATTCATTTGAAGTAAAACATATTGCAAGTCTAAAGCATTCCATTTAACTTTTGAATTTTTTTGGAGGCGGGAGGAAGACATGGTGATGCTTAGGTCTTCTTACTATCTTGAGATTAAAGATCACTTCTGGTGAGGCATGTGTGTACGTTTTTTATTATTCCTTACTCTCCATATAAAATATCGATGGTATATATTCATCCCTTTTCTACCATAAACAATTATTGACAAAGAAAAATCATTGATCTGCCGAGATGCAACTCTTCAAGTAGTATCATTATCAGGGCCAGAAGCTGAATAATGGAACTTTTAACAGAATCCTGAGAATGAGTCCTAGTTTTCAGGGCATTTCAGGCACTATCTTGGAGAAAAAGGAGTTAGTATCTCTGTGGCATGCTCAGTTATATAGGCCCAAGTTTAGATTACCTAACTGGTCTGCATATAGAAAATAAAAACCTTTAAAAATGGGGTGGAGGAGATGTACTATGCAATTGGATAATAATCTTGTGGGAGAAAAAACAAAGTGTCTTACTCACTTTAATAGAAAATGAACAAAACGATGTCTTTGTGCTGTCCAATCAATTATAGGGTTTTTAAAATAAAAGCAAAGTTGCTTTTTATCCACTAATAAGCACAAAGTCAGTTTATAAAAGCAGCATTTTATTGCATCTAATCTTGGATCTTCAAGTTTCCTATTTACAGATAGTTATATTTTATTTGTAAGTTGTGGGAAGAGCAGAACAGAACCCATAGTTATCCTCAGCTTTGCAAACTATCATGAGACACTTTTCAAAGTTATTTCCAGTTCAATAACAGCATCAGTTACTTTGAAAGCTCCTTCTCAGGTAGAGTAATATACACAAAACACACAATAAAGTGTGACAGAGAAGAAAAGAAGATTCGTGATTCAGTTCTGTTCTATGTAAGTTCTAACATTTGAAAAAATGGATAGATTCATGTTTGCTTCAAGGTCCAGACATGATTATCATTTGAAGCAGTTCTTTTTGGGATATTTCATAACAGCCTTTGCATACAGTCTTGTGCTTAAACCTCCTCTCCAATCCCATCAAACATCCAGGCAATACCTTTTCTCATCTACCCTTTATGCTCTCATTAGCTTTGTTACATTACTTGTTCTGATCCTAAGTCTCTGAAATGGTGATTTATCACAGGAAATATCTTACAAATATCCTAGAGTCTCTGACTTACATATTTAGATATTTATCTTCTGCACTACCTTAATACAATTTTGCTGATTATTATTTACTTGCATGATTTTTTATCCCATCTTTATAATTCAAATGTACAGAGATCAGATATTCTTTGGATCTGTCTGTGCATCAGATGGCATTGTGCTTGGCACAAAAAATATTTCAATATTCCTTGAACTTGATGAAATGCTACACCTTACTTGATATCAAGCCATGGGAATAAACAGTAATTGGTTAAACAGTAAATCAAATAAGTGACCCATTATAATGGAATTTGAGAACTCTCAGTATTTAAAGAAACTGGAAGCAAGAGCAATGAAACCTGCACATTACAGCAGTAATACAAAGCACAACAAATGTGACCTAGACATATTTGCCTTAAATTTGTGTTTTTATGACTAATCATTGTCACTATGAGATTATTATTTCTTCAGAGAGCTTTTCTCATTGAGTCATATTTGTAATCTCTTTCCATAAGTAGAATTATATTTCATAGATGCTTTACATAGTTCACAACTCCCACTTACATTTAAACAGTAACACTGAACATGGAGATCCAAGGTATATCTTTGTGTCAAATGATACAGATGATCATTTTCTGGGATGGGAGGAAAATGGTTGATTCGAAGGCATGAATTTTTGAAGATATTAGAAAAAATACATATTTTTGTTTCAGTAGAAGGGGGAGCAGGGGCAAGAGGACCCTCTAATTTAGATGCCACCTAAAATAATGCCAAATGTTTTCTGTGTTCACTCTATGCCAAGCATTGTACTTAGCACCTAAAAGGTTTCATCTCACTCAATTATTATGATAACCTCTTAGGCAATTTTAAAAATAACCCTATTTTACATATGAAAATTGTCAGGCTTGGGTAAATGAAAAAAAAAATGCTAAATGTCAGGTAACTGGTAAGTGGCAGAGCTGGGAATTTAAAAACCCATTTGATTCTAAATTGATTTGTCAAATTGAAAGTACAATTTCCATTTTTACTAAAGTACAATTTTGTGCAGTAAGAGAAAAGTCTTAAGAACATCCATGGATAGAATTTTACTTATCTATAATGCATTCATCACTAGCACCCTGATCAATATGTAAAGAGAATTTCTATTATGCCCCATAGTTCCTTTAAGCCCCTATCAGTCAATTGAAATCCAGTCATTTACCTTATACTCCAAGAAAACTACTAATAGAAGCACTTTGAGAACCATACATCAGTGATGCTCAAAGTGAATCTTGGACAAACAGTATCAGCATTAACTGGGAACTTGTTATAAATCCAATTTATGATCCGAGAACAACTGAAGTAGTGAGGCCCAGAAAATATTTAGCAAGCCCCCCACATAATTCTGTTGGACAATCAAGTTTCAGAATTACTACAGTAAATAGTTTTACATTATATATAAACACTATTGTGTCTGATTCTTTTATCTCAACACAATTAAGTGGAATATACTTATGTTATTACATGTATCAATAGTTTCTTCATGTTATATAGCTTATTGGTTTTCCATTGTATGTCAAAATATATCTTATTTTGCTAGTGGAGCTTTTCTGAAAGGAATATTATTAAGAAATATATGACATTTGAATAAGGAAAATAAATTTTGGTAATCACAAAAATTAAGGAAAAACTTACACAGAAGTAAAACAGGCCATTGCATCATACAATAAAATTTCAGAAAGTAAATGTTTCTAACTCAATAAAATCTCTCTTTTACTTATTTCCAAGTACAGAGATTTACTTAGTAGGGAGCCCAGATCCTTATTTTACAAAAAAAATCCCCACTAAAATTTTATATATATATACATATATATATATATGTATATATATAATCTTCAAAAGCTTAAAAAAGAAAAGTGATAGGTTAAAAATAATCTTGACAAGATAATGATCATTCTATCTTGTTTATAGAATAATCAAGGACATATATGTCAAGTATGTAGTAAGTATGCCAAGCTCCCACTACAATGTAATTACTAAATTAGTACTTCACAGTTATTACTACTCAATTATGCTACCTTTAAATGTTGATTCTCAACGCATTTTCAAATTCCTCCCATGGAGCATAGCAAAAGGCACCAGAGCTGATAAGATCTGTTCCTGCATAGCAGATAAGACTGGTCCCTGCATAGTGACCCAGTAGGGAGTGTCTGAGAGCATTTTACAAGCACCAAGTATCCGGAATTGAGTCTCACCCAATCCCCACAAGAATTGTCACTTAACTCTAGCATCTGGCCCTATATGGGATTGGGCCTGATCAAAGCAGAGTTGGAAAGATGATAGGTCAGTAATGCTGAATTCTATGTAATTGGACCATCCTTTTAAGCTGAGACCCACCCTAAAAATATGTGTATATTTGGCAATAGAGCAAGAGGCAATAGAGCAAGAGGCCATCAGCTTCTCCGGGAGTGTTCTCCATCTACCCATTATCCTTCGCCCTGCGTCTGCCCAGACCCGGTGTGCAACGTGCCTGGGCACATTGGGGAAAAACAGTTCCCCATTACCTCCTCAACAAATTATGCAGGGCAACAACTATCATTCTGTCATACTAGCATCATGCAATTCCTGAATTTAGTGTGCTTATATGTGTATCTCTCTGTCTCTGCCTCTCTCTCTCTCTCTCTCTCTCTCTCTCTCTCTCTCTCTCTGTGTGTGTGTGTGTGTGTGTGTGTGTGTATCTGCAGCAGTGTCTGTAACAAAAATGGGAAAGAGTACACAGTAGAAAAGATGAGTGGTCTGGGAAGGAGAATCAGTCACATTTTCTGTCAATTTTTTCTTGTCATTAGTTCAGTAGGTCTGTTAGGTATAGATATCCAGAATGCAGTAAATTCTTGGTTGACTAAATCTGCTGGAAATAAGCAAAACAACACCAACATAACAACTAATACTTAAAAATGTTTTTCTCCCTTTTTGGGAGGGAATGGGTTGTCCACACCAGGGGGATGCTTAGAGGTTACTCCTGGTTCTGCACTAAGAAATTACTCCTGGTGACGCTTTGGCAACCACATGGGATGCCAGGGATCAAACCTGGATTGGCCACATGCAATACAAAAACCCTATTCACTATACTATCATTCCAGTCCCAACAACTACTACTTTTACAGAGCTACATACAGAGTACTATTATAAGCAATTTGCCTGCAGTAACTCATTAAGTTATCAAACACCTGCTTGGCAAATGTAAATTTATATATTTTAAATATTAAATTGAGGCTCAGGATGTGGCCAAATGCAAGGCTAGCTGACTCCATATCCCACATTATTTGCAAACTACTACTCATATTCACTCTGAGTTAATTATAATGGTAGCATTATTTTGAACATGTTTTCATTACTGTTTGTTTAAAGCATCCAAATTGTATGTTCTTATTTTTTTGTCTTAAAGTGATTGTCTATATATGTCTGATTTTATTTAGGGAGTCAATTGTCTGTTAAACTGATTTCTGTGTGTTTTCATTCTAATGACCACCTGGTTTATTAATTTAACTTTGTTGTATACTTGAAATAAGGAAGTGTGATACCACTAAATCTTTTCTTTATTATTTCCTTAACCATTTGGAGTTTTATAGCTGCACTTTTATAGTCTTGAAAAATGTTTACAATAAAGATGAAGTAAAAACAACATAAATGTTTATTGAGAGATGAATGAATGATGAAAACATGGAATGTTACTTATCATAAGGCAGAATATTGACAGATATTTAAGGTATAATGCTAAACTCTGTGAAATAAATTGGATAATGAAACACAAAGACCATATTATCTCATTCAGATGTGGACTATTAATAACCAAAGAAAATTAACATAAAAAATTAAAACACATTCTTAGAAACATAGAATATATTGGTACTTGCCACATACGAAAGTTTTTGAGATAGGTCAAGGATATAGTAGTATATGGAAACTCAATTTTCTGTGGTATCATCATATATAGATTGTGAATTATAACTCTGTGCACCAGAAACATGCAATACTATAAATCAATAATATCTCAATGAAAATTGATTTGTTTATAAGTGACTGTCAAATTTATAGCATTAAAAATATTGTAGAGATTATCATTGAAGATGTTAGGGTCTTTAGCCTTCTTATCAACCTTTACCAAAACCATCTGTGTGCACATGTATGAAGACATATATTTTATATCTAATCCACTTTCCTTAATCGTTGCACTATAAGTTCTTTTTTTTTTGCTTTTTTTTTTTTTTTTTTTTTGGGTCACACCCAGCGATGCACAGGGGTTACTCCTGGCTCTGCACTCAGGAATTACTCCTGGCGGTGCTCAGGGGACCATATGGGATGCTGGGGATAGAACCCGGGTCAGCCACGTGCAAGGCAAATGCCCTGCCCGCTGTGCTATCGCTCCAGCCCTGCACTATAAGTTCTAAGGAAAGTGGATTAGATATAAAATATATGTCTCTTCATAGTGTCTGCTTCTCCCTTTATTTCTAACTACCATTGTGATTACATACATATATGCATACATTGCAGACAGATGGTTTTGGTATTCATTAGAAATTTACTTTTAAGCTAAAGATGAATTAATTAATAAGATTATTTATTTTTTAAACATGTAACTCATGCATGCTCCTAAATAGCAAGTACATATATTGTTCATGGTTATATACACATGGCGAGCCCATGTAGACTGTACCGTACTACGGACAGGAACATAGGGACCCATGAAAATGGGCGAGACTTCTCACGTGTCCTGACTGGTTTGGATGAAGCTGAACATTTTCCCCCTTCAAGCTGCCTTCAGAAAAATAATTTCAGTATACTGAAAAGAGCAGTTTTCCTTCTCTCACAGAAGCCTGGCTGGTCTTTGACATGCAGATGGTGTTAGCCAGGCCTGACCTTTGATATTGTAAATTGTAGGCTCTGGCCCAGCCTAGTCTTTGGGATGTAGATTTCAGGTGCAGGCCCAGTTTTGTCTTTGGGATGTAGATTTCAGGTGTAGGCCCAGTTTTGTCTTTGGGATATAAATCCAAGTGCTTTTAGCCCAAGGAAGGTTTCAGTTTTGGTTTTGCATCTTCTTTCTGGAGGCCTAGATTACTGGCCTGCGGATACAAGGAAATAATGTTGCCTCAATGTTCTTCCTGTAACATCTTTTGATGCCTTTGGTGACATCATTGTATTGTGCCCTTTAGGGGTACCATGATCAATAAAAGGAGGTCCACAAGGACCTCTGCCTTTGCTAAGAGCCAGAGCAAGCCTTAGTCCTCCAATCAATGCATTTCTTCCGCGTTCCTATCTCAGCGCCTCTGACTGCACGAATGTTCATGCAACAGTATTATATTTGACTGTGTGTATATATTATTATTATTATATATTATAATATATACATATTATTTAGGGGCCACATCCAGCAGTGCTCGATTTATTCCTGTGCCCAGAGATCACTCCCAGTGGGGTTTATGGAATCTTATGAGTTGGTTGAAATCAGTGCCATGTTGGGCACATGCAAGTACCTTACCTGTTGTACTATTTCTCTGGCCCATGACTTGTGAATATTAAGCCATCGTTGTATGCTTGGGGTTAATCCTACTTGGTCTTGGTGTACAATCATTTTTATATACTGTTGCATTCAGCTTGCTAATATTTTGTTAATGATCTTTGAATATATATGCATACATATATATCTGAGTACAGTACACAATTTTAATGATGTCTCTGCTTCGATTTAGGAGTAAAATCTGTCTTATAGAAAAATTTGGGGAAGATTCCCTTTTATCAAACTTTCTGTAAACATGAACTAAAAATTTATATATCCTGCGGATATATCCTGAGGTATGTCCAAATTTTATACCTCATTGGTATTAATGATATATTTGAGTTGCATTAATAACATCAAAAATTAGTTTTTATGGGTCAGAAGGGAATAGCTTAAAGAACTGGAGTAAATTCTTGGCTTGCACTAAGCCCTAGGTTTGATCCTTATCATTGCATCACTTTCTGAACATCATATGGTGTATCTCTGGTGGCTCCTAGGACTACTGTAGATCTAAATTAATGAAGAAAAAAGCAGTAGAAGTAGTTTGCAGTCTTAATATTTCGGTTTTATCTCTCAGAATAAAAGGGGATGGATTCCGCTTATACAATTCTGTGAAACCCATACTTTATCACTGGACATTTTTGAAATTTCATGAACACCTTACACTTTGACATCTATCCACCTTCAAGCTTGCCACAAGTGATGGTGAGGGGAGGGCAGCTAGGATAGAAAAGGGACCACTATTACAAAGATAGTTGGAAATAATTGCTCAGGAGTACTGAAAGTAGGTAAAGGGACAAACATGATAACATTTCAGTGCCTATATTGCAAACCATGATGCACAAAAGGAGAGAGAGAGAGAGAGAGAGAGAGAGAGAGAGAAGTGCCTGCCATAGAGACAGGTTTGGGTGGGGAGGAGCTGGAGGGACACTGGAGACATTGGTGATAGGAAATGTAGACAAGTGAAGGGTGATGAACATTGTATAACTGAAACCCAATCATAAATAACTTTGTAACTGTGTATCTCATGGTGATCAACCCAAATGCCCAACTACAGATGAGTTAGTCAAGAACTCATAGTATATAATGGAATATATATACTGCAAGGAACAATAAAATTATGCAATTTCTGAACTTCGTTAGAACTTAAAGATATGTGTGTGAAGTAAGCCAACAAAAGAATGGCAAACACAGAATAATCTCAATTACCTACGGTACATAGAATAACCGGATGAAGAAATGTGGTATAGTACAGGGGAGTTCCTAGATCATCCTTTACCCCAAAAGTTTAGACAGGGGACAGAGAATGAAAGAAATCAAGAGGGGGGGACAAAAAGAAAGGGAAGTAATGGTAGAACAGGGGTTGGAGTATTAATTATGGTGGTGATGTGGAAAAATGGTATATTTATATATCAGAAACATAGACTTAATAACACTGAAAACATGAACTCTAAACTGCAACCACCAGAACTTTGAAAAGTGCCTGTCAAGGTGAAAGGCAGGCAGGTGGGTTGTGGAGGTGGGGGTGAGACATGGGAACACTGGTGGATGGAATTTGACAATGGTGGAGTTGGCGTTAAAATTTTATATGCTTCTGTTTACAATAGCCAGAATCTGGAAAAAAACCGAATGTCCTAGAACAGAAGACTGGTTGAAGAAACTTTGGTACATCTATACAATGGAATACTATGCAGCTGTTAGAAAAAATGAGGTCATGAACTTTGCATATAAATGGATCAGCATGGAGAATATCATGCTAAGTGAAATGAGTCAGAAAGAGAGAGGCAGACATAGAAAGATTGCACTCATCTGTGGAATATAGAATAACAGAGTAGGAGACTAGCACCCAAGAATAGTAGCAATAAGTACCAGGAGGCTGACTCCATGGCTTGGGAGCTGGCCTCACATTCTGGGGAGAAGGCAACTCAGATAGAGAAGGGAACATCAAGTAAAATGTGGTTGGAAGCCATGTGGGGGAAGGGCGATGCATGCTGAATGTAGACTAGAGACTGAACACAATGGCCGCTCAACATCTTTATTGCAAACCACAACACCTAATTAGAGAGAGAGAACAAAAGGGAATACCCTGCCACAGTGACAGGGTGGGGTGGGGGGAAGATGGGATTGGGGAGGGTTGGAGGGATGTTGGGTTTATTTGTGGTGGAGAATGGGCACTGGTGAAGGGATGGGTTCTCAAACTTTGTATGAGGGAAACATGAGCACAAAAATGTATAAATCTGTAACTGTACCCTCACGGTGATTCACTTATTAAAAATAAATTTAAAAAATTATATGCTTTAATATTAACTATTAATAACTTTGTATATCACAGATTTATAATTAAATAAAAATATTAAAAATAAATCATGGTATATATGTGCAATAATATAGTATGCACCTCCAAGAAAGAACAAATTCATGCAATTTGCAGCAACATAGATAGAACTGAAAAATATCACTCTGATTGAAGTCATAATGAAAGGGACAGAGGTAGAATGATGTCTGTCATATTTGAGATTTAAAGATACACATAAGGTAGCAACAAAGATCCAAAAGCATCATAACAGGGGAACTGACTCACACAATTGAGTTTAGGGGATAAGAGTGAGGGAGATTGGGCTCCTAGGGTGTGGGAGGGATGATGGTGATGGATGCACTGTTGGAATTATGTCCATGAGAATATGTTATTGATAGTATTGAAAACCAAAAATAAATCAATAAAATCATAAGAAATAAAAGGAGAAACAGAGAGAAATAAAAAGAGGAATGGAGAGGGGTAAGAGGAGTCAGGGGGACATGGGAAAATAAAAGATATAAGGAGAGGAAAATAGGAAAGAAATCACAGACACTTAAGAGAGATTGAGGTTTATAAGGTCCCCATACCTAGAAAATTTTCCATTTCTCTGCAAATCTTATCTTTTCCAGAATATCTTCAATTTGCTAGATCATTTTAGTATTCGGAATAGTAAGCTGCTTAAAGAGCTGCTTCTTTTTGCACTTATCACATCTTAAATTTTTTCCCTTAATTTTTGTCACTGATTTTTTTTTATCATTTACTGCTTATAATTATAACTTAACGATAGTACTCATCAAGTGTAATCAGGAAAATTATTACTCCAACACCGTTACAAACTCATTTATCTTAGATTCTTCTCAGGAGCAAAACAGGCTTTTACTGTTTACAGTACACTTCTTGTTTCTCTTCTGTGTTCCCTCATTCAATAAGTACTGCCATAGTTAGGTAGAAAGTACAAGGACACTTTTCTCTTGATAGGTATCCATGCATTCAGCACTGTAACACCACACTCTCCACCAGAGTGTTCTCTCCACTATTGTTTTAGGGTACAAATTCACGCTCAACTAATAAACATAGTAAGCTCACTTTTGTAGGACAGGTCACAGATTATGTTGCTTTGGTCCATTTATAATTTCCATATTATGCTTCTATATATTACACATATGAGAGATGTCATCATGTATCAGTGTTTCTAGTTATATGTTCTTCAGTTTCGTTTGTACTTAAAAAATTTAATGTGCTATATACTATATCAGATTCTAGAGAAATAAAACATATCAGACAAGCCCCCCAAATAGCAATAGCACTTATGTTAAGAAGAATAACATATTAATATATATTTTAACTATATTATTGTGATATTAACAAATGAACATAAACCTTTAGATAGGCAGGTATTTTTAAAGTAATTAAGAATTTAATACATCTCAAAAAATAAGTGATGATACTTTTAAATACTTAAAACATCGTCTGCCTTCAAACTTTTACATTTCTCAATTGGTTTTTTTAATCTTTTCTATTTCTTTTTAATTAATTTATTCATTTATTGAATCACCATGTGGAAAGTTACAAAACTTTCAGGTTTAAATCTCAGTCATACAATGATCGAACACCAATCCTTTCACCAGTATACATATTCCACCACCAAGAATCACAGTATACCTCCCTCTTTCCCCCACCTCACCAGCCCCCCATCCTGCCTGTGTAACCGATGAATTTCACTTTACTTTCACTTTATTTTGAATACATTCAATATTTCAACAAAAAACTCAGTATTATTGTTTGGAGTTTCCCCCCCCCTAAAGTAGAACCTGCTGAAATTTGATAATTTGTTTTCCATTGCTGAGAATAAAGAGATATGAGGTCGAGTGGCCACACTAGCGACCACGTGGTTTGGGGTTTCTGTATTTTAGCATTTTAGTAACTAAGTCCAGAGAAATACGTGCCAGAAATTGCATCATTGCAAGCTTGTACCTCTCAGCTACTATATATTTCACATATAAATGCAATCTTTCTATGTCTGTTTCTTTCTTTCTAACTCAATTCACTAATCATGATACTTTCCATGTTGATCCACTTATATGCAAATTTCATGTTTTCTGATAGCTACATAGTATTCCATTGTGTAGATGAACCAGAGTTTCTTTAACCAGTCATCTGTTTTTGGGCACTCTGTTATTTTCCAGATTTTGGCTATTGTAAACAGTGCTGCAATGAACATAGAAATGCAGATGTCATCTCTACTATACATTTTTGCCTCTCTGGGATATATTCCCAGGAGTGGTATTGCTGGGTCAATTGGAGGCTCAATTTCTAATTTTTTGAGAATTGTCCATATTGTTTTCCAAAAGAGCTGGACCAGTTCGCATTCCCACCAGCAATGAAGGAGAGTCCCTTTCTCCCCACATCCACGCCAACACCGGATGCTTTTGTTTTTTGTTTTTTGGGATGTGGGCCAGTCTCTGTGGTGTGAGATGATATATTATTGTTGTTTTGATATGCATCTCCCTGATGATTAGTGATGTTGAACATTTTCTCATGTGCTTCTCAGTCATTCGGATTTCTTCTTTGGGAAAGTTTCTGTTCATATCATCACCCCATTTTTTGATCTGGTTGGCAGTTTTTTTCTTGTGGAGTTCAAACAGTGCATTGTATATCCTTGATATCAACCCTTTATCAGATAGATACTGCGTAAATATCCTTTCCCATTCTGTAGATTGTCTTTGTATTTTGTTCACTGTTTCTTTTGAGGGGCAGAAGCTTCTTAGTTTGAGCTAGTCCCATTTATTTATCTCTGTTTTCGCTTGCTTGGCCAGTGGTGTGCCAGTTTTGAAGAAACCGTTGGCTTCAATGTAGTGGAGGATTTTGCCGACCTTATCTTCATTGTGCCTTAGGGATTCTGGTCTGATGTTGAGATCTTTAATCCATTTTGATCTGACTTTTGTACATGGTGATAGGTGGAGTTCTAACCCTTTTTTTTGCATGTAGCTGTCCAGTTTTGCCACAATTTGTTAAACATGCTTTCTTACTCCACTTCACATTTCTTGCTCCCTTATCAAATATTAGATAATCATATATTTGGGGGTGTGTGTCAGAGCATTCAACCCTGTTCCATTAGTCTGCAGTTCTGCCTTTGTTCCAGTACCATGCTGTTTTAATGACTACCGCTTTGTAGTAGAGTTGGAAGTTGGGGAGGTTGATTCCTCCCATTTTCTTTTTCCCAAGAATTGCTTTAACTATTCGTGGGGGCTTATTGTTCCATATGAATTTCAGGAGAGCTTGCTCCATTTCAATGCGATTCCTATAAGGATACCCTTGACATTCTTCAAAGAAATGGAGCACACACCCCCAAATATATGATTATCTAATATTTGATAAGGGAGCAGATTGTCTTTTGGGTTTCCATGTTGTTAATTCTTGTTTTAAATCTTATTATCTCTTTCCTTCTGCCTGGTTTGGAGTCCTTTTGTTGGTCCTTTTCTAAGGTCTTGAGCTGTGAAGTCAAGTTATTTATGTGGGCCCTTTCTTCCTTCCTGAGATATGCTTGCAGAGCTATAAATTTTCCCCTTAATATGGCTTTAGCTTCGTTCCACAAGTTCTGGTAGCTCATGACTTCATTATCATTTGTTTTCAGGTACCTTTAGATTTCTTCCTTGATTTCTTTCCTGACCCACTCATTGTTTAACATCGAGCTAGTTAATTTTCCAGTTATTTTATTTGGTTTTCTGCATCTGTCCATGATTAACTTCTATCTTCAGTGCATCATGGTCTGAAAAGATAGCTGGTACAATGTCTATCTTGTTGATTCTGTTGAGGTATGTTGTGTGGCCCAGCGCATGGTCTATTCTGGAAAATGTTCCATGTGCACTGGAAAAGAATGTGTATTCCCTTTTTGGGGGATATAAAGCCCTGTATAGATCTATTAGCCCTCTCTCTTCTATTTCTTCCTTCAAAGCCCATATTTCCTTGGTGAATTTTAATGTTCTTGATCTGTGCAGAGATGTTAGGGTGGTGTTGAAGTTTCCAACTACTATTTTGTTGCTCACAATGTCCTTATTAAGGTCTCTTAGCAGCTGTTGTAGGTATATAGTTGGTCCCTCATTGGGTGCGTACACGTTTAGGAGTGTGATTTCTTCCTGCTGTACATATCCCGTGATTAATAAAAAGTGGCCTTGACTATCCCTTCTAATCTTTTTCAACCTGAAGTCTATGTTGTCCGATATTAGTAAAGCCACCCCAGCCTTTTTAGGGAGTTGTTTGCTTGCAGGATTGTTTTCCATACTTTGACTTTGAATCTATGTTTGTTCTGTCTATTCAGATGTGTTTCTTGCAGGCAGCAGAATGTTGGGTTCAGTCTCTGAATCCATTTTGCCAGTCTGTGTCTCTTAATAGGAAGGTATTTTTGAAGAACAACTTTATTTCATTAGGAAAATTCTAAAGAAAAATTCAAAAATATAGAAAGCAGACAATTTTACAGTATCACTGTCATGCTCATCGATTACTCCAGCAGGCACCAGTAATGTCTCTACTCATCCCTGTCATTGCTAGTGTAGCCCAAGGGTGTCTGCTCACTCCAGGTACATGAAGAGCACGTTATTGTTACTGTTTTTGGCAAATCGAATACGACATAAGTAACTTGCCAAGCTTTGTCGTGAAATAAATAAACAAATAATAATAATTTTTAGGGGGGTAAATGAAGCTCTTTATATATTAAAAAACCAACGGGTTTGGGGAACTGATGGGGGTGGGGGGTGGGGGGTGGGGAGTGGCAGTTCCAGAGCATGGCAGGCATCCAACAGCTAGGGGGCATGAGCAGGGCCTGGCGCCTGTCATGTGACCGCGGCCTGCGGGAGTTCCTGTGGCCCCACCCGCAGCACTGGCGCAGGGTGGGGTGGGCTCCTGTGGCTGCGTTTCTTCTGTATGTGTCATGTTCTCTGGGCCCGTTGGGGGTTGCCTCATGGTTGTGGACCACCTGTGGAACGGTTCCAAGCCACGGTTGACGGATTGGTGGACCCAGGCCCATCCTGCGTAGCGAGGACTCTATGAGAGGTGGTCTAGGACGGACTTGGATCGTGGGCAGTTAGAGGCAGTGCAATAGGGCCGAAGGTTTTCCTCTGGCCTTTTGACCTAACCCTGATTCTAGACCCCTGGTGTTTGCGAGTGTTCTGAGGTTCACCGTCTAAATCGCCTTTGCCCTGGCAGACTGTAGAGGTTTAAGCTCTTCTCATGATAACAACCCCTTGGCAGACTAACCCATCCATTTCGTTTGGCTCCCAGCTAAAGGAACAGCATCCCTCTCCATTCTGGTATTGAGAGAGGATGCAGAAGACCCGGGTTGGGTCCCCAGCACCATATATGATCCCTGGTACACTGCTGGGAGTGCTCCAGAGTCAGGAGTAACCCCTGAGCAGACCTGAATGTTCCCTCATCCCCCCAAAAAATGAACAGGTGCAATCAAGATTCAGCAAAGTAGTGAGTCAAAGTCATTCATCACTTTTGTAACAACTAGTCACAGCAAGAAGGTGTGGATCTGTCTTTCATGGATACTGAGAGTGCACCAAATGCATGATAATGGAAGTGTGTGGCAAAAGGGACAAAAAAAGTGCTTGGCCTCTGGCAAGGAGAAAGACCATAATGCTGGTGCTGAAGTTGGTGGGTGCCCATGGGTGGTTTATGTGAGGCAGAAAGGAGATATGGTCACTTTTTCCTGATCTGCCCCTGCCACCCCGGAGACTAGGACCAGGGATGGAGTGAGGATTTGCTCTGTAGAGGAAGAGAGTAAGTCCTCTGTCTTACCCAGGGGTTATAGGCTCTTGCCTTCCTTACAGAAAGGAATTTCAGGAGCAGATGAGCAGTGAAATAAAAACAGCTTTTATTTGGAGATTTTTAGGAAGGGGAAGGAGGGAGAGAAAGTTAGAGAGTAACATGCTCAAGGAGAACACACCTTCTCCAAGGCAGAGAGAGCCTCAGTACACATCTCAAGAGGGGAGATGTGGGTGCCACATGCGCAGGGCCATATGGGCACAAGCAGCCCCTGGGCTCAGGCAGCATATGTGTGCCCTTCCTTTGTTCAAGGAGGCTTTTAGCGGGCTTATCTTATAATTGGCCCTCATGAAGGGCTTTCTAGGAAGGTAAGAGTTCGTTGCTAAGGGAGATTGTCTTGGTCTGGAGTTTCTCTAGCAGAAGTGGGGGTTGTTCAGGTGTCATAAAATCTCTTTCAGGTCCTTAATTGCAGTTTCTGTCTTTGCTGATGTTTGTGTCTCTGTGGGGTCCAGTCTCCTAAGGGCCTGTCACTGGCACCAGGCCTAGACCTTAATTCTTGCAGCTTCAGTGTTACTGGATTTATTACTTCACAGAAATTCCATTGCCATGGGCCCTCACCTATCTATCTGCCTGCCTTAATGCCAAGGCTGAGACCAGGTTCAATCCCAGGCCCTGCACAGTCCTCTGAGCACTGTGGGGTGCTATTCCCAGCAGCAAGCTACGAGTGGCTCCTGAGCACTGCAAAACATAGCAAAGGATCAGAGAGATAGTACAGCAGGTAGGGTGCTTGCCTTGCACATGACCAACCCAGGTTCAATCCCCAGGACCCCATGTAGTCCCCAGAGCCTGCCAAGTGTGATCTGTTTCTTTTGTTTTGTTTTGTTTTGTTGGTTTTTGCTTTTTAGGTCACAGTCGGCAATGCAAAGGGATTACTCCTGGCTCTGCAGTCAGGAATTACTCCTAGTGGTGCTCATAGGGGACCTTATGGGATGCTGGGAATTGAACCCGGTCGGCTGTGTAGAAGGCAAACACCCTCCCCACTGTGCTATCGCTCCAGTTCCCAAGTGTGATCTCTGAGTGCAGAGCCAGGAGTAAGCACTAAGCACCACTGTGTACGGCCCATACCAAAAAAAAAAAAAAAAGAGGAAGGAAAGTGCTTGGTCACAAGGTACAGTTTAAAAGCTCCAGCCAGTGAAGATAACTGTGGGAAGGAAGGGTTTCAAAAACAGCCAAGAACGGTGTAAGAGTTGAAAAACCACATCAGCCTCAAAAATCTGCAGAGGTTCGGTGAGGCTGTTGTTTGGAGGAATGGCACCCACCCAGATTTCCTACCAGGAATTCAAAGGACTATACAGTTCTAGAATATAATGAGGCTAGTAACTGGGAACGAGGGATGTCCAACTGTTTTTTTTTCCTTTTTTGGAGGAGGTAAGGTTTGGGTCCTATGGGCTGTGCTCAGGATTTCCTACGGGCTTTATGCTCAGGGATCAATCCTGGCAGGGCTCAGGGAACCGTATCATTCCTGGGGATGGAGCCATGGCTGGTCAAGCACAAAGCAAGCACCTTCCCTAGTGTACTATCTTTCCAGACCACAATTGTGGGTATTTTTTGGTTTATTTATTTTTTTGGGTCACACCTGGCGATGCACAGGGTTTACTCCTGGCTTTTAACTCAGGAATTACTCCTAGCAGTACTCAGGGGACCATATGGGATGCTGGGACTCAAACCCGGGTCGGCAGCGTGCAAGGCAAACACCCTACCTGCTGTACTATTGCTCCAGCCCCCCACAACTGTGTTTTAATCTTCACATTAGAAATGTAAGGCCAGGGGAGAGGGCAATAATACAGCAGGTAGTGTGCTTCTTGCATGCAGCTTACCCAGGTTTGATCCCTGACAAAGGAAAAAAAAACTTATTAAAAAAATTTACAGTTAACAAAATCAAATTTGTATAAACATTTTTCCTATCTGTATACAACTGAAATTAATCTGGTTTTAACTTTAGTTTTAGCTTTCTACAGTTAAGAGTCCTATATTGTATCTTAAGTATTTCTGATATTAAACTCAGTCCCTATGGTTCTTCTCACACAACCATTTCTCCTTTTCTGGGTGTTCTAACTTCCTTTGGATGTGTCAGTTCTTAGTTGTCAAAGCCATGTGATGAAATGTTTATAGCTTGGCTAGGCAGGTTTTGTGTATCAGCTAGTCTGCCTTCAGTGTTGATGTGATTATTTGTGTCGTTCCCTTGCTATAGGAAACACACCATTATGTGTTTCATGTAAAATAAATCGGTGACTGTGAAATCCTGCAGTAACCTCAAATGTTTGAAACCACTTTTTGCTCATATAAATAAACCGAGTCCCTAATATTCAGTCATATATAGCAGCTTCTTTTTTTTTAATTTCATTGAATCACTGTGAGATACCTTTCATGTTTGGGTTACAATCTCACAATGATCAAACACCCATCCCTCCACCAGTGCACATACCCAACCACCAATATCCCGAGCATACTCCCCTTTCCCACCCTCCCCTTGCCTCTATGGCAGACAGTATTCCCCATATTCTCTCTCTACTTTTGGGCATTATAGCTTGCAACACAGACACTGAGAGGTCATCATGTTTGGTCCATTATCTACTTTCAGCATGCATCTCCCAACCCAACTGGTTCCTCCAGCTATCATTTTCTTAGTGATCCCTTCTCTATTCCATCTGCCTTCTCCCATCTGCTTATGAAGCAGTCTTCCAGCTATGTGTCAATCCCCCTAGCCCTTGTATCTACTGTCCTTGGGTGTCATACTCATGTGATACTACCCTACACTCCACAAATGAGTACAGTCCCTCTATGTCTGTCCCTCTCTTTCTGACTCATTTCACTTAGCATGATACTCTCCATGTTTATCCATTTATAAGCAAATTTCATGACTTCCTCTCTCCTATCAGCTTCATAGTATTCCATTGTGTAGATATACCAAAGTTTCTTTAACCAGTCATCTATTTTAGGGCACTTGGTTTGTTTCCATATTTTGGCTATTGTGAACAGTGCTGCCGTGAATATTTCTACTGTGCTCTTTTGCATCCACGAAATATATTCCCAGAAGTGGTATTGCGGGGTCATATGGAAGCTCAATTTCTAGTTTTTGAAGGACTGTCTATATTGTTTTCCAGAAAGACTGAACCAGTCATCATTCCCACCAACAATGAAGGAGTGTCCCTTTTCCCCAACATCCACGCCAGCACTGGTTGCTTCTGTTCTTTTGAATGTGTGCCAGTCTCTGTGGTGTGAGATGATATCTCATTGTTGTTTTGATTTGCATCTCCCTGATGGCTAGTGATGTGGAGATTTTTTTATGTGCCTTTTTGCCATTTGTATTTATTTTTTGAGGAAAATTCTGTTCATTTCTTCTCCCCATGTTTTGATGGGGTTGGAAGTTTTTTTCTTATACAATTCTACAAGTGTCTTGTATATCCTGGATATTAATCCCTTATCAGATGTGTATTGGGTAAATATTCTTTCCCATTCTGTGAGCTCTTTCTGTATTTTGGTGACTGTTTCTTTTGAACTGCAGAAGCTTCTTAGTTTGATGCAGTCCCATTTGTTTATGTTTGCTTCCACTTGCATGGTCAGTGCTGTTTTATCCTTAAAGATGCTTTTAGCTTCAATGTCATGGAGGGTTCTGCCTACATTTTCTTCTATGAACCTTATAGATTCATGTCTGATATTGAGGTTTTAATCCACTTTGATTTGACTTTTGTGCCTGGCATTAGACAGAGGTCAGAGTTCATTTTTTTGCAGGTAGCTATCCAGTTTTCCCAGTACCACTTGTTGAAGAGGCTTTCCTTGTTCCACTTTGCATTTCTTACTTCTTCGTCAAAGATTAAGTGGCCATATATTTGGGGATCTGTGACAGGATATTCAACTCTGTTCCATTGGTCTGCAGGTCTGTTTTTATCCCAATACCATGCTGTTTTAATTACTACTGCTTTGTAGCAGAGTTTGAAGTTGGGGAAGGTGACGCCATCCATCTTCTTCTTTCCAAGGATTGCTTTAGCTATTCTTGGGGATTTATTGTTGAGTATAAATTTCAGAAGTGTTTTGTCTTTTTCTTTGAAAAATGTCATGGGTATCCTGATAGGGACTGCATTAAGCAGAATGGGCATCGAAGGAACTTTCCTCAATATAGTCAAGCCTTCTAGCAAAAGCCGATGGCAAGTATCATTCTCAATGGGGAAAAACTGAAAGCCTTCCCTCTAAGATCGGGCACAAGACAAGGTTTCCCGCTTTCACCAGTCCTATTCAATATAGTACTGGAAGTCCTGACCATAGCAGTTAGACAAGAAAAAGATATCAAAGGCATACAGATAGGAAATGAAGAATTCAAGTTAGTACTATTTGCAGATGATATGATACTATACTTGGAAAACCCTAAAGACTCCACAGAAAAGCTCCTAGAAACAACACGTCGATATAGTAAAGAAGCAGGCTACAAAATCAACACCCAAAAGTCCATGGCTTTCTTATACACAAATAATGAAAGAGAAAAAAGAAACATTATAAAAACAATCCCGTTCACAATAGTACCTCAGAAAATCAAGTACCTTGGAATAAGCTTAACCAAAGAGGTGAAGGGCCTATACAAGGAAAATTACAAAACTCTACTTCAAGAAATAAAAGAGGACACTAGGAAATGGAGACACATCCCCTGCTCATGGATAGGGAGAATTAACATCATATATAGCAGGTTCTAATGTGTTTGTGCATTGTGCATCTTCTCTTGCTCTGATCCTCTTCCTGTGTTATGATGACACAGCTGGCAGACGTACTATTTCTAATGTCTGAATCACTCTACTTGCTCCATTCAAACACATGGGTATTTTTTAGATTTTTCTACACACACTTTGTAAGCCAAGATAGGAAGCTCAGGAGAATGTGTCAATATATTAAGTTCTCTGTCTAAACATGCTCTAAAATACTTTGATTTTAATCTTAGACACTATCTCCTCTAAAAGATGCACTTGAGAAGAGGAGCTTAGAATTTAATTCTCAGATCTATATGGTTTTAAAAATCTTATCCCCATTACAATGCATTTTAACCTTAAGAGAGGATTGGGAAGAATGACTGCATGCTAGCTTCTATCTATAACCTTTCAATTCTCTTGGAATTTGTCTCCAGAGAAGAAAAAATTTCTTTGCTCTTTTTCTTGTGACTAGGAAACATTTCCTATGTCATTAAAAATACCCTGCTTAAGTATTCATAATATAAACCCTGGGTCCACTAGTATTTGCTTTTCATATGCAGAAGACAAATATTTAGAATTCAAAAATATTTCTCTTCTCCCTCAAGTATCTTACTCCAGAAAATTAAAAGTTTTTTGTTTACTTTTTACTTTAGGACACTCTTCTTAGGTAAGGAATTTAACATTTAATTTCAATTTTTATTTTTGTTTTAAAAATGAGTTTCTGTGGTTTGCAAAACTATTAATAATGGTTTCTCATGTCATAATTCTAACACCACAAACATAGACCGTAGATCCATCTCCCTCCCTGAAGGAGCTCATCATCCCTCCCTTTCAGCCCCCCAAATCCGTTTTTGGGGTCAGTTTTATTTCTTAACTTCATGGAAAATCATCTCTTTGTTATGCTGGGTTATTTTTTCCCTCCGTTCCTGGGATAATAAGCTCCAATGTTTGTTATCTAATATTAATTATCGAGTTCTCTACAGGGCAAAAAGCATCGCAAAGAAGAAAAACAATAATCAATTCACTGTCATCCCATTGCTCATCGATTTGTTCGAGCGGGCACCAATAACATCTCTCATTGTGAGACTTATTGTTACTGTTTTTGGCATATTCAATACGCTATGAGTAGCTTGCCAGGCTCTGCCGTGCAGGCGCGATACTCTCGCTCTCGGTAGCTTGCCGAGCTCTCCGAGAGGGGCAGAGGAATCGAACACGGGTCAGCTGTGTGAAAGGTGAACGCCCTACCGCTGGGCTATTGCTCCAGCCCAACTAATATAGTAATTATTACACACATATAAAGATGTGAAGTCAAACCTCTGAAATTTCATAATAATATAAAACCATGATATATCATATCAAATCATTGCACTGATTAAGAAAATAAAAATCATTTGCTATTTAAAAATTCAACAAAGCATTGATCATGTTGGAATGCCTCTCCTTTTGCATTTTCTATGTACACACACATATATATGTGCATAGAAAATAAAATACATTTCTGCTCTATAAAAAGCTCCTTATTTTGACTCATATATATCTTTAGAATTCTCTGAGGAGGAAGGATGTCAAAGGAAAATCACCTGCCTGAGTTACTACCACTTTGGAGTATCTCTGAAAAGCCTTGTAGGCAGCTTCCTTCCTTCCTGCAGGAGCAAGAGCGAATATTCATTCCCCTCCAGATAGCAGTTATTATCTTGTAACTCTTACAAGTGAACATCACAAAAACTTTGAAGAAGTTCAAACTCCCCTTTGTTCAAGGTTTCTGGTGATTAATCCAAACTGTACAGAACAGTTGATGGGTGAGCTCCTGATTTTTCTTTTTCTACCTACTTACAGAGGGTATGTTAACCTTACTTTTAGGTTGTCCTATGAGATTTTTTTCTAAGTGTGTGAATAATACATTTTATGTCTTTTCCCCTTTTGTTCTTCAGTTTTTTAGCATTTCCTTCCTTCCTTCCTTCCTTCCTTCCTTCCTTCCTTCCTTCCTTCCTTCCTTCCTTCCTTCCTTCCTTCCTTCCTTCCTTCCTTCCTCTCTCCCTCTCTCTTTGTCTCTCTCTTTGTTTCTTTCTCTCTTTCTTTCTCCCTTTCTCTCTCTTTCTTTCTTTCTTTCTTTCTCTCTCTTTCTTTCTTTCTTTCTTTCTTTCTTTCTTTCTTTCTTTCTTTCTTTCTTTCTTTCTTTCTTTCTTTCTTTCTTTCTCTCTCTCTTTCTTTCTCTCTTTCTTTCTCTCTTTCTTTCTCTCTTTCTTTCTCTCTTTCTTTCTTTCTTTCTTTCTTTCTTTCTTTCTCTCTTTCTCTCTTTCTTTCTTTCTTTCTTTCTTTCTTTCTTTCTTTCTTTCTTTCTTTCTTTCTTTCTTTCTTTCTTTCTTTCTTTCTTTCTTTCTTTCTTTCTTTCTTTCTTTCTCTCTCTCTTTCTCTCTCTCTTTCTTTCTCTCTCTCTTTCTCTCTCTCTTTCTTTCTTTCTCTCTTTATTTCTCTTTCTCTCTTTATTTCTCTTTCTCTCTTTCTTTCTTTCTTTCTTTCTTTCTTTCTTTCTTTCTTTCTTTCTTTCTTTCTTTCTTTCTTTCTTTCTTTCTTTCTTTCTTTCTTTCTTTCTCTCTCTCTCTTTCTTTCTTTTTTGCTTTCTTTCTCTCTTTCTCTCTCTCTTTCTCTTTTTCCTTTTTTTCTTTTGCCAGGTTCTGTTCAGGGCTTATATGTGGTGTGAGGAATTGAACCCAGGTTGCAAGGTGCAAGGCCTTACCTGTGTACTACACTCTGTCTGAGTCTATTTGTATTTTTATCCTCGAGTGTCTTCCTTGTAGAATTCCCACTTCTCTTGTTTTGTCTAGTCCAGTTATCCCTCTATTAGGGTAACTTCTAGGTCATGGACTGAGAGTCAGTTTGCCTCTCTACCTCCCTCTTCCTCCTCTCCTTCTCCCTCTCCCTAGCTCCTCTTCCTTCAATCCTAGACCCTTTCCTGCTCACTTATTCTTGGTCTCCGACTTTAGTTGTCACTTGACAACTTGAGTTGACAACTTGAATACACACACACACACACACTGTTTTGCAAGGTGGAGGCAGAGTCCTGAGAGCAAGCAGTACCAAATTCTCCATTCTGGGTTGTAGTCTGCTATTGGATACTTTCATGTTATTGGAAAGATGGACACTTTAAAAAAAATTAAAAGCAGAGCTCACAAAGGGAGAATTTGCTTCCTCTCCAAATCTTTCATTGGATCTACACAGCTACAAGGAGATGAATTACTCCCTTCCCAGCACAAGCATGGTTTTCTTATAATAAAAATCACTTGTTCACATGTTCCCTTCTTAACTTGGATTACATGACAAAGCCATTTTCTATTAACGACATAAAACAGCATCATTGAGACAGCCTTTCTTTAATCTTATGTAGTAAGAATTTTCTTGTGATTATTTTTAATGAATAAGTTTAAAATATCAGGCTATTTCTAAATTGTTTATACAATAATGCAGTTATTTATCTACTGCATATTTGTAGCTTATCTATGTTTTACTATTATAATATTTCTAAAGATCATCTGATATATTAAATTTTGTGCATACGTCTGATTTTCCTAGGATGAAGCTCTTTAGCAGTATAATTAGAAACAAAAAGATACAACTCAATTTTTATTGAAATGTTTTAAATAAACAAGTAATTAGTTTTAAATTATAAAAGTAATGCAAACCAAATGCTAAAGAAAAGTATATAAAATGAGAACTGTAGGTCATTTTTGTCATCTTACTCCTTCGAGATGATCACTTTTATCAGGTTAATGTGTATTTTTAGTATGAACAATTATAGTGCTATTTTTATTATTTCTTTTGATGTCCCTAAAGATCAACCGTTTTTAAATCCCACTAGTAATTAATAGAAGGGCTGATATCACTGCATACTAATGAAACTTAAGTATTCTAATTTATTGATATAGTTTGATAATTAGTAGTTATTATTTATGTTCTCTTCCAATCATTAAGTATTTAAAAGTAAATTTAGATTATGGTAAAATTTCAACATAAAGAGTAGAAAGTTACTATACTAAGTGTCAATGCATCTATCAACTGGACTTAATAAGTGCTAATATTTTGCTATATTTATTTTTGTGAAGAAATACATGTACAGATCATTATCCAACTGTAGTAATTTCCTTTTTCTACCTCAACTAAAATTGTTTGCAGTCTACCTGCATTTTTTATAATTTCAAGTATATTTATAATTGTATACACCATGAAGGATTATTTTGTTTTAAATATTTTTTGCTAATAGAATATTTCTCTAAGTGATACTTTTAGAGTTTATCAGATACATGCCTCTATTTCTAGTTTACACATTTTTTTGCTATTTTACCACATTGGACTATATGAGTCTGGTCAATTTACTGTTAATATCACCTATGCATTCTTACTGTGATGCCATTCTTTTTTAGGTTATGGATTTATTAGGATTCTTTATATGTTTCTGATGCAAATCCTTCATGTGTTATAGTGTAGAAATGACTATTTCAAATTTTATTAGTCTTAATTTTATCACCTTTTATAACAACATGTTCTTTTTCTAATATTTTGTAGCATACCTATCAACTCTATTTTATAACTTGTATATTTTATGTTTCGTTTTTTAACTACAAAAATTAAATAAAACTTAATTTTGCTTTTCAGATTTAGGTATTCAACAAATATTCTTATTTTGTAAGAAGTCAAAGCTTTCTTTCGCTTTTCCCAAATAAATAGCAAATTGTTTTCATCATCTTGCAAAGTACATTCTGCCCACACTGATTAGTAATTCTAATTCTGTTGCATAATTGAGTTGCCAAAAAATATGTCTTTTTCTAAGTGTTCTCTCCTGTTTTGTAGTTTATTTAATTATCCCTGATTCAACAACCACTGTGTTAATTACTATAGCTGTATGATGAATCTCAATAATTGGAAGGGCAAGTTATTCTTTTTCTCATTCTCTGACATTTTCTTGATTATTTTTAGGCCTTTGCTGCTGCTTCTAAATAAATTTTATGGTCAGCTTGTCCCTTTCTGCGAAATATTGTTCTGAAACTTAAATTGGCATTTCCTTGAATTTAATATCTGGGGAACAATTGAGGTGTTCAATATGTTCTCCATATTAACAAGAATGATATATATTTTTGACAACTTTGTCTACTGATAATAGTAATAATTATCATTCTTCATGTTCAATTTTTAAACTTTTATTTTGTGAAAAACAACCAAGTGTGTATGAGCACTGCAGCCTTTTGTTTGATCTCTGGATGTCATCTCAACAAAATGGAGGGAAAATAAATAGTATAATAAAATCAAGAAATTTTAATTTAATAATTGCCACCATATATTTCCCATATAAACTTGAAAACAATTTATATTTTATAAAGAGTATTATATATTTGATATATCTCAGTTGAACCAAATTTTGCTGTGTAGTTCAAATATTTTGAGTGCATGAGTGCATACTATTTTGTCTCTTTGATCTGTCAACTCCTGAGGGACATATGATAAAATATTTCCATTATACTTGAAGATTTGTTAACTTTCCCTTGAAATTAAAAAATATTCATATATTTTGAGGTTCTGTTTTTACATTTAAGAAATTCACGATTATTATATTTTAACAAATTTCTCATTTGTTATTTACAAAATTATTATTTTAATAATTATTTTACATGTATCTATCTTTTTATAGTAAACACATAACTGAACAAATTCTGATGTTATGAGTCATTTATAACTATTCTCCCTTTGGCATTCTGTCATTATATTGCCAAAGGTTTGGCAGAGGTTTCTTCCAAGTGTAATAAAATTGAATTTCAAAATATCAGGTTGTGAGTACTATCTTCCAACATAATAACTTATATCTACTTTGAGGCTGGAGCGATAGCCCAGCGGGGAGGGTGTTTGCTTTGCATGCAGCCGACCCGGGTTCGATTCCTCAGTCCCTCTCGTAGAGCCTCAGCAAGCTACAGAGAGTATCTCGACCACATGGTGGAGCCTGGCAAGCTACCTGTGGCATATTCGATATGCCAAAAACAGTAAGAAATCTCACAATGGAGACATTACTGCTGCCCGATCGAGAAAATTGATGAACAACGAGATGACAGTGATATAAAAATTTGAATTTTTGTCTGCCATCTTATTTTATACAAACTGCTGCTTTGTCCTTTATACTCTAGTTGATTGTTTATTTTTTTTATTTTCAAAGGCTCTGGACAATTAACTTTTGAAAATATTTCCTACCTTGCTTTGCTTCTGGTTTCTGTTCCTTTCTCTCTTTTTTCTTGGAAAATGTAGCCAAACACTGAAAAAATATTTTCTTGCTTTCAAAAAAAATGCACCATTTTAGTTAAAATTTTATATTTTAATTTATGAATAAGATCACCGTTGTGTTCATTCTCTGGTATCACTGTCAACTTCTCTCCACCAGTGTTCCCAGGTTACCTCTAATATCCTCACCACCCTGGCCCTGGGCTGCCCTCTTCACAGGTACCTTACCAAGTCTGGTAGTTAAAGTTCGGGTTTCTTGATTTCAGTGTTGTTGACTGTGGTTTGGATATTTGGCTCTATTATTCCTTAACATCACTTATATGCCTAAATATTAAATAAAGTAAGCCAGAAGAAAAAGGATGAACACAAGATATAATTTTTTAATTTTTTTTTAAATTTTATTGAATCACCGTGAGATAGTTACAAGCATTCATGTTTGGGTTACAATTTCACAATGATCAACCATCCATCCCTCCACCAATGCACATTCCCCACCACCAATATCCCCG